>NC_135945.1:3781420-6181420 GCF_964058835.1 Carex rostrata | reverse complement strand
TAGATGGATAGAGTAGAGGCTGCCTTTCCGTTCATTGCAATGACCTTATGTTATTGGTACCAGTACTGGTACATGTACCATACCTGGTGGCTGGTACGGATCCAGCTTCTCCCACGTACCGTAGACAATTCCCCTCACTTTACGGTTTGAGATTAAATCTCAACTAGTTTGGGATTCGGGCTAGCGCAAGAGGTAGTATTATTGGGCTTTGAGATTCGTGCCAAGTTAAAAAGAACGGTCCGGATCCACTAATTGTAAAAGATTCCCTTTTCAGGTAATGGAGAGGATGTGAATTCAACTGGTACAGAGTTGGGTTGGTTTGTCAGTGGCTGAGGCAATTGACCAAGTTGCCCCTGGTGGCTTTTGAAGAACTCGGATATGATCCTACCATCGATTTCAATGTGGCAACTGTTATGACGATAGCAACTCTTGTCAGAAAGAATCTACACTGGTATTGCACGAAATTGATATTAGCTGCAACACCATTCAGATAAAAAAACAAAAAAATTGTATAGAGCCTCACTGCCAAAGTCATTTGCTAAAATTGTACCCTCTTGCAATTAACACAATTTTGTTAAAGCAGTATGTAATATTAGAACATCAGTATGCAAATTTGCTAACTGGTATGCATGCAGCATTGTGTAAAGTTTAAACTGATGTGAAGTATTGTTGAAATAATATTCAGCATTGTTAAACTAATACATAGTTGTAAACTAACATTAATCATTGATGACTTAATGCTGAAAACATAGAATATGTTTTAAAATGTTCAAACAAAATTTTTGGAAATAAATTTAGTCCAGTAGGATTTTTAAGCTGGAATATAATTGTTAGAAAATTATAAAAATAAATGGGTTTTTTATGAGATGAATGGCATTTTACCAATTGCAACATTCAAAAGTTTCCATAGATCCCATAGCAATTGCATCAGCCAAATGTTATACAATTCCATTTCCATTTTATGAGACCCTTACCATGCTAATAATATATTTTTTAAATACTTGACAATTATAATGTTATTTCATTCTGAAACTTAAAATTGAAAGTCAAATAGGGTCTTATTATAGGCTCCAATAATATACAATGCACTCATTTATGGTACCGAGCTTTTTCTTTTGCTACAAGGGCTATAAATTATGGTTAGGATACATTGGCAATAGAATTTTGACTTGTATGCTAACTTTTAAGGAAATTAAATTTATAGTTGTTCTATAGAAATTAAAAATAACATAGTTATCAAGTTTAATCAAATTAATTAGATTACCATCTTTCATAGAAATAGATTTCGAGTTTAATTTCAGTTTTTAAGGTTATATAATAACAATCATCATATTTAATAATTTATTATAGCCCCTTAACTGGATAATATTTTTAGCAATTTGTAGATATCATGAAACCAAACTAGCAAGAAACAAATGGATGCAAACAAAAATGAAGCACATCTAATCTAAGTAGGGATAATGCTAAAGAACAATATGGAGTTTCAGTTGGTAGCTTAATCCTATCATGATAAGTTATAATATTTGCCCAATTTTGGTTCTAAGTTCTATAATGGAGTTGCTTTGATTTTTTTTGTTTTTTAAGTACTTTCTACTCTTCTATGTAATTCATCTTTTCACCCAAGAAAAGCAAATAAATTAAATTATTAGAAATATATTAAATATTTTGTTGAAATGGAGATAGATGGCAAAACAATCAATCTTATGGAAATATTTCTAAAGAGTTGTAGGAATTCTTAAATTTAAAGGAACCGAATAAATGCATTGATTCGATTTCTTTAGTATTAGTGTAAAAAAAATCATGCACCAACATATAAAGTATTGTTTCGGTTCTTTTAAATTATGATTCGGTTTTTTTTTAATGTCTAAATAATTCGGTTTTTCCTACGACATTGAAGAAAATTACGTGTAACAAAATATTTAATATGTTTCTACCAATATTCTAAATAGCGTACTATAGCAACGCAATAGCGGTGCTATAGCGTTTTTGGACCTTGAACACTAAGTTATGAAATAAAAGTGCATTATTTCAGTTACGATCGCTATAGCAATAACAGCGGTCCGCTATCTATGCATGCTACATGCTACGCGTTATAGCACACGCTATGCTACATAGGATTTTATATAAAGGCCCAACTGAAAATTAATTTTAAAAATAATTTTTTTCAAGTTTCATATTGTTTTTTTTTTAAATAGAAAAAGATAGATAGTTTATTCCATGATGCTTAGATTTTTTTAATAGAAAAAATATAAAAAGATATATATTTTATAATATTATTAGAAATATTTTGAATAACAATTTAAACTTTGTAATTATTCGATATAATATTATAATTTCATAATCAACTTTGTATTATTTATTACTCTATAAAATTTTAGATAATATTAATAATTAATAAAATATAAAATATAATTTTTTAAATAATGTAGAATAGTTTTTTGTTATAACTAAACTATTCGCCATAATTTATTTTTGAGAAATTTAGATATATACCCATCATAACTTCTTCAATTAGATATTTCCCCATCAAAACTTCAAAATTAGTTATTTCCCCATATAAAATGATTATATTATAAATATACCCATTATTCAATTAAATCAATTAAAAACACTAATTAATAGTAATAGAGAAATAAAAGGACAATTATACCCTTAATTAAAAACATCTTATTGATGGATCAAGGGTTACAGAGGTTCAGTAACGAAGAAACAGTTCAGCCAAACAATGTTAATAAGAAAAGACACAAAGAAAATATGAGAAAAACGATAAAAACAGAAACAAAATTCTAAGGAGTGGCCATCCTTGCGCTTGCTGTAGCCTGTATACGTAGCTTCTTCAGTTTGTATCTGGCATAGAACTTCGTCTACCAGTTGCCTCATAACCTTTGATTCTTCTCAGAAAATTCACCATATCTCTCCCTCCAAACGAAGAATTGGGACGTTAGCAATATCGCTCTTTCCTTTGTACCGTAAACATTATGCACTATTGCCTTTGTGGTAGCTTGTATACTTAATCACTTGCACATAAATGTTTTGCTCTGAAAGGACTTGATTTGTAAAACGGGTAACCGCTTCAAAATCCATTTTGCACATGATACATCTATTGGGCAAGTATGAACCCCTTTTGCTAAGTTATCGATTGCTAATATTATATTTAATAACAATAACCAGCCAAACACCTTCATTCGTGGCGGGGTATTGAGTGCACATATTCTGTTGACAGTGGATGTTAATTTTTGGTCCATCATTTATAGCAGTGTATGCCGATTTCACCTTGAACTGCCTGTCTTGCTCCACCGCCACTGGATGTCATCCTTGGCTTGTGGGGACAACTTTATCTGGGAGAGATTCAATAGAAGGAAAGCACGAAAATTGACTAATTTCTTCAGCTAGACATTTCTACGAACACTTGAAGTGCATGAATATGTGTAGTTAACAAAACAGAACGTATGGGAGAAAAGAACCAGCACCTTCAATTGCACAGTAAACAAAACCTTTACCGGTGCATGCTGACCGTCTCTGACATTGTAATTTCTCAGTTAGATTCATTTCAGCATTTTGTGTTTTCTGAAATATTTGGAACACCAGTAACCTTGAGGACCATGTAATTTGTCAGTATCTTTGCAGGTGCTCGAATGCTTCTCAACACCAAGGACACAAGAAAAAAGTAATGATACTAAAAACAAAATATAATATAACAAATTTGTTGCAAATTCGATAGAGAACCAATCATTTTATATTGCAAATTCAATACAGGTCAAGCATAAAGACCATATAAGATCAAACATACATGATCAGTGTTTTTAATCTAAGGGTATAATTGTCCTTTTATTTATCTATTTCTATTAATTAGTGTTTTTAATTGATTTAATTGACTAATGGGTATATTTATAATATAATTATATTTAGATGGGAAAATAATTAATTTTGAAGTTTTGATGGAGAAATATCTAATTGAAGAAGTTATGATCGGTATATATCTAAATTTCTCTTTTTTTTTTTAGCCTTTCCAGTACGGCACCATAATACCTTGATTTCTACAACTAAAAATTTTGGCCAAAAAAAAAAAAAAAAAATGCCACGTGTGGCAAGCAATGGTGAGCTCTAGTGAGGCCCCCCAATTGGTGAGCTCTTTGTTACAGCGCTGTTCCAAAATTGGGGCACCAATGGGGCCCACTAATACAACACACCTTATCTCAATTGGACCAAATTATGGATTTCATAACTCAAAATAAATGCAATCTAGTTGGGATTTCAATTTCATGCTCTAATTTTGATATTATATTATGTTCTTTTGAGCAAAGCTATGTTGGAATTTTGTTATGTACATGTTCACTAAAATGAATTTATGAAAAAAGATGAAAAAAAAAAAAACTGAGAGAGAGGAGACAGAGATTAAAAAAAAAGGTGGATGCTCAACTAAATAAATGCTCTAAATTAACCACAATAAATCTTGGTAAGCTACAAATTAATTAACCAGTCCCTATCATTAGTTAGGTTCTAATTGTCGTACGGATGATTTAAATCATATTAAATTATAGTCAGCTAAAGACCAAATTGTGGATATATATATATAGTTCTCTATATGTATCTTTCAATCATCAATTTGGTGCTTATAATTTTCAACCTTGTGCTGTCATTTTAATTAAAGAGATTTAGAAAAAAGTTTAATTTGAACTTGTTATGGTACAAACGAGCTTGTTTAAAGAAGAAGACAAAACTATATATTTTTAAACTCTTTTGCTATCTATTTTTGTGTACATCATAAGAGATAAGAGGATGAAACTCGTTGTGGAAATAAAAAAAAATCTACATTTTTTTCAGTCTATAATCTATGCGCGACTCAAAATATCAAATCAGGCAAAAAATGAGGAGGGATCAAGTTACAACAATTTTTGAGTTACAACAAGCATTATTTACATTTTTAAAGTTCAAATCGTCGATCCAAACCGTTAGATGTGATCTCTACAATAAAATGTGCTTGGAGACCAAATTTTACATTTTTTCGAATTTTTTTACTATTTATTAAGATGGGTATAAAAACTAGTCAAATGCATACCATTGAATTTTGTACCCATCTTAATAAATAGTAAAAAAATTCTAAAAAATGTAAAATTTGGTCTCCAAGCACATTTTATTGTAGAGATCACATCTAATGGTTTGGATCGACGATTTGGACTTTAAAAATGTAAATAATGCTTGTTGTAACTTGTTGTAACTCAAAAATTGTTGTAACTTGATCCCTCCTCAAAAAATTTATCGATATACGGCTTAGAATAAAAATGAACTGGTTCAGTTGAACTCGTAATTGACTCGGCGATCCTTGATCTTTACAATAAAAATTTATCGATATACGGCTTACAATAAAAATGAACTGGTTCAGTTGAACAAAAATTGTTATCATGGATCTCATTTGAAAGATAAAATTATGTTGAAAACATTCGTGATTTTAGATTTGCAAAATTACTCACCGATCATCAGAAATATTGATTAGATTGAACGGAGAAAAAAAAACCACCTCTGAAAACGTGTCCATTTTTTTTTTAAATACTTGATATCTTATATATGAATACTTCATGTGTTATATATGAATACTTAATGCATTATATATGAATACTTGCGCGCATCAGTTGTAAAATTTTCAAATATTAGATGGTCACCCTAGTTAGTAGTTATTCAAATAGTTAATGACTATAGAATAAAATGAGAGATTGTTACGGAGGATAGCTAGATGCTTCCTAAAAAATAACAAAATAGTCTCTTACTGTCTTACATAACAATACAATAAAATAGTATTTACGAAATGTTATAAACAACAAAAACAACAAGAGAGGCAAAATTAATTTCTAAAAAGAATTAATTAAATTCGAATAAAATTTAGATGAACAGTCACTTATCTGGTATACACTGAATCAGCCCCTGGACAAAAGGAGAGATAAGTAACATGCTTTTACTGTGAAAAAATTATAATTTCAAGTTTTGAACAGCGAATAGGATTTGGAAAACTCAGAATAAATAAAATTATTAAATGACTCTCTCTCTCTCTCTCTCTCTCTCTCTCTCTCTCTATCTCCTCTTATTCTTTGGAAGCAGCCAAACAAGGCCATGAGTCATCCATGACTCAGCCTATTTGATTGGTTTAGATAATTAGATTCTTTTTTCTTTTCATTTTTGTTTTCATTTTTTTAATTTCTCTCCGTGCACAAAAGGGTTTATGAAGACAAAATAATGTCGCTTTCACAACCATGCCATCGCTTTACAAAATACTATAATTACATTCACACAATTCAAAAGTTATCGCTATCAAAAAAGAAGAACTTAATAAATGAGATGCAATGATGAAGACCACATTACACGCCACAAATCAACGGCGAATATCAACTGTATCAAGCCTACGGCCCTTTACACACAAAAATAATAATATCAACTGTATGATATGATAAGATATATATATATCAAATATTCTTTTATTACACATTAAACCTTGCTTAATAAGAGTTTCAAGTTTATAACCTTTCTATTTAATAATTAGTTTTATTAGACCCGAATTATTATAAGAAGTTTATAACCTTTATGATGAAGAGCAATTGGTTCATAGATTATAAGAAGTTCAACTAGTATGATATCAGTGTCATTTTAACTTAAATGATATTAACTTCAAAATCTATCAAATAAATTTTAAATTAATAATTCAAACTGTTCAAACTGATCTACTTGATAAGTGATGTGTTTGCATATAAAATTTATAAATCTTTTAATTATTTTAGTATCAAATCAAGTGATCAAATGTGAGATTTTTTTTTTAATTTAATTTTAATGCATTATTTTTTTTTCCAATTTTGACCGTTTAATTTGATACTAAAATAATTCAAAAATTTATAAATTGTGTATGTAGACGAATCACTCATGAAGTAGATCAGTTTGAGCAGTTTAGATTTGTTGTTTAAAGTCTATCCAATATGTTTTGAAAATTAGTGTCACATGATACTCATATCATACTAGCCGGACTCAATAATAATGCTCAATTTGGATCATTCGATCCGCGTCGACATACGCACGCTCGGTTTGGATTTATCAACAATTTATATTTTTAATTCACCGTGCAAATCTTTTTTTTTTAAAAGAAGAAACCTAGAGGTCTAGCCTTTATATTCCATTGATCAAGACACCAGTGATGTCGGTTTTACATTGATCAAATCTTGATATGAATAAAATAGTTCAGACCAGGTATCAGACCAAATTTGGTCTGGATCGTTCGATTCGTGTTGAGATTTGTGTGCTAGATTTACATTCACGAGCAATTTATAAGCTTAATTTATGCACAGACTCGATGCAAATCGAACCATCTAAATCAGACATTAGACCGAATTCAATATGAACCGTTCAATCCGCATAGAGATCCGTGCACCCAATTTGAATTAAAAACAATTTTTGATTTTGATTTTCCGCATAACTCGATGTGTGGATCGAATGATCTAGATCGAACATCAGACCGAATTTGCTTTGACACCCATCAAATATGATCAGACCTACACATCAAACATATTTTAGGTTAACGTTTTTTTTTAGAAATATATTTTAGGTTAAATTTCATCACTAAATTTCGTAATCTCTTTATATCTAGTAGGTTTACGCTTAGTTATGCTTAATAACTCCGTTAACTTTTTTTCATCCAAAATTTAATGAAAGTTGAGGTGGCACATACTAAAGAATGAGTCTATGGTATTATACATATCACGGGTTGGTTCGTAATACAGATTAATATTTTATTTTATTTTAAATTCTAACGGTCCATCTAAATCATTCAACATGATTTCCATATAAAATATGTACTTGCTGACCTAATTTTATATTTTTTTGAATTCTTTTACTATTTTTTTAAGATAGGTAGAAAATCACTTAATCCGAAAAATTTTAGACCATCCAGAAACAATGATTTTCTATCTATCTTAAAAGATAGTAAAACAATAAATAGTCAAAAATATAAAATTCGGTTTGCAAGTACATATTTATATGAAAACCATGTTGAACGGTTCAAATTGACCGTTATAATTATAAAAACAAAAAATTAATCTGTATTACGAATCAAATCGTGTTATGAATAGAACCATAGACTCACTCCATACTAAATATCTATTAGGTATATCTCTATTCTCTACGCTTAAATTACAAGTTTCAGTGACGCACTGAATTGAACTATACAGCAATAAATACATAGAAAACAATTGGAGAGGTTTCTTCAAGGAGAGGAGGATATTAATTTGCAATTATGTGGATAAACCAAGAGATTAGGATGGGTAATTAATAAAATTTATTTGGTTGGTTTTAATGATTGTTATTCTATCCAATTTTCTACGACTACAGGAGAGAGATGGGCCGTGGGGCCCACTACTCTTGTCCAGGTGGCATGATTCTTTCAATGATATGATCTTTTGTGATCTGGACCATGCATATAAATTTATTAGGATGAGATTATTTTATTACTATGTAATCTACTGGTCACCAATCTCATAGATATCTGTAATCTAATAAAAATTTAATTAATTAATTTATACTTGATTACAAAAATTTGATCCTAGCCTAGATTCGTATAATTATTTACTTGTAAATATATCCAGAATGATTCTTCAAATTATATGTATGTGGTACATCATGTGTTTAGTGTAAATATTTATTTTATAATTGTATTCAAGTCTTGCTAATTATTGTTGAAACGATTCTAATCTCTACAGATATTGATTAATGATGCATGCCACCTCATCACAAGTGTTAACTTTAATTATGTTAAATTTGAACTACAAATAAGTTCTACACAAATATAATTAACATGATACGTACTCATGAATGACCGTATAAAGATGAAATACTCTTACTTATTGAAATTATTTTGAGCTCACATAAAAACATAAAAATTAATTTGTCACTAAAATTTTCTACACTATCACACTACTTTTATCAAAGACCAAATTTATCTCAATCTCGTATTTTACGAATTCAGATCTAGTGCAATACATAACTGGATAGAATGAGATCTGAGTTGTCAGTTTTAATCTGACACAAATCTCAAAACAAACCCATTATATCTAAACAGATACCGAATTTCAATCGCTCAATTTAGAGTTCGCCAACACACATTGTACAAATTCCAGAATTGATCATAATAACATTTGGAAACATGAAAATGTACACAAATTTATTGAACTTTGGATCACATATGATCCACTTGACTAGGAGCTTGGACTGGTGACTCTGTGTGTGTAGTGGTGTCACAAATTGAGTGCGTATCCTCTGAGATATTTCAACTTTTGCGTGACCGACGTATCCGGTGCCTATTCGGGGGTGATGTAGGGGGTCGGTATTATGTGTGCTTTGAGATTCGTGTAGAACGTATTTAAACGGTTGGAATTTTCCATAAAGTCACGCAAAGTTTGAGATATCTCAGAGGATACGAATTCGTCACAAGTTGGGGCATTAATAAATAGATGAGATCCTCTTCTCTTTTTATTTGTATCTACCTTGGAAGTAAAGACTGGACAGGTGGTGGGTCTCAATCAGTGAAGATTGTTTTCTTTTTTTTGTACGGTTACAATTGACCGCTAGATGGAATCTGTAGACCCAGTCTACCATGTCATTCACCTGATTTTTTTTTTTTTAAATTTATTAAAGCCTGTAGGCAATTCGTTCACCTGATACTTCAGTTAAAATTAAAATAAAATCGATAAATTAAATTTTTATTCGGCTTTAAAAATTACAACAATGAAACTGAACGAAATAAATTTATCGATTAAATTAAAATCAAACCGAACTAAATTTTTGTTCGTTCAGTTGAAATGAAATAAGAAGATTAATTATAAAAGTAAATAACTTTTTGTTAAGTTTTTACTTTTTTAAGATAGAATCTAGAAAATTGTTATGTTGGGTCTAACTGGTTCTAACCTGAACCAATAAATTGAATCTAGATTGGATCCTGGAAAGCGCCAGCACATATTGGATGGTTGCTATTGCATTGAGATTCGTGCTATTCTTCATCCAGTTTAATAAAAAATTTATAGGCCGTACGTCAATGATTAGCATCTTCTTTAGTGCTTTATTTGATTGTCACCACTAACTAGGACCTGTGATTTGAATCAATTTGCTTATACTCCTTTCACACACAAAAGAATAGAAAGGAGAAACACCCAATAAATATATTTGGAAATAAGAACAAAATTTGAGAATCAGTTTTCAGTCTAGTAGCAAAGATAATGCTCTCTGTGTGAAAGGTGACAGGTTTTAAATTAGAAAGAAACAATCATTTGTGAATATTAATTAGTTGGATGGTTTGATCTTCAACCATTACTAAAAAGAAAAAGAAAACAAATAATATTTGTATTATAGCATATTATTTTTTTGAAAATATATCTAAATTTATCTACAATTATTGATAATATTCACAATTTTTAAAAATTTTTGTTTTAATAAAATAAAATATTTTCATATACTTTTTACAAAAATATCAACGAACTATTTTAAAATATCAATTGATGATTATATTTAAATTATAAATTTTAAACCTTATCGAATTATTTTTAAATTATAAAATTATTGTCATGTAAATGTAAGTGAGATAAGTCAAGCGTTGTCTATTATAGAGAGGATTATATTTGCGTCTGGACCATTAAAATTGGCAGTGTTTTTCTGATCCAACAACCAACTTTGAAACTCAACAATTTTCTTCAAAAGATTTCTTTATCTAATCCTCCTGGAACCATGATAGTTACGTCTACAATCAAACATCTATAGATATTAATAATTTAATATATATATCTTAATCAAACATCTATATATATTAACCAATATACTATTTGGAGGGTCCACCTTGAGACATTTGCTTTTGACTTTTAAAAGCAGTGCTTCAGCACTATACATAGGTGATGTTTGAATTTTCATTGAGAACTAAAATTAATAAGGTTTAAGTTGATTATTCTGATTTAAGTCGGTTTAATTTTTTTATATTTGGTTGAGGACTTAGAGGTCTAAATAGGGGTGTTCAAACGGTCGGTTCGGTTGAAACTGAATTAAAAAAAACAAACTATTTTTTTTTGTTTTCAAAAATAGAACCGAATTGAACCGATTAAACTTATAAACCGATTAAAAACTGACCGAACAAATCTAAGTAAATTTTGGTTTGTTCGGTTCAAATCTAAGTAATCATATTGGTGCCATTATTAATGAAGATTAAACATGTTCATGCATAAGTTGTTCAATTCCATACAAAATATGTAGATGTACTAAAATATTTAAACTAAAATGAAAGAAATGAAGTAATGATTGAACCAAACAAAATATAAACCATACTTGAAGTCTTGAACCAATATAATTCGGTCGGTTCGGTTTAGTCGGTTTTAAAAAGTCTAAACCGAACCGAACCATTTAAACCAAAATAATTCAAAAATTCAACCGAACCGATCCATTTAAACCGAAAAAACAAACCATTTAAACCAAAAAATTTCTATTCAGTTGAAAACCCAACAAACCAAACCGTTTGAACACCCCTAGGTCTAAAGAAGAGAAAGGGATAAAATTTATAGCTCTGGAGCAATTAATTGGATCCGGTTAGATTTGGTAAGGGTTGGCTCCCCTCCTCTCCTCTAGACCTCTACTAATAAACAAATAAATAAAACCAAAATATCTGATGTCCATCAATCAAATAAAAAATAGTGTATCTCAAATTAAATCTAATTCTGAAAAATCATGGGACTGTATGTACCAGTACCAGTGCGCAGTGCCAGTCTGGTGTTGGTATTACTGAAGCAAGGAGTGCAGTTGAAGTGTATGTGAGAGAAGCAGAGAGAATGCTTTGTCATGTAATCTAATCATCAAAGCCTTTTAGGGGACTATATAGGCTGTAGTTGTCAACTTGTCATGAGCCTGATCTCTTTGTTGGACCTTTACATATTCTTCTGACATGATGCATATGCTGCCTAATTCACATAAATCCTTGTGGGACCAAGCATAGTATGTAACCTCCATTTTTCATTGGTAGCTATCTAGTGGATGTATATGTAGTGTATATATATATGTATGTCTTAATATGCTTGTTGCCAAATGCTTTTGCCTTTGTATATATGTACAAAATACTAAAATGAATTGTACAGTAGTATTTTTTTTTTTTTTTCACTTTACATGATTATCTAGAAAATTAAATTTGTACATAATAAATTATATTATAAAAATAATTTCTAATCAATTTCCAAAGGTCAAATTGTTACAATTTTTTTTAATTAAAAAGAAAAAAGATCACTAATTCAAGAATGAAGAAAAAAGAATAACCTATTTAAAACAGTGTTCTAAATAGCTAGTTGTAGCCGCGGTGCAGCTTTTTCAAATCATAAATGCTAAGATATGAGATAAATGTGCGCTAATTCAGTTACGACCGCTATAGCTGTACTAGCTGACCGCTATTACCGCTACGCGCTATGCGCTATAGCTGCCGCTATGGTACATGGTTTTTTTTTTCTACAATTTACATGGCTTTTTGTGCTTTTGTTCCTATTTCTAATGCTACATAGTCTGCTATAATAAGTATGCTAAATCCAACTATGTGTTTCTATTCCTATTTGTGATTTAGTCTCTCATTTTAGAATCGGAAAATAATCAAATATTAATTATTTCTTTTGCTTACTCTTTGTCTAGTAGTCACTTGTAAAATTATTGCAGTTCGTTTCATTGAAAGTTGATTTTGATTATTATAATATTTAAAATGTTCAAATAAGTAAACTAAATTCATTTCACTTGTAAAATCAATTGCTCTTCGTCTATTATAATCTATAATACTATGAAATATGAACTATTAAATAATGTTACTTTGTAAAAAAAAAAAATTCTTCTTATTTGCATGATAGAAAAAAAGAAAGTATAGACTTAGCTAGATTAGTTGTTGTTTAGTTGTTATTTTAATTCTCCAATATTAATCATTTGATAATTACTAAAAATGTAGAATATAAATTTTGAAAAGAAGAAAAAACACTATATATGATAGCTTTCGCTATAATTACGCTATTCACAATAGCTTTTTTTTTTCTTTTATCTCTACACTATGCCGCCATAATAGCTATTTAAAACCTTGGTTTAAAAAGTTCCAAGTAGTTATCTTGATTGTTGATGTAATGTCAATTTTTTTATTGATAATTTACTATTAGTTTTCACTTTTTACCATATTCATTAATTAGGTTACATGTCCATTTGAGTTGTAACTAAAGATATTGGAAAGTGGTGCGGACATTCTTTTACTATATATATAGTTGCACATTTTCTTTTACTACGTATAGTTGCTTATTATATTATTTAGTTAGTTCCATATATATATATTTACGCAATGTTTGAATAGAGATTAATGGAATGGAGGTAATGGAATAGAATGGAAAATTGATATCAAATTGTGTTAGGTTGATAAAATTATGACGTATGCTTGTGAGGGGTACATGAGAGAATAGAGTTAACGGTTAACCTTTCATGATATTAGTTAATAAAATATTTTTTTCTATTTGAGCTGTGATGGATGGAAAGACGGAAAAAGAGTTAGATATACTGAAAATATTTAATTAACTTTTTATAATTATAATTAACCAAACACAAAATAAAATATGAAGGGAAGTTAAATTTATTTTCATTCGTTAATCATTCAAACAAACAAAAAGATTAATGTATTAATTTTTATTTCCATTCCATTCTATGCAACTTCCTATTTTTTTTATCTCATCTCCCTTCATCTACTCTCCATCCAATCAAGGTGCATGTGTGGTCAACCATTAATTAGTGATTGAGATGCACGGTCTTTAAGTAGGGGTGAAAAGGGTATGGATAATAATATCCTATTCATATTAAATTTGTATTCGAAAAAATAGATGTAGATATCTGATATCTGAATATCTATGTGAATATATATGATTTTACGTTTCAATTATCTGTAACTCAATAGTAGATATATATTATATATTTTTAATATATATTATGAAGAAAACATTATTCACCGTTATAATTAAATAAATATTATGAACTTTAGTATTATTTAATATTTTTTAATAAATGTCCAATCTGATCCGTATCTGTATCTATATTCGTTTGATATTTGATCCGTATTCGTATCTGAAAAATTTAAAATGAATAGGGATGTGGCTTTACCAATGTAATAAAATGCAGTCTTTGCGGCTGCATATATGTATTCAGTTATAATCCGCATAGAAATCTATATGCGGTCAATATACACGGTTCTGCATATGTGGTTACATATTTAGCAGCATTTTCTGCCATATATTACTACCACATATTATTATTGCATAATCGGCCGCAAATTATTACCGCATACTTGTTTGTATGATACCGAATATTACTGCATATTACCGCATATTATAGTATAGTTATATATATATAGAGAGAGAATGACTAAGCTCAAATCGTTTGTTCCTGGGCTCAGGAACAAACGACTGGGTTCTCCAATTTCCGAAGTTCAAACGGCCGATCCAAACCGTTAGATGTTTAATCTATATTAAAATGTGCTTGGAGACAAAATTTCATATTTTTTGGAATTTTTTTTACTATTTATTAAGAGGGTTTGAAAGTTGCTGTTTTTATTAAAATTCTGCACCATAAAAAAACAGCGACTTTCAAACCCTCTTAATAAATAGTAAAAAAATTCCCAAAAATATGAAATTTTGTCTCCAAGCACATTTTAATATAGATTAAACATCTAACGGTTTGGATCGGCCGTTTGATCTTTGGAAATCAGAGAACTGAATTGTTTGTTCCTGAGCCCAGGAACAAACGATTTGAGCTTAGCCACTCTCTCTCTCTCTCTCTCTCTATATATATATATTAGATGAGCTACGCTATTCCATGAAGTAAAACGTGTTTGTACTCCACGCCGTATTTTTATTTTGAAAGTCCAAACGACCGATCTGAACCATTAGATGTGATCTCCATATTGAAATGTGCTTGGAGACCAAATTTTACATTTTTTGGAATTTTTTTACTATTAATTAAGCAATTTTGAAAATTACTGTTTTGCTGTGAACAGTAAAAATTTCTGGACCATCGGATCAGCGATTTTCAAAATTACTTAATAATTAGTAAAAAAATTCCAAAAAAATGTAAAATTTGGTCTCCAAGCACATTTCAATATGGAGATCATGTTGAGCGGTTCGAATCAGTCATTTGGATTTTCAAAATAAAAATATAGTGTCATGGAGTACCAACGCGTTTTACTGTATGGAGTAACGTAGCTCATCTCATATATATATATATAAGTTTTCATTTTAAAATCTACATATACAGCTACATACTGCATATGCGGTATGCAGTATGCAACGGTCTTCCATATACCACATAAAAACCGCATTTAATAACATTGGTTTTACCACTACCCGCTCCGTATCCGCTTCTTTTTCACCTCTATCTCTAAGGCATGTCAAAGTCATCATAAATTTCAAATTGTTCGATCAATCATTAATTGTCGGAAAACTTAATTATATGGCTGAAAATTACTTAATATTTTACTAATAATTGGAAAAAAAAATGAACAAAAATAATTTCATTCCCCGTGATTTGAGAGAATTGAAATCTCATGCTGAAATCCGACCTAAAGACAAAAATTTGACTTAGATGTCAAGACAATGAACTAATAAATCCAACAATGTCAAACAATTTATTATAATCTTCTCCACCTTTATTTTATTTTGATTGCTTCTATTTTATAACTGATTTTTTTCTTCTTAGTTTTCTCTTTTCCAACCCTATTTTTTAAAATTTAATCACATGATTGATAAATTAGATGAATTTGAAGGTAATTTTTAAAAGCTCCACACTAAAATCTCTTATAAATTTCAAAGTTTTTTTATCAACAAACTTCAATTCACAATCTTCACTTTTCATCTCATTCAATTATAACTTATTGTACATTTTTTTTCTAAAGTTATCTGTAACTTTTGTTATTCATAGTAATTGAAAGAGATATGTATCTTGTCGTCATTTCTCATTGTCATTACCAACTCAACATCTATATATACAAAAAAGTGATCCAATAAAAGTGTGTTGAACTTGAATTGCATGAATGGGACATCCCAATTGTATGGAACAAGATTTAAAAGATACACAATTAATTGAAGGATTTTTTTTTAAAATAGAATCGATTTTAATTATTTTAGTAAAATAAGAATCATTGATTTGTTTTTTTTTTTTTGTAAAAAGCAGCTCGACCGATGAATCGGTGGAGGGAGAATTTAAATTTAAATTTAAGGAATTTGCAATGGTCATTTTTACTTATTCCTTCTTAGGATCGGTGGAGCTGTTTTTTTTATTATAAAAACAACTCTATGGTACTTATTCTATTAAAATAATTAAAATTAATTCTATTTAAAAATATATATATAATTGAAGTATATATAAAGGAAAAGGCTAATACAAGAACTAACAGTGTTTTTTCTAGAAACTTCTACTATAGAAAAATATAAATTTTACTTTCTCCATCCTTTTTATGTTAAAATACAGAGACCTTCTGTTAGTCTTTGAGGGTGGGTACCACTTGCTATTAAATTTTTTCTATCCTTAGACCGAACTACCATGCTGTACATATAGAATCTCAATCAAGATTCAACATGGGGCCTTTTTCTAACGGGCCGGGTTCGGGTTCGGGTCCACCATTCGGCTATACCTAATCCGAACATACATGAGAGAGCAGTTGAGACTTGAGAGCTCTTCAACCTTTTTAACCTGGTAAATTGAATTTTCTAAAAAAAACCTAGTAAATTGAAGGAAATTAATTGTATTGTTATAGGTTATGTTATAATATATCACGTTATATTTTGATCACGTGACGTGATTTACATATCGAGTGACATGTTTACTTACATAATTTTTTTTAATTGAAAATAATACGCTATAACATGTCATGCAAACTAATTCTAACATGTCATGCCGACATTTTTATTTTTACCCCATTAAAAAATCATTTTAATAATAATAACCAAAGTTTAGCAACAATTTTAAAAATACCCCACTCGTGGAAATTTTCCACGGGCTGGAATTTTAATTCCCATTTTTTTTTTTATAAAATAGAAATTTGTTTTTATTTTTTATTTTTTGTATTGAAATATTAGAAATGTTGGATATATTTCTTTGAAAATAGATGTAATACAATATAATTTGATTTATTAGAAAGATTGTAACAAATAACCCGGATCAATATTTTTCAGGTCGGATTTTTCGCGGCTGTAAGAAAAATTAATATATTTCTGTATGTGTTATTGGAAAAAAATAAAAATGCTTAGATTATGAGTTATTGATCCCGGTTCAAAAGTCACTTCTATGTAATCTAGAAAATATTGTGATCCCTCTAGGACATTTAATTTATAAAAAGTTGTATCTATTTTGAGAATTCTTTTTTAATAATAATTATTAAATAACTTAAAGTTTTTATTTTTTTTCAAAAATAGATACAACTTTTTATAAATTAAATGTCATAGAAGGATCACAATATTTTCTAGATTACATAGAAGTGATTTTTGAACCAGGATCAATAACTCATAATCTAAGCATTTTTATTTTTTTCCAATAACACATACAGAAAATATATTAATTTTTCTTACAGCCGCGAAAAATCTGACCTGAAAAATATTGATCCGGGTTATTTGTTACAGTCTTTCTAATAAATCAAATTATATTGTATTCCATCTATTTTCAAAGAAATATATCCAACATTTTTAATATTTCAATACAAAAAATAAAAAAAAATTTCTGTTTTATAAAAAAAAATGGGAATTAAAATTCCAGCCAGTGGAAAATTTCCACGGGTGGGGTATTTTTAAAATTGTTGCTAAACTTTGGTTATTATTATTAAAATGATTTTTTAATGGAGTAAAAATAAAAATGTCGGCATGTCATGTCATGTCACAAAACTAATTTCAAAATTTATTTATTTATTTTAACTTATTTTATAATATTTTCTTATATTTAACATTTTTTTTGTATATTAATTTGAAATCTGAAAAATATAATTAAATACGTTTAATCACTTCACTTTGTAATTAAACATGATTTGACATTATGAAACTTAAATATGTTTCAGCACGTTATGTTTAATCACATATGACGTGACTACATATGAATTGACAATTTGTATAACATAATTATTCTTTACTATTTTAATCACATTCTGTCACGTTAAATTTTTTTTTTTTATCATGTAACACGACGTAACAAAAGTAATTACCTTGTTATTGGCGCACGTTAAATTTTCCTTCACGGTCTTACAGTGCTTCAATCAGCTAAGCGGATCCGGGTACCATAATAGAGCCCTCACCCGATATCGGAAACACCGATGTAAATAGACCAATTGATAAGTTTGAAGCTGGATACACCTAAATCCTAATTGGCCGCTCTGCTTGTCATCCTTACTTAAAAGCGCTAACACTTGTGAACTGTGTGACATTTGACTGACAGATGAACCTAAATAATAAGTGACAAGTGAGTCAAGTGACTACGTTCATTAATGCAACATCGTTTTTACGTACCAAAGTGCCACAGAGAATCAGAAAATATTTTTTTCCTCAGCTGGGTCCCAATCCTTGCTTACCTATGCGGCCCGCATTCGGAGGGCCCGCCGCATTGGGCAGCAGTGACTAGAGACTAGGAGATAGGAGTAGGTCCGATGGGAAGGAGACCTACTTTATGTTCAATTAGGTCTAAAACCGTATGATTATCGTCAAGATCTATGCGCACGGAAATTAATACATATGCGCATCGGATTTTAATACGTAAGCACGAATCTTGATAAAAACGGATGGTTACTAAATCCATCGAACCAAAGTATGTCCGATGAGCATCGGACCTACTATGAATACAGAGACTAGAGGGAGAGAGAAAAAGAAAGGAAGCGACATCCCACAAGCAAAAGCGAAAGGACCCCATTCATTTCTACCTCATTCTACCAAGAATCCCCCAATCTCTCCTCTTCTACCCTTCCTCTCCCCTCTTACTCGGTCCATCCCCCATGGATTTGGTGCCCTCGAGCGCAACGCTCGGTGGCTACCCTGACTCCGTCGATTCCTCCCCACGCTCCCGTGGTGGCGAGTCATGGGATGAACCTTACCTCTCCGCCTCCGCCGGAGCCTCCCGTCTCCGCCTCATGTGCAGCTATAGCGGTCGCATCGTCCCCCGCCCCACTGACAAGTCGCTCTGCTACCTCGGTGGTGAGACTCGAATCGTGGTTGTCGACCGCCATGCCTCCCTTGCTGATCTCCATGCTAAGCTCTCTCGTACCCTTCTCGGTGGCTGCCCATTCACCCTCAAGTACCAGCTACCAAACGAAGATCTTGATTCTCTCATCTCGGTCTCCACAGATGAGGATTTGGAAAACATGATTGATGAGTATGATCGGATCGTCACTGCCGGATCCACGGGATCAGGTAGCGGATCAACAGGAGGTGGCTCCAGCCGGACTTCACGGATCCGGTTATTTCTCTTCCCTTGTAAACCTGATTCCTCCTCCTCTATTGGGTCTCTTCTTGATGATTCTACTAAATCAGAGACCTGGTTTGTGGATGCGCTGAACAGCGCCATGGGGACAATTGATGGACTGCCACGTGGCATGTCAGCCGATTCAACCTCAGTCAATTGTCTTCTTGGTCTGGAGGATGATTCTTCGACCCATTCCCGGCCAGCAGCAGCAGCAGTGGTTACTGGTGGGCCCGGTGATCAGAAGATGTCACGGCCTGATGTGCACTCGGTGCCTGATTCGCCGTTGCTGGATAAATCATCTTCCTTTGGGTCCACCTCGTCGGCCCCATCTCTATCGAATCTGCCGCCAATCAGAGTTCGGCCTGATGATCGTCCCTCGGACAATAGGATGCAGGGGAATATTGAGGATCACTTTGCGAACATGGCACTGTCGGGCTCTGCTTCTCAGCCCGAGTCAGTACAGCCGGTTCAGGTGCAGTTCCAGCCCCACCAACCTCCTGTAATCCCGACGCCCAACGCACCATCTGTTGTCACGACAGCATTTTCACCATCTGAGAACCCTAACCGTATGATTTCCGATGATGAGAAATCAGACCACAGTGTTGGGGCTCATAGGCCACAGCAGCTAAAACAAGTTGAGGCCCCACATTCAGATCCTCCATCGAGGTAGAGAATTGTCTTGTTGCCTGATTCTGATCATAAAATCTGAATTTTGTTTCCTTTGATAATTACTATTTAGGTAAATGATTTCTTTAATGAAATCTGTGTTAAATTCTTTCTTATGAAATCTGTGTTAAATATTTTCTTTCTTTTTATGTAGGCCTATGTACTATCAAGAGAGAGTATCAAATGAGCCGGTGAAGCGTGACGTACCAGTTACAACCGATGGCACATACCGCATTTCGGTACCAGTATCAGAAGCAGCAGCATATGTTTATCCCCCGATCCCACAAACAGCACAGCAACCGTCACAGCAACAGCTACAACAACAGCTGCAACAACAGCACCAGCTACAGCAACAGCAACAGCACCAGCAACAGCTACAGCAACAGCAACAGCAACAGCAACAGCAACAGCTACAACACCTGCCACCACAACAGAACCAGCAAGTGCCGCCCCAGTCATACATACCGGCCAACGCTCAGTACATGCACCATGCACCAAGTGGCACCTTCGTACCAGTTCCCTCCTATTACCCGGTACAGCAACCGCCACAGCAAGCGCATCAGTTTGACTCGCAAGTTCCGATGTACTACATCCCTATTCGTCAGAACCAGCAGTTGCCTTACAATCTGGCGACTGTTTCGCCTAATATGATGGATCCCACTTCTGGCAAACCAGCAGTTGCCATAACCCAAGTTCCTGTGAAACCAGAAGTGCCGCCAAGTAACATGTATCGCACAGCTGCACCAGCAGCCACACCAGCACCTTCTGCAGCATATCCCGGGATGGGTTATCATTTAATGCAACACCACCAACAGGTTCAGCACCATCCTTCTCAGTCTCCAGCTGCTGTTGCTAATTACGGGTATGAATTTGCTGATCCGACTCGGGCTCCTATTTACTATTCACAGGCCACCTCTCCGCCTTCAATGACCCCACAGTACCAAGCTGTGACAACGGCATCTGCGCCCTTGTCTGAGGTGGTACAGGGAGAACTGAGGCAATCTAAGCAATCATAGCCGTCTCTGGTACGGCTTTTTTTTTCTTCGGTTTGTTACTGTTAGTATTATAGAGTATGTGTAATTTGGTATAAGGGTCTTCTTAATCTTGGTTATGCTGTGTAATGGATAGTGTATTTGGCACTTTATGATAGGCTATGAGCTTAATTGAGGTTAAGTTGGCTTTTGTAGTTATGTAAATGGCCTCATGGATTGTGATGTCTCAAGTTGTTTAAGGTCGGCCATTGGTGCGAGCAAGTGTTTATGTTGGTCTATTTCTATATTTATCTGAATAAAAATAGAGAGATGTGTATGCAGATGAAGATCTTCATTAGTGTTATTATTGTCTGTATATGAGATTTTAGTTTAAAGTTTTGAAATAATACATTCTTGGGTGCCCCTACTTTTTTCTTCAAGTGAACTTGATTTGTGCCCCCACTGATAGATAAGACTACTGCACAATATGGGAAAGATGCGACTTTTTTTTTTAAACAGAGAATGTTTTATGCAATGTATTCAGTAACCTAGCTCAAATCCGATATTGTTGCCAACATTTAATATGCCTATTTATAGGCAAATTCTAGCAAGTTGACGTCTTATTAAAACTGATTTATACACCTACTGAATGATTCAGATCTGTATCCATGCAAATCTTTTAAATTTTGTTTGTACAAACTACAAGTTGTAAGCATCAAGGTACAATTTAAAGTCTGACATCTAAATTTGTTAGTGTCCCTTTTCACTGGTATTGCTATATAATTACAATATTGTCATGGTTTTGTTGTTTCTGGAGGAATGGGTGTTCATGATTCTGGGGGACTGCTATGTAACTACAATTGTCATGGGTTTGTTTTATATCTGTACCGGCACTGCTCTTGTCAGGAAATGGGGTACCCGGAATCGATATTGTAAGGGAATGGGAAAGGGGACTGTTGATTAACATGGTTGGATCTGTAAGGGAATGGGAAAGGCGACTGTTGATTAACATGGTTGGATCTCTAAGGGAATGGGAAAAGCGACTGTTATTTTCATGGTTGGATCTTTGTACCAGTACTGGTTCGGGTCTCGACACCAGAATTGCTATCGTAAGGGAATGTGTGCTGGTGCTTCCTTCAAGGGCCTCTCTGCTCTCTGTGTCAGTACTGGTACTGTTCAACCTTTGGTACCGGAACTGGTATTGTTAAGGAAGGGTCCTCAATTATAATGGGTTTGTCTTTGTCAGAGTTTTTTCTCTGTTGATCTTGAGTTTCTAATTCTAATACTGCTAACGTAGGGATGCTGGTAATAAATGGGCAATGTTGTTGGCAACTCATACTTTTGTCAGAGATATTGCTGTTGATGACTTGATGTATTAGTGTTCCGTGAAAGAAAAGCAAGAGATTAAATCACTGTTTATGCAACTTTTCCTGTTAATTATGATTAAAAGCGTACTATGTGTACCAAATCTCATGAATTAGTCACGACAAATTGAAAAGATTTGGTACACATAGTACGCTTTTAATCATAATTAACAGGAGGTAATACACCCAACTATATAATATAGTAATTCATAATTTACTGTTCAGGTGCTGTCTTTTCCCTTGAACAGCACTTTATATTTTCTCCTTGACACTTTTTACTCGTGACCTTTTAGGCTTTTACACAACATGCTTATGTACTGTTGCCAGAAGGTAAAACACTAAACTTAAAAAAGGTAACTCTATTACTTACCAAGTTACTGTAAATCTACTATTCTTTTGTTACTCTGGTCCACCTATCTTCCCTAATTAGTATTGCTATTCTAATAAATGAGAAAAGGTGTTACCATGACCTACAACACAGATTAAAATAAATATTCTTTTTCTTCAAGGAGTTAGGTGCAAAAAGGAATACCAAGTTTCTCACAAAAGTAAGCAAAAATTATAATAAAAGAAGGGTTTCATGGTGAATGTGCATTTTGTTTCAGGCATGGGGTTGAAGCACCACAAGTCCAGCAGAGTTCAGTTGGCAAATTATTATTGGGAAGTGAGATTCAGAACTGATTACACTTTAAAACTGTCCTTAAATTTTAAAATAGATAAATTAAAGTAGTTTCTGGCTTTCTGCGGTGTGTAATAAGATCTGGGGCTGGTTCGTGGTTCCTGGTTTACTGAATACTGAGGCATGTTTATTAATATTTAATTTATGGGGATTGAATGGAATAGAATAGATGCTGTACAAACCTAGCTGGATTGCATGGGAATGTGCGCGCACGGACCAGGTGCCAGGTGCCAGGTGGGGTGAGGTGAATCTGTGATTCCTTGGTAGATAGAATTATAGAAAGGGAATTTTTTTTTTTTTTTTGATAGAAATTAATAAAAAGGTTGAAAGAGAAACGGAAAGAGTATGGATGTTTTGATATTAACCGTTTTTTTTTTTTCCTACCACCCTCAAAAATCAGAATTAAATGAATACCATCTGAAAAATCGGAATTCAGATTCCGCCACGTTCGCACCGTGAATCTGCGAACGGGTTGATCCGTTCGCAGATCCACAGTGCGAACGGGTCACTCGAGCGGGTCATGACGCGAGCGGGTCAAAGCGAGCTTGTCAGTGCACAGATCCACGGGTCGGTGCGCAGATCCACGGTGCGAACGGGTCACGCGAGCGGGTCAGGGCGCAAGCGGGTCAGTCCGCAGATCCATTTCGCAAACGGGTTGGCGATCCGTCCGCAGATCCACGATGCGAACGTGGCGGAATCTGAAATCTGATTATTCGGGTGGTATTCATTTAATTCTGATTTTTGAGGGTGGTAGGAAAAAAAAAACGGTGATATTAATAGAAAGAACGGTATAAATTTTACTGATTTAAATAATCAAAAGAGTTTAGATAATACTTATCTAAACTTCAAATCAAAAAAAAAAAAAAACACCCTTTAGATCGGTAAGAGTTATACCGTTTTAAAATTCAACAATCTTTTATAAATACAAAAAAATGTATGTTAAGACTGGTGAAATTCTTACCTATCTAAACTCTTTTAAATTTTAAAATCGGTAAAATTTGTACTGATTTTTATATCAATATTAAAACTCCTATATTCTTTATGTTTCTCTCTACTTTTTTTTTTATTAATTTCTACTCAAAAAAAATTTCCTATAGAAAGAGGATTCAAATTAGCTAAAATTCGAGATCATTAACAGTACCCTGAAATTTCTGAAATTCCAAATCCAGCTGTCTAGCCGAGATCATGAACAATACCCTTGAGATACGAATCCAGCCGAGATCATGAACAATACCCCCAGAGATATGTGCACAGAAAATTCAGTTGTTCCAAGATGCATGCACAAAAAAAATTAGACGACTAGATTCAGAATTTCAAGAATTTCAGTAATTTCAGGGTACTGTTCATGGATCTCAGATTTTCAGCTGATTTGAATCCATAGAAAGAACCCTTATTTGAGAATCAAGCATTAAATTTAAAGGTGTCTCTATAGTACATTACTGTAAACTGTAAAGTAAAATAATTGCCAGCAATGGGTAGATGAGATGGGAGTGCGTGTACTGTAAATGCTAAGGGCCTGTTCGACTGTTCTCCACAAAATACTGTTCACGTGAGAAAAATAAAATTCACTCAGATTGAATTTTTTTTTCCCACATGAACAGTAAATTTCAGTTCAAAAATTTCCTATTCTTATTTCCATTCCCACTGTACAGCCGAACAGGCCCTAAATATTATATCCTTTCCAATTAACAGAGAATAAATTTCATCGATGTGCTCAAATTAAATTATTTATAAAGATATTAATAAATTTTGAAATTAATTATTCACATATGTAAAATCAATTTTATAATTTAAATGATAATTGGGATAAATTTTAAATTAAAATGTTTTAGATATAATATATATTAAATAGAACGATTTATTAATATCAGATTTTATATTATTTTTCTTAGACAATATAAATCATTTCAATTTTTTAAAAGTATGATAATGCTTAATGTATTATTGATCGATCATCAAATTACATACTTTATATATAGGCTATTTAGATATAATATAATAGACATGTAGTTTTTTTTTCAAAAAATAAAACTTTGTCAATTTTTCCTAAATTAATATTGTATAACTAGAAAATTACATTTATTTTCTGTTAGTTAATTAACCACAACTAGTTTGACCTCTCAAATAAAAAATCTTTTTGAATATTTAATGTAAAATTCAGTCCTCCTAAACCTTTTCTGATCAACATTCTTAAAATATCAATATTTTTAGTATATATTATTTGCAATATAACCAATGTATTATTTTTGATTTTTTTTATCGATATTATACTAAATAATTACAAAATTTAAACACCACTAAATAATTTTCAAATATCGAACTTATTAATATATTTCGTACTGCGTACAAAATTAGGTGCAGGGTTGAAGGTTCTTATAATGATTTAAAATATGTGAACGATTAGCCACTAAATAATGCATATAAGCTGTGAACTAAGGCCCTGTTCGATATATTACTGTTTACATGGAAAAAAAATATTCACTCAGACTGGAGTTTTTTTTTCCCCACAGTGAACAATAAAAATTAGTTCAAAACTTTTGATTCCTATTCCTTAACAGGTCGTCGAACAGGGCCTAAAATTCTCCAAAATGTTTGAATAAAAATTAAAAGAAAAAGTAAAATAAAATACCATTATAAACTGTTATTTATTAAAATATTATATGTCATCTATATTTAACATGACAAGAAAATGAAAAAATATATATTCTATTTTTTATTACACCGTCCATTCTTGTATGCACTTATTCCGAGCATAAGCTTATTTGAATGTGCTAATTCCTAAACCTCGGTAACCAATCCTAAGATTTATAATTTGTACAGTGATTTTATGTGAATAGCGCAGCGGCCCACATGTTGTTGCGAATCACTTGTACAGTATTAGGTGCATAGTGACAAATGAATTATTCGGGTTCGGTTCGGCGAGATAAAAAATTCATGATTCGGAAATAATTCCGAATTATTTGGACCAAAGATTTCAGTCCTGCAAAAGAGCAAAAAAAAAAAAAAGAACCAGGAAAAAAAGTTATCGGAAAAATTCAGGAAAATTTCGCGAATAATTCGTAAAATTTGGAAGAAAAATCATAAAATTCGCGAATCTATTCGGGTTTAATTAGGTCAAAGTTCGGTCAACCGAATAATTCGGCATTCGGTAAGAATTATTCGGGTTTAATTCGTGAATAATTCGCGAATCTTGTGACTATGATTGGGGGAGCCAAAAAAATTATTGGGAGGGACAAAACTTAAGATGACGTATAATTTTATAATTATTTTGAATATTAAGTATATCATTATAATTTTTTTTAAATAACATAGAAATAAAAGTATATTTAAGAAAAAAAATTAGGCTTAGACAAAATGTTATAATATTTTAAACTTTAAGTATATTTTTGTAATTTTTCTGAAAATAATATAAAAAAACATATTTTAATCATTTAAAGTCATAAGGAGACGATTATGCTTTGATTTCATATACTCCGTCACTAACAAATAATCTTTAACCGAGCACGAATCTCAAAACAGATTATTTATATTTACAATAGATACTAAATTTTTATTAACCAGACTGAAATTAAATTCATGTTCATTTTTTAATTGTACCCTCAAGTATCTGAGGGGATACGGATTCTACAACCTACAAGATCCAACTGAAATTTGCCTACGGGTGCAAACGGATCGGATAGTGGTAGAACTATATCTCCATCTGTTTTTATTTTTCGGATACGGATACAGATTAGATATTAGACGGATATGGATATCTGTTTTTTATAATTGTAAATAACATAAATTTTTTCATAATATATATTAAACTATACAGTATATATCTACTATTCAGATACAAATAATTAAAATTTAAAACCGTGTCTGTATCTGTATCTGTATCCGCACGGTTATTCGGATATCAAATATCCGTATTAAATTTTTAAATACGGATTCGGATACCGTCAGATAATATCTTCTAGTTTGGATAAGTTTGTTTGGTCCTAGAGAGAAAAATGCTTTAAATTATTTACTTTTTGTGTGATGCAAATTAAAGCATTATCTAATAATATCAGAGGGGATAGGGACTCCGCAATCATACGGTTGATGGCTTTGGTAATTGACAACCATTATCAGTGAATTGGTGGGTCATAAAAGAAAAATATTTGAGTCAACAATTAAAAATGGAAGGTTTAAATGTTTTAATTTTATGTTTTTATTATATTTTTTTCGTTTTACTTTTTTTTTCTAATAGTAAAATTCTAAAATTTTATGATAAATAAAATTGTTAGATGTGATTAATAATATTGCATGCTAAAAAAATTATGACATTTTGAAGTTACTTTTATATAATCAGTAAGTTAAAAAATTATCCACATCAATGTATTTTTGCAAGTTTTTTACTCAATTTTGATATCAATCAAAACAAAGTTTAAATGTCGTAATGTTTTACATGTGCATAGAAAAAGTAATTTTTTTAATTTCTAATGGTTTTATTTTTTTGATATTTAAGATTTTAATTTTTAAGTTATTAAAGTTTTAAAAATAAAGGAACCCTCCTAATAATTTTTTTTTGTGCAACTCTTTTGACAATCTATGTATATTATTACTTTTTTTTTAAAGGAAGAATTAACTACACATAGTAAATATTATCAGTGAATTAATAAGTCTTCCAAATGTTCAAAGTAAGTTTTAATTTGATATTAGTAGCATGAAACATGAAACCATATTAATGTAATGTTCCAAGTAAGTTTTAATTTGCTAATTATTTTCATTCAAATCAAGAGCTATCAATGGATGAGATTGGGATGGGATTCAAGCAAGATATCTCCTTGATTAAGTCAAATATGCCCTTCACTTTTTCTCTCAAAAAGATAAAACAAAGACATCTCTTTCAAGTTTGTTTTGTTTTAATTATTTTAATTTGCTTTAAATTAGGTGTGGCTTACAACTTAAAACCCGTGATCTTGTGATTAATTGTGGTTAATATAAAATAGATACATGATTTCTATTTTTTCTCAAAAGAGAAAAAAAAAGACATCTCATTGAGTGAATTCTGTTTTTTTTTGGGTAAGTTTATTGCTTTCTAGGGTAAGGCTAAGGTGCTATGGGTTGCATAGAGACCTACGGTGCTACGGCTCAATATTTGAGTTTTCAAAATTCAAACGGTCGATCCGAACCGTTCATCTTGTTCTCCATATTAATATGTGTTTGGAGACCAAATTTTACATTTTTAAATTTTTTTTACTATTTGTTTAGATAGGTAGAAAATCAGTTGATCTAAAAAATTCTGCACCATTCAGATATTTGATTTTCTACCTATCTAAAACAATAGTAAAAAATTTTCAAAAAATGTAAAATTTGGTCTTCAAACACATATTAATATAGAGAACAAGATGAATGGTTCGGATCGACCGTTTGGATTTTGAAAATTCGAATATTGAACCGTAGCACCGTAGGTCTCTATGCAACCCATAGCACCTTAGCCTTATCCTTGCTTTCTATGCATTTTAGTTTCAAACCGTAATTCTAGAATTTCAAACCATAATTCTAGACTCAAAATAACTCAGTTTGTTTTTTTAATAATTTTAAGAAAAAAAAATATAAAATTAGAAACTAACATATTGATAAGTCGTTGGACATATATTTAGCCTAACAAATTTCAGGCAATTCAAGTAATATTTGGTGATGCATGAAAACATATTTTCGGGCATTTAAAATTTAAATCACTTGATGTACATTGAAACATACACGGAATTTCATTATATTTTGTAGACGTGCTACTTAAATAATATAAATTATTGCCAATAATTTAAAATTTAAAATTTAAATTTTATTCTCTACAATAAAACATCTCCATCCCACATATATAGGGAATGATAATTTTGTATGCATAAAAATTATTTTAAAAATTAATAAAATAAGATGTACGGAAATATAAAAAGTATTTGATTTGCAATATTTTAGAAAGATTGGAATTAATGGTTCCCATCTAAAGTTTTCTATTAGTAGTCTCTATATGTGCATAATGAATGAAAAAAAATACTTTGAATCAGGACCATTGAATCTGATCTTTCTAACAATAATGCAAACCAACAACCATTTCTATTTTCGGACCTCTTATGTTATTAATTTTTAATGGATAAAAAATCTCTAAGGAATTGTAAATACTGATGTAACACTTGTAATTTAAATTGTATAGATTTTGTGATTGTTTTCAGCAATTTATCTAAAAATGTCACATAAGTTTTTGTGATTGTTTTCCTAAGGCAGTGTGAACATCTCCATCATGCAATTGCAAAGGATTGATTTATTTGTTAATTATGAAAATTAATTATTTTGGTCACATATGCAAGAAACGAGATTAAAATTAGGAGAATGAAACTTTCTAAAATTGATATAAAAATGCTATATTACTGATGTGACACATAAATTGCAGGAATGAAGATGGTTGTAAAGTTTATTAAAAAAATATATTCCCGTGATATTTTACATAAATATATTGAACTCCACTAACATATTTGGATCAATCATCAGATAATGGAATAAAAACGACACACACTAAGGACTTATTTAATCATTAGTTTCAAGTCAATACATTGAATCTCAAGATCATATATATGTTCATGAATTCTCAAATTGACCACCACTCCAACATGTCAATGGAAAACTTTTTCAATCTCACGCAAGGAAATGAATAAATTAATTTGATTCTTTGAGACTTTGTAATGGATTGCAACAAGCCTTCAAATTTGACCACATAAAATACAATATTAAAGGAATCAAATTGTTGCTAGTTTACTAAAATTTCTTTAGCATCAATGCATGAAGATGATGAAACAATGCTACAAATCTTTTAAATTTTCAGAATTATTTTGTGGCAAACTTGAAGACATGTATCGGTGCATAAAGGAACTGAATCACATAAGAGTGAAAATGGATCAAACACAAATCGAATAGTGATAAAATTATATACTTATTCATTTTTATTTTTTCGGATACATATACGGATCGGATATTTATCTAATTATAATGGTGAATAACATATTTATCCAATTGCATCTTTTTTGGTGACACCGAATTACACTCTCGATTTTCAAATATCTCAAAGTTCAGATAGTCGATCCAAACCGTTCAACATTATGAATATATTAAAATGTGCTTGCAGATCAAATTTTACATTTTTTGGATTTTTTTTTACTATTTATTAAGTATTTAACAAAATCGCTATAACCATTGAATTTTTGTACCCATCTTAATAAATAGTAAAAAAAATTCAAAAAAATGTAAAATTTGTTATGCAAGCACATTTTAACATATCCATCATGTTGAACGGTTTGGATTGACTGTTTGGACTTTGAAAACATAGAGTATAATCCGGTGTCACAAAAAAAGAGTGTAATTAGATCCCTCCTTAAATATATATAGAGAGATCCACTTACAACAATTTAGTTTTGCGATTTTTAAAATCCAAACAGTCAATCCAAACTGTTCAACATGTAATCTCTACTAAAATGTGTTTAAAGATCAAATTTTGTATTTTTTTTTGAATTTTTTTTATTATATATTAAGTATTTTATAAAACTGCTATTTTTCAGTAATCCAGAATTATCTAAAAACAATAGTTTTGTAAAATACTTAATAAATTGTAAAAAATTTCAAAATAAATGTAAAATTTGATCTTCAAGCACATTTTGATACAAATTACATGTTGAACAGTTTGGATCGACTGTTTAAATTTTAAAAATCGCAAAACTAAATTGTTGTAGGATGTTGTAACTTTGCAAGATTAAATTATATCTATTATTAATTAAAAAATAAAACATCTATGTATTCATATTAGAAAATATAAATTTCTAATGATCTATTTATCCGTCCCATTTTTATCCCTAAAATAACGTCTCAAATGCATAAAGATTCCTTAGAAATGATTGAAGGAATGATCGGTTCTTTCTATCACATCGATAAAATTATTATATATTTCCTTTCCGACAAAATATTAATTATGTTTTTCAAAAATTAAAAATCTCAATAAATTCCCCTTGCAGAACATAGTGCCAAAAATAAAATAAAATAATAGTAGTACTAGGTCTTAGTAGGGGAATACTTTGTGGCTACACATCCATCCAAGTTGTCATATCATTTGAATAATTGAACCGTGACTAGTAGTACTAGGTCTTAGTAGGTATCGAATTTCTTCTATGTAAATCTTACGGCTATTAAATAATGAAAATTTAAACTATTTACCAATTTATTGAAGGCGACTTGTTGTTGTTATTAGGGCTGGCAAAAAAATTCGAGGTTCGTGATTCGATTCGGGTTTGATTCGAGTTTAATTCGATTCGAAATGAGTTCGAATTGAAACGAACCAAATCAGGTTTGGTTCGAAATTAATTCAAATCAGACCTAAACCTAGCCTGGTTCGATCGAAATGGGTTCGATCATTTTTATGGTTCGAATCTCATAATAACATTGGTCGTCCATTTACCTGATGAAATTAAAATCCAAGATAGAGAGTCATAATTTAACTTAGCCGACACTCCCTCGCTCTCAAATCTCAATAACCTAGTTCTCTCTCCACCTCTCCCTAACTCACTCTCCCTCTAGCTCTAAAATCTAGCTGACGCTCTCGGTGACTGGCTGTCTCTCCGACTGTCACTCCTCTCTCCGGCCTAGATGACTGTCTCTCCTCTCTCTTCGGTCGTCTCTCATAGTTCATACCAGGAAAGCCGTCTCTGATGTATTTTTTTCATGAACAATTTTTCAACTTAAAAACACTCATTTCATAGTTCATACCGGTAAAAGGAAGCCATGTGAATTGTCCCGCGAGAAAAAATTAATGTATAAACTACCGGTATAACTAGGACTGTTAAAAAATAATTTAGTTCGTGATTCGATTCGGGTTCGATTCGAAAAATGTGTAGTTCGAAATGGGTTTGGTTCGAAACGAATCAAACCAGGTTCGGTTCGAAACGAATCAAACCAGGTTCGGTTCGAAATTAATTCAAACCAAACTCAAACCTAAGGTAAGTTCGGTTCGGTTCGTTGCCACCCCTAGTTGTTATTATTATTTTTTTTTTACAGATTTACCGAAAGCAATTTTTAATTAATTTATTAGATAATGCCTCTGTTTTATTTGTTCTTTTTTTTTAATATAAAGGTAGGCTTTAAAAATAACTTTCTATTCCGATGTAATTATTCAAATAAAATCCGTCTTATAGTTATTAAATGTTAATGTCCTTTCTTAAAATTAAAAAAAAAATTGATAAAGAAAATGTTCATCCATATAAGTGGAAATAGTTCAATAAGTGCAATAAACACAAGTTTTCCGTGCATGGTTGTTTAAAATAATGTCTAAATCTCGTAAAAAATGTGTTTTCATTTTTTCAGTGATAAAATTAATGGAAGATTGTGAAATTGGTACTAATCATTTATGCTATTTTTTAATCTCACAATATAATAATCTAAGTATAATTTATTACCGGCTTAAGTTCTCCAATATAAACTTGAAAATTTGGACTTCTTTTAAATCCCAATTATTTTAATTTCATCCATTCTACTATCAAATGTAAATTCTAATAACCGTTTTATTGTCAAATTTATCATTCTATATTAATTGACCAAAATTTTGAAGATGTTTGACGATATTTTCTCTCAACAGATCCGGGATTCATTTGCTTGGGTAGACTCAGATTTATACAGATATTTTCTCTTTAATCGAATTAATAAAACAATTTTTGGGCCAAAAGAGAGAGAGAGAGACTAATTTTTGGGCAGTTAGATGCAGTATTTTTTTTTAAAGAGGTATTGAGATATATTGTAAAGTATCAGAAAAATGCTTTTATTTTTTTATTTTTTATTTTTAGAGTTTGAAATATACAGATATTCTCTTTAATCTGCATACAAATTTCAATGATTTGATTTTTTTTATGACATAAAAATTTTCATATTTTTTTTTAACAAAATATTTAATATATTTTCAAAAATAAAATTTTTTCTGGTCAGACAGTCAGTGCCACGTGATTGACCAGTTGTACCGGTATCCAACATTCCCCAGCAATTAATTTCTTTTTGAGTTCTTCATTGATCCAATAGGCGTGCATGCTTATACTGACAGCAAACAGCATCCATCCTGATTTTCTTTTTATCTTTATCTTAAACTTAATCCATGGAAATTTCTGATAAATGATGGCGAGATGACGTGGCATGGGACCAGAAGGACCATCCATTCATTGGCTGCTTGACCCAAGCAAACACTCATCAATGCTGATCCCCTATTACTCTCTACCTATACCAGTCCGTGTAGCATGTCACTGACAACCATCCCAAACAAAATCTCTCTTTCACCAAAACAAAGAACCTTTGGTCCATACTTCAAAGTAACGGGAACAATTTGGGGATTTTTTTTAAAATATAATCAATATTAATTATTCTAACAGAACAAGTTTCATTGGTTTATTTTTTAGAAAAAATAGGGATCGATGGAGGAAGAAATAAGTAGAAATGACCAATGTAGATTGCTCATAATAATATTTAAATTCTCCCTTCACCGATTCCTAGGATCGGTGGAGTTTTTTTTTTTTTTTTTTCTAAAAAACAAACAAATGATGCTTGTTTTCTTAAAATAATTAAAATTGATTCTATTTTAACAAAAACCCAATTTGGGTCCAACGACTAATCCAATGGATTATGCGGTCGTCTGATATGTTTTAGAATCCGTGCGCATAACTTCAATATTTGTGTTCGTCTGTTTTAATATTCGTGTGTATCTAGCATGTACAAATCCTAAGCGGATCAGATGGATGCAGAGCACAGTAGATGCAATTTTGAATCCGATGGGCATCATACCCAAATATGTCCCCAATTCACATGACTATGTGTTGTACCGTGATCAGACCAATTCATGTATCGTGTCATACTAATTTTTCAAAAAATAATTACATCACATGTATAATTAAGATACGGATCACATAAGTCACAACATGCCGTGACTTTTTTACATCTCTAATTATTACATAAGATATCAAACAAGATATTTTGTGGAGATTTACATTTGCAAATTCCACGAATTGGCTTTTCAACGACTCTATATATATACACATTATTTTTGTTGAGAGAATCTGATAAAGAGATCAGAGATGTGATTTGGGGAGATGAATGTTGAAAAAGGAGAGAAGGAACAACGGGTCAATGGGGGAAAGCAAAGCCAAAGCAGCATGGCGCACCGGATTTGCCCCAACCAAGAGTAGGACACAGTATGCTTGGTCTTCAAAATTCAAAACAGACCAGTGCTCTGATTTAATAATTACTGCACTGGTACATATTACAAAGGTACTGCTGACTTGGACCACGTGTGAAGGTACCAATATTGGATCATCCACTTTTAGGCTCTGTTCGGCTGCCAGCTTGTCGCTATGTTCGAAAAAAAAAAAAAAATTACTCAGATCCTGTTCGGCTGCCACTGTTTTTGTGAAAAAAAATCACTCAGATCCTGTTCGGCTGTCATTGTGTCCGTGGAAAAAAAAAATTCACTCCGAGTGAATTTTTTTTCCCACACGCACAGTATTTTGGCCATTCTAATTGAATCCGAACTCAAGCCCATTCTCGTTTCCACCTGGCAGCCGAACAGGCCCTCAGAGTGATTTTTTTTTTCTCATGCGTACAATATTTTGGCCATTCCAATTAGACTCGAACTCAAGTCCATTTCCGTTCCCGTCTGATAGCCTAACATGTCCATTGTTATTATTATCTCTTTTGTTTTTTTCTTAGGTTGTATATATATTAATTAACACGCTTCACCGGCTCTAGTAAGATGTTACATAAAGTCTCTGTATGAACAAATTGGGCTTTTAGGCAGTTTGGATTGTTCTATTTTTTTCTGTTCAAGTAGCCCAATTTCTATGCTTAATTACAATTTTAGCTTGATGCTCAAAAGAATTAACAAATCAATTTGTACATATTTATTCTATCTCTTCCTTCATAAGATAGTACCAATATCACTCACTGGCAACTTTTACTTGTATATATAAAAGTTATTCCATAATTTAGCTATATTTGCTCTTAAATATATTGCTAGAAGAGTTCCATTTTTTTCTTTATATAAATTCAGAATTATATATTTTGAAATTATCTTTTTGTTTTTTAAATTCCACTGACTTTCTAAAGATAACATTTGAAGAAAAAAAAATCTTAATTTGTCAGTTATTAAGGTTTGTTAAATTATATTAAAAATATAATATTTGTTGGTTGTTTACACAAATATTAAAAAATCTTTGACTTCTAAAAAAATTATGCCTAAAATAACAAAATAAATTAAACAGAGTAAACAAAATTAAACAACCACATCCAGACACTGATCAACACATGGGTGGGTGAATGGCATGTGTATGACAATCAGTCTGATTGGCCGGAAAACGAAGGCCTAACCCTTGTTCCAAATGACAAAAATAATACTTTGGGTTGAAGGCGAGTCAATAGGATTCTGATGTGGCTTGATTTACTGCATAATAGAAGGAGAAGACATCAGGCTGGCCGAGATACACAGGAACAACAAAACATAGCTGCTCGAGATGCACGAAGTAGTTAACTCATATTTTTTAAATTAAATTCCAACTTTGAAAAAAAAATAACAATACATTTTTGTTTGTCAATTTTCAGGTTGAGAGAGAGACAAGCAATATATTTTTATCTAGTAGTCAATTTTATGTTGTGATTGCATTGCTTGTTTGTTGTAATATTTTGAAGAATATTATAATTTCCTTTACATTGTTTTGATTACTATCAATCAATTTTGTGTGTCATAGTTGAGACCAAAAACAAAAAGAGCTGCTTCAGAAAAATCTGATGCCAGAGCACAGCTGCAAGCAACTAAGAGGCCCCGCCTCTGGTCTCTATCTGATATTTAAATTTCTACGAATGGGTGTTTTTCTTTAAGGCCCTTGATTACGATGTAGCTTCAGTCGGTTTTGTGTTGTTTAGTGGATATGTTATCTATGCAAGTAAAGGTTTTTGAATGTAAATTGGTAGTGTAGGTTACAGCATTACTTTGCATATTTTATAATTTTTTTGTGGAAAAATAAGGTGGAATATATGGTTTTGTTCAGGCTTCTAAATAGCTAGCTATAGCGGCGCTATAGCTTTTCCGGACCATAAACGCTAAGCTATGAGTTAAAATTGCGCTAACTCAGCTACGACCGCTATAGCTATAATAGCTGACCGCTATTACCGCTATATGAGATCCGCTATAGCTACCGCTATGCTACATGATATTTTTTTTTGCAATTTATATGAACTTCTGTACTTCTATTCTTATTTGTAATGCTACATGGTCTTCTACGATAAGTATACTAAACCAAACTATATGCTTCTATTTTTATTTGTGATTTATTCTATCATTCTATATCAAGAAATATTCAAATACTAATTCTTCATTTTGATTACTCTTTTTATAGTATTCATTTGTAAAATTATCATCGTTCGTTTCAATTGAAAGCTGATTTTGATTATTATTATAATTATAAAATGTTTAAATATATATATTGACTTCATTTACCTTATAAAATTAATTGCTCTTTGTCTATTATAATATGTAATACCGTGAAGTATAAACTATTAAATAATGTTACTTTTTAGATTTTTTTCCTTCTTATTTGCGTAATTGATAAAAAAGTATAGACTTAGATTAGTTGTCATTTAGTTGTTACATCAATTCTCTAATATTGATTATGTTGATAATTAGTAGAAATATAGAATATAAAGTTTGAAAAGGGAAAATCGCTATGTGTGATAGCTTCCGCTATAGCTACGCTATTCGCAATAGCTTTTTTTTTTTTGTCTCCCCGCTATGCCGCTATAATCGCTATTTAGAACCTTGGTTTTGTTCCATCAGCTCTGAATTTGGTTTGAAATTGAATTCTGGAATGAATATTGTTTCACTTTGTTCTATTTTATCATCTCTCACATTATCGTAATTCTATTTGTAAGGGGTGGTGGTAATGTAAAGAGTCTAATTAAACTATCCTATTCTATCCGAATTTGAATCCGCATCCTCTGCATTAACTCAAAAAAGAATCTTTTGAGTTAATGCATCTTCACTGTTCGATACGCTTTCATATTCGTGCGAGTTATATCCGCACTATCCCTGTGTTATAGACGGAGGATCGGATTGGCTCTTTTTTAAATCAGACAGTTAAAATGTATTAACTCAAAAGATGCTCTTTTGAGTTAATGCAGACAATGCGGACTCATCCTATCCTTGGTTCATATATATATATATATATATATATATTAACTGATTAGGGATTATTGGTTCATCCATCTGTCAGCTGTTACCAGGGGCGGATCCAGTATTTCCGTCAGGGTAGGGCACTAATTGGGTTCAAATAGCTAATCGGATTTAAACCCATTAACTTATTGGGTACAATACTATATTCGTACGATCCACTTTTATAATAAGATAAAATCATACAAAGGATAAAAATAATTGTAAAATTGACATAGTTAAATTGTAAATTCCAATATTACATAACAAATAATGTTATATACATCATAAAATAAAATAACAATTAAGAAATAAAGAAATGCAAAAGGTTAAATTAATTCTTACATATCATAGAAGAGATGAAGGTTAATTATTGATTGAATATTCTATTGATGAAAATATGCCTTTACAAAATGTACGTAGGTGTATTTATAGATCCTTTTGATCTTTCTTAATTACACAAGATTTCTAACCATTGGTATTTCCTTAATACACAAATTTTCTATGGTTGTTATTTCCATAATAAACAGATTACACTTACAGGGAAGATTTGAGATAGGTGTATATTCCTAAACAGTGTGCTAATTAAAGCTGGTTAGCTGTTATTGGATCGGGTTGCTTTGGTAATCTTCAATATCTTCCACGTTAATTAACAACCACATGTAACGTTTGGTCTAGAAAACACTTGTGGGCTTTGGTGAGTCTAATTGGGCTGAAATTGTCTAAAAGTTAAATGGCATGTGTAATAAATTTAATGGGTCCCACTGTCATAAACATCTTCTTCATTTTCTCCTTCTTCCCTTCATGATTTATCTTCTCCCGCTACTCAAATCTCAAATTTATTTAAACCAGATTTTCTTTTTTTAGAATAGGGACTGAGCCAAAACAGATCAAAACAAAGGTATTTTTGAGTTAGGGATAGGCACTCTATCAAATCAGGGGTAGGTACATCAAAAAATTAGTACTAATTCTAAAAAAAAAATCAAATCCAGGGGTAGGCAAGTGCCTACCCCTGAGCCTTCATAGATCCGCCCCTGGCTGTTACAGTCTGGTAGACTAGACTAGACTAGACTGGTATTTGATCATTCTATCTATTGCAGAGTTCTTTGAACTTGATTAATATTTGTTTTCTACACTAACACACACATCATGCATATATTTCTGCTAGATGAAGAGTTGAAGACTGCTTCTAGTGCTAGTGCTAAAGGGTCAAAATTAACTTTACAAAGACCTTTGCATCATTGTTTTCAAACAGTATTGTCTACAAAATTTCGCCTATTTTATCTTTAGGATTAATTTTATCATAATATTGGTCCCTACTATGGATCAATATCTCTAATAAAACATAATAACATGCCAAAGTAATATAATTATATGAGAATATCATGCACTTGTAATAACTTGAGAAAGTTAATTAAATGAAATTTCTCCAGAAGTAGCTACTAATTATATATAAGTGTCAGTAAGAGGACCTGACTCATGAAAAATTTGTCACCAAACAAAAAGAAGTTAATAAGAAGTGATTAAAATGAAAAAATGACCTTGATTAGGAGGAGGAATTGTCCTGTTGTGTGTTGGATGTGTAACAGGTGTCAATTTCTGAAGAAAACAAAGAAGAAAGAAGAAGAATTAGTAAGTAAATAGAAAAGTGAAATAATAATAACAGGTGTCAATTACGGAGGGTTGAGCGGTGGGTGAGAGCGGCGGAGCTGAGTGAAATTGTGTGGATCGAAAACAAGGCCAATCGCCAATAACATAGCCCCTGTATTCTGTTTGTTAGAACTATCGCTAGCGGACCGCTTCTCTCACGGGCGGTCTGCTAGTGCTATGGACCGCTTCTCTTACGGCCGGTCTGCTTGGTGTTTTGGGCCATCTGTGGACTCAGCGGTCAGGGTAGTTTTGAAAAAAAACAGAAGATTGAGGCATTTTTAAAATTTTCTTTTTTTTTAGGATATTAATAAAAATGGTCGCACAATTTGTTGCTCATGGCTTGAAGTCGGTTGCTCGTTTGGGAGGATTTACGGGTAAATGCGAAGGAAGAAGAAAGGTCTATTCCAGCTGAAAACCCTTATCCTAGGCGTGCCGTGCTGATCGGCTTCGTAGCCGTGGTTCGATTGCATGTGCGAAGTCACGCGTTAGGTGACCTTGTTAACAGTTATATATGGTGGTGGTTGATTTTCTAAAATATCAGCAATTAAAAATTGACTTCTTTTGTTGGCAGGGCCCAAATGGAGTTCTACCCGGCATAATGAGAAACGTAGAAGTAGACCAGATGCCACCCCTGCTAAAAGATATGATTTGCTGTTTGGTCTGTTGGCAGATATTCCCGAAGATATCTAGTATTTGGCACATCTATTTAAATAAGCTGATAACGAAAGCATTAGTCAATTACTCAATATTTATGCCATACTTTGTTACAACATAAATTCAGTAAAGCTTTTGTTCACATGATTGAAGGTAAAAGAAGATTTAGATAATTATGGAGCAGCATTGATGAAATTTTTTTCAGTATTCATGTTATATTTCACTACCACAAAGTATAGTTTGTACTGTGGACATTTTGTACATTTGTTAGAAAGGAGATATCATGCATGTGACTTGAACATAACGGTATAGTAATTTGATAAATTTAAACCCTATATATAGTAATTGGGTAATTCAATAACTTATTTGACGTAAAATGTAGTAAATTGGAGTATACTAAATTATTGAGGATGTATTTGCATATTGAAGTACTCTAGGTGATATTTTTGTTTTTGTTTTTTGTATCGAGTTAAGATTATTATTTTGCATAAGTACTGATCAATATTGTCTTTTCATTTTCTTAATTTATTATTTCAGGATCTCTATTACTTTCAGAAAAATGGACCCTGAGAAGCTTCCGTACCAGCATAGGCCGGACCCATATTTTGATTTTATTTAGATTTGGTTGGTTTTTTTAAGTATTTTGATTTTTCGTATATTGCTAAAAAGTGATTGGTTGGTATTGGGATTAGTCTTTTTTTTTTTTTAATTTAATTCAATAACATTTTGGATATTTTATTTGTTCATTAATGTTTTTTGGAGTGTTATATATATATAGTAGGCCAAACACCTTCCAACGCAGATGGAGATGATATCTAATATGTTACAAACAAATTTATTCTTGCACTTGAACCAACTAAAATATTGATATTTTTCTATATTTCTGGAAGGTTGTGCTCACTACTAGAAAGAACACACCTCTATACCCTTAGAAACTTTACTGGTTCAAAGGCACTAGTAAACACAGCTGATTGTAACAAATAATTACTATTATACCTCAAAATATGTTAGGGTAAATCATATTAAAGTTTAGAATAGGAAGTTTATAATTTAGAACAAAATCTAATTTGATGCTATAAACTATAGTATGTACCATACCTTGCCGTCAAATATATTACCGAAATTTCAAGTTTTTTCTTCGTTCGTACAGTAAAGAATCAGTCTATATATATATATATATATATATATATATATATCAATTTGTTTTTAAGGTCATTATGATTAAACCGTCGGGGATTATAAGAAAAAAATGGAGAGGCTAGATCCTTTTCTTTCATATATAAAAGAAAAAAGAATTCATAAATAAGTGCAAGGTTCAAAACTTCAAATGCCTCATGTATTTCATGTCCGAACCGTGTTTCACATCCAGCCAACTAAGAAATACCAGTAACAAGACAGTGCCAGTAACTCCATACAGGTCAACCTCAATCCATAATTACACTAAATATTTATTGTTTTATGAACAATACCCAACAGTTTGACATTCATAAAAGCACAATATGAATGAGAAAAGATGATAAGTAAGTTTCAATTGAGAGATGGGAGTCATGAATAATGAAGATGAGTATAGTGTAGATGAAATTTAAGCACTCAATATAAACAAAATTAATAGTTGATGACCATTTCACTAATTGTTACAAAATGACACTTACATAAAAATATTAGAAAAAATAATAAAAAAATCTACGGACTCAAATACTAGAGTTCGCATAGACAATCTGCAGCCCAGTTTTAATTTTTCTTTTTATTTTCTTTTTTTTCGTGGAATTTGTGTCAACAAAGTTTGATTATAAAAATTTGGATTTAATAGAAATTCGCGTCTTCTGACTATCTGACATATCTCAAAGTTTGTGTCAACTTGTTATAATTAAGTACCCTTTTGTTATTGATGTTAATCCATCACCGTGACCATTCATACTTGGAATTTGTGTCAACAAAGTTTGATTATAAAATTTTGATTTAAGAGAATTCGCGTCTTCTAACTGTTTGACATATCTCAAAGTTTGGCTAAAGTTTATTTGTTTATTATTAATAAATGCTTCCTTAAAAAAAAAAAAAAAAAAAGTAGGTTGGGCTACATATTGAATTTGCGGACCCCCATTTTGAGACTACAGACTAGTTGTGCAGTCTTTTATTAAATGAGAACGCGAATTGTCTATGCAGTCTGAATATTGATAGAATTCCCCAAAATCTGGAGTGTTTTTTTTTTTTTAATATGGTAACAGTAAAGTTTTCCGATATTTGGATCCTCCTACTTAATAATTGATTATCATATAAAATATTTTCTTTTCAATATTTTAATTTTTTGTCTTTATATTATGTGAGTATATATGTTTGTAATTTTTTTTTTATTGAATACAGATATGTGATTTTTTGAAAGTACACCGCATGTGGACGAAAAAAAGAAAAAAAACATTGTAAAGTAGATTACTGTAAGTGCAAGGGAATCTCAAAATGGAGTACAATACCTGACGGATTACAATGAGATCTGTGATGCCAGTTTTAAGCTTGCAAGAATCATAAAACGGGTCGCCTACATCTAACATAGGCACGGTATTTACTTTTGGCTGACTGGAAGTGTTGTACTCTGTCCGGTACCGATCAAGAGGATGTAGACTCTATGCGCGAGTCTGTCTGAGATATCTAAAACTTTGAGTTGTTTTAGGATTTAGTATTTCTGTGCTTTGAGATTTGCGTAGAAATGATTTGAATGGTCTAGATTTTGTAAAGATCCACTCGAAGTTTGAGAGATCTCGGACGACGCAAATTCGTATATGCGCCTCCTCCCTCCGAAGGGATCCGTATCCTCCCAGGTATCTGACTCAACACAATTGAAAAGGACGGTCCATATTTAATTTCATCTGGTTCTTGCTCGAGATGATTGAGAGGGCAGTATTATTTGTGCTTTGAGATTCGTGCCAAGTTAAAAAGAATAATTTTGGACCATCCGATTCAATTGTACTCAGTCAGGTAACCTGAGAGGATGTGAATTGCCTCCAAAGTATGAAAATATTGTAAAGTGATTAGACAATGTTCATGGCATACATGTCACCAAATATTTGAATCCGGATAAATCAATGGAAAAATATGAACGAGACTAGTGAAATTTTGTATGTTTACAACTATTTGAAATCCATGTTGAGCACAGATGTTCCAGTTTATCTGCCATGAAATATTGTACAAATTGTACATGTCTCTGCAATTTTCCTCGAGAAAAAATAAATAAAAATAAACGAAGAATGAATCAAATAAATAGGAAATTGACTAAAAATGTAGAAAAGACATTGACTTGAATATATTTTTAAAATTTATTATTATGATGATTTAAGATAAACTATTGTTCCATCCCATTATATTATAGCATTTTAGATTGTATTTTAAAATAATTCACTAAAAATCAATCAAATAATGACAAGTTAGAGGATTGAAAGGCCCAAAGCCCAGAAAAGGAGCAGATGGAGTTGCTTTCGAAGCAGAAGTCATACCCTCATCCGTAAGAATAACCGCATCAATAAAAGAAAGAAGAGAAAACCCCATCTGCAACTTTACAAAGCTCAGAAAAGGACCAGATGGAGTTGCTTTCGACCGCCACTTGACAAGCTCAATGGATATGCTTATCCATCTGAGCCTGTGGAGAATACACAGCATCCGTCCATCTCTTCCCCTCAATCGGAGCACAACACTTGCCTCCTCTAACGCTCCCACTCAAGCCTCACCCCCAAATACCCGCTACGCTGTACAGTACCTTGTTCAATCCTGCGGTCTTTCCTCCGATGAGGCACTCAAAGCATCCCGGCTTATCCCTGGCCTCATCAAGTCCTCCAATAAGCCCGATGCAGTCCTCTGTTTCCTGAGAGAGACCGGCGTAAGTGAGTTGGACATAAGAACCGCCGTGTCGCGGGAAGCTCGCATCCTTCACTCCCATGTGGAGAAGAATTGGAAACCAAACATTGCCAAGCTACAAGAGCTTGGCTTCTCTATCGAAGACATCTCGGGTATTATTGCCCGCAACCCTTTTATTTTTCGGTTCAATATTGTGTCAAAGATTGATTTCTGGATGGGGGTACTTGGATCGGTAGAGAATCTTTCTGTGTTTTTCAAAGCGAGAGGGGTTGCACTAATTAATAGCAGCTTGGAAAAGGTTATCATGCCCAACTTATCTTTCCTGCTGGAGAATTGTGGTTTATCTACCCGTCAAATTGTCCGGGTGATCAGACAAATTCCCCAATTGATTTCATCTAGGCCTGAAAATGTCAAAAGGGTAGTTGAGAGGGTTGAGGAGTTAGGCATTGATCGTTCATCAGTATCTTTTCTCGAAGCATTGATTAATGTCAGCTGGGTGAGCCAACACTCAATAGATGCAAAGCTAAATAATTTGAGAAATATCGGGTTTTCACAAGAGGAGGTAGCGCTTTTGATTTGTAAATTCCCTTCGATGCTGACTAGATCAGAGAAGTTGGTGGCCAGAAAAATGGAGTTCCTGATGAAAGAAGCTGGTTGTGATAAGTTGCATGTGATCCGAAATCCATTTTTGTTTTGTTACAACTTGGAGAACCGGCTGATTCCCCGAAATATTGTTAGAAAGCTTTTGATGTTAAAAGGAATTCCTGTTCCAAAATTTGCTACTTTTGCAAAGCCAAGTGATGAGAAGTTTGTGGAGAGGTTTATTCTGCCATATGAAAATGTTATTCCTGGGCTCCATCGCGCCTTTGCTGATGCTGGAAGCACTGAAGCTATTAATTAGCTTTAAGAGTCTAAAACTAACTTTCTTGCAGACTTAGATACTGCAACTTATTTAGTTTTAAATCGGCACTACGTTGTAACAATATGTAACATTGTTGTCAACCATCGTTTTGTTAAGATTTAGTTCTTAAATTTTAAATTTCTAACTACACATTACTTATTTACTCCGATCTGTGATTCAAACTTAATCTTCATCTCTTGTGAGTCATGTTGTGCTTTTATGAAATTGTAATTGTTGGTTATTGTTCATGAACAGTAAATAGATCAAATAATATATATAGGATGACAATTCCTGTGAATATATGAATAATTTTATATAATATTGGCTTTTAGATGGTAATCTGGCCAGCACATATTCTATTATTTGTTTAATTTCTAATGGAAGAATTACCATTCTGTAAAATTTAATCCAGCTCTGCTAGTTTGTTGGAACCCAGGAACAAAAGCTCTTATGGCATATTCCAATAGATGATGTCTGATTTTCTTTTCTGCTGAATAGTTTTATTTTGCATATATAGACTTCATATCCTACCAGCTACATAATAGTTTAGAGGGAGCACAATCTTAGACCATTCATACAGTTTCATGCCTGTGATTTAATCTTGCATCCTCTCTTCTCTATCCTCTTACCGAGTTCAGATTCAGTGAAGTAACTCAATCTTTGAGTTTTAAATCGGGACCGTCCAATTCAAATCCATAATAATCTATCTGAAGTGGAGCGCACACATGCTGAGAGTTGAATTCGAATCAAGAAGCAATCTCGAGCGACGGATTCGAATTGGACGGTCTCGATCCAAAACTCAAAGATTGGGTTACTCTAGGGGATCCGGACCCCCTCTTACCCACCCTTCTCTCCCTTCTCTCACAATACTTTGAGTGCGAGTGTTGGAGGAGGCAAGTGGTGTGCTCCTAATGAGGGGAGGAGATTGATGGAGGCAAGGGTTTCTCCAAAGGCACAGATTGATAGTGATAGACATATCCACTTACTGAGCTTCTCAAATCTCAAATGGCGGTAAAAGTGTGAAAGGGTTTCTTTTACCAATTTTTTTTTTTTTTTTGAAAAAAAATAAGAATCTAGTCCTTATTTGTTTTATTGATCATAAAAGGTTTCAACATGAAACCAATTACAAAAACTTAATGTTATTCAACCTAGGTGAATATGAAGAAAACAAAATGAGAAAAACAAACAGAAAAAAAGAAAACAGAAAACTGACAAAAACCAGGGTTTAAAATGCAAAAATTGTAAAACTCTTCTTGTCAGTGAAGAGAGATCCATTGTTTTTGAACTTCCGCCTTCTGTTCTTATATCCATTGCTGCGCCTTCCGTTCTGAAGATACGAGTACCATCCATTGCTGCGCACCATCTTCATGTAACTTCTTTCTCCAATTTGAATTCGGTATCTCCATTTCTGGTACCGGTCCTTGTACCAGTAGCTAGTTCTTCACTGTGATTGTCAATTGACGTACCAGTATTCAAAATTTCCACTGTTTTCGGTCACCAGCACCTGATCCCTTACCAGCAAACAATTCCCTGCTGTTATTGTTACCGGTACCGGACATTAGTCTCAGAATACGTACCAGTAGACTAATTCCTCCCTGTGTTGGCATCGGCTTTATATCAGAAATTACAATATCCATCTAAACACTCAATGTATGAAATTCCATTGCTCTGGCACTTCTTCAATCATCTTCTTTTACCAATTTTGACCTTTATTTTTGTTTTTGTTTTTTTACTGTGGATTATTTCATTGATTATTTCACCCTCTCACTTGTGATTATTTCATTGATTATTAGTGGATTCAGGGGCAGGGGCTGATGACAAGTTTAGTGGGAGAGGAAGAAATGATGCTGTACAGCTCTTCTAGTCTTTTTGTGATTTTTAATTAAATTCAGGGACTGACTTGAAGAAGAAAACTGAAGAACTGATGCTCTATCAAGGGAAATAAATCTACTATAATTCTATAGGAATAACAGGAACCTGTTATTTCGATCCAACAACTGTTGTTCTTTGTTGAGATTCGCATATCAAAAATATCTAACCATATTCAAAATAAAATAAATCTAACCTATTCAAAATAAATCTAACATTTTTAAAATAAAATATAATGGAACATATATAAATTTTAACATTCAACAAATTTTAATCTAATAATCTAACCATATTCAAAAATATTTCTAACATTCAAAGATTTCTAATTATCTAACCTATTAAAAATAAATCCGAATTTGAAACATAAAATCTAACCTATTCAAAACAAATCTAATTACTTCACATATTCACAAAAATAAAATCTAACATCTTTTTAACCTATTAAAAATAAATTCGAATTTCAAAAATAAAATCTAACCTATTCAAAACAAATCTAATTACTTCACATATTCACAAAAATAAAATCTAACATCTTTTTTTAACCTATTAAAAATAAATTCGAATTTGAAACATAAAATCTAACCTATTCGAAACAAATCTAATTACTTCACATATTCACAAAAATAAATCTAACATCTTTTTTTAACCTATTAAAAATAAAATCTAACCTATTCAAAACAAATCTAATTACTTCACATATTCACAAAAATAAAATCTAACATCTTTTTTTAACCTATTAAAAATAAATCCGAATTTCAAAAATAAAATCTAACATATTCAAAACAAATCTAATTACTTCACATATTCAAAAGAATAATTCTAACATATTTTTTTTAACCTATTAAAAATAAATCTGAATTTCAAAAATAAAATCTAAGATATTCAAAACAAATCTAATTACTTCACATATTCAAAAAAATAAATCTAACATATTTTTGTAACCTATTAAAAATAAATCCGGCTTTCAAAAATAAAATCTAACATATTCAAAACAAATCTAATTACTTCACATCTAACAAATCTAACATAAACTAAATAAATCTAATTACTTCACATTTAAAAATAAATCTAACCTATTCAAAATAAATCTAATTACTTCACATATTCACAAAAATAAAATCTAACATCTTTTTTTAACCTATTAAAAATAAATCCGAATTTCAAAAATAAAATCTAACATATTCAAAACAAATCTAATTACTTCACATATTCAAAAAAATAATTCTAACATATTTTTTTAACCTATTAAAAATAAATATGAATTTCAAAAATAAAATCTAAGATATTCAAAACAAATCTAATTACTTCACATCTAATTTCTGAAGAAAACAAAGAAGAAAGAAGAAGAATTAGTAAGTAAATAGAAAAGTGAAATAATAATAACAGGTGTCAATTACGGAGGGATGAGCGGTGGGTGAGAGCGGCGGAGCTGAGTGAAATTGTGTGGATCGAAAATAAGACCAATCGCCAACAACATAACCCCTGTATTCTGTTTGTTAGAACTATCGCTAGCGGACTGCTCCTCTCACGGGCGGTCTGCTAGTGCTATGGACCGCTTCTCTTACGGCCGGTCTGCTTGGTGTTTTGGGCCGTCCGTGGACCTAGTGGTCAGGGTAGTTTTGAAAAAAAACAAAAGATTGAGGCATTTTTAAAATTTTCTTCATGTAACTTCTTCACTGACAAGAAGAGTTTTAAGATATAATTTGTGAATCCTGTGACTATGTTGACCATCAGCCTAAAAGAACAAAATATTCAATTACAGAAAGTGAATCTGACTCTAGTGGACAAGAGTCGTTGATGAATCACAAGTGAGAGATTCTGAAGGCCCAAAAGCCCACAATAAAACAGAAAACACGAATCTCTTCCCAGTTCCCCTCAATCGGAGCACACCACTGACCACTTGTGAGAGAATGTCTACCAGTCTGCACCTCTGTAGAAAAACCCTTGCCTCCGTCTATCTCTTCCCCTCAATCGGAGCACACCACTCGCCTCTTCCAATTCTCCCACTCAAGCCTCGCCCCCAAATTCCATTTCACCAATGCTCGCATCCTTTACTCCAGTTTGGCGAAGAGTTTGAGGCCAAACTTTGCCAAACTCCAAGAGGTCGGCTTCTCCAGGGAAGACATCTCAGTTTCAGTTCAATTTTGTGCCAAAGATTGATTTCTGGATGGGGGTCCAAGCTTTTCCAAACTCTTCGCCAAAGATTGATTTCCAAACTCTTCGCCAAAGATAAGTTGGGGATGATAACCTTTTCCAAGCTGCCTGAACTATCTGTGGTTTTCAAAGCGAGAGGGATTACGCTAATTGCTAGCAGCTTGGAAAAGGTTATCATGCCCAACTTATCTTTCCTTCTGGAGAATTGTGGTTTATCTACCCGTCAAATTTTCTGGGTGATCAGGCAAAGTCCTCAATTGATCTCATCTAAGTATGAATTTGTCAAAAGGGTAATTGAGAGGGTTGATGAGTTAGGCATTGATCGTTCATCAGTATATTTTATCGAAGCATTGATTGCTGTCGGCAGCGTGAGCGAAAGCTCAATACTCAATAGATGCAAAGCTGAAAAATGGAGTTCCTGATAAAAGAAGCTGGTTGTGATAAGTTGCATGTGATCCGAAATCCATTTTTGTTGGGTTGCAGCTTGGAGAACCGGCTGATTCCACGGAATATTGTTAGAAAGCTCCTTGTTTCAAAAGGACTTCCTGTGGCATATCTAAAATTTGTTTGTTGTTTAGGCATGCTAGCTAGTCTAGTCAAGTCATGATTTGGAAATATGTTTTCTGTGAACCATCAGTATTGTGTATATAATTGTTCAGTACTGTCAGGTACAACAGTAGTGATCTGATTTGATGACTTTGGTTATTGAGTTTAGGGTTTAGGGTTTAGGACCGACCACCATGGTACAATTGGAGTGCTCAATTTGTGACAAAATGATTTCCTGAAACCATTGTTTTGTAATTATCAAGCTCAAGAATAGAAGGAAATTGGTAAACCAGGCATCTCCTGAAGGGTATGAATAATTTTATAAAATGTTGAGTTGTCGATTGTAATCTGGCCAACACACAAGCCATTGTTGGTTTAGTTACTAAGTTACTTTGTAAAAATTATTATTCTGTAAAATTGAATCTGGATCTTCTAGATTATTTTGAAAGTTCTTTTTTTTTTTCAACATTATTATGATTGTGATTATGAAGGTTATTATGGTAATTTAATTTGAAGTGGTTTGCTTGGTTTATGTTGGTGCCAATGACTGGGTAACACACTACTTAAATGATGTACATTTCTAGTAAATATTATTTCGATGGCATGTGCACTTTTCTTCAAAATAAATATCCACCAATAATCAATGAAATAATTTATCGTTTTATATTGCAAATAATATATTCAAATATATTTTTTTTTACCAAATAAAAAAAAGTTTCATAAATTTTATTTTATTATGCCACCTCAGCGGGTAAGAGGACAGAACTGCTGTAGGGATCCGTATCCTCCCAGGTACCTAACTCAACATAAATCAAGGTTATCAAATTACCTAAAACTACCAACTAAACCGAACAACGAATTATGAACAATAGACCTTAGTAATAAAAAAATAGTACACACTTCCTTCCTCTGCTTGTGGACCAGACCTCCCGCAGATAGATGTTTTTGGCTTGGAGCGGGTCTCGATTCTCATTGTTTCATATATAAACAATGGTCTCTGAGCGAATGCTTATTGTTGACAATTGTTTTTCTAAGGTAATGCAAATATTTCATATATAGAAATGATCAGATGAACCAAATCAGTTTCAGGATTCCCGTGATTTGCTTGTCTAACCAAACTATCGCATGAGTTTCTTGAGGAAATGTCGTCAACTAACTACGAGTAGGTCAAGTAAACTAATAGCTCATTTCTTGGGAATTAAGTAAAGGAAACTAGGTCACCGAAAGTCTCAGATGATTCAGTTTGACGGTCCAGATTTAATTTCAGCCGGTGGGTGATTGAGATGGCAGTAGGGGGTAATATTATTTGTGTTTTGAGATGCGTGCTAAATTAAAATTTCTATTTTTAGACCGTCCGATTCAATTCTACTCGGTCAGGTAACTGAGGGGATACGAATTCAGGATGTAGGCCAGCCAACAATAGTTCAGGCAGCCAATTGAACATGCAAGATTAAATCACAGGCATGAAACAGTATGAATGGTCTAAGATTGTGCTCCCTCTAAACTATTATGTAGCTGGTAGGATATGAAGTCTATATATGCAAAATAAAACTATTCAGCAGAAAAGAAAATCAGACATCATCTATTGGAATATGCTAGACTTTTGCTAAACCCGGAACGGGTAGAACCCGTTTTGCCCGGCCCGTACCTGTTACCCGTGGTACCCGTACCCGTTGCCCGGGTACAAACGGGTAGACGGGTACGGGTAATAAACGGACCGGAGAACGTGATTTAAAAAATAACCCGTTGTACCCGTCTACCCGCCAACCCGTACCCGCCTACCCGTACCCCTATACCCGCCTACCCGTACCCGTACCCGTTACCCGTTACCCGTACCCTTTACCCGGTTGCCCGTACCCGTACCCGTTACCCGTACCCGCCAACTTTACCCGTACCCACTTTTGAAATTCAAATTTTGAATTGTACCGCCGGTTCAAGAGGGGCCCGGTCCGGGTCAAATCAAACCCGGCCGGACCCACCCGGGTCACGTCGGTTTTTTTTTTTTTTTTTTTTTTTCAAATTTTATTCCCTCTCCAATTTTTTCTTTAAATACACCCCTCTAATCTTCTTCCTCTCCACATTCTAACTCAAATTCTCAAATTCTCAATCCCTCAAACTCAATCTCAAATTCTCATTTTTCATTATTCTCAATTTTTAAATTTATTTTTTAAAAAATATATGGTTGTAATTTAATTCATTTTACCAATACGCAAACGGAATTAGAGGTTCGCTAAACCTGTTACGGAATTACGAAGGTATCAAAATTACAAAGTTCGGCACCTCCCGCAAGATTTTTCCGCGAAATTTAAAGGTTAGATTTATTTTATGTTAGATTAATTTATTTTTGTAGAGTAATTTAAAATTTGATATTAGATTTATTGTTGTAGATAAATGTATAATTTAAATTGAATGTTAGATTTAGTTTATGATAGATTTGTTAGATTTATTTAATTTATGTTAGATTTGTTAGATTTATTGAATATTACAATTATTTAATTTATGTTAGATTTGTTAGATGTGATTATGTGAACTTGTGAAATAATTAGATTTATTTTGAATATGTTAGATTTTATTTTTGAAATTCGGATTTATTTTTAATAGGTTAAAAAAATATGTTAGATTCATTTTTGTTAGATTCATTTATTTTTGTAGAGTAATTTAAAATTTGATATTAGATTTATTGTTGTAGATAAATGTATAATTTAAATTGAATGTTAGATTTAGTTTATGATAGATTTGTTAGATTTATTTAATTTATGTTAGATTTGTTAGATTTATTGAATGTTACATTTATTTAATTTATGTTAGATTTGTTAGATGTGATTATGTGAACTTGTGAAATAATTAGATTTATTTTGAATATGTTAGATTTTATTTTTGAAATTCGGATTTATTTTTAATAGGTTAAAAAAATATGTTAGATTCATTTTTGTGAATATGTGAAATATTTTGAATATGTTAGATTTATTTTTGAAAATGATAAATTTATTTTGAATAAGTTATATTTATTTCGAATATGATAGATTTATTATGTGAACTTGTGAAATAATTAGATTTATTTTGAATATGTTAGATTTTATCTTTGTTTTTTCAAATTCTTTTTTTTTTCTGTTTTTCCTATTTTTTCTGTTTTTTTCCAGATTTTTTTAATTTTATTTTTTTCTGTTTTTTTTAAATAAAGTTGTATTTGAAATTCATTATATAATTAGGTTAGATATATTTGTTGAATATGTTAAGTAATTGTATTTATTTTTGAATATGTTAGATTTATTTTTCAATAGGTTAGATTTTATCATTGTTTTTTCAAATTTTTTTTTTCTGTTTTTCCTATTTTTTCTGTTTTTTCCAGATTTTTTTAATTTTATTTTTTTCTGTTTTTTTTAAATAAAGTTGTATTTGAAATTCATTATATAACTAGGTTAGATTTATTTGTTGAATATGGTAAGTAATTGTATTTATTTTTTAATATGTTAAATTTATTTTTCAATAGGTTAGATTTTATCTTTGTTTTTTCAAATTCTTTTTTTTTTCTGTTTTTCCTATTTTTTCTGTTTTTTCCAGATTTTTTTAATTTTATTTTTTCTGTTTTTTTTAAATAAAGTTGTATTTGAAATTCATTATATAACTAGGTTAGATTTATTTGTTGAATATGGTAAGTAACTGTATTTATTTTTGAATATGTTAGATTTATTTTTCAATAGGTTAGATTTTATCTTTGTTTTTTCAAATTCTTTTTTTTTTTTTTCCTATTTTTTTTGTTTTTTCCAGATTTTTTTAATTTTATTTTTTTCTGTTTTTTTAAATAAAGTTGTATTTGAAATTCATTATATAACTAGGTTAGATTTATTTGTTGAATATGTTAAGTAATTGTATTTATTTTTAAATATGTTAGTTTATTTTTAAATAGATTAGATTTTAATCATTTTATTTTTGTTTTTTCAAATTCTTTTTTTCTTCTTCTATTTTTTCCGGATTTTTTAAGATTTATTTTTTTTTGTTTTTTTTTTAAAGAAGTTGTATTTGAAATTCATTATATAACTAGGTTAGATTTATTTGTTGAATATGGTAAGTAATTGTATTTATTTTTGAATATAGGTTTACATTTTTTAAAAATGTCATCTCATCGTGATTCGGTGCAAGAAGATATCGCGAGAATGTCGGCCGATATTTTTGGCCCCGAAATACCAACTACAAATTATCCACAAGATTATTCACAAAATTATTTTGATAGTTCCTCTCAAATGCCGCCACCTAATTATGCACAACCTCCCCAAAATTATCAAAGAAGAGACCAAATGCTACAAACAAATTATCAACAAAACCCCCAAACGGGTGCACCGTATTATACTTCAAATGATCCAAACATATTCATTCCACAAGAATCACATCAACTACCACCACCGTATGCATATGGAGGCACTTCTTCCGTTGCATCGTCGAGTCAACTCAACCCCCCTATTTCAGGTACTCCTTCGACAAGTGTCACTGAAATTCAAGAAGAAGGTCTCGCTCCTCCTCCGCCAATTGTCCCCCGCCCCCCACAACAACCAGCAGCAAAGAAGGCTAGAAGACCTCCCGAATACAACCAATATTGGTTTGAATGGTATGATGTGACCAAAGATGACGACGGTTACTTGAAAACTCTTTATTGTAAGGTAGACCATTGCAAGAAACCTTATTTTGTTTATAAACAAGCTAGTGGTATGAGTAGCTTTAAAAGACATGTTGATGTGCATATTAGAAAGGGTGAAAACTATAACCCGAATAATACCCCGCAAATTCAAACTCAAATCACCCCGGATGGTACTTTAACCAACCCAAAATTTGATGAAAAAAGAATGCTTAGTGAATTGGCCCGGTACATAACCCACAAAGCCCAACCAATCAGTATGGGTGGTTGCACAGCCTTTGCCCGGTTGGTCATTCGGGGGTGTGCTCAACCAATGTACAAGAGGATGCATCATAAAAAGTTGGTTGGTGAAATAAAAAAAACAGTTTACAACCATAAAAGATGACCTCAAAGGTACATTTGCATATCAATCCAACAAGGTCTCAATTACCTCCGATATATGGACTGCTGGTAAACATGGCCTTGGGTACTCTTGTATTACTGGGCATTGGATCGATGATCAGTGGGTATTACAAAAGAGGATATTAAGTTTTCGAGTGTTAGATTCCCCGCACACCGCAAATGTAATTTTTAAATCTATTATTGAGGTTTTACAAGAGTATAACCTTAAGAGGGATATGGCTAACAAGGTTTTTTCAATATCTTTCGATAATGCTAGCAACAACATTGCTTCCATTGAAATTTTTAAACGGTCACTAAACCCGATTATGAATTGTGAAATGTTTCACCAAAAGTGTGCTTGTCATATACTTAACCTCGTCGTGAAGGCGGGACTTAAAACAGAAGCCATAAAATTATTGATAGTTAAATTTAAGGATGCCCTCAACCACATTGTTTCAAACCATGAAAGAAGACAAGAGTTTGCGAAGTTGTGCGTAACCTATCGAGTAAGCAAGTTGAAAGTACCTTGGGATATAGATACCCGTTGGAACTCAACCTATAGGATGTTGAACCGATGCCTTCCTTATAAAGCTGTCATAGGGGAGTTTTTGAGGGGATCCACCCCTCAGGCAATGCAATTGGAACTCACCGTCGGGGAATGGGACCAACTAGAAAGGCTTTCAACATTCCTAGGAACCTTTTTTGAAGCAACCGTCAAACTATCCTGCTCGTATTCACCGACGGCATTTGAGTTGTTGGGGCAAATCTATCAAATTTCCAAGGTTTATCGTATTTTGGAACAAGCAGAAACCCACGATAAATCTCTCACACCGATTGTAGAGGCCATGAAACTAAAATTTCTAAAATATTGGGAAGATGTACCCCTCTTGGCCATTATTGCAAGCTGCCTCAACCCGGCATACAAGAAATATTACACGATCAAAATGGTTGAAGCGTACAAAGATAATCTACATTTAGTCGCAACCAGGGTCGAGGCATACGTGGATGCGAAGTTCGCTGAGATGTTTAACATATACAACTCAAGAATTAGTGGCAACCAGAACCCCTCTTCGTCTCGGGCTGGTCCTAGGTATGAATAAATATACATTATGCTTTTAATCTTTATTATTTATAATATCTACATTATTTGTCCACTAATTTTTTTTTTTTAATAGTTCCACTTTCAGGAGCACTAGCAGTAGTGGATTGTTAGCAGATTTTCAATCAGATAGCGAACCGCAAGCATCCACAAACGAGTTAGTGAGCTATTTGAATATGCGCAACGAAAATGAAAACGTTGACATCATGACGTGGTGGAAGAGGAATCAAAGGTCTTATCCAACACTGGCGATGATGGCTCGCGACGTCTTTGCCGTACCCGTGTTAACCGTCCCTTCAGAAAGTTGTTTTAGTTCGGCGAACAGGATCCTCTCCGACAAACGCAGTAAATTGGGTCCACATGTTTTTGAAAGACTTGTGTGCTTGAAAGATTGGATTAATGCTGACGAGCGCAACCAACATCAAGCTCAAGAATCATCTTCTGCAGCTGATACTGAAGAAAGCGTTACCGAGCCGCAGCCTCAACCTAATTCAGATTCAAACGGTGCGGAAGAAAACGAACAATGGTATATGAATCCAAACTACTAGATAGGTAGTGTCGGTATAATTTTCTAACCTCTTTTAATATTTATGGTTATTTTAAAAATTATAATTTCTAAACATTTCAATTAGTTTTTAAATTATTCATTTTAAAGAACAATTACTAACAAAAAAAAAGTTAGAACTCCGCCTATGTTATTTTACATAGCCGGTCCCAAGCCCGGAATAAAGGAGGAGGGTAACTTTTATTTTTTAATCTATTGTTTTCAAATTATTCATAATTATTTTTAATGTAATAAATTAATTTAAGATATTATTATTTATAATTTATTGTTTTAATTATAATGAGAATTTGAAAATAAAATAAAATGACTTGCTTAAAGAAATAAATAAATAGATTTGTACTTAGCCGTATAAATATACAAATTTTCGTACGAATAATTTTTATATATAAGGTACAAATTTTATTCATTTATAAATTATAAAGACGCGACTTGATAATTTCATGTATATATATACTCTATTTAATATCGAACTATTCATATTATAAAAATCGAATTATAAACACGTAATAATATTTATACGACACTGTAAAAAAAACAGAAAAAAAATATTAAACAAAACAGGGAAAAAAAACAGAAACAAAGACAGAAAAAATAAAAAAACGGAAATACAAAACTGAAAAAAAAAACTGAAAAAAAAAAAACTGAAAAAAAACAGAAAGAAAAACAGAAAAAAAAAACAGAAAAAAAAAACGGAAAAAAAAACAGAAAAAAGAACAAGGAAAAAACAAAAAAAAACAAAAAAAAAATGGGCGGACCGGACCCGTACCCGTACCCGTCAACCCGCAACGGGTACGGGTAATAAACGGACCGGATATACATTTTTGGAAATTTACCCGTCTACCCGTTACGGGTTTTACCCGTACCCGACCTACCCCTTTACCCGTCCTACCCGTTAGCAAATGTCTAGAATATGCCATAAGAGCTTTTGGTCCTGGGTTCCAACAAACTAGCAGAGCTGGATTCAATTTTACAGAATGGTAATTCTTCCATTAGAAATTAAACAAATAATAGAATATGGGGCTAGGCTACTATGACATTGGTGTTATTTGAAATTAAATAACACCAACTTTTAAACTCTTAGATCTGCCTTGAGATTCGTAATATCCGCTTTTACTGTTCAAGCATTTTATTTTGTACGAATCTCAAGGCAGATCTAAGAGTTTAAAAGTTGGTGTTATTTAATTTCAAATAACACCAATGTCATAGTAGCCTAACTCTAGAATATGTGTCGGCCAGATTACCATCTAAAAGCCAACATTATATAAAATTATTCATATATTCCCAGGAATTGTCATCCTATATTATATTATTTGATCTATTTACTGTTCATGAACAATAACCAACAGTTTCAATTTCATAAAAGCACGACTAAATCGGAGTAAATAAGTAATGTGTAGTTAGAAATTTAACAACTAAATCTAACAAAATTGATAGTCGACAACAATGTTACATATTAATACAAAATTTAGCCAAATGAAACTAAATAAATTGCAGTATCTAAGTCTGCAAGAAAGTTAGTTTTAGACTCTTAAAGCTAATTAATAGCTTCAGTGCTGGCAGCATCAGCAAAGGCGCGATGGAGCCCAGGAATAACATTTTCATATGGCAGAATAAACCTCTCCACAAACTTCTCATCACTTGGCTTTGCAAAAGTAGCAAATTTTGGAACAGGAATTCCTTTTAACATCAAAATCTTTCTAACAATATTCCGGGGAATCAGCCGGTTCTCCAAGTTGCAACAAAACAAAAATGGATTTCGGATCACATGCAACTTATCACAACCAGCTTCTTTCATCAGGAACTCCATTTTTCTGGCCACCAACTTCTCTGATTTACTCAGCATCGAAGGGAATTTACAAATCAAATGCGCTACCTCCTCTTGTGAAAACCCGATATTTCTCAAATTATTTAGCTTTGCATCTACGGTGTGTTCGCTCACGGTGCTGACAGAAATCAATGCTTCGACAAAAGATGCTGATGAACGATCAATGCCTAACTCATCAATCCTCTCAACTATTCTTTTCACATATTCAGGCCTAGATGAAATCAATTGAGGACTTTGTCTGATCACCCGGACAATTTTACGGGTAGATAAACCACAATTCTCCAGAAGGAAAGATAAGTTGGGCATGATAACATTTTCCAAGCTGCTAGCAATTAGTGCAACCCCTCTCGCTTTGAGTACCACAGAAAGATTATCTACCGATTCAAGTACCCCCATCCAGAAATCAATCTTTGACACAATATTGAACCGAAACGGAGCAGAGTTGGCAGAAATGATACCTGAGATGTCTTCATTAGAGAAGCCAACCTCTTGGAGCTTGGTGATGTTTGGTCTCAAGCTCTTCTCCACACTGGAGCAAAGGATGCGAGCATCCCGCAACACGACTTTTCTTATGTCTGAATCACTTAGGCCAATTTCTCTAAGGTAACAGATCACTGCATCAGCGTTATCAGGGGACTTGAGGTGCGGGATAAGCCGGGTTGCTCTGAGCGCCTCATCGGCGGAAAGGCTGCACGATTGGATGAGGTACTGTACAGCGTAGCGGGTATTTGGGGGTGAGGCTTGAGTGGGAGCGTTAGAGGAGGCAAGTGTTGTGCTCCGATTGAGGGGAAGAGATGGACGGAGGCAAGGGTTTCTCCAAAGGCGAGGGGTGTGTATTCTCCACAGGTGCGGATGGATAAGCATATCCATTGAGCTTCTAAAGGGGATGGGGTTTTGTTTTCTTTTATTGATGCGGTTTTTCTGTATGATTAGGGTATGAGGCGGTGCAAATTGACAACTTGTGCTTCAATAGCAACTCCACCTGGTCTTTTTCGGTGTAATTGTTTGATGAGGAGGGTTCAAATGCCTCCATTTTTTGTGCCTCCATTTTTAAAAACTTTAATAACTCAAAATTTAAATCTTAAAATTCAAAATAAAACCGTTGGATATGAACTATATCATTTTATCTATGCACATGTATAAAATTATGACATTTCAACTTTGTTTTGATTGTCATCTTGAGCTTATAAAAATGTATACAAATGTGGATAATTTTTAGACGTTGATTTTTCAACTTATTGATTCATATAAAAGCAAAATCAAAATGTGATAATTTTTTTATGGGCACATAGAGAAAATAACATAGATCACATCTAACGGTTTTATTTTGACGTTTAAATTTTAAACTTTGAGTTATTTAAGTTTTTAAAAATGGAGGCATGATGGAGGCACAAAAAATGGAGGCATTTGAACCCTCCTCTTGTTTGATTGATTTCTAGTGAATTATTTTAAGAGTGCTCATGCCGATGACTTCATTAATAAATGCAATCTAAAGTGCTATAATAGTATAATATAATGGGATGCAACATGGTTTATCTTAGTTCATCATAATAATAAAATGGGATGGAAGTGCACTGACCGAATTCATATCCTCTAAGGTAACATAATATTTCAGTTTGGAAATACGGCTGTCCGATAGGAATCCAGACCAACGTTGAATGCACGGGATGCTTTAATAGTCGTGCAGATTCTGATTGGACAGTCCAGATCCAAACAGAAAATATTATGTTACCTTAGGTAATACCATTTCATATCAAAATTTGGAAAATAAACCCTTGCACACTCCTACCGCCATTTGAGAATCTCAGTGGATATGTCTACTATCAATCTGCGGACTCAAATATTAGAGTCTGCATAGACAATCTACGGCTTCAGACTGGGATCTACAGATTCAATTTGCGGTCCAGTTTTAAATTTTTTTTTCTTTTTTTCTTGGAATTTGGGTCAACAAAGTTTGATTATAAAAATTTGATTTAAGAGAAATTCGAGTCTTCTGATTGTCTGACATATCTCAAAGTTTGTGTCAACTTGTTATAATTAAGTACCATTTTGTTATTGTTGTTAACTAACACCACAACCATTCATACTTGGAATTTGTGTCAACAAAATTTGATTTAAGAGAATTCGCGTCTTCTGATTATCTCACATATCTCAAAGTTTGGCTAAACTTTATTTGTTTATTATTAACAACTGTTTACTTAAAAAAAAAAAAGGATGTTGGCTCCCAGTCTGGCTATGCAGTTCTCATTAAATGAGGTCACGAATTATTTGTGCAGCTTGGGTATTGATAGAATTCCTCAAAATCTAGGGTGTTTTGGTTTATATCTATTTTAATATTCTAACAATAAAAAATTCGGACATTTAATTCGATGCTCCAACTTAATAATTGATTATCATATAAAATATTTTCTTTTCAATATTTTTAACTTTTTGTCTTTATATTATGTGAGTATATATGTTTGTAAATTTTATTGGCAATTTATCAATTTTTATTGAATACAGATGTGATTTGTTGAAAGTACACCGCGCGCATGTTGACGAAAAAAAAACATTGTAAAGTAGATTACTTGTGAGTATAGCTGCAAGTAGGGGTGTTCATCGGTTTGGTTTGGTTGAAACTGAACCGAACTAGGTAAACTGAAGTTATAATTTAGTTTCAAAAATAAAATTGAACCAAACCGATTTAACATTGCAATCGAATAGAACCAAATCAAAGTTTTATTTCAGTTTGTACAGTTTATTCGGTTCAAACCAAAATATATTATTTTTTTATGAAGAGGGTTCAAATGCCTCCATTTTTTACCTCCATCATGTCTCCATTTTTTTAAACTTTAATATTTCAAAATCTAAAACTTAAAAGTCAAAATAAAACCGTTGGACGTGATATATGTTATTTTCTCTGTGCTTATAAAAAATTATCACATTTCAATATTTTTTTTTTTATGTGAATCAATAAGTTGAAAAATCAAGGCTTCCAAATTATTCACATTAGTACATTTTTTACAAGCTCTTGATGACAATCAAAATGAAGTTGGAATATCATAATTTTTTACACATGCATAGATAAAATGATGTACATCATATATAATGGTTTTATTTTTACTTTTAAGTTTTATATTTTGAGTTATTAAAACTTTTAAAAATGAAGGCATGATGGAGGCATTTGAACCCTCCTCTTTTTTTATTTAAAGCAATAGATTTTATAATAAACCGAAGTATATTAATAAATAAACCGGGGTATTAAGAAATAAACTGGGATTATAAGATATAAATCAAATTATTTAAAGCAATTAATTAAGAAATAAATCGGGGTATTAAGAAATAAATCAGGATGGTCCAGACGAAATTCATAATATATAAAAGTTCAGTCGGTTCGGTTATTTCAATTTTAAAATTTTCCAAACCGAATTGAACTGAAGTTATAATTCGGTTTTAAAAATCAAACCGAACCGAACCATTAAACCGAAAAAACCGAACCGTTTAGTCCAAATTAATTCGGTTCGGTTCAAAACCGAATAAACCAGACCCAATGAACACCCCTAGCTACAAGGGAATCGCAAAATGTAGTACAATACCTGACTGATTACAATGAGATCTGTGTTGCCAGTTTTCATCTTGCACGAATCTTAAAACGGATCCCCTACATCTAACATAGGCACGGTATTTACTTTTGGCTGACTGGGAGTTTTGTACTATGTCCGATACCGATCGAGGGGATGCAGGCTCTATGCCGAGTCCATCTGAGATATCTGAAACTTTTGAGTTGGTTTAGTGTTTAGTATTTATGTGCTTTGAGATTTGTGTAGAAATGATTTGAATGGTCCAGATTTTGTAAAGATCCACTCGAAGTTTGAGAGATCTCGGAGGACGCAAATTCGTAGATGCGCCTCTCCCCTCCGAAGGGATCCGTATGTATTTGACTCAACACAATTGAAAAGAACGGTCCATATTTAATTTCATCCGGTTCTTTCTCGGAATGACTGAGAGGGCAGTATTATTTGTGCTTTGAGATTCATGTCAAGTTAAAAAGAACAATTTTGGACCATCCGATTCAATTGTACTCAGTCCGGTAACCTGAGAGGATGTGAAATGCCTCCAAAGTATGAAAATATTGTAAAGTGATTAGACAATGTTCATGGCATACATGTCACCAAATATTTGACTAGTATTATACTAAGAAGTAATACAAACTGAAATTTTGTTCAAACTCTGGACAATATCAGGGTCGAGTTTAGACTCCAGATAAATCAATAGAAAAATATGAACGAGACTAGTGAAAATGTGTATGTCTACAATTATTTAAAATCCATGTTGAGCATAGATGTTCCAGTTTATCTTTTCCTATCTGGCCATGAAATATTCTACAAATTGTACATGTCTCTGCAATTTTCCTCGAGAAAAATAAAATAAACGAAGAACGAATCAAATAAATACGAAACAGGATTTTATTTATTAATGAAATCATTGGCATGGGCACTCTTAAAATAATTCACTAAAAATCAATCAAACAATCACAAGGGACAGGATTGAAAGGCCCAAAAGCCCAGAAAAGGATCAGATATAGTTCCTTTTGAAGAAGAAATTATCAATTTGGGCCGCCTCATAGTCATACCCTTATCCTACAGAATAACAACATCAATTTAAGAAAAAACAAAACCCATCCACTTTTCTACCGCCACTTTACAAGCTCAATGGATATGCTTCTCCATCTGCGCCTTTGGAGAAACCCTTGCATCCGTCCATCTCTTCCCCTCAATCGGAGCACACCACTCGCCTCATCCAATTCTCCCACACAAGCCTCGCCCCCAAATCCCCATTTCGCTGTAGATTACCTCGTCCAATCGTGCGGTTTTTCCTCCGACGAGGCACTTACAGCATCCCAGCGTTTCCCGGGCCTCATCAAGTCCTCCAATAAACCCGATGCCGTGCTCTGTTTCCTGAGAGAGACCGGCATAAGCGAGTTGGACATAAGAACCGCCGTGTTGCAGGACGTTCGCATCCTTCACTCTCATGTGGAGAAGAATTGGAAACCAAACATTGCCAAGCTACAAGAGCTTGGCTTCTCTATCAAAGACATCTCGGGTATTATGACCCGTAACACTTTTATTTTTCGGGGCAATTTTGTGTCAAAGATCAACTTTTGGATGGGGGTTCTTGGATCGGTAGAGAATCTTTCTGTGGTACTCAATGTGTGGAGGGGTGCTCTAATTGCTAGCAGCTTGGAAAATGTTATCATGCCCAACATATCTTTCCTTCGGGAGCATTGTGGTTTATCAACCCGTCAAATTGTCCGGTTGATCAAGTCAGGTCCTAAATTGCTCTCATCTAAGCCTGAATTTGTTAAAAGGGTAGCTGAGAGAGCTGAGGAGTTAGGCATTGATCGTTCATCAGCATCTTTTGTCGGAGCATTGATTGCTATCAATTGCCTGAACCAACGCACCATAGATGCAAGGCTAAATAACTTGAGAAGTCTGGGGTTTTCACCAGAGGAGGTAGCAGTTTTGATTAGTAAATACCCTTTGTTGTTGAAGAAAAAAGAGAAGTTGCTTGGTAGAAAATTGGAGTTCCTGATGAAAGAAGCTGGTTGTAATAAGTTGCATGTGATCCAAAATCCATCTTTGCTCACGTTAAGCTTGGAGAACCGGTTGATTCCCCGGAATACTGTTAGAAAGCTTCTGATGTCGAAAGGACTTTCTGTGGCAAATCTATCATTTGCTACTTTTGCAATCCTAACTGATAAGCAATTTGTGGAGAAGTTTGTTCTGCCATATGAACCTGCTATTCCTGGGCTCCACCGAGCCTTTGCTGATGCTGGAACAATTGAGGGTATTGATCAGCTTTAACAGTATCTTGTAGGCTTAGATATCGCAATTTATTTATTTTTATTTGGGCAGGTAATTTTTATATTAGTTCTTAATTAATTTTTTTTAAGTCGGCACCACTTTGTAACAATGTAAAAAATGATTGTTGACCAGCTGTGATTCAAACTTAATCTTCAAATTTTGCCAGTTGTGTTGTGCTTTTATAACGGTGAAACTGTTGGTTATTGTTCATGGAACAGTAAATAGATAATGTACTTATTGCTGACAATACTTGAGGTCAGGCTTATCACTAACAGGATTTCTTAATTGTAGGTTGTTTAGGTCAGGTCAGGTCAGGCACGCTAAATGGTCAGGATTAGGAATATTTTTATATGAATTGTTAGTAGTGTGTATATATTTTTTTGGTATTGTTACCTAGAGCAGTAGTGCTCTGATTCTGATGATTTTGGTTATTGTATAAATAGCAACTGACCTCAAGTTTAGCCTGAATGCTCCTGTGTGGTATGTATAGGGTTGTAAAAAATTTACGCTGCCTTGTGCACAACTCTGTGGAACAGGCCATTTTTTTTTTTTTTGTTACAAAAAATTTATTGAATGTGCATTTTGTGACAAAATGGTCACCTGACACCATTGTTGTGTGAACGTCAAGCTTAAGAATAGAACGAAATTGGTAAAAGGCATTTCTGAAGGGTATGAATACCTTTGTTTCTTTCTGATTCCATGTGATGAAGTGCATTGTTTCATGATTTTGCAGTTAGTTCACTCACTATACGAATGTTTGCAGAGTGGCGGACACAGAATATCACTAAGTTTTCACTGTAGTTTTGCTAAGGGAATAAATTATTTGGCAATTTGACAATTTTTATAATTATAGAAGGTAAAGTTTAAACATAAATCTAACAGTGATCATTATAATTAAATTAGGTTTTGTGTATGTTTTATCAAGTATCAAGTGATTTGAATTTTTCAGCAGTTTAAATTACAATAAACTACAACAACATTCTTACTAATTTGAAATTTTAATGACTCTATCCACATATTCCAACAACATTCTTACCAATTTGCCATGAAGATGCGATGGATTAAGTATTTAATATGTGGAAGTTTTATCAATCTTGCTTGTTTCTATTGTTATTTCCTATGAGCCTAATACTCTGTAATAATATGTTTTATGTTAGTTTCGTTAGACTGATATGCGCTGTGTACCAGCAAAATCTTGGGTATTTTAGCCAATCAGGAGACTAGGCCAATATAGTGCTTGGGGACAAGGGAATTCACATACTCTCAGGTTATGAATCAGATGGTCCAAAATTATTCTTTTTAACTTGGCACGAATCTCAAAGCTCAAAAAAAGCTGCCCTCTCAGTCATCCCGAGCAAGAACCGTATGAAATTAAATCTGGACCGTCCATTTCAATTGTGTTTGAACCGGATGAAATTAGGCTAAGCTGAGATCTTTCACCTTGTGCCTTGTAGTGAATTTAGTGATATCAGATATCTGTGGGTGTAATTAAACTTGTTTGCTAATGCAAATGGACTTGCAGCCTTTTATTAACAAAAAACATTCTTACCAAATTTATTTTTTTAATTGTCGACATTACTTGAAATAATATTATTATGAAGATTATCATGGCAATTTAGTTTTAAAGGTTTGCTTGGTTTAGTGTTGGTGCTAATGAGTGGTACCACACTACTTAATTGAAGTATATTAATCATGCATGCGCACATTTTTTTCTTAAGAGAAAATATACTAATAATTTTTTTTTCTAAATACTTAAATAGTGAGAATTTCCTACGGTCATTATAAAATGAAACCTTTTAACAGAAAACTAGTACCAAATTAGCTGGTATACACAAAAGAAACCATAGCACAAAGTATGTAAAGCATTGACCTAAAAAAAGCAGGAACAACACAAAAAGAGCATTGTAGTTTCAAATCAACTTATAAAAAAACCAAAATAACTCTTGAACAAAGTTCATTTTGGCTGAAAGGTTGATACTTGGTAGAGGAAATAAATCTGCTGTAATTTTGAAGGAATAACATGAACCTGTATTCCGATTTCAATTGTTCAAAAAATTTCATGCGTGAATCTTAACGAAGAAATTTTTGATACACGAATCTCAACAAAGAAATTATAATAGATTTATTTCCCTTGATAGAGCATCAGTTCTTCAGCTATCTTCTTCAAGTCCGTCCCTGAATTAATTAAAAAATCACAAAAAAGACTAGAAGTGCTGAAGTCCTGTAGAGCATCTAATAATCAATGAAATAAATTAAGGCCCTTTCACAGTAAAAAAAAAAAGAGAATAAGAAGTCAAAATTGGTAAAAGAAACCCTTTCACAGTTGTACCGCCATTTGAGATTTGAGAAGCTCAGTGGATATGTCTATCACTATCAATCTGCGCCTTTGGAGAAACCCTTGCCTCCATCAATCTCTTCCCCTCAGTCGAAGCACACCACTTGCCTCCTCCAACGCTCCCACTCAAGCCTCGCCCCCAAATCCCCACTTCTCTGTACAGTACCTCATCCAATCCTGTGGTCTTTCCTCCGACGAGGCACTCAAAGCTTCCAAACATATCCACCGCCTCAAGTCCCCTCATAAACCCGATGCGGTGCTCCGTTTCCTGAGAGATACCGGTGTAAGCGAGTCGGATATAAAAACTGCTGTGTCCCGAAATGCTGGCATCCTTTGTTCTCATGTGGAAAAGAACTGGAGACCAAACATCACCAAGCTCCAAGAGGTTGGCTTCTCCATGGAAGACATCTCAGGTATCATTTCCGTCAACCCTGATTTGTTTGGGTTCAATTTTGTGTCAAAGATTGAGTTCTGGATGGGGTTTCTTGGATCGGTAGAGAATCTTTCTGTGGTACTCAAAGTGTGGCGAGGTGGGCTTATTGCTAGCAGCTTGGAAAAGGTTATCATGCCCAATTTATCTTTCCTTCTGAAGGATTGTGGTTTATCTACCCTGCAAATTGTTCGGGTGATCAAGTCAAGTCCTAAATTGCTCTCATCTAAGCTTGAATTTGTTAAAAGAGTACCTGAGAGGGTTGAGGAGTTAGGCATTGCTCGTTCATCAGCATCTTTTTGTGATGCATTAATTGCTGTCAGCAGCATGAGTGAAAGCTCAATAGATGCAAAGGTTAATAATTTGAGAAATATCGGGTTTTCACAGGAGGAGGTAGCTCTTTTAATTAGTAAATACCCTTTGTTGTTGAAAAAATCAGAGAAGTCAGTGGTCAGAAAAATGGAGTTCCTGATGAAAGAAGCTGGTTGTGATAAGTTGCATGTGATCCGAAATCCATTTTTCTTGGGTTGCAGCTTGGAGAACCGGCTGATTCCACGGAATATTGTGAGAAAGATCCTTATTTCAAAAGGACTTCCTGTGGCAAATCTAAAATTTGCTACTTTCGCAAGGCCAAGTGATGAGAAGTTTGTGGAGAAGTTCATTCTGCCATATGAACATGTTATTCCTGGACTCCACCGAGCCTATGCTGATGCTGGAAGAATTGAGGGTATTGATCACCTTTAAAAGTATCTTAAATTGCAGTCTTAGATACTGCAATTTGTTTATTTATTTGGTTAGGTATTTTTAATACTTTTTTATAATATTTTTTAGTTGGTGCCATACTTCAATTAAGATTTAGTTCCTAACTTTCAACTACACGTTACTTCAATTAAGATTTAGGGATGACTGCAATCTGCAATTTAGACTTAATACTCTTCTTTTGCCAGTCTTGTTGTGCTTTTTTGAAAATGGAAGTATTGGTTTTTGTTATTGAAATAGTCAATAAATCAAATAATTATGGTTGACAACTCTTGAGGTGAGGCTTAGGGTCATACATGCTAACTGGTCAGGATTATGAAATATGTTTATATGAATTGTCAGTAGTGTGTATATATGTTTCCAGTACTGTTACCTACAACTGCAGTGAACTGATTTTGATGACTTTGTTATTGGAAAAATAGCAACTGACCTCAAGTTTAGCCTGAATGCTCTCGTGACATGTATAGGATTGTAAAATTTACTCAGCTTGGTGCACAACTCTATGGAACAAGCCATTTTTTTCTTTCTTTGCAAAAAAAAATTGAAACTGCCATGGTACAATTTGAATGTGCATTTTGTGAGAAAATGGTCCCCTGAAACCATTGTTGTGTAAATGTCAAGCTCAAGAATAGAAGGAAATTGGTAAAACAGGCATCTCCTCCAAGGGTGAATAATTTTATATGATGTCGCCTCGTAGATTGTAATCTGGCTAACACATATGCTATTATCGGGTTTAATTACCATTCTGTAAAATTGAATCTGGCTCCACTAGATTCTGCTCTATGGATGTTGGGCATTTCACTTGGAATCCAGGACCAAAAGGTTAATGGCATACACGCAAAAATGATGTCTGATTTTTCGCTGCTGAATTGTTTGATTTTACATATATAGAGTTTATATCCTTCTAGGTACCTAGTATTTTAGAGTGAGCAGAATCTTAAATCATTCATACGATTGGATGGCTGTGATTTAATCTAGCATGCTTGAACGTCTGTAGAGAATTGAAGATCACAAAATTTTCACTGTAGTTTTGTTGTAGTTTATGTTCCTAAGAGCATTGAAGATTTATATATGTATGGAAGAAATAACCTGAAAATAATTTATCTGATAATCTTTACAATCATAAAACGTAAAGTTTATATATGAGATTTGGTACATGTTTGAGAAAGTATTAAGTGATTTGAACTTTTCAACGGTTTGAATTAATAGATTTTAATTTAATTCATCAACAAACAGTACTCAAATAGTTCATCAACAAGCAGTACATGTTTGAAGAGCATCTCAAATTAACTTTAATAATATTAGATTTAATTAACATAGCACTAATAATGTTCTTCTCGCTAGAAGATGGTACTTCTTATGATAATCAATTGTCAAATTCTTTGATACCCACAATTGGAATGAAATTTGTAGAAGAAGGCATCTCAAATTTTGCCAGTTTAAGTATTGCGAAGGGAAATTCTTTGATACTTAAGCTACACTTGTACATAATTGTCCCTAACTTTGACAGTTTCATTTAAATCTGACCATATACATACAGGTTGCAACAATTATATGGTTAACTTCATTTGTCATATAATATATATTTTTTTTTGTAAATTTCGCCTTTTAGTTTGATTTCATTTTTTCAACTTTGATTAATATGAATTTTTATTTATGAAGTTCTCAAAAAAGTAAATACAATTTTATTTGAAGTATCAAAATATAAACCTTTACTACTGAAAGTTAGTTGCGACTGATCCAATTTCGGAGTGTTTGAACCAAAAATATATATATATATTGGAATGTTAAAGGGACGCTTTCATGGGCCTCACTGAACAATGGGATGCTTTAATGGGCCCAAGAAAAAGCCCATAGAACTATAGGATAGAAATTGAAATATTGAATCCAATCCGCTCATTTGGTTCCATCGTCTTTTTTAGGTCATAAAACCATTCAACCCTTCGCTCAGTCTCTGTCTCAGTGACCAATCATGTCTATAAATCTATTTCTGGGGAGAATCTCTTGCCTCCGACCATCTCTTCCCCTCAATCAGACAACACCATTCGCCTCCTCCAACGCTCCCACTCAAGCATCTCCCCCAAATGCCCAATTCGCTGTACACTACCTTGTCGAATCATGCGGTCTTTCCTCCGAAGAGGCACTCAAAGCTTCCAAATATATCCACCACCTCAAGTCCCCTGATAAGCCCGACAAGGTGCTGCGTTTCCTGAGAGATATCGGTGTAAGCGAGTCAGATATAAAAACAGCTGTGTCCCGAAATGCTGGCATCCTTTGTTCTCATGTGGAAAAGAACTGGAGACCAAACATCACCAAGCTCCAAGAGGTTGGCTTCTCCATGGAAGACATCTCAGGTATCATTTCCGTAAACCCTGATTTGTTTGCGTTCAATTTTGTGTCAAAGATTGAGTTCTGGATGGGGGTTCTTGGATCGGTAGAGAGGCTTTCTGTGGTACTCAAAGGGTGGCGAGGTGGGCTTATATCTCGCAGCTTGGAAAATGTTATCATGCCCAACGTATCTTTTCTTATGGAGCTTGGTTTATCTACCCATCAAATTGTTCGGGTGATCAGACAAAGTCCTCAATTGATTTCATCTAGGCCTGAATATGCGAAAAGAATAGTTGAGAGGATTGATGAGTTAGGCATTGATCGTTCATCAGTGTCTTTACTCGAAGCATTGATTAATGTCAGCTGGATGAGCCAACACTCAATAGATGCAAAGCTAAATAATTTGAGAAATATCGGGTTTTCACAAGAGGAGGTAGCGCATTTGATTTGTAAATTCCCTTCGTTGCTGAGTAAATCAGAGAAGTTGGTGGCCAGAAAAATGGAGTTCCTGATGAAAGAAGCTGGTTGTGATAAGTTGCATGTGATCCAAAATCCATTTTTGTTTTGTTACAACTTGGAGAACCGGCTGATTCCCCGAAATATTGTTAGAAAGATTTTGATGTTAAAAGGAATTCCTGTTCCAAAATTTGCTACTTTTGCAAAGCCAAGTGATGAGAAGTTTGTGGAGAGGTTTATTCTGCCATATGAACATGTTATTCCTGGGCTCCATCGAGCCTTTGCTGATGCTGGAAGCACTGAAGCTATTAATTAGCTTTAAGAGTCTAAAACTAACTTTCTTGCAGACTTAGATACTTCAATTTATTTATTTTTATTTGGCTAAATTTTGTATTACTTCTTTATAAATTGTTTAAGTCTCGACCATCAGTTTTGTTAAGATTTAGCTGTTAAATTTGTAACTACACATTTCTTATTTGTTAAGATTTAGTTGTGCTTTTATGAAATTAAAACTGTTGGTTGTTGTTCATGAACAGGCAGAACAGCAAATAGATCAAATAATAAATATAGGATGACAATTCCTGGGAATATATGAATAATTTTATATAATTTTGGAATTAGATGGTAGTCTGGCCATTCTATTATTTGTTTAATTTCTAATGGAAGAATTATCATTCTGTAAAATTGAATCCAGCTCTGCTAGTTTGTTGGAACCCAGGACCAAAAGCTCTTATGGCATATTCCAATAGATGATGTCTGATTTTCTTTTCTGCTGAATAGTTTTATTTTGCATATATAGACTTCATATCCTACCAGCTACATAATAGTTTAGAGGGAGCACAATCTTAGACCATTCATACAGTTTCATGCCTGTGATTTAGGGTATGATCGGAATGAGAGGATAATAAAAGTTCAATTCATTTCAACAGAATAGAGTTGAAAAGAGATGATTTGGAATTGAATTTTAGTGATTAAAACGGTTAATTTAGAAAGAAGAATTGATTTCAAGATAAATTAAATAAGTCATAAAGTTTATCTTATTTACCGTGATGCCATTAGAAAGTTTTCCTGTCTCCTTCTCATTCAACTAATTTCTCTCCGCTCTCTCTCCCTTTCCCTCTCCACTGCTCCCCTCCTTCGTACCAGAGAAAGAGAGAGATGAGTCAGCCAGCAAACATTTCTCCCTTTCTCGAGTACTCTTCTGCCCAGTTCTCCAATCCAGAAACATCTCCTCTCCACTGCTCTCTTGCTCCAGCACAGCGCTCTAATCAAAGAAGACAAGGGTACAACGGACTTTCCACGTCAGCAAATTGAATTCTCGCGAAATACCTTCCTTTTTCCCGTGATTTCGCTGTAGGATTTAGAGCTCTTGAAATTCCGTCGAATCATTTCTATTCTCTTTTCTTTCTGTGTTCCGATTAGCAGATTGAGAATGAATTCTAATTCTATTTCTTGTTTGAGCAAAAATTACTTGTTCCAATCACACCCTTAATCTTGCATGCTCGATTGGCTGCCTGAACCAGTGTTGTAAATAACAGTATGAGGTCATCGGACAGATAGGGTATTCTCCGGCGATTAATCGGAAATAATCGGTCAATTAGTTGAAAAATTCCATAACGGTTTGATCACCGCCAACGACTAATCAGCTAATTAATCGGCCTAAACGGTTGGGTTTTACAACACTGGCCTGAACTATTTGTTGGCTGGCCTACATCCTTTCTTGTCTCACCTCATGTGGCATAATAAAATAAAATTTATGAAACTTTTTATTTATTTGGTAAAACAAAAAAAATTGAATATATTAATTTTTGCAATATAAAACGATAAATTATTTCATTGAATTTTCAAAATAATATAGAAGATCCAGATTCAATTTACAGAATACTAATTTTTACAAAGTAACATTAGTAATTAAAACCAATAATGGCTTGTATGTTGGCCAGATTACAATCGACAAGTCAACATTATATAAAATTATTCATAATCATACCCTTCAGGAGATGCCTGGTTTACCAATTTCCTTCTATTCTTGAGCTTGACATTTACAAAACAATGGTTTCAGGTAATCATTTTGTCACAAATTGAGCACTCCAATTGTACCATGCTGGTCGGTCCTAAACCCTAAACCCTAAACCCAATAACCAAAGTCATCAAATCAGATCACTACTGTTGTAACTAACAAATATATACACAATACTAATGATTCACATAAAACATATTTCCAAATCATAACTAGACTAGCTAGCATGCCTAAACAACAATCAAATTAAGAAATCCTGACCTCAAGTATTGTCAGCTGTAATTATTTTTTATCTATTTACTGTATCATGAACAATAACCAACAGTTTCACCTTCAAAAGATGAAGATTAAGTTTGAATCGCAGATTGGAGTCATCTCTACCGAAGATAAAAGTAATGTGTAGTTGAAATTTACAAACTAAACCTTAACAAAACTGATGGTCAACAAATATTTTACACATTGTTATAAACTGGTGCCGACTTAAAAAAAAAATTATAAAGAACTAATAAAAAATCTAACCAAATAAAAAAGTAAATTCCAGTATCTAAGCCTGCTATTGAAGATACTTTCAAAGATGATCAATACCCTCAATTCTTCCAGCATCAGCATAGGCTCGGTAGAGCCCAGGAATAACATGTTCATATGGCAGAACAAACTTCTCCACAAACTTTTTATCACTTCGGTTTGCAAAACTAGCAAATGTTAGATTTGCCACAGGAAGTCCTTTTGAAACAAGGAGCTTTCTAACAATATTCCGTGGAATCAGCCGGTTCTCCAAGCTGCAACCCAAGAAAAATGGATTTCGGATCACATGCAACTTATCACAACCAGCTTCTTTTATCAGGAACTCCATTTTTCTGGCCACCATCTTCTCCGATCTAGTCAACAACAAAGGGCATTTACTAATCAAAAGTGCTACCTCCTCTTGTGAAAACCCGATATTTCTCAAATTATTTAGCTTTGCATCTATTGAGCTTTCGCTCACCCAGCTGACAGCAATCAATGCTTCGATAAAATATACTGATGAAAGATCAATGCCTAACTCGTCAACCCTCTCAACTACCCTTTTCACATATTCAGACGAACCAAATCAGTTTCAGGATTCCCGTGATTTGCTTTTGTCTAACCAAACTATCGCATGAGTTTCTTGAGGAAATGTCGTCAACTAACTACGAGTAGGTCAAGTAAACTAATAGCTCATTTCTTGGGAATTAAGTAAAGGAAACTAGGTCACCGAAAGTCTCAGATGATTCAGTTTGACGGTCCAGATTTAATTTCAGCCAGTGGGTGATTGAGATGGCACTGGCAGTAGGGGGCAATATTATTTGTTTTTTGAGATGCGTGCTAAATTAAAATTTCTATTTTCAGACCGTCCGATTCAATTCTACTCAGTCAGGTAACTGAGGGGATACGAATTCAGGATGTAGGCCAGCCAACAATAGTTCAGGCAGCCAATTGAGCATGCAAGATTAAATCACAGGCATGAAACTGTATGAATGGTCTAAGATTGTACTCCCTCTAAACTATTATGTAGCTGGTAGGATATGAAGTCTATATATGCAAAATAAAACTATTCAGCAGAAAAGAAAATCAGACATCATCTATTGGAATATGCCATAAGAGCTTTTGGTCCTGGGTTCCAACAATCTAGCAGAGCTGGATTCAATTTTACAGTATGGTAATTCTTCCATTAGAAATTAAACAAATAATAGAATATGTGTCGGCCAGATTACCATCTAAAAGCCAACATTATATAAAATTATTCATATATTCCCAGGAATTATCATCCTATATTATATTATTTGATCTATTTACTGTTCATGAACAATAACCAACAGTTTCAATTTCATAAAAGCACGACTAAATCGGAGTAAATAAGTAATGTGTAGTTAGAAATTTAACAACTAAATAAAATTGATAGTTGACAACGATGTTACATATTAATACAAAATTTAGCCAAATGAAACTAAATAAATTGCAGTATCTAAGTCTGCAAGAAGTTAGTTTTAGACTCTTAAAGCTAATTAATAGGTTCAGTGCTGGCAGCATCAGCAAAGGCGCGATGGAGCCCAGGAATAACATTTTCATATGGCAGAATAAACCTCTCCACAAACTTCTCATCACTTGGCTTTGCAAAAGTAGCAAATTTTGGAACAGGAATTCCTTTTAACATCAAAATCTTTCTAACAATATTTCGGGGAATCAGCCGGTTCTCCAAGTTGCAACAAAACAAAAATGGATTTCGGATCACATGCAACTTATCACAACCAGCTTCTTTCATCAGGAACTCCATTTTTCTGGCCACCAACTTCTCTGATTTAGTCAGCAAGGAAGGGAATCTACTAATCAAACGTGCTACCTCCTCTTGTGAAAACCCAATATTTCTCAAATTATTTAGCTTTGCATCTACGGTGTGTTCGCTCACGGTGCTGACAGAAATCAATGCTTCGACAAAAGATGCTGATGAACGATCAATGCCTAACTCATCAATCCTCTCAACTATTCTTTTCACATATTCAGGCCTAGATGAAATCAATTGAGGACTTTGTCTGATCACCCGGACAATTTGACGGGTAGATAAACCACAATTCTCCAGAAGGAAAGATAAGTTGGGCATGATAACATTTTCCAAGCTGCTAGCAATTAGTGCAACCCCTCTCGCTTTGAGTACCACAGAAAGATTATCTACCGATTCAAGTACCCCCATCCAGAAATCAATCTTTGACACAATATTGAACCGAAACGGAGCAGAGTTGGCAGAAATGATACCTGAGATGTCTTCATTAGAGAAGCCAACCTCTTGGAGCTTGGTGATGTTTGGTCTCAAGCTCTTCTCCACACTGGAGCAAAGGATGCGAGCATCCCGCAAGACGACTTTTCTTATGTCTGAATCACTTAGGCCAATTTCTCTAAGGTAACAGATCACTGCATCAGCGTTATCAGGGGACTTGAGGTGCGGGATAAGCCGGGTTGCTCTGAGCGCCTCATCGGAGGAAAGGCTGCACGATTGGATGAGGTACTGTACAGAGAAATGACAATTTGGGGGCGAGGCTTGAGTGGGAGCGTTAGACGAGGCGAGTGGTATGCTCCGATGGTGGGGAAGAGATGGACGGAAGCAAGGGTTACTACACAGGTGCAGACTGGTAAACATATTCTCTCACAAGTGGCAAATGGCGGTAGAAGTGTAGGTTTCTGTTTACCAATTTTGACCTGAGACGGCTTCGCACAGAGTTCTTTGTTTTCTGTTTTATTGTGGGCTTTTGGGCCTTTTCATATCTGAGTCATCAACGACTCTCGTCCAACTCTTCGACTCAGATTTACGAAATTTTTTTATTATAAACCATAATTAAAAAAGGGATGGGCTACGCTACTCCATGGAGTAAAACGTGTTTGTATTCTATGCTGTATTTTTATTTTAAAAATCTAAACGACCGATTCGAACAGTTAGATTTGATCTCCATATTGAAATGTGCTTGGAGGCCAAATTTTACATTTTTTTTGAAATTTTTTACTATTTATTAAGCATTTTTCAAATTTTCTATTTTGCTGTGAACAGTAAAAAAATAGTAAAATTTTCTAAACCATCGGATCAGCAATTTTAAAAAATGCTTAATAAATAGTAAAAAAAATTCTAAAAAAATGTAAAATTTGGTCTCCAAGCACATCAATATGGAGATCACATCTAACGGTTCGGATCAATCGTTTGGATTTTCAAAATAAAAATATGGCGGCATGGAGCACCAACTCATTTTACTCCATGGAGTAGCGTAGCCCATCCCATTAAAAAAATATATATATATTTATGAAACTAATATGATTATTTTTTTTTTTACAAAATCATAAGAACTAATATGTAGAGTGACGGGCACAAAAAGAATCAGATTTTTCATTGTAGTTCTATTGTAGTTTACTCGAACGTAAGATTTGGTCGACTATGTACGCTAAATTATAGATTAGTGTCATATAAGCTCCCTTTTTATTAGAAATTAAGACCAAGTGAATTCCAATAAACGATATAAGATGATTTCTTATAAAATTTCATATTATTGGTTGGATTTAGCTTACTCAATTTCTTAAGTATCGAGGTTAGAATCAATACTATAATTCAGAATGAAAAGAAAAAAAGAAGACAAAATCAATCTATTATGAGTTTCAATTTATTTATTTTGAATCATTTTTATCTTCTACTTGTGTTGATTCTTCTGATTCTTCATATTTGGTAAGGTTATTGAAGATTTACATGTAGAAAAATAACATTGGTCATTATTTATTTGATAATTTTTGTAACCATCAAAAGTAAAGTTTAAATTTAAAAGTTAATATTATAAGCATGATATTTATTATGAAATTAGATTTGGTATATGTTTTATCAATTGTCAAGTTATTTAAATTATTCCACGGTTTGAGTTAAAGACCAATACATCACCAAACAATACACAAAACTATATAAAATTTGAGAAGTACTCAATCCACATTTCCAACAACATTAATATAAATTTAATTTTTAAAATTTTCAAAATTAATTGAATAGATTCGAAATTATTATGATTATTTAGATAAACTATTGTTCCATTCCATTACATTTTAGCACTTTAGATTGAACCTTTCAACGGTTTGAATTAGAGCGGTACAAAATAGCTCAAACTCGTAATTCGCTCATAACTCACTCGTTAACTGCTCGTTTTAACTCACTTATTTTACAACTCGAGTCAGTTCTAACTCGAGTTGGTTGACTCGTTTAATAAATGAGCTGAGTTTGGGCATACCCCAACTCGCTTATTAACAACTCAAGTTACACAAAATTCATCACAATAAATCTCATGCCCTTCTAAATGACTTCTAAGTTGTTGCTTGGATTTTTTTGTTCTATTAGTTGTCTTGTTAATTATTTTTTAATTGTTTATGTTTAGATAAACTCTTACTAAATCATTTGAATTGTTTGTATTTAGATAAACTCTTACTAGTATATAATTGTAACTAAGAAAATTGACTGATCAAACGAGTTATAAACGAGTTGTGAGCCAACTTGAGTTGGTAATGAGATGAACTCGAGTTGACTTTACAGATCATTTTTGACATCTCAACTCAAGTTGATTCGCTCATTTATTAAATGAGCTGAGCACGAGTTGGTGGTAACTCGCTCAAATTCGGCTCATTTACGGCCCTAGACTTTGAATTTACAAATCTTAATTCATCAACAAACGGTACTCAAAATATATGAAAATTTACAGGTACTTTATCCACACATATAACAACATTATTACAAATTTATTTTAAAATTTTCAACATTATTAGAATAGATTTCAAGAAACATTATTAAGATTACGAGTATGAGAACTATTATATCACTTTATAAATGTTTGCTTGGTTTAGTACTGGTGCCAAGATTAATTAAATCAGTGGCATGCGCACTTATGTTCAAAAAACAAATCAGTTGAAAAAAAATTCATATGGACCTAATAGGAATTCTCCTAATATTAACTAAATCAGTTGCATGCGCACTTTCTTTATTTATTTTTTTGACAAATAATAAATTGAAAATAATCACAAGTGAGAGGATTGAAGGGCCCAAAAGACCCCAACAAAACAAACAACATGCTTTGTGCCAAATTCCAAGTAATGATTCAAATCATATCTGATTTGAAATAAAGGTACAATTTTTTTTTTTTCTTTTGCCGATACTTCAGAATTTTTCAATTTTTGCGAGAATGAAAAATGCGCTAAACTCGTGATTATTTTTCAATTTTTTTTCTTTTCTTTTACCAGCTTATTATTTCATATTTTCATGGACCAATGATTTTTATTTTTTTACCGCAGTGCGTTAGTGCATTATTGACTGAAAGCCACTTCAAAGGCAGTGCACAAACAGACTCAACCATTTTTCTGTCCGTTTCACACGCAATCCAGTAAAACAGTAAGTTACAGAATTTTACTTGGGTAAAATACTAAAATGTCACAAATAAATGTCATGGCTATAAAATTGTGAGGATGGTTTGATAGTATACATTTTGATCTCTATTGTGTTCTCATTTTTTTGTTAAAAAAAAGCTTGCTTTTATATAAAAAAATTCTAAAAAAAAAAATTAACCATCATTAAAAAAAATTTATTTTAGTAACTACTGAGATTCTATTTTTCTAAATTTTATAACTGAAAAATATAATACTCAAATTGAAAATCATTAAACGTGATTTATATCATGTAAACTATAATTGTAAAAAAGTCGTAACTTTTTGAATTTGTTGTTATGAGTAGAACTAGGGTGTTCTTAAGTTCATCAAGTCTAAAACTCATCAAATCGGCTTTAAAAAAAAAAAATCTGAACCGTTCAAACATGCCTGCTTTACGAGTGATGTGTCTTCATGTAAAAAAAAATTAATTTTGCACAGAGTCAAGTGGTCAAAAAACATTCAAAAAATTAATGCATTAAAATTAATTTATTAATTTTCTAATTTTGACCGCTTGACTTTATACTAAATTAATTCGGATGTTTAAAATTTTTACATGTAGACAAATCACTCATAAGATAGGCAAGTTTCAACGGTTATGATTCATTATTTAAAACCAATTTGACAAATTTTAAACTTGAGTTCACCAAATAACTTGATGAACTTACGAGCACCCTAGTTCTACTTTGTTGTTATTGATATCGAGCTATCAAGAGCTTGTAAAATTTGCAATCAAACGTTGATTTTTTTTTTCTTCTAAAATTTGTGCATCCCATTAAAAAGAATCAAATGTCCATTCTTTACTTGTGTACAAAGAATGTGATTTATATTATATCTTGCAAGTTATTTATATTATTTTAGTTTTATATTTTTCATTAATGATTGACAAATTAGATGTATGAAAAATGAAAACATTTGAGCTCTTTTCGAAAATAAATGGTTAAAATACTACCGAATTTCTCAAATCTCATGACATACCACAGACGATAAATTATTCAACATTTGATAATATATGTGTTTTTTTTTTTAATGTCATGAATAAAAATATCGGATAAAATAAGGAGCCTTCTGGCTCAGCTCTTGGGATTATTTTTTATAAACCATGAATAAAAAATAATATTTTATCAAACCAACTTAATTGCTTTAGTTTTTACAAAAACCATAAAAACCGAAACATCATTTCGGTCCGGATTTTTTTTTTGAACCGAAATATCATTTCAGTCCGAGGTATCTCAAAAAAAAAAAATTCACATCGAAATAACATTTCAATTCTTATGATTTTGTAAAAATTAAAACAAACAAGTTGGTATGATAAAATATATTTTTTTATTTATGGTTTTTAAAAAAAAAATTCGAGCTCTTGAGTAGTCACAACTCACAAGTGACATTGTACAAATATAAACAAACACATTTATGACCAAAGTGCATTAATTTCTTACAGGCTGGAATTATATTATCTTTATTTAGCAATCTCTGCTGTCCCTTTCTAACACTTGATGGAGGAACCATAAGTCCATAACAATTAACACAAACAGTCAAATTCTGGGTCCCCTTTTCCTGTCAGAATCATAGTGGCACCATTATCACAGTGCATCTGAATCACTTGATTTTGATCCAACGTGCCAGATCATGCTATAGCTTGTAGGAGAGATTTTTTATAAGTTGAGTGATTCTAGATTTCGATTTTAAAATGAGAACTAGACATTACAATACTGTTGAAATCATAAATTATATTTATTTTTAGCAGTGTTCTAAATAGCGGCGCTATAGCGTTTTCAGACTTTAAATACTAGACTATGAATCAATTTTTTTAAGGTTCAGATTGCTATTGTTTTTAAATAGAACAATATAAATAGTTTATTCCATGATACTTAGTTTTTTTCTAATAGGAAAAATATATAGTTTATGCCATGATGTTTAGGTTATTTTGAATAGAAAAAGATTGATAGTTCAATATGAATATTCTAATTCCTTAATTAATTTTATGTTACTTATCGCTCTATGAAACTTTAAATAATATTGATAATTAGTAGAAATATAAAATATTTTTAATAAAAAAAAAACTATGTATGATAGCTTTCGTCATAGCTACGCTATTCGTGATAGCTTTTTTTTAGTCTTTCCGCGATAACGCAATAATCGATATTTAGAACCTTGATTTTTAGGTTTTTTTTTAACTATTTTTTTATAATTTGAGAAAAGTGGTACTACTGGAAGGAAAAAATTTATTCAACTGTTTTTCTCTGATCCAAAAAATGATAAAATTAATCTGAAAATAATATGAAATGTGATTTTTCTTAATATTTTAGTACGTAGATCACAATGAGCAGTTAGAATTAGCCGATTGAAATTTAGGCCCGTAACACTGATAATTGGTGTGGTTCATACTAGAATTGTTTTTTGCAAATCACCCCCCAAAAAAAAAATTTATGAAGAAAAGATGAATACAAAATAAAGCAAATTCTGTCAAAAAAAATTATGTAGTAAATTTGAAGAAAAAAATATTTTTTAAAATGTTAAATTAACGTACAATGAGAACACAAATTAATTATATTAGAATCTTTGCATGATAATACAAAATGGTTGTGCCATTTCAAAGAATTACACAATACATATCTTAAACAAAATAAACACACTTTTAAATAAGAAGATAAAAGTAAGAACACATTAGTTCTTTAATTAAAATAAATAAAAAGAGAAAACAAATAAAATAGTTACGATAGTTTTTAAAACCATATATAGGTATAATATAAGTTATGTTGCATGAAAATAGGTATGAGTATTGTGTCAGATACGATACAGATACGATGATACGATAGTTTTTAAAAGCATATGAATACAGCGAAATGGATATCAGATGCTAATACTAGCTATATGTACCTGATACAGATATGGATACGGATATATACATAGGATATATAAATTAAATAAGAAACCTTAAAAATCGATCAATTTTATGAAGTATAAATTTCGTGTGCATGCTATGAGGATTTGAATTTTAAAGCCTTGGTTAATTTTTTTTTTATTAAAAGTCCGTAGGCGATATTTCATTAATCAGGACAAAATTAATTGTACATTGTTTTGTACTAGTACATATAACATTTGTACCAATACTTGCACTATTACAATTGAAACCCCTTTACAAAAGTAAACAAGAAAAATCAGAAGAAAAAAAAAATAGAACCAAAGGTTACTACGCTCAAATTAGTAGATAGCAAGGTTCTAAATAGCGTTTATCGCGTCATAGCAGGGAGCCTAAAAAAAAAACTATAGCAAATAGCATCTCTATAGCGAAAGCTATTCCACATAGCATTTTTTTATTTTTATAAAAATTATATTATATATTTGTACTAAATATCAACATTATTTAGTCTCATAGAACAATAAATAATACCAAATTTATTAAAAAATTATAATATTCATATTGAACCAATAGAAAGTCTAAATTGCGACTCAAAATATCTATAGTAATACTAATATCATAAACTATCGATCTTTTTCTATTCAAAATATTTTCAACATCATAACATAATTTATCTTTTTTCTATTTAAATTTCAAAATAACCTAGAAATTGAAAAGAAAAAAAATTCATACTTCTAGTAAAATAAACAAATAATCCTTGAAGAAATTCTTGTTAGTCCCTAAAATTTTCATAATTTAGCAATTATTTATTTGATTTATCATCAGTTAAAAAGAAATCAAGGGCAAAATGAAAAATTTATTATAGCGGACCTGAATTTGATATAATATAATATTCATCAAAATTAAACAATATCTTCACCATCTATTTATTTTAAAGCCCATATAAATTGAAAAAAAAAAAGCGCTCATGTTGCATAGCGCGCTATTTGCGCTACACGCTATGCGCTATAGCGGACCGCTATTACCGCTATAGCGTTCGTAGCTCAAAGAGATATTAATAAGTGCATCATCACATGAAGACAAAAGCAATGTAAATTGAATATTTGCAACATTCAATATAAAAAGTGCAAATTAAATATAATTATGTTTTTTTTAGTGATGATCCTTAGACCGTGCTCTGGAGAAGAGTAGAAACACTTTCATTAAAGGAAAGGAACAGAAACGAAGAAAAAGAGAAGAAGAATCTGGTTTGCCACGTCACAACTCTGCTCTAGAGGAAAGTAATCGAAGAATGAGAGGAACGCACTACTGTAGCGAGGGTAAGCCGCTGTACAAAGTTTCAAAATTCGTAACTCTCAAATCGGGATGTAGGTTTCACTGTAGCGAGGAGAACTGCATTCGAGATCTTCTTTTTCCTTCCTCTGAGCGTTGCGTTTGTGGAGCACAGCCTTATAAACTAGTTAGGTGGTTGTAAAGCAAAATAAATGTTGAGTGTGCTACTATTTGTTACTAATTTTTTTTAAGAAAATAACTATTTGCTAATCTTGAGACTTTTAAATTAATAGAATTGCATGGTTGTTAAACGGATTAGGAACTATTCAAGGAAATATTGTTCTTGCTAGAGACCAATCAATTTCTTTTTTTTTTTTGAAAATAATTCCCACTAAAAAGGATTTTGTTTAACATAATGTAGACAGGCGATCATATTATTGATGGACAAGCTGGGGATATATGAAAATTTTCATTTCCCTAAATTAAAATATATTTTTTATTTTTTTATTTTTTTCATTTTTATAAAGACAAAGTAGGCTATAAGTAATGATATACAATTTCAAAGGTTATCGATTTAAATATACAAAATTACAAATAAACATGTCTATAAAGGGAAAATAATTCTTCCTTAACAAATATTTCTTCTTAAATTTTCTTTAGGCTTTATAAAAGCTTAATTCTCCTAAACACCGTTTCTTTAGAAGGATTTCATTTTTCTCCTTTTACTCAAAATTTTAAACTTAAGACTTATTGCCTAATTTTCTATTCAATCTTTTTCTATTCAAACTTAATTCTCCTAAACACCGTTTCTTTAGAGACCAATCGATCTTTTTCTATTCAAAATATTTTCAACATCATAACATAATTTATCTTTTTTCTATTTAAATTTCAAAATAATCTAGAAATTGAAAGAAAAAAAAAATTCATACTTCTAGTAAAATAAACAAATGATCCTTGAAGAAATTCTTGTTAGTCCCTAAAATTTTCATAATTTAGCAATTATTTATTTGATTTATCATTAGTTAAAAAAAATCAAGGGCAAAATGAAAAATTTATTATAGCGGGCCTGAATTTGATATAATGTAATATTCATCAAAATTAAACAATATCTTCACCATCTATTTATTTTAAAGCCCATATAAATTGAAAAAAAAAAAGCGCTCATGTTGCATAGCGCGCGCTATTTGCGCTACACGCTATGCGCTATAGCGGACCGCTATTACCGCTATAGCGTTCGTAGCTCAAAGAGCGTGTTTTAATGCTATAGCTTAGCGTTTAGGGTCCAAAAACGCTATAGCGCGCTATTTAGAACACTGATAGATAGTGAGCATGCAAGATTTTCTATGCTCATGCTCGGATTGGTAGGTTGTGAGCCTGCATAATTTCTTGTCGTTAGCACAAAACAGTGTTGTTGTAATCAAAGTTATGCAGGGGTATCCAGACGAGCCTTTGTGCTCAGATAAGGTTTGTGCCTGTGTTATTTAAAAGAAAAAACACAGAAAAAGGAGATAGGAAAAGAGAAGGAGAAGAAGAGGAGGAAAGAATCACCGTCACTGTCAACTCATCATCGTCATTAACAATAAACATACCTTATTTAATCTAGATACTACTAGTAAGGTGGGGCGAATCAACAACACTCTCATCTGAATCCATCAGAGGTATCCAGACGAGCCTTGGTTAATTTGACCTAAAAATTAGTATCATCTCCCTTCCACATGAGTTTTGAAAAATCAAAATTTTAATAATGAATTCAATTTTTTTTTTGTCTCTCCTTCACAAATTCGGTATGCATGATTTTTAAGTTCATTTTGGTATGAGATTAACATGTATAAATATGATTGTTCTAAAATGTATTTATTGCTGCTAAATCAATTTTTTTTCTACCTTCGGAGCTCGGAAAATTTAAAAGTTATAATTCATATATGCATGATTTGCACTTTGAAAAGTCACATGTTATCTAAGTAGAAGTTTATGATTTGAAATTCAAATGGAAAAATCTGTTGTTATAATAACATGAGAATGAATTTAGAAGGCATAGACAGATCTCTTTCTATATATATATAAAAAAAATCCAAAGTTAAAACAAAATAAATAAATAAATAAACTTCTCGTCTTTAACCGATGTATCCCGTTTGTACCGGAATCCAGATTCAGTGAAGTAACTCATTTTTTGGATTTTAGATTTGGACCGTTCGATTTGAATCCACGATAATCCATTCAAAGTAGAGCGCACACATTCTGAACAACGAATTCAAATTTCGAGATAATCTCGAGCGACGGATTCGAATCGGGCGGTCCCGATCCAAAATCCAAAAATTGAGTTACTTTAGGGGATCCGGACCCGTTGTACCATTGGGATTAGAGTATTAACAATACCCTTAACGGGTATACCCTACCCTACCCGCCCGTGCCCGCCGCCCGGGGTACCCGTGCCCGAGCCCGGGTATGGATCGGGTACTCGGGTACACGGGTAAGGGCAAAAACCGGACCGGACCGGACCCGGTTTTTTTGATCAATACCCGACCATACCCTATCCGACTATACCCGTACCCGACTAAACCCGTACCCGACTACCCGAGTATCCGTACCCGTATACCCGACCACTGTTCATGCCATTTCAAAATTCAAAATTTGTATTTTTTTCCCCCCAAAAAAATCATAAAAAACCCAGAAAAAACCAGAAAAAAACCAACAAAAAAAAAACCAGAAAAAAAAACAGCAAAAAATAAAAAATAAAATAAAATACCCGCCCTACCCGTACCCGTACTCGCCTTACCCGTCAAGGGTACACGGGTAAGGGTATAGGACGGGTAGGGTATGATTTTTGAAAATTATACACGTCATACCCGTACCCGTATACCCTTGTACCCGAGTATACCCGTGCCCGTACCCGTCCCGGGTATACCCGAGGTACCCGTACCCGCCCGAGTATAAATACACTAATTGGGATAGAAGAAGTGATCAAGAACTCAAATGTCGAATCAAAATCACTGCAGTGTCCATTTCAATTAAATAGAATCCGCTTTGAGATTCGTGCCAAATTAAAACGGACGATGGGAATCTCATTATACACAGTGCGGATCTGAACCCCTTTAGAAGAGCGGTGGATTGTCCCTTTTATTTTGAGGGCCTCTTTTTGTGTCTATTTTCACATGAAGAGTGCGACAGTGGCACAACTGCACAAGTGATAATGCCCACTTGACAAACTTCTCATCATTCCAGATTTTTCAGTGCACTTTATTTTGGTAGTGTTTTTCAATTGAGATTTGAGACTGTTGAGGTGCTTTTTCACTAAACTGTTCATGACATTTACTTCGAAATTTTGACAAGGTCAAAGGCTATTTTTTTATTAGAAAAAAGGTTCATGTCTTCATCAGTGTTGTAAATAACAGTATGCGGTAGTCGGATGGATAGAGTACCGTTAAGCGATTAATCGAGAATAATTGATCAATTAGTAGGAAAAATTTATAACGGTTTAGTCACTACCAACGACTAATCGACAGATTAATGAGTCTAAACGGACGTTTTTTACAACACTGCTCTTCATTGCTTTATGTCTTCAATATATTTTTATTTTTAGAAATATAATAGCTTAAAATTTTAAACTTAAATGTCAAAATAAAATCATTAGATATTGTCAATATTATATTGTGACAATTTGATTTTATTTTGATTAGTATCAATAGCTTGAAAAAATGCATCGATGCTGATAAATTTTGGATGTTAATTTTTTAACTTATTGATTCATAAAAAAAATTCAAAATTGAAAAGTGATAATTTTAGATGTGAGTGTAGAGAAAAACTATAGACATCTCACAGTTTTATTTATGACATTTAATTTTTAAAACTTTACAATATTGAATCCTCCTCTTGTAAAAATTGAGTGTGTTGATTTCTCAAAAAATTAGGCAATAAGTCTTAAGTTTAAAATTTTGAGTAAAAGGAGAAAAATGAAATCCTTCTAAAGAAACGGTGTTTAGGAGAATTAAGCTTTTATAAAGCCTAAAGAAAATTTAAGAAGAAATATTTGTTAAGGAAGAATTATTTTCCCTTTATAGACATGTTTATTTGTAATTTTGTATATTTAAATCGATAACCTTTGAAATTGTATATCATTACTTATATCCTACTTTGTCTTTATAAAAGTGAAAAAAATAAATAAATAAAAAATGCAAATATTTTAATTTAGGGAAATGAAAATTTTCATATATCCCCATCTTGTCCATCAATAATATGATCACGTGTCTAATTTATGTTAAACAAAATCCTTTTTAGTGTGAATTATTTAAAAAAAAAATTTGATTGGTCTCTAGCAAGAACAATATTTCCTTGAATAGTTCCTAATCCGTTTAACAACCATGCAATTCTATTAATTTAAAAGTCTCAAGATTAGCAAATAGTTATTTTCTTAAAAAAAAAAATTAGTAACAAATAGTAGTACACTCAACATTTATTTTGCTTTACAACCACCTAGCTAGTTCATAAGGCTGTGCTCCACAAACGCAGCGCTCAGAGGAAGGAAAAGAAAGATCTCGAACGCAATTCTCCTCGCTACAGTGAAACCTACATCCCGATTTGAGAGTTACAAATTTTGAAACTTTGTACAGCGGCTTACCCTCGCCACAGTAGTGTGTTCCTCTCATTCTTCTTTGATTACTTTTCTCTAGAGCAGAGTTGTGACGTGACAAACCGCGTTCTTCTCCTCTTTTTCTTCGTTTCCGTTGCTTTCCTTTAATGAAAGTGTTTCTACTCTTCTCCGGAGCACGGTCTAAGGATCATCACTAAAAAAAACATAATTATATTTAATTTGCACTTTTTATGTTGAATGTTGCAAATATTAAATTTACATTGCTTTTGTCTTCATGTGATGATGCACTTATTAATATCTCTGATTGATTGGAACTGACAGTAGATATAACAAACCAAATAATAAAACACAAATTTTATCGCTGAAATAATTAAAAAAAGTTGACGCCACAACCTCCACAGTTCACATTAATATTTTAAATTAGAATTTCAAATAACAATATCAAACGCTGATTTCAATTTTTTTTGTAACTTATGCTTGCACAAAAAAAATTAGCTCTAGTGTTCGTTTGGTGCAAAATTGAATGCTCAAACAATTATTATACTAAAATTTAATAAAATGTATGTAATTTAATTTTGCTCTTTTACAGGACTGAGATCTCTGATTCAAATAATTCCGAATCATTCCCGAATCATATCCGAATTATTTACGAATCACGAATTTTTAACCTCGCCAAACTGAATCCGAATAATTCATTTGTAACCATAGTTGTGAGTCCTAATTTTATATCAGAAAATAAATTAAAAAAGAAGGCAACACAACTGTGTCACGCCGCAAGCATTGCTGAAAAGCATGCAACAACTGAAAGAGACATTTGTGAAATTTTTAGCTTGTTTCTGTTGTATTTTCTCATTTGACTTTTTCTTCTGAGTTTGTAACTCAAATCTGGTACCAGTCCAAATGTGAGGTTTCATTCCTGAAAAAGTATCAAATAAAGTTAGCTCAACAGGGAATTCACAGGATATTTGTACAGACAATTTTGTTTTGCCTATATTTATCTATATTTTGTTTTTTTTTTCTCTGCATATCTTTCCAAACTGAACAGTCCAAAGCCCAAATTGTGTTTATTTTTGTTTTAAAAAAGAACACTTTTTGAAAACCTGCCTCTTTTGTTTTGCTGAACAGTTGCATTCGGTTTTATAAAATTCTGTATATGTTCTCCAAATCCAGAGACACTGTCAATTCAATTGTCAATTTAGAACAGTATATTACATCCTTTCATGCAAATATTTTTGTAAAAAAATAAGTCTGCATGGGAGTTCTTTTATTTTTTTTAAAAATAGAATAAAGCTTAATTATTTTAATAAAACAAACATCATTGATTTGTTTTTCTTATAAAAAACAGTTAGGGGTCAGTGGAGGAAGAATTTAATTTTTTTTTTAAGAAATCTACGTTGGTCGTTTCTATTTATTTCTCCCTCCACTGATTTCTAGAATCAATGGAGCTGTTTTTTTTATAAAAAAATCAACTCAATGATGCATGTTCTATTAAAATAACTAAAGTCGGTTCTATTTTTAAAAAAAAATTCCTTTTGATTTTGGTAATTGAGAGCATCAAACTTTATTTTTCAACATTGAAGAGAATAATGCAAAATCAATTAAGGATACAATTATTTTCTGCTCTTTTTTTTTTAACTTTTTTGTTTTTGTTTTGTTTTTTGATACCTTAATTGGAGGCAATTTGACAAGCACAAACAAATAGGTATCATGTAAATAGAACTAAATCCATAAACATAATAAACCAACCAAGAATTTCCACCTTTCAAAAATGCATATGTATCCAATATTTAAATTTAAATCATACTTCAAATTTGAAGAAAACAAGTATTTTAAGTTTCATTTTTTTTAATAATACCTTAAGAAAGTTTCCTTCTAATCAACAAATTAAGCAAACAGAGAAATGAAACATATCTAACAATAAACAGAACCAACAAGAAATTTGTAGATCATGTTTGAAAAAGAAATTAACCCTTTGCAATTTCTATATTTATACCTACTGGTAAATCCTCACATTCCCAATTCCGTGAACAAATAAAGCACAAGAAACTAAATTAAATCATATACATATTAAACCAATAATACCTTTCCAAAAACAAATTTGAAGAACAAAAAAAAAAAGGAAAGAAAAATGCAACCTCTTCAATTCTCAAGTCACCTCTGTTCATGTCTGTTACCCATGATCCAAAGAAGAGTTCTCCTAGCAAACGATGGCGCCTCGTCAGCCCTAGAAATGACATTCGTGCTATTCTCACAATTTGCTGATTCGACATCCCAATCGACTGCGCTTCCGCTCTTGTCCCACACCGAAACATTGAATTCTGATTCTGTCAAATGACTACTAGTATTCCCGATTTTCAATTTTGAATTCAACTCAATCGGCAATCGGAACGATAAAGAGCGCCTTGGATTTGCCTCTGGAGGAACTGATCCCTCCTTTGTTCTAAGCCATGTTTTTGAAATGGAGAAGCTCTCCTTGGTGTTGATTTTCATACCAGTATCGGTATTTTTAAACCCGTTGCTCATTTTCATGTTTTGGTCGAATCCTTTGAAACCTTCTCTCCTCGAATGACAATCGCACTCTGACATGGCGACCCGGTGGCCGGGTCTCTTAACCGCCGGTTTTTTCTTGGGTGGTTTTATGGGGACGCGTAGCGAAGACCGTTCTTCCATGACATACTCATAGGTACCCATGGAGTAACACCTCCTCTGATCCAATTTTTTGGTACCGCTCTCGGTACCGGTACCGGTATCATTGCTACTACCTTCCCCCAAAGCCACACTACTTGTCTCCACACTTCTAAACTTTCCAAGTTTGACTTGAACAATCTTTGCTTCACAAGTCTCCTCCTTTGTTTCATCATTCTCTGTACTCTTTTGCAAACCATCAATGGTACCCATCCCCGACTCGTCGTCCCCAAGAGTTGCCGGATGGGTATTTTGTGCAATCTCTCGTCTACCTGAAACGGTACCGATTTCTCTTGAACTCTCACTGCCTGATTCCAAAACAAAAACCAGAGGAGAGCAGCTGTTGGAGTAGTCTAAAAGGCTTCTTCGACAAAGCGGGCAAGTCGAGTGCGACAAAAGCCATGTATCAATGCATTCCAAATGAAAAGCATGGCTACACTTCGGCAAGAGCCGCAATTTGTCGTCTTGGTTGAATTCACAAAGGCAAACCACGCAATCAAAGGGGTCTTTTATGCCGATTATGGCCTTGTAGAGAAAAACTGGGAGAGTGTCTATAAAAGATTGATCTACACCTGAGTCATGGAGGTTAAACAGCTGTTGCAATTGGCCTTGAAAGGTTGTAGTAGAATTATCGAACAAATCTTGCGGTTCTCGTGTACTCGGTTTGATTAGGTATCTTACAAGGAGGTGAAGGAGACCAGAGATGAAGAAAATTATTGATAAAATCAGAATAATTAAGAGAATACTTGGGCTTATTTTGTTTTGTAAATTTGTGGGGTCAGAGATAGGAGGAGGAGGAGGTGATGGTATTAGAGTGCTCTCATGCAATACCCAATTCATGATTTGAAAAGAAAGCAAAAGGTTAAAACTCACATGGATTTTAGTTTGTGGAATTCATGGTTTCTGTATAGAAAGAAACAAATGATGCACACAGAGGGAGAGAGAGAGAGAGAGAGCTCACTGAGTTTATCTGAAATTTTAAAACTAGTATACAAAGTTTGAATCTTTAGGTTGCTCTCTCTCTTTCTCAGAGATATGGTTTTGGTTGGTTCAGAGAGAAGAGAGAGAGAGAGAGGGAGTTGAGATCCTTAATGAGTGGAGAAGTAAATGGGAAACAAAACAGAGATGCAAAAGAGAAATTAAATTGGATTAATTGCAAGAGGAGACGGGGAAGGTGAGCAAATGCAATGCAACCAAGGAGAGTATTAAATATTTTTGTTTCTTTCCTTGTTTATTGATTATTGGGTTCATTTGCATCTATGTCCCTGTTCTTTCATGTGCTCTCTTGATTTAGTTGTAATTTATTAATTTTATGTACCAACAACTATAACTTATCAAGGTAACAGTTTGACAATTGAATGATATGATAGTTTGGTTGTATAATTAACTATCTTACATTACAAACACATGTTTTTGTTTTGTGTGTTGATGGTCTGTTTTCATATGTGACCCTGCTTTTATTTAATTTAAATTTTCAAATAGTATTTAGCAAGAGGAATTTTTTTTAAAAACCATAAATAAAAAATATAGTTTACCAAACCAATTTTATTGCTTTGGATTTTACAAAAATCATAACAACCAAAATGTCATTTCAGTCTGATTTTTTTTTTCGGGACCGAAATGTCATTTTGATCCGAGCCATTTTGACAAATTTCAATAAAAAATGATAGTAAAACTTCTGAAAAATCCTCAAACCGAAATGTCATTTCAGTCCCTAAAAAAAAATTTTAGACCGAAATGATATTTCAGTTCTTATAGCTTATGTAAAAATCAAAGCAATTAAGTTAGTTTGGTAAAATATTATTTTTTATTTATGATTTTTAAAAAAAAATCTAGCAAGAGTATGGTTTCAATGCCACAAATTTTTTTTAGGTGATGAAATATTATTATTTCTTTAAATTTGGTGTTGAGTGTTTATTTTATTCATTAAATGATTAAAAAGATAATCTAAATAAATATACAATTAAAGAATCAAATATAAGATCCAAACTCAATACAAAAAAAAATGAATTTGACATAATTAAGTTTCCAAACTTGTCCAAGTAACTTTATTGAACATTTGACGTGTTGGCTTTAAAATCTTGAAACATCAACATCTAGATTTAATTCCAAAAATATTAATGGAGATAAATTTGTCCAGCTTGAGGACAAATTTAGTAGACCAAATAGATGATATAATTATTGAAAAATAATAAAATTCACACACAATTCTCTTTTTTTTCTTCATCTTCTTCAAAATCTATGTTCTCAAACAAGTTGAGATAGGCTAGAAATGAAATTCAACCGAAATCAGCAACATAGGGTCTTCCCAAAAGGTCACCCATCCTAGTACTACTCCTGCTCAATTCGTAAAGGTTTTATTTTCATAAAAATACTATTTTTTTACCGCTGGCTCGCCAAGCCTATCACACACCCTCTTTCTTTTTCCTGGCTTGAGACAGACTATGTAGAAACAAGATAGGCAGAGTTTCACACACAATTCTCTAGTAAAAAAAAATATTACATTTTGTCTTCGGTCCGCTAAAGTAACCGATCACGTCAGGTTAGATCTGCACCGTTAGTTATTATTTCAGCACGAATCTAAAAGTGATTCCGGAAATTTAAACATTTTCGAATTTCTTATTCATTTCACTTGAAAATGAACAAATGGTGTTGCCTGTGTTGCATTGAATTTTAATCTCAGAACTTAAAAATGTTGGAATAATTAATGACATGAATTTATTCCTATATATAGATCAAATTCAATATATTAACTTGTCGTTTGAAATTCTAATTTTGGCATGATGTCGATCAAGTCCACATTTCAACTTGTCATTTGAAATTCGAATTATAAATTATTTAAGTTGCTTATGTATCGTTTTTGAAAAAGATTATTCGAATACCTTATATTTTTATAAATTTATCGAGCCTATACTTTTTATAAGATTCAATGAAACAAAATCGAAATTTCAACTGACAAACCACGACGATCATTGATATCAATAATATATTTAAAACACATTAAAATTATGGATATTAGTTATAATTATAAGAAAAGGAAGCGGTCGGATTTTAAAATGTTATAATTGGGATCTTAGCAATAGTTCACATAAGCACTCGTTATCACGAAAGATTGAGGACATACCTAGAGACCGTGTCTGTGAAAAACTACTTGTGGTACCTGACGAGCTGAAATATCAAGAAATAAAATTCATGGCGATGGACCACATTGATCTCGTCAGAACTGTTGAGGGTTTGACAAAGCCCGAAAATAAAATGCTGAAAAATGTGCTAACTGAGATGTCCTCATATTTCAAGATTTTAGATTTGAAGTTTGTGAGAAGGTTTCAAATAGTGCTAGAACCGGTAAACTTCTTATATAAACAGTTAATAATTTATTATAAACACATGTTATTCTAAATACCATATTTTGGTAATAATTGTGTCATATCTTCTTATTACCAGAGAACCTAAAAGAAAAGAAAAAAAAAACAAGATACTAAAAAAAAGAGGACCACTGATATTGTCACGAAGCCTAGCGGTAACATGTTCCACGATACATCGCCATCGGTCACGAAACTCGTCGCAAATGATGAGGTAACATCACCGGTCACGAACTCACCTATGATGTGTATTTTGATCCATAAAAGGAATTGAAAAGAAATTTCAATTTCATAGAAATAATGAATAAAAATTACTTCCATAAAAATAATGAAAAAATTAATTCAATGGAAATAATGAAAAAATTCAATTCCATATATAGAATCGAAAAAAAAATTAATTCCATATATGAAATCAAAGAAATTTAATTCCATAGAAGGAATCAAATTTTTTTAGTTCCATAGATAAAATTGAAAAAAATTCAATTCCATAGATGAATTTTATCAATAATTTAAAATGTCTCGAAAGGATTTTCTCAATATTCGGCCAGATAATGAGATTGTTTACCTCCTGGCATGGGAACCCGGACATGCTTCACTGAAACCTGTAGCGTTATATTTGGAGAAGTCGGCATGGATCAGATTTGTTGAGGGTGATAACCAAGCGCAGATCCTTTGTCGTGAAATCAAGAATCTTCTAGCAATGCGGTATAACACATACTCCCAAGCATACTACATATTTGAGGACAAACATTGATAGTTTCTCATGATATTTCCAGACATCCAAGCCAGAAATCTCGTTGTGGAAGAGGTAATTTGTGTTCACATTAATATACTGAATTAATTTGAATATATTTGTCATATATATTTTTTCACTGTTTTTCTTACTAATTTATGCTTGTGAGATTTCCCATGTTCACATTAATCTTACATTACAAGTTTACAACACATGTTTTGTTTTGAATGATATTGTCTTTTTTCACATATAACCCTGCTTTTATTTGTAATTGAAATTTTGAAATAGTATTTAGCAAGAGTATGATTTCAATGCCACATTTTTTTTTAATTAGGTAATGATGTATTGTTTCTTTAAATTTGGTATTGAGTGCTGATTCAAGAGATAGATCTAAATATACAATTAAATAATCAAATATAAGACACAAATTCAAATTCAGTACAAAAAAAAATGAATTTGTGATGTAAAGTATTTAATTTGCACCAAACCCAAGGCCAAGGTATCCCAATTAATTCGTGTTTTTTTTATAAACCATAATTAAAAAAATATATTTTTATGAAACTAACGTGATTATTTATTTATTTTACAACCAAAAGAATCAAATATAAGATTCAAACTCATTACAAAGGAAAAATGTATTTGACATATAAATTAAGTTTCCAAACTTGTCCAAGTTACTTTATTGAAGATTTGACGTGTTGGCTTTAAAATCATCAAACATCAACATCTAGATTTAATTCCAAAAATATTAATGGAGATAAATATGTCACCACCAGCTTGACGACAAATTAAGTAGACCAAATGCATGATATATTTATTGAAAAATAATAAAATTCACACATAATTCTCTGGTAAAAAAAAATTACATTTTATCTTATGTCCGTTGAAGTAACTGATCGCGCCATTCTAGACTGGTTGATTTAGTTTTCAATCTGATCTGATTGAGTGCTTTCTCAGCTGATGGGTGACTGTCATGGTCCGGTCGATTTAGTTTTCGATCTGATTTGGATTTAGTGCCTTCTCGGTTATAATAAGCGTACAAAGAAAACAATCACCAGACTTCTATCACTCTAATCAAGCAAAGATGATCAAATTTGTGTCCGCATGATGCATATACCCCTGTACGTTTTTAATTTTGATTAGCTGTATGTTTTCACAGAAACTTATTGTCTAATCTTATGTAACAGCTACTTTGTAACTTTTTCTATAAATGCAATTGCCTACTGATTTTCAGTCAAATAAAAAAAAAAACTGATCATGTCAGGTTAGATCTGCACCGTTAGTTATTGTTTTAGCACGAATCTAAAAGTGATTATGTAAATTTAAATATTTTCGAATTTCTTATTCAGTTCACTTGAAAATGAACAGATGGTGTTGCCTATGTTGCATTTAATTTTAATCTCAGAACTTAAAAATGTTGGAATGACATGAATTTATTCCTATAGATCAAGTTCAATATATTAACTTGTCGTCCGAAATTCTAATTTTGGCATGAAAATAATTTGAAGAGGTCTAAAATTCATGATTAAGATAGAATAGGGGAATTATCAGAAATAGTTTATTTTTAAATATAAATAATATACTATAATATTGGTATTTTAGGGTAAAGAAATCATATTTATGAAATAGTTCATTTTTTACGAGTAATGTGTCTACATACAAATTTTGTAAATATTCAAATTAATTTTGTATAAAGTCAAGTGGTAAAAAAATATTCAAAAAATAAATACATTAATATTAATTTATAAACCTTCTAATTCTGACGGTTTTACTTTATACAATATTATTTTGAAAGTTCAAAAATTTTGCACATCGATGTGTCACTCGTAAGATATATGAATTTCAATTATTTAAATTCATCATTTTAAATCAATCCGATAGATTTTAAAACTAAGTTCACTTAGAAAACTTGATGAACTAAAAAAAAAACCAAATTCTACTCATCGGTATAGATCACATATTAGTCATATTTATTTTTAAAAAAAATGAGGTGTTATGTATTATTTAGTTGATTTCTCGTCTGACACGGTAGCATTAGCGTAGCCATAGCTCAAACTTTCTGTTAGCAAATTTTTTAATTATTTTTATTGCTCTCAGACAAAAAATATTATTTTGAGTTACATCAAGAAATATAATAATAAAGAAGAGTGTAAGTACAATCAAAAGGACAAAACACAATGACAAAATTTAACAATGAAGTACATGATCTTCTGTGGAATGTGGATGCAATATATTTCTACATGCTATGACAAATTTTTGATCTCGCCGAACTAAACCCAAATAATCCATTTGTCACTGTGGGCTCATGAGAGTGGTTGGTTGGTGAATTAAAATTTAAAATCAATTAGATTTGCTTCAAATAATAAATTCAAATTATTAAAACTGAAATCTTTCACGAATGATGGTGTTACATGTTATATTTAAAAGAAAAGATTCATTTAATACATATTAAACCGGACAAAACATGATGAAAAATTATTATATTAAAATTATTTATACTCTTTTACGGCTTAATTTTATATTAAATTAATTTGAAATTTTATAAAAAAATTTATAAACACATCACTCGTAAAATAAATTAGTTTCAAAAATCTAAATTTGTCGTTCAAAATCAATTTAATAAGTCTTGGAGTTTAACTTCACCAAACATTTTTGTGAGATTCACTCTCTATATTGCCATCACATATGGGATAATAATATTGATAAACCAATTTTATTGGATATCTATGACAAACAAAATAAAGTTATCAAAATAAAAAAAAATATATAAGATATAGAATATATATTTGTAATTTTACTATTTCTTTTAATTCTGTCAATTATTTAGTCAGTTATTATACTTGTTAAATAAGTGTGCTGCTAATATAAAATATTCGTTCCCTGTTTTACAATTTGGTGGGGACCACCTGGCGCATTATCAGTTACCACACACTCTTACAAGTCCGAATCCGCCGCAGAATATCTCAATATTGCTGAAGAGAGAAAATAGGCGAAGGTTCTGTGCTGTGCGGCTGTGCCTCTTTGACTTTCAGATAAAAAAAATATAAGCCTTTAATTTGCACCAAACCCAAGGTATCCCAATTAATTCTCCCTCCCGTTATGTCTTTTCTGAGAGAAATCCTCTTGGAAATTACCAATATATTTTGACCTTATTACTATGGCAAATCTATCAAGAACCGGTCTACCATTAAATGGCGAGATACAATCATATCAGTAGAACTCGAAGCGTATTCTCTGCGGAGTTTTACCGTGCGGAGCTTTTAATCTGGTCCGTTCGTTTCAAATCGGACGGACCAGATCAGATCTTGGCCGAATTTAAAAAAAAAAACTTCTCAAAATTTGCGAAACTTTTAATACGGTCCGTCTGATCCGAAACGAACGGAACAGATTAAAAGCTCCGCACGGAAAAACTCCGCAGATGATATCATTTCGAGTAGAACTAGGGTGTTCCTAAGTGCACCAAGTCTATTTGTGAACTCAACTCTAAAACCTATCGGATTGGCTTCAAACGATAAATCTAAACCGTTGGAATTCTTCTAACTTACGAGTGATGTGTCTGCATACAAAAATTTTAAAATTTAAAATTAATTTTGTATAGAGTCAATTAAGTGCTCAAAAGACGTCCAAAAAATGAATGCATTAAAATTAATTTATAAACATTCTAATTTTGACTACTTGACTTTATATTAAATTAATTTGAAAGTTTAAAATTTTCACATGTAGATGCATCACTTCTAAGGTAAAAAGATTTTAACGGTTTGAATTCGTCATTTGAAGCCAATCCAAAAAATTTTAGAGTTGAGTTCACAAAGAAGTTTGATAAATTTAGAAACACCCTAGTTCTACTCCAATCATATAACACTTTTTAACAAAAAAATATTATGCTAATATGTGGTCGAATTCATAAAATAATTAGTGGGTTTAACTAACTTAAAGTATATCGAATTAGTTTTAAAGATATAAATTGTTAAAACTAATTTATTTCACGAGTGGTATATATTAGTCCTAAATTATAAATTATTAATTTTATGTAGTATATATTTAATAGGATAAAAAATGATGAAAAATATATTATTTAAAAATTTCTTATATTTTTTTATTGTTTGACTGTGTATTAAATTAATTAGAAAATTAATAATAGCTTCCATTAAGTATATCACTCATGAAATAACTCTATTTTAACAATTTGAATTCATCTTGTAAAGTCAATTCTATAAATTTGAATTTTTAAAGTTAAATTTACCAAGCACCTTTATGAATTTCAACTCCAAAACATCCCGCACTGTCAGATGGTTCGGTACTTGTTTATGTACCTAATTCTGCTATTGATGTTATAATTGTGAAAACATTTAGAAAAATTAGAAAATTCTTTTATTTTAAGTAATAATTTTGCATTTGATGCGCAAATAAAGATAAATGAAAATGTTAAGTCTCTATCTAAATGCCGAATTCAAAATAGCACAAATTAATTTCATCTTCCCAATACCATGTAAAATGACAATTCCAAACCACATAAATTCTAAGAATCATATTTCAAAAAATTCATTTATGATGTCAAGAAAATATAGTTTCCTAAATGGGTAATTAGAATTTTACTAATCAATAATCATTAAATTCAGTATTGAAAATTGTGTATCTATATTGTGCATTGTCAATAGTTCGGTACTTGTTTATGTACCTAATTATGCTAATAATATGTTATAACCAGTGTTGTAAAAAACGTCCATTTAGTCTAATTAATCGGTCGATTAGTCGTTGGCGGTGATCAAACCGTCATAGATTTTTTCGACTAATCAACCGATTATTCCCGATTAATTGCTTGGCAGTACCTTTTCCGTCCGATGACCGCATACTGTTATTTACAACACTAGTTATAACTATAAAAACAAATTAGAAATATCTAAAAGTTCTTTTATATTAAGTAATAATTGTGCATTTGATGTGCCATTTCAGATAAATTACTTCACTAAATGGAAATAAACAATTTAGTGTTGTTGTAATTAATAGAAATATTGTCATTATAAAAATATCACACAAATAACTAAATAGGTGCACTTCAAAAGCGATAAGAGAAACATAACAACCAACTACAAATAAAAAAAAAATGAACATGTTAAGTTTCTTTCTAGAAGAATCTAAATTTAGAATTTAAAATAGCACAAATTAATTTTATGTTAACAATTCCAGTAACGACATATTTTCTAAGAATCATATTTCAAGAAGTTCATTTATTTATGTCAAGAATTAAACATCGTTTCCTAAATGGGTAATTAGAAATTTACTATTCAACAATCATTAAATGCAGTATTGAAAATTGTGTATCTATATTGTCTTTTATCAAAGTAATAATTCGGGAGTAAGGCTACCATTATTTGCAAATTAAATTAAAGTGAGTGTTTTAATTTGCTCTCATATCTCTAATTTCAAAACTCAAAACATCGATCCGAATCGTTCAAGTTGATATCCATATTAAATTGTGTTTGGAGATCAAATTTTATATTTTTTGGAAATTTTTTAGAATTTTTCAAAATCAGTGCTTTTTAGAAAATTTTGGACCATCAAAAACAGTGATTTTGAAAAAAAAATAGTAAAAAAACTTCAAAAAATATAAAATTTGGTCTCCAAGCACAATTTAATATGGATATCAACTTGAATGGTTTGGATCGACGTTTTGAACTTTGAAACTAGAGATATGAGCGCAATTTAAAACACTAACTTTAATTTGCAAAGCATGTAGGACTCATAATTCAGATTTCAAATATGAAAAATTAATGACTATTGTGTACATAATATTATAATAAAATTTATAAAAGCAAAACTAAGTATATCTTGTGGAGAAATAATTGAATAATCTGACCGTCATGTTTTACTAAAAATAATATATATGCATTAAGTATTATTTGAAAGAGATTCTCAAAATTTCAACAAACAAAAATCATACATCTATCTCATTAGTTAAATTTTCAAAAACAAAATCTTCAAATGACTCACAAAGAGGTGTTTTAGTCAAATATTTTTGCCTAAATTTAGGCTTTCATCTCATGTGATTGCATCTAAAGAGATGTAATTAATTATATTTTTGTAGGGTTGTGACCTTGTTATTCAAATTAAATCCATAGGATATGTAATAATTTATCATGTAGGTATAGGTGAATGGATTGAGCTAGGTTGACACTGAAAAAGGCTTTCATTTGAGCCTTTTCTTCATCATAGTACCCTTTTTTTCCTCACAATTCGTGCCTGGAAAAAGCCAAACAGTTTCAAATCTCTGTGGCAGTCGCCAGTTGCTCTCCGTGTGGCGAATCAGTGAAGTTTGGGAGCATAGTGACAAATGAATTATTTGAGTTCGGTTCAGCGAGGTCAAAAATTTGTGATTCGGGAATAATTCGGATATAATTCGGGAATGATGCGGAATTCTTCGGACTAGAGATCTCAATGCTGCAAGAGAGCAAAAAAAATGTTATAGGAAAAATTTGCGAATAATTCGTAAAATTCAATAAAAATTCATAAAATTCGCGAATTATTCGGGTTTAATTCGGTTAAAGTTCAGTCAACCAAATAATTTAGCGTTCGGTTTGCCAACCCCCAAAAAAAAACAAATTATTCGGATTTAATTCGCGAATCTTATGACTATGTTTGAGAGTATGGCCTTTTTTTTGGAATTTGATGGGTATTCTTCAAAAACTTTAAAATTATCTATTTTTTTTTCTTTTAAAATTCATCGTGTTATATTTGTCCTTCTAAATTTCAAAAACAAAAAAAAATTACCCAATTTATTGTATTTTCTATTAATACTTTTTTTTTAAAAGAGGCAAAAGGCCCATTTCATTACTGTAATTGAGTTAAATACAAAACATAATGCTTGGTTTTTAAGTTACCAGTAACCTGGACCAACTACCAAGCGCAAAAGAAAAAAAATAACCCAGTTCATACAGCAACATTAATACTTATTTTAAATTTACAAAGTTTCAATTTTATTTTTTATTAAAAAAATATATGTAGCATGTGTAAAATAAATATTTAGTCTTTTAATTGAAATCAAACTAATGTACACGAATTAACTTACTTTGTATGTAGGACCTACTATGAGAGAAACATTCATTTTTCAATTTCTCTTTCTTCATTGGTCGATAATTTAAGTTATAACTCAAGTAACAAGTTCTAATCAAACAAATATAACTTGAGCCACCTTAACTTGGAGTAAGGAATTTAATCTTCCTTAATTTTAAGTAGCAACCAAACATAATTAAGCTATATGCTTAGATGAAATGATAGTATAAAATGAACTGTCTTTGATTTAGTAACAAGGGCAACACTCTTCGTGTGAAAAGTAATAACTTTAAAACCTGAATATAAGGTCTTTTATAAATATTAAATGAAAATTGATAGTCTAGAGTCCACCTTTCTATTATTAAAATTGACAGTACAAAGAGTTGTTAAAGTGAAGGAGTTATTTAATAAAAGTAAATTGAGTGTAGTAAACATCAAACTAATTAAAAAGTAAATTGAGTGTAGTGAATATCAAACTAAGTTGAAAAATTGAAAAGTGAATTGAGTGCAGTGAACATCAAACTAAAATTCAAAACAAGTTTTATATAGTGGTAACTAGCCTAAATTAGTGGAATTAGAAAAGAAAATATTTTAAGTATGCAGAATTATTTAGGGACCAATTCCAATGACAACTAAGATCTAAGAAGTTTCTAAAACCTTAATGTGATATAAATGCTAGAATATGAAAAATTAGATTGGATTCAAAATTGTTCTATATATTTTACATAGTAGTTTCATGGCAAAGAAGAAAGTTAGCAGAAAAAAAAAACAAAAAAAGCATTTCAATGTCTCTTTGCTTGCAATTACTGCATTTTGTAAATTATATTATTATATTACATCCACATACAAATTTCCATTCTAATTTCTATAAAGACCGAAATTTTTAAAAATACCATTTTCGGAAAATTAATAAACCAAAACACCCTTTTCGGAATTTTTTATTAAAAACAGCATGGCCGCTTCTGTGGAAAGCGGCCACATACAATCGGGCCGCTTTGGGGGCAGCGGCCACTGGAAAACAGATATTTTCCTTTTTTTTTTTTTTTTTTTTTGAAAACAGAAATTTTTTATTTTATTTTATTTTTTGTATTAAAATATTAGAAATATTGAATATATTTCTTTGAATATAGATGGAATGCAATATAATTTGATTTATTAGAAAGACTGCAACAAATAACCCGGATCAATATTTTTCAGACCGGATTTTTCGTGGCTGTAAGAAAAATTAATATATTTCTTTATGTGTTATTGGAAAAAAATAAAAATGTTTAGATTCTGAGTTATTGATCCTGGTTCAAAAGTCACTTCTAGATAATTCAGAAAATATTGTGATCTTTCTAATACATTTAATTTATAAAAAATTATATCTATTTTGAGAATTATTTTTTAAAAACAATCATTAAATAAATTAAAGTATTTATTTTTTTTCAAAAATAGATACAACTTTTTATAAATTAAATGTACTAGAAGGATCATAATATTTTCTGGATTACCTAGAAGTGACTTTTGAACCGGGATCAATAACTCAGAATCTAAACATTTTTATTTTTTTTTCAATAACACATAAAGAAATATATTAATTTTTCTTACAGCCGCGAAAAATCCAGCCTGAAAAATATTGATCCGGGTTATTTGTTGCAGTCTTTCTAATAAATCAAATTATATTGCATTCCATCTATATTCAAAGAAATATATTCAACATTTCTAATATTTTAATACAAAAAAAAAAAATAAAAAAAAAAATTCTGTTTTCCAAAAAAAAAAAAAAAAAAAAAGCAAAAAAGCAAAATTTTTGTTTTCCAGTGGCCGCTGCCCTCCAAAGCGGCCCGATTGTATGTGGCCGCTTTCTACAGAAGCGGCCATGCTGTTTTTAATAAAAAATTCTGAAAATGGTGTTTTGATTTATTAATTTTCCGAAAATGGTATTTTTAAAAATGTCGGCTATAAAGATGACATAACTTAACTTTATAGATGAGATAATGCACATAAATTAAAGAAAGGAAGCATCCACATCACCGTGTTGGTTCAATTAATTGGCGCCTGAATATGGTTTCAGACAATCTTTTGTCAAAATCATAATTTAGTTCCATCACAAATTCATAAATTCACAACCAACAACCAATAAACGAAGACTAAAACAGCTTGAAAGGACAAGCGCTTAATTGAGGGGGGGGGTCCGATTTGTATTGGCACACATATTAAAAGAAGATTAATTTCTCAAAACTTGAGTTAACCTCTTTTGGAAGCAATCTTATTTATACTTTTTTTTTTATCTGTTATTCAACACTAACTATATCTTGACTGCAAAATATGAAAATGCCGTCTGAATAAAATAAATAAAGTTATAAATTCATTATTTATAATCCAAATGAGTCACTATAAGGGCCTGTTCAACCGTTTACTGTGCTCGTGAGAAAAAAAAATTCACTCAGACTTCGCAAAAATCAGTCCACGCACACAATATTTCGGTCATTCAAAAATTTTCATTCCCGTTTCCTTTAGATGGTGGAACAAGCCCTAAATTTTTTTGAATTAATGTGACTACCACATATCATCAGGACTAAATTGTTTGATTTAAGCACACTATGAATCTATGATAGACAATATAACTAAATCATAGATATGTAATTTTAATATATTTAATTTCCACAATTTTATTATCAATATAATATATCTCCATTCAAATATGTCTTGTGAGTAAAATCTAAAAACACACTATAGGGCATAATGACAAATAAATTATTTGGATTTGGTTCGGCGAGGTAAAAACTTCGTAATTTGAGAATGATTCAGATATAATTCATGAATGATTCAGAACTATTCGGATCAGAGATCTCAGTCCTGCAAGATATAAAAAAAAACCCAAAAAAAATGTTATGGAAAAAATTCATGAAAAATTCGCGAATAATTGAAAAAATTCGAGAAAAATTCGGGAAAAATTTGTTAAATTCGCAAAATTATTATGGTTTAATTCGGTCAAAGTTCGGCGTTCAGTTCGACATCACCAAAAATGAATTATTCGGATTTAATTCGTGAATAATTCGCGAATCTTGTGACTATGCTATGGGGAACCTCAAAATGGCTTTCAACATGGATCACGACACAGGTGATAACCACAGGAGATCTGGGTATCACTTAAAAAATAATAATAATGTCCCACATTGGAGAAAGCGTAGAAGAAGCTTCCATCTAATTTGAGATTTAAATTACAACATTGTCTTGTCTTTGGGTTGGGACTAAAGACTTTGAAATTTGAGCTTTGGTTGGTGCCATTAAATGATTTCTTTTACGTCAAGTACTGTTTTTATTTTGGGTTTATAAATGACAAAACAGTTTAAATTTAATATCAAGGTTTTGGCCACCGACATGCCATTTTCATGTAAAGTGTGATTTAAATTTATTTTTGAAGGAATTGAGAATCCTAAAATTGGACCCTCTTCAGAAAAGAAGATGTTATTGGGTCATGCCATAGTTACAAGATTCACAAATTAAACCTGAATAATTTGTTTTTTGGGTGATATCAAACTGAATGCCGAATTATTTGATTGACAGAACTTTGACCGAATTAAATCCTAATAATTCGCGAATTTTACGATTTTTTTCTAAATTTTATAAATTATTCGCAAATTTTGCCAGAACAATATTTTTTTTTTGCTCTCTTACGGAATTGAGATCTCTGATCCGAATAATTCCGAATGATTCCCGAATTATACCCGAATTATTCCCGAATCACAAATTTTTTACCTCGCCGAATCGAACCCGAATAATTCATTTGTCACTATGGGTCATGGGGGTCTCTTACTCGCCACATTTTATGGAAGTTCGCATCTGCCACAGAAGATCCAACGCGTTGTCAATCCTTAAGTTGTATATTCTTTGTTTGCTTTATGATCACCCTCAACTTCTCAAGCAATGTGTCAAGTTGAATTCTTTTTGCAAGTAAATGATGAACCTAAAGTGATGGTCAGTCAACAAACTACAAAATAATCTAAAGATTTGTGTTTAACAAAGTATGGTACTAAACTAAAATTGATTACACTAAAAAGGCTCTGGAATTAAGGAGTGTATTTTTTTTTAATTTATTTAGAGGGATGCCTGGGCCTCTTTAGAATGGAGGAATTTCATGTATACCCCTTAAAAACATGAAAATTACATATCCCCCCTTCCAAGATTCATAATAGTATATGTACCCTTGTAAACTTCAAGAACTCATATTTATCAATTTTAATGTCATATCTATTAAAACTCATTTTAAATTTATGAAGTGGTCATTTTACTCTTCATTAAAAAAAAAAAATACCAGTCTTCTAATTAGACAGTCTACGAAAACAAATGAGTCAATTGTCTGCTTTTGACGCTTACAAAACAACATTTAGGTAACATGGAATGAAGTAAAATTCATATAACCTATCTCACCGTTTGAGCTTGAATCCAGTCCTTCTATTACATATTAACATAAATATTAAATGAGTTACGTGCATTACAAATTTAGACTGAATTAGTATGAATTTTGATAGGATGGTTCCGATTCAAACTCAAACGCAGCGAAATAAGAGTCCTTCTATTACATATATATTTGACGGTCCGGATCTAAAATTAAAACTTGAGTTACTTTAGGTGATATGAATTTGTGAGATAATGCAAAGTATTTTAGACTCGGATGAAGTTCTCTGACAACAATATTAGAGAGGGGTCGATTAAAACAGAAAACAAATGGTAACTTCCAAAAAACCTATGCAACTCAACAAGAGCTACACAACTGAAAAATGCTGACGTATTGATGATGTCATGAGGTCCCCCAAATCCACAATTTTTTTTTATGAAAAATTCTGTCTACCATCATAATTAAGTTGTATACAGGGTGTTCAAATGGTTCGGTTTGTTCGGTTTTCAACTGAACCGAAAAATTTCGATTTAAATGGTTCGGTTTTTTGGTTTAAATGGTTTGGTTTTTCGGTTTAAATGGATCGGTTCGGTTTAGACTTTTCAAAACCGACTAAACTGAACCGACCGAATTATATTGGTTCGAGTATGATTTATATTTTGTTTGGTTCAATCATTACTTTATTTCTTTCATTTTAGTTTAAATATTTTAGAAATCTACATATTTTGTATGGAATTGAAAAACTTGTGTATTATTGCAACTCTTCCTTTCTTACAAAATAAAATCATTTAAATATATGAAGTATTTGAAATGCTGCGTTATTCTTTTGCAAAATATGAATCATATATCAATAGTACTACTCCAATTTTGTTATTAGCATTGCTTTTCCTTTTACTTTCAAACATATTAAGTATATTTTATAATTAAAAAAAAACATAAAACATAAAAATATTTTGATTTTTTTTAAAATAAGCTATAATTTATATATATATATATATATATATATATATATATTTATTTTTTTGTAAAAGCATAAAATAAAAATATAATTTAAAAAAAAAATTGAACCGTAGGGCAAGTGCTCTTTTTTTCTTTGTTTTTTTTTTTTCATTTGTTAGAACAATATGAAAAATGCTGATGTACTGATGAGATCATGAGATCCCCAAAACCGCAACTTTTTTTAATACAAAAACAACAAGCCAAAGTTGATTAAAGTAAAAAAAAAAAAAAAAATAGCCTGTCTACTCTCATATTTAAGTTTGACATTTCAGAAGAAATAATAGAAGCCAGCTAATCTCCAAATCTCCAAAAGTAAAACAAGCTTTGTTAATAGTTAATACAATACATAATCAGAAACAAGTATTCGTTATATCTGGAGAGATCCTCACTGATTACAGTGATCAGCTATTAAACAAACTAATCAAAGTTTAGAAAATAGTCAAACACACTAAACAGAACAGAGCATGTGTTAGGCAGAGAGAGATGTCTGAGCAGGTGGCAAAGCACAAAATTAGACAAGCAGCTTTACTAGTGCGAGCACCATTTAATAGACTCTGAAAAGGTGTTTCAGACGGTGCTCTTTTGACCATATGAAATGAAATGATGAACATGGTTTCAGCCTCTACAATTATTTTTGGTACAATCTCAAATTTGGTGTCCATGGAAGTTATTACTTTACCATTGTTATTATTATTTTTTCTGTATTGTTCCAGTTTTACTAGATGTTTTCGATTAATAAAGTAATTTTGTCAATTAATAAAGTAATTTTGTAAATTCTTTTATATCACTTCATCACAGTTGAGAAGCTTTGAAGTTTCAAGTACAAGTATTGTATACTTATACTTGTAAGTTACTTTGATGAGAATCTAAACAAATTTTAAGTTTCAAGTATAAATTCTTTACGTTAATACTTAATACATATAAATTATTATCTTGATTTATCCTCTTTACTCTTAAAAAATATAATATTTTTATGCAGTTTTCATTCAACGAACTTAATATTGAACTTGCATTAATTTTAAATTTTAAAATGTAATAGATTATTTCAACTATTATTTTAATTAGTAATTACTACTATAAAATGAGCTATATTGTTCAATTTTAAATTGCAAATCAATCCTATACTAATGCAATTTTATTATTCTTCACAAGTATGATCAAAATATAATTTCCTCTACAATTAGTGTTGCCAAGCAAATTGAATGCTAAACTATATCATAAACATAAGTTATGTACGTGTTTCAATTTGGAATGCTTTAGCTATCCAAACTAAAAAAATAGTGAGAAAACTGATCTCAATTTAACAAAAAAAAAGGTGCATCGGCTGATCATACATACAACGATGGAGATCAAGAATTAGTGAATTTGTATTTAAAAAATGTTAGACTTTACACAAACTAACAGGAGTTGAACGGGTTATAGTTGGCTCCCTTGTATAGGAGAGGGTGGTGTAGCTAGTTTTAATTTGAAATTTACTGTATATAAACTTATTTTATCAATAATTTAATATATCTGTTGTCGATCATTTGCCAACAACCATAAAATATATATATATATATATGAATGAAAAATAAGGAACTTATGGGCAATATTAGAAGACGAGTAGGACATTTGAAGTGATTCTATTTTAATAATTGTAGAGGGTTTGACCCGTAAAAGTAGGAGGCGTTTGTTTTGATCCATCATCCATCAAAATGCTACTCTATCACTAACTCTTTAACTAATGCTCCTTGTCTCATTTGAGACATTGCGCAAGCTGTATCACGTGCTATCTTTTCATGAGAACTATCAATTATATAATGAAATACCTTTTATTTTGTTTGAACAGAACTAAGTTGACTGGGAAAAGGTATCTGGAGACTTGAGATCACAGAAAACAGGTGTTTTTCTAGGATTTTCGTCAGGAGCGCAAAAAAAAAAAAAAAAATATATATATATATATATCGAATCGGATTTAAATAATTAATTGAATTTAAATTTGTTAATTATCGTTAGACTTCTATCACTCTAATTAAGTAAAGATGATCAATTTGCATCTACAGCCGACAAGATGCACATACCCCTGTGCGTTTTTTGTTTTGTTTAGCTGTGTGTTTTTCACAGATACTGGTTATCTAATCTTATGTAACAGCTACTTTGTAAGTTTTTATCAATAAAACTGCCTACGGATTTTCAACAAAAAAAAGCCCATTAACTAATTAGGTACTCACTTAAAAAACAATGCTTTAATTTATACTTTCCATACTCTGACTTGTAATTTCTGATTTTTTTAATCTATAATTTTAATTACCAATCATAATTCAAGAAATTTATTTTAATTTTAACTCTAAATTTAACCCAAATTACAAATCAAACATTCAGAGCGGGGCAAAATTTTTTTCAAGAAGGAGCAAAGTTGATTGGAATGTCCAGATCTCCACTAAAATTAAAAATCCAGGGGACAGTTAGATGTACATGGGTCCACCCCTGTCAAAAAACTATATTTTTTTTTAATTGCCAGTGACGGAAACAATCAAATCACATTAAAAAAAATTGAGAATAATATTTTGTCAAGGTTACGTATTTACCCATGCTAAAAAATTAAGGAACGTAATAACAAGAGATTAATTGATTTATGAGGGAAGCAACAAAATGGCCGTTTATTGAAGGAATGTGCCGTGGAAGCAAAAGCTTCATTGGTTTTGAGCTTGAAGTAAACAAGGCCCATGTAATTTTTGTGAGAAGCTTTTTTACTAAAATAAAGGTACATCCTTCATGCTAAAAAAAGTTTGGAAGTGGGCCCCCTCTCTCTATTTCATGGGCCATTGATGTACCTTTATTTTAATAAAAAAGCTTCTCACAAATATTACATGGGCCTTGTTTACTTCAAGCTCAAAACCATTCAGCTTTTGCTTCCACGGCACATTCCTTCAATAAACGGCCATTTTGTTGCTTCCCTCATAAATCAATTAATCTCTTGTTATTACATTTTCATAGTATGCAATTAAGCTGGAACAGTATAATATTCGGTACTGGTACCGACCACCGTACTGTAATTTTAGTACCGACAACTCGATTCATGAAAGGTTGAGTTCTCTTAGAATCATTGTTAAATTATACGAGCATGTTTGAGCAAAAACATATTGTGTGGTAATCCTTATTAAACACCAGAAAGATCGAATTATATGGGCTAAGAAATGGTTAGAGTGGTTTTCTGCCAAGATTAAGCAAAAACAGTACTCATCCTCTTTTTTTTTTTTTAATTTTTTTCTTTTTGGAAAGAAGTGGCATACTATCACCCATTTCTGAGTTCTTACCAGAAACAGGAAAACCAAACATTTCATCATCTTAGGCGAAATAAGAGTCCCCCATCGGATCGATACCAGAAACCCCTCAAGTCAAAATCCTTTGTATCTGACTGTAGGTCTGTGGAATTCTTTTGTTAAATAGTTTGCCAACTATATTACTAGATGGGTCAGGTCTTACCAAACTTATCAGTCTGACATGACCCACCCTAGCAGTAGTCATAAATTTTGCAAGATATTACTTTAAGAACCCATATTGATTGATTAATGTAGGTAGAGCAAAGATATTTCAGTTGTAATTACTTGATCTATGTAATCTTTCATGAATAATACCAAATAGTTTTATGATCCTAATCCCACAACATGATTATGAAACCATGAAGACAATTCATAATTGCAATTTAAAGAGGATTTGTGCCTAATGAAGACAAGTATGATAAATCCAGAAAACAAGAATTAAAGCTCAGCAACCAACCCCTACTTCACATATCATTATAACATGGAGCTGACGAAAAACTAAAAAAAAAAAGACAGAAAAAAATCCTAACATGGTAAAATCTTAAAATGCAGTATCTAAACCTACAAAAGATTCAATTTGAGATACTCTAGAACTACTTATTAGCCCCAGTTTTACCAGCATAAGCATCTGCATATGCTTGGCTGAGCCTGGGAATATCATGCTCGAATGGCAGAACAAACTTCTCTAGAAAATCCTTCTCACTTGGCTGCATAAAAGAAACAAAAGCTTTATTTGCCATTGGAAGTCCTTTTGACATCAACAATTTTCGAACAATGCTCCTCGGAATCAACCGCTTCTCCAAGCTCAGACAGAGCAAAACTGGATTTCGGACCACACCAATCTTACCACAACCTGCTTCCTTCACCAGGAATTCTATTTTCCGTCCCAACAACTCCATTGACAGCTTAAACACCGTAGGAGCTTTACTCATCATATAGATGACCTCCTCCTGTGAAAGTCCCATACTTTTCAGAAACTCCATTTTGCGGCCCAACAACTCTTCCGATAATTGCAACACGTTAGGAGCTTTACTAATCACATAGGTGACCTCAACCTGTGAAAACCCCATACTTTTCAGGAGCTCTATTTTGCGGCCCAACAATTCCTTGGACAGCTTGAACACCATAGGAGCTTTACTCATGATATAGGTGACTTCCTCCTGTGAAAGTCCCATACGTTTCAAGTAATGTACCCTTGAATTTAGAATGTTTTTATTCAGGGAGCTAACAGTAATTAATGCATATACAAACTTCCGTGATGAACAGCTGAACCCCAATTCCTCAGCTCTCTTAACCATTACCTTCATAGCTTCAGGCCTTAATCCAATCAATCTAGAACCTGACTTAATCAACTGAACAATTTGGCAAACAGATAAACCACATTGGTTTTGAAGGACCGATAGGTTGGGCACAATAACCTTTTCCAAGCTACATTGAAGCATGCTCGGCCTCCTTTTGAGGACCACAGACATATTTTCTAACGACCCAAGAAACCTCATCCAGAAGTCAATCTTTGGCACAATATCGAAACAAAACAGATTAGGGCTGCGGGAAATGATACCAGAGATGTCTTCAATGGATAAGCCAATTTCTTGTAGCCTGGCCACATTAGGTCTCCAGTTCTTCTCCACATGGGAGAAAAGAAGGCGAGGGTCCCGGGACACGGCGTTTCTTATGTCGGATTCACTTATACCGATCTGTCTCAGGAAGCGGAGCACCGCATCGGGCTTATCAGGGGATTTGAGGTGTTGGATTACCTTCGATGCCCGCAGAGCTCCATCAGAAGGAAGGTCGTACGATTGGATGAGGTAGTCTACTGCAACGAAGTGGGGATCTGGAGGTGGCGATTGAGTTGCAGCGGTCGAGAGAAGGCGATAAAAGGAGGAGGTGAGGTTAGTGAGGGGAAGAGATGAACGGAGGCGAGGGAGTCTCGTCAAAAAGGGAAAGAGGTTCATAGTCTCGCTACTGTGTGTTGTTTGTGGTGAAAGTGACCAATTTTGACCTGAGTTGGATTTTCAAAGTTAATAGTCATAGAGACGCTCAGTCGCCAATCGGATCCTTGGTCCTTACTGGGCTTTGATGTTAAATTGTCGACGCTTATGGTTTCACATTAAATGAAAGTATTTTTATATTCATATTGATATTCAAATTTAAAAAAAAAAAATTACAGAATTTTTTTGTACTTATTAAATCATTCAAACTTTATTTTTGTTTGTATCCATTGTGATAACGCAATAACAAAACGAATAATATAATATCTAGAGTGTAATTCGGTGTCACCAAAAAAGGTGTAATTGAAATATTGGGTCCCTCCTCTAATGTAATATTTTATATTTATATATGATGTACATTATCTAATGATTACGTACAGATCGGATGAAAGTACATATTTATAATATTTAAGATTTGTCTTACTCAAACAATCATACTCTATTTTTATCATTAAAAAATAAATTATTTATACTTTACTCTTACACATTAAAATAACCAAAAACGAAACAAATAATGAAATAATAATAATATATATACAAATATATAATATCACAAAAAAATTATAATTTTTTATCTCATGAGTTTGAAATATATATGAATTAACTAAAATAACATAAAATATTGTATAAATCATTTTTTCATAAATTATCAATTAGAAAAAAATGTTATATAAATCAATTTTATTATAAATTAATAAATAAAAATATTATATAAAATGTTGCATGAATCAATCTAATAAAAAAAAAATTACATAGTTATACATACAAATAAAATAATTATCAATGATAATTTTATATTTATTAATTAATAGCTTTTATCTATATTCTTAATCAAAAAATATGTATTATATGTTTCTTATTATATATATATATAGGGTGCGGAGCTTGTCCGAAGCCCTTTGGACCATCTTTGTCCAAAGGGTGATAAGCACCGTGTGATGCTAATCAATTCATTCTGCAAATTAATTGGTCTTTAATGGAGTACAGTCTTTCTTTCCATTGTAATGTTTTCTCCATTACTTAAAAATGGAAGCTTCCATTATTATCTTAAATGTTATATATCGTACTAAGCAGGATGGAATGAATTGGTTTGTTTAGAAATGTAAAATTAAAAATAATATAGTATCTCGCATATATATATTACTAGTATCATATCCGTGCGTTGCGACGGAGACATATTATAAGAAACAAATATATTAATGAAAATAATAATTATCTAAAAATTAAAACACATGTTAATAAAAAATTTATATGATTATGTATTTTTAATTAACTTTAATCGTGATCTCTGATAACAATTTGATGATGTGATGATTCTTTATTTTTAAGTACCAATGATATCAAATAATAGCTCGATTCGAATCTAATATCAAATATCATACAACAATTCAATATCAACATATAATATGATATCAAAAAACATAAATAAAAAGTGTTATCGTGTGTATGTATAGGATACACACACACACACACATACACACATTGATATATTCTATATTGAAAATATATTCTAAATTGCCCACACCAATATGTATAGAAACAAAGAAAGAGAAGTAAGGAAATTAAAAAAAAATGATTTCCATTGTAATCTTTATAGAAACGAAGAAATAAGGAAACAATAAGTAAGAAAATGGAAGGCGGAGTCTTCTCAATTGAAGAGGAGAACTATGAAAATAAAAGAATAAGGAAACAAATAAATATATTGCTAAATTTCAGAATTTATTTAATTTTAATTGTAACGTATCGTGTGGCAGCACATGTGGTGGGTATGTTTTTAACTAAATTTAGACTTCTATACATAAAAGAGATGCATTTAATCAAAATAAGACAAATTATGTAATTGGAGAGCTGAGATCAAATCTGAAGTTTCATCTCGCAATCGTAGCCGTTGGCGGATCGGACAACCAACGTGCTTAATAATAGAATGGAGATATGCGAGATACTGTTAACATTTATTTAGGAAAGAGTAAAAAGGGAGAATTTTGAAATTAAAGCTAGCCGTTGTCTTTTTTGAAATACATGACAGTGGCTGTCATGGTTGCTATAAATGGAAATTAGTTACAATTACAACGAGGCCCCTCAAACATGGCCTATTTCAACATGTTGTGTGGTAAACTGGGAATCCTTATAAAAAACCAGAAAGACCGAATGATATGGGCCAAGACATGGTTACAGTGGTTTTCTGGCAAGATTCAACAAAAACAGTACTTATCTCTTCCTCTTCTTCTTCTTTTTATTCTTATTTTTATTTTTCTATTTTTATTTTTATTATTTTTATTTTTTTTTGGAAAGAAGTGGCATACTATCACCCATTCTGGAGTTCTTACCAGAAACAGGAAAACCAAACATTTCATCATCTTAGGCGAAAAAATTTCTAAGAGTCCGCTGTCAGATCGATACCAGAAACCCCTTAAGTCAAAATCCACTGTATCTGACTGTAGGTTTGTGGAATTCTTTTGTCAAATAGTTAGACAACTATAGTCTATATTACTAGTTGGGTCAGGTCTTACCAAACTTATCAGTGTCTGACTTGACCCAACCTAGCAGTAGCCATAAATTTTGCAAGATATTACCTATGAACCCATATGGATTGATTAAAGTAGGCAGAGCAAAGATATTTCAGTTGTAATTACTTGATCTATGTAATCTTTCATGAATAATACCCTTTCCGGATGCTTCGGATATTACCTATGAACCCATATGGTCTTACCAAACTTATCAGTGTCTGATGCTTCGGATAATCAAGGGTGACTCCCGGATGATATTCGGATCCGTCTCGTTATCCCCTTTCCAAAAAGTCATTATATGCGCAAATCCGACTTTCTTAGCAATAGTTATGGCTGTTTAAAGTTTTTTCGACAACTGAACTTTGGAAATTCATAACTAAATATAGAAAAATCCATATAAATTGAAATTTGTCTTAATTCTGTGTATTTTTGAATGCTCTACATGCTGGTATAATCATTTTTGCAATCAGAAAAGAAAAAAGGCACCAACAAAACAGTAACTTTCAGCACTCAAAAATAAATAATGGATTGGATAGTTATTGATTTTATCTTTTCAAATTTAACAATCAAGTTTGCAAATGTAATAAATGAAGATTTGAAGCAAATATATTCAAATAAAATTTTGGGCTTTTTTGCAAATTTAATTTTCGACATGGACTCCGACCGGCCAATTACCAGTTCAACAGTCTACTGTACCAACAAACATGTAGCACATGATCTGTTTGTTCTAATAAAAAATTAGAGGATTGACTTTCACTTTTTACTACCCAAAAAAAAAAAAAAAATAGAAAGTATTGATTTTGGTTGTGAGTTAAAAACACTAATCATGTATAGATATGCTATGTCAAGTGCTAAAACTGTATAAATGTAAGTTTAAACTTAACTAAACAAAATTTATACATATTTTTTAGTCAAATGTGAACCATATTAAATTTGATTTGTCAAGCAAGAATCTTGTATAAATTTGTTCTGGTTTATCATTATATAGTTATGTCATGCATGAATTATGTACAATTTTATTATCCTTCAATTAAATTGGGTCATAAATGAGTAATAATAATTTGTTATGTCACAAACTCGATTCAATTTCAATTAAGACATCAACATTGGTATCATGTTGCACATAGACTCCGGCACGACCGATAAATGTCCGACTGTCCGTGCTTCATAACAGGCTGGTAACCTAAACCATAAGGTAACAGTATCAATTGGGGTAAACAAAGAATACAGAGGTTGAGAGAAGATACAAGAGTCAAAATGAGGTCAAGATTATTTCTACATACAAGTTATTTATTAAAATTTACAATAACTTTAAACTGATTATAACTTGCAAAAACTCTTACCTGAGAGACCCACAATCACCTGAGAGATTATCCATGTACAGATCCAAGTTCAGTCTGGAAGACTCCCCCTTGTAAGATGTGAAGTAAAAAAACAAATAATTAAAAATAAGGCATGCACGGCCAATATTCAGCTTCAGTTTCACAGAACAGTATTCTTTGTAGTAGCCAGTAGAACCTCTGGTCTGGTACCAATATACCATAAAAGCTTACACTGGTGGACCTTCATTCTTGATTCGGAGGAAAACAACACTGAGTCCTTTATTTGCTTTATTTCTCTTCACTAATGCGTTGATTGAAATGATCCTCTAATAATCCTAATAATCACATCCCCCTGTCCATCGTGATTGGTACCAAAATACTGTTAATTACAGAATGATTAATACTGACACCTTTAATATCGATTATTCTCAGGAGTTGCAATGTGTTGTGGTCCTTGTTGACAGATATTAGCAGTTATTCATTCTACGGTATTTATTACGGATAATTGGGAATTTGGGTATCTTATTTTAACAAACTTAAAATGAAGTATTAATTGATCAGATCTGACCAAACTCGTGAGGTTGTTTGACAGGATTGTACATAATAATTCATATTGAGATACAAAATAATTTCACGGTTTTAATGGCACAACATCACTGAGAAAACATGAATATGGTTGCAATTGAAAGTGGGATTTCCTATCTAATGAAGACAAAGTATGATAAAATTGAGAAAACAAGAACTATATCTCAGCAAGCAGCCACAATTCCATATATCCTTACAAAATGGCATTGACAAAACATCCAAAGAAAAAAGAAAAGAATGGAAAAAGAAATTGAAAAACCTAACACTGTGAATTTTAGATGCAGTATGTAAATCTAAAAGAGAGCCAATTTGGGATACTCTGGAACTACTAAATAGCCCCCGTTTTATCAGCACAAGCATCTGCATATGCTTGGCCAAGCCCAGGAATAGCATGCTCATATGGTAGAACAAACTTCTCCAGAAAATTCTTCTCACTTGACTGCATAAAAGAAACAAAAGCTTTATTTGCCACTGGAAGTCCTTTTGACATCAAAAGCTTTCGAACTACACTCCTTGGAATCAGCCGCTTCTCCATATTGTATACAAGCAGACATGGATTTCGGACCACATCAATCTTACCACAACCGGCTTCCTTCATGAGAAACTCCATTTTCCGTCCCAACAACTCCATTGACAGCTTAAACACCGTAGGAGCTTTACTCATCATATAGATGACCTCCTCCTGTGAAAGTCCCAAACTTTTCAGAAACTCCATTTTGCGGCCCAACAATTCTTCCGATAATTGCAACATGTTAGGAGCTTTACTAATCATATAGGTGACCTCCTCCTGTGAAAACCCCATACTTTTCAGGAGCTCTATTTTGCGGCCCAACAACTCCTCCGATAATTTGAACAGCGTATGAGCTTGACTAATCACATAGGTGACCTCTTCCTGTGAAAGCCCCATACTTTTCAAGTAATGTACCCTTGAATTTAGAATGTTTTTATTCAGGGAGCTAACAGTAATTAATGCATATACAAACTTCCGTGATGAACAGCTGAACCCCAATTCCTCAGCTCTCTTAACCATTACCTTCATAGCTTCAGGCCTTAATCCAATCAATCTAGAACCTAACTTAATCAACTGAACAATTTGGCAAACAGATAAACCACATTGGTTTTGAAGGACCGATAGGTTAGGCACAATAACCTTTTCCAAGCTAGAATCAAGGATGACCGGCCCCTTTTTGAGGAGCACAGACATATTTTCTAACGACCCAAGAAACCTCATCCAGAAGTCAATCTTTGGCACAATATTGAAACAAAACATATTAGGCCTGCGGGAAATGATACCAGAGATGTCTTCAATGGATAAGCCGATTTCTTGTAGCTTGGCCACATTAGGTCTCCAGTTCTTCTCCACATGGGAGACAAGGATACGGGGCTCTCGGGACACGGCGGTCCTTATGTCAGATTCACTTATACCGATCTGTCTCAGCAAGCGGAGCACCGCATCGGGCTTATCAGGGGATTTGAGGTGTTGGATTACCTTCGATGCCCGCAGAGCTCCATCAGAAGGAAGCCCGTACGATTGGATGAGGTAGTCTACTGCAACGAAGTGGGGATCTGGAGGTGGCGATTGAGTTGCAGCGGTCGAGAGAAGGCGATAAAAGGAGGAGGTGAGGTTAGTAAGGGGAAGAGATGAACGGAGGCGAGGGAGTCTCGTTAAAAAGGGAAAGAGGTTCATAGTCTCGCTACTGTGTGTTGTTAGTGGTGAAAGGGTTTTGACCAATTTTGACCTGAGTTGGCTTTTCAAAGTTAATAGTCATAGAGACGCTCAGCCAGTCGCCAATCGGATCCTTGGTCCTTACTGGGCTTTGATGTCAAATTGTCGATGCTTATGGTTGGACATTAGATGAAAGTATTTTTATATTCATATTGATATTCAAATTAAAAAAAAAAATTACAGAATTTTTTTTGTACTTATTAAATCATTCAAACTTTTTTTTTTTTTTTTTGTATCCATTGTGGTAACGCAATAACAAAACGAATAATATAATGAGGAGGGATTCAATTACACTCTTTTTTTGTGATAACGGGTTACACTATGTATTTTCGAATTCTAAACAGTCGATTCAAACCGTTCAACATGATGAATATGTTAAAATGTACTTCAAAATCAAATTTTATATTTTTTTAATTATTATTACTATTTATTAAGATAGGTTAAAAATTCAATAGTCTGAATATAGCAATTTTGTTAAATACTTAATAAACAATAACAAAATTTCAAAAAAATATAAAATTTGATTTGCAAGCACATTTTAATATATCCATTATGTTGAATGATTTGGATCGACTATTTAAATTTTGAAAACTTTAAAAATCGATCTAGAGTGTAATTCGATGTCACCAAAAAATATGTAGTTGAAATATTGGATCCCTCCTCTAATATAATATTTTATATTTATATATGATGTACATTATCTAATGATTACGTACAGATCGGATGAAAGTATATATTTATAATATTTAAGATTTGTCTTACTCATACAATCATACTCTATTTTTATCATTAAAAAATAAATTATTTATACTTTACTCTTACACATTAAAATAACTAAAAATGAAACAAATAATGAAATAATAATAATATATATACAAATATATAATATCACAAAAAAAATTTATAATTTTTTATCTCATGAGTTTGAAATATATATGAATTAACTAAAATAACATAAAATATTGTATAAATCATTTTTTCAAAAATTATCAATTAGAAAAAAAATGTTATATAAATCAATTTTATTATAAATTAATAAATAAAAATATTATACAAAATGTTGCATGAATCAATCTAATAAAAAAAATTACATAGTTATATATACAAATAAAATAATTATCATTGATAATTTTATATTTATTAATTAATAGCTTTTATCTATATTCTTAATCAACAAATTGTAGGATTTCATGTGTATGCCTATGTGGTGAGAATTTAAATTTTTTCCTATCACCACTTGGCTCAATACACAAATGATGTTATTTATATGACAATAGCAAACAAGAAACTTCTTCATAGTTTAATTAAGCACCTATTGTGTACTAAATAAAAATAAATAAATTTATTCGTTTCTTATACAAGAGGAGATAATAATTTATACCTAAAGAGATTGTCAAATCTCTTGTTAGAGGGAAGTCGATTTCCCCTTCTAGATCTCTTGGAAACAACCTCTTCGATTGAAGCGCCTCTCCACCTCTTGGTTCACCTTGAACCTAAACAACAAACTAGCACATCTCTTAGATAGATGGATGTGAAGTTTAGAGCTTAGATCCAACCACCTAGCAATAAGAGATGAGAGATGAGAGCCTCCCTTCAAAGTTTCGGCCAAAGGGAAAGGAAAAACGTGGCTGCTCAAAGGGGCTGATTTTGGCAAGGGTTATAGGCAGAAAATTAGCATTTTTTTCTCCCTAATGAGCCCCCTTAAATAGGCAAGGGTTAGGGCAACCCTTTGTGTAAGGTTTGAATCAATTACACAAATGCCACTAGCCTTGTTTAGCCATCTCATGCTCTCTTTAATTTCATTTTATGGTTGGTTCAATAAATTAATTTATGAACAAATAATATTATTCATATTATTCTATTATACAATATTTATATTATTCTTATAATGTATTCAAACATTATACCAAATAATATTTGCATAACTTCATAAATTTATTTATGGTCTAAGCATGTCATATTATGACATTTTATTTTAGCATTTCATCACATGTATTTTATCTTATACATCATTATGAAATGTAAAATACTTGTTGTTTCTCTTCAGTTGGTGTGACCGTATAGATGATCTATGTCATCTTGGCAATAATATAAATCTTTATATTATTGACTATAAGAGGTTCTATCATTACATTATAGTTATCCAAATGACATAGTAATCATTTACTCAATCCACTAATTTTGTGTCTATCCTTGTCACATGATATTATGAATAATATGCAAAATAAGATCGTGTCATTTTTGCATTATATTCATTTTCTTGGTCTCTCAAGTGAATTATAATTATAACTACATTAGTTATATTACATGCGATATAATTCCACTTTACCAAGGGGCCCAGTAATATCATAACTCAAATTGAGGGACAATGATAATATTAACATATAGATTTCTCCCGCACAAGTTGTACACAACGAACTACTATTTCATTCCTATCATAAGATAATATTTAAATAACAATCACATTATATACTTCTCATGCGAAAAACCTACATATCTCATATCTAAGATTATAAAGACACAATGAAAACATTAATGACACAAAACACAATCCATATAATGTTCCATTCATTTAGGTCATGTTCAATATATAAAATGCACATTTTTATATATTAATGTAATTAAATGATAATCCTTTATCAACATTTATAGAACTTCAATGTACTTTAATCTACATGACAATCTTCCTCGGTAATTAATGTTCCTCCTTAATTACCACGATCGTGAACTTATTTAGTGATTAAATGTTTCTCATCTTAGAAGTTCTATGATTCAAGACCAAGAGCATCTTCTTGAATACTTCCAAAGATATAACATATAAATATCAAGGAACAAGAATAATAATATTCGTAATAAAATTATGAACAACACATAAATTATTATTAAAAGATAACTTTCAAAACACACATCCTTCACAAATATGTATTATATGTTTCTTATTTGTATATCTCTATTCTTATATTATGCACGTAGTTGTCCTGATCCGCCAACAACTCAGATTGAAAGATAAATTTTCGAATTGAATATCAACCCTCCAATCACATAAGTTGTCATCTTTTGATTCAATATATCTATTTTATGTATAAAAGTCTAAATTTAATTAAAAACATAGTTGCCACACAGACTACTACATGATTTGTCACATTAGAATTGAATGAATCCCATGCAAAATGTTTACTTATTTCTCCTTACAACTATCTTTGATTCATGCAATCAAATTATTTCTTTATTTCTCCATTTTCTCCGTTTTATTTCTCCTCTTCCTCTATAGTTTCGAAAATGAAAATAGAAACAATCATACATTTTTTATTTGGAGAGAAAATGAAAAATATTTAAAACTTTCGAGTAGATTATTTTCATCCTATGGTGAGCAAGTATTTTATTGAAAATTTCATATCAGTGTCATCCTTAGAATAAGACAACTTCTACAAAAAAAAATTGAGGAGAAATTAATTGCGCCTTGGTATAAATTATGGGATATTACAACTAAAAGCAAAAATTCATACACATATATTCAAGTTTTGCTTACCGCCCCGCAAGTTTTTCTAGAACCTAGCTTGCCAGTATATATATGCATATCTAAATCCTGATCACTCTATATAAGTTGGCTAAATGTACCTCCTTTTATTTAGAAATTGTATTTTTTACAGATTCCTAGATATGCAAAAGCTTTTGTTTTGAGTTATAAAATATATTTTTTTTAAGAAAAAGAAAAGAGAAATATCAGTGAATTGTTTGCAAAATGTTCTTCTCGTCATAGAAATCTGGCTATAGATATGTATCGCAAAATTTTTTTCGTACTAATTATTACGTACATTTTTATTTTTTTAGGCCTATATATCGGAATAATGGATTTCGATATTTGGTGAAGCAATATGCAAATTCATGTATGTACTTCATTGAAAGGTTGAGATGGATATACACTTTCTGCTGCATGAGAGTATTAATAGGCTTCGTCAAAAGTTTTTGCTACATTGAAAGGTTCAATTCCATAAAATTGAATGAATCCCTATACTCCTACATGGTTTGTCATATTAAATTGAATGAATTTCTAGCGATCCGTTTTCTTATTTCTCCTTACAATTATCTTTATTGTTGCAATCAAATTAGTTTCATATTTCTCCATTTTCTCCGTTTCATTTCTTCTCTTCCTCTATAATTTCGAAAATGAAAATAGAAACAATCATATCTTTCTGGATTTTGTTTAGAGCTACTGTATCTCTGTGAATAGATGAATAACAAATCTTGTGTTGATGGAAACAATCATACATTTCTAATTTGGAGAGAAAATGAAGAATATCTAGAAATTTTGTGTAGAGAAATGATATGTTAGAAATTTCCATGTTAAAATAATTTACATCAATAATATACATGTAAAGAAAATTCTTTCTTGAATCATTTAATTAAATCTTTTCAAATTTTGTTTCTTTACAGATCGTTTCTCCTCTAAATCGTTTAATGATCTGTCTTTCTTGTGAAAAAAAATTAGATATTAAATCGCAATGATATTTCATTTTTTTTTTCATGTTATATTTGACGTTTTTTGTTTTTCATTTGTTGTTGTTTTCTTTATTGTTATTTATTATTTGAATTTATGTTTTCTTCATTTGTGTCTTTTATTTTTATTTAAATATATTTATTTTTATTTTGTGTGAATGTCAAATAAAAAGATCTCTTCGTATTATATTCAATCTTATAATACGTCTCATTGCAACGCACGAGCACGATACTAGTATATATATATGCGAGATACTATTAACATTTATTTAGGAAAGAGTAAAAAGGGAGAATTTTGAAATTAAAGCTAGCCGTTGTCTTTTTTGAAATACATGACAGTGGCTGTCATGGTTGCTATAAATGGAAATTAGTTACAATTACAACGAGGCCCCTCAAACATGGCCTATTTCAACATGTTGTGTGGTAAACTGGTAATCCTTATAAAAAACCAGAAAGACCGAATGATATGGGCCAAGACATGGTTACAGTGGTTTTCTGGCAAGATTCAACAAAAACAGTACTTATCTCTTCCTCTTCCTCTTCTTCTTCTTCTTTTTATTCTTATTTTTATTTTTTTAATTTTTGGAAAGAAGTGGCATACTATCACCCATTCTGGAGTTCTTACCAGAAACAGGAAAACCAAACATTTCATCATCTTAGGCGAAAAAATTTCTAAGAGTCCCCCGTCAGATCGATACCAGAAACCCCTTAAGTCAAAATCCACTGTATCTGACTGTAGGTTTGTGGAATTCTTTTGTCAAATAGTTAGACAACTATATTACTAGTTGGGTCAGGTCTTACCAAACTTATCAGTGTCTGACTTGACCCAACCTAGCAGTAGCCATAAATTTTGCAAGATATTACCTATGAACCCATATGGATTGATTAAAGTAGGTAGAGCAAAGATATTTCAGTTGTAATTACTTGATCTATGTAATCTTTCATGAATAATACCAAATAGTTCTATGATCCTAATCCCACAACATGATTAAGAAACCATGAAGACAATTCACAATTGCAATTTAAAGAGGATTTGTGCCTAATGAAGACAAGTATGATAAATCCAGAAAACAAGAATTAGAGCTCCACAATCAAGCACAATTTCACATATCATTATAACACAGAGCTGACAAAAAACGAAAACAAAAATAAAAAAACCCTAACATTATAGAATCTAAAATGCAGTATCATAACCTACAAAAGATTCAATTTTGGATACTCTAGAACTACTTATTAGCCCCAGTTTTACCAGCACAAGCATTTGCATATGCTTGGCCGAGCCCGGGAATATCATGCTCAAATGGCAGAACAAACTTCTCCAGAAAATCCTTCTCACTTGGCTTAATAAAAGAAACAAAAGCTTTACTTGCCATTGGATGTCCTTTCGACATCAACATCTTTCGAACAATGCTCCTCGGAATAAGCCGCTTCTGCATGTGGCATCCAAGCAGAGCTGGGTTGCACACGACATCAATCTTACCACAACCCAATTCATTCATCAGGAACTCCATTTTGTGGCCCAACAACTCCTCCGATAAATGCAACACTGTAGGAAATTTACCGATCACACACGTGACATCCTCCTGTGAAAGCCCCATACTTTTCAGGAGCTCTATTTTGCGGCTCAACAACTCCTCCGATAATTGCAACACGTTAGGAGTTTTACCAATCACACGGGCGATATCCTCCTGTGAAAGCCCCATACTTTTCAAGTAACTTATCCTTGAATTTAGAGTGCTTTTATTCACATTAGCAACAGTAATTAATGCAAACACAAACATTTGTGATGAACAGCTGATCCCCAATTCCTCAGCACTCTTAGCTTTTATCTTTATAGTTTCTGGCTTTGATGAGATCAGTCTAGGTGCCAACTTAATCAATTGAACGATTTGACGAACAGATAAACCACATTGGTTTTGAAGGAATGATAGGTTGGGCACAATAACCTTTTCCAAGTTAGAATTAAGCAGTGACGGTCCTTTTTTGAGGAGCACAGACATATTTTCTAATGGGCCAAGAGTTTGCATCCAGAAGTCAATCTTTCGCGAAATTATTGACAGAAACACAAGAGGGCAGTGGGAAATGATACCAGAGATGTCTTCAATGGATAAGCCGATTTCTTGTAGCTTGGCCACATTAGGTCTCCAGTTCTTCTCCACATGGGAGACAAGGATACGGGGCTCTCGGGACACGGCGGTCCTTATGTCAGATTCACTTATACCGATCTGTCTCAGAAAGCGGAGCACCGCATCGGGCTTATCAGGGGATTTGAGGTGCTGGATCCGCTTGGATGCCCGCAGAGCTCCGTCAGAAGGAAGCCCGCATGATTGGATGAGGTAGTCTACTGCAACGAAGTGGGGATTTGGAGGTGGGGTTCGAGGAGTAGCAGCGGTGGAGAGAAGGCGGTAAAAGGAGGATGTGAGATTAGTAAGGGGAAGAGATGAACGGAGGCGAGGGAGTCTCCTCAGAAATGATATCGCCGCTATACTCATAGTCACAGGCTCACAGAACGTAGTGAGCAAAGAGTGAAAAGGGTTTTCGTTGCTTTGTTCAACGGAGCCAATAGGAGGATGTAGTGTTTGGCAAATGGGTACCATGGGCCGGGTTTGGGTAAACCCGTGGCGGGCAACGGGTACGGATAGAACGGGTACTTGGGTAGAAAAGCACGGGTAGACGGATTTTTTTTTTTTCAAAAACTCTATCCTACCCATTTCATATCCATACCGGTCTCGGGTTCTCGGGCTGGGTGGTCCGGATAGGGTCCGGTCCTTTTTTTTTTTTTTTTTTCTACTTTTTGTTTTTTTGTTTTTTGTTTTGTTTTTTGTTTTTTTTTTTACAGTGTCGTACGAATATTATTACGTGTTTATAATTCGACTTTTAAAATATGAATAGTTCAATATCAAATAGTGTATATATATATACATAAAATTATCAAGTCACATCTTTGTAATTTCTAAATAAATAAAATTTGTAACTTATATATAAAAATTATTCGTGCGAAAATTTGTATATTTATTCAGCTAAGTACAAATCTATTTTTTTTATTTCTTTACATGAGTTATTTTATTTTATTTTCAAATTCTCATTCTAATTATATAGTTTCATAATTTATTTATATCTCGAAATTTTTAGTTTACATTTTAAATTGATAATATATTTTCTAAACGTTCATTTATTTTTAATAGGTTAAATCAATTACTAATTATTTTAAAAGAATGTTGCTTAAATCAATTACTTTAAATTGCATAAATGTAATTAATATATGTATAATATAATCAATTAGGTTTTTGTACAATTATATAATATAATATAATTATACAAAAAGCTAAATTACTCTGTATACAAACTAAAAAATTCTACAATTAATAATTATACTACAAAAACCTAAATTATACTAAACAAAATACCGATCGTTATACGTCTACCGTCGAACGAAAACTTAAACTGAGTTTTTGAGACACTAAATGACTTTTTTTGAAATTCTGATGCTTCAGATAATCAAGGGTGACTCCCGGGTGATATTCGGATCCGTCTCGTTATCCTCTTTCCGAAAAGTCGTTATACGTGCAAATCCGACTTTCCTAGCAAAAGTTATGGCTGTTTAAAGTTTTTTCGACAGCTGAACTTTGGAAATTCATAACTAAATATAGAAAAATCCAAATAAATTGAAATTTGTCTCAATTCTGTGTATTTTTGAATGCTCTACATGCTAGTATAATCATTTTTGCAATCAGAAAAAAAAGGCACCAACAAAACAGTAACTTTCAGCACTCAAAAATAAAATAATGGATTGGATAGTTATTGATTTTTTCTTTTCAAATTTAACAATCAAGTTTGCAAATGTAATAAATGAAGATTTGAAGCAAATATATTCAAATAAAATTTTGGGCTTTTTTGCAAATTTAATTTTCGACATGGACTCCGACCGGCCAATTACCAGTTCAACAGTCTACTGTACCAACAAACATGTAGCACATGATCTGTTTGTTCTAATAAAAAATTAGAGGATTGACTTTCACTTTTTACTACCCAAAAAAAAAAAAAAAATAGAAAGTATTGATTTTGGTTGTGAGTTAAAAACACTAATCATGTATAGATATGCTATGTCAAGTGTTAAAACTGTATAAATGTAAGTTTAAACTTAACTAAACAAAATTTATACATATTTTTTAGTCAAATGTGAACCATATTAAATTTGATTTGTCAAGCAAGAATCTTGTATAAATTTGTTCTGGTTTATCATTATATAGTTATGTCATGCATGAATTATGTACAATTTTATTATCCTTCAATTAAATTGGGTCATAAATGAGTAATAATAATTTGTTATGTCACAAACTCGATTCAATTTCAATTAAGACATCAACATTGGTATCATGTTGCACATAGACTCCGGCACGACTGATAAATGTCCGACTGTCCGTGCTTCATAGCAGGCTGGTAACCTAAACCATAAGGTAACAGTATCAATTGGGGTAAACAAAGAATACAGAGGTTGAGAGAAGATACAAGAGTCAAAATGAGGCCAAGATTATTTCTACATACAAGTTCTATATTAAAATTCACAATAACTTTATTCTAATTATAACTTTCAAAAACTCTTACCTGAGAGACCCACAATCACCTGAGAGATTATCCATGTACAGATCCAGGTTCAGTCTGGAAGATTCGCCCTTGTAAGACGTGAAGTAAAAAAACAAATAATTAAAAATAAGGCATGCACGGCCAGTATTCAGTTTCAGTTTGACAGAACAGTATTATTTGTAGTAGCCAGTAGAACCTCTGGTACCAATATACCTATATACCATACAGAGCTTACACTGGTGAACCTTCATTCTTGATTCGGAGGAAAAATACTGTGAGTCCTTTATTTGCATGGGGAAATTGGTTATTTGTCACTCCAAAACCTTCAAATTTGAAAAATGTCATCCAATCTTTGAAATTGTAAAAATGTCACTCTAAACTACATTAATTTCTAATTTACCACTCCAAATGATTAATGACGAAAATATCCTTCTCCTCTTCTTCTCCTGCCATGACTTTACGATAAATTTATAAATAATAATCTAACTGCAGACTATCAGGTGCAGAATTTCTCCTGCCATGGCAGAAATGACTATTATTTGGTTCCATTGCAGCTTTGTACACGTAATTACAAAAGCCTGCGCCACAAAAGATTTTGCAGGTGCATTACTGCGTATGATATCTTAACTCTTGCGTGACGGACATGTCTGGTGCCTATTCAAAGATAGCGCAGAGGGTCAGTATTATTTGTCCTTTGATGTTCGTGCAGAATGTATTTGAACGGTTAAGATTTTCCGAAAGCATGCAAAAGTTGAGGTGTCTCAGAGGATTTGAATTCGGTGACTGCGGTGTGCCACAGTGAATCAAGTGCATCGGCCTCCGGCTACGGGGTTTATAAACACAGGAGAAGAAGAGGAGGTAGGAGAAAAAGAAGAGGAGAAGGGCATTTTCGTCATTAATTATTTGGAGTGGCAAAATTAGGAATTAATGAAGTTTAGAGTGGCATTTTTACAATTTCAAAATTTGAGATGACATTTTTCAAATTTGAAGGTTTTGGAGTGGCAAATAATCAATTTTCCCTATTTGCATTATTTCTCTTCACTAATGCGTTGATTGAAATGATCCTCTAATTATCATGATTGACAGCTAAATAACAAATATGAGAAGGCGCCCATAAGGAAATCAAGGTGCATCGGACAGAAACCTTCTAATATTTGCACAAAAGTATTGGTTAATGCTAATGTTACCGATTCATATTCTGGTGATTGGTGAATTACTGAATTGTTTTCAGGTGACTCAGTTGTAAAAGATTTCGTAAAAAGAAAATAATAAAACTAACGGAACCGGTACAGCAGTCAGCATTACAACTCCAAGATGGAATCTCAAGTTTTCAATCTCTGTTTTCCAATTGCATATTCCCTCATTTACTGCCAAAAGATGTAAAGAAATAAAACACGCATGACTCATGTGCCCGCATTAAATGCTGTGTTTTTACCGTCTAAAGAACGTACAAAGCAATAAATTATACCAAACCTTTTATTTTCCTTAGAAAATTCAAGAGTACTTATATCCGCGACCAACTTATTTAATGTAACGGCCATAAACTATTAAAATTTAAAAATAACAATGAATCTATTTAACTGATCCTCCACAGTCCTTATTATTATTATTTTTTTTTTGCGGAAACCAATCTTTATTTGCTACTCACCGGAGACAGACACTTTGGCCACCCCAATTTCATCAGCCTTGACGGTTTTTGTTATTCCGCATCCGTACCGCTTCACACGCTCATCGATCCATTCCCTCATATCTGCTAAAACCTTCGTGCTGTTCTCCTCGGATTCGCCTTGTATCAGCGAGTGGTAGAAACCGTCGTACAGAATCAGGCTCTTATCTTTACTCTTCGCCTTTTCATACAACATTTTTGACCCCTCAGGTGCCGTGATTCCATCGGCCGTACCATGCACAGCCAAGAATGGCACGGTAACGGTCGTGAAGCTGGTTTGCAAATAATCAGTGACACGTGCGATTTCCCGCATTGTACCAACACGAGGTGCGCCGATGTACCGTCTTGGATTGGCAAGCATGATGCGGAGCTTCTCAGGGTCACGGATTGAATTCGTAACCATCTTCTTGTCGGGCATCGCTTGCCACGTTTCGGCAATTCCCAACAACAAACCGAACACAAACAGTCTCACTTTAGACGGCTTCATGTCTTCTGGAATGATGAAAAGCGGGGCCGAGAGAATCACACCTGTCCACACATCAGGCGGGGACCGTAAGTACATCATCATAGTTGCAGCCCCACCCATTGACTCACCGAACAAAAAGGCCGGTAAATCAGCATACACCGAGTCTTTGCGCACCGAGAGGAAGAAAGACAGTGAAGCACCAGCTGCGGCCTCAAAGTCGCCTATGTAACCTTGGATGCCATCGGATCTGCCGTGACCTAGAAGGTCGGCACAATATGCGGCATACCCCCACGTGGCATATGCTATGGCCGTGGTCTGAAATAACCAACCGGTGTCAGAGCCGTAGCCGTGGGTCATGAAAACAACACCTTTGATCGGGACATCTTCACCTGTTTCCCGATCAATTGGGTGGAAGGAATGAGTGAAGATGCGACCGTAAGAGGATTGATAGAAAGATTCATGGTGTTTTATGCCTTGAGAAGCGTAGAACTCGGCCTCCGGTTGATCGCCCCAGAAAAATCGCGGTGGAGGTACAGGCGAGACCATTTTCTTCTTTTTTTATCTAAGAGAGGCCTTCAAACAATAGAAATTAAATTGCAATTCCGGAGTTGATGAACAATGGCGTGTTACTGTGTTAGGTGGCGATTCTCATTGCTTGTGTAAGAGGCGATGTGAGGAAAGGGTGAACGGCTTTTGTTTATAAAGAAATGGAAAAAGTTCAGTAGCTGCTAGTGCTACTGGAGAAAAAAAAGGGTCAGGTTTTAATATATATATATATATATATATATATATATTTTGATTTAATATATTTTTTTTTGCACCCAACCATGTTTGTTATTAGGGAGAATTTCATGTATAGTCTTCCAAAACTTCGAAATTAAGTACTTTCTCTTCTAAAATTCATCATGTCATATTTATTCTTATAAATTTCAATTGCAAAAACTCATGAATTTATCTATTTTATTGTTTTTTCTATTAAAACTCATAATTTTTTTTTTATAAAGAATGCAGTATACCCTTGATTAAAAAGTTCAAAAAATGTCAGTATTTTAATTGGTCAGTTTCCGACGATAAATGATTCATTTCTCCACCTTTGATTCAAACACAGTGACATTTAGGTAAATGACACACTTGTATATGTGTTATAAGTAAAGAAATGGAGAATTTGTCCTTGAAAATCGATCAATTAGAAAACTGGCATTTGTTTTAAACATGGTACATATTGTTTTATCTTTTTATAAAAGGTAAATAGATAGTTTATAAATTTAAAATGAGTTATAATAGAAAATACAATAAAATTGATAAATCTGTAATTTTTGAAATTTTAGAAGGGTGAATTGATATGATGAATTTTAGGAGTAGATATATAATTTCAAAGCTTTTTAGGGTTATACATGAAATTCCCCCTATTTACTAATTGCAAATTGATTAAGATAATTATCATTGAAAAGGATATATAATAATTGATTAATACGGAGGCTAAGTCATATGATTTGATCAAGTCCCGACCGTTATTAATGTATGATTACAAAATCGAACAATAATATTAATTGTGCAATATTTGTATTTAACATGAATATCACTCATACCTGGAACCAACATAAAACATTTTCTTTAAAACTTGCTAACAGTAAAAAATGAGACTAATCCTATCCATGCCTTGTTTGGGCATCTTTTTTATGTTTTTTTTCAAATTCAAATAATGGCACTGTTAGGTTGTTCACATGGCAATTGCTGAGTAACTGCCAATAATAAATTTTGATGGGCCTGTTTGACAAGGTAGGGAATAATAAAAGAATAGATTTTTGCTGAGTAACTGCCAATAATAAATTTTGATGGCCTGTTTGACAAGGTAGGGTAGGGAATAGTAAAAGAATAGAGGAATTGTGAAATTGAAAATTGATTATTTTTTAGTGCGTTTTAAACGTGTTTGGTGAATTTAATAATTGAGATAGTGGAAGTAAATATTCACTAAAATATAAGAATTGTTGAAAATGACTCTTTTGATCTTTGTTGAGTTTTGTTAAAGCACCGCTGGATCATTCTCTTCATTTTGTACATGAAAAAATTGATGAATACAAATTAAATAAAATGCACTGAATTGTACTTAAATAAACTGCATATTCAAGAAAATAATGAATATAATCCAAGTAAACATTAAATAGTAAACAAAGTTCTTAAAATAAAAATGAATTTAATGAAAAATTACAAATTTAATTCCTACGACTTCTTCTATTTTGCATTACAAATTTAGTTCCTGCATCAGTAGATAATATCTCTATAATGTGTCGGCAAGGTAATATCTTCATCGTTTTTTTAGGAATCAGACAGAAGCTGTCAGATGTTTCTATTGATCATCAACCAAGTACAAAATTACACTTTCAACTAGAGTGCCATAATTAACAAGCTATCATCACAGTACTTGAAATAAGGATGTACAAAGCCATAACAATGACGCTTTTCGCAAGAGAAAAAACACATTTATGACAGTACTCCATCGCAAAAAGTACTGTCACAAATGAAAAAAGTAGAACAATGACGGTACTCCGTCGCGAAAAGTGTCTCATTCTTGTGAACATTACAGAAAAAGGCACAAGATGAGAAACAACAAACTGATAGTATTGATGGATGTGTGCTATGCGTCTCTTGGACTGCTTACAGTTTTACCAACAAGATGTAAAAACTGATAGTACTGATAGGAATGTGCTATGCATCTCTTGGACACCTTCAGATTTACTAGCAAGTAGCAACCAGCAAACTGGTAGTATCGATGGGTTTGTGCTATGCATCTCTTGTTACCAACAACTAGGAGATGTAAAACTGATAAACAATAGTACACCGCAAGATATGCTAAACTGATAAACAAATTCGCCTTGTATCCAGTACTTCAGTTTAAAGTAGACTTCCAAAAAAAAAAAAATCTACTGTTTTCTCCTTAAGTAAATTAAAAATAATAATGAATACTTAAAACAATATTTACTATTATGTATTTATAAGATAAATTAGTTACTTTCTTTGTTTTTGTATATTTAGTAATAAGGTTAATAGGAACAATTTGAAGAGAATTTGTTCTGTATTTTGGCAATTTTGTCATTTTATCAAATGAATGTAACGATTTTCTGATGTAAAAAATCATTAAATATTGTGGTGAAGAACATTAGAAGAAAAATCTAAAAGTGAAGTACCATATCGAAACTCCAAAAAAGAAAAGGGAAAATTTCTAGCATACCCATTCAAACTTTCAAAATAGCCAATATCTCCATGAATACAACATAATATCCAATATCCCCATATAAACATAACTTTTTTTCTTATATCCCCACTCATTTATTTTATCTTTCATTTAATTATTTAAAAAATTATATTGATCACAATATCCTCCACTTCTCTTCTCTTTCTTTTATTTTTTGAAAATATCGGCAGCAGCTGCCAATATATAAGATTAATATTAAACGAAGTCAGTTGTTGAACAACATTACATCGGTTAACAGAAAAATTAAGTTACACATCTCAGTAACCACAATTGCATTTGCATGGTAATCTAGTTCTGATAAAAGGTTTGTTCCCATCAATCTATGATAGCCCACATTGCAGAACTTCAACCAGAGTCGTCCTCATCTACAATCCAATCAGCAAGCATCCTTGACGTTATTGTCTTTCTAGAGAAAACTACATCGTTCTTTCTCTTCCAAATGTTCCAACAAGCACATACAAAGAGAATCATCCCTTGTTTTTTTTAGGACTCCACGTCTCTGCGTACCTTCAAAAGAGTTGAACCAAACCTCTGATACTGTTTGACCTGGCAACAGAATTCTATAGCCATGCTTAACAGAAATTTCACACCATACTTCAATCGCCGCAGGACACAGAAACATTACGGGTTTTCAGTAAAAAAAAAAAAAACAGAGAGAGAATTGTGACTAAGAATCTAAGTAAGAAGCTGAGAAGCCTTTGGGTCCGTAAAAGAGAAGGGGAATAGAAGGAGAGGGTATTGTGGTCAATGTAATTTTTAAAATAATTAATAAAAGATAAAATAAATAAATGGGGATAGAAGAAAAAAAGTTAAGTTTGTATGAGGATATTGGATATTGTGTTGTATTCATGGGAAAATTGGCTATTTTGAAAGTTTGAATGGGTACGTTGGAAATTTTCCCAAAAAAAAATGCGGCCAAACAAAATGAATTCAGATATTACTGACAAAATTGTGGGTCAGGTTTTAGGATCCAAATGTCACTGGTTTGTGGAAAAATATCATTTTGAGTAGGGTGAATTTCTCTTCAGGTCACTAAACTTTGTCTAGCTTGCGTCATGAATTAGTCATTTAAATTTGATTTGTTCCTTCATAGCTACTAAACTTTTGAATTTGTCTTAATCAAGTCACCTCATATTTCCATTTAAATATTAACGGAATATTCTCATTCCATCCAAAATATAACATAATATGTTAATTTCATCAAAATACTAACGTAAAAGTTTAGTGATCAGTTCGTGACAAAGAACAAAGTTTAGTGATCTTCAACGAAATTTACCCTATATATATATCTTTTGTGATCATCTTTTATAAATTTTTTGACTATTTCTTAAATAAAACATGCTCTCAGTCGCATCGCTGTCATCATTATTACTACTCAAGAGAGATTACAACTAGTTATTTAGTGACTTGATGTCAACGATATTGTTGATGTAAGTCACTAAATTCAAAGTTTTTAGTGATAAACCATCGATGGTTTATCAAAACCTTGTTTTTGTTGTTTCTTAAGATTAAGGCAAATGACAAATGGGAACTAAGCAAAAGACAAATGGGGGTAAGATTAAGGCCAATTAGGCTGAAGTTGATAACAGCAAATAAATTGATGCTAGTAATAGCTTTATACAAATGAATTGATTGAGTAGATCTCGAGATATGCCTTGAATTAAACAAAATAAAATTAATGCACCTCCGATCGATCTGCCTTGAATTATTAATTTCTTCCATGTGAGAGCTTGAAGTACTTCTTGTATCTCGGATCTTTTTCCTTTTTTGAAATCTAGATCTAACTCGTTACTGGTCTCTGTTTGGTGGTAGAGTGTACACCTCCAGTAAAACACAATGTAACCATACATTTATTATCCTTATTAATTAATTTGATTGAAGGGTAGGTGTGCGTGTCCCATCAAATACATAAGGGGTGCAATAATAAACAAACATCCCAGATTAATTCCAGCCAGATCAAATATTCAATCCGGTGCTAATGCATAGAAACTATATGGGGCCGTTTTGAGATTCGTGCCAGGTTAAACGAAGGGTACTGCTCTTTTGGTTTGCAAGTCAATACATACATAACATTTATATTTGAACAGTAGAACTATGATATTTTTAAGTTCATCCAGCCTATTGAGGAATTTAACTTCAAAATCTATCGATTTACTTTCCGAGCCATATTTTTTTTTAATATTTTATCTTTACTGTTAAATGGAAATCATACCAATGACATATTTTTTTTGATGGTTAATGACATGTTTTGTTGAACCTCAAATAATTGTTGAATGAATAAACTAATTAATTTAGTGTTTTGTTAATATTGTAAGAAACATCTTGAAATGTGTATCTAGGATCCACTACTAAAATTCTTGTTTTTTGTATGGATAAAAATATTTGTTGCATGGATAAGTAGTGTCCATGCAACAAATATTGATATTTCTGACACAATTAAACTTGTTGTATGGGTAGTATCATGCAACAGTTATTCATGCAACAAGTTTGATGATTACTCATGGATAAGTAGAGTCCGATCCGATTCTGAACCGATCCTCACATAGCAAATCATAAAGAAAAAAAACAAATCCGATCCTGAGCCAATCCTGAGCCGATACTCTGATCCTATATCGGTATCGGCCAGGACCGATCTCGATCCCGATACCGATAATTCCTACTATGATCAGCACCATTGCACCTTTTCAAGTATAACATGCAAATCTATGAAAATCTATTACAATTTGAACAGCTGTGTACAAGCGCTGTGGGTTACCCGTCACGGCCTATATATGTTGCATGCATGGTGTGCATGTTAATTACAATAAAAAAAAGATCGATGTCAGACTATTGCGAGTGAATGGTATCGTGCCAAGCACGAGGAATGATGAAAATGATGTTTTGCAATGTGTAGAATCGTTCAAAATATCAATTAGTTGTGTTGTTATGCCGCAAATTAAAACCTTTACGCTTTGTCGAAGAAGGTCAATGCACATCATGAAATTAAAGAAGTTCCAGTAGATACTATGCTGAATCCATGGGTAACCATTTCCATCACTGCCGGCGTCTTTTTGTTTTTACTTAATTACTTTTATTCAAGCTATTACTCAAGCTGTATTTGGTGCGCTTAGCTACTACAAACATTGATTGCGCTAAGTGCATGTGCACCTATATTTATTTATACTATGCAGTGCTATCATGCATATATGTTGTACCTTGCTTTTTGTTATTTACAAACAAAATTACAGGCCTACTTTACGGCTCACTTGGCAACAAAAAGAGAAATTCTAGAAATTGGCCCACTATTAACCCAATTAGTATCTCAGTCCATTTAAAAGTAACTAGTAAAACAGGCCCAGTAAATGCCCATTATAACTTCCCCAAATCAGATTTCTCTGGTGTGACCCACTTTCTTGCAAACTTGGCTAGAATCATTATTTTAGACTATATTGGTTTTACTATCCTTACAGTGTTTCTTCTGCTGTGTATTCAAGGTTTTAATCCTCACTGTGACATGTAACAATATTGTACACGTTTCTGGTTCTAGTAATAAAAGCTTAAGGGCATATTGTTTAAAAATAAAATGACAATCACAATTTACTAAAAATCTCCAAATTATCCCCAAATTGATACTCCTACTAACACATGACAGATAGATATCAGTGCATGATGCCGATTTTTTCTTAAAATATCCAACATTACATATAAACTAACAGATTTGACCAGTTTGGTTGAATTTTTTAAATTTGCCCAGGTCGGGCAAACTTCGATAGAGAATATAATTTACGGAAACATAAACTTTTTTGGATCCGGATCATCAGATCAAAATCCAAGCCAATTCGGTCCAACATGGAATGTTTAATATTCGTGTCAAAATAAATCGGACTGTCTGGATTCTAACTCAAGATTTAATTTACTTTAGGGGATCCGAATTCTGCCAAGCTGGCATGTAAGAACCCATATCGATTCATTACAGTAGGAGGAGCAAAGACATTTCATATCTAATTACTTGATCTATGTAATCTTTCATGAATAATATCAATTAGTTTTAAGATCCTAATCCCACAACATGATTAAAAACCATGAAGACAATTTCACAAATCATTGTAACATGGAGCTGACAACAAACTAAAAATGAAACGAAATGAAAAAACATAAAAATAAAATAAAACCTAACATGGGAAAATCTAAAATGCAGTATCTACACCTACAAAATAGTCAATTTGAGATACTGCGAAACTACTTAATAGCCTTGATGTTCCCGGCGCAAGCATTTGCATATGCTTGGCCGAGCCCAGGAATAGCATGCTCATATGGAAGAACAAACCTCTTCACAAACTTCTCATCACTCAGCTTTGCAAAAGTAGCAAATGATAAATTTTCCACAGGAAACTCTCTCGACTTGAGAAGCTTCCTGACAAGGTTCCTGGGGATGAGCCGCTTTTCCAAGCTCAGACAGAGCAAAACTGGATTGTGAACCACATCAATCTTACCACAACCTGCTTCCTTCATCAGGAACTCCATTTTGCAGCCCAACAACTCCTCCGTTCTCTGCAACGACGTAGGAACTTTACTAATCACAATGGCGACCTCCTCCTGTGAAAGCCCCAGACTCTTCAAGTAATCTACCCTAGAAATTATAGTGCTTTCATTCACAGTGGCAACAGTACTTAATGCATGCACAAACATTTGTGACGAACAGCTAACTCCTAACAATTCCTCAGCTCTCTTTGCTTTTATCTTCATAGCTTCAGGCTTTAATGCGATCAATTGAGAACCTGATTTAATTAACTGAACAATTTGACGAACAGATAAACCACATTTTTTTTGAAGGAACAATAGGTTGGGCTCAATAACCTTTTCCAAGCTAGAATTAAGCAGTGACGGCGATCTTCTGAGGAGCACATACATATTTTCTAATGATCCAAGAGCCCGCATCCAGAAGTCAATCTTTGGCAAAATATTAAATCGAAACAGAACAGGGCTACAGGAAATGATACCAGAGATGTCTTCAATGGATAAGCCGATTTCTTGTAGCTTGGCCACGTTAGGTCTCCAGTTCTTCTCCACATGGGAGACAAGGATACGGGGCTCTCGGGACACGGCGGTCCTTATGTCCGATTCACTTATACCGATCTGTCTCATGAAGCAGAGCACTGCATCAGGCTTATCAGGGGATTTGAGGTGCTGGATCTGCTTGGATGCTTGAATTGCTTTGTCAGAAGGAAGCCCGCACGATTGAATGAGGTAGTCTACTGCAACGAAGTGAGGATTTGGAGGTGGCGATTGAGTAGTAGCAGTGGCGGAGAGAGGGCGATAAAAGGAGGAGGTGAGATTAAGAGATGGACGGAGGCGAGGGAGGCTCCTCGGAAAGAGAATCGCTGTACTCATTGGTCCCAGCTTGGTAAGCGAAAGAGGGAAAGGGTTTATTTTAGAGCAATGAGACTGAGAGCTCTCCATTCGTCAGCTCTGAACTACACTGAACTAAAGGACAAGGAAATGGGCCCTGATCTAAACACATTAATGGGCTTTCAGCTCAAATATTATTCTTGGGCCCTGATCTAAACACATAAATGGGCCTTGGGCTCAAATTTTAGTCTTTCATGTATTTTACATTTGCGTACTCCGATTTAAGAATGGTTTCAGAAAAGAAAAAAAGGGCTTAAACAAAACAGTAACCTTGAGCATGTTTTTATTTTTTCAAGTAGGTAAGCACTCAAAAAATAAAATAATGGATTGGATAGTTATTGAATTTTTCTTTTCAAATTTAACCATCAAGTTTGCAAATGTAAGAAATGAAGATTTGAAGCAAATATATTCAAATAAAAAATTTGGATTTTTGCAAATTTAAGTTTCGATATGAAATCCGACCGGCCAATTACCAGTTCGACAGTCCATACTTCAGTCTACCGTACCAACAAACATGTAGCACACGATCTGTTTGTTCTAATAAAAAGTTAAAGGATTGACTTTCACTTTTTACTAAAAAAAAAAAAGAACAACAACAACTTAGAAAGTATTGATTTTGGTTGCAACTGAGTGGGCACACACAGATGTCATTAATTATTCTACTCTGGTACACTCAGGATTCGACTAGGGTGTTCTTAAGCTCACCAAAGTGTTTGGTGAGCTTAACTTCAAAATTCATTAAATCGGTTTCAAATAATGAATCCAAACTATTAGAACTTGCTTATTTTACGTGTGATGTGTCTACATGTGAAATTTTTAAACATTCAAATTAGTTTAGTATAAAGTCAATCGGTCAAAATTAGAAAATTAATAAATTAATTTTAGTGCATTCATTTTTTAAACGTTTTTTTTATAGCTTTAAACGTTTACTATTCGATTCACCTTTTTATCTGCTCAATTAAATGAGAAAGTTTTGACCAAGAATCCAAGATAATTTGTGGAGTCTTTACACAGCAAAATGGGAAAAACAGATAATAAGCTTCCTGCATAGAAAAAAAAAGAGCAACAATGTAAATTTTGAGTTAGCTGCCTACCATAATCTTTTTAATGCTGTTCTATCATTTACAAAGAAAACTTTACCAAGAGATCCAACAATTCTTTAGTTAGAAACATTAATCATGTACAAATATGCTATGTCAAGTGTTAAAACTGTACAAATGTAAGTTAAAACTTAACAAAATTTATACATATTTTTTGGTCAAATGTGAACCCTATTAAATTTGATTTGTCAAGCAAGAATCTTGTATAAATTTGTTCGGGTTTATCGTTATATAGTTATGTCATGCATGACTTATGTACAATTTTATTATCCTTAAATTAAATTGGGTTATAAATGAGTAATAATAATTTGTTATTTCACGAACATCGTTCTCGATTCAATTTCAGTTAAGACATCGACATTGGTATCATGTTGCACAGAGACTCGGCATGACCGATAAATGTCCATGCTGCATAGCAGGCTGGTAACCTAAACCAACAAGTAACAGTATCAATTGAGGTAAAAAAAGAATACAGAGGCTGAGAAAAGATACAAGAGTCAAAATGAGGCCAAGATTATTTCTACATACAAGTTCTATATTAAAATTCACAATAACTTTATTCTAATTATAACTTGCAAAAACTCTTACCTGAGAGACCCACAATCACCTGAGAGATTATCCATGTACAGATCCAGGATCAGTCTGGAAGACTCCCCCTTGTAAGACGTGAAGTAAAAAAGCAAATAATTAAAAATAAGGCATGCACGGCCAATATTCAGCTTCAGTTTCACAGAACAGTATACTTTGTAGTAGCCAGTAGAACCTCTGGTACCAATATACCATAAAAAGCTTACACTGGTGGACCTTCATTCTTGATTCGGAGGAAAACAACAGTGAGTCCTTTATTTGCTTTATTTCTCTTCACTAATGTGTTGATTGAAATGATCCTCTAATAATCCTAATAATCACATCGTCCTGTCCATCGTGATTGGTACCAAAATACTGTTAATTACAGAATGATTAATACTGACACCTTTAATATCGATTATTCTCAGGAGTTGCAATGTGTTGTGGTCCTTGTTGACAGATATTAGCAGTTATTCATTCTACAGTATTTATTATGGATAATTGGGAATTTGGGTATCTTATTTTAACACACTTAAAATGAAGTATTAATTGATCAGATCTGACCAAACTCGTGAGGTTGTTTGACAGGATTGTACATAATAATTCATATTGAGATACGAAATAATTTCACGGTTTTAATGGCACAACATCACTGAGAAAACATGAATATGGTTGCAATTGAAAGTGGGATTTCCTATCTAATGAAGACAAAGTATCTCAGCAAGCAGCAACATTATCATATATCCTTACAAAATGGCATTGACAAAACATCCAAAGAAAAAGGTAAAGAATGGAAAAAGAAATTGAAAAACCTAACACAGTGAATTTTAGATGCAGTATGTAAATCTAAAAGAAAGCCAATTTGAGATACCCTAGAACTACTTATTAGCCCCAGTTTTACCAGCATAAGCATCTTTATATGCTTGGCTGAGCCCAGGAATATCATGCTCGAATGGCAGAACAAACTTCTCTAGAAAATCCTTCTCAGTTGGCTGCATAAAAGAAGTAAAAGCTTTATTCGCCACCGTAAGTCCTTTTGACATCAAAATATTTCGAACAATGCTCCTGGGAATCAACCGCTTCTCCATGTGGTATGTAAGCAGAATTGGAGTTCGGACCACATCAATCTTACCACAACCCGCTTCCTTCATCAGGAATTCTATTTTGCGTCCCAACAACTCCTTTGATAGCTTAAACACCATAGGAGCTTTACTCATCATATAGGTGACCTCCTCCTGTGAAAGCCCCATACTTTCCAAGTAATGTACTCTTGAATTTAGAGTGCTTTTATTCAGGGAGCTAACAGTAATTAATGCATATACAAACTTTTGAGATGAACAGCTGACCCCCAATTCCTCAGCTCTCTTAACCATTACCTTCATAGCTTCAGGCCTTAATCCAATCAATCTAGAACCTGACTTAAATCAACCGAACAATTTGGCAAACAGATAAACCACATTGGTTTTGAAGGACCGATAGGTTGGGCACAATAACCTTTTCCAAGCTAGAATCAAGGATGACCGGCCGCTTTTTGAGGAGCACAGACATATTTTCTAACGACCCAAGAAACCTCATCCAGTAGTCAATCTTTGGCACAATATTGAAACAAAACAGATTAGGCCTGCGGGAAATAATACCAGAGATGTCTTCAATGGATAAGCCAATTTCTTGTAGCTTGGCCACATTAGGTCTCCAGTTCATCTCCACATGGGAGCAAAGGAGAAGAGGGTTCCGAGACACAGCAGTCCTTATGTCCGATTCACTAATACCAGTCTGTCTCAGGAAGCGGAGCACCGCATCGGGCTTATCAGGGGATTTGAGGTGCTGGATCCGCTTGGATGCCCGCAGAGCTTCATCGTAAGGAAACCCGTACGATTGGATGAGGTAGTCTACTGCTGCGAAGTGGGGATTTGGAGGTGGCGATCGAGAAGTAGCAGCGGTGGAGAGAAGGCGATAAAAGGAGGAGGTGAGATTAGTAAGGGGAAGAGATGAACGGAGGCGAGGGAGTTTCCTCAGAAAGGGAAAGAGGTTCATTAGTCTCGCTACTGTGTTTGTTAGGGGTGAAAGGGTTTTGACCAATTTTGACCTGAGTTGGCTTTTCAAAGTTAGGGTTAATTTCTTATTTACCCCTGAAAACTTGTTCAGTTTTCTATTTACCCTTCAAATCTTTATTATATCTAATATATCCTTTAACTTTGTTAACTCTTTTCTATTTACCCATGGAGTTAATTATCCATTGTCAGAGTATATATTTTCCTATTTTACCCTTGTTCTAGTTATAGAAATCTTTCACCGGTTATTTACTTTTAAAGAAGGCAGTGCTTATTATGACTTTCTGGAGCATGAATAAATAATAGTGAACATTCATAACATTGGAAGGTTAAATTATAGCGAATATCCTTCACTTCCAGTATTACGACTTATAATGGCTTTTACTGGTATTATATGAACCCGAACTTTCATATATACTTAGGCCTATATATTTTAAAATTGGAAGGTTCAATGTACTATATGATAGCAACGTATTTATTTTTTCTGTTAAAGTGAATAAATGATGTTTGTTTTAAACAAATAAAATCATATGGCATCTTAAGGTACTGACATTATCTTCCTCCTAGCATACAAGGCATTCGACCATTTGGAGCAGTGACTGGTCAGAATGAAATCACACTAAAATCACACTAAAATTACATACCAAAATAAAATCACAGTATAATACCGCATATCATCTTCTTTTACAAAATTACTAAAGCATAACATAACACCAAAATAAAATTACAAAAGGATAACCTAACACTGTAACACCAAATTACAAAAAGTTCCAGTAAGTACTCATCATGATCATCTTCTATTCTCAAATTTTTTACTTTTACTCTTTTATTCCTATAAGTCAGAAAATTACATAAACAAATTCCCAAATAAATTGAAAAACCACTCGCAATTCTTACCAATATAGAACTTTTCCAGCCTGTCCAACGAGCATAAATTTCATGTGTGCTTCGGGAATCATAGACAGTAATAGAAGCAACTTGTAGAATCTATCATAATTGAGAGGAAAAGAAGTGTTAGAAATCTTTCGATTTGGAGGCAAAGAATTCAGAATCCCCAAAAAAGTCTTTTAAATTCAGATCAAATCCTTTGAAGCATACCCACAATATTGATTTCCCTTTTTGTTGTAGAGAAATTGTATTCCCCACAAAAAAAAAAATGTAGAAAGGTGTAGAAACAACAATACTGCAAAGGTAAAAAAAAGAGAGTACAAAGATGCAAGAATAAGAGAGATTGTTGTAGAGAACAACAAGGAAGCTTACCTGAAAACAAGACAAGGGCGTAGAGGAGAAGAGAGCAGGGAGACCGTTAAAGAGTACAAGAGAGCAGAGGAGAAAAATGAGGACATAGAGCAAAATCAGGAGAGCGCAAATTATGGAGAAAAAGATGGAAAATAAGAGAGCTCGATAAAATGAGAAGATGGATCAACTTCTGTGAATCTTCTGTGTAAGAAGGATATTATTGTCTTTTATGATTTCGACCAGAGATTTAACCATGGTTGTTTCCAGAGTTATTTTGTAATGGGTAAAAAGGAAAGAGTTGTAAAAGTTAAGTGGCAAATTGGATATAATAAAGAGTAGAGGGGTAAATAAGATATTAAAGAACTTTTGAAGGGTATGTGAGATATTAACCCTCAAAGTTAATAGTCATAGAGACGCTCCAGCCAATCGGCAATCGGATCCTTGGTCCTTACTGGGCTTTGATGTCAAATTGTTGATGCTTATGGTTGGACATTCGATGAAAGTATTTTTATATTCATACTGATTTTCAAATTAACAAAAAAAAATTACAGAATTTTTTTTGTACTTATTAAATCATTCAAACTTTATTTTTATTTGTATCCATTGTGATAACGCAATAACAAAACAAATAATATAATTGAATAATATAATGAGGAGAGATTCAATTATACTCTTTTTTTTGTGACAGCGGATTACACTTTATATTTTTGAAGTCCAAACAGTCGATCCAAACCATTCAACATGATGAATATGTTAAAATGTGCTTAAAAATTAAATTTTGCATTTTTTAATTATTATTACTATTTATTAAGATAGGTAAAAAATTCAATAGTATGAATATAGCAATTTTGTTAAATACTTAATAAACAGTAACAAAATTTCAAAAAATATAAAATTTGATCTGCAAGCACATTTTAATATATCCATTATGATGAATGGTTTGGATCGACTATTTAAACTTTAAAAACTTTGAAAATCAATCTAAAGTGTAATTTGGTGTCACCAACAAAGATGTAATTGAAATATTGGATCCCTCCTCTAATATAATATTTTATATTTATATATGATGTACATTATCTAATGATTACGTATAGATCGGATGAAAGTATATATGTATAATATTTAAGATTTGTCTTACTCATACAATCATACTCTATTTTTATCATTAAAAAATAAATTATTTATACTATACTCTTACACATTTAAAATAACTAAAAACGAAACAAATAATGAAATAATAATAATATATATACAAATAAATAATATCACAAAAAAATTTATAATTTTTTATCTCATGAGTTTGAAATATATATGAATTAACTAAAATAACATAAAATATTGTATAAATGATTTTTTCATAAATTATCAATTAGAAAAAAAATGTTATATAAATCAATTTTATGATAAATTAATAAATAAAAATATTATATAAAATGTTGCATGAATGAATCTAATAAAAAAAAATTACATAGTTATATATACAAATAAAATAATTATCATTGATAATTTTATATTTATTAATTAATAGCTAATAGCTTTTATCTATATTCTTAATCAACAAATATGTATTATTTGTATATATATGCTGTGGCTAATTTGCTGCCTACAGTGTTGCCGCTGTTTTTTTATTTTGTGATGTCCAAAGAATAAATCCAAACCGTTAGATGTTTAATCTATATTATAATCTACTTGGAGACCAAATTTTACATTTTTTGAAATTTTTTTACTATATATTAAGCTGGTTTGAAAACCGCTGATTTCAATGCTGCAGAAATTTACTGAAATCAGCGGTTTTCAAATCACCTTAATATATAGTAAAAAAATTCCAAAAAATGTAAAATTTGGTCTCCAAGTAGATTATAATATAGATTAAACATCTAACGGTTTGGATTTGTTGTTTGGACATCACACGGCTAAATATAGCCCCGGCAACACCTCTGCTGAAATGCTGCCAGCAGCAATTTAGACAGACCCTATATATATATAGAGGAGGGATCGAGTTACAACAATTTTTGAGTTACAACAAGCATTTTCTACATTTTCAAAGTCCAAATCGTCGATCCAAACCGTTAGATGTGATCTCTACAATAAAATGTGCTTGGAGACCAAATTTTACATTTTTTTGGAATTTTTTTTACTATTTATTAAGATGGGTATAAAAACTAGTCAAATTCAGACCATTGAATTTTGTACCCATCTTAATAAATAGTAAAAAAATTCCAAAAAATGTAAAATTTGGTCTCCAAGCACATTTTATTGTAGAGATCATATCTAACGGTTTGGATCAATGATTTAGACTTTGAAAATGTAGAAAATACTTGTTGTAACTTGTTGTAACTTGATCCCTCCTCATATATATATATATATATATAGGGTCTGTCTAAATTGCTGCTGGCAGCAGTTCTGCCCAGGTTCTGCCGGGGCTATTTTTAGCCGTGTGATGTCCAAACAACAAATCCAAACCGTTAGATGTTTAATCTATATTATAATCTACTTGGAGACCAAATTTTACATTTTTTGGAATTTTTTTACTATTTATTAAGCTGGTTTGAAAACCGCTGATTTCAGTAATTTTCTGCAGCATTGAAATCAGCGGTTTTCAAACCAGCTTAATAAATAGTAAAAAAAATTCCAAAAAATGTAAAATTTGATCTCCAAGTAGATTATAATATAGATTAAACATCTAACGGTTTGGATTTGTTATTTGGACATCACACGGCTAAAAATAGCCCCGGCAGCACCTGGGCAGAACTGCTGCCAGCAGCAATTTAGCCACAGCCATATATATATATATGAGATGGGCTACGGTGAGTTGCGAAGTAAAACGCGTTACTACTTCACACCGTATTTTTATTTTGAATGTCCAAACAATCGATCCGAACCGTTAGATGTTTAATCCATATTGAAATGTGCTTGGAGACCAAATTTTACATTTTTTGGAATTTTTGTACTATTTATTAAGCATTTTTTAAAATTGTTGTTTTGTTGTTAGCAGTAAAAAACAGTAAAATTTTCTGAACCATCAGATCAGTGACTTTCAAAATTGCTTAATAAATAGTAAACAAATTCAAAAAAATGTAAAATTTGGTCTCTAAGCACATTTCAATATGGAGAACAAGATGAACGGTTCGGATCGACGTTTTGAACTTTAAAATCGCAAAATATGAGCATAAAGTAAAATAGTCGCTTTACTTTGCAACTCACTGTAGCCCATATATATATATATATATATATATATGCGAGATACTGTTAACATTTATTAGGAAAGAGTAAAAAGGGAGAATTTTGAAATTAAAGCTAGCCGTTGTCTTTTTTGAAATAAATGACAGTGGCTGTCATTGTTGCTATAAATGGAAATTAGTTACAATTACAACGAGGCCCCTCAAACATGGCCTATTTCAACATGTTGTGAGGTAAACTGGTAATCCTTATAAAAAACCAGAAAGACCGAATGGTATGGACCAAGACATGGTTACAGTCTTCGTCTTCGTCTTATTTTTTTTTTTTTTTATTTATTTAAATTTTTTTAAAATTCAGTGGCATACTATCACCCATTCTGGAGTTACCAGAAACAGGAAAACCAAACGTTTCATCATCTTAGGCGAAAAAATTTCTAAGAGTCCCCCGTCAGATCGATACCAGAAACCCCTTAAGTCAAAATCCACTGTATCTGACTGTAGGTTTGTGGAATTCTTTTGTCAAATAGTTAGACAACTATATTACTAGTTGGGTCAGGTCTTACCAAACTTATCAGTGTCTGACTTGACCCAACCTAGCAGTAGCCATAAATTTTGCAAGATATTACCTATGAACCCATATGGATTGATTAAAGTAGGTAGAGCAAAGATATTTCAGTTGTAATTACTTGATCTATGTAATCTTTCATGAATAATACCAAATAGTTCTATGATCCTAATCCCACAACATGATTAAGAAACCATGAAGACAATTCACAATTGCAATTTAAAGAGGATTTGTGCCTAATGAAGACTAGTATGATAAATCCAGAAAACAAGAATTAGAGCTCCACAATCAAGCACAATTTCACATATCATTATAACACAGAGCTGACAAAAAACTAAAAACGAAAAAAAAAAAAACCCTAACATTATAGAATCTAAAATGCAGTATCATAACCTACAAAAGATTCAATTTTAGATACTCCAGAACTACTTATTAGCCCCAGTTTTACCAGCACAAGCATTTGCATATGCTTGGCCGAGCCCAGGAATATCATGCTCAAATGGCAGAACAAACTTCTCCAGAAAATCCTTCTCACTTGGCTGCATAAAAGAAACAAAAGCTTTACTTGCCATTGGATGTCCTTTTGACATCAACATCTTTCGAACAATGCTCCTGGGAATAAGCCGCTTCTGCATGTGGTATCCAAGCAGAGCTGGGTTGCACACCACATCAATCTTACCACAACCCAATTCATTCATCAGGAACTCCATTTTGTGGCCCAACAACTCCTCCGATAAATGCAACACTGTAGGAAATTTACCGATCACACACGTGACATCCTCCTGTGAAAGCCCCATACTTTTCAGGAGCTCTATTTTGCGGCTCAACAACTCCTCCGATAATTGCAACACGTTAGGAGTTTTACCAATCACACGGGCGATATCCTCCTGTGAAAGCCCCATACTTTTCAAGTAACTTATCCTTGAATTTAGAGTGCTTTTATTCACATTAGCAACAGTAATTAATGCAAACACAAACATTTGTGATGAACAGCTGATCCCCAATTCCTCAGCACTCTTAGCTTTTATCTTTATAGTTTCTGGCTTTGATGAGATCAGTCTAGGTGCCAACTTAATCAATTGAACAATTTGACGAACAGATAAACCACATTGTTTTTGAAGGAACGCTAGGTTAGGCACAATAACTTTTTCCAAGCTACAATTAATCAATGTTGCCCCTTTTTTGAGGAGCACAGACATATTTTCTAACTGGCCAAGAGCCTGCATCCAGAAGTCAATCTTTGGCACAATATTGAAACAAAACAGATTAGGGCTTCGGGAAATGATACCAGAGATGCTTTCAATGGATAAGCCGATTTCTTGTAGCTTGGCCACATTAGGTCTCCAGTTCTTCTCCACATGGGAGCGAAGGAGAAGAGGGTTCCGAGACACAGCAGTCCTTATGTCGGATTCGCTTATACCAATCTGTCTCAGGAAGTGAAGCACCGCATCGGGCTTATCAGGGGATTTGAGGTGCTGGATCCGCTTGGATGCCCGCAGAGCTCTATCGGAAGGAAAGCCGTACGATTGGATGAGGTAGTCTACTGCAACGAAGTGGGGATTTGGAGGTGGCGATCGAGTAGTAGCAGCGGTGGAGAGAAGGCGATAAAAGGAGGAGGTGAGATTAAGAGATGGACGGAGGCGAGGGAGTCTCCTCAGAAAGGGAAAGAGCTTCATTAGTCTCGCTACTGTGTCTGTAGGGGTGAAAGGGTTTTGACCAATTTTGACCTGAGTTGGCTGCTCAAAGTTAATAGTCATAGAGACGCTCCAGTCAGTAGGCAGTCGTATCCTTGGTCCTTACTGGGCTTTTTTTTGTTGGTTGAAAGCCCGTAGGCGGGTCCTTACTAGGCTTTGATATCAAATTGAATTGTCGATGCTTACGGTTTCACATTAGATGAAAGTATTTTTATATTCATATTGATATTTATATTAAAAACAAATTATACATACTTATTATTTATTTATTAACTTATTCATACTTTATTTTCATTTGTATCCATTATGATAACGCAATAACAAAACGAATAACATAATAATATAATATTTTTGATATATATGAAATACATTATCTAATGATTACGTACAGATCGGATCGGATGAAAGTATATATTTTATAATCTTATGAAATTTGTCTTACTCATACAATCATACTCTATTTTTATCATTAAAAAATAAAATTTTCATACTTTACTCTAGGGGTGGCAACGAACCGAACCGAACCGAATTTACCTTAGGTTTGAGTTTGGTTTGAATTAATTTTGAACCGAACCTGGTTTGATTCGTTTCGAACCGAACCCATTTCGAATCGAATTAATTGCGAACTACACATTTTTCGAATCGAACCCGAATCGAATCACGAACTAAATTATTTTTTAGCAGCCTTAGTTATATCGGTAGTTTATACATTAATTTTTTCTCGCGGGACAAAATTCACATGGCTTCCTTTTACTGGTATGAACTATGTGTCACACCCCAAATCCACTGGGTCTGACAGCCTGCCGCGTGTATAAATCAAGCGTCACATATACACGCAAGGCAGTGGATCTTTTATATGCATTACCAATATCCTCACTTGCTGCGTCCGTGTAATGAACCTGAAAATAATCGGGGAGAGGGGGTGAGAATAAATCCTCAGTGCGAAATTTGCCACAGTTTAGATTATTGGACTTGCAATCAAACTCTATATTCAAAAATGAAACCCAAACAATAACAGTTCAAACAGATATATATAATCATAAATAACAGAATGCCAATGCTCGACAACAGTTTAATCAACCTGAAACACAGTTTACGGAATTTCCAAGATGAATTTCAAACACAACATATATTTTGGCTTAACTCAATTCAATAACTCAATTCAATAGGGCTTGTAGCAATTACAGATGTTCTTTCGAGCTGAACCATTATCAAACCCACACCTGTAGGGTTACTGACACCTACAGATGGCCAACCGCTGGACCCTTTATCTGACACCCATCTGCAATCGCTTGGCTTAACAGCTTATTAAGGTCTGGTTTGAATCATATAAAGAAAATCCTCTCTGGAATCATTCCAATAGTCGTAATATTCAATTGACCTTTCAAATGCGTTAACACGTAGGAGAATGCCACCGAGCTATAGACGTTACACATGTCACCCATGATTTCCAATCACATCTCATAACATAATCACCCTCCCTCGTCCCAACCGGTACTGGGAATATCGAGGGCCGTTCACCTAAGGCCATTAGGATCCTGGGAATCCAAGTCAGTATACAGCCCGACTTGGCAAATTCATTGGATCCAAGTGCTTAACTTCGTAAATCCATTCACATACATATCAAATCAAATCGTGGTGACTTTCAATCAAATCATATCATAATCCATCGACACAACCTACAACCATACCAGCATGCAAATCACTCAAGTCACATCAATTCGAGTTTAATTTGATTGGGCTATGCAAATGTTATACACAATTCAATGATGCAATCAATGATATTCAACATGACAAACAAAAACACAGTTTAATTCCTGAAAATAAAGTATCAAACAAGTCCAAGAATCCCGCACCTTATTATGACGAGCGTACCGCTTAGTTACGGATCAGGCGTCTCGAATTGCCTCGCTAATTCTTGCTCGACCGAGCCTACACCTATATTATACGTATACTTGGTTTAATTTAGTTGCATCATTAAAACTTAAATTTCAAAAGCCGTCTCTTAATTCGTCAATTCTTTTATACCTTTCAGCTCATTTATAATCATTTCAATTCAAGTCCAATTTACTAAGGCCCAAAACAATCAATCATTTCAATTCGATTCAAGTATATCCCAACCGCAAAGTCACGGCTATCATTCATATAAATTCACATCTTTTTCATATTGGTCCTCAATTAATATAATTTCACACATTGGTGTCTACTTGCAATTCAACCCTTTTTATTCCTCTTTATTACTTAACATTTATCCAATCTCACATAAATACACACATATGGTCATAACGAGCTATTTCAAAACCTATTTACCAACATTTCAATTTAAGGCCCCTTTACAATTATTTAAATTCACATATGGCCGGCCACCATTTCAAACAAATCATTTCTTACATTTTAGTCCCTTTAATTCATACACATCACCATGGTTCTATATTTTATAATTCCGACCATTAATAAAATCATTTTGCAATATAACCCCTTATACTTAATTTATTCGAGCAATTCGATCGAGTCGGGAAAATCAACAACCCGTACTCGAAACTAACAAATTCACATCCTACGACATTAATCAATTCATCAAGACACAAATCAAGAATTTTAGAAATTAACCGAAAGAGAAAACATCGAAAGAAAGTGGCCGATTCTGAGGGTATTGTCCCGTCTCACGGCCGTCGGAGCAGATCAACACTACCAATTTCATGCGTCTTCAAGCACCAATTTCACACAGGGACAGCACCAATCAAACACCGAGACGACACCCCTCAACCCTAATTCCTAGGGTTTCATGAGAGGGGAGGGGAGGCAGAAAACGAGAGAGAGAGAGCGGGTGGTGGGGTCTCCCGAACCGAGAAGGAGAGAGAGGAGAGGGTGGGGTGGTGGCCGTGGCAGCGACGCAAGGGGAGAGGCGGAGCCTCTGTTTTTTTGGGCGTAGAGGTTCTGGCGGGTCAGGTGGGTCGGACCGAGAAGAGGAGGAGAGGGAGATGGGGCTGGGGCGCGGCGCGGCTCGCCGGCGACGGAGGAGGGAAGAGGGGGCGGAACCCCTCTGATTTTGGCGGAGAGGAGAGGGAAGGGGGGGGCTGATTTGGGGGGGGGGTTCTGTCACGTAGAGGGAGAGGAGAGAAAGAGAGAAGGGAGAGGGTGGGGTATTAAATGACTGCTTTAAGATTCGTGCTGGGTGGGATGGGTGGTTAATAAAATTCCAACATTTAATTTACAACATTTAAGATCCGTGTTGAAATAAATCTAAGGGTTCACAAAATTCTGAAATTCAAGTATAGTCTCATTTAATTGATTTATGGTCCGTTTCTTTTATAAATTCGAGTCGAAGTTTCATAATATTTTTGTAACTATATTTGTACATATAATTCGTATATTTATCTCTCAATTTAAGATTCGAATAATTCGATCTCTTTTTATATAATTATATATATTCCATTAGTTCTCTAAAAATTCTAAATGAACGAGAATTATAATTTATATAATTTATTTGTACGAATAATTTCGTATAATTATACTTTTATTTGGAATTCAATTACTTATTTATTCACACGAATCCAATTGAATCAATTTCTTCTTTTCTAAAAATTCAAAGGAATTGTAACGGATTTTCTAAGTTTCCAACTTACGGAATAATTATAATTTACTATATAGTGCTATATTTTATTTTATTTCTAAATCTCTAAATTTTATTATACATAATTTTATACATTATTTACATTACGAAATTTTAGTTTCGTTTTAGTCGGTCGGAAAATTTCTGAACGATCGTTAAATTAATTAAACTTTTTATTTAAGTCCAATGATCGATTTATCAATTTTAATCAAGTTTTAAAATTTCGGAATGTAACACTATGAAATAAGTGTTTTTAAGTTGAAAAATTATTCATGAAAAAATACATCAGAGACGGCTTTCCTGGTATGAACTACGAGAGACGACCGAAGAGAGAGGAGAGACAGTCATCTAGGCCGGAGAGACAGCCAGTCGCCGAGAGCGTCGGCAAGATTTTAGAGCTAGAGGGAGAGTGAGTTAGGGAGAGGTGGAGAGATAACTAGGTTATTGAGATTTAAGAGCGAGAGAGTGTCAGCTAAGTTAAATTATGACTCTCTATCTTGAATTTTAATTTCATCAGGTAAATGGATGACCGGTGATTTTATGAGATTCGAACCACAAAAAAATCACGAACATATTTCGATCAAACCAGGCTAGGTTTGAGTTTGGTTTGAATTAATTTTGAACCGAACCTGCTTTGATTCGTTTCAATTCGAACCCATTTCGAATCGAATTAAACTCGAATCAAACCCGAATCAAACCCGAATCGAATCACGAACCTCGAATTTTTTTGCCAGCCCTACTTTATTCTTACACATTAAATATAACTAAAAATAAAACAAATAATGATAACAAATTAACAATAATATATATAATGCTACTACCAAAGTTTCAAAAAAAAATAATATATATATACAAATATATAATATCACAAAAAAAATTATAATTTTTGATTTCATGAGTTTGAAATATATATGAATTAATTAAAATAACATAAAATATTGTATAAGAGTAAGGCTACGGTGCTATGGGTTGCATAGGGCTACAGTGCTACGGCTCAATATTTGAGTTTTCAAAATCTTAACGGTCGATCCGAACTGTTCATCTTGTTCTCCATATTAATATGTGTTTGGAGACCAAATTTTATATTTTTTTAGATAGGTAGAAAATCACTTGATCTAAAAAATTCTGCACCATTCAAACGTATAATAAGAAAATCGGTTGGAATCAAAGCTTGAGTTCTTGAGATCAGCCCTTTAGATTTAGTCAGATATAGTATATTTTTTTAATATAAAATTCATGATCTCTGTGAATAGATTAAAAGACCTAGCTAGCACAATTTATCAGCTCTAGAATTCAATTTCACAACACCAGAATTCAATTTCAACCAAACCTACGTCAATTTCAATCAAGTGCAGCAATTTACCTTCCTGATCGCGTGAAGAGAAGGGAAGCAATTTTCACTTGAGAGAGAGAGAACGCCAAGGGCTCTGTAAATTTTCGCTTGAGACTTGAGAGAGAGAAAGAGAGAGATCGCCAAGGGCAGCAATTTTTGCTTGAGAGAGATAGAGATCGCCAAGGTTTCGCGTGAAGAGAAGGGTGCCAGCAGAAGAGAAGGATCACCCAGGTTTTTGTGAGCGTTTAAGTTTTTCGCGTGAAGAGAAGGGTGCCACTGCGCCAGCTTTTTTTTTATTAAGAGGCCTCTGTAAAATTTTTGAGCTAAAGGTGGACCAGGCCTTGGTGTAGAGAATCAATAGGATTGGAAGAATTAACAAAAAATTAATAGGGCCTCTGTAAAATTTCTGGGCCAAGGGGGGCCAGGACCTAGGCTGGCCCAGGCCGTGGTTCCGCCCTTGGTTACAATGGCATATAACACAATTAGTGTCGCAATTGATATGCCTTCTATGGAGCACGTCTCTTGTCAGAATTTTGTTTCTTAGAATCAGAAGAGCAAATATTCTGACAGGAGGCGGAGCTTTGGCTTTCCAGACTTCTCTGAATGGTCACAATGTTCTGCTTCTTCCAGTAGCATCCTATAAACCGATGTGGAGCTGTAAACTTCCCTATTTTGTCCATCTCAAAATCAATTCATCTCTTTGTTGGCTAAGAAGAAAGAAGGCCATCCAGAAGAAGCCAAAAGAATGCCATGCCGAAGAGGCCAACTGATGAGCTGTTATGAAGTTTAGATTATTGGATTAATTAAAAGGAAGCAGCTAACAGTCCCCCAACTCCAGTCCCCCAAAAATCCCCCAACTAATTCTGTAAACATCAATACTAAATTCTGTAAACATCAATACTAAATTCTGTAAACTAATTCAACAAATCCTATCAACATAAAACTTTCAATTTTGTGTGGTCCCCAATAACTTCCACTTTAACTACCACTTTAACCACCACTTTAACCACTTTAACTACTTTGATTGGGACCACTTTTAAACCTTTAACCAGGACCACATCTAGAAGATCTCTAACAACTTTTCAAAACTAAAAACTAACCATGACTACATTAAAACTTTGTAAACAAAAATATGTAAAAAATATTCGAGTTTTTTTTTCAAATTTTTTTTTTCAAAACTTTATATTCAAACTTTTTATTCGGAATTTTTATTTTCCAAAATTTATTTTCAAAATTTTTATTCGGTTTTCAAAAAAAAATTTCAAAATTCTTTTTTGAATTTTTTCTTCAAAATTTTTTTGTCTCATTCTAGATACTACTTTTAATTATTTTGAATTCTGTAAATCTTACTACATAATTCTGTAAATAGTTTCGTTTAATCCTATAAACCGGTAAAAAAATAAATTCAATTTTTAAATTTTTTCAATATTTTATTTTTTTTTGAAATTTTATTTTTTTTAAATGTAAAAAAGAATTCGAATTTTTTTTCAAATTTTTTTTTCCAAATTTTTTTTTTCAAATCTCCCTCTAGATACACATAGTATCCTGTAAACATACACATATATTATCCTGTGAACATACACATATTATCCTGTGAACATACACATAGTATCCTGTAAACATACACATATTATCCTATAAACATACACATATTATCCTGTGAACATACATATTGTACTTGAAATTATGGCAGTTGAAAGCGCGTCAGAACTAAGCTAAAAAGGGAAGGCTTTTATACACGGGGATTTTCGGAGGACTGTAGCCCGGGGGACGTTACCTTTCAAAGATCCCCCAACTCCAGTCCTCCAAAAATCCCCCAGATATTTTCAAAGATCCTGTAAACTAATGGAGCAAATTCGGTAAACTTCAATACTAAATCTTGTAAACTAATTCAACGAATCTTGTCAACATAAAACATAAACTTCAAAAAAAAAATTTCAAAACTTTTTTTCAACTTTTTGTTTCAAATATCATTCTAGATGCTATTTTCAATTATTTTAAATTCTGTAAACCTTATCACATAACTCTGTGGATAGTTTCGTTGAATCCTGTAAACAAAAAAATTCAAATTTTAATTTTTTTTCAAAATTTTATTTTATTATTCAAATTTTTTTTTAAATGTAAAAAAAAAAATTCGAATTTTTTTTTTCAAACTTTTTTTTCCATTTTTTTTTTCAAATTTCCTTCTAAATACTACTTTTAATTATTTTGAATTATGTAAACCTTATCACATAACTCTGTAAATAGTTTCATTTAATCCTGTAAACCGATAAACAAAAAATTCAAATTTTATTTTTTAAAAATGTAAAAAAAAATTCGAATTTTTGTTTTCAAATTTTTTTTTTTCAATTTTTTTTTTCCAATTTTTTTTTTCAAATCTCCTTCTATATACTGCTTTTAATTATTTTGAATTCTGTAAACATGATCACATAACTCTGTAGACAATTTCGTTGAATACTGTAAACCGCTAAAAAAATTCAAATTTTAATTTCTTTCCAATTTCTTTTTTTTAAATTTGCATATAGATACTATTTTTAATTGTTTTGAATTATGTACATCTTATCATATCACTCTATAGAAAGTGTTGTTGAATACTAGAAACATAACAACTAATCTCAAAACACACATGCTATTAGATCTACCAATGAGACATCATTCTTATCACTAAACAAAATAAATTACCAATAAATAACATAAATGTTTTCCACCAAACATAACATTTCATACAAATCAAAGCAAACATGAAGAAGTATAACATAACACTACTTATAAAACATAAATGTTTTCAAATTTTCTCCCTCTTTGATTCTAAGATGGAGTGACCAATGAAGGTGATACACTTCTGCCCCTTTGGCATCAACACTATCACCTCCAGATAGCCATCAAGAAATTCTGTAAACATAATACACGAATTCTATAAACCCATACACTTTCTACATCTCCTGACATCTTCCTTGAACTTGCGCATGTTGATTCTTTCTCAGGCTATGGCAAGTTGGAACAGCTCCAACGAACAACGGTTTACACCGGCAACATGAAAAAATAAGTTGAAAAATTCAAACCTTTTAAATGAATAAATCAAATTAATACAAAATTCTACTCCAAGGTCTTCTTTCTACTGAGCTGCTCTTTAATCTCAATAACAAAAACTTGCTGGTTATTTTCTAGTCCACGTACCAAATTCCTAATAAATTGGCAAGTTTCTATTTTATGTACCAAATAACAATCAATTTGATATTTTTCCCAAATTACCAATATGGTGAAATTTAGTGCAACACTAATCAGCACTAATGAGAAAAGGGTGCTGACATACACCACATTCAATCGTCTCAGATCCAGATGTTGGAACTTGCACCTGTAAATCGGTACAACTAGTAAACACAACCATCCTAAAGAAGTAACGAAGGGTAAATAGTATTTATAAGTATTTCTAACCTGAAGATCAGTGCAAACAGGGCATGCAACTTCCCTCAACAGCCCACCTGATCCATTGGATTTGGAACCTGTCATGAAAAGCATCAGATATATGAATATATATTTAACACTTCACCACCAAAATAAACTTCAAACAATTTTTGGACTTGCATAGTTCAACAAATCATTAGAGATGTACCTGAAGTTGACTTCCGATTTCTCTCCAATTCCTCCTGCTCAGAATTAGATTTGCGATTCTCTGACATAAAATTCGGTGGAAAGTTGGGAAATCTAAGCATAATTCAAAGTACCATTTAAACTCGAATTCTGTAGACATAAGTTAGAATCCTGTAACTCTAATTAAATAATCCAGTAGACAATTAAACAGTTGGATCTAGCTAAAGTTAATTTCATGAATATGATGGACTATTCTAGAAAATTTCTATTAATGTGGGTTGGGTTGGGCTAGTGTTGCTTTCTCAGACATAATTCAAACAAAAACAAATACTACTATAATTTATAATATATATATGGATAAATTATTAAATTTGATTTTATTTCTGTGGAGTATTAATCACTTACAGAAATTAATGTATCTCGGTACCTATAGTAAAAGTACCAGTGTAACTGCACGTGCTTCAAAAATCCTGTAAACATGACAGATAAAACCTGTCACATAAATTTTTATACATATCATATAAAACATGTAAAACCTATCATATAAATCTTATAAATATGAATACAAGAGATGCACAAATACACATCCAAACAACAACACTGATATAATTACGCATAAGCTTCTAATCATACTCGAGTTCATCATCTGGATCAGTTGCTTGACCCCGCAAGGCAAAAAATGTTAAATTATAGTAAAGAATCTTACTCTCTTCGCAAGGCTATGGCTGTCTGTTGCCATAAAACCAAGAGAAAGAGACAGAGAAGACTGCGGCAACAATGACGTCATCTCCGACGTCTTTTCCAGGTAAGTGGTAGCCCCTACAGCCTAGATTAGAAAACAACTCTTTAGATCCAATTGATTAATTAATTGAGGTTGGGAAATGAAAATGAACTCAAAGTATTCTTTCCATTCTGATCGCGAGAAACTAATAGTGGAATTCCATCAGGAATCTGGGATTTTCAAAATAAAGACATGGATCAGAGGAGTTCCAATTGATTAATTTATTGGTCGAGCATCTATTCTGAATCTCTGATTAGAAGTTACTGGTACAGTAGAGAAATTCATTTGCAGTTATTTATCTTTTCTCTTACTTATGAATGACAGCTATATTAGATTCCCTATTCTCATTAAGCAAGCGACCAATTGCTTCCTTCTGAGCATGTCTTAAAATTCCAGATTTAACATACTTGTGTTTACATAAGCCAATCTTCACAACAAATTACTCAATTGGATATATTTAGAAATAATATGTGAAGTAATAGCCCATATACCCTGCACAAGAGTAATCAAAATTATAATTTTCTTCAATCAGAATTTCGCATTGGTCACTTTAAAATTATTTTTCGATGTAAAGATCAAATTCTCCAAATACTAACTATCATTGAAATGTGAAGAACATTTACCAGAATTCCATAATGGAATGCCGAATGCCCACAATGGTCATGATTATGTTGATCACAGTGGCAAGAGAGATGATACTTAGTGGCGATAAGGTGAATTTCTACTCGAGAGAGATGATACTTGGCGAGATCTGCAGAGGATACGAGAAGAAAACGCCATGGCCGCCTGAGCTAAGCACACACTTCTTTCGATCAGGGTTCTTTGAGTAAATCAAAACTGATAAATGATCACCGCTATTTGTTTTGTAAAATTTACAATTTTGTAAATGGAGTGCACAATATAGTCAGAAGGAAATTGAAGTGACAAAAGAACAAATTCAAACGAAATGATGATAAATTTTGACCAAAATGCATGTTAGTTTCAAACTAAACCAAAACAAGATGCAAATTTGGAGAAATTAAGGAGCAGCTCCTGTTACCACAATTTCTGAATATATTGACATTAGAGACAATACACATTTCGTTCAGAACAATTGCTTTCTAATTTTCTCAAGCGACAATTCCAAATCAAAACTTAGGAACAATATACAGCTCATTGTTCGTGACCTAAGTAATTAGCAAAGTTACGCACTCGATTAAACTTCGACAAAGAAGAAAGAGAGATAATGAAGTTATAAAAAGGGTAGATCTCGAGAAGCGGGACCTACCTGGAAGTGAAAGTCAGAAGCAAGGTGCATTTTCCACAGAGCGGCAGCAAGGCTTCTTGCTAATGTGGCGTCGGACTGCGAGGGAGACGAAGGCGGAGACTCACCCTCTGTGCTGGTGCCTCCGGTGGGAACACGGCGGCGGCGCAAGTGAGGAGAGGGGTTAATTGTTGTAGAGGGAGATCGCTAAATCTGTAGAGGAAGGAGAGAGAGATCGGAACGGAGGAACGGAGGAGATCTGCGCTGGAGCCTCCGGTGCGAACACGGTGGCGGCGGCGCGAGGATCTCGCCGTGGGGAGGTTGATCGGAGCAGCCATTCATTTTTTTTCTTTTACTGCCTTTTTTAATCGGATTTTCAAAATGAAGACATGGATCAGAGGTTTATAAATGGTCGTAGTACCATTATAGTTCTGTTAGAAAGTGGATAAGATGGCTGCGGGGATTTTACGGGGACTGAGAGACGGGGGATAATACCTTTTCTCTAATTAAAATTATGTAAAAGCTCGTATTATCTATGAGGTTTTGGATATCTTATGATGAAGTATGTTATGCAATTAGTTTTCTTGATCCTATAGTGTAAGTAGATGTTATCGTGCTCGACTGCTTACACGCAATTATTAAGATAAGTACAACTAATCATTTTTAAAGTTTCGATAGCGAAATTAAAAATTATCAAAAGCAAATCAAAGATCTTAAAAATCAAAGTCTCCTCGTGTAAATCAATTAATTAGATTACATACTTTTTTGCATAGTAATCTGTAAAACAACAGTTAAAACGTTTTTCGCAAACCGTCAGAAGAACTGTAAAGTGATTTCGCTCCTCTTTCTCTTTTTAAGTAATGACAACTTGTTTTTTATGAAATATCGATGAAGAGAGGATCAACCTTACTGTTAGAATATCTCTTTTTTAATGCTTGTCATTAAAGCAATCATTTATAGGGGAGATGGATAATATCCCGCATCCTTTAATTATGATTTAATAGCGCACCCTTTAAATCAACCTATCAATATGCACGACCCTTTAATTAGTCTAATCTGATATGCACCTTTTAATCAAAGTCATCATGCATGAATATATATATATATCACACTACAAGCATTGCATGCAAAAAGATTCATCGTTGATATTGTAAATTAGATTCGACAAAGAATTTGAAAAGATCATTGAAACCTTTACACAAGAAGCAAACCAATCCAACATGACTGAGATTTAAGTACAGTTCAAACTTATATTACAATTCCAGTAAAAATTAATGCAGTGGAGGTAACATCCTGGCCCGGTTTCTGGCAACAGCTGGTCCTACAATCCACTTGAGGAGCAGCTTCACTTTCACCTTTTTTGCCAAAAATGGCGTAGCCGACATCTCTGCATTCACGCCATTTTTTGACATGCTTGTGACAAAGCCTCGAACCAGATCCTCACACAATTTCGAGTCAAAATCGTTATTCACAAACGAAATGCATTCTGACGGCGACATTTCCTCCTCTTCTTTTCTCAGGAGAGCATCTCTGACCTCCTTCGAGACAACCAAGCACTCGCCTTGCACCAATATATCGTATATGTTGCTCTCTTCACTGTCACTTTCTTCCCTCTCCTCTGCTTCAAATTCAATTATTTCTTCTTCCTCCGTAGAAGAATTATTTTTCCTATTACCAAAGCATTAAGGCAGTTATTGAATTTTCATACACTAAAAGAAAATAATCATGACACAGTTTTTGACATATGTGTACCTATCTACATGGCAGATAGAGAAAACGGAATGAACACCAGCAATACAAAAATAGAACTCACAGAAGAAGGCGTTTACATCTCTGCCATCGGCGTGCCGGCAATGACACATTACCACTGCTGATGGCGCTGAATAGGCGCTTCTTCATCTCTTTCTCTTTGCACCGTAATGAGCAAAGTCAATTCTTCTTTTTCTTATTTTTTTTATTTTCTCTTCTGGTATGACAATGAGAATTATGAACTGGTATAAATGACTATGAAGGATTTGATGCCAATTTATAGAGGTCATGAGTTCCCCTGGAAGTTTCCTTTTTATCAATATACCTTAACAATTTTCAACCGAGATAACAATAAAAATAATATAAATTTGGTAAGAGAGAAATTTCCTTTCTTTTTCCCGGTCATTGCAGATATCCATCAAGATCGTTACATTTAATTGTAAAATGTAGAGAAAACCGCGTCAGACCTTCCAAAAATAATTAAATTTTGACAATGACATGGGAATTGAACAATTTTCTAAATAGAAGAGAGATATTTATTTTGAAACATTCTACATTTTTTTTCTAATAAAAGATAAAATGAGTATTATATGAATTTAACATGATTTCTAATAGAAGAAACAATAAAATGAATAGGTTTGTAAGTTTTTGAAATTTACAAGGGTAAATATGATAATATTAACTTTTGAGAGGGAAATAAGTAATTTTGATGTATTTGAGGGGTATACATGAAATTCCCATGTTATGCATGTTAATTTGTTCGCCTTCATTTTTTGATGAATGTAAGGTTGATTCTTGATTGTGGAGTATAAATAAAATCAATGTTTAACTAATAAAGATTCCAAAAGATCTTCATCCAACTAATATTTTCTTCGTTGGCCGAAATCATTAATGAAACAAATGGAATTCATATTTTATGACATAATATATATATATAGGGTCTGTCTAAATTGCTGCTGGCAGCATTTCAGTAGAGGTGCTGCCGGGGCTATATTTAGCCGTGTGATGTCCAAACAAGAAATCCAAACAGTTACATGTTTAATCTATATTATAATCTACTTGGAGACCAAATTTTACATTTTTTGGAATTTTTTTACTATATATTAAGCTGGTTTGAAAACCGCTGATTTCAAAACCAGCTTAATATATAATAAAAAAATTCCAAAAAATATAAAATTTGGTCTCCAAGTAGATTATAATATAGATTAAACATCTAACGGTTTGGATTTCTTGTTTGGACATCAAAAAACAGAAAAATAGGCGGCAGCACCGCCGGCAGAAATGCTGCCGGCAGCAAATTAGCCACAGCCATATATATATATATATATAGAGCTAGGCTACGGTGAGTTGCGAAGTAAAACGCGTTTCTACTTCACGCCGTATTTTTATTTTGAAAGTCCAAATTACCGATCCGAACCGTTAGATATTTAATCCATATTGAAATGTGCTTGGAGACCAAATTTTACATTTTTTAGAATTTTTTTACTATTTATTAAGCATTTTTTAAAATTGCTGTTTTGCTGTGAACAGTAAAAAACAATAAAATTTTCTGGACCATCAGATCAGCGACTTTCAAAATTGCTTAATAAATAGTAAAAAAATTCCAAAAAATGTAAAATTTGATCTCCAAGCACATTTCAATATGAAGAACAAGATGAACGGTTCGGATCGACGTTTTGAACTTTAAAATTGCAAAATATGAGCGTGAAGTAAAATAGTCGCTTTACTTCGCAACTCACCGTAGCCTAGCTCTATATATATAGAGAGAGAGAGAGTGGCTAATGTGCTTCCATAAGCACTTGGCCCGAAGTGCTGCCACCCCATTTTCGATTTTTCAAAATCCAAACAGTCGATCCGAACCGTTCATCTTGTTCTCCATATTAATATCTGCTTGGAGACCAAATTTTACATTTTTTGGAATTTTTTTGCTATTTATTAAGCCACTTTGAAAATCGCTGATCCAACGGTGGCTTGCCAAACAGTAAAATCAGGGGTTCACCGTTGGATCAGCGATTTTCAAAGTGGCTTAATAAATAGCAAAAAAATTCCAAAAAATGTAAAATTTGGTCTCCAAGCAGATATTAATATGGAGAACAAGATGAACGGTTCGGATCGACTTTTTGGATTTTGAAAAATCGAAAATGGGGTGACAGCACTTCGGGCCAAGTGCTTATGGAAGCACATTAGCCACTCTATATATATATATATATATATATTTTTGGCAACAAGGAAAAGAGAATATATATGCAGATATTGCAACCTTTTAGCATTCATTTCGGCCAACACTTGTGCTTACTATACTGTTTGAGTGCTAATTAAGCAAAACAATATTTGAAAGGAATTAGGTTGAATTTCAGAGTGAATTCATTTGAAAATTCTTGCTACCGTCAGTTCAAATCCTCACCTGCTTTCCCAAGTAACTCCCCTCTGCCGGGTTAAACTAATAATTAAACCAGATTTATAAGAAATTAACCAAGGAAGAGTTTTGAGATTTAAATTATTTAATATACTAATTGCAAATTATATATTGATAGTTTCCTTAAAAATAAAACCTCACCAAATATGAAATTATTAAAGAGGACACTTTGAGCACATAATGTTTCCTATTAAATTAACTTTGTATCACTATCCCAAATTATATCATAATTCTATTCCAAAAGCATCCATCCTATCACTATGCAACATTGTATCATCTTAAATATCAGCATCTTCAAATCAACCCATTCTGCGCTTGTTTATCCTTCAATCTCTACATGTAACAAAGAGAGCCTATGGATCAAATTAAGCAAATGGTGTATTTTTGTTGAAGGCTCTTCTTTCAGATTGGAACTGCATGTAAATCAGAGGTGAAGTGACAAACAATAAGTACTGTTCATTTCAGTTTTTCACAAATAAAGTGAATATGTGCTATATATTATTACCACATATTTCACCTGAGGGCTTGCATGAAACTGCAACACAAATATGACTGTTCAACAAGAATATTAGAGAACAACAGAATGCTGAAACTCACCTTCCACGTCTTTTTGTGTTCTTAGTGGCTTTATTTTGCTCTTTACACTAAAATAATCAATGCAAAGCTACACTAATCAGCAACAATTATTAGCAAATATTACCAATAGAGCGGTATGCATCTACTGTTAAGCACATGACTAGAGAATACAAAATTAACTAAGAACTAATTATCATAAAAAAATTGCAAAATTTCTAAGATTTCTATGACTTCTAATAAACAATTTATAAATGGAAAGAAAGAAAGGGAGAGAATATCTACCGTTTAGCTAAGACAAGCAAAGTGAGGAAAGAAGTGGTGGTCTCTAGGCCACCCATCCAAGGTGCGCAAGCATATATTAATCAAGAAAACCATCTAAAATTTCAAATCGTATGGTGTAGAACAACACACACCCCCCACCATCAAACCAGAGTTGGTCCGAGGGGCATCAGACACCTCCCTCTACCATACCATACAACCAAACCGACATATACGACAATCAAAACATCGATCGTCTTGCTTTGATTCTTTTCCCCTGAGAGAATTTGTCAAACAACATTAATGTTCAGATTTTTTTTAAAACAAAATTTGACAAAAAGTCTAGAATAAATAGAAAAAAGGACCAAGGGGATTGATACCAAATGGACTGAGGTTTAGATAACTAGAGCCACTTAACGTAATTGTTGTTTATTGTGCGTAAAATTTAATTAACACAGAGGAAATTTATAAACAAGATAATATTATTAACACAGAACAAACCTTAAATTTCCATTAAATTAACCCCCCCCCCTCCCTCACAAAAAAAAAAAAAAAAGTAACTTAAACTTAAAATGAAGATTCACGTATACATATAAACTTCACTGCATGGTATATGAACTATGCTTCAAATCATGTCTCCATGATTCAAACCATGGTTCCGAAAATCGGCCGATTCCGAGTCAACTCGGAATCGGTGGTGTCCGGGCCGAGTTTTACCCGATTCTCGCGCCCGTGCGAGTTTTTCGGCAAAACTCGGATGAACAGTGCCGAGTCAGCCGAGTTTTACCCGATTTTGCCCGATTCTCACTAACCTGTGCGAGTTTTGTCCGATTATCGTAGGCGTTGTGCTGAGGAGAAGAGAAGAATCGGGTTTTGGAGGAAAAAACGGGTTGAACAGTGTAGAATCGGCTGATTCTGCCAACAGCCGACGAGACGGGCTCGTACGGCATAGAGGCGAGAGCGGGTAAATCAAATCCCGTCGTTTCTTTCTCCTGGCAGGAAGGAAAAGAGAGAGAGGGAAGGCGGAGTGGGCCCCGTGCTCAGTGGCAGAGAAGGAGAGAGAGAGATCACTCTTGCGTGAAAGGGAGAAGGAGAAGGGAAAAGGAAGAAAGGGGGTCTGTGGGGCCCGTCGGCAGAGAAAGGAAAAGAGGTCATGGACCCGAAATTTTAACTCAATGGAGCTTATTCCCCATTTTCAATTCCACTCAAAGATCAAAGGGTGAGATTGCTTTAGGATTTGTGCTTGATTTAATCCAAAGGTTCAAAAAAATTCAGAATTTCAATATGAACTCATCTAATTCAAAATCAACCATATAAATATCCAAGGGCCTGTTCGGCAAGCTATGGAATAGCAAGGGAATAGAGTAGAATAGAGGAATTGTGGAATTGGGAATTGACTACTCTTCTAATCTATTCCAATTACGTTCGGTAACCTCAACAATTAGAATAGTGGAATAGAACATTCATTAAAATATATAAATGATTGGAAATGACTCTTATGACCTTATTGAATTTTGATTTTATAATGAATTGAAATGCATGCAACTAACTATGTAACTATGCAAATAACAATTTCGGTTGCTGTGCTAAATAACAAATTGCAATTTTCTGTAATAAAAAATAAAAATATAATCATGCAATTTTCATTAAAAAGGACGTAAATAAACTATAATAACATTAAACATCAAATAACAATAAATTTAATCCAAATAAACAATAAACTAAAATAGTATAATAGATATTAAAATAGCAATAAAAAATAAATTTACAAGAAGCGTTTACAAATTTAATTTCTATGGCTTCTTCGGTTTTGCATATTTTCCCACAATGCATTTTTTATAGTTGTTCGCAACACATCTCCAACATGTATATCAATCGGATCATTCTCTTCGTTTGACTCTTCGTTAGACTCTTCATCTTCCTCGTCCTCCTGTTCTCGTTGCTCTTCTTGATGGTTCAAAAAATCATCATCGTCATTTTGTAACTCATTTTGTATTATGATAAAATTGTGCAAAATAAAACATGCTAAAACAACCAAACATTGTTTCTTAAATTTATATGGATGCATTATCCTGAGAATCTTGAATCTATTCTTTACCACACCAAATGCCCTTTCGACAACATTTCGCAGTTGGGCATGACGGTGATTGAATAGATCCTCCGCTGATCGATAGCGACTGGATCTAGCAACTTGTTGAAATTGTGATAAATGGTACATATGACCACGAAATGGACAAAGAAATCGACCTGTGTTAGCATACCCTGCATCAGCCAGGTAATATCTCCCTTGTGGAACGGTAAAACCACCTCTCTCAATTGCCTTACGTAAAACCTTCATATCATTAGCTGATCCCTCACATCCCACTGAGACGAAAACAAATTTCATATCAAAATCAACTGCAGCCATAACATTCTGTGATACAAAATTTTTTCTGTTAATATGAACCAATCGCTTTCGCCTTTTTACCAACGCAGGAATGTGCGTACCATCAATCGCACCTAAAGCATCCTGTACAAAAGTTAGTCAAAATTATATCACAATATAATATGTTAGAAGTGATTAAGAGTTAGATGCTAGAAATGATTAAGAATGCGAGAGAGAGGGGTACCTTAAAAAGAAAAAAGTTGGTGCCATTAGCAACACATGCATGCCTTGGTGTATCAACAGTAGGTAGTTTGATGTAGTCTCCACGCATTTCAATTACACTCCACATAACATCATTGAATGCTCTATGCACAGTATCAAGCGACCGCTTAAAATTTGTTCCAATAGATCTCATATTTGAAGCATGACCAAGAATGTGCAAAAACATGCCAACTTGTTCTTCAATTGTAACTTCTTCAGTTTTCACAATTCCCTTTGACATGACTTCTTGGCATAGCAGTTGGAATTTGTTTTTGTTCATTCGAAAATAATTGTACGGCTTTGATGGAATAGCATTTAATATACTCATAACATATTCATAACCTGTATAGATATTATTATAAGTTTGATCGGTTTCTTCATCTGTGAGTGTTGTGCTAGTAGTGTCGATTTCTCCAAGAATGTTATTGGTAAAGAACCATGATTCGTCGTCATCATTGAATAACTCTCGCAATCGTTCAGTTGTCAATTCATCCATATTACCTACATTATAATAATGAAATATATGCTCTTTAATATATTTATCCATCAAGGCTTTTTCTACAATTGTAGGTTGTGTACCTCAGGTTGGTACTGGTAATGATCTAATACCAGGTGCCAATTCAAGAATGTCTTGGGCTGAGGCCTTATATTTTTTAAATATAAAAATTTTGTAACTGTTCTAACCTTTTCTCATCTATGCCAAATTATCCTTTCAATCATTCTAAATTAATTTGTTTGTTTGCAAGGCCTTTTGTACCGGAATAATTGATACATCCACCTCCACTATACCCTCTGTACCAGAAAAATTTACAAGGCCCTTTTAAACTCCCAAATTTCCCAAATTTACAATCCACATAGTAGTAAACCTTATTCATCTTGCATATGGTTCAGCAAATCTATTAGTGTAAACCTTATTCACATAACAGATAATGCAGTTCTAATTATATGATAGTACATCTCCACAACCTTGCTGTATTGGTAAGTCACTCTCATCTCCACATAACAGAACTATCGTGATACAAATATATATATATATATATATATATATATATATATATATATATATATATATATATATATATATATAGTCCTCAATATGAGATTCAAATGAGTAAATATATGTTAGGATGATCTAACCCTGCTGGCGTCGGGCTAGTTAGTCCTTTTTTGTGCAAATTCCACAAATTTTGGATCTTTTTTAAAGGGTCAAAAAGACGAATCGAAATATATATTACCAAAATCAACTTACAATAGAGCTTCCAGTGAGTCTTTCAGAGAAGACGACTTGAGCAGTAATGAAGCTCAAGAATTGGAGAGGAGGAATGGAGGGAGTTAGCACAGCTAAGAGGCCATCGTACCAAAATCGCTTTAACAAGACGGATCTCATTTGAAAGTAGAATCCGCGTCCATTTCACCGGTAGTTTTAGTTTTGCAAATCACTCAACAGATCGGTGGATATATTGGATTGGAGGAGATGAAGAAAGAGGGTTTTCTCATCTGCGTTGTGCAGGGAGAAGAAAGAAAGAAAAGTATTATAATGGAGGGAGAAGAAAGAAAATGAGTATTAAATGCCACATCAGCCAAATGAAGGGTAAAAGGAGTCTTTTTTTCGTTGCTTTTCCAGTCCAATTCTCTATTCCAACCTTTCATTGGAATTGAGAAAAGAGGAAAAGCCTCTCTATTCCGCTCCTCTATTCTCACTCATTATTTTCGTGTTCGGCAATAATAATTCTTTAATTCCATTCAATTCTCTTATTCCAACCCTACCGAACAGGCCCCAAGGGTTAAGACAAATCCAGAATTAAAATGAGGTTTCTAACTAAATTGGTTGGAAAAGAAAATTTTCGTTATAATATTCATATATGCATATAAATATCTAATTTGGCTATATAATTCATTATGAACGAGATTTGTAACTTTTGTAATTTTTATTAGTACGAGAGATTCGTATTTTTATTCTCCTAATTAGAACTCAATATATATATTTATTTTCACGAAATTGAATTAATTTGGTTCATTTTCTTTCTTAAGTTTCACAATGGTAACGAATTTTCTTTCTTAAGTGTGTTCTATTTGTAATGTTTGTAATACATTATATAATTAGTAAATTATGTGAGTGTAATATTGTCTTAATTAACATAGTTTTTTTACAAATTATTTTTATCAATTTTTTCCTATTTTTTGGCTACAAAACAAGGGTTTTGCCAAAAAAAACCGAGTTACCGATCCGATTCTTCTGATTCCGGCCGATTCATCCGATTCTGACTCGACGGTCAAAAATCCAATTCCGAGTTTCAGAACCTTGATTCAAACCTTACTGCTAGATGAACTACTATCAGACGGGCTTGTCTGTGTCGAGTTCTTAGCCTTTATCCAACCATACCATAGGCACAGAATGATTGTACCAACTACCAGCAGGGGTATGAGCAGTACTTTATACCATACGATAGGTGGAGGTAGTAGCAAGAAAGTTCTCAGGGCCACCGAGATGACAACGAATACAATTGCTATTTTCATGGCCTGTTTCTGGAGCCAGGCAACACCCTGACTCGGTTTGGTTATAAGTGTGATAAGTAAGGGGACAATGCTCCAAAAGAAGCTCAGAAAATAAAAAAGCAAGTACATCTTGTATGGTATGATGAGATTATGTACCGATGCAATAGCAATTGCCATGGGCTGAACTTGCTCGGCTATGCGCTCTAAGTAGCCTTTTGCTTGGTTATCTCCAGTACTGGCACTGTCACGTGTGGTGATCATGATGTCTATAGGTGTTTGATCAGGTTTGGCCGGAGCAATTGCAGTGAGAGACTTTTGGTTTAGTGGTAGTGAGGTTGTGTTATTGAAGGAATTGTTACTGATTGAGGTGAAAGAAGCACCCAATATTGTCGTTATTGCGAGTTTCTCTTTCTGTTTACTTACGTGCAATATATAGTATAGTCGTTGGCAGTTTTTCCACCGAGTTAGCTTGGGTCCGATGTCCATTGGACCCAAATTGGTTCCAGTGGATTCGCTCATCATCGGATCTACTTTAGAATTCGTACTCGCACTTTTGCGTATGTTTTAAAATTTGTGCGCACGAATCTTAAGACAGATCTGATGGTGAGCGAACCCATTGGAACCACTTTGGGTCCAATGGGCATCGGTTGTGTTTGACTTCACCGGTAATTGCGACTTTTAAATTATTAAGATAATGATGACTTTGACGAGTCAAAAAGGAGCATTAATTACAAAGATAATGCTATTAAATCATTATGTAAGAAGGGTATTGAACTGAATAGGATGTGTTAATTTTGAATATTGATCTGAACAATAATATGTCGTTCCCACAAAATATTTTGTTAGTAAAATATATATCACTGACTAATTTAATACTGCTAGAAATTAAAAAATGTTATAAAAATAATGCTAACTAATAGCAGCACTATTATGTAAGTTGCGGTACAGAAATGGGATGCAATCTAGCTTAACACAAAACTATATATGTTTAATTCCGTGTTTAACTAATAGCAGCACTATTATGTTAGTGAAATCTCTCGTACGTGATTAATTTATTTTTGAAAGTATGTGATTAGAGTTCCGTGTTTAATTTGCTTCATTTTCTTATTGCTTCAATTTTAGTTAGAAGATGTGGCCACCATCTTGCAATCTTCGGCCGATGGGCGGCTAAATTGATATGTTCCTCTTGGCATATCGATCTAGAAGCACAGGAATAATATAATTTTCAGAGATGAGTACATTTTTTTTTTTTTTTGGGTTTCTGACTGTGCACAATACTTTAATTGGACTGCATAGACGAGGTTTTAATTGATGTAGAACGCACCATGTACTGGGACATACCGGAATCTGCTGTACAGTTGTTTATTTCTCTATTTAAGTTCTAATAAAATTTCCTTGACTGCATCAGTCAAGTTATCAAAAAAAAATTTAGTTAGGAAAAAAAAAAAAAAAGAAGTGTTTTTCTGCTGTATGACTGTATTTATGTATGAATTCAATTAAAATTAACGAATGCATATTTTAAAAATAGTTACAAAATTTTAAGTAAAGACATGGTGTCCTTAAACTTATCAAGTTTAATTCTTGGTGAGCTTAACTCTTTTTTTTTTTTTTAAATAGTGGTATTTACCACCGATTTCATTTGAAATCAGAAATTAATGCATATCTGATCTAGTACCTAAAATTGGTACCAAAATCAAATAAGGCATGGTGAGCTTAACTCTAAGATCTATCAATTAAATAGACTCTAAATGACAATTTTAGATCATTGAAAGTGATTTTTTTCATGAGTAATGTGTTACATGCATTAACCGGAAAAAAAAACAAAGATTCTTCTTTTGAAGTTATTTAATATATAATCAAATGGTAAAAAAAAGTTTAGAAATTTGTAATGCATTCATTTTTTATTTTTTTTTACCGCTTAATTGTATATTAAATTACTCCAAATTTTATAAATTTTGTATACAAATGCGACAATCGTGAAGTACATCAGTTTTAACGACTCGTATTTTTTGCTTGAAAGAAATTCAATACTTTCTGAGTGAAAGCTCACCAAGACAGATTATTATTAAAAGAAATTTAAAAACTTCATTTCTATTTCAGTTACCAAATCAAAAGATTTAGAAAGTTAGTATAGAAAAGAAAGATTCATTTTTATTTCAGTTACCTAACAAAAAGAACAGTCAAAATAAGTTAGTATGACGATCATCCTCCCACATCAGCTGCTTCCGTGGGGTGAAAGATTGAAAGTACCATCATTGACTCAAAAATATATCCTCCTCTCACATCAGGTGCTTCTGTGGGGTGAAAGACTGAAAGTACCATCATTTACTCAAAAATATATCATCCTCTCACATCAGCTGCTTCCGTGGGGTGAAAGATTGAAAGTACCATCATTGACTCAAAAATATAATTGTTGACCAAAATCCGGGTGTTCTAAATCAGCTCCATACAGCCAACACTAAATAAAATCAATTCAGATTTTTCACAAGACATACAATCCTGAGTTGGCAGTAAAGGTACCCAGACCTGAGGCAATTATATTATATAAAAATTAATAATTGTGCTCATCTTTTGCTTGTACAGTATCTCCATTCTTATGCACGTAGTTGTTCTTTTGATTAAATACATCTATTTTATGTGTAGAAATCTAAATTTAATTAGTTAAAAACAAATTCGCCTCAAGAACTGCTACATGGCTTGTCACAATTAAAATCGAATAAATCCCTAACAATCCGTTTTCTTATTTCTCTTTACAATTATCTTCAATTCCTGCAATTTAATTATTTCCTTATTTCTCTGTTTTCTCAATTTTATTTCTCCTCTTCCTCCATAGTTTCGATAATGAAAATGAAAACTATCATATTTTTCCGAATTTTGTTTAGGGCTATTGTATCTTTGTGAATAAATGAATAACATATCTTGTGCTGATGAAAACAATCATATATTTCCGATCTTAATATATATGTGGAAAAAAATCCTTATTTGAATTATTTAATCACATCTTCCCTAATTTTGTTTATTTACATATTATTTCTCCTCTAAATCGTTTAATAACATGTCTTGCTTGTGGAAAAAAATTAGATATTAAATCACAATGATACTTCAATAACTTTTTTCATATTATATTTGATCTTTTTTTTTTCATTTATTGTTGTTTTTTTTATTGGTATTTATTATTTGGATGTTTATTTGTTCTCGTTTGTGTCTTTTATTTCATTAAATATTTTTTTTTCTTAATTTTGTGTGAAAGTCAAACAAAAGGTCACTTTAAATTATATTCAATCTTATAATATGTTCCTGTTGCAATGCTTGGGCACGATACTAGTTTTTTTTGTTAATTATGGTATGCAGTTTGAGAGAGGAGAGACAAATGGGATTTTTGTAGTAAAAAAACAAAAACAAAAATACCCAAGTCGTATGAAATTCCTACAGTTTGGGTATTTTTAATAAAAATTTGAAAAAATTGATTATTTCTAATAAAATATCTCTATATCCGTTTCTTATATGATGTACATAGTTGTCCTGATTCACCAACGGCTGAAATTGAAAGATAAATTTTCGAATTGAATATTAACCCTCCAATCACTTAATTGTTGGTCCCAAAAACACTTAGAGGGAGTGAATAGACATTTTTTAACTTTTAAAATAATCTAAGTTATAAATCCCTAGTGTGTCTTATAGTTATTTTTGACGGAAACTAGAATAACTTGGTTTTAAACAAAATTAATAAACAATAAAATAAAGAGTAGAGTTTAAAAACACTTAACATGAGATATGACATTCGATCATAATACTTGTCTCCCTTTCCTGCTCAACTACATCTGACGCTCTCCATTTGTAACTAAATATTCTGTTAATTGAGGTCAAACCGATATTTTCATTAGTAACAGCACGATGCTCTTAATTAATTAATTTTCTGCTTGGTTGGAGGCCTGTTGGGCTTCACTAGTTTAATCAATCTCAGTTTTCTACTGATTATTTTACTGGACCAAGAGACACTTTACGTCTATCACGCACACTCTAGGAGAAGATTAATCCACATAAGGTTAAAAATATCGTTATGCTAATTTTGAATTATTAATATCGCCAAATTATATTTAAAAATAATGATATTATATTATAACCTTAGGCATATTGTCACAATCAACTACTATTAGTTTCTCTCCTGCATAGGTGTGTTCATTGGGTCCGGTTTAGTCGGTTTTGAACCGAACTGAATTAGTTTCAACCAAATGGTTTGGTTTTTTCGGTTTAATGGTTTGGGTCGATTTGTTTTTTAAAACCGAATTATAATTTTGGTTCGAATCGGTTTGAAAATTTTCAAAACCGAAATAACCGAACTGACCAAACTTTTATATATTATGAATTTGATCCGGACCGTCCCGATAATCACAATAAGAATCACAGCAAATTTATTTCGTTGGTTTGGTACCAATGCACCATACAAAGTTTCCAGTTGTGGACCTTCATGCTTGATTCGAAAGAAAACACAGTCAGTTCCTTACTCTATTTCCTTTATTGCTCTTCAATAATGTCTTGATTGAAAAAAAAAAATCTTATCATCATAAATAATCACATCCTCACGTCCTTAGTGATTGGTACCAAAATACTGTTGACTCTATAATTATTCATACTGACACAAAAAGAATTCATAATGGAACAATTGGGAATTTGGGTTTCTTATTTTTAACACAATTAAAACAAAGAATTAATCCGACCCGACCCGGCACCTGGTGAAAAAATCTTGACAGGACTGTACCTAATTATTCAAATTGAGCAACTTAAAATAGGTAAGAGTTGAGAATTTTCAGCCCTAATTATTTGATGTATTCTTTCATGAACAATACCAAACACAGTTCACGATTTTAATGGCACAACATTGTTGGGAAACCATGAATACTGTTGAAATTAAAAGAAGGATTTCCTAACAAATAAAGACAGAAGTATGATATAACTGAGTAAACAAGCTCAGCAAAATAATTTGCCACTGTCAGATATAACAAAAAGCATTCCGCAATCATATAACCTTGACAGTTATAATTAACATACTGTATTAATTCCTGTAAAAGAACTAATTACATCTCTTGAATATATGAATTAAAGCATAAAATAAGGATATCAAAGTAGATTACTGGGTTATAGAAAAAAAATAAAGGGTTGCTTGATTGGCGAGAAAACTATCTAAACCTGTAATGATAATTGAGACTGTAGAAGCATATAGCACAAGTCATCAGAATTTTCACAAAATCTGTAGATAACTAATTGAAAGAGGATTTGTGCCTAATGAAAGACAATGTATATTGAGAAAACAACAATTGGAGCTCCACAATCAAGCACAATTTCATATATCATTATAACATGGAGCTGACAAAAAACTAAAAACAAAAAAAATAATAAAAAAAACCTAACATTATAGAATCTAAAATGCAGTATCTAAACCTACAAAAGAGTCAATTTGATATATTCTAGAACTACTTGTTAGCCCCAGTTTTACCAGAAGAAGCATATCTGCATATGCTTGGCCAAGCCTGGGAATATCACATTCATATGGTATAACAAACTTCTCCAGAAAATCCTTCTCACTAGGCTGCATAAACGAAGCAAAAGCTTTATTTGCCACTGGAAACTCTTTCGACTTGAGAAGCTTCCAGACAATGTTCCTGGGGATGAGCCGCTTTTCCAAGCTCAGACAGAGCAATGCTGGATTGTGAACCACATCAATCTTACCACAACCCGCTTCCTTCATCAGGAACTCCATTTTGCGGCCCAACAACTCCTCCGTTCTCTGCAACAACATAGGCATTTTACTAATCAGAGTGCTTTTATTAACATTAGCAACAGTAATTAATGCAAACACAAACATTCGTGATGAACAGCTGACCCCTAACAATTCCTCAGCTCTCTTTGCTTTTATCTTTTCAAGCTTCAGGCTTTAATGAGATCAATTGAGAACCTGATTTAATTAACTGAACAATTTGACGAACAGATAAACCACATTTTTTTTGAAGGAACAATAGGTTGGGCTCAATAAATCATTATGTAAGAAGGGTATTGAACTGAATAGGATGTGTTAATTACTTAATTTTGAATATTGATCTGAACAATAATATGTCGTTCCCACAAAATATTTTGTTAGTAAAATATCACTGACTAATTTATTCTGGAGAGAAAAAAATGTTATAAAAATAATGCTAACTAATAGCAGCACTATTATATATGTAAGTTGGTACAGAAATGGGATGCAATCTAGCTTAACACAAAACTATATATGTTTAATTCGAAAATCTCTCGTACGTGATTAATTTATTTTTGAAAGTATGTGTTTAGAGTTCCGTGTTTAATTTGCTTCATTTTCTTCGTAAAAAAATTGCTTCAATTTTAGTTAGAAGATGTGGCCACCATCTTGCAATCTTCGGCCGACCAAACGAAATTGCTAGGAGGTCTGAAAAAACGGCAATGGGCGGCTAAATTGATATGTTCTTGTTGGCATATCGATCTAGAAGCACAGGAATAATATAATTTTCAGAGATGAGTACAGTTTTTTTTTTTTTTTTGGGTTTCTGGCTGTGCACAATACTTTAATTGGACTGCATAGACGAGGTTTTAATTGATGTAGAATGCACCATGTACTGGGACATACCGGGATCTGCTGTACAGTTGTTTATTTCTCTATTTAAGTTCTAATAAGATTTCCTTGACTGCATCAGTCAAGTTATCAAAAAAAAATTTAGTTAGGAAAAAAAAAAAAAGAAGTGTTTTTCTGCTGTATGACTGTATTTATGTATGAATTCAATTAAAATTAACGAATGCATATTTTAAAAATAGTTACAAAATTTTAAATAAAGACATGGTGTCCTTAAACTTATCAAGTTTAATTCTTGATGAGCTTAACTCTAAGATCTATCAATTATAGACTCTAAATGACAATTTTAGATCATTGAAAGTGATTTTTTTCACGAGTGATGTGTTACATGCATTAACCGGGAAAAAAAAAACAAAGATTCTTTTTTTGAAGTTATTTAATATATAATCAAACGGTAAAAAAAAGTTTAGAAATTTGTAATGCATTCATTTTTTATTTTTTTACCGCTTAATTGTATATTAAATTACTCAAAATTAATAAATTTTGTATGTAAATGCAACAGTCGTGAAGTAGATCGGTTTTAACGACTCGTATTTATTGTTTGAAAGAAATTCAATACTTTTTGAGTGAAAGCTCACTAAGACAGATTATTATTAAAAGAAATTTAAAAACTTCATTTCTATTTCAGTTACCAAACCAAAAGATTTAGAAAGTTAGTATAGAAAAAAAAGATTCATTTTTATTTCAGTTACCTAACAAAAAAGAACAGTCAAAATAAGTTAGTATGACGATCATCCTCCCACATCAGCTGCTTCCGTGGGGTGAAAGATTGAAAGTACCATCATTGACTCAAAAATATATCATCCTCTCACATCAGCTGCTTCCGTGGGGTGAAAGACTGAAAGTACCATCATTGACTCAAAAATATAATTGTTGACCAAAATCCGGGTGTTCTAAATCAGCTCCATACAGCCAACACTAAATAAAATCAATTCAGATTTTTCCCAAAACATACAATTAATCCTGAGTTGGCAGTAAAGGTACCCAGACCTGAGGCAATTACATTATATAAAAATTAATAATTGTGCTCATCTTTCGCTTGTACAGTATCTCCATTCTTATGCACGTAGATTGAAAGACGAGCTTTCAAATTAAATATCAGTTCTTCAATCACATAATCTGTCTTTTTTTTTATTAAATACATCTATTTTATGTGTAGAAGTCTAAATTTAATTAGTTTAAAACAAACTTGTCTCAAGAACTGCTACATGGCTTGTCACAATTAAAATCGAATAAATCCCTAACAATCTGTTTTCTTATTTCTCTTTACAATTATCTTCAATTCCTACAATTTAATTATTTCCTTATTTCTTTGTTTCCTCAATTTTATTTCTTCTCTTCCTCCATAGTTTCGATAATGAAAATGAAAACTATCATATTTTTCCATATTTTGTTTAGGGCTATTGTATCTTTGTAAATAAATGAATAGCACATTTTGTGTTGATGGAAACAACCATATATTTCCGATCTTAATATATATGTAGAAAAAAATCCTTATTTGAATTATTTAATTACATCTTCCCTAATTTTGTTTATTTACATATTATTTCTCCTCTAAATCGTTTAATAACATGTCTTGTTTGTGGAGAAAATTAGATATTAAATCAAAATTATGATACTTCAATAACTTTTTTCATATTATATTTGATCTTTTTTTTAATTTATTGTTGTTTATTTTATTGTTATTTATTATTTGGATATCTATTTTTTCTCCTTTATGTCTTTTATTTCATTAAATATTTTTTTTCTTAATTTTGTGTGAATGTCAAACAAAAGGTCTCTTTAAATTATATTCAATCTTATAATATGTTCCCGTTGCAACGCTTGGGCATGATACTAGTTTTTTTTTGTTAATTATGGTATGCAGTTTGAGAGAGAGGAGAGATCGACAAATGGGATTTTTGTAGTAAAAAAGCCAAAAAAAAAAAATTACCCAAGTCGCATGAAATTCCTATAGTTTGGGTAATATTTTTAATAAAAGTTTGAAAAAAGTGATTATTTCTAATAAAATATCTCTATATCTGTTTCTTATATTATGCACATAGTTGTCCTGATCCACCAACAGCTGAGATTGAAAGATATATTTTCGAATTGAATATTAACCCTCCAATCACTTAATTGCTGGTCCCAAAGACACTTAGAGGGAGTGAATAGACATGTTTTTAACTTTTAATCTAAGTTATAAGTCCCTAATGTGTCTTATAGTTATTCTTAGAGGTGCTATCGGGTCAGGTCGGGTCTGGGTACTATTATATTTGGACCCGTACCTTAAAAGTGTTCGGGTCCAAATTTCGATCCATACACTTATATGTTTTAATTCGGGTTGGGTCCGGATCCGGGTACCTATCTACCCGTTGATATTTCGGGTACAATCTTTCGGTTCCGGGTAAATATATACCCATAACTTGTTTGTAGATTATCGAGTCCGGTTCGGATACGGGGCGGTTCCGGATCCGGAGCGGGTATATGTCACAAAAAAATCAGGAGGATGGAGAGAAAATAATTTTTGAAAAAAAATATTGAAGAAGAGATATAATTTTTAAAAAGTAAAATATTAGAGATGGCGATTTCATTTTCTATGGTTCAAAAAAATCTATGAATGAAATACTAATAATTTGTAGAAATGACATATTAATGAGAGCAATAAATTTTCATTATTATGCAAAGGATAACTATCACACCCCAAATCCCCGGGGTCTGACAGCCTGCCGCATGTATCTATCAAGTGTCACATATACACGCAAGGTAGTGGATCTTTTATATGCATTACCAATATCCTCATTCGCTGCATCCGTGTAATAAACCTGAAAATAATCGGGAGGGTGGGGGTGAGAATAAATTCTCAGTGCGAAATTTGCCACAGTTTAGATTATTGGACTTGCAATCAAACTCTATATTCAAAAATGAAACCCAAACAATAACAATGCAAACAGATATATATATATAAACATAAATAACAGAATGCTAGTGCTCGACAACAATTTATCAACCTGAAACACAGTTCACGGAATTTCCAAGATGAATTTCAAACACAACATATATTTGGCTTAACTCGATCAATTAGGGCTTGTAGCAATTGCAGATGTTCTTTCGAGCTGAACCCTTTATCAAACCCACATCTGTAGGGTTACTGACACCTACAGATGGCCAACCGCTGAACCCTTTATCTGACACCCATCTGTAATCGCTTGGCTTAACAGTTTATTAAGGTCTGGTTCGAATCATATAAAGAAAATCCTCTTTGGAATCATTCCAATAGTCGTAATATTCAATTGACCTTCCAAATGCATTAACACGTAGGAGAATGCCACCGATCCATAGACGTTACACATGTCACCCACGATTTCCAATCACATCTCATAACATAATCACCCTCCCTCGTCCCAACCGGTACTGGGAACATCGAGGGCCGTTCACCTAAGGCCATTAGGATCCTGGGAATCCAAGTCAGCATACAGCCCGACTTGGCAAATTCATTGGATCCAAGTGCTTAACTTCGTAAATCCATTCACATACATATCAAATCAAATCAAATCAAATCAAATCGTGGTGACTTTCAATCAAATCAGATCATAATAGATCGACACAACCTACAACCATACCAGCATGCAAATCACTCAAGTCACATCAATTCGAGTTTAATTTGATTGGGCTATGCAAATGCTTTACACAATTCAATGATGCAATCAATGATATTCAACATGACAAACGAAAACACACTTTAATTCCTGAAAATAAAGTATCAAACAAGTCCAAGAATCTCGCACCTGATTATGAGGAGCGTACCGCTTAATTAAGGATCAAACGTCTCGAAGTGTCCCGCAAGGTCTTGTTCGACCGAGTCTACGCCTATATTACATGTATACTTAATTTAAATCATTGTTCGACGATTTATCTGCTTCCTTGAGTGATATTATTTTCTTTATACTTTCCTCAACGAAATTCATATATTTTTGGTGTCAATTCTTTTTATTCCTCTTTATTACTTAACATTTATACAATCTCACATAAATTCATACATATGGTCATAACAAGCTATTTCAAAACCTATCTACCAACATTTCAATTTAAGACCTCTTTACAATTATTTCAATTCACATATGGCCGACCAGGTATATAAATTTCACCAATTTACACTTTGTCCCATTTGACGTATCAATTATTTTATTCCAATTCAATTTAATTAAAGGCCCATAATTTAGCAAAGGTTTAAGCCTCTAATTAACAATTCACAATTTACTCCAAGTCCATTTATAACATTTCTAATGCGTAGGCCGGCCACCATTTCAAACAAATCATTTCTTACATTTTAGTCCCTTTAATTCATACAAATCACAATGGCTATACATTTTACATTTCAGACCCTTAATAAAAATTATTTTGCAATGTGGTACCTGTCAAGTAAGTGTTTGGTAAATTCCGAATCAATACCAGTGATAACACTGGGCAACAACATCACATGGCACAAGCAACAACAGAACCAGCAAAACAGAACAAACCAGGCCAAGCAACAACAAAACCAGCAAAACAGAAAAACAAGGCAACAGGTCAGAGAGCACGGCAACACAGCCACGTGCATTGGCTTGCCGGGAAAATCAACAACCCGAGCAAGCAATCTCAACATATCCAAGATCCAATACAACAGCAATTGAGCATTCAAAACAGTCACTTAAAAATTACCCAATTTAGGTGTCTCTCTTAACAAGTCAGTTTCAAGGTGTCACGATTTGCCTTTGGCAACGGTCCAATTAGCAAGCAAAGAGGAAGGAAATGCTTCCTAGCACCGAAATAGCACCAGGGCAGCACCAAGCCGACACCAGCACCACAACGAGCAAGCACCAGGACAGCTCCAAGCCAACACCAGCACCACAACGAGCAAGCACCGGGGCAGCACCACGCCAACACCAAGACAGCACCAAACCAACACCAGCACAGCACCGAGAGAGCACCGGGACAGCACCAAGCCGAGCCCTAATTTCTAGGGTTTCATGGGAGGGAAGGAGAGGCGGGAAAGAGTGAGAGGGGGCGGGGTTCTAGTGGGTCTGGTGGGTCGAACCGAGAAGGAAAGAGAGAGAGATGGGGCGGCGGGCTGGCCGTGGCAGCGGCGGAAGGGGAGGGGGCGGAGCCCCCTGTTTTTTTGGCATAGAAGAGAGGGGATGGGGGGGGGGGTCTCACGGACAAGGAGGGAGAGGAGAGAAAGAGATAAAGGAGAGGGGTTAAATGGGCTGCTTCAAGATCCGTGCTGCAGCAAAATCAAATGGTCTAAACAATTCATAATATAAACATTGTTTCTTTTAATTGGTTTTAATTCCGTTTCTTTCATAAATTCAAATCGAAAGTTCATAATTTTTTTTGTAACTATATTTGTACATATAATTTGTGTATTTATCTCTCAATTTAAGATTCGAATAATTCGTTCTCAATTTAAGATTCGAATAATTCGTTCTCAATTTATATAATTTTTATATATTCCATTAACTCTCTAAAATTCCTAAATGAACTAGTTTTATAAATTCTAAAATCCAATTGTACGAATAATTTCGTATAATTATGCTCTTATTTGGAATTCAATTTATTTATTTATTTACACGAATCTAATTAAATAAATTTCTTCTTTCCTAAAACTTAAAAAGAATTGTAACGGATTTTCTAAGTTTCTAATTTACCGAATAATTATAATTTTATTCCTAATACTATATTTTATTTTATTTCTAAATCTCTAAATTTTGTTATACATAATTTCATACATTATTTATACTACGAAATTTTAGTTTCGTTTTAGTCGGTCAGAAAATTTCTGAACGATCGTTAATTTAATTAAACTTTTTATTTAAGCCAAATGATCGATTTAGAAATTTAATCATGTTTTAAAATTTCGGAATGTAACAATAACAAGGCAAATATTGAAGGATATATCCATAGTAATAAATTTTACTTAAAAAATCAATGCGGCTGTTATAGAAGAAATAAATTTGGCATCCATCTATGTGTATAAACATAGCGAATATGTCACTGCATTCTATTTTCTCATATTAAAGAAAGTACTGGACTCACCACGGCTTATGCAAAAATTAATATGCAAAGTTATATTTTTATATATTAATAGTTATTAATATATGTTTTATCGGGTATTTATACGGGTATCGGGTCGGGTTCAGTTATGGGTCGGATAATTAAATGAAACCCATATCTTACCCATTACAGTATCGGTTCCGGTTCAGATCAGGGTCGGATATTAAATTATTAATTTTGTAACCATACCCATAATTTAACCGGTTATATTTTTTAAACCATACCCTATCCAAATTAATCGGATTCGGGTCGGTTCCGAGTCGGATCCGGTTCGGTTCCGGATCGGATCCGGATAATCGAGTAAAAGTAGCACCTCTAGTTATTCTTGACGGAAATTAGAATAACTTGATTCTAAACTAAATTAATAAACGATAAAATAAAGTGTAAAGTTTAGAGACACTTGACATGAGATATGACAGTTTGATCGTAATACTTGTCTCCTTTTCCTGCTCAACTAGATCTGACGCTCTCCATTTATAACTAAATATTCTGTTAATTGAGGTCAAACCGATATTTTCATTAGTAGCGGCTAGTGGTTTAATGGGCGGGCGGGCACGGGTACGGGTATGTCTCGGGTACGGGTATGACGGGTACTAGGGTATACGGGTACGTGTATGTCGGGTATTTTTTTCAAAAACCATACCCTACCCGTCCTATACCCGTACCCGTTGTACCCTTGACGGGTAGAGCGGTCCGGGTACAGGTATTTTTTTTTTTGCTGTTTTTTTTTCTGGTTTTTTTGTTTTCGTTTTTTTTTTTCGTTTTTTTTCGGTTTTTGTTATGTTTTTTTTTTACTTTAAAATAATAAAATATAAATATAAATATAAATAAAAAAACAGAAATTAAAAAACAGAAATTAAAACAGAATTTTAAAAACAGAAATTAAAAAACAGAATTTTAAAAACAGAAATTAAATTGAATTTGGGGGGAAAATTTGAATTTGGGATTTGAATTATTGGGTCGGGTATAAGGGTACGGGTACGGGTAAGGGTAGACGGGTACCCGGGTGGGGTAAAGTCGGGTACGGGTAAGGTCGGGTACAGATATGGTCGGGTAGAGTATGGTCGGATATTTGTCCAAAAAAACTGGTCCGGTCCGTTTTTTGCCCGTACCCGAGTACCCGACCCATACCCGGGCTCGGGCATGGGTACCCCGGGCGACGGGCACGGGCGGGCAGGGTAGGGTATACCCTTAACGGGTATTATTACAACTCTAGTAGCGGCACGATGCTCTTAATTAATTAATTAATTTTCTGCTTGGTTGGAGGCCTGTTGGGCTTCGCTAGTTTAATCAATCTCAGTTTTCTACTGATTATTTTACAGGACCAAGAGACACTTTATGTTATTACTGGACCAAGAGACACTTTGAGACACTTTATGTTATTACTGGACCAAGAGACACTTTACGTGTATCACGCACACTCTAGGAGAAGATTAATCCACATAAGGTTAAAATAATCGTTATGCTAATTTTGAATTATTAATATCGCCAAATTATATTTAAAAATAATGTTATTATATTATAACCTTAGGCATATTGTCACAATCAACTACTATTAGTTTCTCTCCTGCATAGGTGTGTTCATTGGGTCCGGTTTAGTCGGTTTTGAACCGAACTGAATTAGTTTCAACCAAATGGTTTGGTTTTTTCGGTTTAATGGTTTGGGTCGATTTGTTTTTTAAAACCGAATTATAATTTTGGTTCGAATCGGTTTGAAAATTTTCAAAACCGAAATAACCGAACTGACCAAACTTTTATATATTATGAATTTGATCCGGACCGTCCCGATAATCACAATAAGAATCACAGCAAATTTATTTCGTTGGTTTGGTACCAATGCACCATACAAAGTTTCCAGTTGTGGACCTTCATGCTTGATTCGAAAGAAAACACAGTCAGTTCCTTACTCTATTTCCTTTATTGCTCTTCAATAATGTCTTGATTGAAAAAAAAAAACTTATCATCATAAATAATCACATCCTCACGTCCTTAGTGATTGGTACCAAAATACTGTTGACTCTATAATTATTCATACTGACACAAAAAGAATTCATAATGGAACAATTGGGAATTTGGGTTTCTTATTTTTAACACAATTAAAACAAAGAATTAATCCGACCCGACCCGGCACCTGGTGTAAAAATCTTGACAGGACTGTACCTAATTATTCAAATTGAGCAACTTAAAATGGGTAAGAGTTGAGAATTTTCAGCCCTAATTATTTGATGTATTCTTTCATGAACAATACCAAACACAGTTCACGATTTTAATGGCACAACATTGTTGGGAAACCATGAATACGGTTGAAATTAAAAGAAGGATTTCCTAACAAATAAAGACAGAAGTATGATATAACTGAGTAAACAAGCTCAGCAAAATAATTTGCCACTGTCAGATATAACAAAAAGCATTCCGCAATCATATAACCTTGACAGTTATAATTAACATACTGTATTAATTCCTGTAAAAGAACTAATTACATCTCTTGAATATATGAATTAAAGCATAAAATAAGGATATCAAAGTGGATTACTGGGTTATAGAAAAAAATAAAGGGTTGCTTGATTGGCGAGAAAACTATCTAAACCTGTAATGATAATTGAGACTGTAGAAGCATATAGCACAAGTCATCAGAATTTTCACAAAATCTGTAGATAACTAATTGAAAGAGGATTTGTGCCTAATGAAAGACAATGTATATTGAGAAAACAACAATTAGAGCTCCACAATCAAGCACAATTTCATATATCATTATAACATGGAGCTGACAAAAAACTAAAAACAAAAAAAATAATAAAAAAAACCTAACATTATAGAATCTAAAATGCAGTATCTAAACCTACAAAAGAGTCAATTTGATATATTCTAGAACTACTTATTAGCCCCAGTTTTACCAGAAGAAGCATATCTGCATATGCTTGGCCAAGCCTGGGAATATCACGTTCATATGGTATAACAAACTTCTCCAGAAAATCCTTCTCACTAGGCTGCATAAACGAAGCAAAAAGCTTTATTTGCCACTGGAAACTCTTTCGACTTGAGAAGCTTCCGGACAATGTTCCTGGAGATGAGCCGCTTTTCCAAGCTCAGACAGAGCAATGCTGGATTGTGAACCACATCAATCTTACCACAACCCGCTTCCTTCATCAGGAACTCCATTTTGCGGCCCAACAACTCCTCCGTTCTCTGCAACAACATAGGCATTTTACTAATCAGAGTGCTTTTATTAACATTAGCAACAGTAATTAATGCAAACACAAACATTCGTGATGAACAGCTGACCCCTAACAATTCCTCAGCTCTCTTTGCTTTTATCTTTAAAGCTTCAGGCTTTAATGAGATCAATTGAGAACCTGATTTAATTAACTGAACAATTTGATGAACAGATAAACCACATTTTTTTTGAAGGAACAATAGGTTGGGCTCAATAACCCTTTCCAAATTACTATTAAGCAGTCTCGGCCCTTTTTTGAGGAGCACATACATATTTTCTAACGAGCCAAGAGCCCGCATCCAGAAGTCAATCTTTGGCAAAATATTGAATCGAAACAGTCCAGGACTGCGGGAAATGATACCAGAGATGTCTTCAATGGATAAGCCGATTTCTTGTAGCTTGGCCACATTAGGTCTCAAGTTCTTCTCCACATCGGAGACAAGGAGGCGAGGCTCTCGGGACACGGCTGTCCTTATGTCGGATTTTCTTATACCTATCTGTCTCAGGAAGCGGAGAACTACATCGGGCTTATCAGGGATTTGAGGTGTTGGATCCGCTTGGATGCTTGAATTGCTTTGTGAGAAGGAAGCCCACACGATTGGATGAGGTAGTCTACTGCAACGAAGTGGAGATTTGGAGGTGGCGATTGAGTAGTAGCAGCGGTGGAGAGAAGGCGATAAAAGGAGGAGGTGAGATTAATAAGGGGAAGAGATGGACGGAGGCGAGGGAGTCTCCTCAGAAAGGGAAAGAGGTTCATAGTCTCGCTCCTGTGTTTGTTAGGGGTGAAAGGGTTTTGACCAATTTTGACCTGAGTTACTGCTCGAAGTTAATAGTCATAGAGACAACCCCAATAGTAGTTGTCAAACAACTTGATATCATTTTTTTTGTATATGTTCTTCAAATAGTTATACTTATTGAACAAATATGAGTTATGGTACCTGCCACTTTAACCGTTTGCATGCATGTCAAAGTTGTCGAAATATAGCTCAGTGCCCTGAAAAATTGTAACTGTTATTGCTTGACAATAGTTAATCCATCACTAATACAAAAAATAATATATATACCTTATTATACTTCTTGAGAAACTGTACTGACTCACTGGCAAGCCAATAAACCCCCAAAGAATGCTCGAATCGAGTATGTACTGCTCCTGAATACACCAGATATGTCAGACCTATAGAGAGAAGACGAAAGAAAATTAATCTTGCAACTTTAGAATATATGGAAATTAAAGTGATCAAATTTTTTTGGAAAATATATGCTCACTGAGATGCTTCAGATCCCATAACCTTCGTAAAAAAGGAAAGTGATTAATTGTTAATACTAAATGATACTTTTTTTCAATGGAAGTAAAAATACTAGACAAATAAACGCACATCTGGAATTGTTCGGTATCTCTGAACTTCAAGCTGAGCTGCGAAGAAATCAAATAAACTAAATTATTTACCAAACAAATGTGCAAAGGTCATTGTAACATGGGAATACCATATATATAAAATTGATGAGTCTAGGTTATTATATGTTAATTTCGACAATAATAGATGAGTTATTAGTAACAAAATCAGTATTATTACATGGGAAGATAATGATCATTGTTGCTAAAAGGGAAATTAATTGTTTTCAAATACTAAAAAAATCCAACAACACTGAGATTATATATTGGTGTAGAGACATCATGGTTCTCTTGGGCAAAAATACAAACAGTTGGCGTGCAAAACAAAGGCATAAATAAACAGACCCCAATTTACTTTCCTGGACCCCACAAGTAACCCAGTCAACATCTAAAGTGAGTATTTCCACAAAATAGAAGAAAAAATTAAATAAAAATAAAAATAAAAATAAAAAAGAAACAACTGCAGTGAGTCGAAGCCATTTGACATAATGGCAAGATCAACCCTTGTTGTCGATTAATGCATTTAAGTACCTATTTCTATACAGCTAAACCATCCAAGTATCCAACAATAGAACATTAAAATGGCCAGTTATTTGCTTGCAACACATCATAACAGTAAATCGACCAAGCTTTCAACTTGTTATATATAAAAATATGTACCACCCAACCCAAAACCTGAGAAATAATTTTAAAACCATATTTGTATGTGTGCCAACCATTCTTGTCGCTGCTTTGCATCGATCCCTGTAGGAGAACAGGGTGTTAAGACAGGATCCTGTAAGGAAGAGAATTGTCCTCAAGATCGACAATATCGATCGATCAGTTCCATGGAAGCAAACAACTGGTTGTAGTACTTGATTGCCTCATCAACCACGCTCCCCTAAAGCAAGAAAACAACTGGAAGTAGAAGTACGTTAATACCCTTTTGTTACAAATACACAACATATATGAGACAGGATATATATATATATATATATATATATATATATATATATATATATATATGATGGTGCTCCCAAAGAAAAATATATATACTAAACACTGAATGCAAGTTTTTTCCTTCCTTTATAGTGTAACTTATTAAGTGTCCCATTAAGAAAGAGAAATAGCATCACACCATTAATAATTAATAGTATTATATTATTATTGTTCTTACTGGGCTTTGATATCAAATTGTCGATGCTTATGGTTTCACATTAGATGAAAGTATTTTTATATTCATATTGATGATATTCAAATTAAAAATATATATATTACAGAATTTTTTTTGTACTTGTTAAATTATTCATACTTTATTTTTATTTGTATCCATTGTGATAACGCAATAACAAAACGAATAATATAATAATATGAGTGAGTCTATGGTACTATGCATATCACGGGTTGTTATCGTGTTACGGCTCTATATTCGAGTTTTCAAATCCTAATGGTCGATCCGAACCGTTCATCTTGTTCTCCATATTAATATGTATTTGGAAACCAAATTTTACTATTTTTTTAGATATTTAGAAAATCACTTGATCTGAAAATTCTGGACCATCCAAAAACAGTGATTTTCAATCAATCTAAAAAAATAGTAAAAAAATTTCAAAAAATGTAAAATTTGGTCTCCAAACACATATTAATATGGAGAACAAGATGAATGGTTCGGATCGACCGTTAGAATTTGAAAACTCAAATATAAATCCGTAGAACGGTAACAAATCATAATATGCATAGTACCATAGACTCACTCTAATAATATAATGGGGAGGGATCCAATTACACTCTTTTTTTGTGACAACGGACTACACTCTATATTTTCGAAGTCCAAACAGCCGATCCAAACCATTCGACATGATGAATATGTTAAAATGTGCTTGCAAATCAAATTTTACATTTTTTTTTAATTATTATTACAATTTATTAAGATAGGTAAAAAATTCAATGGTCTGAATATAGCGATTTTGTTAAATACTTAATAAACAGTAACAAAACTCCAAAAAATATAAAATTTGATGCGCAAGCACATTTTAATATATCCATTATGTTGAATAATTTGGATCGACTATTTTAACTTTGAAAATCAATCGAAAGTGTAATTTGGTATCACCAAAAAATGTGTAATTGAAACATTGGATCCCTCTAATATAATATTTTTTATATATATGAAATACATTATCTAATGATTACGTACAGATCGGATGAAAGTATATATTTATAATCTTATAAGATTTGTCTTACTCATACAATCTTTATCATTAAAAAATAAATTATTCATACTTTACTCTTACACATTAAAATTAATAACTAAAAACGAAACAAATAATGAGATAATAATAATATATATACAAATATATAATATCACAAAAAAATTATAATTTTTGATCTCATGAGTTTGAAATATATATGAATTAACTAAAATAACATAAATTATTGTATAAATCATTTTTTCATAAATTATCAATTAGAAAAAATGTTATATAAATCAATTTATTATAGATTACTAAATAAAAATATTATATAAAATGTTGCATGAATCAATCTAATATAAAAAAATACATAGTTATATATGCAAATAAAATAATTAGCATTGATAATTTTATATTTATTAATTAAAAGTTTTTATCTATATTCTTACTCAACAAATATGTATTATATGTTTCTTATTCTTTTTATATATATATGCGAGATACTGTTAACATTTATTTAGGAAAGAGTAAAAAAGGAGATTTTTGAAATTAAAGCTAGCCGTTGTCTTTTTTGAAATACATGACAGTGGCTGTCATGGTTGCTATAAATGGAAATTAGTTACAGTTACAATTTCAACATGTTGTGTGGTAAACTGGTAATCCTTATAAAAAACCAGAAAGACCGAATGGTATGGGCCAAGACATGGTTACAGTGGTTTTCTGGCAAGATTCAACAAAAACAGTACTTATCCTCTTCCTCTTCTTCTTCTTCTTCTTCTTCTTTTTTTATTTTTATTTTTATTTTTTTATTTTTTTTTTGTAAAGAAGTGACATACTATCACCCATTCTGGAGTTCTTACCAGAAACAGGAAAACCAAACATTTCATCATCTTAGGCGAAAAAATTTCCAAGAGTCCCCCATCAGATCGATACCAGAAACCCCTTCAGTCAAAATCCTTTCTATCTGACTGTAAGTTTGTGGAATTCTTTTGTCAAATAGTTTGCCAACTAATATTACTAGTTGGGTCAGGTCTTACCAAACTTATCAGTGTCTGACATGACCCAACCTAGCAGTAGCCATAAATTTTGCAAGATATTACCTATGAACCCATATGGATTGATTAAAGTAGGTAGAGCAAATATATTTCCGTTGTAATTACTTGATCTATGTAATCTTTCTTGAATAATACCAAATAGTTTTATGATCATAATCCCACAACATGATTATGAAACCATGAAGACAATTCACAATTGCAATTTAAAGAGGATTTGTGCCTAATGAAGACAAGTATGATAAATCCAGAAAACAAAGAATTAGAGCACAGCAATCAACCCCAACTTCACATATCAATATATCATGGAGCTGACAAAAAACTAAAAACGAAAAGACCAAAAAAAAAAAAAAAATCCTAACATTATAGAATCTAAAATGCACTATCTAAACCTACAAAAGAGTCAATTTGATATACTCGAGAACTACTTAGTAGCCCCAGTTTTCTCAGAATAAGCATCTGCATATGCTTGGCCAAGCCCGGGAATATCACGCTCATATGGTATAACAAACTTCTCCAAAAAACCCTTCTCACTTGGCTGAAAAAAAGAAGCACAAGCTTTATTTGCCACTGGAAATCCTTTCGACATCAACATCTTTCGAACAATGCTCCTGGGAATAAGCCGCTTCTCCATGTGGTATGCAAAAAGAGCTGGGTTGCACACCACATCAATCTTACCACAACCCGCTTCATTCATCAGGAACTCCATTTTGTGGCCCAACAACTCCTCCGATAAATGCAACACTGTAGGAAATTTACCGATCACACATGTGACATCCCTCCTGTGAAAGCCCCATACTTTTCCAGTAACTTATCCTTGAATTTAGAGAGCTTTTATTCACACAGGCAATAAAAGTAGGAGGTGAGATGGAGTAGTAGCAGCGGTGGAGAGAAGGCAATAAAAGGACGGAGGTGAGGGAGTCTCCTCAGAAATAGAATCGCTGTACTCATTGGTCACAGTTTATTAAGCGAAAGAGGGAAAGGGTTTAGAGTTTAGAGCAAAATGAGATTATGAGACTGAGGTAGTAGCAGCGTCACATTGGTAATGCTTGGCATATGAAAAACCCTATAATATGATAAATTTGAGTCAAGCTAACAACTTTGAGAAGAACTAGAATATTTATTTATTTTTGGAGGAGGTTACAGAGTGTTGTTTGATACAATAGCAACTTAATTATTTTGAGTATTATGTTGCCCTTGTTATAGCCGCCACATACAGCTCATATATCTTCCTAATTACAACTACTTATATATTTCCTTATTTTGTAATATTTTCTCCTTAATACAATATCTCTAAACAAGCAAATAAATCTAATAAACCTAAACTTCTGCTGGCGCATAAGAGAGCTGCTGGATTGATTGTGGCGCCTCTGACATGTGTATTCCAACACTCCCCCTCAAGTTGGTATACATATATCTGTCATACCCAACTTGTCAATTGAATCATAAAACATTTTGCTAGCCACCCCTTTCGTCAAAATGTCTGCTAGTTGTTCTTCTGATCTTACAAACGGGAGTCTCAAAATTTTTTCTTCTAGTTGGTGTTTGATGTAATGCCTATCCACTTCAACATGTTTTGTTCGGTCGTGCTGAACAGGATTCTGGGAGATCTCTATTGCGGCCTTGTTGTCGCAGAACAATGTCATCTCCTCTTTAGGACCATATCCAAGTTCTTCCAACAACTTCTTGATCCACATTAACTCTTGCAATCCATGCCGAATTCCTCTAAATTCTGCTTCAGCACTAGAAAGAGCTACTGTATTTTGTTTTTTACTTCTCCAGGTTACTAAATTCCCCCCAACAAAGGTAAAGTAACCTGATGTTGACTTTCTATCATTAACATCTCCTGCCCAATCTGCATCTGTATAACCCTCAATTCTAAGGTGCCCATTTTTCCTGAATTGTATCCCTCTTCCCGGTGCACCTTTCAAATACTTTAGAATACGATACACTGCTTCCAAATGTGTCTCATTTGGAGCATGCATAAATTGGCTTACTACACCTACTGCATATGCAATATCAGGTCTCGTGTGTGATAGGTAAATGAGCTTTCCTACTAGTCTTTGGTACCTTTCTCTACATACAGGTGCTTGATCAGGATCATGTCTAAGTTTCAAATTTTGAACAACTGGGGTGTCTACAGGTTTACAGTCAAGTAACCCTACCTCAGCTAGTAAGTCCAAGACATACTTTCTCTGTGATAAAAAAATGTCTTGTTTTGAACGACTTACCTCTATTCCTAGGAAGTATTTTAATCCTCCTAGATTCTTCATCTCAAATTCTTTTGCAAGTTGTGCCTCTAGTACTTGGATTTCTTCTAGATCATCACCTGTAATGATCATATCATCAACATAAATGATTAGTACCGTCAGTTTTTCTTTATTCTTTTTAATGAATAAAGTGTGGTCAGAGTCACTCTGACAATAACCATATTTCTTCATGGCACTACAAAATCTCCCAAACCATGCACGAGGGGATTGTTTCAAACCATACAATGCCTTTCTTAATTTGCATACTAGAGGCCGTGCACTAGAGTGTTTGTAGCCGGGAGGTAAATCCATGTAAATTTCTTCTTCAAGGTCTCCATGCAAGAATGCATTTTTCACATCAAATTGATGTAGCGGCCAATCTAAATTAGCTGCAAGAGACAACAGAACTCGAATTGTGTTAAGTTTAGCTACAGGTGAGAATGTTTCTTGATAATCAATGCCATAGGTTTGGGTGTAACCCTTGGCAACAAGTCTTGCCTTGTATCTTTCAACCTCACCATTTGCACCATATTTAATAGTGAAGACCCATTTACACCCAACTGGCCTTTTTCCCTCTGGTAAGTCAACTAGTTTCCAAGTACCATTTTTTTCAAGTGCTTCCATCTCAACTTTCATTGCTTCAACCCATTTAGGATCTTTCAAAGCATCATTTACCTTTTCGGGTGCAATTTCTGAAGAGATTCTAATGGCAAAACTTTTTATTGGTTCTGGTAAATTTTTGGTAGACACATAGTTTGCAACCGGATACCTTTTTTTCTCATCTATTCCACACTCTGAAATAAATCTTTTTGGTGGTACTCCTCTATTCTTTCTATCTGGTAACCTTATTAAATTTAAAGGACTTACCTCATGGCGAATCTCAGAAGTTGTTCGAGTTGATGACTCTGTTATGTTATGTTCTTCTCTTACATCCCCCAGATCAATACAGAATTTAATTCCAGAACCAGAATTTTCAGTAGCAGTTTCAACCACCACTTGACCTGAGTCAGCTTCTATTTTATCTTTCGAATTCGAATCTGAGTGTGGATTACTCACTTCGGCCTGCTTATCTTCATACAAATCTGAATGCAGTTTGCTGATTTCGGCCTGCTCATCTTGACAATTTTCAATTTGTACACCTTTAGATTTTCTATCCTCCTGAAAGTCAGTTTCAGTTGCTGCTGGATTTAAAGGAAAAGATGTGTGCCCAAAAATAGGAACAAATGTGTCACTAGAAGTCTCAGATTTTTCATTCCACCATGATTCCCTATTCACTGCAGTCTCCCCCTGAATAGGAATCTGATTTGGTTGAAAAAAACTTTCAGTTTCAATAAACGTGACATCCATTGTGACATACCATTTATCAGATTTAGGATTCCAGCATTTATATCCTTTTTTATTTGTTCCAAACCCTAGAAAAATACACTTTTCTGCACATGGTTCAAGTTTTGTTCTTTGAGTTTTTTGAACATGAACATAAGCTACACATCCAAACACTTTTGGTGGTAAGTTTAGAACAGAAGGAATTTGAAAATGAGAAGAGAAAGTTTGTAAGGGTGTTTTAAAATTATTTGTTTTTGACGGCATTCTATTGATCAAGTAAACAGCAGTAGACACTGCATTATCCCAAAAAATTTGAGGAATGTTGTTTTCAAACATTAATGCTCTTGCAGTCTCAAGGATATGCCTATTTTTTCTTTCAGCGACTCCATTTTGTTGTGGTGTCCCTACACACGATGTTTCATGAATAATACCTTTATTAAAGAAATAATTTTTTAATACTCCATTAACAAATTCTCCTCCATTGTCACTTCTCAAACATTTAATTTCTTTTCCAAATTGCGTGTGAACCATATTACAAAAGTGTTCAAAACTTTGTGCAACTTCATTTTTTGTTTTTAACAAGTATAGCCAAGTCATGCGTGTACAATCATCAATAAAAAGCACAAACCATCGAAAATTCATTTTTGAAGAAATGGGAGAAGGTCCCCAAACATCTGAATGAATTAAAGCAAACGGAACAATACTTTTACTTAAGCTAATAGGATACGATACACGATGGCTCTTAGCCTTAAAACAAGTCTCACAGTTAAAATCAACTTCATTTAAATTTAAAAACAGAGAAGGCATAAGTTTTCTTAGATAACCAAATGACGGATGTCCGAGTCGCTTATGCCACATCATGAGCTTATTTTTGTTTGTAGTAGAAGGGCCACTTGCCAAATTAGCACACCCAACTGTCATATCTTCAAGATGATACAACCTCCCTTGCTTAGAACCACGCCCGATAATCTCTTTCGTGAGAATATCCTGAAACAAGCAAAATTTAGGGTACATTAGTACAACACAATTTAGATCTTCAGCCAACTGACCTACAGAGAGCAACTTTGTTGATAAAGAAGGCACTAGCAATGTATTTGATAGTGTCATGGATGGAGATATTGGAACTTCCCCAGCTCCTTTGACGGGATATGAGACACCATTGGCATTTAGAATTTGTGTTCTTCTTGGCGGTACCATATTCACAAGATCCTTTTCTGAAAACGTCATGTGATCTGTTGCACCTGAGTCAATCACCCAATTGTAGTATGCATTAGTTGTATTATTTAGAAAAGGAGAATTTGACTTACCTTCACTGTTGTTACCATTTTCTAATGCACCTGAACCATTTGCATAAGCTCTACCCATCACATCAGCCGTATTAGTTGGTCCAGAGCCATCTTCATTAACTTGGGTTGGTCCAGCTGCCTGAGCCATTCCAGCCCGTGGTTTAGATGTTTGACCCCATTCTGCCTTCTTTTTCTTTTGATGCTCTTCCCACCAATCAGGGTACCCAATAATCTTCCAACACCCATCTTTTGTGTGTCCATTGTACCCACAATTAGAACATTTGATCCCGCCTTGTTTTGGTTTTTTATTGTTGTAACTTTTATTGTTATAATTTTTTCCATTAGGCCTTACCAATGTCAGGTTTGCTTCTACCTCTTCCTTCTTTGCTAGCATTACAACACTAGTTGGCACCTCCTTCTTTAGCATTACGGCTTGTCTGTTTTCCTCTTGACGTATCCGACCATATGCTTCCTCAACACCAGGTAGAGGTCGTATGTTGAGGACCATTGCTCGAGCACTATCCAACAGATCATCTAGACCATCCAAAAAATCATACAATCGATCTTTCTGGATAATCCTGCTGTATTCTTGGATGTCTTCGGCACATTTCATACTGTTTGGGCATCGATAGTCGATTTCTTGCCAGAGTCCTTGGAGATTGTTGTAGTACTCTTCAATTGACCCACCAGATTGTCGAAGTCGATTGGCTCTCCTCTTCAATTCAAATATTTTTGATTCGTCACTGCCTTCGAAATAAGTACGTTTGAGAGCATCCCAAACAGCCTTGGCAGTTGGATATAGCATGAAATTTCCAACCAGTGATGGATCCAATGAATTTAGGATCCAAGTTTTCACAATGGAGTCTTCAGTTTTCCACCTTTTGAGAGGGATAGGATCATCTGATGGTGGTTCTAGGTAGGTGCCATCAATATACCCCAATTTGTCTTTGCCGGTCAAGGTTAATTGAACCATCTGGGACCATACTCTGAAATTTTTTTCATTCAGTTTAATGGTAATGAGAGAGACAGGAATATCAATTGGAGGTTGAACTGGTGGTGTGGGAGGGTTTTGATGGCCAAGTTGTTGATTTTGAAGGACGAGTTGTTGATTTTGGGCTAGGATCATTTGTAGTGTTTTGGCAAGGTCTTCGAAGATGTTGCTGTTTTTGTTTTGGATGTCATCGGAAGAGTTATCCATACTCCTTCAAAATTAAGATATAAATCTGGAGAACAACAAAGAGTAAAATATCTTTAGTTTTTTTTTCTGTTTTTTTCTGTTTTTTCTTCTTTTTATTTTCTTCTGTTTTTTTTTCTTTTCTTCTGTTTTTTTTTTCTTCTGTTTTTGTTTTCTTCTGTTTTTTTTTTTCTTTTCTGTTTTTTCAATTTGCAGTTTTTTTTCTGCAGTTTTTTCTTTTATTATTTATATAGTCACACAAAAAAAATGAACCAAGAACAACAAAAAAATAAAATAAAATGAGGACAACAAAAACAAAAAAACAAAAGACCAATCAGAATGAAGGAAAAACAATGTTACCCTTTTTTCTTATTAGATAAATCGCCTTCCCTCTCTTTTACTATCTACTTTGTATATTGGGAAACAAAGTTTGCTTTGGAGACAACAAAAATGGAAATAAAATAAAATAAACAAATTACCAAGATAACCTAAGATTAATATAAAACAACAAATCCTCTTAACCTACCACAAAAAAAATATATCCTAACTTCAAAGAGCAAATTGAAGTGTGTGTTTTACTTTAATTATGCAAGTATCAAGATGTACCAACAGAAGGTTATTCTTAGAGAGACAAAAAATAAAGATCCTTTGGTAGAGAATTCAAACGTATATTTCTTTTTTTTGTTTTTTTTCTGTTTTTTTTCCTTTTTTTTATTTTCTTCTGTTTTTTTTTTCTTCTTTTTCTGTTTTTTTTTTTTCTTTTCTGTTTTTCTTTTCTGTTTTTTTTTTCTTTTTTTTCTTTTATTCCTTTTTTTCCCTTTTTTTTTTTAACCTATTACAATAGTGCTCAGCTGATGTTACACAGCAAGTAAGAGAGGAAAAAAAAATAGTAATAGTAAGAGAAGAACATAACATAACAGAGTCATCAACTCGAACAACTTCTGAGATTCTGTTTTTCGCAAGAGACCCTTTCTTTCTTTTTTCTAGTTTTCTTTTTCTTTTTCTTTTTCTTTTCCTTCTTTCTTCCTCCCCTTTTTTTTTTTTTTTTTTTTTATAGATCGGGGTTTAAAGAATCACAAGGATTATAAGGTTTTTGCTGTCTATCAGAATAAAACAAATAAAACAAAAGTTAAAAACACCAATCGCAGAGATGATACCAGTTAGAAGAGAAAGGTACAAACTTCAATCTTCGAACTTCGATTTTGTTGCTTCAATCTTCAATCTTCAAACTTCAAGATCGTATCAGCTCTGATACCATGATAAATTTGAGTCAAGCTAACAACTTTGAGAAGAACTAGAATATTTATTTATTTTTGGAGGAGGTTACAGAGTGTTGTTTGATACAATAGCAACTTAATTATTTTGAGTATTATGTTGCCCTTGTTATAGCCGCCACATACAGCTCATATATCTTCCTAATTACAACTACTTATATATTTCCTTATTTTGTAATATTTTCTCCTTAATACAATATCTCTAAACAAGCAAATAAATCTAATAAACCTAAACTTCTGCTGGCGCATAAGAGAGCTGCTGGATTGATTGTGGCGCCTCTGACATGTGTATTCCAACATAATATATTCAAAATTGACAGCTAAATAACAAATATGAGAAGGCGCCCATAAGGAAATCAAGGTGCGTCGGACAGAAACCTGCTAATTTTTGCACAAAAGTAGTGGTTAATGCTAATGTTTACCTATATTATATATATTATAGGTGGATTATGTGGAATATTTTATAATTAAACTAAGTAGATTTTGTTGTTCTCATCATAGTGTCCAGTATGTACTTTTAGATTGCAAAATTTTGTGGGATCAGTATACTGTAGGTTTATGGAATTCTTTTGTCAAATACTTTGCCAACTATTTTACTACACGGGTAAGGTCTTACCAAACTTTGATTAATGTCTGACTCTGACATGACCAAACCTAGGCAGTAGTGAATAACCCTTGGCAAGATGGGTCTGGATCCTCTCAAGTAACATAAACTTTTGAGTTTGGATCTTAACCATTGGATCAGAATCCGAGCAATTCCGTCCGAGGTGGAATGTACGGATCCTTTAATATTCGTGCCAAAACAAATTGGACGGTCCAGATTCAAACTCAAGATTTGAGTTGCTTTAGGGGATCCGAATTCTGCCAAGATGGTACCTAAGAACCCGTATCGATTCATTAAAGTAGGTGAGTAAAGACATTTCAGATCTAATTACTTGATCAATGTAATCTTTCATGAATAATATCAAATAGTTTTAAGATCCAAATCCCACAACATGATTAAGAAACCATGATGACAATTCACAATTGCAACTGAGAGGATTTGTGCCTAATGAAGACAAGGTATACAGAGAAAACAAGAATTAGAGCTCAGCAATCAAGCACAATTTGACAAATCGTTGTAACATGGAGCTGACAAAAAACTAAAAAAGAAAAAAGAAAAAAAAAGACACCTAACCAGGGAAAATCTAAAATGCAGTATCTACACCTACAAAATAGTCAATTTGAGATACTCCAGAACTACTTAACAACCTTGATGTTCCCGGCGCAAGCATTTGCATATGCTTGACTGAGCCCAGGAATAGCATGCTCATATGGCAGAACAAACTTCTCCACAAACTTCTCATCACTTAGCTTTGTAAAAGTAGCAAATGATAGATTTTCCACAGGAAACTCTTTTGAATTGAGAAGCTTCCGGACAAGGTTCCTGGGGATGAGCCGCTTCTCCAAGCTCAGACCGAGCAAAACTGGATTTCGGACCAAATCAATCTTACCACAACCTGCTTCCTTCATGAGGAACTCTATTTTGCGTCCCAACAACTCCATTGACAGCTTAAACAACGTAGGAGCTTTACTCATCATATAGATGACCTCCTCCTGTGAAAGACCCATACTTTTCAGAAACTCCATTTTGCGGCCCAACAACTCTTCCGATAATTGCAACACGTTAGGAGCTTTACTAATCACATAGGTGACCTCCTCCTGTGAAAACCCCATACTTTTCAGGAGCTCTATTTTGCGGCCCAACAATTCCTTCGACAGCTTGAACACCATAGGAGCTTTACTCATGATATAGGTGACTTCCTCCTGTGAAAGTCCCATACTTTTCAGAAACTCAATTTTGCGGCCCAACAATTTCTCTGATATTCTCAACACGTTAGGAGCTTTACCAATCACGTAGGTGAGCTCCTCCTGTGAAAGCCCCATACTTTTCAAGTAATGTACCCTTGAATTTAGAGTGCTTTTATTCAGGGAGCCAACAGTAATTAATGCATATACAAACTTTTGTGATGAACAGCTGACCCCCAATTCCAAAGCTCTCTTAACATATACCTTCACAGCTTCAGGATTTGATTTGACCAATCTTGGAGAATGATTAATCAATTGAACAATTTGACGAACAGATAAACCACATTGGTTTTGAAGGAGCGATAGGTTGGGCACACTAACCTTTTCCAAGTTACAAGCAAGTGTGCTCGGTCCCGTTTTGAGGACCACAAACATATTTTCTAACGACCCAAGAAACCTCATCCAAAAGTCAATCTTTGGCACAATATTGAAACAAAACAGATTAGGGCTGCGGGAAATGATACCAGAGATGTCTTCAATGGATAAGCCAATTTCTTGTAGCTTGACCACATTAGGTCTCCAGTTCTTCTCCACATGGGAGACAAGGATACGGGGCTCTCGGGCCACGGCGGTCCTTATTTCCGGTTCGTTTATACCGATCTGTCTCAGGAAGCGGAGCACCGCATCGGGCTTATCAGGGGTTTTGAGGTGCTGGATCCGCTTGGATGCTCGAATTGCTTCATCAGAAGGAAGCCCGTACGATTGGACGAGGTAGTCTACTGCAACGAAGTGGGGATTTGGAGGTGGCGATTGAGTAGTACCAGCGGTGGAGAGAAGGCGATAAAAGGAGGAGGTGAGATTAGTAAGGGGAAGAGATAGACGGAGGTGAGGGAGCCTCCTCAGAAGGAGAATCGGTGTACTCATTGGTCACAGCTTAGTAAGGAAAGAGGGAAGGATTTATTTTAGAGCAATGAGACTGAGAGCTCTGAACTACAGTGAACTAAAGGACGAAGGAAATGGGCCCTGATCTGAACACATTAATGGGCTTTGGGCCCAATTCAGAGAAGTTAATCTAAATAGTAATTAATTGAGACTGCAAAGAAGGATGGTTTCAGAAAAAGGAAAAAAGCGCAAACAAAACAGTAACCTTCAGCATGTTTCATTATAAGTTTATGAGTGAGTCTGTGGTACTATGCATATCACGGGTTGGTCCGTAATACGGCTCAATATTCGACTCACTCTAAGTGAGTTTATAACTAAAACTCTAGAATGATTTTTATTTTCTGAAGTAGTTAAGCACTAGAAAAGGAAATAGTGGAATCAGATAGTTAATTAATTTTTATTTTCAAATTTAACAATCAAGTTTGCAAATAAAATAAATGAAGATTTAAATCAAATATATTCATTGTTTTTAGAGAGGACAATATTTTAAATATTCAAGCATTAGGTTCAAAAATTATTTCTCTTACTTATTGTTGGGCATCACAACAGAAATGTGATATCACTGATCAAGCTAATTATGCTTTGTGATGTGAGGGCCCTATCAGGCACCATGTTGGCAATTTCCACGATTGATTTACAAGTTACAACCCATATTAGTGGAGGAGGGACAACTTTGGTTGGTGAGGATGAGATGCAGATGGTGTCTTTGGTGATTTTGGAAGATGTAGGGACTTAAGAGCATTCTTTACCTTTATAGCTAATATGACCTGTTTTCTAGGCTTGTGGTTCTTTTGTGCTTTTATCTGTTGTTGATCTTAGATGTTGCAGGTTAGTTTTTGTCAGTATTTGCTTAATACCTATGTAGTTTTTTGGTTTGTCATTGGTACCAGATTGGTCGTACCAGTAAAACTTTGTACTTTGGTTTGGTTTTCATTCTTATGCACATCGGTGGCATGGCCACTTCTATCAAAATAATAATAATAAAAAATATATATATTCAAATTAATTTTTTTGGATTTTTGTAAATTTAAGTTTCGACATGGAATCAGACCAACCAATTACCAATTCAACAGTCCATACTTCAATATGCTGTACCAACAAATGTGTAGCACATGATCCGTTTGTTTTAATAAGAATGTAAAGGTTTGACTTTCACTTTTTACTTTAAAAATAAAAAGAATTTAAAAAGTATTGATTTTGGTTGTTACTGACATGACACACACAGATGTCATTAATTTATTTATATTCTGGTACACTCAGGATTCGGCCGGGATTGTGCAGCCACCTTGACTCTCTTTTCTTTCACAGATCACTAGTAAAGGGATGAGAGTGGCTCAGCCTTCTCCATGACTTTTGATATACATCTTTCCATGTGTGAATATTTGCCCAATCATTTTGTAAATATCAATTAAAGATTATTATTTGTTATAATAATAAAATTTGGGAGAATTTACATCAGTGGTAGCGACAGAGAAAAGGCGGAAAATGGCCGGGTGACATCCGGCAAATGACATCCATTTGCTGATTTGTTTCAGTGTACATTCATGGACTCCGATCAGGCGTTCTAAGTCGATCGATTTAGATCTGATGGTCGTTTCGACATCATCAAACTCCTCCGAGTCCAAGAGAAAAATAAAATTTGGAACGCTGATAAACTAATAAAAGTTTCTTTGTTTTATTAAGAAAATGTTGTTCGTAAGAAACATTTTTTATATAGAACAAAGAAGTATAATGATGATCATAATATACTTTGCCAAAAATTATATTTATTCCGGTGCTATTATCCTTTTTGTAATTAAATGTTTTGGTAGGCCTCACAACAGTATTTTTCGCCCAAAACTCCCCAACCTATCATGCTATACCACATGTACAATAACTGACAATTTCTATTTTTTTTTTATTTGAAGCCCGTAGGCAGCAGACAATCTCTATTTCTTTCCAAGCTTCTGCTTTCTATTCGCCTTTTTATTTTTTGAAGGTTAGTGACAACTGACAAGGTGAGAAGGAAGCGGGGGAAGAGGAAGCAGCCGAATTAAATGGTTTGGTTTGAAGGCCCATTGTTGCATGTCTGTGTCAAGAATTGCTCATCTTATCAGAAAATCCTTTTGTATCTGATTCTTAGTCTTTTGTGCGATCTGTAGACTGTAGGTTTGTGGAATTCTTTTGTCAAATAGTTTGCCAACTATTTTACTACACGGGTCAGATCTTATCAAACTTTGGTGAATGTCTGACTCTGACAGACCAAACCTAGACAGTAGTGAATAATCCTTGGCAAGATGGGTCTGGATCCTCTTAAGTTACACAAACTTTGAGTTTGGATCCGGACCATCGGATCCAAATCCAAGCCAAATCGGTCTGAGGTGGAATGTACGGGGTCCTTTGATATTCATGCCAAAACAAATTGGACTGTCCTGATTCAAACTCAAGATTTAATTTACTTTAGAGGATCCGAATTCTGCCAAGCTGGTATGTAAGAACCCGGATCGATTCATTAAAGTAGGAAGATCAAAGACATTTCAGATCTAATTACTTGATCTATGTAATCTTTCATGAATAATATCAATTAGTTTCAAGATCCTAATCCCACAACATGATTAAAAACCATGAAGACAATTCACAATTGCAACTGAAAGAGGATTTGTGCCAAATGAAGACAAGGTATATTGAGAAAACAAAGAATTAGAGCACAGCAATCAAACACAATTTCCCAAATCGTTGTAACATGGAGCTGAGAAAAAACTAAAAACAAAACGAAAAAAAATAAATAACATGGGGAAATATAAAATGCAGTATTCTACACCACCAAAATAGTCAATTTGAGAACTCCAGAACTACTTAATAACCTCGATGTTCCCGGCGCAAGCATTTGCATATGCTTGACCGAGCCCAGGAATAGCATGCTCATATGGCAGAACAAACTTCTTCACAAACTTCTCATCACTTGGCATTGCAAAAGTAGTAAATGATAGATTTTCCACAGGAAACTCTTTCGACTTGAGAAGCTTCCGGACAAGGTTCCTGGGGATGAGCCGCTTCTTCAAGCTCAGACTGAGCAAAACTGGATTTCGGACCACATCAATCTTACCACAACCTGCTTCCTTCATCAGGAACTCTAATTTGGGTCCCAACAACTCCTTCGTTTTCTGCAACACGTTAGGAGCATTACTAATCATATAGGTGACCTCCTCCTGTGAAAACCCCATAGTTTTCAAGTAATGTACCCTTGAATTTAGAGTGTTTTTATTCACAGAGACAACAGTAATTAATGCATACACAAACATTTGTGATGAACAGCTGAACCCCAATTCCTCAGCTCTCTTAACCATTACCTTCATAGCTTCAGGCCTTAATCCAATCAATCTATTGCTTGACTTAATCAACTGAACAATTTGACAAACAGATAAACCACATTGGTTTTGAAGGACCGATAGGTTCGGCACAATAACTTTTTCCAAGTTATAACAAAGGATGGCTGGCGCCTTTTTGAGGAGCACAGACATATTCTCAAATGAGCCAAGAGCCCGCATCCAGAAATCAATTTTTGGCACAATATTGAACAGAAACAGTTCAGGGCTGCGGGAAATGATACCAGAGATGTCTTCAATGGATAAGCCAATTTCTTGTAGCTTGACCACATTAGGTCTCCAGTTCTTCTCCACATGGGAGACAAGGATACGGGGCTCTCGGGACACGGAGGTCCTTATTTCCGGTTCATTTAGACCGATCTGTCTCATGAAGCGGAGCACCGCATCGGGCTTATCAGGGGATTTGAGGTGCTGGATCCACTTTGATGCTTGAATTGCTTTGTCAGAAGGAAGCCCGCACGATTGGATGAGGTAGTCTATTGCTGCGAAGTGGGAATTTGGAGGTGGCGATTGAGTAGTAGCAGCGGTGGAGAGAAGGCGATAAAAGGAGGAGGTGAGATTAGTAAGGGGAAGAGATGGACGAAGGTGAGGGAGGCTCCTCAGGAAGAGAATCGCTGTACTCATTGGTCACAGGCTCACAGATTAGTAAAAGCGAAAGAGGGAAAGGGTTTCTTTTAGAGCAAAGTAACGAGACTGAGAGCTCCCCATTCGTCGGCGCTGAACCTGAACTACACTCAAGTACTGAACTAAAGGACGAATGAAATGGGCCCTGATCTAAACACATAAATGGGCTTTGGGCCCAAATATTAATTAGTCTTTCTTGTATTTTACTTTTGTCGTCCTTCATATGTAACTACGGACTTTTAACAAAAATAAAGCATGTGCAAAATAATATAAAAGCGAAAGAGGGAAAGGGTTTTTATTTTAGAGCTCTCCATTCGTCAGCTCTGAACTACACACCAAACTAAAGGACGATGGAAATGGGACCTGAACTAAACACATTAATGGGCTTTCGGTTCAAATATTATTCATGGGCCCTCATCTAAACACATAAATGGGCTTTGGGCTCAAATTTTAGTCTTTCATGTATTTTACTTTTGCGTACTCCAATTTAAGAATGGTTTCAGAAAAGGAAAAAAAGGCGCAAAGAAAACAGTATCCTTCAGCATGTTTTTATTTTTTCAAGTAGGTAAGCACTCAATAATAAACTAATGGATTGGATAGTTACTGAATTTTTCTTTTCAAATTTAACAATCAAGTTTGCAAATGTAATAAATGAAGATTTAAAGCAAACATATTCAAATAAAAAATTTGGATTTTTGCAAATTGAAGTTTCGACGTGGAATCCTACTGGCAAATTACCAGTTCAACAGTCTATACTTCTTACTCTACCAACAAACATGTAGCACATGATCTGTTTGTTTTAATAAAAAAGGTAAAGGCTTGATGTTCCCTTTGTAATATAGCTGAATAAATAACAAAGTAAACTTATTCTTTAGACAATGCAACTTTTATTCAGAGAACGTGATTTGATTTTACTTTGGCACAATTAGATACAGCTGAGAAATCTCTGTAGGCCTTCAGAGGGCATCTTAAATCAAATGAAAAAAATATTCAGAACAATTTGTCGTCCTTCATATGTAACTATGGACTTTAAAAAAAAATTCACAACAATTTATACTGTTGATTCTCTATCTGCAACTCATATAGGAATAGGATTATATACAACTACTACACTACAAGTTCCCCTTTTAGATTTTATTTTTTTAACCTCTTATCGTCTCAACTTCCTATGATAATAAAAAGAATAAACAACAATCTTACACATTTCTGTTAACAACAAAAAAAAATGCTTCCCAAGAATTGTACAAGCTAGTTTCAAAATCTAAACAAAAGAATCTATCATCAGGATTCAGGAATCTTCAATTTATAAAATAGAAGCTGCCTTGGATATTGGCTTAAATCCCCTCTTTTCCATTATTTTAAGAAAATTAGTGCATACATTTTGAAACCCTTCGTTTAGCAATCCATCTATAAGCACAGTCCACAATACCTCATCAGGATTCCAATCCTTTATGAGCATTTTTTCAAACACCTTCTGTGCATCAGTTAACCTATTAACTTTGCACAAAGCACATATCAGGGCCTTGTATTCAGTTAGTCGCAATTCAAACCCTCGAGAAGTCATTTCATCAAACACTTTGAGTGCAAGATCTACTTGTAGAGAATGTGACATTGCATCCAGCAAAGAACCACATAGCTTTTCATCTGGATAAAAACCTCTTTCATTCATAGTTCTGACCAGTTCATTTGCCTCAAACCACTTTCTCTCTCTACATAAACCGGTCACCAGTGTATAATACACATCGTAAGTTAGGTCGCAACCAAACTCCTCTAACTTGACTAACAAGTTGTGGCAACTCAAATTTGTGCCTGGTACACTCGTTTGTGGCAACTCTTTAAGCAACCCTTTGATGAAGACACGATAAGTACCATAGTTGGGCGTACACCCAGTATATAACATTTGTTTTAACAGCCCGAAGGCACAGTTTAGGTTACCTAAACTCACATAACCATTTATCAGAGAATTGTACGTGACTTGATCAGGCGGTAACCCGTTTCTCTCTAGTTCAGAGAACAGCTTTTCAGCTTCTTCGATACTACCGTTCTCACAAAAACCATGGATCAGAGAACTGTACGTATGTCGATTTGGTTGGCACCCTTTTCGTTTCATCTCTGCGAATAAATCAAGTGCCGCAGAAGTTGACCCGTTTTTACACAAACCGTCGATTAATGCAGTGTAAGTGATGACATTTGGAAGGAGATTTTTGTTCACCATTTTTTCGCAGAGCTCTTTTGCATCAGATACACGGTTCTGTTTACAAAAACCGTCAACTAATGCAGTGAGGGTCTGCTCATTTGGCTTACACCCATTTCTCTCCATTTTCTCAAGCAAGTGCAAGGCATTATCGAGTTCATTGTTCTTGCAAGAACCATCAATCATGGCAGTGTATGTGACAACATTTGGGGTTAAACCTCGTCTTAGCATTTCATCAAACATTGTGGAAGCGAGATTAAGCTTACTGTTTTGACAAAAACCGGAAATAAGTTCACTGAAAGACCACTCATCTGGCTCACATCTCAAATCCTTCATTAGATCCAGCATTCGAACCGCATTATTGAGATTTCCCATGTCACAATATCCTTTTATTATGGTATTATATGTTACCTGATTTGGCCGAACTCCTTTTACGGTTAGCATTTCACCGAATAATAGCATGGCCTTCTCTACCTTACCCAACAAGCACAAACCCTTTATCATTACATTGTAAGTGATTGTATTTCGGGAACATCCATTTGCTTCCATCGAATAAAAAATTTTCAGTGCCAAGTGAAATTTTCCCTGTTCACATAATCCATTAATCAAAGCATTGTACGTAACCGTGTTAGGTAGCAAACCTCTTCTAACCATCTGATTAAACAAACCTACAGCCACATTTAGAACACTTAATTTGCATAGCCCACTAATAAGTGATGTATAAGTCTGACAGTTTGGTGAAACCCCTGCATTTTTCATTCCAAGAAACAAATTGCATGCATCATTCATGCGCCGAAGCTCACAAAAGGCACTAATGGGAACAGTGTAAGTGTGAACTGTTGGCTTGATACCACTTTCAGACATCTTTTTCATCAAGTCCATGGCCTCATCCACTCGGCCGAAATCGCAAAGACAATTAATCAAGGTTGAGTAAGTGACAGAGTTTGGTTTACACCCGACCTCTACCATCTCATCAAAAACTTGAAAGGCTGAATCCAAATCACGATTTCGGCAACAACCAAGGATCAATGAAGTATAAGTAAAAGAATCAGGCTTTAATCCATGCTCAAAAAGTTCTTTAAGTACCTTCTCAGCCTCCACTAGCTCCCCATTCTTGCACAGTGCATTTATCACTGCATTGAAAGTAACTAGATTCATTTCCTCGCAATCGTTAAGCATCCGGTTGTAAAGATCCATGATGCTTCCAACCATGTTGAACCGCGCCATGTGGATCAAAAGAGCATTATAAACAAAAACCGCCATTTTGAATCCACCTTTACTCAACCTCTCCAAGAAATCCATTACTTGGCCAATCTCCACCTCAGAATGGCAATATTTTATCATTTGGATCCTAACCCGACCAGCATCTGCATACATACGGCAAGAGACAAGCCGGTTAAGCAAAGCAATGTAAGCGTCCAGAAGGTGTTTGTGAAAATGCCTCTGAGAGACCCAATTGAAAAACTCCACTACTCGTCGGGTGTTGTTATGGGATTTGATAATTTGCGCGATTTGAATGGGACGAAGTGAGGAAACGATGTTGGTCAGATCGGGGCTATCTTTCCAGCTGGGCTTGGAGAGGATTTGATGGGTTTTATCGATTAGAAAGGACGAAGAAGAAGAAGAAGCCTCTTCTTTTAACTCAGTTGCTGAGGTGGCGTTGACGGGAGAAATGGGCGAGGCGGAGGTGGAGAAAAAGCGGAGAGGATTGGATCTGAAACGGGAGAAAGGTGAGGCTGCGGGAAGAGGCCTCACCATTGAGAGAGAGCACTTTCACAGCTTTGAGAAAAAAAAAAACAAGAGAGAGATTTTCCATGTCTCGACCAAATGAAGCGCAAGAATATTATCTGAGGTAACAGAATATTTCTGTTTTGAATCACGGGCTGTTCGATCGGAATCTGGCCAATCTGGCCAGAGATGAAACGCACGAGGTCGCTTTAATAGACGTGCGGATCTGATTGGACGGTAAAGATTCAAACAGAAATATTATGTTACCTCAGGTGATTGGAATTCGCAAATTAATGGTTTCACGCTGCTCTGCTCAACCGAGCTCTAACAGAAACGGAGCATATTTGTTTCTGTAAGTTAACTGGACTTGACCACATACATAAAATGGGCTCTGGGCCCTAAATACCTGTTTAGTTTGTTTGTTTCTGAGATTTACCATACTGTATTTCTCTCAAAGAAATAATTACATCACTAGAATATATAAAAAAGAAGGGGAAAAAAATAGACCAAGTGGATTGGTACCAAACGGACGTATGGAAAATTGATTCGTTGTAATTATCAGAAATGGGAAAAAAGATAGAAATATCAGGTCACAAACATCCTATCTTTTAACATATTTGGTTTGGGAGATAACATATTTGGTTTGGGATGATAAAGGAGTCCAGCTAGCATGATATTGGTGTTATATGACATTAATTATAAAATTAATTTAATAGATTTCAAACGACTGATTCAAATCGTTCAAACCGATCTAATTTATAAGTAATGCATCTACATGCAAAACTTTTATATTTTTCTAATTATTTTAATATCAAATCAAGCGGTTAAAAATGTTATAAAATGAATACATTAAAATTAACTTAAAAATTAACACATTTGACCGCTTGACTTAATACTAAATAAGTTTGAAAAATTATAAGTTTTGTATGTAAATGCATAACTAATAACATAGATTAGTTTGAACAATTTGAAATCAATTTGATAAGTTTTATAGATAGTGTTACATAAGCTCATGATAAAGTTACGTAGAACCTTTCGCAAGTTGTAACAGAAACTGAAGGGCCAAAAAGAAAAGAAAAGAAACAACCAGCAATGCGAGAGATATCTTGCAAAATCAATAAACTTGACATGCATCTACATATCGCTTACATCCAACACCACCACAAAAACAAAACCCCATTATGTATTTATTTACAAGCCACCCGCAAAAAACCACAGCACACTCAGCAATTAACAAAAAATGAAGAGCCGAAAATATGTGATCACATGCCTGCACAATAATACCAGAAAACAAAACATAACAGCACACATGCCTGTCTCCTCCCAAAAATAGTTAACAAAAAAAGAATAATCAATCTAACTGTCAGTGGCTGAGGTAGTAGCAACATCATCAAAAACCCATGACCTCCTACTGCTCCCTTCCCCATGAGACATGGACCGCCTCATAAATGAGCCCGGCATGGAGCACCTGACAAGGCACGGGCTCGTGTTAGGGTTTCCCATGCACAGCACCGGGTTCAGTGTCGCATTTGCAAACCTCTGGCAGCTGTTTGACCGGAACGAGGCCGAGGTCAATGATGGTACCCGTGTGCATTGGAAGTCGGCCCCACATGTCTGGGTTGATGGGCTGGGCTCAGAAATGGGGTTTTGGTCTAGGTCAGGAGCAACAACAGGGCAGGTCGTGCAGAGAGACAAGGAGAGGCTTGATCGTGGTGGGTCCCGTGTGGGGATGGTCCCTGGAAGTCGGATGAATGAGACAATGCAATACCGGCAAAGCGGGCATGGTATGGATCCTGGTGTACCTGACAAAATGACAGCAATGCTGTTGGTAGAGCAGAGATAGAGGGCACATCTTGTGCAAAACTCGTGATTGCAACCTGCAATAATTAATAATTTATTAAACATATACAGTGAATAACACTACTGAAATAAATACTGAAGATAATTTCCATTCCTTTTTAAAGTTAATGGTCTGATTTTTCAGTTTGACTTCAGGTCAAATTAACAGAGGCTCAAATATCTGTACCAGTACCAGGAGCATCTCAGTGTTTTTATGTACATGCCCCCGTATATACTGACAGATAGGTTAACCATTGAACATACCTTCTGCAGCAACTGTACAGCTCCTCTCTAAACATACAGCACAAGGGTCATCACATGGAGACAAATCTTCTCTATTTCTCCATCCAACCTCTCTGCAAATAAGAAATTTATGACAGTAATTTAGTTGATGAAGCAGGTCTAACATTAAATTTCACTCATATACCGACTAATTATAATTTCACTACAAAGATGCAGTCATAAGAAAGCTTCATGAAATATCAAAAGTGAGCAGAAAGATACCCCTAGCAAATCTAAGTAGATAAAACTAAGGCCGAGTGAAATAAACTAAATTAAAATTTACTAATTTAGCTTAAAAAAACAGACATTAGTACTTACCTAGCAATGTTAATAATACTCATGAGTGGAAGACAGAGAAATGGAGAAGGTACAATGTTTATGTTTGTTTCTGTTTGTCTGCTCAAAATTCCCTCGAGCCAGGTTCTATTCCATGAACGAGCCACCATTAATGGAGTACGACTGAGACAATAAAAAGCATTACAAAATTAAGTTGGCCATATGATAACAGGAATAATTTTAGCAAAGTACCAAGAGCTTCCTTTTGATAATTTATTAGTTTGTTTAGCTATAATTGAATTTGAAAATTGAAACACATACCCGTTATCATTTTGGGCAGCCAAACTAGCACCTTTAGCAATAAGCATCTGCATTATTTTATCATAGTTATGACCAATTTTCTAAATAAAAAATTAAAATAGAAAAACCCAGCAAAAGGTACCTTACAGCAGACAGCATTCCCACCACATGCAGCATAATGAAGAGGTGTGCTCCCTGGGCCTATTATTAATGAATAAAAGAAATTAATGCTTTCATGTTAGTACAAACTAAGTGCTCTTTATTCTCTTCTCTAAGATTCATTGGTTGGTTGTTGGAATTGAAAAGGAAAGAAAGTGCAGTTACGTTAGAAAGAAATACTGCATAGAGAGACCTTAACTAGGAATAAAAAAACAATCTAAAAGGTTGTGATAAATTCCTAGTTGTCAGAACCAACTTCTAAAATAGATCTTTCTTATATTTCCATCTGACACCCTATATCTGTGATTTTGTATATGGAACCATTAATTGTCAAGTCAAGCACAAGAGTATGCAAACAGTATAATTTACTTAGCAGCATTTTTATGATGTTTGGCAATTATCATGTATAATATCTAATCAAAACAACAATCGATATTTTTAACTTTATTTTAAATGAATAATTTGTAATTTCTTCCGTTTGGAAGAATCACTTATTGGGTTAGGCAGACTCATAATTATAAAATTGATATCTATTACTGGTAGTACTATATAAGTATATATATAGACTTCTCTATATTCCATCCCATGTGGGGTGGAGTTCCTGACATGAGTTGTCTATGCTTAATCTTCCTGACATGAGTTGTCTATGCTTAATCTTTATAAACAGGTGTACCAATTTAAAAGGAAAAAAAGAAAAACATAAAATAAACTATATTTATTCTAAATTCAAAAAGGAACTTTTGAAGAAAGGAGGTACCAATCAAATCAATAGTTGTCCCATCATCCACTGTCACCTCTGACACACTGGCCCCAAGGTCCAGCAATAGTTGCACACATTCGACATGCGCATTTAATGCTGCCATATGAAGTGCGGTAACACCTCCATCTGATTTTGTGTTGATTATCTTCGATAAATTTCTGCATAAAATGGACATGATTTTCTTCATACCAAGCTAAACATATCAAATAAATAAAAAAAGCCTATACCAAACAGTTTCTCAATTAACAAGGTTTTAGCAAAACAAAAAAAATCATAATAATTTTGCATTCCAAGAGGAACCCAGTAGTTTTCAATTTTTGCAACCTATGCCACACAGTTTTACAAGATAAAACTAAGCTACTTGTACCATGTTATACAAAATTAAAAATCAAACATCTAAATTATTTACGACTTTATCATAGTTCAGGCTAATGAAGAAATGGCTCATTTGTTAGTGGTATAACTGTGAATATCTAACACATGTTCTCTGCACATCCCTAAAAACTTTTGGATGTAAGTTGCAAAACAAGAAAATTGCATTAAACCCTAAAATGAAGAAAAGATGTTCTTACTCATACACAATGTCTTGGTTTGATCCGGTAGTTAAGAAGTCAGGTATACTTGGGACATAATCGGCTAGTAAAAGTCGAATACAACGTGCATGGCCATTTAAAGCCGCAAAGTGCAATGCCGTCCCTCCATTTAGATAATCAGTCTTGTGAATCTACATCTCAGTAAATGATTTAAGTAATTAATAATAGGCCATATACCATTTGAAAACTATATCCCATAAATATATCATATTTGAAAGCAATATCAAAAGTTTCCATATCAGCAACTTTACGGCCAACAAGTTTTTGGTTATCAAAAGCAACACCCAAGTTTAAGTCCAGCAAATAAAAAATACATTATCTTTTTCTTTTCTTTTTTCAAACAAGCACTTATCTGTTCATAATCAATAAATCTAAGTATCACTTGATTGAAGTTCAAATTAAGCTTAGATAGGAGAGAGACCTCATTAGGGTAAAGAACAGACACTATCAACCTTTAAGAGCACATGCATGTTTTACAGTAATGTCAACTCCAGCAATTGGTTTTATTTGCAAATAATACAATAAGATGTTGGCCCTAGTTGAAAAGGCCAGAACTCTTGACTGTTTTTGCAAATACAATTTGTATTTCTAGTTATTCAAAAAGACCACAGAGCGCTGCTATTTTGATGCAAGCTTTAAACATCACATTCATGCCTAGACATTAAAAACAAGACAACGAGAATAGTTACTGCAAAGGTTTTTGGAACTGTACCAATTCAAAGCCCACTTAGGATTGATGAGATAACAAGACACTACTTTCTGTTAGCCCATTAAAGGTGCCATACTGTTAGAGATAGTACAACCTATCTTCTTGAAAATCATTTCACAATGTTAAATGAATATTATTATTATACAAAGGTTCGTAAGTAGGAGACTTACATTGGCTTTATATAAAATGAGGGTCTGAACAACTTCCCAATGACCGTATTGGCATGCTTGCATCAAAGCAGTCTGAAACAATGAAGGAAAGAAAATTACGGTATACTTCTTTAGCAAAAGATATGCCAAAAGATACAATTGCTCATAGTGAAAAGTATAAAGGATACTGAATTATAACACTAATAATGACAATCATCTCCAAAAGAAATATTTGCAATTCATGTACTGTATTGGTACCAGAAAATATAGCCTACATTATTAACAAATTCTAAAATTTTAGGTTTATTCTATTTATTGTTTGAGTCTCTATGATCTAAAATAGCAGGTACTAAAAAACAAATCACTCACCTCTCCTCTAAAATTCCTGAGGTTGATGTCCACACCTGACTTGAGCAAGAGAGACACAATCTGGGGATACAAGAATTAAAACAAAGATCTCAGAGAACAATACATTTGTACAAGCACAGCAACACAACATATTCACAAATAACAAAAGATTGCAACTTTTCTATGGCCCTACAAAAGAATAACGGTCTGGAATTGTAAAGTTCCCATGCAATAATCTAATACAACAAGCCATGCAAGAGCGCAAATAAGGTGCTTGATGAAATGCCCAAGAGAAGTCAGTTAATTCCAAAAGTTCCAACTTCAATCATTTCACCTGAGCAAGTGAAGAAGAAACCTCATTGTGGCCTTGTTCCGCGGAATAGTGCAATGGGGAATTGCGAACTCCAAAAGTGTAATAACGAACAAGCCGAGGGTTGTATTCCAAAAGTGCCTTGGCCTCTTGTAGGTCACCGTCTCTAGCTGCAGAGACAAGCCTTTCGCCAGATGCTGAGCACCGAAAAGAATTCCCCATGATACTAAGAAGCCCCATTTAGTGATCGATCACTATTCTCTAATTGCTAACAAAATTCCGGTTCTTTTTCAAAATTCTAACCCAATTTCTGCATAATCTGACAAGGATAATCTATTCCTAGCCACTTATCCCGAAATACAGAAAAGGAATACTCAATTGAAACTAAAAGGCACAACTTTCTCTCAATTGAAACTAAAATCGCCAAAATTACGATGAATCAGCTCTCAATTCGGGCACTTCTCGTCATTTCAATCAACAGTTCGCTCCAATTCGAGCGCAAAAAGGCGACGCCTTTTGGTTACAAAAGCGAGATTGCAAAAATTACAGCTGAATAGAAGAGAAAAGGCACCTCAGACAATAGACAGTGGAGAATTTGCTAACTGGTTTTGTAGAAAGGAGAAAACGACGCAAAATGGAAGAATAAAAGAGAGGAAGGAAGAGAGAAATGAGGAGACAGTTCTAGGTAGAAAGAGAAATTATAGAGAGAAAAAAGCACTTTAGTGTCTCTCATCGATGGTGCCAAACAAATGAAAAATTGTCCATTATTTGAGAGAACTTGGAATAATTAACAGTTTTCACAAGAGATTTATTTATCAGTAAAACTTACAAAGAAACCCCTGTTTTCTTTAAAATTTTACAACAGATCCAAATGATTAACAACTGAAATATTATTTACACAGAAATTTTTTTTATACCATAATAAAAAAACAAATTTAACCAAAACACTTCAAATTTGGGAGAATTCGATTTTCACCTGGGATTGGCTCTGCGGCACAATTTGACTGGATCCCAGATTGAATCTGAGGCCTTTTTTTTTAATAAAAAGCATTGATGAAATCAAATTCATCTACGGACCCAATCAAATTCATCGCACGGATTTCAAATTTTGTCAGAGGCAAGGATTTAAAAAAAAATAGGTCCGCAGATTGAATCTACAGACCCAAGTCAGGAGCCGCAGACTGACTGTCCGGTTCCACCAAAATGGGCCGGGTAAAATTCGAATTCTCCCAAATCTGAGGTGTTTTGGTTTTTTTTTTATTATGGTATAAAAAAAATTCGGTTATTTACATGTAAAATTAGCTACTGTGTTTGAACACATAATTTAATATAATTTTTGTATATAGTATTTTAAAATATGGAAAGCATACCATTTAATCATTTACATTTATCAATATTTTATTGATTGTTTACTATTAAAGAGAAATTAATAATATATTACTATACTATAATAGTTTTCCACAATAAATTGTTTTATTGTCGCTCCATAGTATGTACTGATTATTTTTATAAAACAAATATTAGTAAGAACACAACAACGGACATATTATACTTTATTTTTACAATAGATACATTATTTTGTCAACCATTATACTTTTAGTGCTCTCAAAAATTGGTCAGATATAGTTTCGAGTCGCTTGTTCCAAAAATCAATTAGTATTTTTGTGAAAATAACCTTCATTGTAGCAGTATCTACAAATTATGTCCAAAAAATGAAAAAAAAATGATAGTTTCGGTAGGTATTAAAATTAGTAAAAATAATTATTTAACAATAATTAACTAAAGAACTTGTTACTTTCTCCAACAATGTCAGGGTTGCTTTCAAATTTGTGAGGATATTAGGGGTGTTTGTGAAATATGTCTATGCATATTTATGAAGATATTATTTCCAGTTGTTGCAAATGGAGCTGGATTCATTTATCCAGAATGGGCCCTACCTATATGTAATTCTAAATTTCTATTCTTAACTTAAGACTTAAGAAGAAGTTAAAAATATAATTGTGGGTCCCACATTTAATCAATTGAATGTGATCTAACCTCTGTTGTTGGGTGTTGGATCTCTTAACCAATCAATCCGAAACATAGTTACAAGATTCGTAAATTATTCGTGAATTAAATCTAAATAGTTCGGTTTTTTTGTGATGCTGAACTGAACGTTGAATTATTCGGCTAACCGGATTAAACCCGAATAATTTGTGAATTTTACGAATTATTCACAATTTTTTTCCGAATTTTTTCCATAATTTTTTTTTCCTCTTGCAGAATTGAGATATCTGGTCCAAATAATTCCAAATCATTCCCGAATTATACCTGAATTATTCATGAATTACAAACTTTTAACTTCGTCGAACCTAACCCGAATAACTCATTTGTCACTATGATCAGAAATGAGAACACATGGTTACCTGAGTTGTTACAAAAATTACAACTTTGTATAAAGCATAGAAATGCAAGCTATATTTGTGGAGTGTTATAAAAATGCAAGATATTTTCTGGAGCGTCAAATGGAGGTCTTTTTCATGGGGTCAACCCCATGAGACCATCATGATCTGACTAAGTCAAAATATTTAACTTTTTTATTCTGGTTTAATAAGAAAAAAATGGAATTATAAAATTTGTTGCAGTCTTCAAAATTTTCTTTTTTTCCTATATTAAATATCTTGAGAATGAGAATAGGATAGGTCACCGTAAAATATATATTTATTTGACTATGATATATTGATATGAAAAATGTCAATTGAAATAATATTTGACTGCGGTATTTCTTCATTTATATTTATTGTAATTTCCTTATTATAATTTGAAAAAAGAACCCATAAATAAAAAAAAATGAATGAATGACAGAAAAATAATTGTTGCTTGAACTTTGTTGCAAAATGGAGATGCTTTTTTAGCTTATTAGAACTTTCATTATTTACAATAAATTATATGATCATTAATTATATAGACAAGCAAAAAGAAATGTTTTTTTCAAGCAAAAGAAATGTTGAGTGTTCCTTCTTCCTTGGAAAATCTGTAGAATATTTGGTGGAGTTAATAAAATAATATTAAATTAAAGATCCAAACAAGCAGAAAGAAGAGAATTATTCCTTTTCAAAAGTCACACTCACCTAAAAGTTTTTAACCAACATTCTTTTTCAGGTAAAAGGTACCTTTCTTGTTTAATTTAACTTTCCTATTATGGTAATTCACCATTTAATATCATTGGTTCTTATCCAATCAACCAACTCCATTGATAGGTTATGCAGTTATTCAAAAAATTCATGAAGGTAAATAATTTTGCAAGTTTAAGTTAAATAGAGAAATATTAACAGGGAGGATTTCAAAAAATTGACAAAAATGTCAAACCGTTTTTTTTTTTTTTTTTTTACAAAAGAAACATTTTTAAATAACAAAAAAAATGGGAGCAAGTTTAGGCTTTGTTCGGCTGCTATCTGTGGAAAAAAAAAATTCACTCAGAGTGATTTTTTTTTCCCACACGCACAGTGTTTTGGCCATTTAAATTGGATCTGAACCTAAGCCCATTCTCGTTCCCACCTGGCAATCGAACAAGCCCTTGAGCTCAAGAGAGATTGAGCGGGAGAATTTAAAAAATACGGATATGACAAAAATGTCAAACTGTTTTTTTTTTTTTACAAAAGAAATAAATATTGTTTAATATAACCAGAAAAATGGCAAAATGCTTTTGATAAAATGGGAAAAATCGTATCAAATTTGCGATTTTCTGAAAATTCGTTAAAAATCATATATTTGGTGGAATTTTTCAGTGCACCACAACGCTATATATTTGACTATCGAATCGGTGGTGTTGTGGTATGTTAAGAAACCACATCAATTTTTTATTTTTATTTTATGGATACGAATATGGAACGGATATCAGATATATCATATATGCAGTTTTAAAACTGCAGATTTGTTGTGTCTCTTGCACAATATTAAGAACTTTTCATCATTTTTCTGATTTTTAAGAACATTTTTTTTTTCTTTTCCGAAAGAAAAAAATAACTGAAAAAACTAAGGCCTCGTTTGTATTTAATTTTTTTTTTCTGAGTAATTAAAGAGCCAATCAAATAATTATCATGATAGCACATATGATTACATCAACCGTTTAATAAATTAAATATATATGAACCTATACAGACCAATTGAACCCGCTTTTTTTTAGTATTTAATTTAGAAAACCTTCTCGAAAATTAAGAGGGAAGAGAGAACAAAAGAGAGGAAGAGTGAAAAAAAAAAACCACGAAGTCGGCTCAAATTATTTTTTTCCCACGATTTATTGAAGTAATGAGAAAATATAATGGAAATAAAATCCATACCCATACTAAATATAAAAATCACCAACAAACTTTGAAAAATATTTCCCAACGAGTAAAAAATCCCACAAATCCCATAAAATGGAATGCATCCAAATAATTCCTTAGTTTGAATTTCAATGCTCTAATTTTTTATTTTGATTATTAGATTAATAATAGTTCTTAGATCATATTGTTTGCTATTTTTCATGTGAAGAAAAAAAACAATTTAATAATTTCTGAAATTTAAATCTACTCTATAAAAATAAAATATAACATACAAAATAAATTAATAAAAACGAAATATCAAACATTTTATGTACGAAGAATTAATCATTTCTTTGTTCTTACATAAAATTGAGCATCTAATAATAAATTAGCTGCTTAGAAGTCACTGTCATAAATTGTATAGTTTGAAGGTAGTTGTTATAAATTGAGAAGTATAAAAACATTTTTGCTATAAATTAAAAGTTTGAGGACCTAGCATGAAAAATATTATGGACTGAACCCTTTTCTTTGAATTTTTTTTTATAAACCATAATTAAAAAAAAAAAAAGATTTTGTATGAAACTAACATAATACTTTTTTTTTTTTACAAAAACCATAAGGGGACCGAAATGCCATTTCGGTCTCAAAAATGTCATTTCGGTCCAAAAAAAAGGGGACCGAAATGACATCTCGATTCTTATGGTTTTGTATATATATAAAAAAAATAAAAAAACAATCAAGTTGGTTTGGTAAAATTTTTTTTTATTTATTTATGGTTTCTAAAAAAAATTCCTTTTCTCCGATGAGCTAAAAAACAAATCTGGCTTGAATTTTAAGTATTATAAAAATATTCCATCAGATCAATGCGTTGCAGAATTTAATTTGGTAGTTAGCTTAGTAGAATGCGACTAATTTGTCAAAATAAAAAAATAATATAAATATGTTAGATTAAAGAGGAGGGTTCAAATGCCTCCATGTTTTTGTGCCTCCATCATGCCTCCATCTCTCTCCATCATTTTCAAAGTTCAAACAGTCGATCCGAACCGCTCAACCTAACCTCCATACTAAAATATGTTTGGAGACCAAATTTTATATTTTTAGGAATTTTTTTACTATTTTTTTAGATAGGTACAAAAATACTGTTTTTAGATGGTTCAGATTTACTGATTTTGTACCTATCTAAAAAAATAGTAAAAAAATTCCTAAAAATATAAAATTTGGTCTCCAAACATATTTTAGTATGGAGGTTAGGTTGAGCAGTTCGGATCGACTGTTTGAAATTTGAAAATGATAGAGAGAGATGGAGGCATGATGGAGACATGATGGAGGCACAAAAACATGGAGGCATTTGAACCCTCCTCTAGATTAAATTGTAGTATGTGTAAGTTAGAGGAGACCATGTCATCAGTTGTTGTAGCATGGCAATTTATTAAGAGAACAAATATAAACAGTTTGAAGAGGCTGGTGCAGTATAAGATATAACAAATAAATTTTTCATTTTGAAACAAAAATATATAAATATTATTTCAGGAAATCAAAAATATTTTTTTTATTTTGTTATCCACATATCAAAAAAATTGATATTAACATTTTGTATGGAATACAACTGATTAAAGCAACAAAAATTACAATTAGCTATCCAAGGGGGAATATTGATTATATGATATATATTTTTTGTTTAATTCAATTCAGTTTACACAGAAAATACGGAGTATATAGGTATTATGTGATACCAAACAGTGCTTTATTATCCTTTTCCAAAAAAAAAAAAAATGCTGGCCTTTAAGCACCATATATGATCTAAGTATTAATAAGTTAACACATAATTATGTGATCATAATGCAACTTGCCGAAGGAAGAAATGGTCAAATTTGTAGGTGCAAACTTAAAATAATAATAAAACATTTAATGATACAAAATAGTACATACCAATCCATCCATGGGTACCAGGAATCCGTATTTCTCCGGTATTGCAGAGAATCACTCTCATTTTACAGTTTGAGATTAAATCTCAACCGGTTTGGAGAGGATCACCCTCACTTTATGGTTTGAGATTAAATCTCAACCGGTTTGGAATTCGGGTCACAATAGGAGGCAGTATTTTTGTGCTTTGAGATTCATGCCAAGTTAAAAAAAAAATGTTCAAATCTAGCAATTGTAAAATATTCCCTAATCAGATATTGGAGAAGATGTGAATTCGGTACCAGGTACAGAGAAGTTCTTACATTATCCAAAAAAAAAAAATTAAGGAGCAATTTTAAGAAATAGGAAGGACGAAATTGTTTAATGCATTAATTGACACTTATTATATTTTTGTAACACAAAAATTGTGAAAAAAGGAAGATAAAATAGGACCACACTTCTCACATTCTGCCTCAAATCTGGGACCGAACTACGGAAATTTTAATGTGAAATAAATTCGGACCATAAAAAAAAATATAAAATAAAAAATACAGACGAACTTGGGGAAGTCTGTCTATTTATTTTTCTAAAATTTTCATGAAAATTCTCCCAAATTTAATTTGATATATAATTTTAATATAAAACAATTTCGATGCGAGTCGAGACTGAATTAATAAAATATATTTTAAAAGGCAAAAGGAAATGAGAGTCTTTAATTATACAACATATATACATAGGACTTGTAATTTTCTAGGCCGTTGGATGTGGTTTTCACCGCTGATATCGTCCCATTGGGGCTCTCTCTGTTTTGATAGAAGAGGTTGAAAATTAAAATGCATAATGTGGTGGGTGGGATTTGAACCCAAGACCTCTCATTTTAAAGACAAAGTTTTAACTACTAGATTACAAGTAAACATTTTATTATTATTGAGGGTGGCTAGACATCTGTTTACCCATTTACCCTACCTGTATCGTATTCGATAAGACGGGTATGTGTATGATTTTTTTTATTGACTTATTGGGTATGGGTATGGGTATGGGTAAAGATTTTTTTTCGTTAGATAAATAGTTATGGGTACGGATAAAGGTTATTTCGTACCTGTTGGATAATGGGTAATTATATAAAATAAATTATATCACAAGAAAAATATTATGCTAAATATTTTACTTTTTATTTCAATGTTTTATTATTTAGTTAAGAAATTGAATTTGTTAGAAAATATATTTGTGATTTTGATAGTTTTTTACTTAATAAAAAGTATTACTTATAATTAATTGCATATTTATATTTTAATTTTATATTCGTAATTGTGATTGCATATGTATGACATTATAAGTTTTGATGGTTTATTTGTAAAAATAATAAAACTATTATATTTGTATTTTTCGTTATTTACTCACTATCATTTCAATACCCGCTAATCTTAACGGGTATGGGTAGGATAGGGTAAGAAAAAAAATTTAATGGGTATGGGTATGGTATGGGTAAGATCAATTCTTAGTGGATATGTATATGAAAATGGTTCGACCCTACTCATATCGTACCCATTGACACCTCTAGGGAGACTGGAGTGTATAGAAAGTTCTAAAAAATATAAATTTTAATATATATAACTAAAATTTTAAAATCACAGTAGAATACTCTGAGGAACCGAAGATAATAAAATCAAAAAGATGCTGAGCTATTCTATGCATTAAAAGTTTGTAACGTTTTTTTTATTAAATTTTGAGGATGAAAAGAAAAGGTACTAAACTAAGAGAGGGTGTAAAGTTTGATTTGAGAAAGTTAGGTACGTGTGAATCTTTGCTGTATGGATCTTATAGTATAAATTTTTGCTCTCTTGAGCACTCTGATCTAGTGTTTATCAAATGGGTTGGATTGGGTTTTGTCGGTCCGAATTCGTCTGGACTACGGTTTTTATGAATTTCTAGTTCAGCGGGTCTATAGGTTAGCTAGGGTTCGAGGGCGGTCCACATAGTCCTCGGGTTCGGGGGCGGTCCACGGTTCGGCCAGGTTAGGTTTGATCCGTCCAGGTTTTTTTCAATTCACTACTCTGATCTTTAGTATGAATCTTTGCTATGTTCGTCCAGCATCGTCTGCATTAACTCAAAAGAGCATCTTTAATCTCGATCGTCTAATTTTAAACAGAGTCAATCTAGTCCTAGATTATAATTCATAGGATTCTTTAATATTAGTGTGGATTTAGTCTGCACGGATTTTAAAGCGAATCAAACGGTCCTTATTCATTAACTTAAAAGATTCCTTTTCGAGTTCAATGCAGAGGATATGAGTTCGTGTCGATCGGCATCAGATGGAAATTCGTTTGATGTTTGATTTAAGTTATATTTGATTCGCATTAAAATTTGTGGATAAATTTAAATTTAAAAAGTGGATTGAAATTAGTATAAATTTAAATATACTCATCCGAATCTCGATGCAGATTAAATAACTTGGGCATAGAGGACAGATGTCAGTTCGATGCTCATTGGAACCCCCGCTCTGACTTTAAGAACTCAGATCCAAATCCAATGCAATTAATTAATATACCCGACCGTGTAGAATGAGATCTAAGTCGTCTGTTTCAATTCTGGCGCGAATCTCAAAACTTGAGTCTGCCGTAGTATTCTACTATTTTAAATAGACCACCTCAATTGATCTTATGTAATTTGGGCTTACAACGGGCTGATTTCCAATTAGAGAAGCCCGGCAGGAGCTGTGAGGAATGTCCAGTTAAGGCATATATGGCTCATATATACCCAGTGTATTCAAGAAATTATATATATGGCGTGATCTAACCAACCTTGGAAGTTATATCATCCTCACGCTTCTTTTCATTTCAATTAATGTGTTATATAGGTTACCAGATACTTCAACATTGTATACATTCTATTCGTAATTGTATAGGAAACCTCTTTAGTTCTTTTCATGGAAAATTATTATTCTCTCGTCTTCCTCTGGTGGAGTGTAGCTATTTTATAGATGTCCTTTTCACACTCTTTCATACTTAGTTTCTGATATAAATCTTCATACGCACGACCTCTTGCTTCACTCATTGCTTTCTTTGCGTTTTTTTTTACCGCTTTGTACTTTTGCATGTTGTCCTCACTCTTTGATGCTCTATCCCAATGGAGAATCCAGTGTTAACATGTCAAGCCACTGACTAAAAGATATTGGGGCGGAGGAAGGCGACTACGTCAGATGGATCACAAGGGCTGAACGATTGGACTTAGCCACATGCATCTCTCGTTTGATATAGGAGAATCAAAAAAGACGAGAAGCATACTCTCTTTTTATGGACATCAAAACTCCCTTCTCGATCCCAGCGGCCCTCTTTTTTTAGTAGTTTGCTTGGAGCCGCTAACCCGCCCAGTAAGACCACCTCTCTAATTCACCACATATTGACTCCCTGCACTCGGGGAATAAAGGAGGAAGGATGAGGTTTCTTTGAAAGAAAGGAATGGGACCTACTTCTAAGCGAGTCAATCCCAGTAGAGAGAGGCTTGACGTAGTGTTGGTTTCGAATCTCAGATGTCGATGAATTCCAATCAATCACTTTCTTACCATCCTATAATAAATAAGATGGCATCAAATCAGATGGTACAGATCAATCGAATATTAAAGATATTCCACTAAAAAAGCTCTTAGCAAGTGATGAATCTATTTTTTATCTAGCACGGATGGGTCATGCATGGATTGCTGGCCTTACGACAAGGGTCAGAGGCGGATCCATGCATGCGCCCCTGTTATAAGTGAAGTTCTTTCTACCTCTTTTCTAGCTATTAGCTCGCCCTCGTTCGCTTGACCAAAGCTCTCCTGGCAAGTGAATAGCTAATGATCTCATTATAGATAGAGTTTATATCTGAGCCTGCCAGCAAGGAAGTTTCATTTGGTTGGTTTAATTGCATATATTCCCAAATTCCTAACTCCTAAGTGAAATTCAAGATATTTTATTGCTTTTTTTTTTAAAGCAGCTACTGCTGAAAGCGCCTACTTCACGAGCAGCACTGAAAGACTTCCGGGGAAGGGAAGCGATAGCACCGAGAGCGCATGAAAGCTCCTTTTCTTGGCGTGGGGCCGGCCATTCGTTATCTCCAGCTTTGTGTGAGTGCATAGGTTCGCTACTATCTTGTATCTTGAATAGCTAAGAAAGAGAAGAGCGAAAGTTTTTCTCTAAAGAGGGCCTCTTACTTACTTCCTGAGGCACTAGTTAGGATGGAAACCCTTATGATACAATAGAAGAAAGCACTACTTAAAAGAAGTTTCCGCAAGAGGTTCCTTGCTTGCCTAGCTCCGTAACTTTGGTACTTTGGTATGATCTTCTTCCTCCCAGGATTGGGCCTAGCTTTTAAAGACTTACTAGTTATGGATCCAAAGGATCAAGAGTCAAGGTATGACTGACGACATTTTTGGAGAAGAGAAAGTAGTCCTTATTAGTTAGACAATGAGCACTCATAGGCCGAGTTTGTGGTTGAATTTGAGAAGTGCAAAGTGCTGGGTGATGGACTAGGGGCTACTAAGCATAGGGGTGAGTAAATCGCTCATAACTCGTGAGCCGCTCATAACTCGCTCATTAAAAGCTCGCTTAAACTCGCTCATTTATCCGCTCATTTAAACTCGCTCATAACTCGCTCATTTAAACTCGCTCTTAACTCGCTCATTAAAAATTTGCCACATCTAATCCCTGCCACATTTAATCATGTGTAATTCTGTGTAACATCAACCTTGCCTCATTAAGATTGATAGATAGTGAACATAGTTTCATATTTAATCCTGTGTAATATAGTGAGCACAATGTAACATTTAATCTTGTGTAATATACTAATATTCATGATTTCATATTCATTTTTTTGTAAATCGGCAGAACCAAGGTTGCTTGTTTAAGATGAAGGTTTAATTATAAACTAGCAATTTAAAATCCCAACTGCTTGTTGCTTGTTTAAGATGAATTTTCATTATTGTTTTCATAATACAAATTTGTAGGTATGTGACAAGGAAATATCTATTTGTATGTCACAAGTAGGACTGTCAAAATCGACAAGACGATAGCTGTTGAATTTTTATTAGTTTCTGTTGTTAGTTTCTGTTGGATTATTATATTTTTGTTGAATTTTTATTATATTTTATTTTAAATAAATTATGATAATTTGTTATGATGACTTTTAACAAATTTGTTATGCGTGGGCACACTATATAATTTTGTTATGAGTCATAAGTCATAACTCGTGAGCCGCTCATAACTCGCTCATTTAACCGCTCATTTAAACTCGCTCATTTACTTAATGAGCGAGCATGAGCATACCCTAACTCGCTCATGCTCGCTCATTAATCACCCCTAGCTAAGCATACTGAAAAAGGAAAAGTCAAGGCTGCAGGCATTCTAGAGGAACCCAAGTAAACTTCTTAAAAATAAAAGCTTTGAACGCAACTCCGCTTTTTTTTTTACTGCAGAATATCTACCTACGATAGACTGATTCCAAGAATTAATAGTTTTGATCTTTTTTTCGAGATGCGAATCCCCGAGTAAACTCAAGCCAGAACGGAGTTCCTATAGTAACTCTCCGGTTCATCATCTATTCACTATATTCCTCATCAAAAAATCAGAAAATATAGGAAAATATTGCTTCAAGTGATTGTAGGCAAACCAAAGATATAATTCGGTTTCAAAAATAGAACCGAATCGAACCGATTTAGCATTGCAACTGAATCGAACCGCGCGAACTAAAGTTTTATTTCGGTTTGTTCAGTTCAGACTGAAATATATTAATATTTTTATTTAAAGCAATTGATTTATAATAAACCGAAATATATTAAGAAATAAATCGAGGTATTAAGAAATAAACCAAAGTATTTAAAGAAATTGACTAAGAAATAAAGCAAGGTATTAAGAAATAAACCGGGGTGGTCCGGACCAAATTCATAATATATAAAAGTTTGGTCGGTTCGGTTATTTCGGTTTTGAAAAATTTCAAATAGAACCTAACCGAAGTTATAATTCAGTTTTAAAAAAACAAACCGAACTGAACCACTAAACCGAACCGTTTAATCCAAACTAATTTGGTTCAAAATTGATTAAATCAGACCCAATGAACACCCTTAATTGTAGTCATTGGATCTGATATGGAGCTGATTTTTAACCAAAGAGACTCATTCAAATATAGCTGCTAGGCTTGATTTTGATTTGAGGCCTAGCATACACATGTTTTGTTTAGATGAATTACTCACTGTGTGATCTAACAACTTCTTATTCATAATTCAAGTGTGAAATAAGCTCCTAACTCCACTTTTTATTTTACAACCTTAGGTCACCCCAATTAATCTTGTGCAAAAAATTGCCCCTACATTGGACTAATTTACAATTAGAAAAGCCCTGAAAAAGCTACGAGGCTTGTCCAATTTCAATCAAGTATTTATGGCGTGATCAACCAACCTTATATTATCATGCTTTTCTTCAATTTCATTTTAATGAATTATATATAAGTTACCAGATACTTAAGCATTGTATACATTCTATTCCTAATTAGATAAAAAAATAATAATAATTGTTACATTATATTTAAAATAAAATTGAGATATTGGAGAAAGCCAATCATTAATGTATGAATAATTAATATTGTATAATTTGCTGTGGAATCAAATGTCAGACGTGGACGAACCGTTATGCAATTAACCTTAATCCCATTATTAAGGCCGAGCTTCAAAACAATAAATGTTATTGGATCCAACATATCGCTTGTTGCTGCGATAGTTGGTTCGAAACACCATGAAAGTGATTACTGTAACATCTGTTGTATTGCATATTTGACCTTTCAAGGTGGATCTATGTCGAGGATATGTCAAATGACGTAGAAATCAGCATATGTAAATTGTTGTAAGCCGATAAAGTGTGGTGCATCGTGCTGGGTTAAAGGTCTAGTACAAGAGGTGGAGACATTTTTCGTACTAAAAAATAGTGATTTTCGTTATATAATTTGGCGTTATCAGTGCACCAAATTGGCCACTGCTGCCCAGTATATGCAGTGGATGATAGAAAATGAAATATGACCATTAGAGTGGTAATCAATTAATTTTGATTTTCTGGGATGGAAACTAAAAAAAATTTGTGAGAAAAAGTTGTTAAAAATATAATGTCTACAAAATTGACCAAATTACCCCTCAAATTATGTATCTGTTCTGAAATTTCTGCTTGAGCATTACAAAAATTGACGAATGCAATATTTAAATCAGTTTAATTAGATTGTACCAGATAGATTAATTGATGAATTTATCTGAAGACTTAGATTGAGTTTTATCGTGATGTTCAGTTGTGGAGTAAGAGATGGTTGGAGTATAGTCACAAGTTTTGAGAATTATTCGCGAATTAAATCCGAATAATTCGTTTTTTTGGTGATATCGATCTGAACGTCGAATTATTGAATTATTCAGTTGACTGAAATTTGACCGAATTAAACCCGAATAATTCACGAATTTTTCCGAATTTTATGAATTATTAGCGAATTTTTCCCAGAACATTTTGTTTTTGTTTTTTTGCTCTCTTGCAAGACTGAGATCTTTGGTCCGAATAATTTCAAATCATTTCCGAATTACATCCGAATTATTATCGAATTACGAATTTTTGACCCTGCCGAACAAAACCCGAATAATTCATTTGTCACTATGGGTTGGAGTAGGCCATTGGATCTGGAATGGAGCTGATTTAACCAAAGAGATTCATTCAAATAGAGCTGCTATGCATGATTTTGAGTTGAGAACTATCACATGTTTTGTTTTGATGAATTACTTACTGTGTGATCTAACAACTTCGAATAATCATGCATTCTACCTTTTATTTTTCATGTTTATATACACACACTTGTAGATGATGCTTTCTGTCTCTTGATCAACAATATTAGAGAATAATTAATAAACAATTGTTTTTTTCCTTGAAACTGAATTAGGATCATTGCTAAAATCATTTCTCAAATATTTCTTTTACATCAATTTTAAAGAATTGAGACATTGGAGGAAACACACCAGTAATGTATGAATTTCATACACCTCTAATAATTGAGCATAACATATATATTCCAGTAATGTCAACCAATATATTGTTTTTTTTTTTTAAATGTGTAGGAATTTTTGTGGCAATACAAGAAAAGGTCATTGCGCATCATGAGAGAAAGCTGGATATGGTTCACAAAAATTGGGATTTAATAATACGCTGCTTATGACAATCTGTCAGGTAAAATTTCATATTTTTTGTTCATGTACAAATATTTCACTTCATTTATTTTTTGCAACTTGGTAGTCTCTATCAAGAATTAAAAAAAAAAACAAATACTTCACTTGTTTGTTGCTGAGTGAATTACAATTGTGTTTTTAACAATGACATACTAAAATAATACAAAAAATACATGTCTCCTTACTAAAACTTGATCGATGTTTTTACCCGAATTTATTACTGTAGCATTTAAGAAAAAAAATTAGGTTGTACTATTAAATCAGAATTATTTTCTTTTAATAATATAAATGAAATGATTATTATTAATGCAGCATTAATCAAAAATATCCTATGAGAAAATGTTTTTAGTTTTTGTTTTGAGGTTTATGCAACTAATAATAAACGAATTTGGGGGTCATATCTCAAGTTTTAATGAAACAGTGTTTAAGTGGAATATTTTTTCTTAGCATATTATATAGCCTAAATATGTTTTGTAGAATGTTTAAGCACCAGAAAATCTGAATTTCTTTTTCCAAATTTAGCTCTTTTAACTAATTCTTAATTTCTTATCTTACAGGGGTTTATTCGTGAGTTATCTACTTAAAAGAGTAAATGAGAGAAAACACGTCAACACATTCCAGCATTCATTTGGGTTGAATGAGCAAACAAAAAATTATTATAATAAAAAAATCAATTTTTAGATAGTAGCGCACAAATAAAAAAAAATATGAACAACAAATTAAATTGCCAGCTGCTTTGAATATAAATTCTCATTACATGATCTGTTGTAATTTGAATATAAATCCTCATTACATGATCTGTAATTTCCTCGGACTTTATTTTGGATTATTAGAAAAAAAAACTATTCTTTAACTCCAACATGATAATTGTAATAAAAGATATTAATTTTTCAAAAGTAAAAAATTGTATAGAGTTAGTGGTCACATTTACATGCTTGATACTCTTATATATAGAGTGTTAATTAATTCTGGTTCTCTCACTCTTATATATAGTTTATAGGAAAAATTTTTAGTGTACCCAAGTAAACTTCTTAAATAGCCAATATCCATAATATCCTATCTACGCATGAAAACTTACAAAAATTTCTTCCATCCCCATTTATTTATTTAGTTATTTTAACAACTGAATGGACAAATATACCCTCATTTCTTTCAAATAATCCTTGCCATTGTAAAAAAATCTCAAATTTCTAATTTTGCTAAATTACTTTTATTCTGTACAATGAGAGTAATTTAAGAGTAATATATCATTATTGGGCTTTCCTGTTTCAAGTTCGGAGACATTCGTTGCATCTAAAGTGCAAATATGGGTCTAGTACTGAGTTGGTTACTATTACTATTATATGAAATCTGATTTTGTTGTCGAAATTGAATCTGACTTATTGATTTTGTTATATTTTATTTTGAATATTTTCCAGTTGAAGTTGGTCCATGATGTGACTTTATTTTATTGAATTTTCTATGTCTTATTTCAATTAAATCGTCAACAATTCAAACTATCAAACAATTCAAACAATAAAAATAAAAAATAGTGGCTAATTAAAATATTCAAACAATTAAAATAAAAAAAAATCAAATAACTCTACATCCCCTATATTATTCAGCGGAAATAGAATTTCTAATTCTGCTGTTGACTTGAATTTCTGCTGAATTCTCTGACATAAATGTTATATCTAGAAAATTCCAGAAACAAGCATCATTTTCTTTAATTTAATATATTTTAATGTTATTAATAAAAAATGTAGGCAAATAAAGCTGGTAGGCTTGATTTTCAGTAGAGGCCTAACACATGTTTTGTTTTGATGAATTATTACTATGTGATCTAATAGCTTCAAATAATTGTGCATGCTACTTTTTCTTTTCATATATCTATTCTTATATTAAGTATGTAGGTGTCTTGATTTTCTAATAGTTTTGATTAAAAGATAAAATTTTAGGATTGAATATCAATCTTCTAATCAAATATTCTGATTTCATTCATCATTTTTATTTTTATTTTATGTATGTACTCGTCACACATACTTTCCACAAGCATATTATATCATCTTTCTCATTGGTCTTGGTCTTGGTTTCTTTCTCTTCATTAACATAATCAGCCCTCTTTTTAAGCTGAATTAGATCATTGACTCAGTGCTAGAATCATTTCTCAAATATTTCTTTCACATTAATTTTAAAGAAATTGAAACAATGGACGAAACAAACCAGTATTTTTTTTTTGAGTGGAGAAACAAACCAGTAATGTATGAATTTCATGCACCTCTAATGATTGAGTCATCTCTATATTATGAGAAAAAAAAGAAGTCAAATATTCATAAACAGGGTCAGGCCCACAAACAATGGTCCTTATTTCTTCATAAAACACTCGGTGAATTAATATAAATATTCATACACATATATTGCATTAAGTAATAATTGCTAAACAATATATTAACTGTTTCTTCCAAATTAAAAATTACAAATAGCTAGCTTATTTCATTATGATATATAACTAAATATAATTAAACATATATAATTGATTAATTGGTCTCTCCCTCTCTTGCATTGGGAATAAATTAATCATTTAATTAAAAGTGTGTTGCAATTTGGTGTCAGCCAAATTGGCGGCTCATGAATTGGTTGGAAGATCTCAGGTGGATAATACGGTTCAACGATATCTTTTTTCATGTCGTACACACCAAGATCATGGCACCCGTATTCACGTGATGATAATTTACAAAACACGTCCGTGAAATAGATACTATTTCTTTTGCACCCTTGAAATTGCTTAGAATCAACCACAACAGGTGAACTAACACCCAAAAATATAGCATAATCACCAAGGTCCATGTATGGAGACAACCTTCTGCTCTCTAGATCTACCTTGTGCACATCAAAATGTTTTGTGACCACATACCTATCTGAGCTATCTCCTATATTCTTTACACTCCTAAGCACCAGGAGTAACTCATCCATAAAGTCCACAAGATAACAAACTCCCATGAGAGGCGAGCCAGGCGGGCCCTTAGGTCCCGCCAACCTTGCTGTTGGATTTCGTCCGAGTTTGATTGTATAAATCGAACCCAGTGAATAAACAACATACAATCTTCCTTGAAAGAAAACAGCTTCTTTTATAGCCCCCTTTTTGCACCTTATGTATGTCCAGGCACTATCACCATTGCGCCAAAACACTGCCTGCCTATCGCTAGCATATAAAAATACTATGGTGAAATCTGATTTTACGCTTGGGTCATCAAATAAGATAGCCTTAATGATCCTACCTCGGTTCATTTCTGCATCCATTTTTGGAAATTCAGGTAGCTCGTACAACCCGCTAGTGAAAGGGTTCAATAGACGGCCCTTGAACTTATGGTCAACAATGAAAAGCCAACCATACGATGAACCATAGCAATACTGCTCGTACAAGTGTGGGATGTCAATGTAGTACTCCCTGTTTTCTGTCAGGTTGAAGAATTTGTGTCTCACGCCAGAAGCTTCCTGATGCATCACCAACCACAGGAGCTGCGCGCAAGGAGAGCAGTGCTTGTGTTTTGCCACCCATCACCAGTTGCGACAAACAGCACTAAATCGATGATGATCTGCCAGGGGAAGAAATGCTACGATGTGCTCAAGCACATCGTAGTCGAGGTCCGACCAGCTAGTCATGAAATTCTAGTTAATTAGCCTGCACATAATTAAGAATCGTTATAATTTAGTACTGACAATGCCTATCCTATGAGAATTCAAATTCATATAGGATTTTATGTTTCATGGCTAGAGCAAGTCATAGTAGAAAAACCAAATAAATCCAAATCTGACTGGTACATTACTTGGTTCTTAAGCCCGGCAAGTCATAGTAGAAACCAATAAATTGAAATCTAACTGGTACATGCATTAATTGGTTCTTAAGCCTGGCAAGTCATAGTAGTAAACCGAATAAATCAAAAGCTAACTGGTACATTAGTTGGTTCTTAAGCTCGACAAGTCATCGTAGAAAACCAAATAAATCAAAAGCTAACTGGTACATTAGTTTGTCCTAAAGTTTCAGACTCTTTATGGACTCAGACAGTTCTGCAACTATATAATTTGGCAAAAGTTTCAGAAAAACACCGCATCTGGATGAGGCAAGGCTGCAAGGGTCTTTCTTTTGGCGGCAATTGTTAAAAATAAGACCTTTATTTGACTGGAGTGTTACATGGGATATAGCTCAGGAATCATCGATTTTATACTGGTTTGATGCTTGAACATATCCAACAATGAATACCCAATTTACCCCTAATTCATCTACCAGAAAATACTCACTGCAAATGGCCATTAGCAGCGGCATGTGTTCAGTACACCTGGTAGGGGATACAGAGGATTGACTATCATGGCTATGGTCAAACAACAAGGGGTATTTTGCCAATTCATTCTATCAACGGGTATTAGCTGAAAATAAAACACGCTGGCCCTACCGATTCATTTGGCAACTCAAAATACCACCAACGGTTCGAGTTTTTGTGTATCTTTTATTACAAGGAAGACTTTTAACTCATGATGTAATGTTGTACAGAGGATTACAGTGTAATCTACACTGTGAAGTTTGCCAACAATGCTCATTCAAAACTGCACTGCATTTATTTTTCCAATGCAATAGGGCAAGGAGATGTTGGACAAAAATGAATGTTATGTTGGGTGTTAATATTTTACACTTGGGGAACACAGTGCAGAGTACAGTTGATAAATCTTGGAGAGCTTGTAAGATACGGATGCCAAGGAAGGAATGGGCTTCTTATTTTTTCGCTATTTGCTGGTTTTTGTGGAGGGCACGCAACAGGAAGATTTTTGAAGATTGCGAAACAGACCCAGTTTGGATTGCATACCATGCCAGTAGAGAAGTTAAGTTGTGGATGAAATTCTGTTAAGCAGTGATAATGCAGATCTTCTGGAGGATAGGTACCAGTAGTTAAGTTGTTATAATACATTATGTTAAGTAGTAATAGTGAAGGTCTTCTGGAGGATCGGTACCAGTAGTTGAGTTCTGTTTTATTACTCTAGTAAAGTAGATTTCAACAGTGGAGGTGGTGTAAAGGTTGGGTAATAGACAGTATTTAGCAACTACTGTAAATCTAATTCTGACAGTCACTATCGGATATTTTGAAAAAAAAGAAAATAAATATTTTATAAACTTCACACTGACAAAATCATTGGCTGAATGTGGCCTTAATAGAAACACTAATTTCAATTTTGGAGAGATGTGGAGGTTTATAAATTAAGAGAAATTTAATTTCTAATTAGTAAAGTATTATTTAAAAATTAATTAGAGTTGCTGAGATAGAGATGTTCTTAATTCTTGAAAGTACAAATTAAGTAGTCATATTTTTTATTTTCACACACAAATTGTATGGTGATTGTAATAAACAAAAAAGAAGTATATACGAGATTGAGAATTCGGAATATATAATATTTTATTTATAAACAAATATATGTGCGACATTAATTTTTATTATTTGACATTACAAAATGTAATCGTTAAATTTCAATTTTTTTTTTGTGGCTCTGACCACAAGTTAGGGTTTCTATTTAATTGTTGTAGGATTATTGTCAATTAATTTGATTAGCAATATTCTGCAATAGTAATCAGTGGTCAACAGAAAAATTTGTAAATAATTCATTTTATTTATACATTAATATCGTAGCATAGAATGAAAACAGAATGAAAACAGAATGCTATGAATAATTCGTTACATTTTTAAATAATGAATTTGAAAATAAATGGAGAATTTATTTGTTTAATTTGTTATTTATTCGGAAATATGTTAAACATGATTTATTAGTCGGATCTTGTAATTGTGCTCGTTAAATGTATTTTTAATTAGGCTTTCGTTTTCCATTCAGAAAACAAGTAATAGATTGCCTCAATTAATCTTTTGTTTTTGGGACAACAATTTACATTAAATAGTTTTGACAATGGAGCAGTGTATCATAACCGGATCGGACCGGCGGTCGAATTGGAAAAAACCTGACCCGGTCACCTTTTCGATTTGGTTCTTTTAAAAGATAGACCGGTCAAAATCGGTTTGACCAACCGGTTTAACTGAAAAAACATTGAACCATTCAAAGGAAAAACCAGGTTCAATACAGTTTCATTTTTGTTTTCGATTCAGAGAAAAATCGACCGTGAAAAAGCAAACAACGAAGAAAAAGGAGAAGAGAAGGTTCTGACAATGTAGGACCCCATTAGTATAAAAATATAAGACGACTTTTCACATCGGAATTCGTATCATTTGCATTAACTAAAAAGGAAATCTTTTGAAGGAACTAAATCCATACTAATATTAAAGGGACTCTAACTTAGAAAAAGTCGGATTGGATCTGTTTAAAATTAGATGATTGAGATTCATTAACTCAAAAGATTCTCTTTTGAGTTAATGCCGAGGATATCCATCACATCATGCACACCACCAACAGCCTTTTTAATGTATTTTAATAGGACTCGATTCTCAACAAAACCAAATGGCATTAATTTAAGTTTTTAAACTTAAGATGAAATGCAACGTAAATGATAGTGTCTGATAAATATATAATTAATTTTTATATATTACAAAAAAAAATCTTTTTTATATATCAAATATAAGTTTATTTTTAATTGCAAGAAAAATTATATTACTTATATTCTCAAATGTGTTTATTTTTATCATGGATGAAGTCTATTTTTTTTTAAAAAATTATAATTTAACTTTATCAAACTAATCTAAAAGAGCCTGGTATTTTGGATGTGAAATTGTGTACACATGTGAAAATGCTAATTCTTCTAATTTTTTGTGTGTATTTAGGAAGAGATCACATATCAGGTTTTTCAATTTTCAATTTTATATATATTTGAAAACAACGCTTAGTGCTGAAATTAACATTAAAACTGATAAGTGTTCTCTAAGCACTAGGTACGCGTTGGTTTTACTTATCATTAAAACTGATAAGTGTTCTCCAAGATAATAAAAATGAAAACAAAATATGAATAAGGTACGCGTTGTTATGATTGTAGTGATGATAATGAATGTGTTGTCTCCTTCATCTTTTTCTCCCTCTTTCCCTCTTCGTCCTATCCTTCTTCTCTTTCCCGATGTGACTCCTGTGAGGTGACTGTCCTGGTCATATTGATTCAGTTCTCTGTTCGGTTTTGATTTAGTGCCTCCTCGACTGAGTGGTAACTGTCCTAGTCCGGTTGATTAAGCTTCTGGTCCAATTTGATTTAGTGCCTCGCTGGTGCACATTCTTCTAGGCAGTGTCAACAAGGTGTAGTCACACTTGCTCGACTGCTACGATTGCATACCAAGAGAAGAGAATGAATAGGCCCTTTGACTTGCTAATCTGGCGCGAACTAAGCATTTCACAACTATTGATTTTACTTTTTATCTTCTATTTAATTTTTAGCAGTGAGATATTTTACAAGTAGTTCAGTGTATAGGATACTGTCTTTATGTAATTATACATCTACGCTGGAACAAACTTGTAATTTGCTTTGATGTTTTAATGCAATTGCCTAAGGGCTTACAACCAAAAAAAAGAAACATTTATAAATTACATGTTGTATGTTGATGATGTTTGGTAATTTCCAGATGAATATCTATCTTGTGTTATTGACACATATATTATTAAAAATATTTGAACAATTAACTCGTGCTCGTGCGTTGCGACGGGAGCATATTACAAGAGAAAAAAAAATTTCTACAAAATAATATATTTTCATAAAATAAAGATGAATAATTATTCAACAAATCCTATATGTCAATAGATACAAAACTCTTAACATTGATACATTCATTGTAGAATTCCTTGCGAATTAAGCCACAGTTTACTTACGTTGAAAATGTGTGCAGCTTTTCTTCCACTTGCAAAGAACATAATCACTACTGTGAGTCAATTCGACAATCTCGAAGGTGTTGATTATTACAACAATTTATTTGGTTTCATTTGAAAGAAGCCCGTAGGCGTAATATATTAATTGAAATGGTCTTAGAATTACATCAAAGTACTTTAAAACCTACAAAGCAAAATACAACAGACTACTTTAAGTTACCAAAGTTTTCTAATTTATAAAAAAAATGTAAAAAAACACCTATCTACCCGCCCCTTTCCATTTTGTAAAAAGTGAATAGGTAAGGGTTCTAATTGCAATTTTCTCCCTAACTCTCTGACAACTTCTTCTCTTACCAGAAAGTGCCATGTTGTGCTTGTTTCATCACCAAACACTCAATTTTCTTACCAGCAACTGCTATGTCACCTGTGTGAACTTCTAAGAGGTTTGTTTATCTCTCCATTAGGAAGTCTCCTGGGTCTAATCGTTGGTTTATCGGATTTTCCCCAGTAGTGCCCTCCTGATTCGGTCCCCTTCTTCTTGCCTCGTTTTCTAACTGGTGTGGTGCAGTAAGTACTTCTCTTGTTGCAAATCTGACTGTGATTCGATCTTCCATAATTTGGAGCTCAGCTACTGACCTAACTATGGTTTCCAGTGATTGCCAACATGGTACCTTTTCAAAGCTTTTGTTTGTCACCGCTCGAACTAACACCTTGCAATCAAAGAACTAACCTTTCATAGCTGATGCTTTGGTGACAACTTTCGACTCCTCATTTGCTCTACAAGAAATAATAAGGAATTCAGTTTAAAATAAGCATGTCAATAACTGGTACCTTAATTTTGAAAATATAAGAGTTTATATATAAGAAATATGTAAGAATAGTCAAATTGATGAAATGCAATAAATAAAAATTGATGAAGGGGAGAAATGCAAGTCTAGCCCTTGATTGAGAAATGCAATAAATAAAAATTCTGTCAGATGGTTGTCAGAACTTTGAAATTGAAAATCATAGGCAAATAGGAAGAAAATCTTTAAAAATTATGTCAGATAGGCAAATAGGAAGTTACAAATTGCTTCTAGTACTACTTCTAAAGCACGAAACTCAAATGTTGACTCTAAAATTGAACACAATACAAGAAAGCATTATATAATATAAGACTTCATACATAGTTCGACGAATCTGGCATACTGCACAAAGATATAACTACCAACTGTGAAAAGTTCAAACTATCAATTTAAATTGCCTAAAAATCCTAGGAATGTAATTATGCTTAATAGATATATTGCATATGCTTCACAATACATAGGAAGTAGCATGTATAAACCATGAAATATTAAAAAACTTACAAAACCTTTTGAAACATTTTAGAACCGTGACATAAAAGTTTATATCGCTATATAGTATCGTGCACGTGCGTTACGACGGGGGCATATTACAAAATGATATATTTTCATAAAAATGCCCACATAATTTGAATGGTTCAACATACATAAATCAATACTCATTACATGACTTAAACCCTACCCATGTGTATTTCCACTTGCACATAGCCAAACACATGTATGCACACAAACAGATAAAAGGGAAGATTAAGAAAATATATCAATTAAGAAAGTATTCTTAATACCCGGGCAAGCCTCTCCTCATGACGAGCAATCATGCGATCGCGATAAGCCTTGGATTTGCCACGCTTGGCCTCAAACTGGTTGGAAAGTGTCTTCTCACCAGCCTTCTCTGCCTTTGACTTGTCGATGCTCTCCATTAGCACCCTCTTGTTCTTGAATGCATTACCCTTTACCTTCATGTACATATCATGGTATTTTGTAATATGAATCGAGTTGCTCCCCTACTGAATCAAATCAAATTGTAGGATTTGAGTAGTAAATTGGGGGATTATAAATCATTGCTTGGAAGCATGTCATAATAAAGAAAAAAGAAGTCTGTTTCATGTGCATGCCTGTAAACCGAATATGAATTGCTAAACTTTATTTTTTTTAAAATGCAATTGAACTGCTAAACCAATTTTTAAGCATCCCACGTTACCTTGAACTGCTAAACCAATTTTTAGTGAAATACATTTGACCCATGTAATCCAGTACGCCTTGATTAAATCATTAAATCAAGTTGAACACTTGAATGCAACAAAAATTAATTAATTATAACTCATAGAGCAATAAATCCATATCAACTATCCATTAATAAAAATGAATCTATTAACACCAATCAAACAACTTTTACTTACTGAGTTAAACACAATAGAGCAATAAATCTCAATTTTAGGCACATGATCCAAATAAATACAAAATATATAGAAAGACTATCTTGAAATACCCTACACAATAGAGCAAAATAACGTTGGTACATATGCAGGTACCGTCAACCAAAATAACTTATTTCCAACCAACATATACAATCGAGACCTAGAAGAGAGAAACAAAAGAGATACCTGGCGATCAACTCCAAGTTATACAACGGCAGCCACCACCCCTCTTAATAAACCCTCTTAATAAATCTTTAGGGTTTCTCCTTCTACTCACATCTCCATTCTATTATTTAATCTCACGGTAGTATCTATAGAAAGGAAAAAATAGAAATAAGGAAGTGAACAAAATCTTGATTTCCATTGCCATCGGAAAGTGTTTTGATTGGAGGGAGAGAAATAGGGAAAGAAAGAAATGGAAAGTTCAAATTTCGGATCTGCCAACAGAAGGTGTTTTGATTTCCATTGCAATCGGAAGAAATGGAAACAAAAAAACAAATTATACAGATGGAGTCATATAATTAGAAAGAGAGAAACAAGGAAAGAAGTAAATAAGAAAACAGTACAATACATTACAATTAAAATTAAATTTGAGAATATAATTTTTTGTGTGGCGGTACGTATGACGAGTATGTTCTTAGTTAAATTTAGACTTCTACACATTATTCAAATGCATTTAATCAAAAGAAGATAGATTATGTGTTAGCAGGGCTGATATTAAATTTGAAATTTGAACTTTCAATCGTAGTCGTTGGTGGATTGAACACCCAATGTGTTTAATAATAGAATGGAGAAAGTATGGCTAAATTGCTACCGGTAGCACTTCGACCTAAGTACTTATGGGGTCAAATTTTAGTATTTGATGTTCAAACAATAAATCCAAATCATTAGATGTTCAATCTATATTAAAATGTGCTTGGAGATCAAATTTTACATTTTTTGGAATTTTTTACTATTTATTAAGCTGGTTTGAAAACCGCTGTTTTTATTAAATTTCTACAGCACTGAAAAATAGTGGTCTTCAAACCAGCTTAATAAATAGTAAAAAATTTCAAAAAATGAAAAATTTGGTTTCCAACCACATTTTAATATAGATTGAACATCTAATGGTTTGGATTTATTGTTTGAATATCAAATATTAAAATTTGACCCCGTAAGCACTTAGGTCGAAGTGCTATCGGTAGCAATTTAGCCATACTCTCTTTCTCTCTCTCTCTCTATATATATATATATAATATGGCTAAATTGCTACCGGTAGCACTTTGACCTAAGTGCTTATGGGGTCAAATTTTAGTATTTGATGTTCAAACAACAAATCCAAACCATTAGATATTCAATCTATATTAAAATGTGCTTGGAAACCAAAATTTTCATTTTTTGGAATTTTTTTACTATTTATTAAGCTGGTTTGAAAATCGCTGTTTTTCAATGTTGCAGAAATTTAATAAAAATAGCGGTTTTCAAACTAACTTAATAAATTGTAAAAAAATTCCAAAAAATGTAAAATTTGGTCTCCAAGCACATTTTAATATAGATTGAACATCTAATGATTTGGATTTGTTGTTTGAACATCAAATACTAAAATTTGACCCCGTAAGCACTTAGGTTGAAGTGCTACCGGTAGCAATTTAGCCATACTATATATATATATATATAGAGGTTGGCTATTCTACTTCCATAAGCATATGAGAGCATATGCTTATAACTCGTTTTTGCGTTTTCAATGTGCAAATGGTAGATCTAAAGCGCTCAACATGTTCTCCATATTAATATGTGTTTGGAGGCCAAATTTTACATTTTTTGAATTTTTTTACTATTTTTTTAGAATTTTTTAAAACAGGGTTTTTCATATTTATTATTTTTAATATTTTTTATGGCTGTTTTGAAAAATTCTGAAAAAATAGTAAAAATATTCCAAAAAATATAAAATTTGGTCTCCAAGCACATATTAATATGGAGAACATGTTAAGCGCTTCAGATCGACCATTTAGACATTGGAAACGCAAAAACGAGTTATAAGCATATGCCCACATATGCTTATGGAAGTAGAATAGCCATCCTCTATATATATATATATATATATATATACACACAAAAATGATTTCATGTTGTTGACATTATTAATGGTTACTTTTTGATAGAGACTGAAAAGCATTACGAAACTTAATTATAACATAATTAATTAATAAAAACAATATCACATGGACAGTTTGCTGTTATTCTTTCCCTTTTATGGGCATATTTTTTAATATAACAATATTTGGATAATTTATCACTACAAGCAAGGATAAATAAACTATATATTGATTAAAAAAAAGTATAATAGTGACAGTAAACAAAATCGGAGCACCACAGGCAATTTTAGTTGTGCTTATAGGAAGCTCCACCCCTGGGAATTAATTTTGGAATAATTCAAAACCAATATTTAAATATTCAAATTTTGTTTTCTTTGAACAGCAGTAATGAGTTGCAAAATTTCTTATACAAGCTATGTCCATATTAATTTGAAGGGAAAACAACATTAATTGCACATTATCAGAAGAAACACATAGTAATTAGTGGCTATATATGTGTGTGTGTGTGTGTGTGAAATTTAAGGAGAAAAAGAAAAGAAAAAAAGAACAAGAATGAAATGAAAAAGAAATTCAAACCATTCAAACAATTAACCACACATTTAGCAATCAAATAATGAAACCAAACACTGCTTTCAAATTATGCTCCCGGAAGCATAAGAAATTCAAACCATTCAAACAATTAACCACACATTTAGCAATCAAATGAAACCAAACACTGCTTTCAAATTATGCTCCCGGAAGCATAAATAAACCTTAAGAAAAAGGAAAATTAAAGACAATTTTAAACATGAATTATTTGAAGGATATTAATGGCAATCTCATACAGAGGCAGAGACAATGAATTAAACATTCAATTTTGATTCCATGGATGGATGCATCAGCAACTCATGGAAGGAAGGTCCCGGTACTTGGTTCTGTAGGAACAAGCCGGTTCATCCCGCTGCTTACTCCAAATCTCACTTTTAAAGATAAAAAACCCAACAGCATGGCCGATACATGCCGCTATAAAGATGCCACCGTTGAACGACATCACTGCCAACATCAGCACATACATCAGCCCGACACGCACCGTGTGCACCACCGTCTGAATCACACTTTTCCTGTTAGTGTACCGATCAACATGGTGACTGCTCACCATCTCTGTCCCGGCTGCCAAAAAGAACACCACAATTAGTGCTAAGGCGTACATGCCGCTTTTGTCTCCGGGCCATCCCGAGAAGAGCACCTCCGCCTTGTTACCCCAAAAGAAGGTCATTGATGTGTAGTGCTTCTTCATTGGGGCCATTGGAGGCGACATGTTTGTTGGGTCCATCGGCAGAGGTGGCGACATGCTAGACATTTTTGTTTTTTTTGATGGAATTGAAATTGCTAGAAATGTTGAGTTTTGGAAAGAATTTTGTTTAAGTTGTATGTGATTATTTTCTTTTTGTGTACCTAGTACCTTGTGGATATGCATGTAGTACGAGTCTTATGAGAAGTACAAACTGAGTTGATTTTTATCTCATCTCCAGTTCAGTAAAACATGGTTCCTCCATTTCATGCTTCAATGTGTAATGGACACGTCAAGTTTTTATTTTATTTTTGTTCCAAGAGCCCAAGGCCCATTAATTTCAAAAACTATACAACTATGAACCTATGTTATCCTGATACTCCGTACCCGTATCCGACACGTATCGGATATCGATACGCACCTGATACTGCCGATACCGTCTGGATACCTGTTGACTCATCCGGATACGGTGTTGACACGTCTGAAACCAGCGCAGCGTGGAGATTCACCCGACCATTTAACGCCTATGGACCTCAAGCAAAATATTTTATTTTTTTGCGCCAGCAAGAATCGAAATGGGTTCAGTTCGAACCAGCGCTACATCACCTAACCACTACCCATGTTGGGTTTTTGTTAGAAGTTAGTAGATATAATATCTAATAGATACTTGGGATTTTATATTAAGAATTTGTTATATTTATTTATATAATACATGTGTAGTTAGTAATATAATAAAAATAATAAAAAAGTAAAATATATAATAGACGTATCGTATCCTTGATTTTTCAAAATTGTTATATCACCGTATCTGTATCGTATCCGATACGATACCCGTACATGTATCCATGCAACATAGCAACTATCAAATTAAGGCCTTCTATAAATTTGAACTTAAATTATTTTTTTAGAAACTTGAAGCACAACAATTATTTTTTTAGAAACTTAAAACAAGAGGTACATGTGTATTAGTAAGATTGGATCCTGTTATATATGATATTATGGCTTGAAAAATAAAATATTTTGTAAAATAGATCTGTGAATTATCTACATATTGTCCACGATAATAAAACCCTATCATATTCAATTAATATGCCATAAGCAAAGAGGATTAATAACATATGGTTGAGGCAAATCACAATCTAGGAGGATAATAGTGCTCATCATCTTAGAGCAAAAATAAGAATGATTCTATAAATAATGGTAACACAACATTATTTGATCAATCAATCTATCTGAAATCAAACTAGTTAGTAAGAAACAAAAACAATTTTTTATTTAGAGGAAATAAAAATAAACAAATTTAAAGAATACAGAAAACTAATTAAGAAAAGAAATGATGAATCAAAACTCATATAACTTTCTTCTCCTTCAAATGTTATTGTGATTGTAATTGAAATCTAAATCTTCTTTTTTGGCACGTGAAATGTAGATAAATCAAATTCATGAAGACAAAAACAAATTGTGTAATTTTAAAGTAGTGCCAAATTCTGTGCATGCTTTAGCATCCAACTTTTAGATCGACCTCGAGCTCGATTCAGATCTAGTGTTAGGGCTAGACTTGTAGTTTGGAGAGGTGAGGAAGAAAGGAAGGACAAGACCTAGCAAGGACAGAAGAAATCGTTCATCATTGACAATAATTCGGTGGGAATTATAGGTTTAATTCAGAATTTAATTTCATCAATTTAATTTAACCTTTACTGGTAGAGTTAAAAAAGTATATAAATTCTATTGCATTATTTCAAATTAGGACTACCTACGTATTGACAGACCCTTGTTTTTTCAAGGGGCTAATGTATATGTCAAGAATCTATATGAAGATGTTTATGGCATGGCCCTGTATATATGCTACAGCTCACCTGAAGAAGTTCAGTAGGATGTTGCCACCTTGAACCGTAATTCACATATATTAGAAAATTAGATATATATCTTGTTTGATTAATTAATACTCCGTACAACATTACAAAAATCAACTTGTCATGTATACTGTTGCACAATACAAATTATCATCAATCTCCACATGTATATATATATATATATATATCTCCTGTGTCCTGTCTTACCTATTTTTCCTTTGGCAGTCACCTAAAATATATGACATCTTTTTCTTTGCTTGAGTTTTTTTATTCATGAGCATATATATATATATATATATATATATATATATATATATATATGAGATAATTTCATGTATTCCAGTAGGATTATGAAAAAGCCAAGGAAAATTTTCAAGGGTTATCAATAATTTTTAGATGTTTCCCCTCTAAAGAATAGTTACAAATGATCTTAGTTTAAGACAGAATATTTTTCATCAATGAATTGTGAGACCTGATATATACTTGAGGGGGTTGATCCAGTACTGTCAATTCATGTCTCCCATGAGAAGTCTTCGATTTGATTTGAATTTTAGTGATTACATTTTTAATTTGAACTTTATTCAATTGATTTGACTTTGGTTATTTAATTTACCTGTATTTGGTAATAATGGTAGAGCATTTGCCGATCTAGCCACAATCTCTTAGTCTTCTCTCCATTAAACTAGTTATTGACAGTTATACGAAGTTATTGACAGTTTTAGGAAATTATTGACAGTTGGTGTTAGTTATTAGCAGTTATTTTGACAAAAAACATAATAAAAAGGCAAAATTAAATTTTCCAAATATTTTTTTTCTTTTTTCTCTATTTAATGAACACAGAAATAAATCATTAAAATAATGAATACTATAAAATAGACCACTTCAACTGTAAAAATAAAATGTACAAACTATAAAATTGCAGACATGCAAAATTCACATATGAAAACGATAAAATAAAATGTTAAAAAATATTAATTTTCAATACTGTAAAATTATAAAGTTAAATTATGAAAACAAAAGGTAAAAACTATAAATTTACGAAATTATAAAATTAGCAGATGAAAACAATTAAACAAAATTTAAAAAATATGAATTTTCAATATTGTAAAATAGTCAACTAAAACTGTGAAAACAAAAAGTAAAATTATAAATTTACAACAATGTAAAATTAGAAGATGAAAACGATTAAATACAATTTAAAAAATATAAATTTTCAATACTGTAAAATTGTGAACTTAAAATATGAAAAAAAAATTTACAAACTATAAAATTTCAATAATGTAAAATTAGCAAATGAAAACGATAAAAAAAATGTAAAAAAATATAAAATTTAAATACTGTAAAACTGTTAACTTAAACTATAAAAACAAAACGTACAAACTACAAAATGTCAATACTGTAAAATTGATAAATGTAAACTATAAACCAATTGAATGTATACAACATCCAGAACATCAAAAATAAAAAGTGAAAAAATAAAAACTATAACACTTCAATACTGTAAACTGACTTATGTTAACTACAAAGATAACAATTACAAACTATAATACATCATTGTTCAACAAAAAATAACAGTTCAAAAGCATATGTTTAACACAATCATAATATTCAGCACACAAATATATCTATCAAATTGTAAATGATTTCCGCCATTGCTCTTCAATCCAAATCGCAAATGATGAAGATCAGAGATGATTCGTTGTGTTCTTCTTTTGAAAATGAAATCGAATATTGTAAAATAAAATATCGAATCATGTAAGTTCTTCAATCAAAAAATTCAAATCGATGACATTACAAAAGCAATCTATGTAATGTTGAATTCAAATATCAAATTCAAAATAAAAAATTTAAATCAGACATTAAGATAAATTTTTTACAAAATCAGACGAAATCGACAGCTGATCTGTTAGAACATATTAGATTAGCTTCAAAGTAAGATGCAATCATAATCGGGATCAGATCCGATCACCGTCGGTTCAATAGAATAATTCAGATTTCCACTAAGAAGAGGCTCAGATGTGATCGTAATCCTACCAGTAAGATTGCATATAGTTCATATTTCCACGAAGCTGAATAGAATAATTCATAAAAAGTAGCGCCTCATGGAAATGAAGAAAAAAATATGAATAAGAAAAAAATACGAATAGGTGGCAATTTTAAGCGGCCAAGAATTAAGTGCCGCACGATGGATTCAAGAATAAAGTTGGAGATCTGTCGGAGAGAAGGCCGTTAAGGGGAGGTCGTTAGAGGAAAGGCAGTCGGCAAGTCGAGTTTAGATCTTCCTCGGTGCCGGCGAACAGTGGACTGGTGTGTCGCCACCGCCAAAGGATGACGCCCCACAAGCAAGAGAGAGATGGAGACTAAGTTTTGCAACTTGCATAAGGAATTATTGGAAAATGAAATAGAGACAGAGGTCGTTAAAGACAGTTGAACCAGGGAGTGGATAAGGTTGTGAACAAATAGTGGACAAAGGTCTATGGACAAAGATATTTTCTCTTAATTTTATTAAACAACACCAGCGGCTCTGGCGCCTAGCGACTTCAATTTTAATTGGGCTTGGTACGTAATTTTATTAAACTGCACTTAATACAGTTTGGGCTTATTGGTTCATAGAGGGGCAAATAAATTTTCAGAGGGAGGCAGTTGCCCCGCCCTGGATCACTGTGGGTCCGCCCCTACATTAGAAAATATCAAATTAGTGTATGAAATTGTAAGAGAGAGTTAGAGTGAGTGTTAATGTCTTGATTATCTCTTTGTATTAGTAAAACTCTTTGATATAGTGAATTTGTGTTGTGTGTTTCCGTGGTTTTCTTCTTAGTTAAAGTTAGTTTATTCAAGATTCACCATTCGATTAAGATCTAACGGTACTGATCCCGCGCATGTGACTTGTGTGACAACGTGCCATGCCTTAACCATATCAGTTCGCGTGTCGTGTCGTGCCAATTTTCTGAAAGATAGTCATGGTATGAGACATGCGAATCATAGTACGTGACTGGCATACATCACGTGCCGTGCCATGATGTATCGTGTCATGGCGTGACTTTTTTACATCCCTATCTGCTGGCAGGTATCAAATTCGATGGCACTGATCAGTAATCAACCAAAATCCAAGCCCAATTCTCCCTAAAGTCTATCGAATTGGAGAAAATATATATTATAGAGAGAGAGATGATATATTTTGTATTCTAAATCCTGATTTCTTGTTCTTTTTATTGTTACTTGTTACAATATATATCAGATGGTCACTAAATACTGTAATTAAAACTGATAACAGGAAATTATATACAGTCGGCTATACCCAATTAATATTTCACAAGCCTCACCAAATAATTTGTGATGTAATGATACAATTTATTAGTTTTAAGTCCCTACTAGTGTTCCATAAAACAGAACAATTGCACAATATAAGTACTGCAAGCAAAACTGTGATCTCATTTTTTTTTCCAAGTTTGCAATTCAGGATGGATTTCATCTATATTATGAATTTTTTTCCGACATTGTTTTGCAAAAAAAAAAAAATTATAGGAAAATGTTGAAGATAAAGAATCAGGGGACAACTAGTAAAATCTGAAAATCCAGAAATATATCAATTTACCTTCATTTCTTAGAATAAATGCTGTCTTAATTATTAATTGAGGCTTGAAACAACAATCAGAATTCAATTAAATTATCATCTTTTTCTTTCGATTTCTAACAAAAAATAATAATTTCAATGATGAGGAATTGAGAATGAGATATATAAGAAACAAATCAATCACCATTATTTGAATTGAAAGCAAAAGCAAGCATCATTTTACCATACCAAGTAAACAAACATAAATGAAAACAAAGATGCCATTATTAGGATTTCTTAAAAGTATATATAAACAGTAGAGATAATAACACAACAAACAAAGAGAAACAAAAACTAAAATGTGCTGGTCCATCCTCTGTGTCCCAAGAAAACAACCGCATGCCCGAGAATCGCAACGAGCAACACCCCGACATTAAACGAAGAGAAACACATGCATGCATTCATATATATATATAATGAATCATGTAATCAGTGCGAACGAGAAACGAAGGTGCTCATCCATCCCTTGGTGTGTCCCAAGAAGACAACAGCATGGCCGAGGATGGCAACGAGCAACACCCCAACATTAAACGACATGAGCGCCAGCATCACCAGGTAATACAAACCCATTCTCACCGTGTACAGTGCAGTACGTGCCAGCTCAGCAACTGTACGCTGCCACCTGGGCCCAATGAGGCAGCAATGGCTTAGAAACTCCAACCCGGATGTCAACATGAAAACAATGATTAAGGCAAGGATGTAGTGACCGGTGTTTGATCCAGGGAAGTTACTGAAGATAACGAGCGAGTTCTTGCCCCAATATAACGTCATGTGCGCGAACGACATCTTCGAGTGATTCATCGAGCCATGATCCATGTGCTCCATGTCCATGTCCACCTCTATTCAATGTATCTATCAATGGTGTTGTTTGAATGGAATCAATGGATTTCTCATCAAAGGAGGCATGAATATATATATTGTACTATATTGTACGTATTGTATTGTATTATATGTGTACTTGCCTATTGTTTTTGTTTTTGTACTACGCCTATATATTGTTGGTAGTACAAAAACCATGGCATTGACTTTTCATATGATTTCTAATTAATGAAATTATTTTATTGGGAATGTCTACATCAATGGTGTTTTAGTAAGATTGGATATCGATCCTGTTATATATGATATTATGGCTTGAAAAATAAAATATTTTGTAAAATAGATCTGTGAATTATCTACATATAGTCCAAGATAATAAAACCCTATCATATTCAATTAATAATATATAGTTGAGACTTATCAGTTTTAGATCTGTGAATTATCTGCTGAAAAGTAAAACCAGTAATTTGATAAAGTTAAATTATAATTTTTTTTTTTTTAAAATAGACTGCAACCATGATAAAAATAAACACATTTGAGAATATAAGTAATATAATTTTTCTTGCAATTAAAAATAAACTTATATTTGATATATAAATTTTTATTTTTTTTGTAATATATAAAAATTAATTATTTATCAAACATCTATCATTTACGTTGCATTTCATCTTAAGTTTAAAAACATAAATTAATGCCATTTGGTTTTCTTGACAATCGAGTCCTATTAAAATACATTAAAAAGGCTGTTGGTGGTGTGATGTGATGGATATCCACTGCATTAACTCAGAATTTTTTGAGTTAAATGAATCTCAACTGTCTGATTTTAAACGGATTCAATTCGGCTCCTTTTTATAACTTAGAGTCCCTTCAATATTAGTACAGATCTAATCTGCACAAATCTTAAAGTATATTGAATGGTTGAAATTTATTAACTCAAAAATTCCCTTTTGAGTTAATCCAGAGTATACGAATTCGGATGTGAAAAGTCGTCTTATATTTTTATACTAATGGGTCCTACATTGTCAGAACCTTCTTCTCTTCTTATTTTTCTTCGTTATTTGTTTTTTCACAGTCGATTTTGCTCTGAATCGAAAACATAAATAAAACTGTATTTAACTGGGTTTTTCCTTTGAATGGTTCAATGTTTTTTCAGTTAAACCGGCTGGTCAAACCGATTTTGACCGGTCTAATAACAGGAGCGATCTTTTAAAAGAATCAAACCGAAAAGATGACCGGGTTCAGTTTTTTTCGGTTCGACGGCCGGTCCGGTCCAGTTCCGATAACATTGATCCGGACCAGAGATCTCAGACCTGCAAGAGAGCAAAAAATAAACCGAAAAAAAAATGTTATGGGAAAAATTCGGAAAAAATTCATAAAATTCGCGAATTATTCAGATTTAATTCCGTCAAAGTTCGGTCAACCGAATAATTCGGCGTTCGGTTCGGCATCACAAAAAAATAAATTATTCAGATCTAATTCAAATTTAATTCACGAATCTTGTGACTATGCATCCTGCAATGGATACTGTAATTCGCAAGTCATCTTTTACAACTAATATGCAATTGTGATGGAGATGCTCAACAGCAGAGTCCAAATTTAGGTCAAGCACAAAACAATGTCTTGATCCTCAACCGATTTACAAGTTTTAGTTGTTTTTAATCAAGTAATTATGGTGTGATCTAAATAACCTTATATCATCATGCTTCTCTTATTTTTAATGGTTATATATATTTAGCAGATACGTACAGTTCAGTATTGAAAAAACATAACATATATATCTGATTATTAGAGAAGAAATTAATTATGTACTTTTTAGTCATGAAAGATGCAATAATGATCATCTCTTGTTTCTCTAATATTTATCTATTACATTAAAAAATTTCGATGGAGATATTGGAGGATACCAATTATTTTTGTATAAAGCTTATGTTCCATTCTAGATTCCTGAGCAATACCATCTTCTATGCAAAAGAAAAATGTTTAATAGAATTCACTTACAAAAAATACTTGCTATCAACCTTATTATATTATCTTGCTTTTCTTCAATTTCAATTTAATGGGTTATATATAGGTTACCATATACCTAAGCATTAATTGTATACATCTCTATTTCTCTATTCTATTATTAAGCACGTTGGGTGTCCGATCCGCCAACGGCTACGATTGAGAGATAAAACTTCGGATTTGATCTGAGCTCTCCAATTACATAATTTGTCTTCTTTTGATTAAATGCATCTGTTTTATGTATAGAAATCTAAATTTAGTTAAAAACATACCCACCACATATGCTGCCACATGATACGTTACAATTAAAATTGAATAAATTCTCAAATTTAGTGATATATTTATCTGTTTCCTTATTTTTTTTTCCATATTTCTACTCTTCAATTGAAAAAACTTCACCTTTCATTTTCTTATTTATTGTTTTCTTACTTCTTCGTTTCTATACGGATCACAATGGAAATCATTTTTTTTTATTTCCTTATTTCTCTTTCTTTGTTTCTATACATATTGGTGTAGGCAATTTAGAATATATTTTCGATATATAATATATCAATGTGTGTGTGTGTGTATTCTAAATTGGAAACAAAGAAGAATATAAATTGGAACGTGTGTGTGAATATATATTTTTCTTATAATATATGTGTGTGTGTGTATATCATATATATACACACGATAACACTTTTTATTTATGTTTTTTGATATCATATTATATGTTGATATTGAATTGTTGTATGATATGTGATATTAGATTCGAATCGAGCTATTATTTGATATTATTGGTACTTAAAAATAAAAAATCATCACATCATCAAATTGTTATCAGAGATCACGATTAAAGTTAATTAAAAATACATAATCGTATAAATTTTCTATTAACATGTGTTTTAATTTTTAGATAATTATTATTTTCATTGATATATTTGTTTCTTATAATATGTCCCTGTTGCAACGCACGGGTATGATACTAGTTATATTCTTAATTAGATAAGCAACCTCTTAGCCTTAGGTTCTTTCCATGGCCTGAAAATTATTATTTATATATAATCTCTGAGAGTCTGGTTGCTAAGAAAAAAAAATACATATATGTTACTTCTTATTCAAAAAGAAAATTGAGATATTGGAGGAAACTAATCATTGATGTATGAACAATACTTACCGTACAATTGGTTGTGCAATCAAATGTCAACCATCGATGAACCAATATGCACTTGACCTTTATCCCATTATTAAGTCTGAACTTCCACACGATAAATATTATTGGAGCAAACATATCACTTCTTGGTGCAAGAAGTGGTATAAACCATCACACTGGTGATTATTATAACATTTGTTGCACCACAAGTCGGTTACTTTAGTGTAGACATCTGTCAGGATCAACATCCGCTGCTTTTCTCAAAGGAAAAGCATGATCTTGCTGTCATTTTTGCTCTCTATCTCTCACTTAATTCAAAGAGAGATAGAGAAAAAGAGGAGAGAGATAGAGAGAAGATCGAGCATGGAATATATAATAGAGATTTGAAAAGCAACTGATCTCATTCTCATATGTCAAAAGTATGTCAAATAAAATTGTCATAAGGCGATAAAGTGTGTTGCATAAGGTTGAGTTGAAGGTTTAATACCAACACATAAATTATAACTAGAGCATCTTTGTTTCTGGTATTATTAGAGTTTTTAATCTGAAGTGTCAGTTTTTATTTCAATTTTATGAATGTATGAGAGTTTCTTATTTAAAAACTATACATAAAAGTTTCTTATTAAGAAATAATTTATAAACTTGATGCTGACAAAATTATTGGCTGAATGTGGCCTTAATAGAAACTCTAATTTCAATTTTAGAGAGATGTGGAGGTTTATAAATGAAGAGAGATTTAATTTCTAATTAGTAGTTAAGTGTTATTTAAAAATTAATTAGAGTTGTCTTAATTCTTGAGAGGAAAGTACAAAGAAGTCATATATTTTTTTTTCACACACAACTTGTATGGTGATTGTAATAAAACAAAAGAAGTATACACGAGATTGAGAACTCGGAACATATAATATTTTATTTATAAACAAATATATGTGCGACATTAATTTTTATTATTTGACATTACAAAATGTAATCGTCAAATTTCAAAAAAAAAAAAATTGTGGCTCTGATACCACAGGTTAGGCTTTCTATTTAATTGTTGTAGGATTATTGTCAATTAATTTGATTAGCAATATTCTGCAATAGTAATCAGTGGTCAACATAAAAGTTTGTAAATAATTCATTTTATTTATATATAAATAGAATGAAAACAGAATGCTATGAATAATTCGTTACATTTTTAAATAATTAATTAGAAAATAATTGGAGAATTTTTTTGTTTAATTTGTTATTTATTTAGAAATTTGTTAAACACGATTAATTAGTCGGATCTTGTAATTGTGCCCGTTAAATGTTTTTTAATTAGGCTTTTATTTTCCATTGCTCATCAGAAAACAAGTAATAGATTGCCTCAATTAATTTTTCGTTTTTGCGACAACAATTTACATTATTTTAAATTTGATAATTTCAAACCAATTATTATTAATTTCAGGCATAGTGCTAATTAAGCAAACTTATATTATTAGTATTTTTTTTTCCAACATCCATGCAATGGTTATTGTAATTCCCAAGTCATCTTTTACAAATAATTTGCAATTGTGATGGAGATGCTCAACAGCAGAGTCCAAATTTAGGTCAAGCACAAAAACAATGTACTGATTCTCAACCGATTTACAAGTTTTAGTTGTTTTAATCAAGTAATTATGGTGTGATCTAACTAACCTTATATGATCACGCTTCTCTTATTTTTAATGGTTATATATATTTAGCAGATACACAGTTCAGTATTGGAAAAAAAGAACATATAAATTATGATTATTAGATAAGAAATTAATTATGTACTTTTTAGTCATGAAAGATGCAATAATGATCATCTCTTGTTTCTCTAATATTTATCTATTACATTAAAATTTCAATGGAGATATTGGAGGATACCAATTATTATTGTATGAAGCTTATGTTCCATTCTAGATTCCTTTGCAATAACATCTTCTATGCAAATGAAAAATGTTTAATAGATGTCACTTACAAAAAATACTTGCTATTGAACGAGCTCTTTTCTTCGTTTTTAATTTGGATACTTGATCCAAATTATTGGGAAGATGAGAAATATCAAATTTTGAAAATTGAAAGGTAGAAGCCACACAAAGAGATCACAAATTATTTATTTTCGTTTACAATAGGATGCATACTACTTGCTTGAAGATTAGAAGGTTCAACCATACATAACTTTGACAAGGAATCTATATAGAGAGAATAACCATTAACTCTTCATACATCCTGCAAATGATACACTTTCTCTCTCTAAATATCTATCTTGCGTTACAATATGTTTCTCTATGAATGATATTAAAAAGTATATAAATATTTATGGATGGGGAGAAACAAAATTTGTAAAAGATCAGGAGTATAAATATTATTAGAACTACACCGATTAAGGAAATTACAAAATTACAATATTACAAACTACCAGTCACTAGTGGAAAATAAGGAATCAGGATCGGTTATATAAGCCTATTAGTATCGGAATATAACCGATCTTGATGAAGGCGATACTGATACTATCAGGATCGGTTTTGTATTTTGTACCCAACCGATCTTAATAAGTACTTATCTAGATCGGTTATATCGAAGAACCGATCCTAATATTTTTCCCCCATTTTTTAATACCAATTAAAAAAACACAATTAGTATCAGATTTCATTAAAACCGATCCAGATGAGACTATCAGGATCGGTTCTATATAAAAACCGATCATGATAGTTAAGTATCTGGATCGGTTTTTCTTGTAAAACCGATCTTGATATAATTCTCTAAAAAAAATAAAAAAAATAAAAAAACTTTTAGGATCGGTTATAAAAATAACCGATCCTAAAAGTTTTTTATTTTTTTATTTTTTTAGAATTAGGATCGGTTATTGTAAACAACTGATCCTAATAGTAGTAATCTGGATCGCAAAATGATTGGTTATTTTTTTATTTGATAGAATTATCAAATTTTGAAAATTGAAAGGTAGAAGCCACACAAAGAGATCACAAATTATTTATTTTCGTTTACAATAGGATGCATACTACTTGCTTGAAGATTAGAAGGTTCAACCATACATAACTTTGACAAGGAATATATATATAGAGAGAATAACCATTAAGGCATTAACTCTTCATACATCCTGCAAATGATACACTTTCTCTCTCTAAATATCTATCTTGCGTTACAATTTCTCTATGAATGATATTAAAAAGTATATAAATATTTATGGATGCGGAGAAACAAAATTTGTAAAAGATCAGGAGTATAAATATTAGAACTAAACCGATTAAGGAAAAAAATGGATATAATAGGAGAACTAAACCGATTAAGGAAATTACAATATTACAAACTACCAGTGCATCTGCTGAGCATGAGGTACATTATGAATATATGTAAATAACTGTTCCTACCAAAATAATAATGTATGCTTAGATACATCATCGATCATTCTGGTTTTTTTTTTTTTTGCTTTTTCGAAAATTCTCAAAATGAAAACACTAAACTAAATTTTTTATAAAACACTAGACTAAATCTCAGCATTTTTTTTTATAGTATGTCCTAGATCTGAACACATACCAAAAACACTAAACTAAATGTCAAAATGAAATAAAAGAATAACATTTGAACTAAAAAAATGAAAATATAACAAAAAAAAGTCTAGATCTTAACCTTCATCCATTTAAATGAAAATATAACAAAAAATACGATAAATGACACGAAAATTGAAAATTAGAAACAAAAAACATAATCGGAAACTTAAACTTTGGAGGCTCTTCCCTTTGTTTTTTTGTTTTGTTTTTTTTTTTATAATTTTGACTGTGTCGATTGTTCCAAATCTATCTTCTTCACGCAAGCTTTCTGAAAAGTAGTTATATACTGAAATCAGACACTCGAGCGCCAAGATATGCCTGTTTGCCTTCTCGGTGATGATATCGTCTCTTTACCTTATCACTCATTCTAGTCTTGTCTGTTTAGGAGAGATGTCCCAGAAAACACATGTACAACCTACATGGGTTTTATAAAATGAGAGAAATGACTTTTTAAAAAAATAGATAGATATGCATTATAACATTAAGGAACAGATCGATAACGAGAATTTTTTTATTTCTTTTATCACATACAGATCATATAGTAAAACTATGTACAATTGTTGGAGCATTCATATACATATGTCTGAAAGAAAGATACTCTTCATTTTTTTACTTGAACTAATACAATGTTTTTGTTTTGTTCTATTATTTAGTTTTGAGTTTTATAATATGAGCTTGATATTAATCATTAAAAAAATAATTGATGAATAATTTTTCTTCTCAATTTTCAAAAAAAAAAAAAAACCCACCAAAATCCTAATTGTTATGTTCCTAGTGGATTGCCAGGAAATTTTGACGATTTTATTTCGAAGTGAACAGTCCTGATTCCTGATGATTGACGATTAATTGGAGCATTTTTTTTTTTAAATTCGAGGTTATTTCTGGATTTGAAGGTGGAGGCCGATAAATCATTAAAAGGATCTGGATTTTAAATTCACTTGGTTACTATATTGCTGTCATTTTAGCACTAATCTTGAGATTCGCCGAAAGCCGAGCCAGTGTACTACTGTACTTTGCTCATAATTTGAATTCCAGACCATTCTCTTTCAAGGCATGTTCGGTTGTCAGACGGAAACGGGAATAGACTTGAATTCAGGTCTAATTTGAATTGTTGAAATAATGTGTTGAGTGATTTTTTTTTTCGCATGCAAACAGGGTTTCAATTACTTTTCGAAATCATCTCATTAATCTTTTGCTTTTGGATTTAGTTGGGCTATTTTCAAGCCGCACTGGCCCAATTAACAATTGCATAAAGAAAGCCCAGTTCAGTTTTAGTTGGTTAGAACATACCAAATTTGTATTGACATTTTATGATAGAGTTTTAGTTGGTTCTGTGGTAAATATGGTGTGATCTAACAACTTAGAATTAATCATCATGCTATTTCTTTCATTTTCTCTGCTTATATAAATGCTTCAATATATATACTCACTTATTCTGTACCTTGTGAATTGGAGAAAACTAATCCATTTTCTAATTATTAGACGGGTGTTGTGTTCTTTTCCTTTTGTATCCACTAAAAATGATTAATGCTAGTCTAGTTCATCAAATATTTTCATAAATATATTTTGCTTAGATTAACTAAAAGGAAATACTGAAATATTGGAGGAAACAAATTGCCAATGCATGAATTTCATTTTCTTTAATATATGCTCGGTCCATAACATGTTTTTTTCAACCTAGCTATGACCAACTCTTGATCAAATTTTTGACGATGGTGATGCCGTTTTAGAATGCTGAGATTTTGCAAATGGTAATTCGGCTAATGGTGCATTTGTTAGAATTTTACTTAGTCATATGATTATGCTTCTGATAATATGGCTTGAAAAACGAAACTATTTGCAAAGATTAATACAAAACAATAAATTTATGTATACTTATAATGTAGATGTGTAGGCTACTTGGATATTATTTCATGCATGATTCAGTTTTGGCACTGGCATGGTCACAGTGGAAAAGCATATGAACAACTGATTCGGGTTGACAACCACATATCATACAAATAGGGGCAATTTAATTGGGAAATACGTCTGTTTAAAACCAGTTGCACAGGTTTTAAACAGATCTATATATATATTTTTGGAGTTGTGAGAACTGTTGGCAGTGGAGCAATTAATCACAATATGAAAAGTGCGAATGCTGTACAATCAATTGTTTTCATAATAAGGTTCCAAGTGCTTCATCGTCTTCACTAATTTTAGATGATGCAATTTGAAATCCAGTAACGGAGCTTGCTCTCCAAATAAGTTTCACTTTAAAGAAAAAAAAAGACTTTAAAAAAATGCATCTTCTGCCAGATATTTGTCCAAAAGATTGCTTAATTTCTAATGTCTACTCACTTATACAAAAGCAAGTAATATGTTTTCTTGTGTTAATGAAACTCACGTGTCCGGTGCCTATTCGGAGATACGGTTGAGATTTTCCGAAACGTCACGCAAAATATGAGATATCTCAGAGGATGTGAATTCCACCTGAGATAGGTGTTAATTGTTTTCATATTAAATCCTAACCTTGAATTAAGTAAGGGAGTTGTCTCCATTTTTTTTGTTTTTGTTTTATCTAGAACATTTTAAAATTAAAATATATTAAGATATTTGTGGTTAAGATATAAAAAAGTCACGGCGTAACTAGATACACTACGGTACAAAAACGGCTCCATACAATAAGAAAAAATGCGGGGCAATTTCAAAGACAAGACTACCTTCATTCTTGTAATTACAAAAATTAAATTTATTTATCACATTAGTATTTACCAACTTTTTTCACATCTTCATAATATTTCCATATCTATATATAATTTCAATTTTAATTTGCTGACGTTGCAAAAAAAAAATTCAAAATTATAATGATGAAGATGCTCATATCACGTACCAAATTGCAAACACTTATGTGATATTTTCAGAAAAAAATTCTCAATAACAAGCTTATTAAATTAGTACGTGTTTCACATTAATTTCATTAAAACTGCGCAAATAATTTCCAAAACTTCCATCTTATATTCACTATGTCTAATCAGAAAATATGGGTACATTGCCTCAGTTGATATGGAGCTGATTTTTAACCAAAGAGATTTGAATTTTTTTAAAAACCATAAATAAAAAACAATATTTACCAAACCAATGGCTTTGGTTTTTATAGAAACCATAAGAACCGAAATGTCCGAATTTTTTTTTGGGACCAAAATGTCATTTCGGTCCGAAGTGTTTTCACAAGTTTTACCATATTTTTTTTTATCGAAATTTGTGAAAATGGCTAGGACTAAAATGACATTTCGGTCTCCCCCAAAAAAAAGTTTGAACCAAAATGACATTTTGGTTCTAATTGTTTTTTGTAAAACTCAAAACAATCAAGTTGGTTTGATAAAATATTATTTTTGGTTTTTGGTTTTTCATTTTGGTTCTAATTGTTTTTGTAAAACTCAAAACAATCAAGTTGGTTTGATAAAATATTATTTTTGATTTTTGGTTTTTAAAAAAAAAATTCAAGAGATTCATTTAAACAGAGCTGCTAGGCTTGAATTGAGTTGAGGCCAGCACATACTTTGTTTTAATAAATTACTTACTGTGTGATATAACAACTTCAAATGATTATGCATGCTAACTAGATGTTACCTTTTCTTTTTCATGTTTATATATACACTTGTATATGCTTCTTTTCTCTTCATCAACATAAGAGATAACAATTAATAAGCAACTGTCATTTTTTAAAACTGAAATTGGATCATTGATCATAGAATCATTTCTCAAATATTTCTTTAATTTACATCAATTTTAAAGAAATTGAGACATTGGAGTAATCAAAACAGTAATGTATGAATTTCATGCACATCTAATATAATTAAGCCATCTTTGTATTATATTATAATATATAAAGAGCATTACATATTTCAGTAATGTTAACAAATACATTGCTAATTTTTGCCTTTAAATTTGTAGAAATTTTGATAGCAATGCAAGCAAAGGTCCTTGCCCTATCTCATAAAGATAAGGATATGACTCATAAAAATTAGAATTTAATGATGCTTAGCTTATGGCAATCAATCATGTAACTTTCATCCCTTTTGCCTCCATATTAAAACATGATTGATGTTTTTACCCTTTTTTTACTGTAGTATTAAACAAAAAAAATTTAAAGTTGTGCCATCAAATTAGAATTATTTTCCTTTTCATAATATAAAACACTAGAATTTGTTTAATCTAATTTTTCAAAATATCAGAATTTTTAAAATAGAATTTGACTCATGATGTTTCATAGGTAAAGTGCAAACAATGCTAGCAAGTAAACATTATTATTATTTTTTTTAAATGTTACATATATGAAAATTCATCATCATGAATTTGAATTATTATTCCTTAAACAATAGATTAAGCAATTAAATTATTGCCCCTTGTAATTATTTCATTTTATTCTCTCAAACATGACAGGAAAGATGGTTTCACATCAGTGCCCATCAGCTGTTTTCTTAGTTACATATACTCAGGAAATACTTTCACACAACTTTAATTTTACAAGTCATTTTGCATCATGAACTTTTACATATGTAGTCAACTACACAAACTCTCCCTTGCTTTTATTTAATGAGTTGAACAAATCAACACTTACAAGCACTGCAACTGTTTTTGTATCTGGACTCTACCTAACATATTGACTATGTATAACACCTACATCCACTATTTATTGAATTCACACCTATCTTCACTATAACACTAATCCACCCTATTTCTTTATTTATTAAATTAACTTCTATATTGACTATAACACCAGTACATTCTATTTCTCAGCACTATAAAGCTGTGTTTAATCCACCAGGACAAATTCATCTGGAACGGAGAACCACCCATGCTCTTCACTGACATCCATTTCAAAACACTGATAACATGCATGACAGATCTTGCCCTTGTCAGGATGGGACATTTTCAGATGATTCTTCTAGTAACGATAAGACCGAAACTTGAAAGAACACAACATACAGCGCCTCTTGAACCACCTCCACAACCAGCGAGGGTGGGCCTTCCCCTGACAAGTGAATTTCTCTCCTCTGACAAGCTTATTGCTCTCAGCCTCCGCCTTGGCCCTGCGCCTGGCATTCCGCCTTGCATTCCTCCCTGGCGTCAATTGTTTTCTTAATGAGATGATTGTTTTATTATCCTCTAATTGTGATTGAATTGTTTTATCCTATCACTAGTTTTACAAGTTTTAATTAAATATTTATAATGTGGTCTAACCAACCTCATATGATTATCCTTTTTCATTTTTTCAATTTAATGGGCTATATATATGTTACCAGATACTTCAGCATTGTATATATACATTCTATTCATAATTGGAAAATTATTATTTCTGATTTCTGGAGTCTTGTTGCTAAAAAAAAATAGAGATGTTGGAGGAAGCCATTGATTAATGTAAGAACGATAATTACGTGTATCGTACAATTTGTTGCTACACTAAGATATAAGATCTTATAAAAGAAAATTTTATAATCTTGCAATAACGCATGTCTCGTAAGTAAAATATAAAAAAAATAAAATTTAATAACTACTTAAAATATTACCCTCAAATAATTGTTAACAGTTAAAAAATAAATCTGCTCCGTAAATCACAAAACACAATTTAGTAATTCAACACATTTAAAAAAAGAACAGAAAAATGTAATTACATACCATCAATTGTAACTGATTGGCTGATTGGGTTTTATCGGGCATTACTAGTTTGAAAGATATGAGTTATTTTTATCATGTTAGAGCTGATGTTTTTGCCTCTAAGGATAATTTGTTTACATGTTTCTTTTTTTATATTTTAAATAATTTAGTTAGGGTTAGTTTTCTCCAGTATCTTAGTAAATTAATGTTTTAAAAGAAATAAAGTATTGCTAAAAGCTAATATAGTAGATAATATAAACAATTGTGCGCAACAAATAACATATTTGTACAATATATTATATTTTATTGAAAATTATTAAAGGTTTTATTTCTGTCAATAATATTGTAAATGAGTAAACTATGTTGTTGCTTCATAACATTCAAATGCAACCTATATGTATAGTTTAATTCACGATATATTTGTGAGAGGTAATTCATTATGTATGATGGATTGTAATTATTTATGATGAGTGATCTCATGCAACAAGCATGACAGAAAAAATTTTCATTTGGTTGTATAATCGACAAGTTAAAAGTTTGTAAATAGTTTAATTCACCACAAATTTGTGAGAGGTAATTCATTATGTATGATAGATTATAATCGTTTATGATGAGTGATTTCATGCAATAAGAATGACAGAACATGTGCAATTTTGAGTTTGTGGTATAATCACATGTTACCATTCTTTTAAAAACGGAGGAATTTCACATATACTTCTCAAAAACTTCAAAATTATGAATTTCTCCCTCTAAATTTTAAAATTACATATTCCCCTCTCGAAACTTCAAAAACTCACATATTTACCCATTTTATTGTCTTTTACATTAAAACTCATTGTAAATTTATAAAATACCTATTTTACCCTTCATTAAAAGAATAAAACACCTTATCAAATTCAAATTTGAATCTGAAGGGTTCCTCTACCGTCAAGATTATTGCATGTTCCGCACACATCACAATAAAATTATTGCGTGTTTGCTTTAAGATTCTTGCTAATCTAGCGCGCATGGATCTCAAAGCAATTTTGATCGATCTGCGTGCATTGCATTAAGATATGTGCACATTACTTCAATATTCGTGTGTGTTGGCTTCAAGATTCATGCTAATCTAGTGCACACAGATCTTAAAGCAATTCGGACGGTAGATGAACCTTCATATTCAAATTGGAGTCAGATGGATGTTTTATACTTTTTAATAAATGATAAAATAGGTATTTTATAAATTTAGAATGTGTTTTAATATAAAAGACAATAAATGGCTAAATATGTGAGTATTTGAAGTTTAGAGGGGGAATATATAATTTTAAAATTTAGAGGGAAAAATACGTAATTTTGAAGTTTTTAAGGGGTATACGTGAAATTTCACCTTTAAGAATAAATAAAAAAAAACGATTCTTACATGCGCTTGAAGGATTGAAACTTTTAATGTACATATTAGAGAGTATGACTAATATAACATCAGTGTTATTTCAGTCTATATAATATCAATTTCAAAATTTATGAAATCGAGTTCAAATGGTGAATCCAAATCGTTCAAACCGATCTACTTCATTAGTTATGCGTTTACATGTAAAATTTATAAGTTTTGAGTTTATTTGGTATCAAGTCAAGCAGTCAAATATTTGAGTTTTTTAGTTAATTTTAATACATTCATTTTTCAATTTTTTTGCCGCTTGATTTGATACTAAAATAACTCGAAAATATAAAAGTTTGCATGTAAACGCATCACTCATAAAGTAAATTAGTTTGAACAGTTTGGATTCACCATTTGAACTCGATTTGATAGGTTTTGGAGTTGATGTTATATAGACTGAAATGATACTAATGTTATATTAGTCATACTCAATATTAGATGAACTAATTATGAATGCATACATAATTGAACAAGTGAATTGGACATCTAATAGTAATATACAAATCACCAATTTAGTTCAAACAATTTGCTCCAAATGCATCAACATGCAAAATTTAATTAGGCGCACAAATACAGTGCCAAAACTACACCAGGGCCAAATAATAAGATAAAACCATTTATTTGTGCTAGGGTGATAAATTTTATTTCTTTTATGTTATATTGAATAAATATCCATAATTTATTTTTAGAAGAGTTTGAATCTCTATGACAAATCTAATGTGTACGTGTTACGGTAAAATAACACAATTTCTGTTGTTGAATTATTTTTTGTTAAATTATTAAGTTTAATATTAATTAAAATAATTGCAATTTTTTATGTGTAGCATTTTCAAAAAAAATAAAATTCAACAGTAGCATACAATTTTCAAAATCTCGACATCATTACATAATAATTCAACAACATATGTGCTTTAAAAAAGAGGTGAATATTAATTCATTATAACAAAAAATTAAAAAAATAATATTGATTCAATATAACTAAAATTTATGTTGTTGAATAATACAAAAAGAGGTGATATACTTCGTGGAAAGACCTCAGTTGATTGAACCATCACATTATTATTTTGGCATCAAGAATTCCACATGTCCATAAAACATGCTGAAATTTAATATATATTTCACTGTATATCAAATGATTTGAATTAACAGTTTGAAATCAACAGTTCGATGCGTAACAAACAATATTTAAATTACATAATTTTTTTGTTAGACTATCAATATGTCTAATAACATACTTACAAATTACATTTTTTATTATTATTCAATAATAGGGTGCATGAACATGTTTGTTTATTATTATTCAACAATAGGAGAAGCTGCTTTAATTTTTTGAGTTGGTGGTTGAACAAAATAAATTGCCTATATAGAATCATGAATATGTTTTTTTATAATAATAATAATGCAATGTAATGGTAATGTACCAAACGATATTATGATATGTTAGCAATTAATTTAGTAACATTTATTTTTGCAATTGCTCTGTTCTACTGATCTGCTCTGCTCACAATTTAATTAATTGCTGAATGATTGGAATTGAATTACTTGAAAGTTGAGGGACTTAGAAGTTAACAACAGTTACCTTGAATGTATAGTTAAAAGAATAAGCTACATATGGAGGGCATATCAGCAAATGAATCTACCACCTGCAATACCTGACTGAGTTCAATAAGATTCAGTCGTCAGTTTTTATTGAGTTCGGATCTCCTAAAGTAACCCAATTTTTGAGTTTCGAAACGTTAGATTAAACGGGCTCCGCGTGTTTCATCTCGGATCGGATTGGCCAGGATTCGAAATAAACGGTCTAGATCTAAACTAAAAAAATGGGTTACTTTAGGGAATCCGAACCCAGTTTTAACTTGGTAGAAAACATTCTCTCGGACCTAATTTACTGACTCAGTCTTTTTCTTTTTTGACATTAGCCCGTAGGCAATTTACTGACTCAGTCTGGTACCTGGGAGAGTGGGAGGAATCGGATTCAGGTAGCGACTCCTCTCACCGAGTCCGCATCGTCTGCATTAACTCAAAAGAGCATCTTTTGAGTTAATATATTTAGACCGTCCGATCATAAACAGAGCCCATCCAGCCCCTGCCTAAAACATGAGAAAGTCTTTAAAATTAGTGAGGATCTAATCAGCACGAATCTCGAAACTTATAGAACGGTCTAGATACATTAACTCAAAAGATTCCTTTTTGAGTTAATGCAGAGGATACGAGCTCCCCTCTCACCACCTCTCCCAGTGCTTGTCCCACTCACAGTCTACTGGCCTTTTTTTTTTTCTTTTTTTTTTTCTCCATGCTTGCCTCTTTTTGCTTTCTCTCCATCTTTTTCGTGTCTACTCGCTCCGTACGCTAGGTGATATCTATCGTTGCCTGAGCTTCCATCCATGGGAACTTTGAAGGTCCTTCTCGTTGCCTTTTTCGTCGCTCTCTCTGTAGCCGTTGCTTTTTCGGATGAAGCGAGAGAGGAGGAGACGAGCAAGCTTCCACTGGAAGAGTCTGATCAGGGTTTCAATCTCCAACTCTTTTCCTTCTTTCTCGCCTCTTTCTCTTTTTATATTATATATAGTTGTACACTTTGATTTTTCCAGGTTAATTTCTAGCTAGATTTTTCCAATCCTTGAAAATCACAAAAAGGTAAAGTTACCTATTTTGGTAACTTATTATTAAGTTTAGTCCCTATTACAATTAGATTTGTTCTTAATTTCATAACTAATTCTCCAAAATGTTTAAAGTAGGCAACTTAGAATCATGATTGTCTCCTAATTAATCTCAAATTAAACGTTTACAAATAGTTCATTTAGGCTCCTAATCTCTGTACTGTTTTTCACTTTTAGTGTTGGGATCTGAAGAGTCCAGCATAGAGGAGAGGTCAAAGGAGCTCAAGAGCATCGATGAAGCTGCTCCCAAATTGGAAATAAAAACAAATGTAAGCATCAGCACTTAAGTACCTTTACTTAAAGAAAATGTGTAGGCAACAGAGAAATCAAAACAAGCACAGAAATGTGCAGCCCCACTAGGAGACAACAAAAACTTTTTAAAGTTTTTACTTATTTTATTTATTCATTTAATATGTTGGTGCTTTTCTTTTGTGATATAAAATAGTGGCATGCTCAATAAATCCATTTGGTTGCAAATATTGATTGAATTAATCAAATAATTCTGTCAGTTTATTATGCATGCTAATTTTGGGTATTTTTAATGTGAAATGAAGAAATGGATACCGGTAGCCCTCAAGAAATGGGTGGTGCTCAAGGCAAACACTGAGCCATACATACAACTAGTGTCGTCTAAATCGGTGGAGTTGTACAAGACAGCTAAGATCGCTACTGCACCTCATTTTACCAAGTTTCAAGAAGTTACTGCTCCACAAGTTCAGGTAGTTAAGCATTGTTTTTTAATAATAGTAGAATTGAAAGAAAAAGTAAATCAGTGTGTCATTACCTCTTTGGTACTGCAGAAGGTGAATAAAATATCAAAGCCGTACATTGACCAAGCCGCTGACCTCATTAAAAAGGTACACACTGAGCCATACAAACAAATGGTGTCGTCTAAACCGGTGGAGTTGTGCAACACAGCTAAGATCGCTACTGCACCTCATATTACTAAATTTCAAGAAGTTACTGCTCCACACATTCAGGTAGTTAAACATTGTTTTTTTTTTATAATTGTAGAATTGAAAGCAAAAGTAAATCATTGTGTCATTTACTCTTTGGTACTGCAGAAGGTGAAGAAAATATCAAAGCCGTACATTGACCAAGCCGCTGACCTCATTAAAAAGGTACACACTGGGCCATACATACAAATGGTGTCGTCTAAACCGGTGGAGTTGTACCACACAGCTAAGATCGCTACTGCACCTTATATTACCAAATTTCAAGAAGTTACTGCTCCACACATTCAGGCAGTTAATTGAACATTGTTTTTTTTTTTTTTTTATAATAGTAGAATTGAAAGCAAAAGTAAATCATTGTATCATTTACTCTTTGGTACCACAGAAGGTGAAGAAAATATCAAAGCCGTACATTGACCAAGCCGCTGACCTCATTAAAAAGGTACACACTGAGCCATACATACAACTGGTGTCGTCTAAATCGGCAGAGTTGTACAAGACAGCTAAGATTGCTATTGCACCTCAAATTACCAAGTTTCAAGAAGTTACTGCTCCACACGTTCAGGTAGTTTTTTTTTTTTTTAAACTTGACAGAAGCTGCCAAGGGGATTTTATTAAAATGAAATTGTGACTTACATGCAAAATTAATAGAGGTGAAAAAAGGGCCTCATTGCTACAGTGCCATGGACACAAGTGTGTAATCCTTCTATGAAGCAACATAGCCCATGTATCACACTCAAGCATTTAGTAAAAAAATAACAAGAAATAAAGACATAATGATACAAAAGAAGAAAATAGCGGTATGCAAAATAGTTGGTTGACTAGCAATATTTTAAACATAGCCTCATCTCTTGCACACATCTTACAGCCAATATACGTGTGTCGATCCTTTGTTCCCTAAATATCACCATGTTGTGTTGCTTCCATATGTTGCACGTAGTGTAGACTGTAGAGGAAGCGTGTAGTCCATTTGTTTCGTGACATACCTCCTCTAGATCTAATCATAGCCCAGGATGCGCTCCAGACATCTTCAACAGGCCCACTTAGCTTCATGATTGGTCTTCTTAGAATGTTTGTGACGTGAAACCAAACTGCCACTGCGTATGGACACAAGTATATGAAGTGCAAAATCGACTCTATTGGGTAGTTTTGACAGAGGATGCATTGCAGGTCATAATTCATTCCTCTTCGTCTCATGACGTCTCTAGTTAGGATCTTCTCCTGGAGCTTGAAATAAGCAAACATTTTGACCGTTGGAGGGGCTTTACATTTCCATGTGTTAACATACTGCCACCTGATCATGCCATTCCCACACAATGCTTTATAAGCGGATCTTGCTGTGTATATGCCAATTTTCCCATTGCCATGTTATCACATCTTTATCCGTACCGAAAACAATAGGAGCTGGTGGTGCGCTATTCGGGTCCAGTATCCTCTGTATAGTCCAAGCATCACATAACGAAATGAGTGGCTGTTGGAGCGCCAGTCTATTGCCTAAAGCCCATGGCATCCCTTGCCACGAATCAAACCAATATGAAATTGAATTGCCATCCCCAACTACCCATGATGTGCTCCACAAAAACATGAATTTTATACCTTGTGATTGTCTTCAGAAGAATGAGCTGGTTGCCATCCAAATCTTTGGTCCTGGCGTGGTAGAGCCCTTCCTTAACCCTTCTAATATAACCGTCCACAGAAGAGATGACTCAAACTACGCCTTCCACCACCACCGCTATAGGAGCACAATGTTCGCTAAATTGAGATTTGGCACTCCAAGACCTCCCCAACATCTCGGGGTGCATGTCACTATCGAGTTGATGAGTGATATACCTTGAGTATTCTCCTCCGATTTGCCCCACAAGAAGAGGCGCCTTACATTGTCTATTCTCTGTATTACCCATGGAGGTAAGTGAAGCACATCATTTGATCTACCGGTATTGTCGAAATAGCCAATTGCACGAGCTGAAGTTGACTGCCCCTTGAAATAATTTTTCCTTCCCATCCTCCTAATTTCCTTTGAACCCTCTCAATCATTGGCAAAAACAGATCCTTGGTTGGCTTCACTATTGTCAATGGCATACCTAAATTCGGTACCGGGAATTGAGATCTAGTGCATCCCAACACGGCCTCAACCCATAGCATGTCTTCTCTAGGCACATACCAAGTTTCAATAAGTTAATGTTCCCCATGTTCAGGTAGTTAAACATTGTTTTTTTTGTATAATTGTAGAATTGAAAGCAAAAGTAAATCATTGTGTCATTTACTCTTTGGTACTGCAGAATGTGAAGAAAATATCAAAGCCGTATATTGATCAAGCCGCTGACCTCATTAAAAAGGTACACAATGAGCCATACATACAACTGGTGTTGTCTAAATCGGTGGAGTTGTACGAGACTGCTAAGATTGCTACTGCACCTCATATTACCAAGTTTCAAGAAGTTACTGCTCCACACGTTCAGGTAGTTAAACATTTTTTTTTTTTATAATAGTAGAATTGGAAAAAAGAAGAAGAAGTAAATCATTGTGTCATTTACTCTTCGGTACTGCAGAAGGTGAATATAATTACCAAACTAGCCCAAGAGAAATGGGTGATGCTAAAAACAAACACTGAGCCTTACATACAACTGGTATCGTCTAAACCAGTGGAGTTGTACAAGACAGCTAAGATCGCTCTGAAAAAGAAACCAGATGCAATGGAGGCCCAATCAATTGTGTCTGAGGACAAATCACGAGAGCTATCTGCCCAACCGGAATCTGTAAGTAATCTCTTCCGCATCCTAAATGTACAGTGATGTAACCAGTGATTTTATTTTTAGATACAATTTACAAATGAGAGAGAGAGAGAGAGAGAGAGAGAGAGAGAGAGAGAGAGAGAGAAATCAATATGGCAAAGCTGATCAACTAATGCTTGGGGTTTGGTATAATCTTTGTATGATGATCTTTGATAAGCACATTCAGTCTAGCTTAACTTTACCATATACCTTTACTACCTCATCTAAAATATTATGAAGTATTTCTGTATGATTTCTCAGAATAATTTGTATGAGGGCTAAGTTTTGATTGTTTTGTAGTTCAAAAAGACAAATGAAGAGCAGAAGGAAAGGATTCAGAAATCAGAGCATGCTCTTAAAGCAGCTGAGGTATTTCTCTCATTTTTAGTGAGTCCTGGAATTGACCTTATTCCTGACCAATAAGAGTAACTGTTCCCAGGCATTCACATTTTTCTTTATTCTACTTGGAAGTAGCTCAGTTATACCAAGGATCAAGGAACATTAATACTCTCTTTCTCTCTCTAAATTTGCTACCAAACTAGAAGCTTCAGCTAAATTGAAGTATCATCATGAGGTCTTTTGTCTTTTTAGGTCCTGTTCGGCTGCCAAGCTGGAACGGGAATGGGTTTGGGCTCAGATCTAATTTGAATGGCCGAAACACTCTGAGTGATTTTTTTTTCCCACGGGAACAGTTGCGTGCCGAACAGGCTCTTAATGTTGAACTTCTCTTCGAGTTATTGTTCTTAGAGATAAAATGTCTCTTTTTTTCCTTTTTTTTTTCATTCCGGCCTTCTAAATTGATAGATGATATATAATCTTGTAACATTCATCTTCTCATATAATTTTGTTTCTTTCTTTAAAATTCTCTAGGTGCATGGTGCATGGTTACCACCTTGGCTAGCAACACAAATGGCTTGTTATATGGTTAATTGCCTATCTCTATTATCTCTTAAAGAATTTAATTTTTTTACAGAAAGTATTGCCTGATTTTAGATTTTTTTTTTGGTGTGGTAGGCGGTGATGTCTGCTATATGGAATGAGCATGTAAAACCTGTGATGGATAGCTTGGCTGTCTGTTATGTTATCCATGTATTCACAGAAGCATTTCTTGTTGCTAGATTGCGATCATAGCTTGGATGAACTTTTATATCATATGGGCTAAAATGTAATTAAAAAATCATCAGTAGATTTTGAGGAACTAGTTAAGTACAAAGTACCAACTGTAACATTGAGGAACTTCAAGCAGAACAGGATATGTAATCGGTATATGGTATTTGGGATTGCATCATCCCATCATCTATAGTCATTTTTCCTAATGCTTGCATTGCAATTGCTGCTCCTAGGGAAAACATTTTAGCTTTCATGGCATGTAAAAGCACATAGGGGTGTTCATTAGTTCGGTCCGGTTCAGCCGAATTTTAATTTTTATAAACCGACCCAAATTAAATAAGCCGAATTAAATGATAAATGAAACCGAACCGATCCATTTAAACCGAAAAAACGAACCATTTAAACTGAACTTTCTCGGTTTGTTTTAAAACCAAATAAACCAAACCATTTGAACACCCCTAAAAGCACAGTTCCAATTCTAATGGTTAAATGGAAATTTAAAATTGTCAGCTCATTCAAAAACATCAGACAGGGACCAAAAGATGAATATATATATATATATATATATATATATATATATATATAGAGTATGGCTAACGCGCTTCCTCTAGCATATGGGCCAAAATGTTTCCGGTGAAAATTTGAAATTTCAAAATTCAAAAAGTCGATCTGAACCGTTCATCTCCTTCTCCATATTAATATATGCTTGGAGACCAAATTTTACATTTTTCTGAAATTTTTTACTATTTATTAAGCCACTTTGAAAATCGTTGATCCAATGGTTTTACTGTTTTGTTAAGCCACCGTTGGATCAGCGATTTTCAAAGTGGCTTAATAAATAGTAAAAAATTTAGAAAAATATAAAATTTGGTCTCCAAGCAGATATTAATATGGAGAAGGAGATGAACGGTTCAGATCGACTTTTTGGATTTTGAAATTTCAAATTTCCACCGGAAGCATTTCGGCCCATATGCTAGAGGAAGTGCGTTAGCCGTACTCTATATATATATATATATATATATATATATATATATATATATATATATATATATATATATATATATATATATATTTTAATTTAAACTGAAGGTCATGCTTTGATTTTTTGATGAAAATGCAAGGTGAAATCAGTTGAAGTCTCGAGGTGAAATTTCAGTTGATTCGAAGTGGAAGATAGTTTTGTTTTCTTATTAGAGTTTTACAGGTAAAGTCAGTTTTCATCTGAATATGATGTCTCAGTTTTCAACTGAAAATAAATTAATAAATAAATGAATTTTTAATTTCCAAATTAAAATGGAAAATTCAATTGTATCTAGTTATATGAAAAGCTTGGTTTTGGTTTGAAACAGAATATTAAGATTTGATTTGACTTTTCTATTTGTAAATGTAAATGTAAAATTAATATCAGCTTTCATTGCAAAAGAACTATGAGGCTTGAAGTTTTGACTTAAATTAAATTTGGGTTTAGGGTTTAGGGTTTAGGGTTTGGGAGATGATATGAGTACCCGCACTCTCATCCCCCATTGTACGCCCCCAATTTTATTTGTTCAATCTTGTCCACATTTCTCATGATCTATAAGAAATTTTGCGAATCTAAAACTATGAACGTCTTCTACACAATTTTATCTTTCAAATGAGATCCATGATGACATACTTTCGGGTTCGTCATCATACAAGTATTTATACCTCGTCATTTAAGTATTTATACATAGTATTTTTCACATATGACACTGCTGACATTTAAAAGTATTAATATCAAGTATTACAAGTATTTATATCTATGCACTGAAGTATTTATACCTATGTGGTCAACTATTTTTGTTAGAGAAAGGTTGACGCAGGGACGATTAGGGAAATGTGATGCGGAGATGCGGGGTCCACGATTGGGGATAAATACTTACAAGTATAGGTATAAATACTTGTATGATGCTGTATAAATACTTGCACAATGAGGTATAAATACTTGTGTGACGATGAATCCGAAAGTACGTCATCATGGATCTCATTTGAAAGATAAAATTGCGTAGAATACATTCGTGGTTTTAGATTCGCAAAATTTCTCATAGAACGTGAGAAATGTGGAAGATATTGAAAAAAAGAAAAAAAAAACCCACCTCTAAAAATGTGTATGATTCTTCTCCCCATGTAGTTTGAGTGGTCCCTCCATATAGTTATATCAAGTTAGACATACAAGTATTAATATCTTAATTTGCAAGTATTAATTTATTATCTTCCAAGTATTTATACTAGTGTTTTGAATAAATTAGTTACTTAAGTTAGTTTATGGGAAGTTAAAATCACTAGTACAAAAAACCCCTTTACTGACTGTTAAAATACCCCTACACCGACTGTTATAGCGGCGTCAGTAAAACCAGCGCCAGTGAAGAATACCTTTTACTGACTCTCTAAAAACAGTCAGTGTTGAGCACCAACACCGACTGTTTTTAAAACAGTCAGTGTTGAGCACCAACACCGACTCTTTTGAAAAACAGTCAGTGTTGAGCACTAACACCGACTCTTTTCAAAAAGAGTCAATGTTGAGCACCAACACCGACTCTTTTCAAAAAGAGTCAGTGATGAGCACCAACACCGACTCTTTTCAAAACAGTCAGTGTTGTGCATCAACACCGACTGTTTTTCTGTGTTGGCATGATTCTGTTTTGCTAGCCATATATTACCATTCAACATTTATTGACATTAAAAATTAATATGCCACAATCACAAACAAAAGACAACAAAAAAGTTAATTGCCATTAAAAATTATCAAATTACATGTTATCCAAATTACATGCCATATATCCACAAAACACACAAAAGACACCAAATTATCCAAGTTAATTGCCAGCAAAAATCTATTTACTTGACTTAAATAAAAAATGTTTCTCTTTCTTGCAACCCATAACTAATACAAAGGATAGTACCACCCGAGAAGAGATGACATTCAACTGACGAGGCCTATTCAACGTAATCAACCTCCCATTGCCACTTCACCTAGTACAACCTACGGATAGCAATTAGTGAAAATTAGAATTTGTGCCTTTAAATTTAATATCACAATGATAAAGTGTATGACAATATACCGTAGAAGTGTATTCACTCCATGCAAACTCACTCTGCAAATTATTCTCAAATTAATGCAAGCTCACCCATTAAGCAAAATTAAGAACATAAATGTTGTTTTAGCAATTGAAAAGAAACATATTTAAAGTAGGAAGAGAAGATCGAGATAGATCAATGGAAAGAAAACCAACCCAGATCTGAGTTTGATCTGTCACAGAAGGTCATTTGGGGTTTTTAAGGTACCGGTAGAATTTCAAGGGTCAAACTTTAAAGCATTTAGTGAACAAAAATAATGAACTTACCATCTCGTAGAGACATATTAAGTATAAGGAGGCTCCGAGTAAAGTTCTCTTGCTAGCCCCAAATCTGCAATTTTAACTATTCCATCCTTAACCAATATATTTTCTACAAAAAATTGAAGCATCTTTTCATTGTTGCATCCCATTACAGAATTCAGAAATATGCTCACACAATTCAGAAGTTACATATTTACCCTTACAAATTATATCTCTCAACAGGTCTACTACCGGGCTGTTACTGGTATATACTGGTCAGTACCATACTAACGGTGAAACATCAAGAGTAAATGAACTTACACACACAAAATGTATATACAAAATGTAATCCTTAAATGTTAGAAAATGTCTTATAGAACAGTTCAGTAAGGATGGATGAAGATCACAAAAACGTAAGATTAGTTCAAATTTTCAAAAAGAAATCCCCAAAGGGTCTTCTATGGATGAACTTTACAACTGTGTTACATGCTCACCTCATGTCCTGCTTGTTTTTGTTTGGTAATAAGTTGTTTAGAAGAGTATCTCTTACCAGGGGGAACACTTTCGTTGTTTAGAAGAGTATCTAAGTGACCATCCGGTGAGAATGAAGCATGCCATCTTCTCGCACTTAGTGTTTTCCCAGGCTTCAACATTAAAAAAAAAAATTGTAACATTGATTAAGCAGTGCACAATAATTGGTCTAAATCCAATCACACTAATATAATCCAGAAATTTTGGAACTAAGATTAATTCATAATGAACTGTTTCTTGTTATGATAGTAGATAAATTAGTTTGCCTATTTGAACTAGTGCACATTCCTTGTATATATTTAGGTCAGCGTTAGTACTGATATATACATAAACTCAAAAGTTGAGACCTTTCAACTGAAACAAAGAAGAAGAAAAAAAACCCGTAAGAAATAAATATAAATTAGGAAAGAGACCATGGGCTTGAATCGGGTGGGTGGACCACGAGCTCCATCTTTGATTGGTCAAATCAACTCAACAAACCAAATTCAATCAACGACGAGCACGAGCTCCATCTCCTTCTCCCAAACGAAATTGATGAATAACTAAAGCTTTGGAGTTGTTTTTGCAAGACCTGTGTGACAGAACTTACGAAATAACTCTTCAAAGGGGCGCTGAGGCGGGGTAGAGAGCAAGGGTTTGTGCAAGGCGGAGGCGGAGAGAGCAAGGCGGAGGCGGAGAGCAAGGGAGACAGCAAGGCAGCGGCGGAGAGAGCAAGGCGGAGGCGGAGAGCAAGCCGGAGGAGGACAGCAAAAGAGAGGCTGAGGCGGGATAGAGACAGCACAATTAGAAGGGGAAATTTAGAAGGTATGCTTCGTGGTTCTCAGAACTTCGCAGTTTTTTAGAAGAGGAAATGTTCGCGACTGATCGAAATTTTGAGTTACAAACCCGGGAAATCAAATTCAGAGCAGCGAAAATCACCGACGGCTACTGTTTTTTTTTTAAAGAGTCAGTATTTGAGTGCAACACTGACGGTTTTTGCCAAAAGAGTCAGTGTTAGCAGCAACACTGACGGTTTTTGCCAAAAAAGTCAGTGTTGGCAGCTAATACTGACTGTTTTTACAAAAACAGTCAGTATTTTTTTTTTTTTTGTAAAAACAATCAGTATTTTTTTTTCAACTAAAATGAGATAAACAAATATTAAACATAACTAAAATAAAATTTTCGAAGTTCGATCATGTCTAAGCTTCAATTCAACGTGAAGTGTTTATAGTGCTTCGATGTTTCAATATTTCATCCTCTTGATTGATAGGTAAAATGAAAATAAAATTTCATTTCATTGCAAATCGACCGTTGATTGATTACGTAAAAATGAACGGTATGAAATTATTGGCTCAATTTCAAGAGACAAATAATGATAAAATTATATAAAATTGACATTTATAAATATTATTTGACATATAAGATGTAAAAAGAGTAGAAAATATTTATTATACATTAACATATAATTTTCTTAGATACAATTAAATTTAAATAAATTAATTTTGAATGTCTAAATTAATTCTATATAATGGAAAAAAAAATTAATAAAAAATAAGAAAAAAAACCAATTTTTAGTTTTTGAGATTTTTTTATATATCTTATCCGATTAGAATTTTGTTCATTCTGAAATATAAAACAATTTTTGAATATAATTTCAATAGAAAAATTCTATTTTATTTTTAAAAATATCATAATTCGTAAATATATCATAACTTGCAAACATCCCTCTAAAATTTTTGATGAGTTCATTCCAAATATCATATCTATGTGTGAATTTATTAGATTCCCTCCAAATTTTGACTACTCCCTCCACAATTATTCAGTTGGCGCCAAATATATTCGGCTATCAAAAATCATCCAATATTTGGGGTGAATCCAATTTGAATGGTAATTCTTTTAGCATGCTCTCTGTTTTGCTTGTGTTTAACATAATTTCAACTGTTGCCTTCCCTTTGGGGTGAATCCAATTTTTTCTGCAATAAATATAAAAACAACATTAGAATAATTTTATGCAAAATTTGAAGTTAGAATTAAATTGAATTTAGAACAACCCACCTTAATTTATGCAAAATTCATATATGCAACATGCATGTAATGCTATATAATTTTATATGTCAAAATTATTTAACAATTTATTTTTAAATTTACAAAATTCTAAGTTTCTAATTAACATATTTTTATTTTTATGTTCTTCAACATAAACTATATTATCATATTATTTATTTATGTACATACTTTCTTAACAACTAATCAAAGTTTAAAAATATATTATAAATTTTGGAAGACTTAATTGTATTGTAAAATATCCACAAATTACTTAATTGGATTCCCTTATCAAATTTGTCAATGAAAGGAAAAACCCGGTTGAAATCACATTTCATATAATTAACTCGTGATTTTCTTTAGGATTCTCCGTCTTCTTGTATTATCTTGTGATTATTAAATTTGTATTTGTAAAAAATTGAAAGATTTTAAGTTTTAACTTGATATTATTAAATAAATTCATGTATTACATGTGTTCAATGAAATGTTCAAAACAAAATAATATATTTTTAATTATGATATTTGAAAAAAAAAACAATAATGAAAAAAAAATGTAAAATAAAATGAACAAATAGTCAGTGTTGGTTATCAACATTGTTTTTCAAAAAAACAGTTAGTGTTCAACACCAACATTGACTGTTTTTGAAAAAGAGTCAGTGTTGGTACTCAACACTGACTCTTTTGCAAAACAGTCAGTGTTGAGAACCAACACTGACTCTTTTTAAAGAGTCAGTATTGCTACTCAACACTGACGCTTCACAAAGAGTCAGTGTTGGTACTCAACACTGACTGTTTTTGAAAAAGAGTCAGTGTTGGTACTCAACACTGACTCTTTTGAAAAACAGTCAGTGTTGAGTACCAACACTGACTCTTTTTAGAAAACAGTCAGTGTTGATCACCAACACTGACTGTTTTTAAAGCGTCAGAGTTGGTAATCAACACTGACGCTTGAAAAACAGTCAGTGTTGGTGTTCAACACTGACTCTTTTTTGAAAAACAGTCAGTGTTGATCACCAACACTGACTGTTTATAAAGCGTCAGTGTTGAACAACAACGCTGACTGTAATTTAATAAAAGGGTCAGTGTAGTGTGAGCAATACTGATGTTTTGCTTAAAATAGTCGGTGATTAAGGGTCGGTGAAGGGGTTTTTTGTACTAGTGAATCTGTTTAAGAGATGGGGGTACAATGGGGGTACTGGAGTGTGGGGATTGAAATAATTATTCTTAGGGTTTAGGATAACATTTTTCATTATCAGATAAATTTTCCAAAAGAACTATGAGGCTTGAAGTTTTGACAATTATGTAAAAGTATCTTCATTTATGTAATTATAAACAGATACATTTTTGCTGCATTAGTACTGTTTAGCAATTATTTCCAAATCAATTTATATCATCATCTGTACGATTGATATTGCAATTATAACATATATATGATTGGCAACCGACATATATATTTTAAATTTTACATTCCAACAATTGATAATTTTAAATTTGATATATCTGCAATTTATAATTTCAAACCAATTATTAAAGATTGATGTGATAATTTCAGGCATAGTGTTAATTAAGTCAAATTATAATCAAGTAATTTTTCAACATACTGCAATGTATGAGGAGGGATTCGATTACCACAATTTTAGGTTACTACAACCATTTTCTACATTTTCAAATTCCAATTCGTCGATCCAAACCATTCAACATGATCTCCACAATAAAAAATGTGCTTTCAGATTAAATTTTACATTTTTTTTGAATATTTTTACTATTTATTAAGATGTGTACAAAATTTAATGGTCTGAATTTGACTAATTTTTGTAAAATACTTAATAAATAGTAAAAAAAATTCAAAAAAATGTAAAATTTGATTTGCAAGCACATTTTATTATGGAGATCATGTTGAATGGTTTGGATTGACGATTTGGACATTGAAAATATAGAAAATAGTTGTGATAACTTTGTGGTAACTCAAAATTGTAGTAATCGGATCTCTCCTCGCAATGTATATCGTAATTTCCAAGTCATCTTTTACAAATAAATTGCAATTGTGATGTAGATGCTCCAACAGTAGAGTCCAAATTTTGGTCAAGCATAAAAGCAGAACATATTTTAGTTGTTTTATTCAAATATGGTGTGATCTAACAAACCTATCACAAGTTTTAGTTGTTTTATTCAAGTTGGTGTGATCTAAAAAACCTTATATCATCATGCTTCTCTTATTTTATTATATAAATTTAGCAGATACAATTCGGTATTGGAAAAACAAACATAAATATTATGATTATTAGATAAGAAATTATGTACTTTTTAGTCATCAAATTAAGATGCAATAATGACCATCTCTTGTTTCTCTAATATTTCTCTATTACATTGATTTTTTTCAATGGAGACATTGGAGGATACCAATTATTAATGCATCAGAGAGTTCAAGCCTCATAGTTCTTTTGCAATGAAAGCTGATATTATGAAGAAGTAACATTTATCTTTACATTCCTTGTCAGAATTGGTTGATACATGGGAAGAATTGAAGGCACACAGAGAGTTCCTGTACCAGCATTATACGGATAACATACAACAACCGGGGAACAAGCTCTTGAGGCAAGCCCAAATAACAACCTGCTTCGTCGTATGGCAAGAGCGATGTAAACGAATTTTTGCTGATGAAACAAAAACATATATTGGACTGGCGGCAGAGATCAAACAAGAGTGCAGAAGTTGGTTCATGGCAGAATTGGGAGACAGAGATTAGAATAAATAAATTTCTCAATAGCTCTTGGCTAATTTAGATATGTTTCTTGTTTAATCAATTACTCTTTGATTTTACTGCTTTCAAAAAACTACCTTACTTTGTAATTTTGACACCACTGGTGCCTGATTAATGAAATCTGAAGGCTCGACCTTCACATTTCTCTTTAAAAAAAAATTATTAATGCATCAACTATATCTCACATTCAGCTTTCTTGAGCAATCACATATTCTATGCAAATTAAAAATGTCTGATAGAAGTCACTTAGAAACAATACTTGCAATTGTTTTCCCAATGGTTCAATTGTTGGTTCAATAGTTGGTATCCTCCAATGTCTGATAGAAGTCACTGAGAAACAATACTTGCTCTTCTTTCATTTTGGCAATACTTGGTCCAAATCATTGGGAAAATAATATTTATCAAATTTTGAAAATTGCAAGGTAGAAGTCACACAAAAGGATCACAATTTTTTTATATTCTTGTATAATAGGGTGCATAATACTTGATTGAAGGTTAGAAGGTTTAACCATACCTAATTCTGACAAGGAATGTAAAGATAAATGTTACCTCTTCATGCATCTTGTATTGGTTTACACTCTCTCTCTCTGAAGTATTTATCTCACTCTACAATATGTTTCTCTATGAAGGATACTAGTTGTGGTCAGGATTTAAATGTATAAATAATTATGAATACAGAGAAAAAAAAAAGTTAAATAATTGCAAAAGATTAGGAATATAAATTTTACAAATTAACACTACAATAGCAAGATCTAGTTCAATGATTCCTCCCTTGTATAATTATTTCTATAGAATATATAGTTCATGTTTTTTTATTCTAATTTTTTTATTGTAACAACTAATTTTGTAAGAATATCCTTAGAAAAAAAATTAATTGTATATAAGGAGAATTAAACCGACTAAAGAAATTACACTACAAACTACCAGTACGTCATGTGAGGTACAAGAGTACATTTATGTATATATGCTGAAATGCTTAAGTAGCTGTTATATAAGGAATTGGTAATGTATTATTAATACCCAAAAAAAAAAAATCAGAAGCATACGAACGCAGGTAATTGATAGAGAATGACAAAAAAATCATATTTGTTTGTCAAATTTCGAATTAAAGGTACTTTGTAAATTTTTTAAGGTGGAGGCCGATAAATCATTATACATCTGTCTTCAGATACTTGTTGGAAATAACAGGAAAGATCGCCTCAATATTTTGCCTTTTGGTTTAGATGGGCTAAATTTAAACCGCAGTGGTACAATTAACAACTGAATTAAGAAAGCCCAGTACAGTTTTAGTTGGTTAGAACATACCAATTGTATTGACATCTATCACAGACTTTTAGTTGGTTCGGTAGTAATTTTGGTGTGATCTAACAACTTATATTATTGCCATTTCTTTGTTTTTTCTTCTCTTCTTATTCAATATATTCACTTATTTTGTACCTTTTTAATTGGAGAAAACCAATATATTTCTCATTATTAGACAGGTGTTTTTTTTTTCCTTTTGTATCCACTAAAAATGATTATTGCTAGTCTAGTTACTCAAATATAAATTTTCATTAATAAAATTTGCTTTAATAAACTGAAAAGAAATACTGAAATATTGGAGGAAACAAATTACCAATACATGAATTTCATTTCCTTTAATATATGCTCGATTCATAACATGTTGTTTTCAATTCATCGAGAATTATGGATGAAATCTTTCACAATGGTGCTTCTGCTTTAGAATATTGAAATGGTGCATTTGTTGGCATTTCACTCGGTCACTGACAAACAATGCTTCTGGTGTATCTGGTAATATTGCTCAAGATGACAAGTCATGTGGCACCTGAAAATTGCAAAGGTTAATACAAAACAATAAAGTTATATATGTTTATATCGGAGATGTGTAGACTGCTTAGATATTATCTTGTGGTTGATTCTGTTTTGTGTGATACCGATCGTGTTGTTCATATTAGCGCTATTACTTATCCGAGGAAGTAATTGGTACAATGTACTAGTATCTCTTGGAATATAAATTTAGATACTAGTACATTTGTTTTCATATTAAATGCTAACTCCTTGAATTAAGTAAGGAAGTTGTCTCCATTATTTTATCGAGAACATTTTATAATTAAAATAAAATCAGATGGCTATGGTTAACAATCAAAAAGTGCATTTGATCCCTTTTGTTCATGTACAAATTAATACTTGGATATCAAAATGTACTTGGATATCAAATTTTACATTTTTTTAATATTAGAGCATCTCCATTGGTGAAAGGCTTTGCAATTGCAAACAGCCTGTCATAAGATTCTTTGCAATTTCAATTTATCTTAATTTCAAATGCTCTACACTCATGAAATTAGTTTAATTTCATTTTGACCGCCACATCAGCGATCTATTTTGTTGACCTCTTTTTTTTCTCCGTGAGTTTCAGGACAAAAAGTTTTTTCCTGGTCTCTACTCACCACATTATTTTCTTGAAATATTTTTCTGTCAGTACCGCTGGTACCATCTCTCCCTCGCCCTCCCGCTCTCTATTTTTTTTTTTGATGAACCATGACAGAATCTCTCTCTGTCTCTCTCTCCCTCCCGCTCTTTTTTTTTTTTTTTGATGAATCTTGGCAGAATCTTGTCAGACCCCGTAGATATTTGTATTAAAACTAAAGCATCCAAAAATTACATTGAAAAAGTAAATTTAAAAATAAAAAAAACTACTTAGGAAACAGATAAAATCATTCCACATAAAATTAGCAAACTACCAAATGGAAATTCAAATGTTTCTAGCTACCGCCCTTTCTATTTGTGAAAAGTGAAAGGATGAGGGGCTATTTGGAAAAGTTTCAGCGCCCCTCCTCTGACAACCTGGTATTATGTTACTAGTATGTTCCAAATTGCCCATTTCTCTCCAATTTGAAGCTTTGTGAAAAAACCAACAACAACTGGAAGAAGACTGGGATGAAGGATGGCGATAGTAGCCTGCCATGCAAAATTCCATAATCGCTCCACCAAATTTCCAAACAAATAGCATGCATACATTGCTGGAATCAAATATTATCACAGAATCATCATATTACTATCTAAATTATACAGTACATATGAAAAATTATCCCCCCAAAAAAAAATAATGTGATATTACCATAAAGTCCTTTTGAATTCAATGGCTTAAACTCATGATTTCAACCCTCACACATATAAACTGAGCATCAATTAACTCAACACTCATGCAAAAAATGACCATCAGTTAACCCTTGATTGAATGATTGTCATCAATTAGACTCAATTCACCTAACTTCACATCAAATCATCACCCAACACAGAGATAAACAAATCAGAAAAGAAGTACCTAAAACTGGCCCTGCAACTGTTAGTACCACAATTAGGCTGACATACAGTATTAAGGTAAAAAAAATTGAGCTTCACATCAAAATTCACATGCTTATATTGCAATCTGAAGTACAAGTACCAGTACCAGAAAATGCATGTCAATATTGAAATCCATTACAAGATTAACAAGTTAAACATACCAATGTAGCACTGCATCATTGACAACAAAGGTGACTCTTGAATGCAAATTCTACTTATTTCACTAGAGTATATGTACCCAAACTAATTACTACCACAGTGTAAGTGACAACGCCTTGCTAACTAAATTAGTATCTTTGTATACATTGTCATGTGTAAGTGAACTTTTATCTTATATCACAAATCATTTTGATCAACTATTAACTAGGTTATTTGAACAAATTATTATCCCTTCTATATTAATGAATTATGAAATTACGAATACTTAAATTGGTAGATGCATTGTTATTTCCTCCAAAATGAAGAGAAATCTGAACTCGTTTTTAAGCCTAAATTAGTAACCTGAAGTGAAAAAAAAAATGAAAATTCTTACTTTTGAGGGGCATCGTTCTCAGAAAAATCCTAATTTGGCACATGATCGAATATAGCAACAACGATGCTTCCTTCTCCAGAGATAGTGTTTTTCTGTCCATTCGCGAGATTCCATAAAAGACTAGAAGGAAAGAGCGGGACACGGGAGGGAGGTAACGGGGAGGCGAAGAGCGGAGGCAGTGGCGACGGGCTCAGATCTGCGGAGGAATGGGAACGGAAAGGGGGAGAGGAAAAGCGAGCTTTGTCGTGCGCCTGTGAGAGAAAGGGGGGAGGAAACTGAGAGGAACGGAAAGAGGACAAAAATTTTCAGCTTGAGCGACTGCGCGAGAGGAGGGATTTGCTTGGTTCTTGTCATCAGAGCAGCGGAAGCTTGGCGGAGGCTGAAGTGGGGAAGAACGGCGGTGAAAATGAGAGACAACGGAAGCTTGGCGGAGGCTGAAATGGAGACGGGTAGGGGAAGAGCAGCGAGATATTTTCCGTTGAGTGCGAGCGAACGGTCCATTTTCAGCGCTTTGCAAGCGATTTGCAAGCTTGCAAATCCTGAAAGCTTTTGTTTCTGCAATTGCCTCTACATCACTGCCATTGCGTTTTTGAAATGACACGTCGGATTTGCAAGCGTATTTGCAAGCCGCTGGAGATGCTCTTAGCGCTATTACTTATTCCAAACCGTTTAACATAATTTCTATATTAAAATATACTTGGATATCAAATTTTACATTTTTTTTAATTTTTTATTATTTATTAAATATTTTATAAAATTGTTATCTTAAATATCAAAAAAAAAAAAATCAAAAGCCTCAGTGAAAAATATGCTCCCAATCTTTGGATCCTGTCATATCCAAATCTCATGGTGATTTTTTATTATTATTATAGTCTGTAGGAGAATGGAATTGCATAACCAACTGCATTAGACGGACAAACCCTCACAAACTCAAAAGCATGCTTACATCAATATTTGCTGAATATTGGAAGTCGAGATGTTACTGAAAAATAGATAAGAAACTGTGAAGATAAATACGTTTTAATGGTTAAGCATTTGAGATTCATAACTATGCTTAACCATATATAGCAAAGTTTTTTTATCAATTAAGATACTATTTAATGGCAACGGTGTATTTTTTACATGATGAATTGAAAACTGCTCTTTCCGATTCCAATCTGCTCTCGCCACCTGTTTTTGAGTTCTCTATTTCTTACAACCGTTTCTCCTGATAAAAGTGATTTGACCACCGAGGAGAGAATGAGAGTCAAGACAAAGGCGACTGAGGAGGAGAATGCACAACCACCGACCAAGAAGAACAGATCTCTTCTCAGTTGGTATGAAGAAGCGATGAAGGAAAAACCTAGGCCGATAGAGGATGCACTTAAACCTACGAAGGGACACGATAAGAGAACGATGGAGCAGCGAAGCCAAGGGCAATTTCAAGGGTGACTCCCAACCAGGAAACAAGGCGAGAAAAGATGGACACCCACCAAGCAAAAAATATCAGGAGGGATGGACTACGGTGTTGCCTAGGTGGAAGAAAAGGGTTCTATCAAACAGGAAAGTCAAACAATTCTCATCTCCAAAGGTAGAAAAGGAGTACGCAAAACTGTTCCAGGAGAGAAAATGTTTCAGATGTTTTGCAAACGACCATAAACGGGCACAATGTAGAGAGCCTCTTAAATGCCTCAAGTGCTTTAAATGTGGGCATGTGGCTGGTAGGTGCACTACATCTATAAAACCTAGGGTTGTGAACCCTAAACAGAAACCACCAGCAACAAAGCAAACTCATCCAAGTAGAACTTACGCTCACGCAACCAGAGGCAGTTCAGCTATGGGTGATTTGTACCTTGATGAAAGGCCAGATGAAGAAGATGTCTTCATGCCGGCTTACTCAAATGTGAACCCAGTTAATGCTTATTTAACACGAGGTAGCCATTGGTTAAGGCGCTGATCAGCACGAGATATTCAGACAAGGAGAGGTCTATATTCCTTATAGCGCAGTTCATAATTTGGAGGGAGAGGTGTGCCAGAATTTTCAGAGAATCAGCTGCAACAGTAGAGGAGCTAATGGAACAAGTAATGATGCAGTATCAATACTCACAGATAAGAAGCAACTCATAGATGCGCTGTTACAAGGCATGAAGGGGATGCAGCACTTTTTCTCTATTTTACATCTTTCGTTTTTTACCATTTTACCCTTCTGTTCTATTTCAGCTGCTTTTCATTTTTTTCTGTTTCTTTTCTTTTCTAGATTTTCTTCCTTTCTTAACTCACCATCATGAGTTATACTGTATTTTCTTTACTTTGTTACAAAACCCTTGTAACATCTTATCATCAATGAAATGAGAGCTTGACTCTTATTTTTCCTCAAAAAAAATCAAAAAGTTCACTCATGGTATACCCACCCTGCTCTCTTCAAAACCGGCTAATCAGGCAATTTAAAAGCAAAGAGCATCTTTGATTCTTTATTCTTGTAATTATAAGAATTAAATATATTTATCATATTAGTATTTTAGCAATTTACAAAACAATTTCAGAATATTTTCATTACTATAATTTCAATTTTCGCTGACATTGCAATTTTTTTTAGTAGTACTTTCCAAGACTTTCATCTTTCGATTCACTATTGCTCATCAGGAGATATAGGCATGGATTGCCTCAATTGATCCTAGCCATTGGATCTGGAATGGAGCTGATTTAACCAAATAGATTCATTCAAATAGAGCTGCTAGGCTTGATTGAGAGTTGAGACCTATCACATGTTTTGTTTTGATGAATTACTTACTGTGTGATCTAACAACTTCGAATAATTATGCATGCTTCCTTTTTCTTTTTCATGTTTATATATACACACACACACACCTGCAGATGCTTCCTTTCTCTTCATCAACAATATTAGAGAAACCAATTAATAAACGATTATCTTTTTTGTTTTTTTTTTAAACTGAATTAGGATCATATAGCTATAATCATTTCTCAAATATTTCTTTTACGTACATCAATCTTAGAGAAATTGAGACATTGGAGGAAACAAACCCGTAATGTATATATGAATTTCATGCACCTCTAATAATTGAGCATAACATATATATTCCAGTAATGTCAACCAATATATTGCTTCTTTCTTTTTTTTTTCAAAATGTGTAGGAAATTTTGTGGAAATGCAAGAAAAGGCCGTTGTCCTACATGAAGAAAAGTTGCTCAGACATGGCTTCATTTATGGCAGATGGTAAAAATAGGAGGTAGAGTTTGCAATGATGAATGGATGACTCGCTTTATTGGCGCATGCTGCGAGATATGAAAAGAAAGGAAGACAGTCATATTCAGAGATAAAAGAATGGAGGTGCAGAGGTTAGCACACAAAATCATGCGAGAAGGCAACCTATGAAGGAAATTTTGTTGACATGTGAACAGGAGCCAACAGTACCATGCAAAGTTGTTTAGGCTCTTTATAACTTGCTGATTGTATTATTGTAAGATGTAATTAACAACCACTTTATTTAAATATATAACATTGGAATTCAGATGTAACAACCACTTTATTTAAATATATAACATTCGAATCTGTCAGGTAACATTTCATCCCTTTTGTTCATGTACAAATACTTCACTTGTTTGTTGCCCAGTGAATTAAAATTGTGTTTTTGACAACGAAATATTAAAATAATACAAAATTGCATCTCTCCATATTAAAATTTGATTGATGTACTTTTAACCGATTTTTACTGTAGCATTTAATAAAAAAATAAGGTTCTGCTATTAAATCAGAATTATTTCCTTTTAATAATATATACGGTAGAATTGCCGATTTTTTTAAAAATACCCACTAAAAAAATTTTTTATTAAAAATAACCATGTTTCAGCAAAATTTTTAAAAATACCCAAACCGTGGATTTTTTCCGCGCTCCGGAATTTTTATTCCGGGCCGCGGAAAAAATTCGCGCCCCGAAAAAAAAAAAAAATTAATTTTTTTTTTCCGAGCGCAGATATTTTCTGAGGCCCGGATTTTTTTTTTTTTTTTAGAGTTTGGAGTTAGGAAAATAATGTTTTTTTGGGAATTTTTTGTCCAACTTTGCACCCCTGATTAACATATCAAAACACCTTCAAAAAGCATGAAAATTTACCGACATGCATTCTTGACTTCATAGAATAAGACTGTGAAGTTTCATACAAAATCTCAAAACAGATCGTGAGATATCGGCTCTCAAAAATTGCTCGAACTGCTGAAGGAGTGCTTCTGAGCCCAACTTTGCACCTCTGGTTAACATATCAAAGCACCTTCAAAATATATGAAAATTTACCGACTTGCATTTTTGACTTCATAGAACAAGACTGTGAAGTTTCATACAAAATATCAAAACAGATCGTAAGATATTGGCTCTCAAAAATTGCTCGAACTGCTGAAGGAGTGCTTCTGAGCCCAACTTTGCACCTCTGGTTAACATATCAAAACACCTTCAAAAATCATGAAAATTTACCGACATGTATTTTTGATTTCATAGAACAATATTGTGAAGTTTCATACAAAATCTCAAAACAGACCGTGAGATATCGGCTCTCAAAAATTGCCCGAATTGCTGAAGGAGTGCTTCATGATTGAAGGTGTTTTGATATGTTAATCAGAGATGCAAATTTGGGTGAAGCACTCCTTCAGAGAGAGTTCAGTTTTGTTATGTTTGAGTTTTGATTTGTTATGTTCAGTTTTATTATCTTCTTAGTATATGTTTTATTATGTTTCAGTTTTCAGTTTTGATATGTTTCATTATCTCATGGTCTATTTTGAGATTTTGTATGAAACTTCACAGTCTTGTTATATGAAATCAAGAATACATGTCGGTAAATTTTCATGATTTTTGAAGGTGTTTTGATATGTTAACCAGAGGTGCAAAGTTGGGCTCAGAAGCACTCCTTCAGCAGTTCGGGCATTTTTTGAGAGCCGATATCTCACGATCTGTTTTGTTATTTTGTATGAAACTTCACAGTATTGTTCTATGAAGTCAAAAATGCAAGTCGGTAAATTTTCATATATTTTGAAGGTGCTTTGATATGTTAACCAGAGGTGCAAAGTTGGGCTCAGAAGCACTCCTTCAGCAGTTCGAGCAATTTTTGAGAGCCGATATCTCACGATCTGTTTTGAGATTTTGTATGAAACTTCACAGTCTTATTCTATGAAGTCAAGAATGCATGTCGGTAAATTTTCATGCTTTTTGAAGGTGTTTTGATATGTTAATCAGGGGTGCAAAGTTGGACAAAAAATTCCCAAAAAAACATTATTTTCCTAACTCCAAACTCTAAAAAAAAACAAAAAAAAATCCGGCCGCGGAAAATATCCGCGCTCGGAAAAAATATATATATTTTTTTTTTTCTGGGCATGAATTTTTTCTGCGGCCCGGAATAAAAATTCCGGATCGCGGAAAAAATCCGCGGTTTGGGTATTTTTAAAAATTTTGCTGAAACCTGGTTATTTTTAATAAAATTTTTTTTTTAGTGGGTATTTTAAAAAAAATCGGGTAGAATTGCCTCAATTATTTTCCTTTGGGTTTTATATATTGGACTAAATTTAAGCCGCAGTAGCCCAATTAACAACTTAATTTAGAAAGCCCAGTCCAGTTTTAGTTGGTTAGAACATACCAATTGTATTGACATCTATCACAGAGTTTATTTTAGTTGGTTTGGTAGTAATTATGGTGTGATCAAACAACTTACATTCATTATGCTATTTCTTTTATTTTCTCTGTTTGTATACATGCTTATATATATATATATAGTCACTTATTTTACACCTTAATTATTAATTGAAAAAAATACAATATATTTCATTCATGTGCTTTTTAATTCTTTGTTTAGTATCCAATAAAAATGATTATTTGCCAGTCTATTTTCTCAAATATTTTCTTAGACTATTTTGCTTAATTAGATTAGCTGAAAATAAATACTTGGATATTGGAGGAAACAAAATGACAATGCATGATTTCATTTCCATTAATATATACTCGGTCAGAGCAAGTCTTTTTCAATCCTTCTTGCATTCTTGATGAAAGCTTTGACTATGATGGCACCGCTTAAGAATTCTGAGATTGACAAATGGGCAAGTCAGCTAGTGGTGCAATAGCTGGCATTTTACTTAGTCACATGATTAAGTAGTTCAGTAAATTAGTTATATATTAAACTTGTAGAATATCAATTTTTATTATTTTTAAATTTCTTTTACTATTTTTTATGATTTATGAAAGATGGCAAAAAATAACTTAAAAATAAAATAAATTTGTCAATATTTTAGATCATTTTTTGCCATCTTTCATAAATCATAAAAAAAAATAATAAAAATTGGTCGTACACAAGTTTAATTATTATATAGCCAATTTACTGAGTTAATTACTTAAATCGAAGTTTATTCTACCAGAATCGGCTATTCTATGTAGTGGAATCGGCGAATTATTCATTCTACCACTAGTGGAGAACATACAATTAGTGTCGCCTTAAAAAACCGACACTAATACTTTAGTATCGGTCGTTTACAAAAAACCGACACTAATAATATTAGTGTCGGCTATTTATATGTAGGTGACACTAATAACTGAGAATTAGTGTCGGCTGTTTATAAAAAGGCGACACTAATACATTAGTGTCGCCTTTTTATAAACAGCCGACACTAATTCTCAGTTATTAGTGTCGCTTATTTATAAACAGCCGACACTAAAGCTAAAAAAATTTCATTTTAAGTCCCGCGCACCTCTTTCAAACGCACGCCTAGGGTTTAAAACATAGCCTTCACTTCGCTTCACGCTTCTCTCCGATCTGATCTTCTCAAACCTAGCCGCTTCTTCTAGGCGAATACCAGAAGATGTGATGCAATATGGTCATGCGCATGCTTCACGAAAATGGGCGTAACTTTTGATCCGTCCGTCGGATCGGGCTGAAATTTTGACAGGAACTCCACAATCCAAAACCAGATTTGAAACAATCTATGATTTGTTTCACCATTTTGCGGGCTCAGATTCGCGATCCGAGTCTTCCTTCATGGACTTTTGGACCTTTCTTTATAATTTTAGAGTTTTTAGGGTCTTTTATGTATTTTCTGTTTTAGGGTTTGCACAAACCATTTATAAGAATAACAATAAATGAGCAATTTGGATGATATTTTATTTAGTGAGTGTTATTTGTAAATTATGATGAATTATTTGATATCTTTGTTTTATATATAGTTCAGCAAAAATATATGAGCATTCCAGAACAAAAAATTTCATTTTTAGAATTTTCTATGATTTATAGTGAATTTTTGAAATTTATTTTAAAAAAAAAAAACATTAGTGTCGGCTATTTATTAAAAAGCCGACACTAATAAGTATTAGATTTATTAAATGGCCGACACTAATACTTATTAGTGTCGGTTTTTTAATAACTAGCCGACACTAATACTTATTAGTATCGGCTTTTTAATAAATAGCCGACACTAATGCCTTACTTTTAGTGTCGGCTATTTACAAAGTATTAGTATCAGCCCGATTAGTGTTGCCTAATGTCTGACACTAATATCCATAAACAGCCGACACTAATTCCAAGTTCTCCACTAGTGTACCATAATGCGCGAATTGGCAAATTATTCGGCAATTTGCGAATTGTACTTTTAATATACATATTTAACAGCTTTTTACAAATAATACGTCTCAACACTAAACCTTTGGATATCCGATAATTTGCATATTTAACATAATTTGCTTTCGAAAAGGACAGAGAACATACAAATTAAGTCACAAAGACGACATTTGGTTGTGGCTTGAAGTGAGAAATAAGGATATATTCGGTTGACGCAATCGTGGTTTTAATTGAGGAATAAGAAGTTTATTCCAGGAAAAGATTTGGTTAAGGCGATGGATTTGTTTGAGGGAATTTGATATTTTAATTGCGGGAGAATTGACTACGTACATAGCTCTGAAAAGAAAGTCCATATATAGTGACGGCTCACACAAAGTCCATGGTGACGGCTCTGAAAATTAATCCACACTCATTATTTTTCATGTCAATTTAGCGGTGCAAAAGGATCGGATAATATCCGACTGTATCTGGATCCATATCCGAAAATTTGATATGGATATTTGATATATCCGAATATCCGTACGAATACGGATACGGATATGGTTTTGAATTTTAATTATCCATATTCGAAAACGGGGTTTTATCTTTTTATGTTCTAATTAAGAGATATTAACCTCATTGTATAGATAGGAGAATTGAGCATTTTGTAATATTTTGACATTTGTAAATTAAACTCTTTTATCAATATATCTGTTGACAGCAATTTGTTGTTAACCATAAAAAAAAAATTATCCGTATCCGAATAATAGATATATACCATATTATTTAATAAATATTACAAAAATATTTATATATATATACCTATGGATATCCGATAACCGATCCGTGATAGTACGTATCCGTCTAATATCCAATCTGTATCTGTATCCGGAAAATAAAAACAAATACAGATATGGTTTTACCACTATCTGATCCGTATCCTATCCGTTTGCATCCCTATGTCAATTCCACATTTTCTTGATAGAAATGGAAAGCCAAATTAAAGCATAAAAAAAAAAAAATCTATCAAACAATTCAAAAGTCAGATTATTTTTTTAAACACATATAATATAGAGTAACAAATATAAATGATATATATACAAACTTCATCACCACACAAAGACAAACAAATGATCATTAATATCTTCAGTTATGTGCACTATATATATTGGTAGTGGCTAATTTGGTATACTCACCTTCATTGCTCTGTTTGCACTCGTAGTAAAGAACCGTGATAGCCATCATAAAGTACAAGGTAACCACCTGCAAGAGAAGCTGGTACACGAACCCTACCACCAAACTACCAGCATTGAAACCGGAAGTCATCGTAACAAGCTTTGTATTAAATGCATATATGATGCCTGAGGCGATGCTCGACGCAAGAATATTTAAGAGAAATACTTGCATTTTCTTCCCTTTCAAAAGTTTTGTTGCATATGAAATCGCACTAATTCCGTAAAAATTTGGCTCGATAACAGAAACTGCCACACCCATGGACCAAATAACTGACAAGTAGATCATGACAAACAGAATCAAAGGGATTATCAAAAACCATGAACTAGTGATATTAATATTGTAAATACTGGAGACAAACACAATTATGAAAATGGTTGCAGCAAAAATGATGAGGTAGATAAAGGTGAAGAGTGAAACAAAAAGAGAAGCTAATATATGTTAATGTTAACTGGATGATTGCTGCACGCAGTGCATCACCACGTAGGCCGGCTGCAAGACATCCAATTGCCATGGCGACAGGACCCGCTATGAACCGCAGAACCATGCCGACAAATGTTTGCCACAGGCAAGGGCCTTTTCTTGCGTTGCCATGAAGATTCCTACAATTTATACACAAAAAAGTAAAAAATGTATATGTCGGAATGATCAAGGGCTCATGGAATTGCTAAATTATAAGGACCAAGAAAACTACTTGTTAATGTATATATTTTGTTAAGAACCCTTTGTTCGTTTTTTTTTTGTTTTTTTTTTGCCTTAGTGTAATTGGTCATATTTAATCAGCCCTTTTTTTTTGGCCTGATTTTAGATTTTTTTTTTTTTTGTGTGTGTGGTAGGCGGTGATATCTGCTAAATGGAATGAGCATGTAAAACCCGTGATGGATAGCTTGGCTGTCTGTTATGTTATCCATGTATTTGCAGAAACATTTCTTGTTGCTAGATTAATTGCGATCGTAGCTTGGATGAACTTCTATATCACATGGGGTAAAATGTAATTAAAACTTCATCAGTAGATTTTGAGGAACTAGTTAAGTACCAAGTATCAATTGTAACATTGAAGAACTTCAAGCATAACAGGATATGTAATCGGCATATGGTGTTGGATTTATTGCCAACCTCGTTGGATTTAATGCCAACATTGAGCATATATGTAATCTAATTATGCATTGTTTACTGTCATATATGATTGTCAATTAAAGTGATCAAATAAGGTAATAGACAATTGATATATTCATTAGGATGTGGTCCATAAATGTGTAGAACAATTTAGGCAAATATCAAATCATTGATGGACTGATTTAGAAATTTGCAACTCAGAAATTTGTCTTTATGGAGGCTTGTGTTGTCCGCACGGATATCGATGCATTCACACAGTTAATTATACCTCTTTCAATTTGGCAGATAACTATAAAGGTTATTATATATAAGGATTGGTCCCCAAGGCACAAGGTAACAAAGAAAAACACAGAAACTAAACATATGTTTTTATCTTAAGAAAAATACAGTTCTGTGTGCCTTCTCTTTTTCTTCCACCATCAAAGAATAGAGAAGAGAAATCTATTAGGAAAATTTGGAGAGGATTTCTCAAGGGCCACAGCTTGCTGTCTTGGAAGACTTATTCGTCGACCCGATGACAAAAGGCGAGAAAGACTTCTTGCAATTGAAGACTTGTCTCGTGCTCACGGAGACGGCTTGCTCTGCTATGGATTTGTTTATTCCATGACAAACGACATGGAATCAGGTATTATGTTCCACACTTAAGATTTATGTTTTGGGTCTCTTTGGCATAGGATGGTCCTTAGGTTAAGGTGGGGAACTGTTTCTCCTTCCTCGGGGTGTAAATGTTTGACCCCTAGATGAAATGTAATTGTTTGATCTCTAGATAAGGCGTAATTATTTGGCCTTTTATGATTCCCCAACATATGGTATTTGGGATTGCATCATGCCATCATCTTTAGTTATTTTTTCTAATGCTTGCATTGCAATTGTTGCTCCTAGGGAAAAAATTTCAGCTTTCATGGCATGTAAAAGCACAGTTCCAATTCTAATGGTTAATAGTTCCAATTCAAAAACATCAGACAGGGGCCAAAAGATGAATATATATATATAGGAGTAAAGCTAGGGTGTGATATGCTCATTAAGAAAGTTTGGTGAGCATAACTCCAAAAATATATCGGATTGACGTCAAATGTCGAATCCAAACCGTTGAAATCCATGCACTTCATGAGTGATGCATATACATTCAAAATTTTGAAAGTTTCGAGTTTATTTGCTACACGGTCAAGTGGTCAAAGAAATGAACATTTTATAAGTTAATTTATAAGTTATTTTATATATTCAATTTTTATTATTTCTTTGACCACTTGACCGTGTAGCAAATAAACTCGAAACTTTCAAAATTTTGCATGTATACGCATCACTCATGAAGTATATGAATTTCAACGGTTTGGATTCGACATTTGATGTCGATCCGATATACTTTTGGAGTTATGCTCACCAAACTTTATTGGTGAGCATGTCACACCCTAGCTTTACTCATATATATAGAGTAGAACTAGGGTGCTCTTAAGCTTACCAAAATTTTGGTGAGATTAACTCTAAAACTCATCAAATCGATTTCAAATGACGAATCCGAACTGTTGAAACCCACCTACCTTACGTGTGATGTATCTACATGTGAAATTTTTAAACATTCGAATTAATTTAGTATAAAGTCAAGCGGTCAAAAACGTTCAAAAAATGAATGCACTAAAATTAATTTATTAACCTTCTAATTTTGACCGCTTGACTTTATACTAAATTAATTCGAATGTTTAAAAATTTCACATGTAGATGCATCACACGTAAGGTAGGCGGGTTTCAACGGTTCGGATTCGTCGTTTGAAATCGATTTGATGAGTTTTAGAGTTAAGCTCACCAAAACGTTGGTGAGCTTAAGAGCACCCTAGTTCTACTCATATATATATATATATATATATATTTTATTTAAACTGATGGTCATGCAATATGATGTCTCAGTTTTCAACTGAAAATAAATTAATCAATAAATGAATTTTTAATTTCCAAATTAAAATGGAAAATTCAATTGTATCTAGTTATATGAAAGCTTGGTTTTGGTTTGAAACAGAATGTTAAGATTAATGACATTTCTATCTGTAAATGTAAATGTAAATGTGACCTCTAATTCTACAGAATTTTACGTTAGAAAAATTAATATCAGCTTTCATTGCAAAAGAACTATGACACTTGAAGTTTTGACTTAAATTAAATTTGGGTTTAGGGTTTAGGATAACATTTTTCATTATCAGATTAATTTTCCAATAGAACTATGAGGCTTGAAGTTTTGACAATTATGAAAAAGTATCTTCATATTTATGTAATTATAAACAGGTACATTTTTGCTGCATTAGTACTGTTTAGCAATTCTTTCCAAATCTATTTATACCATCACCCGTATGATTGAAATTGCAATTATAACACATATATGATTGGCAACCGACATATATATTTTAAATTTTACATTGGTACAATTGATAATTTTAATTTTGATATATCTGCAATTTATAATTTCAAACCAATTATTAAGATTGATGTGATAATTTCAGGCATAGTGTTAATTAAGTAAACTTATAATAAAGTAATGTTTCAACATACTGCAATTTATATTGTAATTCCCAAGTCATCTTTTATAAAAAAATGCAATTGTGAAGTAGATGCTCCAACAGCAGAGTCCAAATTTAGGTCAAGCACAAAAACAGAACATATTTTAGTTGTTTTATTCAAATATGGTGTGATCTAACAAACCTTATATCATCATGCTTCTCTTATTTTTAATTGTTATATATATTTTGCAGATACACAGTTCAGTATTAGAAGAACAGAACATATATATTCTGATTATTAGATAAGAAATTATGTACTTTTTAGTCATCAAAGATGCAATAATGACCATCTCTTGTTTCTCTAATATTTCTCTATTACATTGAATTTTTTTTCAATGGAGATATTGGAGGATACCAATTATTAATGAATGAACTATCTCTCACATTCTGGTTTCTTGAGCAATCACATATTCTATGCAAATTAAAAATGTCTGATAGAAGTCACTTACAAACAATACTTGCAATTATTTTCCCAATGGTTCAATAGTTGGTATCCTCCAATGTCTGATAGAAGTCACTGAGAAACAATACTTGCTCTTCTCTCGTTTTTTCCAATACTTGGTCCAAATTATTGGAAAAATAATATTTATCAAATTTTGAAAATTAAAAGGTAGAAGTCACACAAAAGGATCACAATTATTTTATATTATTGTATAATAGGGTGCATACTGCATAGTACTTGATTGAAGGTTAGAAGGTTTAACCATACGTAATTCTGACAAGGAATATAAATATTACAAATTAACACTACAATAGCAAGATCGAGTTCAATTATTCCCCCCCTGTATGATTATTTATATAGAATATATAGTTCATGTTTTTTTATTCAATTTTTTTTATCGTAACAACTCATTTGTAAGAATATATATCCTTAGAAAAGAAAATTAATTATATATAAGGAGAATTAAACCGATTAATAAAGAAATTACAGTACAAACTACCAGTACATGTGAGGTACAAGAGTACATTTATGTATATATGCTGAAATGCTTAAGTAGCTGTTATATAAGGAATTGATAATGTATTATTAATACCCAAAAAAAAAAAAAATCAGAAGCATACGAAAGCATGTAATCGAGAGAATGACAAAAAATAATATTTTTGTCAAAATTCGAATTAAAGGTACTTCGTAAATATTTGAAGGTGGAGGCCGAGATAGTGAAAGAAAGGATATAGAAATCACAGTAAAGATCGCCTCAATCTTTTGCCTGGGTTTAGATGGGCTAAATTTAAACCGCAGTGGCACAATTAACAATTGAATTAAGAAAGCCCAGTCCAGTTTTAGTTGGTTAGAACATACCAATTGTATTGACATCTATCACAGAATTTTAGTTTGTTCGGTTGTAATTTTGGTGTGAGCTAACAACGTATATTATTGCCATTTCTTTGACTTCTCTTCTCTTCTTATTCAATATACTCACTTATTTTGTACCTTGTTAATTGGAGAAAACCAATCTATTTTCTGATTATTAGACGGGTGTTGTGTGTGTGTGTGTTTTTTTTTTTTCTTTTGTATCCACTAAAAATGATTATTGGTAGTCTAGTTACTCAAATATAAATTTTCATAAATATAATTTGCTAAAATTAACTGAAAAAGAAATACTGAAATATTGGAGGAAACAAATTGCCGAAGCATGAATTTCATTTCCTTTAATATATGCTCGATTCATAACATGTTGTATTCAATTTTTCGAGAATTATGGATGAAATCTTTGATGATGGTGGCCGGTGTTGCTTTAGAATATTGAGATTGGCAAAGAGGCAAGTCAGCTAATGGCGCATTTGCTGGCATTTCACTCAGTCATTGACAAACAATGCTAGCTTCTGGTGTATCTGGTAATATTGCTCAAGATAATAAGTCATGTGGTAACTGAAAATTGCAAAGGTTAATAAAAAACAATACAGCTCTATATGTTTATATTGGAGATGTGTAGGTTGCTTAGATATTATCTTGTGGTTGATTTTGTTTTGTGTGATACCGATCGTGTTGTTCATATTAGCGCTATGACTTATCCAAAGGAAGTAGTTGGTACAAGATGTACCATTGCCAGTATCTGGAATATTTTTATTTTACTGCATAAATTAAATAATTATATATTTTTATATAAATTAATTTTTGGTGCCCACTCAGATTAATCAAATTCTCAAAATTCATGGATTTTTGTCACTAGCTCATGTTCATATAATCAACCCAATATGTTTATCTTTTTAATTAAGATAACATAACAACAAATTTGAAGAACAATCATCCTATTAAGATATTGAAATAAATAAAAAAAGAAAATAAAGTTTCCTCAAATTGTTTCTACAACATAACTCTTGATCAATTTATTTTTGACATGACAATATAACTCTATGAATTGAATTCTCCACACACACATGAAAGAAATCAATTAATTGGTTCAATTATTTAATAAATAAGATGGTTAAATAATGAGCTATTAATTAATTACATAAAGAACTAAAATTGGAAGATATCGCAAAATGGGCTATGGTTCAAGAAAATTTCTACCATGGCATGTGAGGAGGTGTGGGAATTAATTGTTGGAGAAGGAAGACTTTGAATAGTCTTTTTTTGTTTTGTTTTAAATCTTCAAAGAAATTACGAAGTGACGGACAAATCAAACCCTCAATTTTTAAATAACCAACAATTTTAAAACTTTTTTTCTAACCAATTGTGTTACCTCCCCTTACTCGAAGACTTTGAATAGTCAAAGGAGTCTTGGCCTATTGGATTTTCTTCTTGAATTCTTGGTCTATGCAAACCACTCTTAGTGTACAATTACTAATTAACCTTCTCTGAATATTATGAGATGCTTCTCATCCACTTATTGGAGGGCAAATTGGTCATTGTGCAAGAGGAGTGCTCCAGCCTCAACTCTATTTAAACCCCCAATCTTGACCTCCATTAATTCCCCACTCATTGTCTCTCTTGGTTGAATCTCTGTTGTTTTTATTTTATCTGTTGTTATAAAATGTAACTTAGCTTGTGGCAAATTTCAACTTTTTGTGGCTTTGAATACAAAGCTAGGCTTATAATTTAATTATTGTAAGATTGTTGTCAAATAATTTGATAGCGATCGAGGTTCTGCAATAGTAATTAGTGGTCAACATATATAAAACTTACATTTATGTATACAATATTTAATAACATGGACAATATGGGAATATGGTCTGAGCTTAAAAATTGTTTTATCATTATATACTTTGTGCTTCATAAAATAATTTATTGTTTGAATACAGTAGGCTGCTTAATTTTGTCCATCTATCATAATATAATATCCAAATGAATAACCATGAATTGTTTGGCTAAGAAGAATTGCATATATACGCTGAAACAATTAATGCCTTTATCTTTCTTTTAGCAATTCCTTTATATAATTGATAGCCCACATGAGATAGGTGTTAATTGTTTTCATATTAAATGCTAACTCCTTGAATTAAGTAAGGAAGTTGTCTCCATTATTTTATCTAGAACATTTTATAATTAAAATAAAATCAGATGCCTATGGTTAACAATCAAAAAGTGCACTCATGGCAATTTTAAACCAAAGAGCATCTTTATTCTTGTAATTATAAAAGTTAAATCTATTTATAAAATTAGTACTTTAGCAATTTACAAAACAATTTCAGAATATTTTCATTACTATAATTTCAAATTTCGCTGACGTTGCAATTTTTTTAAGTTAGTAAAGAAAAAGGATGAAGATGCTCATATATATCACTTGCAAAATAATTGTAAAAATTTATAATGTGATATTTTCAGACAAATTACTAATTTAATTTTTTTACTAAATTAGGTATGTACTGCTTCACATTTCAACAATTGAAATTAGGCAAGTACTTTCCAAGACTTTCATTTTTCGATTCCATATTGTTCATCAGAAGATGTAGGCATGGATTGCCTCAATTGATCCTAGCCATTGGATCTGGAATGGAGCTGATTTAACCAAATAGATTCATTCAAATAGAGCTGCTAGGCTTGATTGAGAGTTGAGGCCTAGCACATGTTTATATATACACACCTGTAGATGCTTCCTTTCTCTTCATCAACAATTAAAAACAATTAATCATTTCTCAAATATTTCTTTTACGTACATCAATTAATCTTAGAGAAATTGAGACATTGGAGGAAACAAACCAGTAATGTAAGAAAAGTTGCATATGGTTCCCAAAAATTGGGATTTAATGATAAGCTGCTGTGTCGTATGTAATACTTGTGCTATGGAGACAGCATTACACTTACTCTTTCAGTGCCCATTTGCTACACAGGTATGGACACTGCTTGTTACTCATATGGGGTATAGCTAGAATAATGATGGTAACCACAGTATTCAGTTGACCAGACAGGGCTTGATTTATGGCAGATGATAAAAACCATAGTGACAAATGAATTATTCGGGTTCGGCGAGGCGAGGTCAAAAATCCGTGATTCAGGAATAATTCGGGTATAATTTAGGAATGATTCGGAATTATCCGGACCAGCGATCTCAGCCCTGCTAAGAGAGCAAAAAAAAATGTCATGGGAAAAATTTGGAAAAAATTCAGAAAAAATTAATAAAATTCACGAATTATTTGGGCATAATTCAATCAAAATTCGATCAACTTAATAATTCAACGTTCGATTCAGTATCACCAAAAAAAAGAATTATTCAGGTTTAATTTGCGAATCTCACAGACCAACAGTGCCATGCAAAAGGCACTATTCTCTAGAAGTTGTATAGGCTCTTTATTACTTGCTGATTGTAAGATGTAACCACCACTGTTTAAATATATAACATTGGAATCTGTCAGGTAACATTTCATCCCTTTTGTTCATGTACAAATACTTCACTTGTTTGTTGCCCAGTGAATTAAAATTGTGTTTTTGACAACGAAATATTAAAATAATACAAAAATGCATCTCTCCATATTAAAATTTGATTGATGTACTTTTACCCTTTTTTACTGTAGCATTTAAGAAAAAATTAAGGTTGTGCTATTAAATCAGAATGATTTCCTTTTAATAATTAATATAGACGGTAGAATTGCCTCAATCATTTTCCTTTGGGTTTTGTTGGGCTAAATTTAAACCGCAGTGACTCAATTAACAACTGCATTAAGAAAGCCCAGTCCAGTTTTAGTTGGTTAGAACATACCAATTGTATATATTGACATCTATCACAGAGTTTATTTTACTTGGTTTGGTAGTAATTATGGTGTGATCTTACATTCATTATGCTATTTCTTTCATTTTCTCTGTTTGTATACATGCTTATATATATATATATATATATACTTAGGGCTGTAAATGAGCTGGCTCGTTAATTTTGGCCCGAGCTTGGACCGAGCAAGCTGGACCTAGGTCTCCCGAGCCAAAAGCCTTGGCTCAGCTTGTAACAAGCCAGTCCGAGCTAGCTCGCGAGCTGACGAGCTGGCTCACTGGGCTTTATTGGGCTGCTATTATACAAATTCAAAAATATAAAATAAGAAAACTCATTCATACATGCAACAACTAAGCCCACTAAATATTATAAATACATGCAACAGCCAAGTCAATTCATGCAACAGCCCACTAAATATTATAAATTCATGTAACAACCAAGCCAATTCATATAACTAAATTCATACAACATATAAATCAACACAAAAATCAGCTAATGGGCCAAGCTGGTTATGGACCGAGCTGACCTCTGGCTCAACTTGTTTATTTTGGTCCGAGCCTGAACTGAGCTGGCTCGTTAACAGCTCGCCACTATCGAGCAAGCTTTTTTGACAGCCCTATATAATATACTCACTTATTTTACACCTTAATTATTAATTGAAAAAATACAATATATTTATATTTCATTCATGTGCTTTTTAATTCTTTGTTTTGTATCCAATAAAAATGATTATTTGCTAGTCTATTTTCTCAAATATTTTCTTAAACTATTTTGCTTAATTAGATTAGCTGAAAATAAATACTGGGATATTGGAGGAAACAAAATGGCAATGCATGATTTCATTTCCATTAATATATATATACTCGGTCAATAACAAGTCTTTTTCAATCCATCTTGCATTCTTGATAAAAGCTTTGACTATGATGGCGCCGCTTAAGAATTCTGAGATTGACAAATGGGCAAGTCAGCTAGTGGTGCAATAGCTGGCATTTTACTTAGTAACATGCATGATTAACGTTGCTTCTGATATATCTGTCATATGACAACTGATAAACAAATATTGAGAACAAAATTTTTTACAAAGATTAATACAAAACATTAAATTTATATATAGTTAATTATAATGTATGAGTAAGGTTTGGTTTCTATGGATAACACAAGATCATTTGTGCTACGGACTCAAATATCTATCATATAATTAAAATTCAAACTTCGATCTAAGTAGCTTAGTAAATTGGTTATATATTAAACTTGTGGAATATCAATTTTTATTATTTTAAATTATTTTTACTATTTTTTATGATTTATGAAAGATGGCAAAAAAATGACTTCAAAATAAAAGAAATTTGAAAATATTTTAGGTCATCTTTTGTCATCTTTCATAATCATAAAAAAAATAATAATAATAAAAATTGGTCTTACCCAAGTTTAATTATTATATAACCAATTTACTGAGTTAATTACTTAAATCGAAGTTTATTCTATCAGAATCGGCTATTTTATGTAGTGGAATCGGCGAATTATTCATTCTACCATAACGAATTGGCAAATTATTCGGCAATTTGAGAATTGTACTTTTAATATACATATTTAACAGCATTTACAAATAATACGTCTCAACACTAAACCTTTTAAACTTTAACAACATTTTGCTTTCGAAGAGGACAGAGAAATTACAAAGTTTTAAAGACGACATTTGGTTGTGGCTTGAAGTGAGAAATAAGGATTTGGTTGACGCGATCGTGGTTATAACTGAGGAATAATTAGGAAGTTAATTTATTCCAGGAAAAGATTTGGTTAAGGCGATGAATTTGAGGGAAAATATTTTAATTGCGGGAGAATTGACTGAAAACAAAGTCCATAGTAACGGCTCTGAAAATGAATCCATACTATTATTTTTCATGTCAATTTAGGGGTGCAAACGGATCGGATAATATCCGAACATATCCGGATTCGTTTCCGAAAATTTGAAATGGATATTCGAATATCCGTACTGATACGAATATGGATATGGTTTTGAATTATAATTATCCGTATCCGAATAATATATATATATAGAGAGCTGGGCTACGGTGAGTTGCGAAGTAAAGCGACTATTTTACTTCACGCTCATATTTTGTGATTTTAAAGTTCAAAACGTAGATCCGAACCGTTCATCTTGTTCTCCATATTGAAATGTGCTTGGAGACCAAATTTTACATTTTTTGGAATTTTTTTACTATTTATTAAGCAATTTTGAATGCCGCTGATCTGAGGGTTCACAAAATTTTACTGTTTTTTACTGTTCACAGCAAAACAGCAGTTTTCAAAAATGATTAATAAATAGTAAAAAAATTCCAAAAAATGTAAAATTTGGTCTCCAAGCACATTTCAATATGGATTAAACATCTAACGGTTCGGATCGGTCGTTTGGGCTTTCAAAATAAAAATACGGCGTGAAGTAGAAACGCGTTTTACTTCGCAACTCACCGTAGCCTATCTCATATATATATATATATACCATATAATTTAATATATATATATATATATATATATATATATATATATATATATATATATATATATATATATATATATATATATATATATAAATATTTATGTATATATCTACGGATATCCGATATCCGATCCATATATATATGTGCGTATCTGTCTAATATCTGATCCGTATATCCATATCCGAAAAATAAAAACAAATTCGAATATGATTTACCACTATCCGATCCGTTTGCACCCTATGTCAATTCCACATTTTCTTGATAGAAATGGAAAGCCAAAGTAAAGCATCAAACAAAATCTATCAAACAATTCAAAAGCCAGATTCTTTATTTAAACACATATTATATATAGTAACAAATATACATGATATACAAACTTCATCACCACACAAAGACACAAATGATCATTAAAATCTTCTGTTATCTACACCATGCCAGGTCCTGGGGCAGGGGACCTAGGGCGATGGCCTCGGGCCCCAGGATCCAAAGGGCTCCAAAAAAAATTTAGTATGTATATATTACAAAAAAATTATTTTTATATATATTGAAAATAAATAAAATATTAAAAATCAAACTTTATATATATAAAAGCTCTAAACTTTTCTATAAATAGGAATGATCTATTGGCATATTAATAAAATAATATATATATATAAAGGTAAGGGTGTAATTGGTTGGATACGGATTGGATAGTGATCAAACTGTATCTTTATCCGTTGTAATTTTTCAAATACGGATGCGAATATGGATAGTCTCGGATACGGATACAGATCGGATATTAAATGTATACGAATACGAATTATATATCAGACGGATATGAATATAATTTTGATAATTAAAAAAATTACGAATATACATTTTAGTAAAGTATAATATCTAAATATAGTTTTTTCATTCATTAATTAGATCTAATATTTTTTATAATAAATTTTTCATTCATTAATTAAAAAAATTACTAATATAGTTTTTTTTCATCCAAAATGTTAGTCACTATTCATCTCATAATGCTATATTGTTAATCAGAATATATCAATTCAAGATCAATAGTGTTTTTTTTCTAAGCACGTAGGACAAAAATAAAAAGAGTCTTGAACCAGCTACATTAACGATCATATATCAATACCATGTAGCTAAAATATAAGTAATAAATTATTGGTATTTAACAACTCATTTCTTGTGGAGTAGAGGTGTAAATGGTCAGATACAGATAGTTATGGATAGTTAATTATTAAACCGTATCCTTATCCGTTGTAAATTTTCGGATACGAATACGAATGAGGATACAAATAGTCAATTATTAAACTGTATCCTTATCCGTTATAACTTTTTTGAATATAGAAAGGTTCTAAATAGCGATTATAGCGGCACAGCGGGGAGACCAAAAAAAAAGGCTATTGTGAATAGCGTAGCTATAGCGGAAGCTATCATACATAGCGATTTTCCCTTTTCAAACTTTATATTATATATTTCTACTAATTATCAACATAATCAATATTAGAGAATTGATGTAACAACTAAATGACAACTAATCTAAGTCTATATTTTTTTATCAATTACGCAAATAAGAAGAAAAAAAAAATCTAAAAAGTAACATTATTTAATAGTTTATACTTCATAGTATTACATATTATAATAGACAAAGAGCAATTAATTTTTTAAGGTAAATGAAGTAAATATACATATTTAAATATTTTATATATTATAACAATAATCAAAAGTAGCTTTCAATTGAAATGAACGATAATAATTTTACAAATGAATACTATGCAAAGAGCAATCAAAATGAAGAATTAGTATTTGAATATTTCTCGATATAGAATAATATAATAAATCACAAATAAAAATAGAAGCATATAGTTTGGTTTAGTATACTTATCGTAGAAGACCATGTAGCATTAGAAATAAGAATAGAAATATAGAAGTTCATATAAATTGTAAAAAAAAACCCATGTAGCATAGCGGTAGCTCTAGCGGGTCTCATATAGCGGTAATAACGATCAGCTATTATAGCTATAGCGGTCATAGCTGAGTTAGCGTAATTTTATCTTATAGCTTAGCGTTTATGGTCCGAAAAAGCTATAGCACCGCTATAGCTAGCTATTTAGAACACTATTATGGATACAAATATCAATAGTCTCGGATACGAATACAGATCAAATAATTTAAGTAATTTTTCGGATTCAGATCCGAAAGAAATCGGATAATATCTGATTCATTTACATCCCTATATAAAGGACTCAAACTTGTCTCCCGCCCTGGGCCCCAAAATCTTCAGAACCGGCCCTGATCTATACTATACTGGTAGTGGCTAATTTGGTATACTCATCTTCATTGCTCTGTTTGCACTCATAGTAAAGAACCGTGATAGCCATCATATAGTACAAGGTAACCACCTGGAAGAGAAGCTGGTACACGAACCCTACAACCAAACTACCAGCATTGGAAGCGGAAGCAATCATAACAAGCATTGTATTAAATGCATATATGATGCCTGAGGCGATGCTCGATGCAAGAATTAAGAGAAACATTTGCATCTTCTTCCCTTTCAAAAGTTTTGTTACATATATATGATGAAATGCTTAAATAGCTGTTAATTAGTACGTATATATGATGAAATGCTTAAATAGCTTCAGCTGGGGGATCAAAATACAAAGTATTTTCATGCCTCGGCAAATGCCAGGAAAAATACAAATTTTATTACAGGACTCAAAAACCCGGATGGGTCTGAAATAGCTCAGCATGACTTACAACGGGCAATTTTTTCATACTACAAGAGTTTGCTAGGAGAAACATGCAACCAAACGGGTCCGTTTGACTTAACAGGGAAGGTGGGACCTAGCTTGTCATCGGCATTGATGGGTCTGGATAATGAAATAACAACTGAGGAAATTAAGGCGGCAATCATGCAATTACCAAAAAATAAGGCAAGTGGGCCGGACGGCTTCCCGTCTGAATTCTATCAGCAATTTTGGGGAATTGTAGCACCGGACCTCGTCAGGATGATTCAGAGGGTGCACGCAAGCAGAAGTGACATTTCGAGCATCAATAGAGCGGCGATTACGTTGATTAAGAAAAAGGAAAACCCACAGCGGATCGGGGATTTTAGACCGATCAGTGTTATAAACACATCGGTAAAAATTATCACGAAGATCCTAGCGAATAGACTGCAACCAAACCTCAGTGCTATTGTCTCCAACAACCAAACAGCCTTTGTAAGAGGTAGATCGATAATAGAATCATTTCTTGTGGCACGTGAATTTCTAACCTCCTGTAGCAAAAGGAAAATTCCTTCGGTGTTATATAAGGTGGATTTTGAAAAGGCGTTTGATACGACGAGTTGGTGTTTTCTTACGAACCTTCTGATTGAGCGGGGATTTCCCCCGAAATGGATCTCTGTGGTTCTGCTGATCCTAAAAACGTCATCCTCGACGATTAGGGTCAACGGAATTTCGACGAACTATTTCACACATGCAAGAGGCTTGAGGCAGGGGGACCCGCTCTCTCCTATGCTATTCATAATTGTGGCGGATTCGTTGAACTGGCTGATTAAGAACTCCATCAGCTTAATGCATGAACCGGTGCATATAGCACCGCAGCCGATTCAATATGCGGATGACACGATCATCATTGCAGAGGCACATCCGAAAACCCTTAAAATCATTGCACTCATCCTGAGGATATATGGAAAAATTTCGGGCTTGAAGATAAATAGTGATAAAAGCTCATTCGTCCCAATTGCAATACCAAACCAGTTAAGAGGAGTAATTGAGAACATTCTGGGTTGCCCGGCTACGGAACTTCCGATAAAATATCTGGGTCTACCATTATCAAGTAGGAAACCAACAAAGGCGGATTACTTGCCTATGATTGCGGCGGTCGAAAGTAGAGTTGCAAGTTGGAAATCTGCACTGCTGTCATATGGTGGGCGTCTCACACTTATCAAATCTGTGCTCTCCTCGATACCATTGCACTACATGCAAGCGCTCAAAATTCCAAAGTGGGTGTTTTTAAAAATTGATAGAATAAGGCGTAATTTCCTATGGAAGGGGCATGAGATGTGCAAACCGATCAATTGTTTGGTCAATTGGGAGAAAACATGTGCTCTGAAAGAAAATGGGGGATTGGGATTAATTAACTTCCAGACACAGAATGATGCGCTACTAACAAAGTGGGTTTGGACATGCCACTCAGATAGACAGAGCAGCTGGGCGGTCACGCTGTCTCGCTTGTATGGTATTCAGGATTTCACAAACATCTCAGACCCACTTAACATCTCCTTTTTCATTAAGGACCTGCAGAAACTAATGCCTTTTTACAAGGTATCGGTGAAAGTTGACCCGATCACTAGCGAATTAAAATGGAGGTGGGAGACCGCGGGTGCCTTCTCCACGAAAACCGCCTACAGGGGATTACATCACACGGGAGTAGTATGGGGATTCCATAAGAGGTTGTGGGCAATCAATTCCCCGTCAAAGGTGAAGGTTTTTCTGTGGGTTCTGTTGCAAAATAAACTCCTAACTAGGGGGATACTGATGCACAGAGGTTGTCAGACAACTCAGGGTTGCGTCTTGTGTGGCGGTACGGTCCTCGAAACGGATGTTCATATGTTCTGGGAGTGTGCATATACGGCACTATACTGGCGGGCTCTTCTACATTCATTCAATGGTGAACGGCTGGTGGCGGGTGCTATTTCGCACGTGCATCTATGGATAGTAGTTTCCCGAGGTTTCGATGCTACTCGAAAGAAAATTTGGGATACGGTATGGGCGGCTGGGTTGTGGGCTATTTGGCGGGAGAGGAATAACAGGATATTCAATCAAAGGACGAAGCCATTGCATATCCTGGTTAATGAAACGAGAAGAGAGATTAGACAGTGGATCGACCACTACTAGGGTAAATAAAGGGGACTAAGGGAGCCAACTTTCAATAAAAAATTTAGTGTGTAATTTATCTTTTACTCAGCATTTGCCTACTTGGGCATTGTAAATAAGTTTCGTATCAATGAAAATCGTACGATGGCAAGTTGCCATCTTACCCTCAAAAAAAAGAAATGCTTAAATAGCTGTTACATACAAATAATGTATCCTTAATCCTTGTGTATTTCTATTATACTAAACAAATTCCCATATTTCTTGAAATAGTTTTTTACTTCATTAATATTCAAACCACCCTCCCCCGCCCCCGCCCCCCCCCAAAAAAAATAAAATAAAATAAAATAATAATAAAATTAAAATAAGCCGCAGCCTTAAATTAATGGGGAAAGTTTGGGTCTTGGAGTAAAATGGTGTTGGACTTGTCACTAGTTAGCAAGGAAGACGCGCCTATCGGAGAAAGTTCCTAGCGCGGCTATATATAGAGAACCACATGCTACCGGGCATCTCCGATGGCTTTAGCTAGGCGGAGGTACCCTTCTTTAATTTCAAACATGAGGGAGTTTGAAGCTTTTGGTTCTCGAGGAACCTGGTCTGGTGGGCTCTCATGTTGAGCTATCCGAGCAGCGGGCGTTAGGCAAAAGCATGCATGGGCGGATCCAAGAAGGAATTGGGGTAGGCAAGTGCCTACCTCTAGATTTGAATTTTTATTTTCGATCCAATACTAAATGTTCAGTGTGCCTACTCTGGAACAATGTAGTGCTTAACTCTAGAGCCTGAGCTAGTCTGATTCTTGAACCGATTCCTTCCGTGCTTTGTTTGATTTTGCATATTTTGTTTTTCTATGACTGATGCTATATTTCATAAATATAATGGGGGAGAAGAAGATAACAAGGAATATCTGACGGTGAAACCTATCATTACAATTCTAAGAAAATGGACTGGCAAAACTTTTTGAACATTTTATTATTCAATACATATATTTCGGTTAAATTTTTATCTAAGTTTTAACTTCAATTTGCTAATAACAGTTCCACTTTAAACTGTGTCAAACGAATTTTTAATTAGCATAGAAAAAAATTCAATACAGTGTCAATCGATTTCATGATTATAACATATTTTTAATAAACATAGTTATAGAAATTGAGTTGCAATTGTGTACCCGATAAGTTAATGGGTTTGAACTTGATTAGCTATTTAAACCCAATTAATGCCCTACTCTGACACACAGAAATCCTGAATGCTCCCTTGGGCGGAAGTATGTAGTTAACAAAATCCAGCGTAGATCAAACGGCTAGCTCCAGACTCCGTGTAAAATAAATAATATAATACTGGTTTCCAGAGCAATTAGTATGCTCTTAAAAATTAATTAAGTAACGCCAGATTATGGTTTCCAACAAAATTCAGATCCAGTGTAATACTCCGTGGAGCTAGAATAAAATACGAGTCGTCCGTTTCAATCCGACATGCAAGAATCTCAAAATAGACTACATAGGAACATATATAATTGATTTTAACTCAGCTAAGAGTATTTTACCTCTTCAGATACTCAAAGAGTGGATTTTGCCGATTTTTTCAACAGTAATATTAAAAAAAAAATCCAAACATATAACATCAGATAACTAGAATCTAAAAAAAATAAAAAGTAAATACTACTGTTCACTTTATCAGTGATATGCTCGAGAAGTTAGCAGTAATTATTTTGTCTTTTCAATGAAAAATTGTAGAAGAGCTCCTCTATAAAAATGGAATAATATTTGCGAGGATAAAACGTGACTTTTCACGAGAGTAAACCCACAAAAAAAAAAATTTACTGAGTGTGTCGATATTATCAACTGAAATATCTGCGACGATACCGTTGCGAATACCCTCGATTGAATCCTGAATGTACTATTGCTGTCATTTCAACACTAATCGAGATTCGCTGAGGCAGTGTGTTGTAGGCTACTAAGTCTTTGATAATAATTTGAATTTCAGGCCATTCTCCTTCTATTACTCATCGGAAAACAAGGTAAAGATCGCCTCAATCTTTTGCCTTTAGGTTTATTATTTAAGCCTAATTAGCCCAATTAACAACTGAATTAAGCAAGCCCAGTCCAGTTTTAATTGGTTATCACACATCAATTGTATTTACATCTATCACAGAGTTTTAGTGTGACCTAACAACTTACAATGATTATGTTATGTCTTTCATTTTCTCTGTTTGTATACATGCTGATATATAGTCACTTATTTTACACTTTCATTATTCATTTAATACAAACAATATATTTAATTTATAATTATTCTGAAGGTCCTGCATGTGTTTTTCAATTCTTTCTTTTGTATCCAGTAAAACTGATTATTGCTAGTCTATTTTCTCAAATATTTTCTTAGACTATTTTGCTTAATTAGATTAGCTGAAAATAAATACTGGGTTATTGGAGGAAACAAAATGGCAATGCATGATTTCATTTCCATTAATATATATTCTGTCAATAACAAGTCTTTTTCAATCCATCTTGAATTCTTGATTGAAGTTTTGATGACGGTGGTGCCGCTTAAGAATTATGAGATTGGCAAATGGGCAAGTTAGCTAGTAATGAAATAGCTGGCATTTCACTTAGTCACATGATTAACGTTGCTTCTGATACATCTGGTAATATTGCTTGTGACAAATGATAATTAAGCAAGTGTTGAGAACAAAAATATTTTCAAAGATTAATACAAAACATTAAAAACTTATATATAGTTATAATGTAGATGAGTAGGCTTGAGTAGGCTGCTTAGAGATTATATATTTTGTGGTTGCAACAGTTTTGTATTTTTGTGTGATATTGACATATCGAAGATATGAGCGGTCTTAGATAAATTATGAAAATGTTGTGGTTGCTGGAATAAAAGGAAGTTATGTTTGATGAAATTGATGACATAAATTAAATGATGATACATTCTTAGATAAATTAATTTTAATTAGGTGTCCAATCAGAGTAGTTAATTCTCATAATTCATGGATTTGTGTCACTCATGTTCATAATTCACCCAATATTTTTTTATTTTTAATTAAGATCGGTACATATATATCAATAAATTTGGAGAACAAGCGTCCGTTTAAGAGACTAAAAGAAAGAAATTAAGAAAGTCAATAAAGTTTCTTCAAAAAATTTTTTTAACATTTGATACGTCTCAACAAATGCAAGAAAGAGTTGAAGGACAACATAACTCCATGACCAATTAAATTATGACATGACAACATCAATTCAGAAAAGAAAAGAAAAAAAAAAGCTGCACTCTGCACTGAATTTTTTCTATCAGCGATCAGGTCAAAATTAAGACAGTTAATTTAACGAGCAATTTCTAGAAGTATATAGTACAACACCAGCAACGGTAGTGACACAAGCATTCCAAAAATGACCCTGCAAAATTTCAAAGGAAGATAGAGAATTTAGTTTTACAGAAATTGAGAAAGTAAAAAACAAAAGAAAGTACCAGTAAAAAGATTATTTGTAGTTAAAATTCTTACGCTGTACTGATTACATCGGCATGCAATCCGTACTCCCTGGCATAAACAAACGAAGTAATTCATTGAGGTATTGCAGCCTGCAGTAAGAAAAAAAAGGGAGAGAGATTTAATCAAATGAACTTAAAATTTAAGTTTTTTTCTTGGAATTTCAAAATTTTACTGAATGATATTATACAAATAATTGTTGGGTGCTGTTTTCTTGTCTGAGGTGGATTCATATTTACTGATGCAGCTAACTATGCTATTGCTGCAGAGATGATGCTTTACCAATGATATTAATTCATGCATTTCAATGGGCACCTGAAAATTTTATGGAGTAGGAGAGTGCAAAAAATATGTGTGTGTGTGTGTTTTTTTTTACTTTATGTACTACTTAAATAATATATATTTTTCATGTAATATAAAAGCACATATAAATTTATATGATGATTAAAAAAATTAATTAAATGTCAGTTTCATTTTACTTTTTTTAAATTATCATAGTAGAAATGCAAAAGATATATATATAAATTTGTGTTAAGCTGCATGCAACAGATGCACGCCTGCAAGATAACACGAAAAAATTGATGACACAATAATTGCAAAAAAAAATTAAGCCCTGTAATTCCTCATTATATTATATGTAATCAATTTTATTTTTAATAAACTTGATTTCCTCATTAAAAGAAATATATAGCACAACTAGGAATAACAAAACGAATTACATTTTAGAGGCATATATTAATGTGACAATCCGGAGCAACTTTCTTAGGCAAAATTAATAGCACATTTTTTTTCCTTTAAAAAAAGGTGGATAACGCAATTCTTTTTGATGAAAAAGATGCGCCTCATAAATGACAAAATTCCTTCTAGCTAGACTCAAAGCTTATAGCCTGGTTTATCAAGCTGATCTTCAAGTGGTTTTATGTCCAGTATCATACCATGGGCGGAGAGGAAGTATCAAACTGATGTTGAAAAAAATTGCTTTCATATTAATTTATTTGCGTAATTTATATATTTGGATTTGGACCTTTATTTTTAATACAGAAAAAAAAAATTCTAATAGCCTCATACAATACAAAAGTTGAAGGACCATTGTAATTAAATAGGAGTATATGCAGAATTTTTTTTAATGGAGGCTAGGTTAATATATTTTTTTAATTAAATTGGGAATGATATGTCAACAACCTTTTTGGTTAGATAGATGGATTAGAGACTGCTTTCTGCAGTGCATATTCACATTTATTCTCAATTGTACAATTGGCTGCTGTAGCTAATTAAGGTGTTAGGTCAAAACTTGAATTTGTTGTTATTACAACAACAAATATCTGTTCTCTTTAGATCCAACTCGGTCAGATAGACTGTCTGAAGATGGTCAGCTAATTATAAGCAATTTTCAGTTCATTCATTGCATACATGGTTTGGATTTTGGTGGCATTCCAAATTCCATTTTTTATGTTACATGGAAATCTAAAATTCAACTTAAAATTAAGGTTTCTTTGGTTGGTTAGGCAACACAAAGACATACTAAGGTTAATTTATCTAAAAAAGGATGGTTAGGTTGTATTGCTTGCTTTTTATGTGGCCAACCAGAAACACAACTCATTTGTTTGTCAATTGTCCTTGGGTAGTGTATATTAATTTGAGAATGGATATCTAATTTTAACGGTTTTACTTATAATTGCGATGATTTGTAAGATTTATGGTTTACAGATGCTTTAATACCCTTTAAAGACAAGTACTTAGCAGAATTAATTAGAGTTGTCTCGTGGACAATTCTACAAGAATGGGACAGTATCCACGAGATATACTGTCGGTATACCCTCGCTGATACTTCAGCCACTAATAGAAAAAACACCTTAATTTATGTCGGTACACCTTCACAGATAGTCACTTTTTACCCGCACGAGCTTAACAGAAATGCTTTATGCTTTAATAATACAGCTACATCAGTTAGAAAGATAGGTGCTCAAATTATAACATAAGCTTCCTTTTGGTATAAATGCTAAATCTGATAAATCGTTCTTTAAGTTATCTCTTATTCTACTAGGAGATGTTAATAATTTGCCTATTTAATTCTCAAATGGGAGAGAGGCCAGTGAAGACCTTTAATCATGCTGCTCTATAAAGATGTTTAGGAAATCTATAATAATTGGATATTATCTTGCAAGTTTTTTATTGGCTACCTTCCTAGGTTGATATTGTGATGTTTAGTATGTTTGGACTTATTAATTAGGTTAATTATGTGATGTTTTGGTTTGTTTCATGCATGCCTTTTTGTTCTATATGTGATGGCATGAAATGAAACTTTGTAATAACTCTAGCGCTATATGTAACCGTACACTTGTCAGGTACTGGTATAGTGGTATCCTGTTTGAATGGTTCCATTAATAAAATTGGTGAATTTTTCCCACTACTTCTAAAAAAAAATATTTTGCTAATTAAAATCGTATATTTATTAATACAATAATACATTAATACTTATCATCAAAATAAATATGGGGTCAAATTGCATAACTTTATCACAAAATATGGAGGTCAAATTATGTATATAGCAAGTTTTCTTAAAGAATGACAAAAAGTACAAAAACCATTCTCTGATTTTTTAATAAGAATAGAATTCAGTTGACCTACATTCTCCTGATCACATATCCGCAACTGCTGTATGTTTTTTTTTTTTTTTTTTTTTTTTTTTTGACAAAAGTGGTATTACCACCAGTTTCATTACGAAACGAAAGAGTTCATATATCAGTCAGGTCTACAAAAAAACTAGCATACAGTCCATCAACATCTAACCGCAAAAAACATCTAACATCATAGTCTAAAAAAGCATACTAACATGATATGAAATAGTAATACTAAATGAAATTAGAAATGATTATAACACTAGAAGAGGAGGCACTAGCTGATGAAGAAGAACTGTTGTATGTTGTTAATTGGTGAAATATTATTTAGACAGGCGCTGCACACAAAGATATACACTTTGAAATTCAAGTGGTGGTATAAATCTATAGATATTTATCAATCACAAATCGAAGAAATAATCCAAGGCTGAATCAGAAATTTGGGCTAGCTACATTTAATAAAAAAATAATATTCGACAAGATATATTTAGAACAAGACATATTTATTGTCTTAATTAAAAAATGTTTTATTAATGATGATAGAAAAAATATAGAATTTTATTATTAATAGCAGAAATTATACATAATATTGACAACTATTTTAAACTTGAGGGGCTTAGCTACCCTTAGACCCCCTTTAAATCCCTGTCTCCTCTAATACACGATTTAAGTTGAAAATATATGTAGTTTTTTTTTTTTGGCACATCATTATGTCAACTAGGTTATCATACCTTTCTTTTAATGTCACTATGTTTTCATAATCGATTATAATATGCACATATTGAGGACTCAGGCAAAAAAAAATTAGGATAAATTGACTTTATAGGTGGAAAAAGATGGAATTGTATAGGTTAGATTTATGAGTGAGGATATGGTATACTATGCATAGCGCATTACTCTTTTTTTTTTTAATCCATAGCGCATTATTCAGTTCATACTATGAATCAATATCTTCATTATCAAATGAAAACAATTGATATGAACCATTCGACATTATCTCCATACAAAAATATATTTGTAAATTAAATTTTACAATTTTTAGAATTTTTTTATTATTATTTTAGATAAGTTGAAAATCACTTGATCTAAAAATTCTAGACCATTCAAAAGTAGTGATTTTTCTACCTATCTAAAATGATAGTAAAAAAGTTCAAAAAAATATATAATTTAATTTGCAAGTATATTTTCCTATGAAAATCACATTAAACGATTATTTCAGATCGACTTTTTAGACTTTGAAACAGAGATATTGATTTGTACTACAGACCATTATGCGCTATGCAAAGCACCATAGCCTCACTCTTGATTTATTGTACTAATATAGTTGGAGAGGTTAACAAACAAGAATGTTTCATATGAGTTATAAATATTGCATTTTTTTTGTTGTATGATCACAAAAAAGAAAGTACAGCAAGGACCAAGGATGTGTCTATTGATAGCTCAGACTTCCAAGTGGCCTTCTATAAAAACAAATAAAAAATAATTTTATCAAGAAAATTAGGAAAACCAATGAAAAACTTTTAGAATTTCCAGGATCCCTTCTCTTTTAAAGATATATAAATTTAGGCTTGAAATTTTTTCCTAGATCAAAAGTGTAAAAAAAAATCTGCTTTACAAAGAATACACATATATTCTTGCCTCAAATCCATGCTAACAACATAAGTTTTTTATCCTAATTATAACCTTTGGGATGCCTAATTCAAATTGTAAGTCCAAGCTCAAAGATCTGTGTACCATAAGGTTTTTGTATTTCAAAAATCGAATGTTTATAATAAGATCTTTAATTATTGATAATAAGACATTCAATCAGAAAAAAAAAGGGTACATGATTTTTTTCTTTTTCAGAAAATTTGTTCGGAAAATTATTGTTTTTATAACAAATTTAGCTGAAAAAAGGCTATATATGAAGAATTTTTTTCTGTCATTATCTTCTATTTAATTAGAATAATTAGATCATTTTACTTGTTTCAACATAATCAATTTTTCACAACTCGAAGAAAACCAGCTAGAGATATTCCTAAAAAGGCGAATTAGTCTCCGATATTTTCTTTTTTCCTGGAAACTACTTCTAACTGTTTTTCAGATTTTTTTTTATATTCAAAACAATGATTTTCAAAAAACTTTAAAAAATAGTAAAAAGTTTGAAAAATATATAAAATTTGGTCTCCAAGCACATTTTAATATGGAGAATATGTTGTGCACTTCATATCGACTATTTGAACTTTGTAACCGCAAAACAAATTGGTAACACCAAGAGTCGGGAACTACCATTTTAATCTTAGCTAACCCGGCCCCCCTCTCTCTCTCTCTCTTTTTTGAAAATACTTGCTAGTAGCTATCAAGTTTGAATTAAAATTGAACAGGTAAAAAACGTCTAATACAACACCGCCAATCCATATTAGGATTGCTTACTACCATCTAGGAAAAAAATAAGTTCGTTAATAAAATACAAAAGACAAAAAACAACAAGATATCCCTCATCGATCCATGCCGTGTTCACAGGCCACAATCTTGTATAATCTGTTCAGCCAGCATCCTTGGATGTAGCCTCTTCCCACCAAAGACCACATGATTTCTTTGCTTCCATATTCCCCACACTGTGCACATGAAATGTGTTGCCCATCGTTGCTTTGATACAGTTCCTCGTCCCTGCCATATCTCTTGTACCGACCATCTCGGTTTCATTATTCTATATCCTAGCATGTTTGATATAATAAACCACACATGTGTAGCATATGTGCATAGAAATAGTAAATGAACGGCCGATTCAGTCGGGCAGTTATTGCACATGACGCATTGAGGGTCACAGTTCATCCTACGTCTCTGCATTACTTCGTGAGTGGGTAACTTGTCTTGCAACACCAAATTTGCGAAGATCTTCACCGTTGGGGGTGCCTTGCTGTCCCATGCTTCCATAAAAGGCCAGTGCACCTTGCCAGCGCCTATCATAGTGAAATACAGTGATTTGGCTGTATATACACCCTTGCTATTCCATTTCCATGTGACATGATCTAGTTCACTGCTTAACTGGACCTCTTGCAGACTGTCATTTTCAGGGTCAAAAAATTCAGCTATGGCGACCGCATCTCCAAGTGATATGTTCGGTTGTCTCAGTCGAGGCTGTCGAGGTCCTACTTTTGCTAGTGCGCGACCCGACCATGAATCAAACCAGTAAGAAGTGGCCATACCATTTCCAATGATCCATGTAGTTGACCATTGAATAATGAAGTTAATTTTAACAGTGTTATCAGAACCGGACCGGTCCGGTCGGTCCGATCAGAAAAAACCAGACTCGATCATCTGTCCGGTTCGGTTCTTATATAGAATCGTCTGTGTAAATAAACCGGTCAAAACAGGTTAAACCGACGGATTTTATTTAAAAAACAATGACCCAAACGGTAAAAAAAGCCGGTTCAAAACATATTCTTCCCGAACTCTTTCGCACCGTTCGTAAACTGCTTGGCTTCGATTTGTCACTGTTTTTACTCTCTTCCTTTCAACATCAATTCCTACTTTGATCGATTCTATTCGTCTTAGAAGCTTCGCCCTTGCTTTTCTACTTATTTTGTTTATCTTGTGAGAAAAAGGCACTGCGTCATACATGGGAGAAGCCTGTAGTGCCACCTCTTTGGATTCTAGATTTCTAAAACCATATTTTATACTGCCTTGTCTTCACTCGTCAACATAGAAAGCAAAGTAATACTGCTGGATTATATATAAAAAAAATTGGTTTGATTTCTTATCTTTTTTTTTTTTCTCGATTCTCTGATGTCCTGTCGTATGCACAAAACCATTACTCATTCTCAAGGCTTATTTTAAAACAAAATTACAATAGAAGCTGTCAAGATCAAATACTCAAGTAGTCTCATCAATGATTAATTAAATTGATAGAACACTTGAAAAGTTAATATTTTAGTTGATTTTATTGAATATATGAATGCATATAAGGTGTTTGATAAAATGCTCAAACCAAAGTATAATTCTTTATGTAGAAGGATTCATGAGTCCTGACTCCTGACCCATGTGTTTATGGTCAGAGAAATTGTTTAGAATACCTCATGTAAATATAAATTGAGTACACCAGTAATAACAATCAATATTTAATGAGTCAATTTCATACTTTTTTGAGGATTTGCCAGAATCATTCTTAGACAATCATATATGAATCAAGTACACTGGTAATGACAGTATATAACCATGGTATGATATGACCTATAACAACATTACTGCTTTGAGGCCTTTTTATTCTTAAAGTTCAATTAAGTAGCTTTGAGGTTTTTACTTCCTGAATTTGTATTTGTATTTATTTCTTATTATTAAAATCTTTAATTTATGACCAGTATAATCTAATTGTGATTTGCTGGTAAGATATTATTGTAGAAAAATCAATCTATTACAATCACACACATTTAATTCTGAAAACCATGTATATACAATGCATCAGGTATTGATACATACTCATACCAGATGGGATAACAGAAATACATGAATGGTATTGATTAGATCTCATACAAGCAGCAACTTTTGCTCCAGAGATGTTTAGAGGACATCAATATTAAATTTATAATTGTTTCAAAAAACCAACGATCGAACTGGTTGGCCCACTGGTTCAACCACTGAACCGTTAACCCGAAGCTTTGCCGGGTCAATGTCTGGTCCGGTTCTGATAACATTGAATTTTAATCATGACTCTCCAAAAAAACGACCCATTAATTAATCACCCATAGCCGTGGTCCATGACTCTCTCTCTCTCTCTGTATATATAGAGTTGGGCTATGGTACTTCTCGAAGTAAAGCGAGTATTTTACTTTACAACTATATTTTCAATTTAAAAGTTCAAAATGTTGATCCGAACCGTTCAAGTTGATCTCCATATCAAATTGTGCTTGGAGACCAAATTTTACAATTTTTAGAAATTTTTTACTATTGTTTTGGAATTTCTTAAAATCAATGATTTCTTATGGTCCACGCTTTTCTGAAAATAGTGATTTTAAGAAATTCCAAAAAAATATTAAAGTTTCTAAAAATTATAAAATTTGGTCTCAAAACACAATTTAATATGGAGATCAACTTGAACGGTTCGGATCAACGTTTTGAACTTTAAAATTGAAGATATATACATGAAGTAAAACACTCGCTTTACTTCGCAAAGTACTGTAGCCATCTCTCTCTCTCTATATATATAGAGAGAGAGGGTTGGCTAATATCAAAATATTTGTTCCGGAGCCGTGGTGCAACTAATTGAATTTCTGATTTTCAAAGTTCAAATGATTGGTCTAAACGTTAGATGTGATATCTATATTAAAATGTGCTTGGAGACCAAATTTTATATTTTTTGGAAATCTTTTTACTATTTATCAAGCCAGTTTTAAAATTGCTGATTTTAATAAACAATGAAAATTTTCTGGATCATTGAAAACAACAATTTTAAAACTAACTTAATAAATATTAAAAAGTTTCCAAAAAATAAATTTTTTTTGTCTTCAAGCACATTTTAATATAGATTGAATGTTCAACAGTTTGGATTGACTGTTTTGACTTTGAAAATGTAAAAACTGAATCGTTTGTTCCACGGTCTAGAAACAAACTTTTTAATATTAGCCAACATCTATCTATCTATAAATATATATATATAGAGAGGAGGGTTCAAATGCACCCAAATGCACCCTATCTTTCAAATCTTTTTTCTCCGTTTTCAAAGCCCGAATAGTCAATCCGAACCGTTAGATGTGATCTATATATTAAGATGTGCTTGGAGACCAAATTTTACATTTTTTGGAATTTTTTTAGTATTTATTAAACCACTTTGAAAATCGCTGATCTAATGGTCCAGAAAATGTAAAATCAGCAATTTTCAAAGTGGTTTAAATAAATAGTAAAAAAATTCCAAAAAAATGTAAAATTTGGTCTCCAAGTACATCTTAATATATAAATCGCATCTAACGGTTCGGATTGACTATTCAGACTTTGAAAACGGAGAAAAAGAATTTGAAAGATAGAATGCATTTGGGTGCACAAACATTTGGGTGCATTTGAACCCTCCTCATATATATATATATATATATATAGAGAGAGAGAGAGAGAGAGAGAGAGATAGGCTAATATGCTTTCGGTAGCATATGGGATGAAATACACTCGATCCAAATTTGAAATTTCAAAATTCAAAAAGTCGATCTGAACCGTTCATCTTGTTCTCCATATTAATATGTGCTTGGAGACCAAATTTTACATTTTTCTGAATTTTTTTACTATTTATTAAGCCACTTGGAAAATTGCTGATCCAACGGTGGCTTAACAAAACAGTAAAACCGTTGGATTAGCGATTTTCAAAGTGGCTTAATAAATAGTAAAAGAATTCAGAAAAATGTAAAATTTGTTCTCCAAGCACATATTAATATGGAGAACAAGATGAATGGTTCAGATCGACTTTTTGAATTTTGAAATTTCAAATTTGGACCGTGTGTATTTCGGCTCATATGCTACTGTGCTCACCAAGAGAGTTTGGTGAGCACAACTCCAAAAATATATCGGATCGATATCAAATGCCGAATCCAAACCGTTGAAATTCATGTACTTCATGAGTGATGCATATACATGCAAAATTTTGAAAGTTTCGAATTTATTTGCTACAAGGTCAAGCGGTCAAAAAAATAATAAAAATTAAATATATAAAATAACTTATAAATTAACTTATAAAATGTTCATTTCTTTGACCGCTTGACCATGTAGCAAATACACTCGAAACTTTCAAAATTTTGCATGTATATGCATCACTCATGAAGTACATGGATTTCAACGGTTTGGATTCAGCATATGGAGTCGATCCGATGAACTTTTGGAGCTGTGCTCACCAAACCCTCTTGATGAGCACATCACACCCTAGCCTTACTCTCTCTCTCTCTCTCTCTATATATATATATATAGTAAGACTTGGGTGCTTGGATAGCATAGAGGGCTACGGTGCTACGGCTCAATATTCGAGTTTTCAAAATCCTAACGGTCGATCCAAACCGTTCATCTTGTTCTCCATATTAATATGTGTTTAGAGACCAAATTTTACATTTTTTGAAAAAAATTTACTATTTTTTTAGCTAGGTAGAAAATCAAATATCTGAATGGTGCAGAATTTTTTAGATCAAGTGATTTTCTACCTAGCTAAAAAAATAGTAAAAAATTTATAAAGATGATTGAGGGAGACAAAGAAGAAAATATCAAAAGAAAAGAAAAGGGGAAGAAATACATTTTTTTGTATTTTTCAAGAAAAGGGGAAAAATAAATGTACATTTTTAGATTTTTCAATTAGATTTCAACAATAAGAAAAGAGAAGAGCATGTATACAAATATTAGAGAGTCCTTAGATTTTATCAACTATCATAGTTGCATTTTCTCCTCTCAATCAAACACATATATTTTTATTAAACCTCATTGTTTCATCAATTGTAACAAGAGGAAGTTTAGAGAGCTAAAATTCATGGCTATGGTTAGAGCAAGAATTTTAAGTCTCTACTTGATAAGAAATAAAGAGAAACAAAGAGGAATTAAATCAAGCAAGAAAAAATAAAAGGGAAGAACAAAACAAGAACAAGAATTAACACAAATTGAGACAAGATATATTTCAAGCTCCAAGTAAGAAGTATTTTATTCATCCATTACCATCGAGGCATTACATTACAACATTTCTAGCTAATTATCTATAGCTATATGGGGATTTGGGGGATTTCTAGCTTCATTTGAGCTATTTTACAAGGAGGTTCGGCCAAGGCCGAAATGTGTGGCTTGTGAGCTGAAATTTGTGTATTTGTGTATATTTTATGTATCTCCTATTTCTCTTCTATGGTGCTCCTTATATTGCCTCAAGGGTAGGGAGCATATCCTATAGCATATTCTTTTAGGGCTCCATGACATATGGCATATTCCATAGCATATTCTTCAAGGCTCCATGACATATGACATATTCCATAGCATATTCTTCAAGGCTCCATGGCATGGAGGGCATTAATTAAATTCGGCCTCTAAAGCCCATCCCAATTCGTCCTTAATTTGGCTTATATTAATTTAAGGCCGTGACCCATACATGATGATTTAAATGGGTGTATCCATTTCAAATAATAATGGACACCTCCATTCCTCATTTCATTTAATTTTTAAAAATTCATAACTCTTCAACCGTTTAGAGTTAGAACTCGTATAACATATCAAAATTCATGGTTTTGCATGTCGAATATTATCATGAATTCTAACATGCTATTACCAGATTATCTTGGAGAGCCTTTATGTATTTTGGCATTTTTCAAGTATTTAAATGTTGCCAATTTGTTTATTTAGCACCATTTTAGAGTACAACAGTATCCGTTCTTAAACTGTTTGGTATTATTCATGAAAGATTACATATATCCTTACATGATGCCAGTGGATTAGTCTGACAGTACGAAGACATCTATTGTTACATGATGCCAGTTTTTTACTTTGTAAGGATGTTTCGATGACCATATTATATTTGTTTTATGTTGTTTCGCACCTTTTAGACCTCCCCATCCGTTAACTCTTGCAACGCGCTAAAAAAAAATGGGGGAAGGAGAGCCACAAACAATTAACAAACACCATGTCTATAAAGCAATAAAAAACCCAGCGCAATGCCCGACGATACCGGTAAACAGCTATATATAACAACCATAACAGCAAGAAGAGAAAAAATAGTTTCCCCCCACCAAAAACATACGAAGACCTGAGGTTTAAATATTTTACATGCCCAAGATGCGCCGTCGGAAAATACAGGCGAGAAACCCTCCCGAAAAAACGCCTGCAACAATGGTATTCTGATTCCGATTAAGGAACAGACCCAGTAGCCTCGCAAGATAATTAGTAGTAGTGCAGTTATAATGTTGTGTGCCATATTCAAGGTCGCCAGGCCTTATATCGAATGATGTAACATTGTGAATTTGTTATAAATTATGTGGCATGGTGCCGTATCAAGAATCGTCAATAGACCATGTCATACCCTCTCTGATAAACTGTTGAACACCTAATGTTACATAGGTACACAATTCCGACACCTATGGAGTAATCAAGCCAAAATGCATCTCACTCAAACGCTTCTCGCTCGAATGCATCTCGGCTTAGGGGACTAATGATAGGCCCATTGAAACAAGAGCCTTAGAAGAATGGATTTGGGTCATGAATAACCCGGTCTAGGACCCCCTTTGAAGGGCCAGACCAAGACTAAGAATAAGGCCCTTGTCCCCAATAAGTCGATATGGCACGACTAAGGCCCAAGACCTGCCTGTTGCGATCCTAGGCAAGCGAAATAGGATTAAGGTCAAACCCGACTGGAAGGCCCGTCTCAGCACGGCCAGCCCGTAACATCCGCAGGAGCGTCGCATAGGGCAGTTATGCGGGGCTAACTTTCCTTCATGCGGACTCTGACAATCCTGACAACGCGGAATGATTGTCAGAAGACCGCCTATATAAGTCCCAGATCCCGAGACATTCAGGGTGGGACCTTTGGACAAGAGAAGGTACCAATAGGTTAGAGTACGAGTACCTCAACAATTACTCTAAGTCACTACAACGAGACTCGAACCGGACTTCCCAAGCCGGAACGAGTCGAGCTCCCAAAACCACCAAAACATTACGGTCTCGTCCTCCGGGACTTGATCCGTATCAGAATATATTTGCTTCAAATCTTCATTTATTACATTTGCAAACTTGATGGTTAAATTTGAAAGAAAAATTCATTAACTATCCTATTCCATTATTTCATTTGGAGTGCTTAACTACTTCAAAAAATAAAAATCATTCTAGAGTTTTAGTTATAATGACTGTTTTGTTTGCGCCTTTTTTCTTTTCTGAAACCATTTCAGTCTCCATTATTCACTATTCAGATCAACTTCTCTGAATTGGAGCACACAATAGTAAATACTAGAAAGACTATATTTGAGCCCAAAGCCCATTTATGTGTTTCGATCAGGGCCCATTTCCTTCGTCCTTTAGTTCAGTGTAGTGCTCAGAGCTGACGAATGGGGAGCTCAGAGCTGACGAATGGGGAGCTCTGAGTCTCATTGCTCTAAACTCTAAACCCTTTCCCTCTTTGGCTTACTAAGCTGTGACGAATGAGTACAGCGATTCTCTTTCTGAGGAGGCTCCCTCACTTCAGTCCATCTCTTCCCCTTACAAATCTCACCTCCTCCTTTTACCACCTTCTCTCCACCGCTGCTACTACTCAATCGCCACCTCCAAATCCCCACTTCACAGCAATAGACTACCTCATCCAATCGTGTGGGCTTCCTTCTGACAAAGCAATCCGGGCATCAAAGCTAATCCAACACCTCAAATCCCCTGATAAGCCCGATGTGGTGCTCCACTTCCTGAGACAGATCGGTATAAGTGAATCCGACACAAGGACAGCCGTGTCCCAAGAGCCTCGCCTCCTTGTCTCCCATGTGGAGAAGAACTGGAGACCTAATGTGGCCAAGCTACAAGAAATTGGCTTATCCATTGAAGACATCTCTGGTATCATTTCCCGCAGCCCTAAACTGTTTCGATTTAATATTTTGCCAAAGATTGACTTCTGGATGCGGGCTCTTGGCTCGTTAGAAAATATGTATGTGCTCCTCAGAAGAGGGCCGTCACTGCTTAATTCTAGCTTGGAAAAAGTTATTGTGCCAAACCTATGGTTCCTTCAAAAGCAATGTGGTTTATCTGTTCGTCAAATTGTTCAGTTGATTAAGTCAGCCCCTAGACTGATCGCATAGTTCAATTATAAGTAAAGTATGTTGTAAAACAGTTGTAACCAATACTTCAAATTGAAATAATACAACTGCTTACAATGGAACCTGTTAACTGCCTTCCAGATTTAATTTAAAACAAAGATTTCAGATTTAAAGAAAGATTTCAGATTTAAAATAACTGCCTTTCAGATTCAAATCTGACATCAAGACGGTCCATATGAATGTTGAACGGCACTGGTAATAGTAGTGACTCTGATAAACCTCTCATTCTGATTGTCCAAAAAAGAACAACGAATCAATCTCTATTATAACTTAGTAGCTCCAATTATAGAAAAAAAATTAAAGACTATTTTTGTAATTTCATTTAAAATGTATGTACCTCATTCCTCTTGAGCTCCATTTTGACAGCTTTCATGTATTCAAATTTAAGCTGTCAAAATTGAAACACATGGAAGTTGTCAAAATGGAGTTCAAAAGGAAGGAGGTACATACATTTTAAATAAAATTACAAAAATGATCTTTAATTTCTTTCTATAATTGGAACTACTATATATTTAATTGACAACCACTGTCATGTATTTCAAAAAAGACAACGGCTAGCTTTAATTTCAAAAATCTCCCTTTTTAACTCTTTCCTAAATAAATGTTAACAGTATCTCGTTAATATATATATATAAAAAAATAAGAAACATATAGTACATATTTGTTCTTTCAAGGAGTGTTTTAGGTGTGATCCTATTATATTTATCTAGCCCAACATTCCTACAAGAGACATGTTTGGTCAAAATATAGTGTAGTATGGGACTAAGGGCAGCTAGTAGGATTGATTGTCCAATAGATATTTAATAATTCTGTAATTTGTTCCTCCGTATATGGATCAAAGATCCACCTTACCTGTTGAATATGCATACGGACAAAAAAAAGGTACGGTTAGGGTCCTTAGGGGTGTTAGGGGTGTAAACGGAGCGGATTCGGAGCGGATAATGCTGATACCAAATTCGTATTCGCCTTTCAATAAATGGATACGAATATGGATACGGATAGCAAACGAATATGAAAACTCAACATCATATTCGCCATAATCTCTAAATACGAATTCGAATATGGATACGAAATGAATAATTGTCACAAATACCAATTAACAAAAGTATCAGTACTATTGGTTTTATATATTAATCTTAGCTTAACAAATTCTATTATAGTCTGTTAGGGAGTTAAGAGCCAGCGCATGGCACATATTGTAACAAGACCATATATTGTAAGTGATATGGACCAATGAAATTACAATTAATAAAATGTCATTAATTATGTTTTGGTATTGACTGGCTGATAATTGGTACTTTTCCCCTTTCATACTTAACTAGAATTGTTACCTACCATAAAATTTAAGATAAATACTTTTAGAAAACTTATTTCATACTATCTCTACACTTTTAAACAATAATTAAAAAGTAAATCACTACTACAGAATAAGTGATTGTACACGGACATAAATAGGAGAGCTACACGGATTTCCTACCGTGTGGAATGTGAGGGTTTAGAAATCCCTGAATATTTACACACGGATATTTACCCGTGTGCGAATATCGAGAGCTACACGGATTATTACATAAACAACCGTGTACAAACGCTTGCCAGCGTCGCTCTCAAAATAACCGAGCTACACGGATATTTACATAAACAGCCGTGTATGATTACTCTTTCTACGCGGACATTTAGCTAAATGTCCATGTACGATTACTCTTTCTACACGGATATTTAGCTAAATATCCGTGTAGCTCTCTTATTTTTTTTATATGTTTAAATACCTTTCTACACGGACATTTAGCTAAATGTCCGTGTACAATTACTCTTTCTACACGGATATTTAGCTAAATATCCGTGTAGCTCTCTTATTTTTTTTATATGTTTAAATACCTTTCTACACGGACATTTAGCTAAATGTCCGTGTACAATTACTCTTTCTACACGGATATTTAGCTAAATGTCCGTGTAGCTCTCTTATTTTTTTTTATATGTTTAAATACCTTTCTACACGGACTTTAGTTAAATGTCCGTATAGAATTGTTTTTTTTTTTCATTTTTTTTAATGTTTAAATACCTTTCTACACAGACTTTAGTTAAATGTCCATGTAGAATTGTTCTTTTTTTCCCATTTTTTTGTGGCTAGCTTCCAATTTTGTTAGCCATTTAAAATTAGAATTCCAAAACAGAGAAACATTAAACAGAGGTCTTTTAAACTCATAATTCCAAAACTATACAACAGTATAAATAATTTATGTACACTAAATTATACAAAATTATACAAATCCATATTGAGCATTACAAAATTTAAATTGAAACTGCCTTGTCCACATACATCTGACATCGTCAATTTGCTCCTTGATGTAACACTTTTGCTTTGGTCCATACTACAATTATAATTTGGTATTAGTTAGTAACAAGAAAAGCTAGAAGATTACAATTCATGCAACATATATATATACAAAGCCTTTTGTACATGCAATCTCATGTGATAAAACATAACATATACTCCTCAGGATCCAATACAATGTTTGTATAAAAGTTATATCCTTACTACTTAGTAATCACATGATCAAGCTTTGGCCCAAAATTCGTTAAGTTGGGCTCAAATTGCCAAAACTCTTGGTTATGATCTAGTTTGGACCGAAATTTCATACAAACTAAGGCGTATTAGATCCAACATATCAAAAAAGGAGCTCCCATGTGATCCATGACATGATGTCTCTTGGTTAAAGGTCTCCAACATATTGCATCTCCAATAAGAATCCATTGATCAACATATATGTGCATACATAATAGGGAATAAAAATTCTCCTTTAAAATTTTCATCCAAAATTATAAGAAAATATTTATATATAAAATTAGTTGAATCTGTCTAGCTTTTATACGAACCATTGAAAATCAATTTCGTAAAAAAAAATTATTGCATCTTGTATGAATTTACGATGGCTCTGATACCAAATGATAGTCTTAATAATTCATGACGTGTTTTGCAATTAAAAAAACACAAGCAATCCAGAATCTGTAAATTCAAAATAAAATAGCAAAGTAATTTAAATCTTACAGTTCTGAAGTGCAGACATCTTTAGGCAGAAGCGTTAGTACTGATCTTCAACGGTTTTTCTCAGATCTGATGATGGAGACCTTAGGCGTTTTCTTTACTTCTCACTTTCAAAAAATGGTCCACATTACACTAATTATTTACATTATCTTAACAAATCAAGCATGCATGCATTAATTAATAATTGACCTAAATAAGCAATAATAAGCTAGTAACAGAAAAGAGAAATATATATATATATATACATGACTAAGCTTAGCAAGATAGAGAGGAGAAATACAAATTAACTTCAAAGATCTCAGATCCTAGCTCTTTGTGCACAAAAATCAGAATGACACTTCTGGAAGGAGAGAGAAAGAGAGTATTAATTGATCAAAACGGCGCTGCTAGAAGGAGGTCTTTTATATAACCAAAACCCTAGAATAACCTTTCTACACGGATTTTTTACTTAAAAATCCGTGTAGCTCTCTCAAGGCTTTCTATACTGTTATTTAAACAAAAAACCGTTTACAATTTTCACCTTTCTACACGGCTCTTTATTAAACGTCCGTGTTGCTCTCTCAAGTTTTCTACACTGCTATTTAAACAAACATCCGTGTACAATTCTTACCTTTCTACACGGTTCTTTAATAAATATCCGTGTAGCTCTCTTAAAGCTTTCTACACTGTTATTTAAATAATAATCCGTGTACAGTTCCTAATAAACATCCGTGTAGCTCTCTCAAGGCTTTCTACACTAATTCTTTAATAAACATCCGTGTAGAGATCCCACAGATATTTCGGGCTTCCAAAAAATTACAATTTCTCCACGGTTTTTAGGTAAAATTATCAAATCCGTGTACAATGTGCAGTGTACAATGACCATTTTTGTAGTAGTGAATAGTTATTCATCAAAAAATTATATTAACATGCTTACTGGGATACTGACATCATACGTCAAATATTCATAAGTCATAATCAATGTATATAATTATATAACAAAATGTCTTGGTATTGACTGGTTTCATTAATTACTTCAATTTGTACGAGAATTCAAGGTGTGCCAAATTAGTTAAATTTTTAGGAATGAAAGCGGTTCCTAACTGCCAAGCCCGTACAAAGAAGCAAATAGAAATTTAGTAGAGCCAGAGTTGTGATTTACCTAGAATGTGCTACAAATCTTCACTCAAGCACTCACAGGGAGATCAACCACTCAAGCTCCTTCTTGGTTGGAGGACACGGCAGGTCGGATTTAGGACATGAAAATCAGTTACTCAACCTCGCAAGAGAGAGGAGAAGAGTCGATGCCATAGACCGGTGGTGGGGTGATCGGTAAGCGTGTGCAAAGAAAGAGAGAGTGAAAAAGAGCGGCAAAGGGAAATGAAAATGGAAAGGAACTGTGTAGAGCCTAAGAAGTTACAAGGTCCGGAACTCTACTAAAAATCAAGGTTGTTGTAAATGACGATTATAGCATTATTACTTTTTAGATCCAAAAAAACTATAGCACAGTTATAGCAAAGTCATAGTTAGCTATTTAGAATCATTATAAAAGAAAAGTAGTTAATAGTATTATAGCTTTTGAGGTCCCAAAAAGCTATAACGTAGCTATTGCGTAGCTTAAGCTATTTAGAACCTTGCTAAAAATGTAAAAGTTAGTCCCACTAGTGGAAAAGATATAAAAGTGAGATATCATATATAAAAAATTGCTTTGCCTCTGAAATATAAATGGGTTATAGAGGAATGAATATTGGATACGAATATATGCAGATATCCGCTCCGTTTAGCAATGTAGAAATTTATATGTTTCCGTACCCGTGTATTTTGACTATGTTCAATATTTATTCGGATCCGAATCCGTCAAGTATCCGCTTTGTTTAAAACGGATACGGATAGTAACTGGATACAGAGCGGATTCGGATCAGATAATCCAGATCCGTTTACACCCCTGTGAGTATGACTGTATGGTATTTGATAAGAGTAGTATAAGTAATAATTTTTTGTTAGCTTAGGATATGAGTAAGGGTTTTTTTTTTTTTGTTTAATTTGTTGAGTAAAAATATAGATAAAGGAAGCGTCTAATTGTCCACAGCCTTTTGTCCACCATTTGTCCACAGCTTTGACTTGTCCGAATACTGTAAAATTACTTCTACATGCTATACAATTATACAACATATCACATAAAATATATCAGTTAATCATACAACATCCAGCAACTATTTGAAGTGTTCCCAAAATAGTTAAAAAAAGATTGCAACTTGCACAACAAGACAAAAAGGTTGTACTTTCATACTATACTTTCGAAAAATATAGTTATAGGAAGTTATTGGCAGTTAGAGTTAGTTATTAGCGGTTATTAGCACTGGGTTGAATCTTGTATACTGTAAAATTGAATATTGTATACTGTAAAATTGAATATTGTATACTGTAAAATTGAATCTTGTATACTGTAAAATTGAATCTTGTATACAGTAAAATTTTCAATTGAATCTTGTATACTGTAAAATTGAATCTTCTACACAGTAAAATATACAATTGAATCTTGTATATTGTAAAATTGAATCAACAGAACTATAAAATTGAATCTTGTATACAGTAGAATTTTCAATTGAATATTGTTTGGATGAGTAAGAAGCCTTTCTATCATCTTTTTCTTCCATATTTTCACAAGATGAATACTGTAAAATTACAATATGAATACTGTAAAATTACAAGATAAATACTGTAAAATTAACAAATCAATACTCCATATCGCATTTATATCATCTCTTTTCTCCAGATTTCCACAAGATAAACACTATAAAATGACAAGATGAATACTGTAAAATTAACGGGGCAATACTATAAAATTAACAGATCAATACTCCATATCGCCTCTCTATCATCTCTTTCCTCTAGATTTCCACAAGATAAATACTGTAAAATGACAAGATGAATACTGTCAAATTAACGGGGCAATACTATAAAATTAACAGATTAATACTCCATATTGCATCTCTATCGTCTATTTCTTCTAGATTTTCATAAGATGAATACTGTAAAATGACAAGATGAATACTGTAAAATTAACAGATCAATACTCCATATCGCCTCTCTATCATCTCTTTTCTCCAGATTTCCACAAGATGAATACTGTAAAATTAACAGGGCAATACAGTAAAATTAACAGATCAATACTCCATATCGCCTCTCTATCATCTCTTTCCTCCAGATTTCATTTGAAATGCTAGATCTGTTACTGCATACAACGAAAACAACAAATTCAACAGAAATAACTTACAAGATTTGAAACAATGAAACAAATTCGATTTATAACAAGTAAGAATTACAAAATAATCTTACAAGTTATTTACCTAACTGAAAAGCATATGCAGTGTAATAATGCATACAAACCTGTATCATACAAAATAAAACGCATTAAAGAGTACTCAAGTATTTCAACAGCAAAAATAAAAAGATTAAATTAATAAAGAGAAAATAAAATAAAAAAGCAAAAAAAAATACTTACAGACAAATAAGGATTAATGAAGAACCATTTATCCTTGACAGGCGTCTCAAATTGCATGACACTCAGAACCATTTCAACCAACTACAAAACAAACGATCAAAAACATTCAAATCAAAATCAATGATGTATCCAGTAAAGTAAAATTACTTCATATATCCTGTAAAATTATTTCATATATCCAGTAAAATAACTTCCTGTATACTGTAAAATTACTTATATATCTAGTAAAATTACTTGATATATCAAATTACTTCATGTATCCTGCAAAATTACTTCATATATCAAATTACTTCATGTATCCTGTAAATTTACTTCACGTATCCTGTAAAATTACTTCACGTATCCAGTAAAATTACTTCACATAGTTATCACATGAACAATTCTACTTATAACATAATTACTTATATTGTAGCCTATTTGCTCATCATTTTACTTTTAATCAACTTTTACTTCAAATGATAAGAGTATCACCTAAAAAAGCAAAAAAAAAAAGTATTTGAAACAACATCCGCAGCAGAGCACGTTCTAATTGCTAATTACAATCATACATCATTGATCAATAAGACGAAACATGCATACAAAGATTAAATAAAAGAGAGATGTAATGCACTGGATTACATAAATAGTAACGAGAGAAACTTGGGCAAGTAAAACACACCTGAATGAGGATAATATTGGCACCTTTCTTGTGAGCTTCTCTGATTAACCTGCACACATACAGTACAAACCTTCAATTTCAGCTCACCTCATAACGACTCTTTTTTTTTTCAGAATAATGATCAATAAGCAATGATTTCACAGTATATTTTTATTAAATGGAATTTTGATGAACTGAGAAAGGGTTTATGGCCTTCATTAGTTACAACACCTACTGAGAAAAATAGTTAGGGAGAGAGAGAAAAGACGAGGTGTGTTACCATTCAGCGGTGGCAATGTTGTCAGAAGGGGAATCGATGCAGGCGAACTGTACAGCCGCTACAGTAACCTTTATGCCACCGCCGTTATCCATCTCTCCCTATTTCTCTTCTCACCAATGAACTTTTCTCCGCTCTCAGCGGTAAAGATAAAGGCAAAGGCTCTAATCAAAACAAGATATTTCTCGCTAAAACAGAAGGCAATCGCAAAGAACTCAGGAATCGTTTGAATGAAAGAAGAAAGAGGAAGGCAATCGCGAATCTCGGTCTGAATCTTACGTCGCGACGAAAGAGGAAGGCAATCGCGAATCACGATCTGAATCTTACGTCGCGACGAAAGAGGAAGGCAATCGCGAGCTAAATCTGATCAGATCTGAAATTTGGGAAATAAATTCAAAATAAACAAAGTCGGTAGCGGAGGCATGTTTAAATATGAGAATATGACAGCTAGAAAGTCGGTAGCGGAAGTTGAAGACAGTTGAACTGGGAATAGATAACCCAGTGGACAAATGGTGGACAAAAGCAAGTGGACAAGAACCTTTTCTCTTTTTTTTATTAGATTGATTCATGCAACATTTTATATAATATTTTTTATTTAGTAATTTATAATAAAATTGATTTATATAACATTTTTTTTAATTGATAATTTATGAAAAAATGATTTATACAATATTTTATGTTATTTTAGTTAATTCATATATATTTCAAACTCATGAGATCAAAAAAAATTTTTGGTTATATTATATATGTGTATATATATTATTATTATCATTATTTGTTTCGTTTTTAGTTATTTCAATGTGCAAGAGTAAAGTATGAATAAGTTATTTTTAATGATAAAAATAGAGTATGATTGTATGAGTAAGACAAATTTTATAAGATTATAAAATATATACTTTCATCCGATCTGTATGTAATCATTAGATAATGTATTTCATGTATATATAAAATATTATATTATTATGTTACTCGTTTTGTTAATTGCATTATCATAATGGATACAAATAAAAATAAAGTATGAATAAGTTAATAAATAAATAATAAGTATGTATAATTTGTTTTTAATATAAATATAAATATGAATATAAAAATACTTTCATCTAACGTGAAACTGTAAGCATCGACAATTTGACATAAAAGACCAGTAAGGACCCGCCTATGGGCTTTCAACCAAAAAGGCCCAGTAAGGACCAAGGATCCGATTAACTTTGTACAGCCGACTAAGGTCAAAATTGGTCAAAACCCTTTCACCCCTAACAAACACAGTAGCGAGACTAAAATGAACCTATTTCCCTTTCTGACGGGATTCCCTCGCCTCCGTCCATCTCTTCCCCTTATTAATCTCACCTCCTCCTTTTATCGCCTTCTCTCCACCGCTGCTATTACTCGATCGCCACCTCCAAATCCCCACTTCGTTGCAGTAGACTACCTCATCCAATCGTACGGGCTCCCTTCTGATGGAGCTCTGAGGGCATCGAAGGTAATCCAACACCTAAAATCCCCTGATAAGCCCGATGCGGTGCTCCGCTTCCTGAGACAGATCGGTATAAGTGAATCCGACACAAGGACAGCCGTGTCCCGAGAGCCTCGCCTCCTGTCTCCCATCTGGAGAAGAACTGGAGACCTAATGTGGCCAAGCTACAAGAAATTGGCTTATCCATTGAAGACATCTCTGGTATCATTTCCCTCCGCCCTGAACTGTTTCGATTTAATATTTTGCCAAAGATTGACTTCTGGATGCGGGCTCTTGGCTCGTTAGAAAATATGTATGTGCTCCTCAGACAAGGGCCGTCACTGCTTAATTCTAGCTTGGAAAAGGTTATTGTGCCAAACCTATGGTTCCTTCAAAAGCAATGTGGTTTATCTGTTCGTCAAATTGTTCAGTTGATTAAGTCAGCTCCTAGACTGATCGCATAGTTCAATTATAGGTAAGGTATGTTGTAAAAAGCTGTATCCAATACTTCAAATTGAAATAATACAACTGCTTACAATGGAACTAGATAACTGCCTTCCAGATTTAAAATAACTGCCTTCCAGATTCAAATCTGACATCAAGACAATTCATATGAATGTTGAACGGCACTGGTACTGGTAGTGGCTCTGATAAACCTCTCATTCTGATTTTCCAAAAAATAACAACGAATCAATATCTAATGTAGCATAGTAGTTCCAATTATAGAAAGAAATTAAAGATCATTTTTGTAATTTTATTTAAAATGTATGTACCTCCTTCCTTTTGAGCTCCATTTTGACAACTTCCATGTGTTTCAATTTTGACAGCTTAAATTTGAACACATGGAAGCTGTCAAAATGGAGCTCAAGAGGAATGAGTACATACATTTTAAATGAAATTACAGAAATAGTCTTTAATTTTTTTCTATAATTGGAGCTACTAAGCTATAATAGAGATTGATTCGTTGTTCTTTTTTGGACAATCAGAATGAGAAGTTTATTAGAGCCACTACCAGTACCAGTGCCGTTCAACATTCATATGGACCGTCTTAATCTCAGATTTGAATCTGGAAGGCAGTTATTTTAAATCTGGAATCTTTGTTTTAAATTGAATCTAGAAGGCAGTTATCAGGTTCCATTGTTAGCAGTTGTATTATTTCAATTTGAAGTATTGGTTCTGTTTTACAATATACCTTACCTATAATTGAACTATGGGACCAAAATAGAGCTCCTGAAAAGTATGGGGCTTTCACAGGAGGATGTCACGTGTGATCGGTAAATTTCCTAAAGTGTTGCGATTAACGGAGGAGTTGTTGAGCCATAAAATGGAGTTCTTGATGAATGAAGTGGGCTGTGGTAAGATTGATGTGGTGTGCAACCCAGCTCTATTTACATACCACATGGAGAAGCGGTTGATTCCCAGGAGCATTGTTCGAAAGCTTTTGATATCAAAAGGACTTCCGGTGGCCAATAAAGCTTTTGTCTCTTTTATGCAGCCAAGTGAGAAGGATTTTCTGGAGAAGTTTGATCTGCCATTTGAGCACGATATTCCCGGGCTCAGCCAAGCATATGCAGATGCTTATGCTGGTAAAACTGGGGCTAATAAGTAGTTCTAGAGTATCTCAAATTGAATCTTTTGTAGGTTATGATACTGCATTTTAAGATTTTACCATGTTAGGAATTTTTCTTTTTGTCTTTTCGTTTTTAGTTTATTGTCAGCTCCATGTTATAATAATATGTGAAGTTGGGGTTGATTGGTGAGCTCTAATTCTTGTTTTCTGGATTTATCATACTTGTCTTCATTAGGCACAAATCCTCTTTAAATTGCAATTGTTCTACATGGTTTCATAATCATGTTGTGGGATTATGATCATAAACTGTTTGGTATTATTCATGAAAGATTACATATATCTTTGCTCTACCTGCTTTAATTAATCAATATGGGTTCTTAGGTAATATCTTGCAAAATATATGGCTACTGCTAGGTTGGGTCATGTCAGACGTTGATAAGTTTGGTAAGACCTGACACATCTAGTAATATAGTTGGCAAACTATTTGACAAAAGAATTCCACAAACCTATAGTCAGTTACAAAGGATTTTCCTGACAGGATCAGCCATTCTTGATGCAAAATTGTAACTATATAAGATATTGCTCTTAATATAGTGTATAATTAACTTGACAAAGTCAACCAACAAATGTTTGACAAAAAAATGTAATTACATTTTTCAAACAGAAAGGTTTGCAATCCAAAGAGGACACTACACACTCTATAATAAATTGTACAACATAGGTAAACATTAGCATTCTGCAACCCATTAAGTTTGTGCAAAAATTAACAGATTTGAGTCGTCTGTTTGACAGGATATATACAAGGCACCTGCATTTCCTTCCTCATAGGCGCCTTCTTATTATTTGTTATTATGCTGTAAATTGTAACAAATAAATTATAAGGTCTCCCATGTACTCAAATGGGAAGCATTACATCCCATTTTATTTTCTCTCCTACATTTTTGTATATATTGTTGAACTATTACAAGTGAAACTTCAACTTAAGTTAAATCAGCAGAAATATAACTCATTGATTTATAAATTTGTGTAAAATAATTAAATATCACCAAGGACCATACACCAACATAACAATAAGCAAAGCTTATTCACATTCCCCATCAACATGCATGCATAAGATTCAGCCAGAAACAAGCATTTGTAGTATTGCTTTTTGAAAACATGCTTCACACATAATTAAAACCAAGTCAACACATCACATGGCTAGGATATTTAGCTCCAACAAAAATAATCAATGAAATTGACTGCATTTAGCTGGACTATATATGCAATCCCAAGTTACGAGCTTCAAGCTTTGTCTCTTAGAGGAACATTTCTTACTCAGCAACTTGATGATTTCTTTACGATTCTCTTTCAAATGGAGATTTCTGAAATAAGCATCGCAGTAATTACCATCAGCATTACGCGGCAGCTTTGATTCCCAACGTTTCCTTGTCTTTCCTAGCCCCTTTGTAATTATATAGTTAGTAGCAATATACTATAGAATTCCGAAAGACAAAATAAAAAATGCAATTGACAAGAAACATAGCCCCTTTGTATCAAAAATAATATAAATAATTTGCGTGTCCCTAGCAAAGTAGCAAATATCAACCATAGTAAAGCAACTCAAACTAGCTAACATTCTTTTCCAGTGCAGTTGACACTAAGAAATACAATTGAACCCAACTAAAAGTTCTAGGGTCATTTGAACAATTAAATAAAAAAGAATCAGAGGGCAATTCAACCTAATGCGGAAGTTCAGGGTTTACTTCAAACTTTCCTAAAGAAACTAAAAAGAAAAAATTGAGAATAAAACAAAAAACAGTAAACAATTAAATTGAGAATTGAAAGAAGTACAGGGTCAAGAACAACCGAAATAAGTTTCAACCAGAATTATATGGGCTATTGAATAAAATCATGTAGTGTCAACTTCTCTACTGTATCCTAGTAGCTTTTTCAAAAATAAATAAATAAGAGTTCAATCCCAACCATATATACCACTATGCCAAATTAAGCTTATTGCAACAGAAAAAATAATTTGATGAATTCTGTTGCTTCTATAACTTGAACGTTAGTTTTACCTTCTATTTATAATTATACAATTTGATCCCTTATTGTGTTAATTATTTTCATCAAACAAACATCACCCATTCATACGATAGCACATATAATTAAAAATTCTAAACATATAGGTTACAAAAATAAAAAAGATAATGCACCTCATGAACCAACTTTAGTGATTCCAAAACGGGACAATTATGGAGTATCGTGGTGACAGCTTCTATATTCCACTTGTGAAAGCAAAGGATCAAATCCAAGTGCTTCAAATTAGAAAAATGTGGCACATGTTTTTCTAATTCCGACAAAATAGGAATTGGGTACCTAGCATACTGTACAAATCAAACATATGTCAAAAATATCCAAGCAAAGCATCAACCTACAATTGTACCATACATTACCGAATAAGCATATAAAACTGTCATACCGATTTCAGATGCATATCTGACATACGCTTTAAATTTTAAAAGAGGTGTTCAACTCATTGATTCAGACACACATACGTACCTAACAAATTGAAGAGGTGTAGAAAGAAAAAATGACTGACATGTGCCAAAAAAAAAAAATTAAGAGGGGTAAAATTTATTACCTCGCTCTCTTTTATATGCAGGCTTAGCTCTTCCACATGTTCGACACAATTCAGTAGCCTAGCAACAACACTAACATCTCTCTCATTAAGATCGTGAAGGTTAATCACAGCTTTTCTCAACAAAGGAACTTCTACATGAATGGTAGACAGACATTGAAGGCTGCAATGAGTTTCCAAATGAAGTGACTCCAATGAAGGAAGAGACAACACCACATTATCAAGTTTTTCGTGAATAATCAGTTTGAGATTTTTTACTGTCTGCGAGGAAAGGCTAAGCCCAGGCATGCGTCTCATATCAAGATGTAAATCTTTCAAGGAACACAATTCAGAGACAAGTTGGTTCAGTTTGGCCGAGTCAGTGTAAATTAACTTAAGGGAAAGGCTTCTCAAGCAGATTAAAGTGATTCCAAAAGTAAAATTATATTCTAGAAATTTTACCTGAGAGAGATAATGGTGAAGATAATATGGGGGATAACTGAGAAATATGAAGAACAGAAACCATCAATGGTGAGGTGGCGCAAGTGGAGGGAGCCAGCCTTGACAAGAAAAGAAGAAAGAAATGAGGCATTTCGGTCACAGCGTGAGACCTCAAGGTGCAAGCTGAGAAGAGGGTAGGAAGCATTGTGATCGAGAAGCAAAGTTTTTATATTGGGGGTGAGGAAGGTCTAGGCTGTTGAGCGCAAGGGAAGGAGAGGCCTCCCAGAGGTGGCAGAAGCTGCAGCAGAGGACGGAAGTACGAGCGGCAATGTGAGTGGGGAGGAAGGAGAGGATTGTAATAAGCAACGCTTCGGGAAGATTAGAGAGGCGATCAATTGGGGAGTTCGCCATGGCAGCAACCTGGTGTAATGGCGAGAGGGTTTAAGCGTGAAGCACTCGAGGCGATCGAGAAGTGCATGTTTCGCCATGGAAACAAAGTTTTTATATTGGGGGTGAGGAAGGTCTAGGCTGTTGAGCGCAAGGGAAGGAGAGGCCTCCCAGAGGTGGCGGAAGCTGCAGCAGAGGACGGAAGTACGAGCAGCAATGTGAGTGGGGAGAAAGGAGAGGATTGTAATAAGCAACGCTTCGGGAAGATTAGAGAGGCGATCAATTGGGGAGTTCGCCATGGCAGCAACCTGGTGTAATGGCGAGAGGGTTTAAGCGTGAAGCACTCGAGGCGATCGAGAAGTGCCTGTTTCGCCATGGAAACAAAGTTTTTATATTGGGGGTGAGGAAGGTCTAGGCTGATGAGCGCAAAGGAAGGAGAGGCCTCCAAGAGGTGGCGGAAGCCGTGGCAGAGGACGGAGGTACAAGCGGCAATGTGAGTGGGGAGGAAGGAGAGGATTGTAATAAGCAACGCTTCGGGGAGATTAGAGGGGCGATCGATTGGATCAGACTCTGTTGGAGAGTTCGCCATGGCAACAGCCTGGTGGAATGGCGACAGGGTTTAAGCGTGAAGCACTTGAGGCGAGAGGGTTTAAGAATCTCTTTTAGAGAATTCATATCACCTAAGGTAATAAAATGTTTCTGTTTAGATCTGAATCGTCCGATAAGAATCTGCACGAATATTAAAGAGTCCCTAGCATTTAATCACGGTCCAGATTGGCCCGGATTCTGATCGGACAGTCGTGATCGAAGCAGAAATATTTTGTTACCTCAGAGGAATGGACCTGTTTTTAGTTGGGTGAAACATGGGCCAACAGCCCGCTAAAACAAAAATGAAAAAATGATGTCACGGATTATATGTGGGCCAAGAGTCCAGTTAAATTTCAGAAACAAAACATCCTCCATTCCTCCTAATAGCTCCATTATTCAAAGCAACGAAAACACTTTCACTCCATTAAGCTCTGAGAGACTACGAGTCCAGCCGCGATGTTATTTCTGAGAAGACTCCCTCGCCTCCGTCCATCCCTTCCCCTTATTAATCTCACCTCCTTTTATCGCCTTCTCTCCACCGCTGCTACTACTCAATCGCCACCTCCAAATCCCCACTTCGTTGCAGTAGACTACCTCGTCCAATCGTGCGGGCTTCCTTCTGACGGAGCTCTGCGGGCATCGAAGGTAATCAAACACCTCAAAACCCCTAATAAGCCCGATTCAGTGCTCCGCTTCCTGAGACAGATCGGTATAAGTGAATCGGACATAAGGACCGCCGTGTCCCGAGAGCCTCGTATCCTTGTCTCCCATGTGGAGAAGAACTGGAGACCTAATGTGGTCAAGCTACAAGAAATTGGCTTATCCATTGAAGACATCTCTGGTATCATTTCCCGCAGCCCTGAACTGTTTTGTTTCAATATTGTGCAAAAAATTGATTTCTGGATGCGGGCTCTTGGCTCATTCAAGAATATGTCTGTGCTCCTCAAAAAGGGGTCGGTCATCCTTCGTTATAACTTGGAAAAAGTTATTGTGCCGAACCTATCGGTCCTTCAAAATCAATGTGGTTTATCTGTTTGTCAAATTGTTCAGTTTAAAGTCCGGTAATAGATTGATTGGATTAAGGCCTGAAGCTATGAAGGTAATGGTTAAGAGAGCTGAGGAATTGGGGTTCAGCTGTTCATCACAAATGTTTGTGTATGCTTTACGTACTGTTGCCTCTGTGAATAAAAACATTATAAATTCAAGGGTACATTACTTGAAAACTATGGGGTTTTCACAGGAGGAGGTCACCTATGTGATTAGTAAAGCTCCTAACAGGTTGACATTATCGGAGGAGTTGTTGGGACGCAAAATAGAGTTCCTGATGAAGGAAGCAGGTTGTGGTAAGATTGATGTGGTCCGAAATCCAGTTTTGCTCGGTCTGAGCTTGGAGAAGCGGCTCATCCCTAGGAACCTTGTCCGGAAGCTTCTCAAGTCGAAAGAGTTTCCTGTGCAAAATCTATCATTTGCTACTTTTGCAAAACCAAGTGATGAGAAGTTTGTGGAGAAGTTTGTTCTGCCATATGAGCATGCTATTCCTGGGCTCGGTCAAGCATATGCAACTGCTTGCACCGGGAACATTGAGGTTATTAAGTAGTTCTGGAGTTCTCAAATTGACTATTTTGTAGGTGTTGATACTGCATTTTAGATTTTCCCATGTTATTTTTTTTTCGTTTCGTTTTTAGTTTTTTCTCAGCTCCATGTTACAATGATTTGTGAAATTGTGCTTGATTGCTGAGCTCTAATTCTTGTTTTTTTTTTTTATATGCCTTGTCTTCATTAGGCACAAATCCTCTTTCAGTTGCAATTGTGAATTGTCTTCATGGTTTTTAATCATGTTGTGGGATTAGGATGTTGAAACTAATTGATATTATTCATGGAAGATTACATAGATCATGTAATTAGATCTGAAATGTCTTTGCTCTTCCTACTTCAATGAATCGATACGGCCATACGGGTTCTTACATACCAGCTTGGCGGAATTCGGATCCCCTAAAGTAAATTAAATCTTGAATTTGAATCCGGACAGTCTGATTTGTTTTGGCACGAATTTTAAAGGACCCGTACATTTCACCTCGGACTGAATTGCTCGGATTCTGATCCGATGGTCCGGATCCAAAATCAAAAGTTTATGTTTACTTAAGAGGATCCAGACCCATCTTGCCAAGGGTTATTCACTACTGCCTAGGTTTGGTCATGTCAGTGTTAGACATTCATTAAAGTTTGGTAAGACCTTACCCATGTAGTAAAATAGTTGGCAAACTATTTGACAAAAGAATTCCATAAACCTACAGTATACTGATCCCACAAAATTTTGCAATCTAAAAGTACATACTGGACACTATATGATAAGAACAACAAAATCTACTTAGTTTAATTATAATAATTCCACATAATTCACCTATAATATATATAATATCGGTAAACATTAGCATTAACCACTACTTTTGTGCAAAAATTAGCAGGTTTCTGTCCGATGCACCTTGATTTCCTTATGGGCGCATACTCATATTTGTTATTTAGCTGTCAATTTTGAATATATTATAGGGTTTTTCATATGCCAAGCATTACCAATATAACGCTGCTACTACCTCAGCCACTGACAGTTAGATTTGATTATTCTTTTTTTTCTTTTTTTTGTTAACTATTTTTGGGAGGCGATAGGCATGTATGCTGTTATGTTTTGTTTTCTGGTATAATTGTGCAGGCATGTGATCACATATTTTCAGCTCTCTTTCATTTTTGTTAATTGATGAGTGTGATGTGGTTTTTTTGCTTGTGCCTTGTAAATGAAAACAGAATTGGAGTTTCGTTGTTTTGTGATGGATGTAACCGGATGAAGATGCATGTCAAGTTTATTGATTTTTGCAAGATCTCTCTAGCATTGCTTGTTGTTTTTTCTTTCTTTTTCTTTGGTACGATAGTTATCTAAACCTCAGTCCATTTGGTATCAATCCCCTTGGTCCCTTTTTTTCTATTTATTATAGACATTTTGTCAAATTTTGTTTTAAAAAAAAATTCTGAACATTAATGTTGTTTGACAAACTCTCTCAGGGGAAAAGAATCAAAGCAAGACAATCGATGTTTTGATTTTCTTAACTCGAACTTTTTCTCTTACAAAGTGACAATCAATTTCAATATGCATGCTTTGTTATTTCATAAAAATACGTAATTTCAAGCAATATGGCTAACAAAATAATTGTTGTAGACGTTGGTTTAGTTGTATGGTACTATCATACTCTGAAAAAGTTTGCGCCAAATAAGTTCATTTCCACGCGATTGATGAAATTGCTCTGTATTCAGCTTCTGCACTTTATCTTGCAACAATATTTTGTCTTTTGTTTTTTCATATGATTGCCTCCTAAAAATGTGCAATAGTAGTCCGTAGTTGACATATCGTCAAAATTGTCAGCCCAACCTTCATCAAAATAACCAACAAGTTGTGCAATTATTTTTTTTTTCTCATTAAAATTCCATGAAAAAACAATAGCTCATAAGTCGGCCATTTTTATTAATAACCCAAAAAAAAAGTTTTTTACAAAAGTAACCCCAAAATCTGAGTTTTTCCAAATATAACCAAACCACCAGGCATGCTGGCGGTCCAGTTCCATACCAGACCGCCAGGAACCTGGGCGGTCCAGTAGGGTTTTTTTTTTTTTTTTTTTTAGAGATCTGATTTTTTTTCTTAATATTTTCATTTGTGAAGTTTTAGTTTTTTTTGCTTAGAGTATTTGCCAAAAAATAAAACATTTGATATATTTATAAGTGATGTCGTAACTCTTTATAACTTTCAATTGATTTGTCAGTTGGATATCACGAGTCTAAAGATAACACTAATTAAGGACTTGGCCTTGATTTAAAAATTTTCAAGCTCTGACAGCTTGTTGATTTTGCCCGGGTGGCACACTGGCACCGTCGCATCGGAAGCATCAGAATTTCAAAAAAAAAACATCGTTTAGTGCCTCAAAAATGCAGTTTAAGTTTTCGTACAACGATCGGTATTTTGTTTAGTTAAAAGCCTAAGAGATTATTCAAGAATTATCTATAAACAGCCGACACTAAAGCTAAAAAAAATTCTCAGTTATTAGTATCGCCTATTTATAAACAGCCGACACTAAAGCTAAAAAAATTTCATTTTAAGTCCCGCGCACCTCTTTCAAACGCACGCCTAGGGTTTAAAACATAGCCTTCACTTCGCTTCACGCTTCTCTCCGATCTGATCTTCTCAAACCTAGCCGCTTCTTCTAGGCAAATACCAGAAGATGTGATGCAATATGGTCCTGCGCATGCTTCACGAAAAGGAGCGTAACTTTTGATCCGTCCGTCGGATCGGGCTGAAATTTTGACAGGAACTCCACAGCCCAAAACCGAGTCTTCCTTCATGGACTTTTGGACCTTTCTTTATAATTTTAGAGTTTTTAGGGTCTTTTATGTATCTTTTATGTATCTTTTATGTATTTTCTGTTTTAGGGTTTGTATTTAAAGATACGTCATGTCTTTTATGTATTTTCAGCAAAAATATATGAGCATTCCAAATCAAAAATTTTCATTTTTAGAATTTTCTATGATTTATAGTGAATTTTTGAAATTTATTTAAAAAAAAAAAAAACATTAGTGTCGGCTATTTATTAAAAAAGTTGTGAATCAATGTCAAGTCCTTAATTAGTGTTATCTTTAGACTCGTGATATCCAACTGACAAATCAATTGAAAGTTATAAAGAGTTACGACATCACTTATAAATATATCAAATGTTTTATTTTTTGGCAAATACTCTAAGCAAAAAAAAACTAAAACTTCACAAATGAAAATATTAAGAAAAAAAATCAGATCTCTAAAAAAAAAAAAAACTACTGGACCGCCCAGGTTCCTGGCGGTCTGGTATGGAACTGGACCGCCAGCATGCCTGGCGGTTTGGTTATATTTGGAAAAACTCAGATTTTGGAGTTACTTTTGTAAAAAACTTTTTTTTTGGGTTATTAATTAAAATGGCCGCTCATAAGTTAGTTCCAAAGTCATCACTATATTAAATTGCATTTTTCCTAGAAGATTGTTTCGCAATTTAATATGCCACATCTTTTGAAGAATGGATATGAAGTGACTGTAGGAGACTTGAAAAAGTCAATAACATCATAATTTGGGTTGGATGTAATAAAATTTTAACCAAAAAGGAGGGAAACAAAATTAGAAGCAAGCTTTTTAATTCATATCTCTCTAATTAATCAAAATTTTACTTCCAAATCGGTTTAGTGGCAAAGGTGTTCAATGCCCTTCGTGTGGGAAGTTGAATGTTTGAAATCTAGATAAAAAAAATTTCCTTGTTAAAATATTAAATAGTTGGGTTACTTGGTCTCCTATTTTTACTAAAAAAAATAGGTTAACATGACTTTAGTGCTACAAGAAATTATAGTCATTTTCTTTTTCAATATTATTGCATTATGCAGCAATCCATGCAATATATAAACGGACGGTCTTGATTTATGTCGCATATAATTAAGTAACTATGGCTTAAACATTTGGTTACAAAAAAGGGAAAGAATTAATTAATAAAAAAAAGAAAAAAATTTCAGAACCTGTAGTCCGGTTCAGATCTATGTGTATATCAGGAGTGTTAAGTGACGCTCATAATTTTAATTTTTTTTAATTATGTATATGAAAATTTAATTAATTAATTTTTTATTTTTTAGTTTTTGTATAGTTTAAATCCCTCATAAAATAATAAATGTGTGCTTGTAGCTAGCTTAGTGATTAGAATTCCACTTGATATTTGTAAGATCTTTAGTTCAATTTCCTTTGAGTACACATTTTTTTAGTCTTCCTGTTCAAATTTTCTAATTCCGCCCATAACTGTAGTAATAAATATCCACAATCCAATTCCAAAGAAATTAAGATAGATATATAGTTATGTATCACACAACACTATATATAGATATATATACCACTTCCTAGGTCCATTCGGCCATATATATATACAATTTTTGCTAGGCCCATTTAGCCATAATGGACATGCCGCCGGCACCTAAGAGCACGGCAGAAAACGCGACCATCTGAAGTCTCACATTGCCCTGCAGCCTGGGCCCCAGGAAGTCAGCTGCCAACAAATCAACCAAGGCCGTGTAATTCAGAAGCCCAGCGGATGCGGCATTGAGAACTCCGACCACTATGAGTGCCGTCGGGCTGCCATCACGGTAAATGTTAGCGAGTGCAATACCTAGCGCTATGCCGAACGGTGTAGTGACTGAGAAGAAGAAGGCTAGGATTGACTTCATCTTCAGTTGGTACTCCGCCTAAAAAAAGAAATTGCATGCATGCATGGTATCTAAGTGAAAATATGAAGATGAAATATTATATTCTGAAGTGAACAATTTTGTTGAAAGAAATATTAATCTACTTTTCAGTTAGTCTCTACCCACATTAATTTAATTTCCAAGGGAAAAAGTACCTGAAGAATGCAACCACCGAGCCCCATTCCTTCAAAGAGCTGATGGAAGCAAAGAGCAGCTACAAGAGGCCTTATCATGCACACATTTTGTGAGGCACCCACCCCTAGACCTATTACCACTGAGTGCACTACTATTCCAAGTTCTAGCACCTGTCAAAGAAATAATACAAATTTAAGTTCAAAATGCTTCGCTGCATGTGGTTAAAATAGTGAAGTTTGCTTTTCTTGACTGTACTATTTTACTTTTTGTTAGAGGGGAAACAAAATGAATGTCTTAGTTATAGTATCTTAAATTACATAATTAACCATCTAAGTAATAACAAGTTCATCTTTTTATTAAGAACTAATAACTATTGCTCTGACCTGTGCAATAACACGGTGTCGTTGCAAGGCGACCTTTTTGTTCACTTCTAGGTCATGGCTCACAACTTCCATTGCACCCCCATGGCAATGGCTATGGCCATGAATTGCTGTTGCAGGACTCTCACTGCTTATAACCGCCACATCACTACTGCTTTTTTTCTCTCTGTTGTAGAACGTCAGCATCAAAGAGTCGACCAACAGCGTAAGAAGCGCTGCTAGCATGGCTATGAAAGCCGTGAACGGGAATTGGTGCCATGGTTTGTCTGCTAGGCAAGGAGACTGCAAGTTGTTGAATGAATCCGGCAGCACGTGCATGTATCCAGTGGCGAGAATGACACCGGAAGCAAATGCCTTGACCACGACAAATAGGTTTCTATCGGGGTGGAGTACCGGGATAGATTTTGTGACGAGAGGGAGACAAACCCCAATCATACTGGATATCAGTATCACAAAAATGGCGATTACTTTCAAGCGGAGAGCCTTTGGCTTGTTGTGGCATGTTCCTATGGTCTCTACACCACAGTCAGTATGATTAGTGGCAAGAGAGAAAGAAGGAAGGAGAAGTAAGAGGAGTAGGGACAAAGCTAGGGTTACGGTTTGGTTAACGGCCTTGTTTGACGCCATTGTGTTGTATCAGAATATATATCAGATATTCAGAGGTGGTTTGACTTGCTGTTTCAGGGATCGATGCACATGGATTTATAGCCTGGTATTCAGCTTTCGAACTCGATCGATTGACAAAAATGGGCAGGTTGACTATATTTGGGACCAATGAGAGAGCTCAAATGGAGGGTATAACAGGAAACATGAATTGTTCCGTGGCATTCTTGTGGAAAACACGTGGTGAGCTGCTCCGTACTCGTGCCCGTACGAAATTGACACTTCAACGGTACAACCCGTACATCAGTTTATGTTGTTGCGTACTCCATTTTATACAGATACTGGACATGTCCTGTGCACTGAGTATCTAACTTCAGAGTTATAACAATAATATTGCTTACAACGATCGATATATGTTAATTCTCTATCGTTTTGGTCTATGAATGAACTTAATTTGTGTTCAGAAAAAAATTTCTATACTTTTTATGGTAGATAAACAGATAATTATGCAAAAACATATAGTTTAGCTAGAAAATAATAATCAGAAATAATTATTATTGTGTAATCTCAAGGAAGAAAACGATGTAATACTGAAATTTTTCATCTTTAATTATCATCTCCAAAACAAATAACTATATTTTTCAAAAATTTTGAATTTTTACTCAGTCTGCCAATTCAATTGACTAATTAATCAAATTGAATTGGTCACCAATTCAATTGGCGGACCAGATATCGGTCCACCAATCTATATAGTCTTACCTACTTGTGTCAGCTTGAATTTATATTCTCTCCATTACTGCACAAAGGAATCTATTACAATTAGTGATTTGGATCATTTAATTTAGGGTAACTTGGCATGAATCTCACAGCCCAATAGTACTGCCTCTGTGCTAGTCCGAATTCCATAAAGACTGAGATTTAAAGCTTGAATTCCAAAACGGTTGAGATTTAATCTCAACAGTAAAATGAGAAAAATCGTTTAAGGTAGGATCAATACGGATCCGTGTCAATCCACCGCTTAATTCAAATGCTAAGTTGTACGATGACAAATGAAATACAAGCACAAAAATGATACAATACAAGTTGCATTCTATCTGTACTTGTCTGCAGTGTTGTAAAAAACGTTCATTTAGATCGATTAATTGGCCAATTAGTCATTGGCGGTGACTAAACCTTCATGAATTTTCCCGACTAATCGCCTGATTATTTCCGATTATGACCGATTATTCCTGATTATTCCTGATTAATCACTTGACAGTACCTTGTCCGTCCCACGACCGCATACCGTTATTTACAACATTGCTTCTCTACTTGAATTTTAAAGTTCTCAAAACTTTGACCTTTCTTATCGGATTTTATACAACCTACATCCAAATGTATTGTCAAGAACAAATAGCCCAAAAAAAAATTACAGAAATTAAATGGTAGTTAAGACTACATGAAGCTGGCCACAGAAAACCTAACCATTGACTTCTCTTGTAGTTACTACCAAGTTATCAAAAAGAAAAAATAATAATAATCCTCTTAAAATACTATAGCATATACTCCCTCTTTCTAAATTATATATGGAATATTTGTGACACCCGGATAAGACAAAACCCTAGTTAATTATTTCATAATCTAGACAATTATATATTGGATGTGAACATCTAATCTAATTAGATACTGACAGCACCAATAATTAAATTGATAAGACGTGGGGATTAATCTCAAGCGGTGTGGGATCCGTATCCTCCCAGGTACCTGTGTTGGTACCTGACTCAACACAATTGAAAAAGACAGCCTAGATTTAATTTCATTCGGTTCTTGCTCGGGATGCATCCAATTTTATCGTACTCAGTCCTGTAACATGTTACATGAGAGGATGTGAATTCAGCGGTGGGCTGACAAAGCGGACAAAAAAAGAGAGATTGCTTCGCCAATTGAATTGACGGACTGATATCTAGTCTGCTAATTTAATTGGCGATTAGACCAATTTGGTCCATTATATAATTGAATTGGTGGATATGGTAAAATCTGAATTTTTTTTTTTTTTTTAAAATACATAGCTCTAATCATAATAAATAATCACATAAAGTTAAACGAGTAGAAAAAAAATTGCATGTCACTAAAACTAAATATAAACATTATTAGATTTGTAAACAAGACACTAGATCTGTCAGAATTAATTTTTTGACTTGGTGTCTATATTGTTTTATGTTAATAATAAATTTGATTTAAATTAAGTGTAATTAATAACACTTAAATCTGGATGCATTGTTAGCATATATTTAACTTAATAAATTTCACAATTACAAAAAGTAATTTAAAATCCTACAATATGATCTATAGTGGATGCATATTATGCATATGACACATATTATGTAATTAAAAAAATATATAAAATTCAAATTGCATGGCATTTATGAGGGTGATTACATGTTTACAATTTGTTTTATATTTTAAAAGTTATGTAATAAAATGGGAGAGAAAATGTTGCTTTTGTTTTGGAACGTGGCAGCATCCTAGAGTCAGCAAAACTGGTGGAATTCCGTGGTGGGGTCCACATTAAGAAAAAACAGTGTAAATTAAGTTAATTGGCCTCTTTTTACTAAATTATTACCGTAATTATAAGTGGTGAACATTTCAACACAAAAATTATCCGTGCTCTTATTTTTTTATTTTATTTTTATCTCCATATGAGTATGTGTGTGTGTATATATATATATATGAGGAAGATCAAGTTACAACAATTTTTGAGTTACAACAAGTTACAATAACCATTTTCTACATTTTCAAAGTCCAAATCTTCGATCCAAACCGTTAGATGTAATCTCCACAATAAAATGTACTTAGAGACCAAATTTTATATTTTTTGGAATTTTTTTTACTATTTATTAAGATGGATACAAAAACTAGTCAAATTCAGACCATTGAATTTTGTACCCATCTTAATAAATAGTAAAAAAATTCCAAAAAATATAAAATTTGGTCTGGAAGCACATTTTATTGTGGAGATCACATCTAACGGTTTGGATCGACGATTTGGACTTTGAAAATATAGAAAATGATTGTTGTAACTTGTTATAACTCAAAAATTGTTGTAACTTGATCCCTTCTCTATATAACCCTCCTCTATACATATATATATATATATAGGATTTGGCTAATATGCTATGGGTAGCTAAGAGGCCTCCCGTGCTACGGCTCAATATTCGACTTTTTAAAATCCTAACGGTCGATCAGAACCATTCATCTTGTTCTCCATATTAATATGTGCTTGGAGACCAAATTTTACATTTTTTGGAAAATTTTTACTATTTTTTTAGATTTATTGAATATCGCTGTTTTTTATGGTCCAGATTTGTCTGAAAAACAGCGATTTTCAATAAATCTAAAAAAATAGTAAAAAATTTCCAAAAAATGTAAAATTTGGTCTCCAAGCACATATTAATATGGAAAACAAGATGAACAGTTCGGATCGACCGTTAGAATTTTGAAAAGTTGAATATTGAGCCGTAGCACGGGAGACCTCTTAGCTACCCATAGCACCGTAGCCAAGTCCTATATATATATATATATATATAACATTTTGTTTAGGTATATAATATGTAAATTCATGCTGGTGTGCAGGCTATTCCGTAATTAAGTATATATAGGCCATTTTCACATTCATTGTAACTGTTGACTTCTGAAACTTTGGGATCATTGATTAATTTTATCCCAATAACGATTGGATCACTTGTGATTAATAATTAATTAATTAATTTATTGTTGACTTTTGTAAAGATAGTACGAATCCGTACACTAGCTATCGTGTGCCTCTACACGACATGAACTACAAAGAAATGGTTGGTATTTGGATAATGAGGATGGTTCAAATGTCTTCATTTTTTGTGTCTCTATCGATCATGTTTTTATTTTTTAAAATTTAAATAATTCAAAATTTAAAACTTAAACGTCAAAATAAAACCGTTAGATGTGATCAATAAGTTGAAAAATCAACGTCTAGAAATTATCTACATTAGTATACATTTTTACAAGCTCAAGATGACAACCAAAACAAAGTTGAAATGCCATAATTTTTTACACGTGCATAGATAAAATGATATAGTTCATATCCAACGGTTTTATTTTGAATTTTAAGATTTAAATTTTAAGTTATTAAAGTCTTAAAAAAATGGATGCATAATGGAGGCACAAAAAATGGATGCATTTGAACCCTCCTCTTGGATAATATATTAGTTCTTTTTTAGTTATGCATACATATATTTATTTGATCTCAAAGTAATATACTGTAGTATAAACGAACAAGTTTCTTCAATTAATAACAACTTATAAGTTATCCTTAGATTGATGTTTTTCTCTTATTCTTTTTTTTTTTTGATAAAAGGCAATATATATGCCTATTTCATTTGCATTTCAACGGTATCAAGATACTGGACATGTCTTGCACTCTGTGCACCCATCGTCAAATTGTAATCATTTGTTCGAGTTAATTCGAGTTCAGATCCAGTGAAGTAATCTAATTTTTAAGTTTTAAATCGGAACCGTCCGATTTAAATCCGTGATAATCTATCCGAAGTGGAGCGTACACATTCTAATAGATGAATTCGAATTGTGAAACAATCTCGATCGAATGACGGATTCAAATGGGATGGTCTCGATTCAAAACCCGGAGATTAGGTTACTTTAAGAGATCCGGACCCATGTTAATTCTCTAACGTTTTGGTCTATGAATGAACTAATTAATTTGTGTTCAGAAAAAAATTTCTATACTTTTTTTTGGTAGATAAGCAAGTTAATTATACAAGAACATATAGTTTTGCTGGAAACTAATAATCAGAAATAATTATTATTGTGTAACCTCAAGGAAGAAAAAGATGTAATGCCGAAATTTTTATTTTTAAAGAGGGAGTATATATATGCCATAGTCAATGGTTATATTTTCTGTGGCCAGCTTCATGTAGTCTTAACAACTTTTAGTTTCTTCTAATTTCTTTTGGGCCATCTGTTCCATAGTGACAAATCAAAAGTTCGGGTTCGGTTCGGCGAGTTCAAAAATTCGTGATTCGGGTATAATTCGGGTATAATTCGGGAATGATTCGGTACACTACGGAAGCAAAAAAAAAAAAAATTTCAACAGAAAACACAAAAAAATTCCAAAAAAAAAAAAAAAAAATTCCAAAAAAAAAAAATTTTCCGTTTTTTTCGCGTTTTTATCGCGAATAAAACGTGATTCGCGTTTTATTCGCGAATAAAACGTATTATACGTTTTTCCCCGTTTTGAACGGAGTTCGGTTCGGGAACATCAAAAAAACGTTTTATACGCGAATTATACGCGAATTATTCGCGTATCATGTCACTATGATCTGTTCTTGAATCTTGACAACACATTTGTATTTAGGTTGTATAAAATCCGACAAGAAATGTCAAAGTTTTTAGAATTTTAAAATTCGAGTACAGACAAGTACAATATGTAAATTTATGCTGGTGTGAAGGCTATCCCGTAATTATATAATAGGCCAATTAATGTCACATTCAATGTATAACTGTTGACTTCTGAAACTTTGGGATCATTAATTAATTAATTTTATCCCAATAACGATTGGATCACTAGCTAGTGATTAATAATTAACTTATTGTTGACTTTCGTAAAGATAGTACAAATGGTTGGTATCTATTTTATTGATGTGCAAGTCGTATATTTGGATAATTAATTAGTTCTTTATTTATGCATACATATATTTATTTGATCTCAAAGTTATATATATACTGTAGTACAAGCCAACAAGTTTCTTCAATTAATAATAAGTTTTAAGTTATCGTTAGGTTGATGTTTTTCTCTTACTCTATCTTCACGTTTCCTTGAGGTATTAGAGGGGTGCGTGTCCCCTCATGTATCGGAGGGGTGTAATAAATAGACGGGTGGGATTAATTTCAATCTGACGTCTATAAAAATTATAATAAAATATATGTTTTGAGATACGTGTCTGGTTAAAGAAACGGTCCGAATTTATTTATTGCACTGGATGTGAATTCCCTTGACAGTGAGAGCTAATAATTTGTACGGCCGTCTGACAGCTGCAATAGAAATCTAGAAATATATAATGGGTTTGGTTTTTCAATTCAAATCCTTACATTAATGTCTGGCTGATTTTTTTAATACCATCAATTAAATAAAAAAAATAGAAAAATGTTCTCAATTTTTTTTTCTTTTTTTAAAAGGGTAATTATAATTTCCCCCGCGTTTCAATCCCCCGAATATCCCCCGTTTTATCCAGTTACTCAAAATTTCCAAATCCAGTTACTAACAACTTTTGACTACTGTTGACCTGTTGTTACCAATTGAACTTTTATTATTATTTAAAATCAAATTTCTTCTTCTTCTCCAAAAACACATCACCCTTAACTCCGTCGTTTCTACTCCACCGTCAGTATCGCTGAATAGATCGTCCTAAATGGCAGATGATATCCTTGCGCTTTCCCCGCCCGAGCTCCTCCGCCTCCTCCGCTCCTCTCACCTTGGCCTCTGGCTCGGGCACCGACAGGTCAATCTGCCTCTTGAACCACTATCTCCAGTCGGATGTCCTCTCTCGCAACTCTCACCTCCTCTTCTCTCCCATCTCTTTGTCAAGCCTCCACCTCTCTCTCCCCCCCTTCGTCCAGAAAACTCCAAAAAACTCTCACCTCTTCACTCTAGAAAACTCGCGAGGACCTTGCCATGCCCAGATCCGTGCTCAAAATCCACACGATCCAGCTTAAGAACCTTAATACAACAGATGATTTGTTTACACCATTCTAAGAAGCTGTTGAAGTTCGCTACTAAGGTGAGAGATAAGAGACTAGATCATACGATAAAGGTTGGGTTGTACAGAGAGGCGAGGGTTTTTATCGCCAGCATTGTCATTCCCTTTTATCCAGTAGATCTATTGCTTTACGTTGATTTATTTGGATTTTATCATTTTTGCTTCAATTGCTTCACGTATACCAAGTGTTTGTTAAAATGCCTCAATGAGTTATCAAGTATGCAGTGGTCCGTATTTCTCTCAACAATTCCTCTTTTCATAGAAATATGTACAGATTGACAATACAATTCACAATTCTTTTCTCAAACTCAAGTAGATACATTCAGTGGTGAGGTTTTGAAGGGAAACCGTGTATGTTGGAAGAGAATGTTGAGGTGGACAAAAAATGGATGCTATCCGAGTTCGACACTCTTGTCACTGCCTTCCTTTTGCGACATGTTTTCAATTCACATGATGCGAAAAAGTAATGATGATGATGCTCCTCGGTTTCGTATATGGTGGTTTACCGCAACTGTTGAGGCGTATCATATATGTCAGTAAAATATTATGCAAATTCATAAAGTCCCATTAGTGCTTCTATATTCAAATAGCAAGCACTCATATGCATAAGGTTTCTTTATTTTTAAATTATACAATTTATTTTTAAGTACTAGAAGAAGAAGAATTACTGAAAACAATTGGTCACCGCCAGATAATTTATTACTTACCATGAATTAAGGATGTATGATTTTGAATGTACATGTACAGTAAAAACTCGTGGTTTTCTCTTTTATCCATTGTTTTCTTTTATTATAAACACAAATATAGAAGAGGTGTTGATGCATTTAACTTGGAGCTTAATCAATTGGAGAATTGAATGAAGTCAGAGGTGCTGATGCATTTAACTTGGTGAGTGGATCTCTCTCAATATATGAAATTTTGCATGAGAATTTAAATTGTATTTCTGTTCTAGCTAGCTTTATTTTTCTATTAAAAAAATTAATAGAATTTGTTAAATACAAACACTTGATGCATGAACTGTTTACATTTGTTTAATGAGGTATGAATACTTGCAATACTTGAAATTAATATTATCAAACATCATCCAGTGCCATATGGAAAAAAAATTAATATAATTTGTTAGATACAAACACTTGATGCATGGAGTATTCATCTTTTGTGTCTATATTCCTCTTGCTCATGCAGTAGCGAGTTATATGAAAAAAAAACAAATATTCATTAATGGTGAATTAGATCAATGCGTAGTAAGTACTAAGAAATGACAGAAAAACAAATTTTGAAAAAATAGATGTGTATGAGTCAATACTTGATGTCTTAGGTATGAATACTTCAACGTATATGAATGAATATTTGATATCTTAAGTTTGAATATTTCAACGTATATGTATGAATACTTGATATCTTATGTGTGAATACTTCAATATATATGGATGAATACTTCAATGAAGTATGTTTTGTTTCTTTTAAATATTGATTTTGTTTGTAACATTTCAATTACATAATCTGTAAAATTTGATATATTATTTTTGTTTCGACAGTGAAACATATGACAACTATTTTTTATTTCCAAAAAATAAAATTGAACCAGAAAGCAATAAAACAATGTTCAATACTATTTGGCTGCTCTTGTAAAATTAATCAAGGTATGCACATATGCTTGTAATACACGTAATACATGAACTATTTACACTTGCAAGACGGGGATGAATACTTTCTCGATGAGGTATGAATACTTGAGTGATGAGAAATGAATACTTTTGCAACAGACAACTTGAAAGTATGTCATCATAGATCTCATTGGAAAGATAAAATTGTGTAGAAGACGTTCGTGGTTTTAGATTTTCAAAATTTCTCACAAATCGTCAGAAATATTGGTTAGATTGAACGGAGAAAAAAAACTCACTTCTAAAAACGTGTAAAAAATGGATGAGTGATGTGTCCAGCTTTTATATTTACACTTGCACGGTGAGGATGAATACATTCTCGATGAGTGATGAATACTTGTGCCACGGACAACTCGAAAGTATGTCATCATAGATTTCATTTGAAAGATAAAATTGTGTAGAAAACGCTCGTGATTTTAGATTTGCAAAATTTCTCACAGATCGTCAGAAATATTGGTTAGATTGAACGGACAAAAAATCCACCTCTAAAAACGTGTAAAATATGGATGAGTGATGTGTCTAGTTTTTATATTTGTACTTGCACGACGAGGATGAATACATTCTCGATAAGGGATGAATACTTGTGCAACGGACAACTCGAAAGTATGTTATTATGGATCTCATTTGAAAGATAAGATTATGTAGAAAACATTCGTGGTTTTAGATTTGCAAAATTTCTCACCAATCGTCAGAAATATTGATTAGATTGAACAAAGAAAAAAATCCACCTCTAAAAACGTGTAAAAGATGGATGAGTGATGTGTCCAGTTTTTATATTTGCACGACGAGAATGAATACTTTCTCGATAAGGATGAATACTTATGCAACGAACAACTCGAAAGTATGTCATCATGGATCTCATTTGAAAGATAAAATTATGTAGAAAACATTCGTGGTTTTAGATTTACAAAATTCCTCACCGATCGTCAGAAATATTAATTAGATTGAACGAGGAAAAAAAACTACCTCTAAAAACGTGTCCAGTTTTTTTTTAAATACTTGATATATTAGTTATGAATACTTGATGTGCTATATGTGAATACTTGATACATTATACATGAATACTTGCTCGCGCCAGTTTTAAAATCTTTCAAATATTAGATGGTCCCCAAATAGTAAGTGGTCTCCTAGGTAGTTATTAGTTATCCAGGTAGTTAATGACTGGGGGATAAATGGGGGATTGTTACGGGGGATAGTTAGGTTCTCCCTTTTTAAAAACTGATCCAACTGCAAAACAGTACACGGTTCTCTTTTGACCGAGTTTTTTTAAAAATATCCAAATTTATAAATATTTTATTATAAATAACCACAGTTTTGTCAAAATTTTATTTTTGCCCATACAGTTTGAAATTTTGTTTTTATTTAAAAATTCGGACCGTATATATTCCTTACGGTTTGGAAATTTTTTTTTTTTTGAGCCCAACTTTGCACCTCTGGTTAACATATCAAAACACCGTCAAAAATTATGAAAATTTACCGACATGCATTCTTGACTTCATAGAAGAATACTGTGAAGTTTCATACAAAATCTCAAAACAGATCGTGAGATATCAGCTCTCAAATATTGCCCAAATTGCTGAAGGAGTGCTTCTGAGCCCAAATTTGCACCTCTGATTAACATATCAAAACACCTTTAAAAATCATGAAAATTTACCGACATGCATTTTTGACTTCATAGAACAAGACTGTAAATTTTAATACAAAATCTCAAAACAGATCGTGAGATATCAGCTCTCAAAAATTGCCCGAACAACTAGTGTATGAGTGCTTTTGAGCCCAAATTTGCATCTCTGATTAACATATCAAAACACCTTCAAAAATCATGAAAATTTACCGACATGCAAAGTTGGGCTAAAAAAAAAAAAAATTCAAAACGTAAGGAATATATACGGTCCGAATTTTTAAATCAAAAAAAAAATTCAAACCGTAAGGAATATTTACGGTTTGGGCAAAAATAAAATTTTGATAAAACTGTGGTTATTTATAATAAAATATTTATAAATTTGGGTATTTTTAAAAAACTCGGCTCTTTTGAAGTGGACCGCCACAATGTGCGGTAGTTCTCTCTCTTTCTTAAAAAAAAAAAGAAGTTTCAAAATGAAAACACTAAACTAATTTTTTTATAAAGTACTAAACTAAATCTCATAGATTGTCTTTCTTTTTAATAACATATCTTAGATCTGAATACCAAAAACACTAAATAAGATTTTAAATAATTAAATTTATATGAATATATTTGAACTAAAAAAAATGAAAATATAACAAAAAAAACTTTAGATTTGACAATGTATACACTTAAATGAACAATCTAAAAAAAATCACATTTTATATCAAATATTAGTTACATGAATAACATTCTAACTAACAAAATATATACAATAAAAAACTCTAGATTTGATACTTTATACACTTAAATGATCAATGCATAAGAAAAAGTATGGTAAAGAACAAAAAAATTGAAAATTTGACCAAAAAACTTAATTGGAAAACTTCAACTCAAGTTTGAGGTTTTCCTTTTTTTTTTTTTTTTTTTTGCAATTCTAAATTTCAAAAAACTTCATGGATGTCAGAATCAATATCTTCTACTGGCAAGTTTTCTGAAAAATGGTCATATGTTGAAATCGGACACTCGAGCTTCAAGATACACCTGTTTAAAGTTTTTCATCATTTTTCGTCTTCAAGATACGCCTGTTTATAAGAGATGTCTCAGATAAATACATGTACAACCTATAAGTGCTTTAGAAATGAGAGAAATTAATGACTTACAAAAATTAGATAAAGACACATTATAATAGAAATACATGGATCGATGACGTGAAAAATTTTGTATTTCTTTTATCACACACGAATCCTACAATAAAACCGTGTACATTTGTTGTAGCACTCATAAACATCCGTCTGAAAGAATGATTATGTCATTTAGTCAGGTTTTAGATAATATTTTTGTTTTCTTATGTCATTTAATCAGAGTTTTATCATTAGAAAACTAATGATATTAATCATTAAAAAATAATTGATGAACAATTTCATTACTCAATTATTTCTCAATTTTCAAAAATTCACTATACTGTGTAGCGGTTGGGTCAGTTTTCAAAATAAAAATTTCTGATGGCATTTTTGTAATTTTTTTATTTAATTGAGGGTATTAAATATATTATAAATTCACGCAAGGCCTTGAGAAAAATAATTTCGAACTTGATTGACAAAAATGGGCAGGTTGAATTTTTTAATTTTTTTAGATCAATGAGATGAGAGGGCTCAAATGGGGATCAAAATCTGCTGTTATTTTTGTGCATGAATAGTGTTCCTGCTATTCCTACTTTTCAAATCTAATCAGTAAATTTATTTCGATATGCATGCATATAAAAGTTTTGAAAAAAGGCTTTGAGATTCGTTCTAAAAAAAAATTGAACGGTTTAATTCAAAAAAATAGAGATAGCAGGATTACTGTTTACATGAAAAAAATAGCAGTGAATTTCATCAAATGGAGGGTATAACAAGAAACGTGAGTGGTCCCGCGTCCATTCCGTAGCAGTGAATTTCATCAAATGGAGGGTATAACAAGAAACGTGAGTGGTCCCGCGTCCATTCCGTACTCGTGAGTCGTGCCCGTACGAAATTGAGTATTCAACGGTCCATTTTTTTGAGATACTGCGACACTGGAGATGTCATGCGCATTCTGAGTATTCTACTGGAGGTTTTTTAAAGGTTAGTGAGCATTATCTCACCAACAATTTGTATTTATTAATGAAAAAATATTTACCAAGTCACACAATAGCTAGGTTAAAGGCTTAAAGCCTAGTCCACACTCAACACTACATCACCAAAGTTTATTTATAAAATTTAGTTAGTGTCATAAAAATAATTATTCTACATCGTATGGAATTTACACATAAGACCTCAAGCTTTTAAATATTTTAAAAGAATCAGTTATGTGAAGAATAAAAATTTGTGTATATTTATTTCTTATCAAAATAACAATTGTTACTGTTTTACTGTTTAATCTACTTTTGGTTATTTTTATATTTATTAAAGCACTCTATCTTTTCGACGTTAGTTTTGAAATATATCTATAAGGTCTTACATTATATTATTTTAGAGGAGGATTCAAATGCCCAAATTTTTTAGATATATCATAATTCCGAAAAAGATAAACCAAACCATCATGTTTTCTGAAAATTTTGAATTTTGACATGGTCGCATTCCCAAAATGTGGCCAATTTCGAATTTAGATATATATATTTATATCTAAATAAACTCACAATTAAACCTGTTGACTCACTGATCCAACCTGTAAACTATTGAATTGAAGTTTTACCGGATTGATATCCGGTCTATGGTAACATTGGTTTTGTGGTATTATTGTGCAGGTATGAGATCACATATTTTCGGTTCTCTTTCATTTTTGTTAATTGATGAGTGTGCTGTGGTTTTTTGCGGTTGCCTTGTAAATAAATACAGAAATGGGGTTTCGTTGTTTTATGTTGGATGCAACCGAGATGAAGATGCATGTCAAGTTTATTGATTTCCAAGATCTCTCTAGCATTGCATGTCAAGTTTATTGATTTTTGCAAGATCTCTCTGGAAGCTATGTAGCAATGACACGCGCGTTCCAAATTTGGCGTACCTGTATTTTGACACGGACACCTGTACAGTACACGAAGATACATTACCGACACAGACAATAACACCAGGGTACACAATCTAAGACACGCAATAGACACGGCACTTCACAGATATATAATATTGTTTTGTATTATATACCTTTCAAATATAAATATTATTTTGCACATGCTTTATTTTGTTTAAAGTCCATAGTTACATATGAAGGACGACAAAAGTAAAATAGAAGAAAGACTAATTATTATTTGGGCCCATAGCCCATTTATGTTTAGATCAGGGCCCATTTCCTTCGTCCTTTAGTTCAGTGTAGTTCAGAGCCGACGAATGGGGAGCTCTCAGTCTCATTGCTCTAAACTCTAAACCCTTTCCCTTTCGCTTACTAAGCTGTGAGTCTGTGACCAATGAGTACAACGATTCTCTTTCTGAGGAAGCTCCCTCGCATCCGTCCATCTCTTCCCCTTACTAATCTCACCTCCTCCTTTTATCGCCTTCTCTCCACCGCTGTTACTACTCGATCGCCACCTCCAAATCCACACTTCGTTGCAGTAGACTACCTCATCCAATCGTACGGGCTTCCTTCTGATGGAGCTCTGCGGGCATCGAAGGTAATCCAACACCTCAAATCGCCTCATAAGCCCGATGCGGTGCTCTGCTTCCTGAGACAGACCGGTATAAGCGAATCGGACATAAGGACCGCCGTGTCCAGAGAGCCTCGCCTCCTCGTCTCCGATGTGGAGAAGAACTTGAGACCTAATGTGGTCAAGCTACAAGAAATCGGCTTATCCATTGAAGACATCTCTGGTATCATTTCCCACAGCCCTGAACTGTTTCTTTTCAATATTGTGGAAAAAATTGATTTCTGGATGCGGGCTCTTGGCTCATTCAAGAATATGTCTGTGCTCCTCAAAAAGGGGTCGGTCATCCTTCTTTATAACTTGGAAAAAGTTATTGTGCCGAACCTATCGGTCCTTCAAAACCAATGTGGTTTATCTGTTTGTCAAATTGTTCAGTTGATTAAGTCAGGTTCTAGATTGATTGGATTAAGGCCTGAAGCTATGAAGGTAATGGTTAAGAGAGCTGAGGAATTGGGGTTCAGCTGTTCATCACAAATGTTTGTGTATGCATTAATTACTGTTGCCTCTGTGAATAAAAACATTCTAAATTCAAGGGTACATTACTTCAAAAGTCTGGGGCTTTCACAGGAGGAGGTAGCCATTGTGATTAGTAAAGCTCCTTTGTTGTTGAAGATGACGGAGGAGTCATTGGGTCGCAAAATGGAGTTCCTGATGGAGGAAGCAGGTTGTGGTAAAATTGATGTGGTCCACAATCCAACTCTGCTTCTATACAGCATGGAGAAGCGCCTTTTTCCAAGGAGCATAGTTCGAAAGATGTTGATGTTGAAAGGACTTCCAGTGGCAAATAAAGCTTTTGTTTCTTTTTTTCAGCCAAGTGAGAAGGATTTTTTGGAGAAGTTTGTTATACCATATGAGAGTGATATTCCCGGGCTTGGCCAAGCATATGCAGATGCTTATTCTGGGAATACTGGGGCTAATAAGTAGTTCTAGAGTATATCAAATTGACTCTTTGTAGGTTTATGTACTGCATTTTAGATACTATAATGTTAGGTTTTTATATTTTTGTTTTTGTTTTTTGTTTTTTGTTTTTTGTCAGCTCTGTGTTATAATGATATGTGAAATTGTGGAGCTCTAATTCTTGTTTTCTCGATATACATTGCCTTCATTAGGCACAAATCCTCTTTCAATTGCAATTGTGAATGAGTGAGTCTATGGTACTATGCATATCACGGGTTGGTTGGTAATACGGATCAATATTATTATTTTCAAAATTCTAACGGTCGATCCGAACCGTTCAACATATTCCCCATATGAATATGTACTTGAAGACCAAATTTTATATTTTTGAGAATTTTTTTACTATTTTTTAAGATAGTTAGAAAATCACTTGATCTGAAAATTCTGGACCATCCAAAAACAGTGATTTTCTATGTATCTTAAAAAGTATTAAAAAAATTTCAAAAAATATAAAATTTGGTCTGCAAGTACATATTCATATGGGAAATATGTTGAACGGTTCGGATTGACCGTTACGATTTTGAAAATAAAATTATTGATCTGTATTACGAACCAAATCGTAATATGCATAGTACCATAGACTCACTCATTGTGAATTGTCTTCATGGTTTCTTAATCATGTTGTGGGATTAGGATCTTATAACTATTTGGTATTATTCATGGAAGATAACATACATCAAGTAATTAGATATGAAATGTCTTTGCTCTAATGAATTGATATGGGTTCCTACTTCTTAGGGGTTAGGTACCATCTTGTCAGAATTCTGATCCACTAAATCAACTGAAATCTCGAGTTTGGATCCGGACAGTCTGATTTGTTTTGACACGAATATTAAAGGGTCTCGTACATTCCACCTCGGGCTGAATTGGCTCGGATTCTGAGCCGATGGTCTGTATCCAAACTCAAAACTTTGTGTTACTTTAGAGGATTCAGATCCATCTTGCCAAGGGTTATTCACTAATGCATAGGTAGGGTCGTGTCAGAGTTAGCCATTGAAGTTTGGTAAGTCCTTACCCGTCTGGTAAAATAGTTGGCAAACTATTTGACAAAAGAATTCCATAAACCTACAGTCTACTGATCCCACAAAAATTTGACTAAGGATCAGATACAAAGGATTTTCTGATAGGATCAGCAATTCTTGACACAAACATGGGTCTTCAAATCATTTATTTTCTGTGTGAGATCGCAACAGATGGATCGGGTTCTGCTTAGAAATGACTAAACAATTTGCAGCTTCCTCTTCCCCCATTTCCTTCTCCTTGCCACTGTCACTCAGCACTCAGCAGCTACTGTGATGCTCCTATATCAGAAGAACCTAATTCTCTGTCTTCCTCCTTTGGGCATCTTCTTGACCTTCTCCATCTATCATTGAGTCCGTATCCTCTGAGATATCTCAATTTTTCAGTTTATCGAAAGCCGGTCAAATTTTTTCCGGTTCCTATTCGGAATGCATGGGGGCCACTATTATTGTGCTTTGAGATTCATGCATAAAAAGTTTTAAATTGTCGTATTTTTCACATATCAACTTAAACTTTTAGATATCTCAGGGGATGCGAATTCAGACCTCCTCTCACCGGGAAAAACTACAATATATAGTTTAAAATTTTGGTCACTTTGTAGTTTAGTTGTATTGGATCTTCAATTGCACCAGCTATGATTTCATTTTGTTAATTTTTTTGTTTAGGTTTTTCTTTTATGCCTTTCTTTTTCTTTTTTCTCAAAAGATGCTCCTTTATGTAGTAACTAGTAAAATACTCAGCGTCATGCATGGGCCTCTTTAATTTGTAAATATTAAAATTATAGTTAGTCTTGTGAAGCTTATAATTCAACTTCATAAATTCAATCCACAATGTTTGTAAACAGAAAAGTTTGCAATCTAAAAGTACATAGTTCACACACTAAGATAAGAACAACAAAATCTACTTAATTTATTATAAAATTTACAACTCCACATAATCAACCTATATAGGCATTCAACAACCCATTAATTTTGTGCATAAAATAGTGGGTTTCCGGGTCGATAGTTTCTCTAAAACGGATTATATATTTTAATTTTTTTTTAATAAAAATGTAAATAATGAGGCTATGGTAATATGCATATTATGGATCCATATTTTTATTTTTCAAGGTCAAACAGTCGATTGGAACTATTAAACATAATTTTCATATCAAAATATACTTGTAGACCAAATTTTATATTTTTGTTTTACTAAAACAAGGTAAAAAGTAGTTGTTTTTGGATGGTTCAAAATTGTCAAATTAAGTGATTTTCAACCTATCTAAAAAAATAGTATATTTTTTAAAATATAATAATTGGTCTGCTAGTATATTTTCATATAAAAGATCATGTTAAGCTCTTCAGATCTATTTTTTAAACTTAAAAATAAAGATATGAGTGCATAACGTGGACCGTTGTGTAATATGTGCAACCATAGCCTCACTCAAAGGTAAAATATGTATTATATAAATTTAAAAAAATATTAATTGAAAAGTCAATAAATTGAATAAATTTGTGAGTTTTTATAAAATTTTAAAAATTAAATATAATATTATAAAATTTTTAAGACGAGATGCGCAATTTTGAGTTTTTGGAAAAGTATACGTAAAATTCCCTCAATAATGATAATAAGCTGCAAAATCCGACGGAAGAAACTCAGATGCGGATCGCATGATCAAGAGTTTAAGACAGAATTTGCATCCACTGAGATATCTCAAACTTTGAGTGATTTTTTGAAAAATTTTAATCGTTCAAATACGCTATGCACGAATCTCAAAGAACCAAAATACTGCTCCTGCGCTGTACCAGAATAGGCACCGTACACGTCGGTCACGCAAAAGTTGAAATATCTCTGAGGATCCCCAATCCTTCCCCCCCTCACAAATGAATGAAACAAGTCAAACAACGTGTATTTTTACATCGGAGAATTCAGCCTAAACAGGCCTTTAGGGCCCAAACCCATTTATCTATATGCTTAGGTCAAGCCCATTTATCTAATAGCTCCGTTGAACAAAACGAAAACACTTTCAGTCTTTGCTCACAAACCACTGAGACTGTGAGCCTGTGAGGCTGTGACTATGAGTACAGCGGCGATATTATATCTGAGGAGACTCCCTCGCCTCCGTTCATCTCTTCCCCTTACTAATTTCACCTCCTCCTTTTATCGCCTTCTCTCCACCGCTGCTACTACTCGATCGCCACCTCCAAATCCCCACTTCGCAGCAGTAGACTACCTCATCCAATCGTACGGGCTTCCTTACGATGAAGCTCTGCGGGCATCGAAGCGGATCCAGCACCTCAAATCCCCTGATAAGCCTGATGCAGTGCTCTGCTTCCTGAGACAGACCGGTATAAGTGAATCGGACATAAGAACCGCCGTGTCCCGAGATCCCCGTATCCTTGTCTCCCATGTGGAGAAGAACTGGAGACCTAATGTGGTCAAGCTACAAGAAATCGGCTTATCCATTGAAGATATCTCTGGTATCATTTCCCGCAATCCTGGACTGTTTCAATACAATATTTTGCCAAAGATTGATTTCTGGATGCGGGCTCTTGGCTCATTAGAAAATATGTCTGTGCTTCTCAAAAGGGGGCCGACACTGATTAATTGTAGCTTGGAAAAAGTTCTTGTGCCCAACCTATCTTTCCTGCAAAAACAATGTGGTTTATCTGTTCGTCAAATTGTTCGGTTGATTAAGTCAGCTTCTCAATTGATCTCATTAAAGCCTGAAGCTATAAAGATAAAAGCAAAGAGAGCTGAGGAATTGTTAGGGATCAGCTGTTCGTCACAAATGTTTGTGCATGCATTAAGTACTGTTGCCATTGTGAATGAAAGCACTATAATTTCAAGGGTAGATTACTTGAAGAGTCTGGGGCTTTCACAGGAGGAGGTTGCCATTGTGATATGTAAAGTTCCTATGTTGTTGCAGAGAATGGAGGAGTCGTTGGGTCGCAAAATGGAGTTCCTGATGAAGGAAGCGGGTTGTGGTAAGATTGATGTGGTTCACAATCCAGTTTTGCTCTGTCTAAGCTTGGAGAAGCGGCTCATCCCCAGGAACCTTGTCCGGAAACTCCTCAAGTCGAAAGAATTTCCAGTGGCAAATAAAGCTTTTGCTTCGTTTATGCAGCCTAGTGAGAAGGATTTTCTGGAGAAGTTTGTTATACCATATGAGCATGATATTCCCGGGCTTGGCCAAGCATATGCAGATGCTTATTCTGGGAATACTGGTTCTAATAAGTAGTTCTAGAGTATTTCAAGTTGACTCTTTTGTAGGTTTGTATACTGCATTTTAGATTCTATAATGTTAGGTTTTTATATTTTTGTTTTTGTTTTTAGTTTTTTGTCAGCTCCATGTTATAATGATATGTGAAATTGTGCTTGATTGTGCAGCTCTACTTCTTGTTTTCTTGATATACATTGTCTTCATTAGGCACAAATACTCTTTCAACAGTAATTGTGAATTGTCTTCATGGTTTCTTAATCATGTTGTGGGATTAGGATCTTATAACTATTTGGTATTATTCATGGAAGATTACATCTGAAATGTCTTTGCTCTACCTGCTTTAATGAATTGATATGGGTTCACAAAAGTAACTCAAATCTCGAGTTTGGATCCAGACAATCTGAATTGTTTTGGCACGAATATTAAAGGATCCCATACTTTCCACCTCGGACCGAATTAGCTCGGATTCTGAGCCAATGGTCTAGATCCAAACTCAAAGTTTGTGTTACTTTAGAGGATCCGGACCCATCTTGCCAAGGGTTATTCACTAATGCCTAGGTTGGGTCATGTCAGAGTTAGACAGTCATCGAAGTTTGGTAAGTCGTTACCCGTCTGGTAAAATAGTTGGCAAACTATTTGACAAAAGAATTCCATAAACCTAGAGTCTACTGATCCCACAAAAATTTGACTAAGGATCAGATACAAACGATTTTTTGAGGATCAGCAATTCTTGACACAAACATGGGTAAACAATTTATTTTTGTGCAAGACTGCACCAGAAGGATTGGGCTCCGCTTAGAGACGACTAAACAATTCGCAGCTTCCTCTTCCCCCATTTCCTTCTCACCTTGCCACTGTCACTCAGCACTCAGCACTCAGCAGCTAATGTGATGCTCCTATATTGGAAGAACCTAACTCTCCAACTTCTTCGCCTTCTCGATCCATCTATCATCGAGTCCGTATCCTCTGAGATATCTCAATTTTTCAGTTTATCTAAAGCCAGTCAATTTTTTTTCAGTTCCTATTCGGAAAGCATGCGAGCCACTATTATTGTGCTTTGAGATTCGTGCATAAAGGTTTTGAATGGTCCGTATTTCTCACATATCAACTTAAAACTTTGAGATATCTCAGGGGATGCGAATTCAGACCTCTCCCCGGGAAACACTACAATAGTTTAAAATTTAGGTCACTTGGTAGTTTAGTTTAAAACTTTGAGATATCTTTAATTGCACCAGCTATGATTTCATTTTGTTAATTTTTTTGTTTTGGTTTTTCTTTTTTGCCTTTTTTTTTCTCAGTGCTCCTTTATGTAGTGACTAGTAAAATACTCAGCGTCATGTATGGGCCTCTTTAATTTGTAAATACTAAAATTATAGTTACTCTTATGGAGCTTATAATTCAACTTCATAAATTCAATCAACAATATTTGTAAACAGAAAAGTTTACAATCTATCACTGTGATCGGAAACAAAATAAGTAAGAATTCAATTGAATAGAAAAGAAAAGAATATAATATACACATTGCAAATCCTAATACTAATTCATGAATAATCCATACAAAAGGTTCCAGTATGAGCTATTTTAGAATTGACAATTTTTGTTACTGATCACAAAGGACAGGAGGACGTGAATATTTATGATGATTAGAGAATCATTTCGATCAAGTAACTAACTAAGAGAATTAAAGCATATAAAGTAAGTGGGTCGCTGTTTTTTCTTTGAATCAAGCGTGAAGGTCCACCAGTGTAAACTTTTATTGGTACATTGGTACCATACCAGAGTTTCTACTGGCTACAACAAGGAATACTGTTCTGTGAAACTGAAACTGAATTCTGGCTATGCATGCCTCAATTTTACTCCAAGTTGGTTGCAGTTCTCTCCAGTGGTGATTTATCCACCTTGTTTTATGGTACATGGTGTCAAATTGTTAAACATATAATTTATTTACTCAGATTCCAATTCCTAACAGTTAATTTAAATAACTTGTCTGCCTTAATCCCATGTGCTTATCTGTGATGACATAATTTGCAGTCTATATTATTGAACCATTTTTCTTTGCAGTCTTTATATTTTATTATTCACTGTTTAGCCTAACTCTTCTGGATTGGAGTATGCAAAAGTAAAATACACTTCATGTGATACACTAACATTTCAGCTTGTACGAAGGATAAAGATTACACGGTGCTAACACAGCAATTACTATTTTCATTTTGGCAGTCTTATCCCATTTGACTTAGATGTATTTTGAGTTTGATTATTATATGGTGCAAGTTTCTCTTGTTTATTTTTTGTCAGAACTGAGTTGTTTCTTAAACAACCAATTAATAGTTCACAGGGACTTTTACTGCATACTCCAATCACTTCCTCTTTTTATCAGCTTCTCTCCACCGCTACTATTCAAGCAGTACCACCAAATTCGAGCATCCGATTGTGCGAGCTTCTCTCCTTGTAGAGTACCTCATCCGATCGTGCGAGCTTCCTTATCAAGATGCAATTCGAGCATCCAAGCGGATTCAGCACCTCAAAACCCCTGAGAAACTTGATGCAGTGATCTGATTCCTGAGACAGATCGGTATGAGAAAATCGGACATAAGGTATCATTTCCCGCAGCCCTCTTCTGTTTCGGTTCTATATTGTGCCAAAGATTGACTTTTTGATGCGGGCTCTTGGCTTATTAGAAAATATGTCTGTGGTTTTTAAAAGGGGGACGACACTGCTTAATTATAGCTTGGAAAAGGTTATTGCGCCCCGCAGTAATAATTGACATAATTCATCAGTATTTTTTCAATTAGATTTTGAATTTAAAGGGACTGTTAATAATATAATGACGAATATTATATAATTAAAAGAAGCATCAGCATACAATTAAACAATATAGTGATATTTTCTTCAAGTTCTTTATTAAATTTTCAGCCAATATATACCAAGCTTTTCTATTTCTCTTTTTTCTTTAAAATTTCAAGGAATTCTTAAAATTATTGATTCTTATTTTTATGTATTTGCATCACTTTTGTTTGACATTATTTTTACCCTATTTCTCATTTATGTTTCCGTAAATTAGATTCTCTATCAAAGTTTGACCGACCTGGGCAAATTTAAAAAAATTCAACCAAACTGGTCAGATCTGTTAATTTATATTTAATGTTGGATATTTAAAAAAAATCGGCATCATGCACTGATATCTATCTGTCATGTGTTAGTAGGAGTATCAATTTGGGGATAATTTGGAGATTTTTAGTAAATTGTGATTGTCATTTTTTTTTAAACATATGCTCTTAAGCTTTCATTACTAGAACCAGAAATGTGTACAATATTGTTACATGTCACAGTGAGGATTAAAACCTTGAATACACAGCAGAAGAAACACAGTAAGGATAGTAAAACCAATATAGTCTAAAATAATGATTCTAGCCAAGTTTGCAAGAAAGTGGGCCACGCCAGAGAAATCTGATTTGGGGGGGAGTTACAAGTTTGCAAGAAAGGGTCTATATAAATGCCGATTAATAAAGAGTTCTTTCTGAATCATATTTTCAGTTTAGCGAATAGATTACTCTCTCATCCATATTTTAATTTCATATATACTGCGCACAAATACTCATAATTAAAAAGGAGCTAAAATAACATAAAAAATTGCATCGACAAGTCAGGTACATATAGTGAAATATATGATTTTACTTGTGTGAAGTCAAATTAAAGCAGCACATAACACAAAAAAGAATACAAACTGAAATTGAATAGTATCATAAGCAAGCCAACTAATATGAATAAATTAATGAACAGGAATCATTGAATTACCTTTGAAACAGTCTCTTCCATATTACAAAGTGAATATGCTTTATTTTCCATTGTTCTTCTCCTTGCAGCCTGTTCTTGACCACTTCCGAACAACACTTATTAGTGAACTTGTTAAGGTTGACCAAATATTGAAAGTCAGGAACTATTTTCAGGCTACCACTGTACAGGAAGAGTTGGTTGAGCATGGGCATAGCACCCTCCTCTATTTTCCATTCCTCCAAATTATACATCCAAAATACCAATTGTTGCAAGCGGCCAAAACCTCCTCTGGAGCAGATAATTTTATTTCCATCAGCTGCTTCATCCAACCCACTATTACCTAGTTCGAGTACCCTGAGGCTTGACAACTTCTCTAGTTGTGGCATCGGGTCTTCGTCAAAGTGAATACCCTTAAGTGTTAGCTTAACGAGATGGGGTAGGAAGAGAGTAAAGTCACCAGTTTCTTTTCTAGGCCATATGCCATACAACAGTTTGAATGAGTGCAAACGGTTGTGGTTTTTGAAGGCTGAGATGCCATCTAGAATGTTCATTTGCTTGTTAATACATTCTAAATGTAGAGAACCCAGATGATTTAGGTTGCTTAACAAATTGATCAATGGTTCCCCTGCAACATCTTCAGGTATAACAATGCTCAACTTACGAATATTGGGGAAATTAGGCAGTTCTGCAACCCAGTCTTGCCTAGCTCTCACATTTTTTAAGGTCAGTAAACTCTGCAAGTGTGTTGCTGATGGTGGTCCCTCTGGAATTTCTCGACATCCCCGACAGTGGTGGAAGTTGATATGTCTCAACTGTTTGTTACCCCAAAAAGACGGGGTAATGTTACCCTGACGTTTGCAAAACCATGTAAACACCGTTTGAAGATTCTTCATATTATTTAAAAGGTATCTCTTAGAATATGTAACCTTGGTAAAGGTGCAATCTATATCATTTTCAACCCTGAAGTACTTCAAGGCTGTAAGGGCGTTCAAGGCTGTAAGGGCGTTCAAGCCCTTCAAACTGTTTGTCGAATAGTTGCCCTTCAAACCCATGTGTAAAACTCGTAGTGTTCCAAACCTATTTAAATTTGGTACATCTACGAAATTTAACAAAGAACGATATTTTTTTTGGCAAGTATGTTCTATCATCTTATCGTCATAACCGTGAAAAGCAACTCGACGTGCACAAGTGCTATGACTCAACTCCGTTTCATTCTTACAGATCGTCAGAAAATTATCTTCCTTGGCCTTTTGAATTGCTAGGTCACGTAGCAGATCATGTAAATGACAGTACTTGATTTTACCTATGCAAGATCTGCTTGAGACTTGCACCATGCACCTGTTCGTTACCACAAAAGTTCAATATTAGTCATTAATATATTCAATATTGTGGAACTAAAGTATATATATGAACAAATGAATCATGAGAATAAAAGTACATAATACTGTAATTATAATATACTTGGGATTTGTTTTAGAGACTGTTGAAATTGCCATTGATTTTCACGAGTTGGTGAAACAAGAAATTTGAGAAGCCAAAGTTTTTGACAGGTTTAACAACGGCTGCCAAAGTTTTTGAAAAATATATAGGCGTACATGACTGTAAAATAACCATCCTCCAACCAGACCACTTTAATTTTCAATACTTATCATATTGTTTTTGGATTTGCATTGCAGTAGCATATATATGAAGAGAGTACAAGACTGGAGTACAAGGCTTTGCTGTATTTATTTCTTTCTCAACACCCATACAAGAGCTCTATGTACTATTTATACTAGTGTTTGTCAGGTGATTGAATTTTCTAGATAATACATGTTACTTTTCATATAATATATGTTTCTAGTGAATTCCTTGTTACCGACTTTGCTGATGTCGGTTGACTTTTTTTCTTTAAGCAACTGGAGAGGAATCGAACTCCCATCAGAACATTTAAACATGTAATCAATAAATGTGGTTGCAAAATTTATAATTTATCAAAAAATAATTACAAATATTGACATAAGAATTGTTTGGTATAATTGCATTTCCAGTATCATATTGTGAATTTGATATATATAATAAAAAAACCAACCAAGTTTATTGATAGGAAACTTGGAAAAACTATATGTATAATTGCAGTTGATAATATAATTTAATGATAGTAAATATAAATACCTTTGCACAAGTTCCTCCAAATAGTTTTCAGCGATGTCCTCTAGTACTTATGTATCATCTTGTCGTATGAATCCTTCTGCAATCCATAACTGAATTAGAGTTGTTGCTTTGATTTGGTAGTCTTCAGGAAATACACCAAAATACATGAAGCATGGCTTTAGAAAAGTTGGCAAATCTTCATAACTAGTGGATACAACATCTGATACCATGTTTTGCCAATTCTTTTTGCGCATCACCTCATCCCATGTATGGTAATTGGCATTTTTTTCTTGGTAAGATTCCACCAAGCACCACCAATGGTAGAGGCCATCCTCCACAAATTTTCGTAAATTGAGTTGCTAGGGGAAGTACTTCACTGGGGCATTCATTTGCAAATTGATTAGGAAAAATCTTTCCCAACAATAGTTGTTTGCTATCTTCTTCATTTAAAGGTTGTATCTCATGTGGCTTAGATATATTATCAGCCATTTCGGGAATTTCAATGAACCTGAAATAATCACACGCAAAACATCATAATCATATACATCAAATCTTATCGTATTTCATTAATTTCATTTTATGTGGGTAATATATATTGTCTTTTTGATGTTGGATTTTAAATTTTATAATGTTTATATAAACAATTGCCAGTCATTCTCTCATTAATTAAAGTAACACTATTTTACGATAAAAGAAATACATGCAAACCTGGTAGTAATTAACACTCGACTTCCATTATGAGCATTAGGAAAAGCAAACTCAAGTTGAGTCCAGACATCACTTGACCAAACATCATCCAAAACAACTAGATATCTTTTCTTTTTCATGCATTTGTTTAGCTCGGTAATGAAATATTCTTCTCCCTTTTCCTGCTCCTCCTTGTGAACTTCTTGAATCTGTTCTAGCATCTTAATCAATATATCTTTCAGGTTGTATTCTTGCGAAATGGTTAGCCACATGGAGATGCCGAAGTGACGTTTAACTTCAGCACTAAGAAATGCATCAAATAAATAAATTAGATAATAGGTATACATGTAGGAAACATGCATGTTGAAAGTAAACAAATATTAAAATGTAACAATTATTATTCAATAACATTTTTAATTTGAGAGGAAAGTTAAAAATGAAAAACTAAACAATTCATATTGTTTAGTACGTCTTATTTTTTATGTATTAGTATAATATACATTTTCTAAACAATGAACTTGCTATGCTGTTTAGTAGTTACCATTTGTAGACGTCTTTCGCAAGTGTAGTTTTTCCTGAACCACCGGCCCCAACTATTGAGATCACAGATCGCCTCGTAATATTTGTATCAAAAAGCTTGTCGACAATTATTTTCTTGTCAACTTCGAAGCCGACAACCTCCATGTCATCTATGTCGGGATTAAGGAACAGCCTTATAGGCAACTTGACAGAGGCCCCACTACTAGATTCTTTTAGGCCTTCTATTTTGTACATTGTGGTGTTTTCTTTGATTTCACGGAGCCTCTCTCGTATCTGATCTATCTCGTTACCTACTTTGTGTTTGGAAATCAGTTTCATGGGCATCTTGCCTATCTTTTTCAGTATGCTGGGAAGGCCTTCCGATCTACCTCCACCAACCTCTGTCAAAAACTTCTCTAATACGTCTTCTATCAAATACCCGACTTCTTGAACCTCATTCACCCATTGCTTTACCCTCTCATCTTTGTGGCGTTTTGTTTCTGCATCTTTCAAGAAAGATTGGATCCATTTGAGGTCACGTTGAACCCGCTGAACCTTGTCTCGAACCCTGCTAAGAAAGAGTGCTTCTTGAACAACAGCCTCAGACAGCTTGACAAGAACAAGGTTCACGATAGTCTCAGCCATCTCTTTAATTTGTATAAAAAGAGTACTGAGAAATTAACAATGGATAGTTGGTTTGTCTCAGTGTATTAGGAGTTTTTGTGTGGCCTATTAAGAATGTCAATGGAATATATATATAGGTATGAGAACACAAGCATGCCTTGTTCACAAAAGAGTTCATTCATTGCCAAGAAGAGTAGTTGAATTCGCCATCAATACAAGATCCAAACTATAGCCATTACTTTAATCGTGACATTTTGATATTCAAGTTAATAACATCTTCTTCTTTTTCAATAGCAAAACTTAGCTAGATCCAGAATTTTATATTCTGTAATATGCGTGCTGCCTTGTACTTCGGGAATTTATAACTTCTTCAGATTTGACTGCTTCCAAAAACTTGTAATAAGATTTGAGGAAAGTGGGTGACACGAAATATATTATTGGCAAACAGGTATACGACCAAATTGTTTTTTTCTTATCTATAGTTATACAAACTGGAGACCTATATTTAAAAAGGATCAGAATTTCCTTACAAATGCCACAACCACTACTACAAAAATGGTCATTGTACACTACATATTGTACACGGATTTGATAATTTTACCTAAAAACCGTAGAGAAATTGTAATTTTTTGGAAGCCCGAAATATCCATGAGATCTCTACACGGATGTTTATTAAAGAATCAGTATAGAAAGCCTTGAGAGAGCTACACAGACGTTTATTAGGAAATGTACACGGATTATTATTTAAATAACAGTGTAGAAAGCCTTAAGAGAGCTACACGGATATTTATTAAAGAACCGTGTAGAAAGGTAAGAATTGTATACGGATGTTTGTTTAAATAGCAGTGCAGAAAGCTTGAGAGAGCAACACGGATTTTTAAGTAAAAAGAAATGTTATTCTAGGGTTTTGGTTATATAAAAGACCTTCTCCTTCCAGCAGCGCCGTTTTGATCAATTAATACTCTCTCTCTCTCTCTCTCCTTCTAGCAGTGTCATTCTGATTTATGTGCACAAGGAGCTAGGATTTGAGATCTTTGAAGTTAATTTGTATTTCTCCTCTCTATGTTGCTAAGCTTAGTCATGTATATATATATACCGTTCAAAGTTAATTTGAAGTTAATTTGTATTTCTCATCTCTATCTTGCTAGGATCTGGACCATTTTTTGAAAGTGAGAAGTAAAGAAAATGCCTAAGGTCTCCATCATCAGATCTGAGGAAAACCATTGAAGATCAATACTAACGCTTCCGCCTAAAGATGTCTGCACTTCAGAACTGTAAGATTTAAATTACTTTGCTATTTTATTTTGAATTTACGGATTCTGGATTGCTTGTGTTTTTTTAATTGCAAAACACACCATGAATTATTAAGACTATCATTTGGTATCAGAGCTATCGTAAATTCATATAAGATGCAATAATTTTTTTATACGAAATTGATTTTCAATGGTTCATATAAAAGCTCGACAGATTCAACTAATTTTATATATAAATATTTTCTTATAATTATGGATGAAAATTTTAAAGGAGAATTTGTATTCCCTATTATGTATGCACATATATGTTGATAAATGCATTCTTATTGGAGATGCAATATGTTGGAGACCTTTAACCAAGAGGCATCATGTCATGAATCACATGAGAGCTCCTTTTTTGATATGTTTGATCTAATACGCCTTAGTTTGTATGAAATTTCGGTCCAAACTAGATCATAACTAAGAGTTTTGGCAATTTTCACAATAACTTACCGAATTTTGGGCCAAAGCTTGATCATTTGGTTACTAAGTGGTAAGGATATAACTTTTATACAAACATTGTATTGGATCCTGAGGAGTATATGTTATGTTTTATCACATGAGATTGCATGTACAAAAGGCTTTGTATATATATATGTTGCATGAATTGTAATCTTCTACCTTTTCTTGTTACTAACTAATACCAAATTATAATTGTAGTATGGACCAAAGCAAAAGAGTTACACCAAGGAGCAAATCGACAATGTCAGATGTATGTGGACAAGGCGATTTCAATTTAAATTTTGTAATGCTCAACATGGATTTGTATAATTTTGTATAATTTAGTGTACATAAATTATTTATATTGTTGTATAGTTTTGGAATTATGAGTTTAAAAGACCTCTGTTTAATGTTTCTCTGTTTTGGAATTCTAATTTTAAATGGCTAACAAAATTAGAAGCTAGCCACCAAAAACAAAATGGAAAAAAATGACAATTCTACACGGACATTTAACTAAAGTCCGTGTAGAAAGATATTTAAACATTAAAAAAAAATTGAAAAAAAAAAAAAATTCTACACGAACATTTAACTAAAGTCCGTGTAGAAAGGTATTTAAACATTAAAAAAAAATAAGAGAGCTACACGGACATTTAGCTAAATATCCGTGTAGAAAGAGTAATCGTACACGGACATTTAGCTAAATGTCCGTGTAGAAAGAGTAATCATACACGGCTGTTTATGTAATAATCAGTGTAGCTCGATTATTTTGAGAGCGACGCTGGCAAGCGTTTGTACACAGTTGTTTATGTAATAATCCGTGTAGCTCTCGATAATCGCACACGGGTAAATATATGTGTGTAAATATTCAGGGATTTCTACATCCTCACATTCCACACGGCAGGAAATTCGTGTAGCTCTCATGTTTATGTCCGTGTACAATCACTTATTCTGTAGTAGTGAACGTTTTTACATTTGTATTTCAAAATTTAAGATTCAAACAACATTTATATATTTTTAGCTTTATTTTGAATAAGACCAAGAGCCCATGAAATGAATGAATCTAACAGCTATGATGGCATAATGTTAATTAGTGTATTCCTTTTTTAACTTGTTTTTTATCCGGTTTTAATTTTTTTTATTGTAAAAAATTTAGCAGGGTATATATGTATAATTATTTCAGAACTGTTCACAAGCTATTCTAAACTCATGTGTTCGGACTGCTAAAAGATGATGAATTTTTTTTTTTTTTTTTCTAAATACCCATGTAAAAAATCTTAATGTAGGATACTTGAATACATGAGTTCAGATTAACTTTTCAACACATGCGATTTAGACAATATATAGAGTGTTAATTGTTCACTTTTTCAAAATAAAGTATTTTATTGTTAAAAAACTTAAAATAAAATCATAGGCAAAGAAAATGCCCCAAGACTGATTTCTTTAAATTGTTCGGTCCAGATTTGACCAAAATCAAAATTGAAGTTAGTTTTACTACATTACTATCTTTAATTTTAGAATTAGGCTCCTCTCCAGTTGTACGAAATTATTGATGCACTACAACAAAGTAGACACTTTTTGCAAGAAAAAAAACGCTTTTATGACGGTCGTCCGTCGCAAAAAGAAAAAGCTGAACAATGAAAGTAGTCCCTCGCAAAAAATCATTTTTTTATCCTCGTGAAAAGTGTCTCATTTTTGTTGTGATGAGAAATTTTGCGGCCATTTTTATTAATATCCTTAAAAAAACTTAATTTTAAAAATAACCCTATATTGAATTTTTTTTTTATTAAAAATGCTCCAACCGCTAGGCCCACGAGCGGCCCAAAACACAAGCGGACCGCCCGTGGCTGGGGCGCCCCACGGTCTTTTTTTTTTTTTAGAGATCTTAGTATTTTGATTTAAATAATTTTGTGAAAAAAAAGTTTTTTTTATTTAGAGTGTATGCCAAAAAATAAAATATTTGATATATTTATGAAGTGATGTCATAAATTTTTATAACTTTGATTTTTTTTTTTTTGGTGAACTTTGATTTTATTTGTCAGTTAGATATCACAAGTCTAAATATAATACTAATTAAGGACTTGACCTTTATTATGGTTTTTATAATATATATGTATAATATATACATATACATATATACATACACATATACACATCCACATACACACATACACATACACATACACATACACATATACACATATACATATACATATACAAAGCTACATATATACACATACTATTTTAGTAGTTCTAAACTACTATTTTGAATAAAGGTCAAGTCCTTAATTAGTGTTATATTTAGACTTGTGATATCCAACTAACAAATAATATTAGTATACATATACACATATACATATACACATACACTTTTGCTTTGATCCATACTACAATTATAATTTGATATTAGTTAGTAACAAAAAAAGGTAAAATATTACAATTCATACAACATATATATATACAAAGCCTTTTGTACATGCAATCTCATGTAATAAAACATAACATATACTCCTCATGATCCAATACGATGTTTGTATAAAAGTTATATCATTATCACTTAGTAACCACATAATCAAGTTTTGGCTCAAAATTCGGTAAGTTATTGTGAAAATTGTCAAAACTCTTGGTTATGATATAGTTTGGACCAAAATTTCATACAAACTAAGGCATATTAGATCCAACATATCAAAAAAGGAGCTCCCATGTGATCCATGACATGATGCCTCTTGATTAAAGGTCTCCAACATATTGCATCTCCAATAAGAATCTATTGATCAACATATATGTGCATACATAATAGGGAATACAAATTCTCCTTTAAAATTTTCATCCAAAATTATAAGAAAATATTTATACATAAAATTAATTGAATCTGTATAACTTTTATACGAACCACTGAAAATCAATTTCGTAAAAAAAAAATTATTGCATATTATATGAATTTATGACATCACTTCATAAATATATCTAAATGTTTTATTTTTTGGCATACACTCTAAACAAGAAAAAAATTTCTTCACAAAATTATTTAAATCAAAATACTAGTATATGTATATGTAGAGGAGGGTTCAAATGCCTCCATATTTTTGTGCCTCCATCTCTCTCCATCATTTTCAAAGTTCAAACAGTCGATCCGAACCGCTCAACCTAACCTCCATACTAAAATATGTTTGAAGACCAAATTTTATATTTTTAGGAATTTTTTTACTATTTTTTTAGATAGGTACAAAATCAGTAAATCTGAACCATCTAAAAACAGTATTTTTGTACGCTCAGAAATTGAGTGACCGATCCGCACTGAAATTGAGTGCGTCCGCATTACGCTCAGACATTTTCCTTTGTTCAGTGCTGTTTTTGTGAAAATTTGACTAAGTATGGAGTGCGTCCGCACTGATGGTGAGTGCGGGTGGAGGACCCGCACCGACACTTGTTCTTTTCCTCTGGAAGGCGCTGGAAAGCTCAGCCGAGTGCTGAGTGCGTCCGCACTCAGATCCAGTGCGGATGGGCGACCCGCACTGGATGATCTGAGGGCTTATTTGCATAATTCCGTTGCTCTCTCTCTCCCTCACTTCATTTCATCCAAACTTTTGAGTGAAATTCTGCCAAGAGAGAAGAAAAACAGCGAGAGAGTTTCCTGTTCCTCTCAAACCCCCGATTATTGCGAGAAATTAAAGTTGGAACTGAGTAAGCGGCCGTGGATCTCTCCTAGCTCTCCTATTCGGTATTCTTTTCTTTTCCCGTTTCTCTCTAAAATCTCAGATTTCTCAATTGCTCGGGTTTCCATTTTAAACCCGAGATTTGTGTTCGAATTGCTTGTAAACTAGCTCCTTGAGCTTCTTTGACCATTTGTTTGCCGATTCTTTCCCGATTTCCTTCCGATTTGTGGATTTTGATTTCTAGGGTTTCGTGCCAAAACTGAAATTGGGCATAATCGTGAATTGATTTGTTTAACCCAACCAATTAGACTTGTAATCGGTAGGGTTGCCTCTTGATCTTGAATTGCTAGAACATTTAACGGTTAATTTGAGGTTTTGACCAAATTAGGGTTTAACCAATCGGTAAATCGAATCGTCCCGAGAACCAAAGTAGTGAAACAGTGAATGAATTGTTACTTAATTGGAATTGTGTAGGGTTTAAAGGACCCCGAAGTAAAGTGTGTGAATTTTAAAGGTTTTAAGTAAGAAGTAAGGAATAGAGGAATTGGTTGAGGAATATATGAGCCCTAATACAACTCGAGTGAATACCTCGATCATGAACCACGGTTAAACCTAGTATACGTGTAATATAGGTGTAGGCTCGGTCGAGCAAGACGTTGTGAGGCAATTCGAGACGTCTGATCCTTAATTAAGCGGTACGCTCGTCGTAATCAGGTGCGGGATTCTTGGACTTGTTTGATACTTTATTTTCAGGAATTAAACTGTGTATTCGTTTGTCATGTTGAATATCATTGATTGCATCATTGAATTGTGTAAAGCATTTGCATAGCCCAATCAAATTAAACTCGAATTTATGTGACTTGAGTGATTTGCATGCTGGTATGGTTGTAGGTTGTGTCGATCTATTATGATCTGATTTGATTGAAAGTCACCACGATTTGATATATATGTGAATGGATTTACGAAGTTAAGTACTTGAATCCAATGAATTTGCAAAGTCGGGCTGTATGTTGACTTTGATTCCCAGGATCCTAATGGCCTTAGGTGAACGGCCCTCGATGTTTCCCAGTACCGGTTGGGACGAGGGAGGGTGATTATGTATGATGTGTGGATTGGAATCGTGGGTGACTAGTGTGTAACGTCTGTGGCTCGGTGGCATTCTCCTACGTGTTAATGCATCTGGACGGTCAATTGAATATTACGAATATTGGAAACGATTCGAAAGAGAAATTTCTTTATGTGACTTGAACCAGACCTTAATAACTGTTAAGCCAAGCGATTGCAGATGGGTGTCAGATAAAGGGTCCAGCTCGGTGGAGCGTCTGTAGGTGTTAATAACCCCTACAGACGAGGGTTTGATAAATGGTCCAGCTCGAAAGAACATCTGTAGTTGCTACAAGCCCTAATGAGTCGAGTTAAGCCAAATTATGTGTTGTGTTTGAAATTCATCTTGGAAATTCCGTTAACTGTGATTCATCTGATTAATTGTTGTCGAGCATTGGCATTCTGTTAATTATGAATATACATCTGTTTGAATTGTTTTGTTTTGGGTTTCATTTTTGAATATGGAGTTTGATTGCAAGTCCAATAGTCTAAACTGTGGCAAATTTGCACTGAGAATTTATTCTCACCCCCACCCTTCGGGCTATTTTACAGGTACTGGTGCGACTGATTCCGGAGAGGCACGCGAGTAGTAGGCCTTAGTAGTTTACCATCTTATGACCCTAGATATATTTTGTTGTATAGTTTTAGGGTAGGCCTTATGGTTGGTATCCGGATGAGATACTTTTGTTGTATTATATTCTGACCAGACTGTGTACTCTGATCATATATTAGAAACTTGCTTTATATTACTTGTTGTTTTGTTTGAATTGTTAATTGTCTTGTAAGCATACACGGCGTTGTATGCTTACGGCGGGGGATCAGCGATTTTCAAAATGGCTTAATAAATAGTAAAAAAATCCAAAAAATGTAAAATTTGGTCTCCTAGCACATTTTAATATGGAGATCACATCTAACGGTTTGGATCGATCATTTAGACTTTAAAAATCGGAAAACAACTTGGTTGCACGGGAGGCTAGGAACAATCGATTGTATATTAGCCTACTCTCTCTCTCTCTCTCTCTATATATATATATATATAGTAAGAGGAGGGATCAAGTTACAACAAGTTACAACTACCATTTTCTACATTTTCAAAGTCCAAATTGTCGATCCAAACCGTTAGATGTGATCTCTACAATAAAATGTGCTTGGAGACCAAATTTTACATTTTTTGGAATTTTTTTACTATTTATTAAGATGGGTACAAAAACTAGTCAAATTCAGACCATTGAATTTTGTACCCATCTTAATAAATAGTAAAAAAAATTCAAAAAATATAAGATTTGGTCTCAAAGCACATTTTATTGTGGAGATCATGTTGAACAGTTTAGATCGACGATTTGGACTTTAAAAATGTAAAAAATAATTGTTATAACTTGTTGTAACTTGATCCCTACTCATATAGTAATTACAAATTACTTGGACCTGTTTTAGTTTCTGCAGGCTCACTTTCACCGTTGTGGAAATTAATTTAAGGATATAGCCTATATTCATTTTTTTAAGTCTGAACTGTTAACTGCAACGCGTCAATGAGTCATCCCATTTTTTGGAATAGGCTCCTCTCCAATCGTAAGAAATTATTTGGTAGATAAGGAAAATGCTAATATACTACGCGTAGCATAGAGGGCCTCTATGCAACGGCTCAATATTTGAGTTTTTAAAATTTTAACGGCCGATTCGAACCATTCAACATGATCTCCATATGAATATGTATTTGCAAACCAAATTTTACATTTTTTAGAATTTTTTTACTATGTTTTTAGATAGGTAGAAAATCACTTGATCTGAAAATTCTGTACCATTCATATATCAAGTGATTTTCTACCCATCTAAAAAAATAGTAGAAAAATTCTAAAAACTGTAAAATTTGGTTTGCAAGTACATATTCATATGAAGATCATGTTGAACGGTTCGAATCAATCATTAGAATTTTAAAAACTCAAATATTGAACCGTTGCACAGAGGTCCTCTATGTTACGCGTAGCACCGTAGCCAACTCTAATATGGAAAATGTATAGTTTGTGCAATTAAGCCATATGTTTTGACCGCTCCTTTGTTTGGTTTTTGGGCTATGGTTTCTTCTAGGGGCGGAACCAAGATTTGAGCATAGGGGTGCTAAACAATATCTTTAAAAAAAATACATTGGAAAATCACGGTGGAGAATGAAGGGACCTCGGATTTGTATGGAGGTCAGATCGCAAGTGCCGGGTTGATCTATTTTTGTTTTTTTAGGAAAAGTCCGTAGACATGTATTAATCATAATAAAGTGTTCCACATTACATGAGTTCTATCTAAGTTAAATAAAAAGCGATGAAAAATAGCTAGTACTAGTAAACAGTGATAAAAATAAAAATAAAAGCTACGCTGAATAAAATAAAACTACACTAATCTACTCTATTTGAAGTTCTCTGGGATTTGCGCTTGTTTCCTTTTTGCAGTTAGCTGAGCCTACATTTATCAGTCTTTACGTTGTTCTGGTAAATGAAAAAATGCCCTATTAATTATTATTTTATTCTTTTTGCAATTAGCTTTTTCGTTTTTATTGGATGGGACACTATTTTATTCTTTCTTAGTATGATCTTTCCAATCTAGAAAGGTTTCATTTTCCTTTTCATCGTGAAGTGTGAACACACGGATATCAAAGCTCCAAATAGACATGAAAGCCTAATCCGTGATTTTGAGTTTTAAAGTTTATGTTCAAGTTCCTTGAAATTTATTAAATTATAATGGGGGTGCTAATACACATAAACCCTAAACCCTGAAGAAAAAAAAAAAAAAAAAAGGTGGCCGCATTTAGGGGATGCAGCCCGAAAAAAGGTGGCCGCACCTAAGGGATGCGGCCATGCGATTTTTCAAAATTTCACAGCATCGTGGTCTTTTGGTTTATCATTTTTGAGAAAATGGTATTTTTAAAAATTTTGGCACATAAAACAAAGAATTCACTAAGACTTTCTATATATATACTTGATAATAAATTTTGAAAATCTTGAGGTGGCTTAGCAACCCCCAGCTTCAACTATGATCCGCCCCTGGTTTCTTCTCTGTTCACAAAAGAGTTGATTCGTTGCCAAAAAAGTAAATAAGAAATTGAATTCGCCATAATGCTAGATTTTTATATGATCAACCAAAGTTACACCTACCCCGCCAGAATTATTCTACCTAGATTTGTCCAGAGTTCTATACTACTTGCTGATTAACTGGGGATAATTGATAAATTCACATCCTCTCCAATACCTGATAAGGGAATCTTTTACAATTACTAGATCTGAACCGTTCTTTTTAACTTGGCACGAATCTCAAAGACCAAAAATACAGCCCCCTATTGTGATCCGAATCCCAAACCGGTTGAGATTTAATCTTAAACCGTAAAGTGAGAATGATCCTCTGCAATACCTGAGAGGATACGGATTCATAATTGATAGGGACGGATCCAGAGTAGACAAGGGGCAACTACTTTTCTCTGGATTTCAAGTTTTAGTGGTGATCTATTGGTACCGATCAACTTTGTCTTTTTTTGAAAAAAAATTTGTCCCTTTCTGAATGTTTGATTTGTAATTCTAGTTAAATTTAGTGTTAAAATCAAAATATTTTTTTTCAATTATGATTGATAATTAGAATTATAAGTTAAAGCATCAGAAATTATAAGCCAGAGTATTGGAAAATACAAGTCAAATCATTGTTTTTTTTTATCGAGTACCCAATTAGTTAATATTAATGGATTTAAATCTGATAAATTATTTAAACCCGATTCGATAGTTTTTTGCTCCCTTGACAAAAAATTCTAAATCCGGCCCTGATAATTGATGTTTCTTTTAATGTGGTAGATCAGGCTGGGAAGAATGCAAGATTATACTGAGGAAAATGCAACGTGTCATCTCATTTTTAGGAATAGGCTCCTCTCCAATAATAAGAAATTATTTGGTAGATTTTTTAGGAATAGGCTCATCTCATTTTTTTTACAGCTTCTTTGTTTGCTCTATGGGCTATGGCATTCTTCTATATGTTCATAAAATAACTGATTAGTTGCCAAAAATAAATAAAAAAATTTGAATTCGCCATCAATACTAGATCCAAACTATTATAGCAAACACTTTAATTGTAATAATTCGATAATCCAGTCAACGACATTTTTTTTTTGTTATTGGTTTTTTTTTTTCATAAATATCCAAAGTCCCAAATGTGTTTTCCAAAGTTTACATGAATAGTATTAAAATTTAGTAGTGCATTATCCAAATATTAATATTATTATGTATATATGTATTGTTTGGTAAAAAAAAAAGGAGAAAATATATGCCTTCTTTCTCCGAAATTCATCAATTAAAACCCAAATCATCCAATAATAATTTGTCGAATTAATTAATAACGATAATACATATGCGTGGATAAATTGTGTTTCATTGGAGATGTAAATTCTACCACGAAACAGAGACAGGTAACCTAATCTAAAATATAGTAGGGTAGATCCGAGGTGCACAAATCATCCAATAACCTGATTGATTGTTTTAAAATTCATGGTGCACAAATATTCAAATATCCCTTTTAGAAATCCACCCATTTGTATGCTATACTGCAAGCAACGTGGCAGATCCAAGATGGATCAGGTGTAGACATCTCTCTCTGAATTCAAAACTTTTATTTAGATCTAGTGGTATTTATTTTATGAGGAGGGTTCAAATGCCTCCATTTTTTGTGCCTCTATCATGCCTTCATTTTTAAAAACTTTAATAACTCAAAATTTAAATCTTAAAATTCAAAATAAAACCATTGGATATGAACTATATCATTTTATCTATGCACATGTAAAAAATTATAGTATTTCAACTTTGTTTTGATTGTCATCTTGAGCTTGTAAAAATGTATACAAATGTAGATAATTTCTAGACGTTGATTTTTCAACTTATTGATTCATATAAAAGCAAAATCAAAATGTGATAATTTTTTATGGGCACATAGAGAAAATAATATAGATTACATCTAACGGTTTTATTTTGATGTTTAAGTTTTAAACTTTGAGTTATTTAATTTTTTAAAAATGGAGGCATGATGGAGGCGCAAAAAATGGAGGCATTTGAACCCTCCTCTTATTTTATACCTATATCTACCTCTGGACATGGATATAATATGCCTGCTATACTCTTGTATTTAATTCACGGCCTACTAGAAAAAAAAATGTGCTGAAAAGAACCTAAACCCATACTGATTTGCGTAAAAGAAAGAAAGAAAAAAACACACAATCCGATTCGCTACTCTACTAAGAAGAATCATGATTTGTTTGGAGAAAAAAAGATCCGCTATCAAGGATATAAATATGTACTGTGCCATGATAAGCCACGCCGTAACTCGGATCACGTGCCTGTCGTGCTATGACCTAATTTGGAAGGATGGTCATGGCACGTAAATGGTCACAACACGTTAATCACGCCATAACCACAATGATCTGTCCAAACGTGACCGGTCATGTTTGTCACGTTGGTCACGTCATTTAACTATTTTTCTCGTAATTTAGGTTAGTTTATTCGAGATTCACCATTCGGTCAAGATTTAATAGTCCTAATTACACGTCTATGTATTGTGTCATGATGAAATCTTTTGCGTAACATGCCTTGTCGTGCCAAATTTTTGAAAGATGATCAAGTCACATGGATAGTTACGATACATAACTAGTACACGTGTAATGATAGAATTGTGTCGTGCCCTGACTTTTTTATATTCCTATCCACTATCACGCTCCGATTCGTCAGGAAAAAAATTATACTCTTCTCAATATGTTGTGCCTTCTCTGATCAAAATTCTGAATTCGCCCCTAACTGCACGTGTACTGCATGACAAAAGATCTGAGGTGCAAGAAACCAATCATGCACATGGAGGGTAGATTTGAGCTGTCCATTTTATTTTGTTTACTTAATTGAGCTGATCACTTGATATTTTCTTTATAGTGCACTGCGAACTGCTCATTTGTATGTATGCGTTAGTTATACTCAAAGGCAGCTCTGGTGGTCTAAATTCATTTTTTTTAATCACTAGTACAAAAAACCTCTTCACTGACTGTTAAAATACCCCTACACCGACTGTTATAGCGGCGTCAGTAAAACCAGCGCCAGTAAAGAATACCTTTTACTGACTCTCTAAAAACAGTCAGTGTTGGGTTCAACACTGACTGTTTTAAAGCGTCAGTGTTGAGCACCAACACCGACTGTTTTTAAAACAGTCAGTGTTGAGCACCAACACTGACTCTTTTGAAAAACAGTCAGTGTTGACACCAACACCGACTCTTTTGAAAAACAGTCAGTGTTGAGCACCAACACCGACTCTTTTCAAAAAGAGTTAGTGATAAGCACCAACACCGACTCTTTTCAAAACAGTCAGTGTTGTGCATCAACACCGACTGTTTTTCTGTGTTGGCATGATTCTGTTTTGCTAGCCATATATTACCATTCAACATTTATTGACATTAAAAAATTAATATGCCACAATCACAAACAAAAGACAACAAAAAAGTTAATTGCCATTAAAAATTATCAAATTACATGTTATCCAAATTACATGCCATATATCCACAAAACACACAAAAGACACCAAATTATCCAAGTTAATTTCCATCAAAAATCTATTTACTTGACTTAAATAAAAAATGTTTCTCTTTCTTGCAACCCATAACTAATACAAAGGATAGTACCACCCGAGAAGAGATGACATTCAATTGACGAGGCCTATTCAACGTAATCAACCTCCCATTACCACTTCACCTAGTACAACCTACGGATAGCAATTAGTGAAAATTAGAATTTGTGCCTTTAAATTTAATATCACAATGATAAAGTGTATGACAATATACCGTAGAAGTGTATTCACTCCATGCAAACTCACTCTGCAAATTATTCTCAAATTAATGCAAGCTCACCCATTAAGCAAAATTAAGAACATAAGCAATGTTGTTTTAGCAATTGAAAAGAAACAGATTTAAAGTAGGAAGAGAAGATCGAGATAGATCAATGGAAAGAAAACCAACCCAGATCTGAGTTTAGCTGCTGTCAGCCAATCTTTAAAAATTCATTCTGGACAATCTACAAAGTCAAATTTTTTGTTCTTTTTATAGAAATGTAAAGGAAATTCTAAACTACATGCTTGCCAAGTTTCAGGATTTTAGTAATTTTCTAACTATTTTTGCAGGCGCAGATTGGTAAAAGATGCAGAGAACAGCATTTTTTTGGAGATTCAGAAAGCAAACTTTAAAAATAGCTAGTAAATCATAGAAAAATGCTATGAATGCAAAATTTGGGTCTAAAGTGTGTGTTTTTGAGTCCTCTATCTGACTGTTCATGTGGATTTTTGGTTTGGACTCCTGTTCAGCCTGCACTGGCTGATCTGTCACAGAAGGTCATTTGGGGTTTTTGAGGTACCAGTAGAATTTCAAGGGTCAAACTTTAAAGCATTTAGTGAACAAAAATAATGAACTTACCATCTCGTAGAGACATATTCAGTATAAGGAGGCTCCGAGTAAAGTTCCCTTGCTAGCCCCAAAAATTTTAGTTTAGGAAAGCTAAAAGTACCAAAAATTTGGTCTGATTTAGTGGTGCCATAATATTGATGCTGGTTACCAGGAGGTACCAAATAGATAGAAACATCCTTTTTGTGTGTGTTTGGTGTCCGATAAGCACTGGTAATAATAGAAGAAAAAACAAAGCAATAAGTATACCATAATGAAACCTTGTCTTATAGAACAGTTCAGTAAGGATGGATGAAGATCACAAAAACGTAAGATTAGTTCAAATTTTCAAAAAGAAATCCCCAAAGGGTCTTCTATGGATGAACTTTACAACTGTGTTACATGCTCACCTCATGTCCTGCTTGTTTTTGTTTGGTAATAAGTTGTTTAGAAGAGTATCTCTTACCAGGGGGAACACTTTCGTTGTTTAGAAGAGTATCTAAGTGACCATCCGGTGAGAATGAAGCATGCCATCTTCTCGCACTTAGTGTTTTCCCAGGCTTCAACATTAAAAAAAAAAATTGTAACATTGATTAAGCAGTGCACAATAATTGGTCTAAATCCAATCACACTAATATAATCCAGAAATTTTGGAACTAAGATTAATTCATAATGAACTGTTTCTTGTTATGATAGTAGATAAATTAGTTTGCCTATTTGAACTAGTGCACATTCCTTGTATATATTTAGGTCAGCGTTAGTACTGATATATACATAAACTCAAAAGTTGAGACCTTTCAACTGAAACAAAGAAGAAGAAAAAAAACCCGTAAGAAATAAATATAAATTAGGAAAGAGACCATGGGCTTGAATCGGGTGGGTGGACCACGAGCTCCATCTTTGATTGGTCAAATCAACTCAACAAACCAAATTCAATCAACGACGAGCACGAGCTCCATCTCCTTCTCCCAAACGAAATTGATGAATAACTAAAGCTTTGGAGTTGTTTTTGCAAGACCTGTGTGACAGAACTTACGAAATAACTCTTCAAAGGGGCGCTGAGGCGGGGTAGAGAGCAAGGGTTTGTGCAAGGCGGAGGCGGAGAGAGCAAGGCGGAGGCGGAGAGCAAGGGAGACAGCAAGGCGGCGGCGGAGAGAGCAAGGCGGAGGCGGAGAGAGCAAGGCGGAGGCGGAGAGCAAGGCGGAGGAGGACAGCAAAAGAGAGGCGGAGGCGGGATAGAGACAGCACAATTAGAAGAGGAAATTTAGAAGGTATGCTTCGTGGTTCTCAGAACTTCGCAGTTTTTTAGAAGAGGAAATGTTCGCGGCTGATCGAAATTTTGAGTTACAAACCCGGGAAATCAAACTCAGAGCAGCGAAAATCACCGACGGCTACTGTTTTTTTTTAAAACAGTCAGTATTTGAGTGCAACACTGACGGTTTTTGCCAAAACAGTCAGTGTTAGCAGCAACACTGACGGTTTTTGCCAAAAAAAGTCAGTGTTGGCAGCTAATACTGACTGTTTTTACAAAAACAGTCAGTATATTTTTTTTTTTTGTAAAAACAATAAGTATTTTTTTTTCAACTAAAATGAGATAAAAAATATTAAACATAACCAAAATAAATTTTTCGAAGTTCGATCATGTCTAAGCTTCAATCCAACTAGAAGTGTTTATAGTGCTTCGATGTTTCAATATTTCATCCTCTTGATTGATAGGTAAATGAAAATAAAATTTCATTTCATTGCACATCAACCGTTGATTGATTACGTAAAAATGAACGATATGAAATTATTGGCTCAATTTCAAGAGACAAATAACGATAAAATTATATAAAATTGACATTTATAAGCATTATTTGACATATAAGATGTAAAAAAAGTATAAAATATTTATTTTTAATTCTTTTCATACTATTTTCTGTACAATTATTACCTAAATTTAGATTTGTAAATTTATATCCGTTTGATAGGAGATGAATGGTCTTGATTTCAAAGGAGGTGACCATTTTTGAGATTGTGGGTGGGAGTCCATATCCTCTCAAGTAACTTAATGTATTACATGTGTTCAATGAAATGTTCAAGCCAAAATAGTATATTTTTAATTATTATATTTGAAAAAAAAATAATTAAGGAAAAAATATAAATTAGAATGGAAAATGAAACAAACAAAAATATGAAAAATATACATAATTGTTAAATATCTTCCAAATTTAGACAGATTTATAAATACAAATTTATTATGTAAAATAAAAACCATATTGTATACGATAAAAAGCTTAATAATTAAAGTCAAAATTTCATGTTAATATAATTCTTTTAGTATGTTATACGAAAGATCATACTACTTAATCAATTTAAACAATTTAAACAATTAAATAATTAAACAATTGTACTAGTAATTTAAACGGTTCCAATCGACCCACGGACGACATTTGGGGTGAATCCAATTTGAATGGTAATTCTTTTAGCATGCTCTCTGTTTTGCTTTTGTTTGACATAATTTCAACTGTTGGCTTCCCTTTGAGGTGAATCCAATTTTTTCTGCAATAAATATATACACAACATTAGAATAATTTTATGCAAAATTTGAAGTTAGAATTAAATTGAATTTATAACAACCCACCTTAATTTATGCAAAATTCATATATGCAACATGCATGTAATGCTATCTAATTTGATGTTCATTTACACATCCATCCAAGCGACAGAATATAACGAGATCGTAAGGCTATAAACATTACACATTGGATCGAAGCTTACAATTGTTGGAACTCCAATTATTTTTTTTGTTTTTAAGGTTCCTGGTACTAACATGATCATTTTAAAATAAATTAGGAATTATTTGATTGCAGATCACCCGTTGATTATTCATAAGAAAATGAACGGTCCACAGTTATTAGCTCAATTTGTTTGAACAAATATTGATGAAATTATATGAAATTGATAATTACAAATATTATTTGGTCACAAGTTATGTATAAAAGTAGGAAATATTTTTTTTGGAATTTATTCATATTATTTGCTGTACAAAAATCATAAATTTCATCATCTGCTGATATTGTTACCCAACACTGACGCTTTACAAAGAGTCAGTGTTGAGTACCAACACTGACTGTTTTTCAAAAGAGTCAGTGTTGGTACTCAACACTGACTGTTTTTCAAAAGAGTCAGTGTTGAGTACCAACACTGACTGTTTTTAAAGAGTCAGTGTTGCTACTCAACATTGACGCTTTACAAAGAGTCAGTGTTGAGTACAAACACTGACTCTTTTGAAAAAGAGTCAGTGTTGGTGCTCAACACTGACTCTTTTGAAAAACAGTCAGTGTTGAGTACCAATACTGACTGTTTTTAGAGCGTCAGAGTTGGTAATCAACACTGACGCTTGAAAAACAGTCAGTGTTGGTGTTCAACACTGACTCTTTTTTGAAAAACAGTCAGTGTTGATAACCAACACTGACTGTTTATAAAGTGTCAGTGTTGAATAACAACGCTGACTGTTATTTAATAAAAGGGTCAGTATAGTGTGAGCAACACTGATGCTTTGCTTAAAAGAGTCGGTGATTAAGGGTTGGTGAAGGGGTTTTTTGTACTAGTGAATTCTGTACGTATCCAGCCACCCATATGTACTAAACAAAAATATAATAGGAAATGTTTAACTGATGGAATTAGTTGGATGGTGAAATATAATCTTCTCCTTCTTATAATATACAGGTAGTTCTTTACTTTCCTTAATCTGTCCTTCCAATGTCAAAGTAAGAACCATCAACTTTGTTACATTTAGGTTCAAATTTCAAATGTAAAATTGGTAACGTCTTTTCATCATTAATTAATCCTCTAATAAATTCAGATATATGATGGAAAAATAGTCTCTAATTGTATATTTTGCTGTTTTTCAAGATGATAAAAATGGATAATATTCTTGACTAGTCAAGGCCATCACAAGAAGGAAGCAACGCATGTTTAATTTCTAGTAGTCATGACTTGATTAATTGAATTTGAATTGCACACTAGAGTTTTTAAGAAATATCACTTGTAACAAATTTTGCTGAAATGTTTTAGCTTAAAATAAGTTGAAGAAAATAATGACGATTCTTCCTCAAGTGCAGCCAACATATAAAGTGAAAAGAAAAAAAAAAACAAAGCAGGATGTAAAGAGATCTAGAAAAGAAAAAACCTGATGTAGAATTTAAACAGACCATTAATTATAAGACCCGTGGAGCCTCCAATTGGTTGTATTTAAGAATACCAAAGTATTGAACTAGTACGAGCATCAATTAATTTGCTACGTGCTAACAATGTTGACAAATTTAATACTTCCCTCGGCCTATTGTTAAGGTCAGCCCATTATCTCGTTTGTCCTTTACGTCTTGACAAAGGCCCAATGGGCCCAATGCGACTCTCTACTCTCTCTCACACTTTGACTTCTATTGCTCAGCAGCTCCAGCCGAGGAGCCAAACCCTCACCAAAACCCTAAACCCTAGCTCCAGCCAAGGGGGATGCAATGCTCCTGTTTCGAGAAACCCTTACTCCCCGCCTTTCTCCCTGGGCCACCCCCTTCACCTCCTCCATCTATCGCTTCCTCTCCGCTCCGACACTCCACGAAACCCCATCTCCCACTTCTCAATTTGCGGTCCAATACCTCATCGAATCTTGCGGCCTTCCCTCCGACAAAGCAATCCGAGCTTCCAGGTATATATCTCACATTAAATTCCCAGATAAACCAGATGCCATGCTCCGATTTCTGAGGCAGGCCGGAATCACCGAGCCCCACATCAGAGCCGCTGCGTGCCGGCAGCCGCAGTTCCTTTGCCTACATGTGGAGAAGTGCAAACCCAGGATTTCTGAGCTGAAGGAGATTGGTTTCTCACCATCTGAAATCTCCCTTCTCTTCTCAATTTGTCCAAGAGTGTTCAGCTACACCAAATTGAAGCAAAAGGTTCAGTTCTGGATGAGGATTTTTGGCTCTGTTGAGAAACTATTGTGTGCCTTGAAAGCCGGTTACCTTCTTGGAGTAAACCTTGATAATGCTGTCATACCCAACATAACATTCCTTCAAGAACAATGTGGTTTATCCGCTTGTCAAATTTCCCAACTAATTAAATCATCTCCTAGACGGATCGCATCTAAGCCCGAAGTTTTTAAGATGTATGTGAAACGGGCCAAGGAGTTAGGGATTTCACCCCCATCGAATACATTTGTGTATGCGTTGATTGTCGTAGGCGGCCTGAACCAAAGCACTGTCGATGCAAGGCTCTGCCACTTAAAAAGTCTTGGGCTTTCACATGAGGAGGTGACCCTTCTCATCACTAAATGCCCAAATGTGTTGGAAAAAACAGAGAAGAACATAGGCCAAAAGATGGAGTTCCTGTTGAAACAAGCGGGTTGCGGTAAGATTGATGTTATCAAAAATCCATCTCTGCTCACATTCAGCTTGGAGAAGCGGCTCATCCCCCGGAGCCTTGTGCGGAAACTTCTCAAGTCCAGAGGAATTCCAGCAGCTAATAATGCTTTCTCTTCTTTTATGATACTAAATGAGAAGCGGTTTTTGGAGAAGTATGTTCTACCTTATGAAGAAACCGTTCTTGGGCTCCACCAAGTCTACATTGATGCTTGTGCTGGGAAAACTGCAGCTACATAATAGTTTAATTACTCGGTAGATTAGGTACTGCATTTTTTAGTCTAAATAGTTCAAGTTTCTTTTTCATTTTCATTTCCATTTCCTTTTCCATTCTTTTAAGGATATGTAAAATTGGATCTTATTGTTTTGAATATCCAACTGATATTGAGTTCCAATGTTTTTGTGTTAACTTCAGCCTGACCAATATTTTCTTGTAACTCAAATGATTGTCCAACTCAACCAATTTCAACCCTGCTAATAATAATATAATCAATACGGAATTGTTTTTGTGTTGACCGTCTTATAATTGTCGCTCAAGAATTAACAATAAAATAATCAATACGGGATTGTTAAATGTCTGATGCCAGCTCCATAAAGATTTGTGTAATGGGGCTACTTCCAAGGGCAAGTTGGGAATATATGGTGCTGATTTGTGCTGTTTACTAGTGAATTGGGGATAACAAAGGCTAGCATTCCACCAGTGCATGGCTGTTGCAATTTTATCTTGTTTTTTGTATTGGATCGGTGAAACCTTGAGTATGCCTCATATTGATGAGCAGTTCTAGAGGGCATTATTCATCTCCAAAATCGTGATGAGAATATTTTGTGATTTATGATAATGAATATAAAAATGTAATTTTGGAACATTGGCAAATAGCTGAATCTAGTGACTTTTAATTTCCAGAGCACGTTGTCCTTAACAAACATGTTTTATTCAGAACTTCGAAGAATAAGAAACTTCAAAAATTAAAAAGACAGCACTCCTGGCTGTCAAATATAATTATACCCCATGCAAATATAATTAAAAAGACAGCTAATCTAATGTATAGCCCCAAAGAGACTGTACAAAAGAACAAAGATTCAATTTTAAAAGACATTGATCCTAACATCAAAAATTCAAACCCAATAATTGCTACATTGGCTAGAGTATTTTTTTTTTTTTTTTTATATATATATAAAGAAGCTAGGGAATCATTTACCAGACAACTCACCTGGTCATGTATCCTTCCATGAAAGGAGTTCATTACCACCTACATGATACTATCCCTCACAAAAAGGGATACGAGTTATATCAGTTTCGGTTTGAACATTTTTGTGGTCCTCTATGAGCTTGAGGTTAAGAAAAAAGGTTCAGGTCAAAAAGCATATTCAAAGAGTACCATTCTAGTCAGTAGAGTGCAAGTCCAATCTGAGAACTGGCTTTTCTGGTAATTTTAATATCAACACACCAGTAACAGGTTATTGTACTAGCTACACTTAATCCTAGTTGATAGTCCTTAGTCCTTACTAGATTCATACAAACACATTCTGCATCACTTATTTTTTTTATCAGTGTTAGGAAATGCAATGTTTATTAATTACTGATTAGCAATTTATTATAAGTGCTTCTAACTAAATAGACGGGAAATTTACATTTTTATTTTAAAAAACTAAACTAGATTCAAGCATAAAAAGGTCTGGGCCATTTTTACCAGTAGTGGGTCTGACCCAATCGACCAGCATTTAAGAAATCATAACAATGTTGTGACCCATACATGTTGCCGTGCATCTATAGTAAGCTGGTTCAGATTGCAAACAATAATTAGTGCATTTATGAAAGCTCCTGATGAACGAGCAATGCCTAACTTCTCGGCACACTCAACTTTCATTTTGAAAATTTCAGGTTTAGATGTGATCAATCTCGGAGCCCTCTGCATTATCCGGAGAATTTGTCGAGCAGATAAGCTGCATTCATGTAGAAGAAAAGATATATTGGGCACAGCAGAATTTGCAGGGTTAATTGAAAGAAGGGCAAGATTACCTTTTACTGCAAGCAATAAATCCTCAACAGAACCAAGAATCTGAATCCAAAACTGGATCTTACTTTGCATTTGGTGTGCGAGAAAACCATTGGGAACATAGAAAGGAGAATGGAGATGAGAGATGGAGAGAAACCCATCTCCAGTAGCTCAGCCATCCTAGGTTTCATGCAATTCTCCACGTTGAACCGAAGGAAAGCCGGGTCATGTAATAGATCGGGACGATCTGATTGACTTTGTCCCTTCTGAATTTTTTTTTTTTGGCCTCTTTTTGAGATGTTTGATTTGTAATTCGGGTAGAATTTTTGTTGCAAATTATATCACAAGTTTGACCAGGTAATGACAACATGCGACCTGCGCTACCCAATTTGCCCTTCTGCCAGTATTACATATTGGGAGACTACCAGTGGACAATACTCAATTCTAACAGTAAGGAAATCAGATCATTGCAAATGACTCTATGCTTTGTGCTGTGGAGAGAGATGCAGAAGAATCTTCAGAGAGGAAGAAAGAGATATAGTGCAAATCGTGAGAGAGGTCAGAATGGAGTTCAAGGACTGGTTTCAGCACATCTGATATAAATATTACATTGTTCTGTAATTTTATTACTATTTTACTGTTTACTATAATTTTTACCTAAGACAATTGCCAAGACTCTATCAAAATAACACTCCTGATTAATGAAACTTGAAGGCTGGAACTTCACTGTTCACTCAAAAAAAAAATAATCACAAGTTTGACATTTTTTTTATTTAATAAATTAAATATTTCATATATTAATAAAATCGCACAAGCAGAAAATAAAATTAAACCTCGTCCTGGAGAAGTAAACTAGCTATTTTTTACATTTAAATCATTCTTGTTATGTATCAATGTGTGGAAGATAATATTGACTCGATGGGACCCACTGTCATACTAACGTTAGTCTACTCTTCAGAGTTCAGATTTGAGTGCGACTCTTTCATCTCTCTCTCACTTTCAATTCAATTTCTCAGCAGCGTCCAGCCAAGAAGCCAAACCCTCACCAAAACCCTAAACCCTAGGGGAATGCGATGCTCCTGTTTCGCAAAACCCTAACTCCCCGCCTTTCTTTTTGGGCCACCGCCTTCACCTCCCCCGTCTATCGCTTCCTCTCTGCTCCAACGCTCCACGAAACCCCACCTCCCGCTTCTCAATTTGCGGTCCAATACCTCATCGAATCTTGCGGCCTTCCCTCCGACAAAGCAATCCGAGCTTCCAGGTATATATCTCACATCAAATTCCCAGAGAAACCAGATGCCGTGCTCCAATTTATGAAGCAGGCCGGAATCACCGAGCCCCACATCAGAGCCGCTGCGTGCCAGGACCCACGGTTCCTTAACTATCATGTGGAGAAGTGCTTGAAACCCAGGATTTCCGAGCTGAAGGAGATTGGTTTCTCACCTTCTGAAATCTCCCTTCTCATCTCAATTTGTCCAAACGCGTTCTGTTACACCAAATTGAAGCAAAAGGTTAAGTTCTGGATGGGGACTTTTGGCTCTGTCGAGAAACTATTGTGTGCCTTCAAACGGGGTAATTACCTTCTAGGAGTAAACCTTGATAATGTTGTCATACCCAACATAACATTCCTTCAAGAACAATGTGGTTTATCCACTTGTCAAATTTCCCAACTAATTAAATCGTCTCCTAGACTGATTGCATCTAAGCCGGAAGCTTTAAAGATGTATGTGGGAAGGACCAAGGAGTTGGGGATTTCACACCCATCAAATACATTTGTGTATGCATTGACTGTCATAGGCGGCCTGAACCAAAGCATTGTCCATGCAAGGCTCTGCCACTTGAAAAGTCTTGGGCTTTCACATGAGGAGGTGAGCCTTCTCATCACCAAATGCCCAAAAGTATTGCAATTAACGGAGAAGATTATAAGCCAAAAGATGGAGTTCCTGTTGAAGCAAGCAGGTTGCGGTAATATTGATGTTATCCGAAATCCATTTATGCTCACATCCAGCTTGGAGAAGCGGCTCATCCCCAGGAGCCTTGTGCGGAAACTTCTCAAGTCCAGAGGAAATCCAGCAGCTAATAATGCTTTTGCTTCTTTTATGGTACTAAATGAGAAGCGTTTTTTGAAGAAGTATGTTCTACCTTATGAAGGAACCCTTCCTGGACTCCAACAAGCCTACATTGATGCTTGTGCTGGGAAAACTGCGGCTACGGAATAGTTTAATTACTTGGCAGATTAGGCACTGCATCGTTTAATCTAACTTGTTCAAGTTTATTTTTTATTTTCATCTCCATTTCCTTTATCATTCTTCTAAGTGATATGTAAAATTGGATCTTATTGTTTCAAATATCCAACTGATATTGAGTTCCAACGCTTTCGTGTTAACTTCAGCCTGACCAAATATTTTCTTTTAACTCAAACGATTATCCAACTCAACCAATTTCAACCCTACTAACAATAAAACAATTAATACGGAATTTTTTTTGTGTCGGTCTTATAATTGTCACTCAAGAATTAATAATAAAATAATTGTCTTATAATTTGTGTAATGGGGATACTTCGAAGGGCAAGTCGGGAATATAGTGTGCTGATTTGTGCTGTTTGCTAGTGCATTGGGGATAGGAAACAAAAATTACCTTGTGTTGATAACAAACGCTTGCATTCCACCAGTGCATGGCTGTTGCAATTTTACTTTGTTTTCTTATGGACAGGTGAAAAATTGAGTATGGAGCCTGTTGATGTAAAGTTTTAGAGGGCATTATTCATCTCCAAAATCATGACGAGAATATTTTATGATTTATGATAATGAATATAAAAATATAATTTTGAAACTTTGGCAAATTGCTAAGTCTAGTGACTTTTAATTTCCAGAATATGTTGTATACCCCCATGCAAATATTCTTGTTGAGACTAACTTGAGCTAATCTAGTGTATAGCCCCAAAGAGACTTTCCAAAAGAACAAAGGTTCAATTTTAAAAGACATTGATCCTAACATCAAAAATTCAAATCCAATAATTGCGACATTGGCTAGAGTATCTTCTTTTTTATATAGAAGCTAGAGTACCATTTACCAGAATCCTTCCATGAAAGGAGCTCATTACCACGTACATAATACACCTCACTAAGTGGGATATCAGCTATATCAGTTTCGTTTTTTACATTTTTGTGGTCCTCTATAAGCTTGAGGTTGAGAAAAAAGGTTCATATCAAAAACCATATTCAAAGTGTACCATTCTAGTCAGTTGAGTGCTAGTCCAATCTGAAAACTGGCTTTTCTGGTAATTATAATATCAGCACACCAGTAATATATTATTGCAGCAGGTATACTTAATACTAGTTGATAGTCCTCACTAGAATCATACAAACAGATTCTGCATCACTTATTTTATTTATCAATGTTAGGAAATGCAATGTTTATTAATTACTCGTTAGCAATTTATTATAAGTGCTTGTAACTATATAGATGGGAAATTACATTTTTATTTAAAAATAAATAAACTAGATTTAAGCATAAAAAGGTCTGGTCCATTTTTACCAGTGGTGGGTCTGACCCAACCGATCAGCAGTGAAGAAATCATAACAATGCTGTGACCCATACATGTTGATATAAATACCTAATTAAATAGGTTGAGTCAATATTTGCCATCCAAAATACTTGATTAATTTAGAATTTCATGAATAATACCTATTAATTTTTCAATCATCATAGCACAAACAGGACTTGAGAATGACAGCAAACCTCCAATTAGAACAAGGATCCATAAACTATCCAAGACGAGGACCAAAATGTCGACACCAAAGATCAACAAAATTATCGTAATTATTTTGATTTTGTGTACCATGAATATCACAGCCAATTCAAAAAAAAAAAAAAAAGGAGGAAAAAGAAATTGAAAAATCTAACCCCCGTACCCGACCTTGAAGAACTTCAATTTGTGAAACTCTTAAACCATTCAAGACCCACAATTTTTCCAGCACGAGCATCAGTATATGCTTGGTGAAGGCCAGGAATATCATTTTCATATGGCAGAACAAACAATGCCTCAGCAGGATTCACTAAAGAAGCAAAAGCGTTATATTCCGATGCAAGTCCTTTTGATTTCAGAAGTTTCCAGACATAGTTCCGGTGAATCGGCCGCTTCTCCAAGCTCAGAGTGAACAGAAAAACCCACCTCTTTTATCAGAAATTACAGGCCATCATCTCCTCTGGCATTCTCAATACAAAAGGCTGTCTACTAACAAGACTGGCTACCTCCTCTGAAATCCTGAGAATTTTCAAGTTATTTAGCCGTGCATCTACAGTAAGCTGGTTCAGATTGCAAACAATAATTAGTGCATACATGAAAGCTCCTGATGAACGAGCAACGCCTAACTTCTCAGCGCACTCAACTTTCATTTGTAAAATTTCAGGTTTAGATGTGATCAATCTCGGAGTCCTCTGCATTATCCGGAGAATTTGTCGAGCAGATAAGCTGCATTCATGTAGAAGGAAAGATAGATTGGGCACAGCAGAATTTTCAGTGTTAATTGAAAGAAGGGCAAGATTTCCTTTTACTGCAAGCAATAAATCCTCAACAGAACCAAGAATCACCGAGCCCCACATCAGAGTAGCTGCGTGCCGGGACCCGCGGTTCCTTTGCCATCATGTGGAGAAGTGCTTGAAACCCAGGATTTCCGAGCTGAAGGAGATTGGTTTCTCACCATCTGAAATCTCCCTTCTCTTTTCAATTTGTCCAAGTGCGTTCAGTTACACCAAATTGAAGCAAAAGGTTCAGTTCTGGATGGGGATTTTCGGCTCTGTGGAGAAACTATTGTGTGCCTTCAAAGTGGGTAATTACCTTCTAGGAGCAAACCTTGATAATGCTGTCATACCCAACATAACATTCCTTCAAGAACAATGTGGTTTATCCGCTTGTCAAATTTCCCAACTAATTAAATCATCTCCTAGACGGATCACATCTAAGCCCGAATTTTTCAAGATGTATGTGAAAAGGGCCAAGGAGTTGGGGATTTCACCCCCATCAAATACATTGGTGTATGCGTTGATTGTCGTAGGCGGCCTGAAGCAAAGCACTGTCTATGCAAGGCTGTGCCACTTAAAAAGTCTTGGGCTTTCACATGAGGAGGTGACCCTTCTGATAACTAAATGCCCAAGTGTGTTGGAAAAAACAGAGAAGAATTTAGGCCAAAAGATGGAGTTCCTGTTGAAACAAGCGGGTTGCGGTAAGATTGATGTTATCCAAAATCCATCTCTGCTCACATGCAGCTTGGAGAAGCGGCTCATCCCCCGGGGTCTTGTGCGGAAACTTCTCAAGTCCAGAGGAATTCCAGTAGCTAATAACGTTTTCGCTTCTTTTATGGTACTAAATGAGAAGCGTTTTTTGGAGAAGTATGTTCTACCTTATGAAGGAACCATTCCTGGGCTCCACCAAGCCTACATTGATGCTTGTGCTGGGAAAACTGCAGCTACATAATATTTTAATTACTCGGTAGATTAGGTACTGCATTTTTTAGTCTAACTAGTTCAAGTTTCTTTTTTAGTTTCATTTCCATTTCCTTTTCCATTCTTTTAAGGATATGTAAAATTGGATCTTATTGTTTTTGAATATCCAACTGATATTGAGTTCCAATGTTTTCGTGTTAACTTCAGCCTGACCAATATTTTCTTTTAACTCAAATGATTGTCCAACTCAACCAATTTCAACCCTGCTAATAATAATATAATCAATACGGAATTGTTTTTGTGTTGACCGTCTTATAATTGTCACTCAAGAATTAATAATAAAATAATCAATACGGGATTGTTAAATGTCTAATGCCAGCTCCATAAAGATTTGTGTAATGGGGCTACTTCCAAGGGCAAGTTGGGAATATAGGGTGCTGATTTGTGCTGTTTGCTAGTGCATTGGGGATAGGAAACAAAAATTACCTGGTGTTGATAACAAAGGCTTGCATTCCACCAGTGCATGGCTGTTGCAATTTTACTTTGTTTTCTTATGGTGAAACCTTAAGTATGGAGCCTGTTGATGTACAGTTTTAGAGGGCATTAGTCATCTCTAAATTTGTGACGAGAATATTTCATGATTTATGATAATGAATATAAAAATATAATTTTGGAACTTTGGCAAATTGCTGAATCTAGTGACTTTAAATTTCCAGAACATGTTGTATACCCCATTCAAATATTCTTGTTGAGACTAACTTGAGCTAATCTAGTGTATAGCCCCAAAAAGACTTTCCAAAAGAACAAAGGTTCAATTTTAAAAGACATTGATCCTAACATCAAAAATTCAAATCCAATAATTGCGACATTGGCTAGAGTATCTTTCTTTTTTCTTTTTTTAATAGAACCTAGAGTGTCATTTACCAGACAATCTGAACGATTGTCACCTGATCAAGTATCCTTCTATGAAAGGAGCTCATTACCACCTACATAATAACCCTCACAAAAAGGGATATCAGCTATACCAGTATCGTTTTTTACATTTTTGCGGTCCTTTATAAGCTTGAGGTTGAGAAAAAAGGTTCATATCAAAAACCATATTCAAAGTGTACCATTCTAGTCAGTTGAGTACAAGTCCAATCTGAAAACTGGCTTTTCTGGTAATTATAATATCAGCACACCAGTAATAGATTTCTTAACTGGTTGGTTGGGTCAGACACACTAACTGATAAAAATGGACCAGACCTCTTTATGCTTAAATCTAGTTTCTTTTTCGAAATAAAAATGCAAATTTTATATCAGAATGTGTTCTTTCATTTTTTCTCTCTTCAGAATGTGCTCTTTCCTTTTCTCTTTCTCTTTGTCAAATACATAAATTATGATCGCCAACATATAACTAGACTTTTCAGAAAGTCTAACCTTAGTACCCGACCTTGAAGAGCTTCAATTTGTGAAACTCTTAAAACCATTCAAGACCCCCAATTTTCCCAGCACGAGGCCAGGAATATCATTTTCATATGGCAGAACAAACAATGCCTCAGCAGGATTCACTAAAGATGCAAAAGCGTTATATTCCGATGCAAGTCCTTTTGATTTCAGAAGTTTCCAGACATAGTTCCGGTGAATCGGCCGCTTCTCCAAGCTCAGAGTGAACAGAAAAACCCACCTCTTTTATCAGAAATTACAGGCCATCATCTCCTCTGGCATTCTCAACACAAAAGGCTGTCTACTAACAAGACTGGCTACCTCCTCTGAAAGCCTGAGACTTTTCAAGTTATTTAGCCGTGCATCTATAGTAAGCTGGTTCAGATTGCAAACAATAATTAGTGCATACATGAAAGCTCCTGATGTACGAGCAACGCCTAACTTCTCAGTGAACTCAACTTTCATTTGTAAAATTTCAGGTTTAGATGTGATCAATCTCGGAGCCCTCTGCATTATCCGGAGAATTTGTCGAGCAGATAAGCTGCATTCATGTAGAAGGAAAGATAGATTGGGCACAGCAGAATTTTCAGTGTTAACTGAAAGAAGGGCAAGATTTCCTTTTACTGCAAGCAATAAATCCTCAACAGAACCAAGAATCTGAATCCAAAACTGGATCTTACATTGCAATTTGGTGTGCGAGAAAACCATTGGGCACATAGAAAGGAGAATGGAGATGTGAGATTGAGAGAAACCCATCTCCAGTAGCTCAGCCATACTAGGTTTCAAGCAATTCTCCATGTTGAACCAAAGGAAAGCCGGGTCTCGTAATATATCGAGATGTTTTAATTTGTAACTCGGGTTAAATTTAAGAATTTAAGATTAAAAATAAAATAAAAAATCTTGAATTACGATTGGTATTTAGAATTATAGATTAGAGAATCAGAAATTATAAGTCAGCGTATTGAAAAGTATAAGTTAAATCATTGTTTTTTATCGAGTACTAAATTAGTTAATGAATTTAAATCTAATTAGATATTTAAAACTGATTCGATAATTTTTTAACTCTTGACGAAAATTCAGAGTCCGCTCCTAATCCTACTCACAGGTACAATTTCTGTTGCAAATTAAATCACAAGTTTGACATTTTTTTTATTTAACAGATTAAATATTTCATATATTAATAAAATCAGACAAGCAGAAAATAAAATTTACGTCTAGCAATTTTCAACATTTAAATCATTCTTGTTATGTATGCAAGAAAAATATTGACTAAATGGGACCCACTGTCATACTCTACTATTCAGAGTTCAGACTTGAGCGACTCTTTCATCTGTCTTTTTTTTGAGGAAAAAAACAGTGGTCTCTTTCATCTCTCTGTCACTTCCAATTCTATTGCTCAGCAACTCCAGCGTCCAGCCAAGAAGCAAAACCCTCACCAAAACCCTAAACCCTAGGGAAATGCGATGCTCCTGTTTCGAAAAACCCTAACTCCACGCCTTTCTCCCTGGGCCACCGCCTTCACCTCCTCCATCTATCGCTTCCTCTCCGCTCCGACGCTCCGCGAAACCCCATCTCCCACTTCTCAATTTGCAGTCCAATACCTGATCGAATCTTGCGGCCTTCCCTCCGACAAAGCAAGCCGAGCTTCCAGATATATATCTCACATCAAATTCCCAGATAAACCAGATGTCGTGCTCCGATTTCTGAAGCAGGCTGGAATCACCGAGCCCCACATCAGAGCCGCTGCATGCCGGGACCCGCAGTTCCTTTGCCTTCATGTGGAGAAGTGCTTGAAACCCAGGATTTCCGAGCTGGAGGAGATTGGTTTCTCACCATCTGAAATCTCCCTTCTCTTCTCAATTTGTCCATTCGCGTTCAAATACACCAAATTGAAGCAAAAGGTTCAGTTTTGGATGGGGATTTTTGGCTCTTTCGAGAAACTTTTGAGTGCCTTCAAAGCGGGTAATTACCTCCTTGGAGTAAACCTTGATAATGCTGTCATACCCAACATAGCATTCCTTAAAGAACAATGCGGTTTATCCGCTCGTCAAATCTCCCAACTAATTAAATCGTCTCCTAGACGGATCACATCTAAGCCCGAAGTTTTTAAGATGTATGTGAAAAGGGCCAAGGAGTTGGGGATTTCACCCCCATCAAATACATTTGTGTATGCGTTGATAGTCGTAGGCGGCGTGAACCAAAGCTCTGTTGATGCAAGGCTCTGCCACTTAAAAAGTCTTGGGCTTTCACATGAGGAGGTGACCCTTCTCATCACTAAATGGCCACAAGTATTGGAAATAACAGAGAAGAATATAGGCCAAAAGATGGAGTTCCTGTTGAAACAAGCGGGTTGCGGTAAGACTGATGTTATCCAAAATCCAAATCTGCTCACATATAGCTTGGAGAAGCGGCTCATCCCCCGGGGCCTTGTGCGGAAACTTCTCAAGTCCAGAGGAATTCCAGCAGCTAATAATGTTTTCGCCTCTTTTATGAGGGTAAATGAAAAGCGGTTTTTGGAAAAGTATGTTCTACCTTATGAAGGAACCGTTCCTGGGCTCAACCAAGCCTACATTGATGCTTGTGCTGGGAAAAATGCGGCTACATAATAGTTTAATTACTTGGTAGATTAGGTACTGCATTTTTTAGTCTAACTAGTTCAAGTTTCTTTGTTATTTCCATTTCGTATTTCCTTCTTTTAAGTGATATGTAAAATTGTATCTTATTGTTTCAAAATATACCACTGATCTTGAGTTCCAATGCTTTCATGTTAACTTTAATATGTTGGCCTGACCAATATTTTCTTTTAACTAAAAAGATTATCCAACTCGACCAATTTCAAATTTTCAACCCTGCTAACAATTAAATAACCAATACGGCATTGTTTTTATGTCAACCATCTTAGAATGTGTCCGTATCCTCTGAGGTAACATAATATTTCTGTTTGGATCAAAGCCGTCTAATTGGAATCCGGGCCAATTCGGCCTGAGGTGGAATGAATGGTGCCGCTTTAATAGTTGTGCGGATTCTGATTGGACGGTCCAGATCCAAACAGAAATATTCTGTTACCTTAGGTGATATGAATTTCTCTTAGAATTGTCATTGATGAATGAATAACTATACTCTATAGAGTGCCGTCTGAGGTAACATAATATTTCTGTTTGGATCACGGCCGACTTATTGGAATCTGGGCCAATTAGGTCCGGGTGGAATGTACAGTGCCACTTTAATAGTGTTACATTCAGAAATTTTAAAACTTGATTAAATTGATAAATCGATCAATTTGCTTAAATAAAAAGTTTAATTAACTTAACGATCGTTCAGAAATTGTCTGACCGACTAAAATGAAACTAAAATTTCGTAATATAAAGAGTGTATGAAATTAAGTATAATAAAATTTAGAGGGTTAAAACATAAAATAAATAGTTGTATTGAGTTCTAATTAGGAGAATAAATATACAAAATTATTGTACCAATAAGATTAATATAAAACTTATGAATTTCATTCAATTATGAATTTTAGATATTTGATTTGATATATATATATATATATATTGTTTGATAATGCATTATTTAGATTTTAAATTGACAAATAAAGGTCCGAAATATACATACGAATTTAATTGTAAAATTTTACGAAAATTCGATTTGAATTTATGAAAGAAACGGAATTAAAACCAATTAAAAGAAACCATAATGAAATGCTGAATTATTGGGACCATCCGATTAAATCTAACACGGATCTTAAAGATTGTAATTTAAAATTTGAAATTTATATCAACCCTTGGATTCCACACAGCACGAATCTCAAAGCAACCCCACTTAATAGCCCCTCTCCCTTCTCTCTTTCTCTCCTCTCCCTCCCTCTACGTGACCAAACAGAACCCCCCCTCTCCATCCGACCCCATCCCTCTGTCTACGCCAAAACCCAAGGGGGGGCTCCGCCCCCCTCCGCCCTCCCCTCTCCCGTCGCCGGCGAAACCACCAAACCCGCCCCCTTGCTCTCCTCTCTTCCTCTCTGCCGTGACAGCCCCAAACCCGCCCCCTCTCCTTCCTTTTTTCCGCCAAAAACAGGGCCCCGCCCCTCCCCTTCCGCTGCTGCCACGGCCAGCAGCCGCTGCCCCCACTCTCTCCTCTCTGTCCTTCTCGGTCTGACCCGCCAGACCCACCAGAGCCCGCCCCTCTCACTCTTTCCCGCTTCTCCTTCTCTCCCATGAAACCCTAGCTTTTAGGGTTGCGGTGTGAGTCGTCTCGGTTTGATTGGTGCTGTCTCGGTGCTTGATTGGTGCTATTATGATGCTTGATAGTGCTCGAGTGAGGTGGCCGCAAGGCGAGACGAAACCCTCGGACCCGATCAATTTCTTCCGACATTTTTCTCCTTCGGTTAATTTCTAAAATTCGTAAATTGTGTATTGATGAATTGATTAATGTCGTAGGATGTGAATTGGTTAGTTTCGAGTACGGGTTGTTGATTTTCCCGACTCGAACGAATTGTTCGAATAAATTAAGTATAAGGGGTTATATTGTAAAATGATTTTATTAATGGTCGGAGTTGTAAAATGTATAGCCATTGTGATTTGTATGAATTAAAGGGGCTAAAATATTGAAATGAATATGACATGAGGTGTATGTGTAAATAGAATTGGGTTTCGGCTTTGAGAATTAAAATAATGGAATTGGAGTAAATTGTGAATTGTTAATTAGAGGCTTAAACCTTTGCTAAAATTTGGTCCTTTAATTAAAGTAAGTAGATGTGATGATTTTAAAAAACTACTAGGATCGAATTGCAAATGTTTAAAGTAAAGCGGTATAATTGCAAAGTAGACACCAATGTGTGAAATTATATTAATTGAGGACCAATATGAAAAAGATGTGAATTTATATGAATGATAGCCGTGACTTTGCGGTTGGGATATACTTGAATCGAATTGAAAGGATTGATTGTTTTGGGCCTTAGTAAATTGGACTTGAATTGAAATAATTATAAATGAGCTGAAAGGTATAAAAGAATTGACGAATTAAATGACGGCTTTTGAAATTACTTTTAATGATGTAACCGAATTAAACCAAGTAATCGTATAATATAGGTGTAGGCTCAGTCGAGTCAGATTTCGCGAGGCAATTCGAGACGCCTGATCTTTAAATTAAGCGGTACGCTCGTCATAATAAGGTGCGGGATTCTTGGACTTGTTTGATACTTTATTTTCAGGAATTAAACTGTTTATTCGTTTGTCATGTTGAATATCATTGATTGCATCATTGAATTGTGTAGAGCATTTGCATAGCCCAATCAAATTAAACTCGAATTGATCTGAATTGAATGATTTGCATGCTGGTATGGTTATAGGTTATGTTGATCTATTGTGATCTGATCTTGATTGAAAGTCACCACGAACTAAATGATTTGATATGTATGTGAATGGATTTACGAAGTTAAGCACTTGGATCCAATGAATTTGCCAAGTCGGGCTGTATGCTGACTTGGATTCCCAGGATCCTAAATGGCCTTAGGTGAACGGCCCTCGATATTCCCAGTACCGGTTGGGACGAGGGAGGGTGATTATGTTATGAGATGTGATTGGAAATCGTGGGTGACATGTGTAACGTCTATGGCTCGGTGGCATTCTCCTACGTGTTAATGCATTTGAAATGTCAATTGAATATGACGAATATTGGAAACGATTCTAAAAAGGATTTTCTTTATATGATTCAAACCAGACCTTAATAAACTGTTAAGCCAAGCGATTGCAGATGGGTGTCAGATAAAGGGTCCAGCGGTTGGCCATCTGTAGGTGTCAGTAACCCTACAGATGTGGGTTTGATAAAGGTTCAGCTCGAAAGAACATCTGTAATTGCTACAAGCCCTAATGAACTGAGTTATGAATCGAGTTAAGCCGAAATATATGTTGTGTTTGAAATTCATCTTGGAAATTCCGTAAACTGTGTTGCAGGTTGATTAAATTGTTGTCGTGCATTGGCATTCTGTTATTTATGATTATATGTATCTGTTTGCATTGTTTATTGTTTGGGTTTCATTTTTGAATATAGAGTCTGATTGCAAGTCCAATAATCTAAACTGTGGCAAATTCGCACTGAGAATTTATTCTCACCCCCACCCTCCCGATTATTTTCAGGTTCATTACACGGACGCAGCGAGTGAGGATATTGGTAATGCATATAAAAGATCCACTGCCTTGCGTGTATATGTGACGATTGATTTATACACGCGGCAGGCTGTCAGACCCCCGGTGGATTTGGGGTGTGACAAATAGTCTTGCGGATTCTGATTGGACGGTCCAGATCCAAACATAAATATGCTGTTACCTTGGGTGATACGAATTCTCTTAGAATTGTCATTGAAGAATGAATAACTATACTAAACAATGTTTTGATGCCAGATCCATAAAGTATTTGTGTAATGGGAGGATATTTCCATTTTGCAAGGGCAAGTTGGTTATAAACAGGGTGCTGATTTGTGCTGATTTACCTTGGTCTGATAATAAAGGCGAGCATTCCACCAGTGCATGATTATTTCAATTTTATCTTATTGTTTGTATGAGATAGGTGAAATCTTGAGTATGGCACCGGTTGATGCATGATTGACTCGCAGCGATACTGCTCTAACATGTCAGACCGAGCATACACCAGTGAGGTAGTGATCACAAATAGGGCTGCTCATGAGACGAGTTGAATCCGAGTTGCTAATCCAGTTCTGAGTTAAAAACTCCAATTTGGAATCAACTCGCTAGCAACTTATAATGTAATACATAGTGAGACAATCTAATTTAATTCTAACAAAAAGAATATTTCATAGTTTATCAAAATAATATATAATTAAAGACAATACATAATGAGACAATAGCTAATACATAATTAAAAATTACGAAAATACCAAAATAGTACATAATTAAAAATTATCAGACAAATAAGGTTTAGTCGTTTGAGAAGCGGCGATTTTTATTTTAGTTTCAAACAGCAATACAGTAGATTGTGCAAAACATGTATAAGATTTGGGGGCTCAAAAATTAGGAATATATGGATTATAGTTTGATATGAGTCCAACTGAGTTGGGAGTAACTTAGATTCAACTCATAAATCAACCGAATTAGTAAACTCAAGTTATTAGCGAGTTGAATCCGAATTGAGTTTTGAGTAGGCAAGATATTTCTCCCAATGGCAGTAATCGAACTTGGGTTCTGTGCAACAAGTAGCAAGCACCCTTACCACTACACTACAATTGTTGTTAGAAGCTAATAGCATTTATTTTTAATATATACTTGGACTATTTAGTCTTACCATATCCGGAATTTTTTATGTTTAATCTATATAATAAAAATGTTGAATTAATATTATAAATAAATAGAATATATAAAATAGACGTATTGTATTCTTTATTTTTGAAAATTGTCATATCACCGTATCCATAGGCTTATCTAGTACGATATCCATACATGTATCCATGCAACATAAGTCTTGCTATTTTTGTCTATTTTTTTGTTGTTATTTTGTTGTAAAAACTTTGTTCAGGATCCTTGCTCCTGTGTATACTTTTGGCCGCAGTATGTTTCTCTTTAGGTGTTTGGTGTCGGTCTTGAGTTTGACATTGGCTTAATATTTTGTGTAGGGATTTGTACACTTTCATGGTTTGGGGACAAAATCAGAATTTTGTTAACAGTAAAAGCTGAATTTGGTAGAAAAAATAAATTTATAATATTCAATAAGTTGTATATGGAATCCGACATTTGTTGTTTTAATTAATTTAAATGTTTTATTAATAGATCGTAAACCGTAGGATTTTATAAAAATTATCAGATATTACAATTTTGTTGTCAATAATCTATAATATACCCCATACAAACAAAAATTGATTGCTATTAATTTTAACATTCATAACAATACGTAGAATATCGTTGTTGTTTTTTTCTCTGAAGTTTATAATTGAATATATTTTGTCATCCAAAATTTGATCGGACCAACCTTGTATTTGAATATTAGGTTTGTTCAACTAAAAAATATATATTAGATTTGTTGTGGTGAATATTTTGTGGTCCATAGTAATCAATAGAAAAATATAATTTGACAAACTTGTGACTTTAATTTGCAGAACACTTCGGTAACAAACATGTTTTTTTCAGAACTCAGGATACTGATAATCATGACTTAAAAAATAAAAAATAAAAAATACAGCACTCACGGGGCTTAAGGCTGTCAAATGTAATTATTCCCCATGCAAGTATTTTTGTTGAAATTAACTTGAGTTAATCTAATGTATTATGTATCATTCCATGAATTAAAGGAATTTATTGTCCGTCAGAATGAATTCGGACCGTCCGATTCATATTAGACGAATATTAAAGAGACCCATGCATTACAGCATAGGTCGGATTGATCCGAATTTTGATAAGAAGATTAAGATTCTAAATCAAAATCTGAATTAATGCAGTGGGTACCACTTATGAAAAGGGATATCAGCCAATACCAATTTAAGTTTTACATTTTTGTGTGATCCTCTATAAACTAAGGTTTAAGAAAAATGGTTCGGAGCAACAACCATTCCAGTCAGTTGAGTGCAAGTAGCAACCTGGTCCTGGAACTTGAGTAGCAAACTGGTATATTTTAACATTCAAATCATTCAAATCATTCAAATATTGACTCGATGGGACCCACTGTCATACTAACGTTAGTCTTCTCTTCAGACACCGAGACTACCGAGTGCGTGCGACTCTTTCTTATCTCTCTCACACTCAGTACTATTGCTCAGCAGCTCCAGCCAAGGGGAATGCCATGCTCCTCTTTCGCAAAACCCTTACTCCCCGCCTTTCTCCCTGGGCCACCGCCTTCACCTCCTCCGTCTATCGCTTCCTCTCTGCTCCGACGCTCCACGAAACCCCATCTCCCACTTCTCAATTTGCGGTTGAATACCTCATCGGATCTTGCGGCCTTCCCTCCGACAAAGCAATCCGAGCCTCCAGGTATATATCTCACATCAAATGCCCAGATAAACCCGATTCCGTGCTCAGCTATATGAGGCAGGCTGGAATCGCCGAGCCCCACATCGGAGCCGCTGCGTGCCAGGACCCGCGGTTCCTTTGCCTTCACGTCGAGAAGTGCTTGAAACCCAGGATTTCCGAGCTGGAGGAGATTGGTTTCTCACCTTCTGAAATCTCCCTTCTCTTCTCACTTTGTCCAAACATGTTCCTTTACACCAAATTGAAGCAAAAGGTTCAGTTCTGGATAGGGATTTTCGGCTCTGTCGAGAAACTGTTGAGTGCCTTCAAAGTGGGTAATTACCTTCTAGGAGTAAACCTTGATAATGCTGTCATACCCAACATGACATTCCTTCAAGAACAATGTGGTTTATCCGCTTGTCAAATTTCCCAACTAATTAAATCGTCTCCTAGACTGATCTCATCTAAGCCCGAAGTTTTTAAGATGTATGTGAAAAGGGCCAAGGAGTTAGGGATTTCACCCCCATCGAATACATTTGTGTATGCGTTCATTGTCGTAGGCGGCCTGAACCAAAGCACTATCGATGCAAGGCTCTGCCACTTAAAAAGTCTTGGGCTTTCACATGAGGAGGTGACCCTTCTCATCACTAAATGCCCAAATGTATTGCAAATAACAGAGAAGATTATGAGCCAAAAGATGGAGTTCCTCTTGAAACAAACGGGTTGCGGTAAGATTGATGTTATCGTAAATCCTTCTCTTCTCACATGCAGCTTGGAGAAGCGGCTCATCCCCCGGAGCCATGTGCGGAAACTTCTCAAGTCCAGAGGAATTCCAGCAGCTAATAATGTTTTTGCTTCTTTTATAAAACTAACTGAGAAGCGGTTTTTGGAGAAGTATGTTCTACCTTATGAAGAAACCGTTCCTGGGCTCCACCAAACCTATATTGATGCTTGTGCTGGGAAAACTGCGGCTGCAGAATAGTTTAATTACTCGGTAGATTTGGTATTACATTTTTCAGTCTAACTAGTTCATTTCTTTTTCTTTTTTGTATTTTCATTTCCATTTCCTTTTTCATTCTTTTAAGTGACATCTAAAATTGGATCTTATTGTTTCAAAATATATAACTGATATTGAGTTCCATTACTTTCGAGTTAACTTTAGCATGTTGGTCTGACCAATATTTTCTATTAACCAAAAAGATTATCCAACTCAACCAATCCAATTTTCAACTCTGCTAACAATTACATAATCAATACGGAATTGTTTTTATGTCGACCATCTTAGAAATGTTACCGAAGAATTAATGAATAACTATACTAAACAATGTCTGAAACTTATAGTGATGGTTATACATTTGATGCCAGCTTCATAAAGAATTTGTGTAATGGGGCTATTTCCAATGGCAAATTGGGAATATGTCTGGCTTGAGTATGGCACCTGATAATACAAGAAGGTTACATCATACAAAGATTCATACAAACACATACTGCATCGCTTATTTTTTTAGGGGGAATTTCATGTATCCTCTCAAAAGTTTCAATGTTACATATTCCGCCCTTCAAAATCAGTAATTACATATTTGTCCTTTAAGATTGTGAAAACTCACGTTTGTGCAATCCATCATATTTAACTTTAACTTTATTTAAATTCCCAATTTACCCTTCTTCTTTTTTTTCCTTCTCTAATGGAGCACTTCCATTAATTTTATCGTCAGTAGTGAAATATGCCGGTCTCCTTGCTTTCTTTGCTTCTCTTGCTCGGATTGCAAAGCAACAACGGGCAGTGCCTTTTTGGGGTCGAATGGAAAGATACATGTCATCAAGCAATTCATCTCCTCTGTCTGAGATGTAACAGCTGGATTTCACCGAGGCACCTTGGGATGAGAACGAGGACGAGAACTTTCATCTGCGCAAGTATCCGTCTTATGAGATTGATTGGGATTCAATATTTATAAAAGCAGTCACTAAGTCTTGATAGTCATTTTTTACCAGTACATTATTTTGATTATTAGACATAAGCATGACACTAAGTCTTGATTTAATTAACTGCTTCTTTTATTCTACTTCTCATTATATAATTTTGAAAAAGATATTTATCAAAAGATTAAATTTGATTTAGTCATAGTTGCATTATAAAAGCAGTCATGTTTTTGTCTGATGTTAAAGTGAGATAAGCTTCATGGTCTCCTTTAGAAGGGTCCTTTGGTGTTTAATTATTCTGCTAATATCCGCTGTTTCTGTTTTGTGGCGAAAGTCAGCTTGATTCTAATGGTAGTGTCATGCTATTCAAGTGCATTGTTACAATTTGTTCTGTCTCTGAAAATTTTAGCAGTGGACCCTTCTGAGCATTGATCGTGGACTTTCTGAAAAGTCTAGTTATATGTTGGTGATCATAACTTAACCTATATATTTGACGAAGAGAGAGACAAAAGGAAAGAGCACATTCTGAAGAGAGAAAGAAAGGAGAGAGCACATTCTGATGGAAAAATTGCATTTTTATTTCAAAAAAATAAACTAGATTTAAGCATAAAAGGTCTGGTCCATTTTTATCAATTAGTGTGTCTGACCCAACCAACCAATTAAGAAATCAATTACTGGTGTAGTGGTGTGCTGAAATTATAATTACCAGAAAAGCCAGTTTTCAGATTGGACTTGCACTCAACTGACTAGAATGGTACACTTTGAATATGGTTTTTGATATGAACCTTTTTTCTCAACCTCAAGCTTATAAAGGACCACAAAAATGTAAAAGACGATACTGGTATAGCTGATATCCCTTTTTGTGAGGGGTATTATGTAGGTGTTAATGAGCTCCTTTCATAGAAGGATACTTGATCAGGTGACAATCGTTCAGATTGTCTGGTAAATGATACTCTAGGTTCTATTAAAAAAAAGAAAAAAAGATACTCTAGCCAATGTCGCAATTATTGGATTTGAATTTTTGATGTTAGGATCAATGTCTTTTAAAATTGAACCTTTGTTCTTTTGGAAAGTCTCTTTGAGGCTATACACTAGATTAGCTCAAGTTAGTCTCAACAAGAATAATTGCATGGGGTATACAACATGTTCTGGAAATTAAAAGTCACTAGATTCAGTAATTTACCAATGTTCCAAAATTATATTTTTATATTCCTTGTCATGAATCATGAAATATTCTCGTCACGATTTTGGAGATGACTAATGCCCTCTAAAACTGTACATCAACAGGCTCCATACTCGAGGTTTCACCTGTCCATAAGAAAACAAAGTAAAATTGCAACAGCCATGCACTGGTGGAATGCAAGCTTTTGTTATGAACACAAGGTAATTTTTGTTTCCTATCCCCAATGCACTAGCAAACAGCACAAATCAGCACCCTATATTCCCAACTTGCCCTTGGAAGTAGCCCCATTACACAAATCTTTATGGAGCTGGCATTAGACATTTAACAATCCCGTATTGATTATTTTATTATTAATTCTTGAGTGACAATTATAAGACGGTCGACACAAAAACAATTCTGTATTGATTATTTTATTGTTAGCATGGTTGAAATTGGTTGAGTTGGACAATCGTTTGAGTTAAAAGAAAATATTTGGTCAGGCTGAAGTTGGTCGAGTTGGTCGACATAAAAACAATGCCGTATTGGTTATTTAATTGTTAGCAGGGTTGAAAATTTCAAATTGGTCGAGTTGGATAATCTTTTTAGTTACAAGAAAATATTGGTCAGGCCAACATATTAAAGTTAACATGAAAGCATTGGAACTCAAGATCAGTGGTATATTTTGAAACAATAAGATATAATTTTACATATCACTTAAAAGAATGAAATACCAAATGGAAATAACAAAGAAACTTGAACTAGTTAGACTAAAAAATGCAGTACCTAATCTACCAAGTAATTAAACTATTATGTAGCCGCATTTTTTCCAGCACAAGCATCAATGTAGGCTTGTTGCAGCCCAGGAACGGTTTCTTCATAAGGTAGAACATACTTCTCCAAAAACACGCTTCTCATTTAGTATCATAAAAGAAGCAAAAGCATTATTAGCTGCGGCAATTCCTCTGGACTTGAGAAGTTTCCGCACAAGGCCCCGGGGGATGAACCGCTTCTCCAAGCTGTACGTGAGCAGAGATGGATTTACAATAACATCAATCTTACCGCAACCCGTTTGTTTCAAGAGGAACTTCATCTTTTGGCTTATAATCTTCTCTGTTATTTGCAATACTTTTGGGCATTTAGTGATGAGAAGGGTCACCTCCTCATGTGAAAGCCCAAGACATTTTAAGTGGCAGAGCCTTGCATCGACAGCGCTTTGGCTCAGGCCGCCTACAACTATCAACGCATGCACAAATGTATTTGATGGGGGTGAAATCCCTAACTCCTTGACCCGTTTCACATACATCTTAAAAACTTCGGGCTTAGATGTGATTCGTCTAGGAGATGTTTTAATTAGTTGGGAAATTTGACAACCGGATAAACTGCATTGTTCTTGAAGGAATGCTATGTTGGGTATGACAGCACTATCAAGGTTTACTCCAAGAAGGTAACCGGCTACACAATAGTTTCTCTACAGAGCCGAAAATCTGCAACCAGAACTGAACCTTTAGCTTCAATTTCATGTAATTGAACACGGTTGGACAAACTGAGAAGAGAAGGGAGATTTCAGAAGGTGAGAAACCAATCTCCTCCAGCTCGGAAATCCTGGGTTTCAAGCACTTCTCGACGTGAAGGCCAAGGAACCGCGGGTCCCGGCACGCAGCAGCTCCGATGTGGGGCTCGATTATTCCAGCCTGCCTCATATATCGGAGCACGGCATCGGATTTTTCTGGGAATTTGATGTGAGATATATACCTGGAGGCTCGGATTGCTTTGTCGGAGGGAAGGCCGCAAGATCTGATGAGGTATTGAACCGCTAATTGAGAAGTGGGAGATGTGGTTTCGTGGAGCGTCGGAGCGGAGAGGAGGTGAAGGCGGTGGCCCAGGGAGAAAGGCGGGGAGTAAGGGTTTTGCGAAACAGGAGCATGGCATTCTCCTTGGCTGGAGCTAGAGTTTTGGTGAGGGTTTGGCTCCTTGGCTGGAGCTGCTGAGCAACAGAAGTCAAGTGAGAGAGAAGAAATAGACGAACTTAGTCTCAGTCTGAAGAGAATACCAACGTTAGTATGACAGTGGGTCCCATCGAGTCAATATTTTTTTTTTCATACATAAGAATAAAGAGTAAGGCTAGTTGACTTGCTATCAACTATGGTCTTCAAAATTTATTGTATACACTTTAAAACTTATAGAAAATTAAATTTTTTTAATTTTTTTATTATTTTTTATAATTTATAAAAGATGGTAAAATAAGATCTAAAATATTAGTTATTTTTAAGTTATTTTTTATCATCTTTCATAAATTATAAAAAATTCAAAAATAATAACAAAGTATGCTACGAGTTCATTATATAATAATTTATTGAACTACTTAGATTTAAGTTTAAAGTTTATATTATAGATTTTTAAAGCCGTAACATGAAAGATCTTATGTTATATATAGCACCTAAGTGTTACTCTTTTAAATATATTAAATATTTAATCTATTAAATAAGAAATGTCAAACTTATGATTTAATTTGTAACAAAAACTAGAGACCTACAAGTCTACAACCACGTTAGAAATTATCCACATTCAATTTTTGAAGCCACAAAGTAAAAACTAAAAAATAATAAGAGTGAGGCTATTGTAATATGCATAATATGAATATTATCAACTCGTGCAATAGATTTATAATTATTCCTAAGTTACGGTAATTTAATATGTTTTTCCTAACTAACTTTATTTCTAACGACCTAAATTAATTTGAGTTAATTTAATTAATATACAACTTAATATAATCGTTCAGATTCGGTTTCGAAATATAAATTTCTAATTCTAACTTTACGATAAATTATGATAATTTCGTAATTATTAAATTAAATCGTATTTATTATGTACCTAATTAAATACGGTTGTGTTTGTTATTTACTTTATTAGTTTGATTATAAAATTTAGAAACGTAACTTTTAAACTAAGTTTACCTGTTGTATCTATTCCTATTCAAGTTACGAAATTTGTTATTTAATTATTAATCTATTTATATCGCTAATCCGTCGTTTTGTAAATAAGTATAGAATAAATATTTACATTACTAGTTAATTATCTTTATTAATTAACAATATAAATAGTTTATGTTTTAATTTTAAAACTTATATAGAAACTTTTTATTAGATTTGTTTCGGGATCATATATTGTCTAATCGGATTATTTCGTATCTGCTCAAATTATGTTATGAGCTAATCATGAAGGCATCATATCCTGGACTTTTCTAATCATCTTCTGAGCTGTTTAACGTAAGCATTCGATTAAAAATCGATTCCTTATTTTTAAATCCTAAATTGTGCAAAAGCCCACATCTTTATTCCTTTTCTTATTTTCTATCACATTTCGGCCCAAGGCCATTAAATCACAATTTCAGCCGAACCAATAAGAAAAAAGGCCCAATTCCCTTTATAAATAGAGCAAAACTAGGGTGTGATATGCTCACCAAAAGAGGTTGATGAGCACATCTTCAAAAGACTATCGGATTGATTTCAAACAACGAATCCCAATCGTTGAAATCCAAGTACTTCGTGAGTGATGCCTGTGCATGCAAAATATTTAAAGTTTCAAATTCATTTAATACTTGGTCTAGCGATCAAAAAAATAATACATAAAACAATTAAAAACAATAACTTATAAAATAGGAAGCTGATAATTGTACCCCAAACAAAGTACCCGCCCGCGTTCCCCAACTTTCTAGAATGTCGGCAACAAAAAAATCAAGTTTTACTTCATACAGCGCAATAACAATACCAATCTTTTTTTATTATATAGAATTTTGCTGCATGAAGAGAAAAACGCTCTGTTAAAAAAAATTAACAAAAGCACAGCCAAATGCAGCGAAACAATCATATAATTTAAACATATAAAGGAAAGCATTTAATCAACTGCATTCAAGTGTTTAACTTTCATTGTAAATGAGTTAAATTTTTATTTTTTTAAAACAAAAATTAATTGTTGAATTCGTCCCCGAGCAAAAATTTACAGCTCTAAATTTGAACCAATCCCCAAGCACATCCTTGAGCACGAAATTTACCTCTAAATTTGTATTAATCCCCGAGAGCGTCCCCCAGCACATTTTTTTTCATTTGTGCAGAATGTGCCAGGAACAGTACCAATGAACAAGTAAAGCATAAACAAAACATTGAAAATTCTCTGATTAATATCAATACCTGTGAATTGTTTCAGGTTCTAAGACATGCGTAACACCAAGACCAATACTTGTGAACAAGTATCAATGAGAAGTCTGCAATTTTGTACAGAAGTTTGCATCAAGAAGAATGTTATCAAGTTTTGACAATTCCATCTCCTATATATATATATATATATTTCTAGAAATATGAACAAAAAAGAAAGAAAATTGGAATATAAAGGAAAAAGAAAATAATGTACCTCCAAATAATGGATTAAATATAAGAAATGTCGAAGGCACGAAGATGATGGAGTCAGTTTTGTAAGCCAAAAAGAAATGCAGACTTGTATACAAATGTATCAGGAACAGTACATGTAAACAAGTAAAGTATATAAATCAATATGTACTGGCAAGCAAACAACATAAACAAAGCATTTAAAATTTGTGCATATAAACATGTGTTTACAAACACATTTCAAAGCATATAAACCTGTGTTTACAAACACATTTTAAAGTACATAAAAATGTGTTTACAAACATTGAAAAATCTGTGTTTACAAAAATATTTTAAAGCTTATTCATCAAACACTTTTTAAAGCATATAAACTTGTGTTTACAAACATTGAAAAATCTTCATTTAATAGATTAATTGTTTAAAATGAAGACTATTTTTTTAGTTATTAAATATCAAAAGTTTTTAATTTTCAAGCTAATTCGGTTTAAACTGTACTTTAAAGTACCTGAAAGTACGTTCAAGTACTTATAACTAGTTTAACTAGTTAAAGTACTTAAGTAGTTAATTAATTATTAGAGGACCGTTAAAAATCAGGGGGACTAATTCGGGGATAACAAACTGTCAACGAAATTAAAACACAGTACAAAAGCATGCAAAGCTAACGTTTAAAACAATCAAATTAAAACTGCAATGCGTTAAAACAACAATTCGTTAATTAATGACAAATTAATAAATTATCATTATTAGCAGACAGTTAAACTCAGTTAAACCAGTTCGGGAACGGGCTCGAATTTGGTGGCTCGGGGTACATAAACATTTCTCTATAAAATATTCATTGTTTTGACCTTTCTCTGTCTTTATAACTAGATCACAAATTGTAACAATACACTTGAATAACATTGCGTTATCATTAGAATCAAGCTGACTTTTGCCGCGAACAGAAACAGCGGATATTAGCAGAATAATTAAACACCAGAGGACCCTTCTTCTAAAGGAAACCATGATGCTCATCTCACCTTAACATCAGACAGAAACATGACTGCTTTTATAATGCAACTATGATTAAATCAAATGTAATCTTTAGATAAATATCTTTTTCAAAATTATATAATGAGAAGTAGAATAAAAGAAGCAGTTAATTAAATCAAGACATAGTGTCATGCTTATGTCTAATAATCAGATAACTGAGAAAAGGTCAACCAGCAAGTTTAGTTATTTCTGGTGTGGTATGCAACATCTTCTCTGGTAACAACAGTCGTCTCGTTTTAGAATGATGCAAACTTGCATATATTTACCCAAATAATGTACTGGTAACAAATGACTATTAAGATAATATTGCATCTCAATCAATCTCATAACACAGATACTTGCGCAGATGAAAGTTCTCGTTCTCGTTCTCGTCCCAAGGCGCCTCGGTGAAATCCAGCAGTTGCATCTCAGACAGAGGAGATGAATTGCTAGATGACATGTTTCTTTCCATTCGACCACAAAAATGGCACTGCCAGTTGTTTGCTTTGCAATCCAAGCAAGAGAAGCGATGCAAGCGAGGAGACCGGCTTATTTCACTACTGACGATAAAATTAATGGAATTGCTCCATTAGAGAAGGAAAAAAAGAATAAGGGTAAATTGGGAAATTAAATAAAGTTAAAGTTAAATATGATGGATTGCACAAACATGTGAATTTTTACAATCTTAAAGATCAAATATGTAAATACTGATTTGAAGAGGGGAATGTGTAACATTAAAACTTGTGAGAGGTTACATGAAATTCCCCCTAAAGAAAATAAGCGATGCAGAATGTGTTTGTATGAATCTTTGTATGATGTAACTTTCCTGTATTATCAGCTGCCATACTCAAGGCGCCAAATTCCCAACTTGACCTTGGAAATAGCCACATTACACAAATTCTTTATGGAGCTGGCATCAAACGTATAACCATCACTATAAGTTTCAGACATTGTTTAGTAATTCTTCAGTAACATTTCTAAGATGGTGGACATAAAAACAATTCCGTATTGATTATGTAATTGTTAGCAGGGTTGAAAATTTGATTGTTCGAGTTGGATAATATTTTTGGTTAATAGAAAATATTTGTCAGGCCAACATGCTAAAGTTAACTCGAAAGGAATGGAACTGAATATCAGTTATATATTTTGAAACAATAAGATCCAATTTTAGATGTCACTTAAAAAAATGAAAAATGAAATGGAAATGAAAATACAAAAAAAAAAAAAAAAAAAAATGAACTAGCTAGACTGAAAATCCAAAGCTACTGGAGTTTTCCCAGCACAAGCATCAATATAGGTTTGGTGGAGCCCAGGAACGGTTTCTTCATAAGGTAGAACATACTTCTCCAAAAAACGCTTCTCATTTAGATTCGTAAAAGAAGCAAAAGCATTACTAGCTGCGAGAATTCCTTTGGACTTGAGAAGTTTCAGCACAAGGCTCCGAGGGATGAGCCGCTTCTCCAAGCTATATGTGAGCAGAGATGGATTTCGGATAACATCAATCTTACTGCAACCCATTTGTTTCAACAGGAACTCCATCTTTTGGCCAATATTCTTCTCTGTTTTATCCAACACACTTGGGCATTTAGTTATCAGAAGGGTCACCTCCTCATGTGAAAGTCCCAGACTTTTTAAGTGGCAGAACCTTGCATTGACAGTGCTTTGGTTCAGGCCACCTACGACAATCAACGCATACACAAATGTATTTGATGGGGGTGAAATCCCTAACTCCTTGACCCGTTTCACATCCATCTTAAAAACTTCGGGCTTAGATGTGATCCGTCTAGGAGACGATTTAACTAGTTGGGCAATTTGACGAGCGGATAAACCGCATTGTTCTTTAAGGAATGCTATGTTGGGTATGACAGCATTATCAAGGTTTACTCCTAGAAGGTAATTACCCACTTTGAAGGCACTCAACAGTTTCTCGACAGAGCCGAGAATCCCTATCCAGAACTGAACCTTTTGCTTCAATTTGGTGTAAAGGAACATGTTTGGACAAAGTGAGAAGAGAAGGGAGATTTCAGAAGGTGAGAAACCAATCTCCTCCAGCTCGGAAATCCTGGGTTTCAAGCACTTCTCAACGTGAAGGCCAAGGAACCGCGGGTCCCGGCACGCAGCGGCTCCGATGTGGGGCTCGGCGATTCCAGCCTGCCTCATATAGCTGAGCACGGAATCGGGTTTATCTGGGCATTTGATGTGAGATATATACCTGGAGGCTCGGATTGCTTTGTCGGAGGGAAGGCCGCAAGATCCGATGAGGTATTGAACCGCAAATTGAGAAGTGGGAGATGGGGTTTCGTGGAGCGTCGGAGCGGAGAGGAAGCGATAGACGGAGGAGGTGAAGAGGGTGGCCCAGGGAGAAAGGCGGGGAGTAAGGGTTTTGCGAAAGAGGAGCATGGCATTCCCCTTAGCTGGAGCTAGGGTTTTGATGAGGATTTGGGTCCTTGGCTGGAGCTGCTGAGCAATAGAAGTTGAAGTGTGACACTGTGACTGTGTGAGAGAAAGAAAGAGTTGCACGCACTCGGTGTCTGAAGAGAAGACTAGCGTTAGTATGACAGTGGGTCCCATCGAGTCAATATTTTCATCCATACATAAGAATAATGATTTAAATGTTAAAAATGCTAGTTTACCTCTCTCCAGGACAAGGTAATTTTTTTCTGTTTGTCTGATTTAATTAATATATGAAATATTTAATCTATTAAATAAAATAACTGTCAGGAGGCTATTATAATATGCATATTTTTGTTCATGTAGGAGAAAAGGAACAGACGAGTTTTCCTTCAACTTATAAGCATTTTTATGTTTTTGTAATTTTAGTAAAGTGCAGGGGGGTTTTTGGAAAAAATTAGCGGCGATTTTTATTAATATCCCTAAAACAAATCAAAATTTTAAAAATGCCCCTGTCTCCAAATTTTTATCAAATCTGCCCTGACCGCCTGGGATTCAGGCGGCCCAAAAAAGCCCGTGAGGCGCCCCCCCATCTGGCGCTCCATACCACAAGTGAGGCGCCCCCCCATCTGGCGCCCCACTGCCCATCTAATAAACCCTAAACCCGTGAGCCCCTCCCCCTCCTCTCTGCCTCTTCTCCCCCTCCTCTCTGCCGAAAAAAACATAAAAAAAAGAGAAAAAAGAAGAAGAAAGAAGCCTTGCCGAGTCGACCCCTCTCTGCCTCGCACCACGCTCGTCACTGCCTCGCGCCTCGATTCGCTTCTCTCTCGATCGAACAAGTGAGTTTTCTTCTTTTTGATTCGATTAGGGTTTAGGGTTTCGGTTAAATGTGATTAAATGATGTAATGTGATTCGGTTTGGTTTGATTCAATGTTTAGCGTTAAATGTGAGTAATTAGTTGAATTGATTGAATTGGTCGAATTAGTTCGATTGGATTCTTGAATTAGATGGTTGAATTGCTTGATTGCTTAAATTAGATGCTTCAATTGCTTGAATTGGTTCAATTACTCGAATTGAGGATTATGATTTATGGTAAAATTGCTTGAATGTCATATGGTTCAATTTAGGGTTTATAGTTGTCAATTGTGAATTTATGGTAAAATTTAGGGTAAAATTTAGGGTTTATAGTTAAATTTAGGGTTTATGTTTGTCAATTTAGGGTTGAAATTTATGGTTCAAATGGTTGAACGGTTTAAGAATTTATTTTTTGGGTTTATGATTTAAAAATATGCATATTTATTTTTTGAAAATTATTTTTGTGATAGTTCATGAAAAATATGTATATATCAATACAAAATAATTTGAAGTAAAAGTAATTTTGTTTAAAAATGACATATATATATTTTTTATTGTAAGTAAATTGCATGTATATCTCATTTTTTTATTTTTAAAATTTAGGTCTGCAAAAATTTTGTGCGGTTTAAAATTTCAAAGAATTGCATGTATATCAAAATTGTGGACCATGCAAAAACAGTGATTTTCAATAAATCTAAAAAAAGTAAACCCAAAATAATTGCATGTAAATAAATTGCATGTGCATGTATATGCATTTTTTTTGTTTAAAAATTAATTTTGTTTTTTGTAAATTTTTTTTTTTTACAAAAAAAATGCATATACATGCAAAATTAATTTTGTAAAAAAATTGCATATACACCCAAAAAGTAAACCCAGAGTTGTATATGCATTTTTTTTTGTAAAGTTTATTTATTTTCAACAAAATTATTTTTTTTAAATCATATACATGCAATTATTTTGGGATTATATACATTCAATTCTTATTAAAAAAAATTTATATAAATTGTATGTTTTGATTAATATTTTTTGGCAAATGTAGTATGCCTAGAGTTAGACGGTGGGGAGTACGAGCTGAGCCTGCAGAGGGTGCAGATCCTGTGGATCCGAGTGGAGCTGGCACGTCCTCGGTGGATCCGACTGTAGAGGGCCCGTCGTCGTATGATGATACGACTGGTAGGGGTTTTGAGGATCCGACTGGAGCGGATCCGTCGTCTCAGGCCGATTTTCCAGATGGTGTGCATGATCCTGACACATTTAGTCCTCTTCTATGGACCCATCATGTTAAGCACCGCGTCTCATTGGCATCTCTTGAGGTATGTGATTTTCATACTTAAAAAAATGACATTCTGTTGAGTTACTAAAAAAATGCACGATTTGAGTCTGACAAATTGATAATAAATACAGGATGATGTCATGCTTACGGTGAGGCACCGCAGGTCTGAGATTCCGTACGTCCCCCATAAAGAAATGCAACGATACATCTTGAACCTCGGCTTGTATCAGCTTGCCACCATGCCGCAGAGTAGGATCGATGTGTCTCTGATGCATGGTCTAGCGGAGAGATGGCGACCTGAGACTCATACATTTCATCTCCCGGTCGGGGAGATGACAGTCACCCTTGGTGATGTGAGCGCCTTATGGGGTTTACGTATCGATGGCGACCCCATAGGTGGCATCTCAGACCATCCAGAGCTGCAGAGGATGATACCGGAGTTGTTAGGGTGTGATCCGAAGACTCTGCAGAAGAAATATAAGAAGAAGAAGGGGGAGGAGGAGGAGTTTCGTTATTCCGGGTACTGCATTTCTCTAAAGGCACTCCGGTCTCACTTCTTCCAGAATCAGATAGATGTTGATACTGATGACATTGAGGCGGTTAGGAGGTACTATTACACTCTTTAAATTAACTTAGTAGTTGCTCAACAGTCTCAATTATTTACATTGATTATTTTATATTGCAGGTATACTAGAGCATATGTGCTGGATTTGTGCGGTGCTGTCATGTTCGAGGATTCCAGCGGTGACACGGTTCCGATGATGTACCTCTCCCTGCTGAGGGACCTGGAGAAAGAATCGAGATGGAACTGGGGTGGAGCTGTCCTCGCCCACTTATACAGAGGCCTCTGTCATGCTTGTATGGTAAGTCTGTATTAATATACGTTGTTATTGAAGGATGGATAAGAAGCACCCAGATTTAATTGTAAGTTAAATTTTCAGGTCAAGAATAAACAGCTCTTTGGACCACTGCTTCTGCTTCAGCATTGGTCGTGGTCACATCTGCCCATAAACCGGCCAGTCATACCATTGCCGCATCCCGATTGGGGAGGCCCTGAGCCAGCCAGATGCCCCGCATACGCCGCTATATGGGGCAGTCATCACGATCATGAAGAGAGGGGCAGGGGGATTTCTTATGTCCGGGGTCAGCTCCAGATGCTCCGAGATGGGAATATCGATTGGTTTCCGTATCGTGCATGTAATCAGCGCAGATGGCTGAGCCCGCTGACATTAGAGCAGACACATCTATGGTATTATCGGGGACCGGTCGTCTGTTTCTGAATAGTGGAGTACCATTACCCCGATCGGGTATCCCGACAGTTTGGCTTGGATGCTTTCATCCCGGAGCACCCGTTGATGGGCAAGGATGCTACCGACAAGTTCCACAAGTAAGTACTATCTACTTAATTAATTTTTAACTTTAATATATCCATTGTTTCTCTACTTTCCAATTAATTGCACTTGCAGAACGGCGCACACTAAGGCTAAAGTCGACTGGAGCCAGCATTTCGTCATGCAGTACAACTGGGCTCGACATCCGGAGCAGCACTTATGGAGCCCGCCAGATACTACATCGTTGGGTGCTGGTCCCGGGGATCTGAGATATGCCGTATGGTACCAGAGATGGGGCATGCCGTCAGTCTACCTGACAGGCCATTATGGCGAGACCCTACGACGTAGGCTGATGGATTCATCCAGCAATTATATGCCCTGAGGTCCGATCAATGCTCGCGCGGTAAGTAAAACCGAAACATACTTTAATTTTAAATTGCAAATCCAGATTACTTACTGTAGGCATAATCATGTTGTGTGCAGCTGTTGACCGCTATGAGAGGAGTTGGACACAGCTTGGCGTGCATGGCGAAGGATACTTGGCGATATATAGGATGCCAGATGCTCGAGCACACTGCACCAATCGTGGAGACAGGCGGTTTTGAAGGCCGCCTCGTTGGCATGCTGCGCGATGCTGGGGAGAACATCAATTGGCGGGAGATACAGTCTGCACCGCGAAATCCAGATTATCAACGAGTCCCTGTCTACGGCGATGAGATGCCGCAAGCTCCTGCAGGTAATTACAAGTTAATATTAAAAGTACGACACACACAATATTCGTATTTTCGTTGAATTGTTCGTTCTAACTCAGTTAACTTCCAATTATGCAGCTGATGACTCAGGTTGGGCGTTCCACGACTGGGTGCTGAATACCCAAGGATGGGATGCTTATAAAAATAAATACGGAGTTGCAGTAGAGCTTGGCACAGTCAGTCGCCAATTATACCATTATTTGTTGCAGAGTTCTTTGTATGTAGCAAAACTAACATTATTTTAATCTAGGATGGAGCACCTCGTTGGAATGCCGATCCCATATTTAGCATAAATGAGCTGGACCCGGCAGATACAGATGCAGAGGCGTATGGCTCCCACAGACCACGATATGGAGTGTAGATGGAGCATGACTTTGAGGCTGGTGGGAGTTCATCTCAGACTGCAGATGGCTTTGTCTCTGCATTATTTGGCGCACCGCCTCCTTCCACGTATTCTGCAAGCTGGGAGCAAGATCCATGGGAGCTGCGTACACAGCCCGCCAATGCAGAGTCAGCTGCTGGATTTGATCCATGGGCAGCCAGGACAGGTACGCAGCACATGTATACGGGGGACGAGGATGAGGATATGGGGGACGATGAGGAGGATTTGGGAGAGGATGCATTACGAGATGTGAGTCCGCAGAGGCGCGTGCAGCCGCACAGGCATGGCAAGGGCGTAGCGGCTCCTAGGTTGTCTCTATCCGGAAGGAGACGAAGATGATGATTGTAGAGTTTTTGTTTATTGTGATATATTTCTGACTGTAGTATTTTGACTATGGGACTGCTGTATTATGTTGACATTACGTTTTTTTATTTTATGTTCATGTTGGTATTATGTTGTTTGCACTTTGCATTTCATTATTATAACACAGTTCAACAATACAATTAAAGTTCAACAATACAATTAAAGTTCAACAATACAATTAAAGTTCAACAATATAATTAAAAGCTTAACAGTATACTTCAAGTAATTACATTCAAACTAAGAAATTATATTCAAGTAATTACAATTTCTTCACTATTTGCGACCCACACTCCCAGCAGACCGCCTGTGACAGGGGCGGTTTGCTAGGGTCCTGACCGCCTGGGCCACGGGCGGTCCACTAGGGATGCCTATTTATTCGTTTTTTCTCTCTCTCTTATCACTCCAACATCAGTCTACCTTCCACCTCAAAGGCAGAAAGAAGGGAGAAAGCGCTCAAGGCGATTTCGGGCGATTTTCTGGGCGACTACAGCTACAGGTAATTTAAATATTTTTGGTAATTATTTTTTAAATATTTCTTTTAATTATTTTTAAAATATTTATTTCAATTATTTTTTATATATTTTCTAATTATTTTCTAATTAGCCGTTGATTACTGTACAGTTAGTATTTAATTACGCACATAATTAGCCTTCCTAATCAATTGCTGTCACTTGAAACCCTAGTTATAATGGCACCCAAAGTTGGAAAAAATAAAGGAAGAACTGAAACCGAACGCGAAGCAAAAAGAGCACTCATTAATAATTTTTGGACGGCTGAAGCCTACGCGATGAGGAATTTGGAAATATTGTTTTCACCCAAAAATAAAGAAGCATTTCTGAGCACTCTTGATCCATCAATTAGAAAAATGCTGATGGGAGGCTGGGTGGACAGGGTCCCTCCACCTGGATGGGGACAGTGCTGCTTATGTGAGCTGAACGGAGATATGGTGGATATGTTCTTCTGTTATAAATGTGGCAAAGCTGTTCATCCCAATTGCATGGACCCGCATGCAGATCTGCTGAACGACGCTCGTCTCACTACGTGGGAGTGTCCTGCGTGCGTCCGTCGGGCTGAGGAAAAAAAGGGAGCAAGCTCCTCGTCTCGTAAGGCTTAGACCCCAATTGTAAGTTGTTGTAGTATTTTATGTTTTAACTGTAACGGTTTGTATAATTGATATTTGAACTGGTTGTTGCTGTATGAATTTTATGTTACCTTTTTCTATGGACTCGATGGTACTGTATTATTTAGTAATGTATTTCAATTTTAAATTCCTGGATTTATTATGAATTTTAATCCGTTTTTCTTCACAAAATTCTTCAAATCAAAATTATAAGATCTATATAAAAAAAACAAAAAAACCATGGGGCGCCCTTAGGGATGGCGCCTCACTTGCCTTATGGGGCGCCCCAGGGGGTGGCGCCTCACAGGGTATTTTGGGCCGCCCTGGGCCCAGGCGGTCAGGGCATTTTTTAAAAAAAATTGGGAGCAGGGACATTTTTAAAATTTTGATTTGTTTTAGGGATATTAATAAAAATCGCCGAAAAATTAGGAAATCTGCATACCAACTGGGCAACTGGTACCGGAGCCTTTTGATTTTAGTAATTTTCACCTCCTGCGAGTTTTGGGTTTGTTGGCTGTGGGGTCTTTTTTTTTTTTTGTTCCTTCTTTTAATTTAGTGAAACCATAGAGTTCTGTCTCAGAGTACCAACTGATACATGGCAGAAACAAATTGATGTAATGATGTTAATTAGAATTAATTTTAAAAGTTCTCAATCGGCAGCTGATGCCAATTTTTCAAAAAAGAAAAAGATAATATGCATATTATGAATCAACTCGTACTATGGATTTATATCTTTATTTTTAAAGTATGAAAATAAACATGTATACTAAATTTTATATTTTTTTTGAAATCTTTTTACTATTTATTAGAAAGATAAAAAAAAACACCGTATTTAAATGGTCCACAATTTTCAAATTAAATAATTTCTTATCTATTAAAACAAATAGTAAAAAATGTAAAATTTGGTTGCAAATACATTTTCATACGAATCACTTTGTTCTGAAATAAAAATATTTGTTGTGATCTATAAAATAAAAAGAAAAAGAAAAAGAAAAAGAAATTGATGTCTAGATCAGTCTAGACAGTTAGTCCCACATGAGTTGTTTAAATAAGTTACAACTCGTTATATATAAATCCCAATCCTTGGATTTGTGATTTGTAAAGTGGATGTGAGGAGAAAGAGTATCCAAAAAAAAAACTTTTCTACGCAAAAGTTGGAAATTATTCAGAGAAAATTTGGAAAAATAAATTGACCGCTTAGAATTATAATTCCATCTAACCCCAAACAGACCCAAGTGTGTTTTTTTAAGTAAACAAAATTCTACCATGTTGCAGCTGCTATTTTTATTTTATTTTATTTTTTAAAAGATGAGGTTCATATCAGGCCATCTAACTATTAATATTAAAAAAAAAACCACATTTAATTTTGAATATGTGACTTCCCACCCAAAATCATAATTACAATACTTATGTTTATGGATCCTTGTTCTAATTGGAGATTTGTTGTCAGTCTCAAATCCTGGTCCTGCTATGATGATTGCAAAACTAATATATTAGGTATTGTTCATAAAATACCAGATTAACAAAGTTTTTGAACTGACAATTAATGAATCTACCTATTTAGTCAGTTATGTGAACATGTATGGGTAACAGTGTTGTTATAATTTCTTAACTGGTTGGTTAGGTCAAACACACTAACTAATAAAAATGGACCAGACCTCTTTATGTTTAAATTTTCCATCAGAACGTGCTTTATCCTTTCTGTCTTTCTCTTCAGTCTTCATAATATGCTCTTTCTTTCTCTCTCTCTCTTCGTCAAATACATAGGACGTTAACTTATGTTCGCCAATATATAAAAAGTCCACAAATCAATGCTCAGAAGGGTCCACTGCTCAAAATTTTCATAGACAGACAACAAATTGAAACAATGCACTTGAATATCATGGCGTTACCAATAGAATAAAGCTGACTTTTGCCACAAAAAAAACAGCGGATCTTAGCAGAATAATTAAACACCAGAGGACCGTTCTTCTAAAGGAGACCATGATGCTCATCTCACTTTAACATCAGACAGAAACATGACTGCTTTTATAATGCAACTATGATTAAATCAAATTTAATCTTTTGACAAATATCTTTTTTGAAAATATATAATGACAAGTAGAATAAAAGAAGCAGTTAATTAAATCAAGACAGCGTGTCATGCTTCTGTCTAATAATCATATAGTTGAGAAAAGGTCAACCAGCAAGTTTAGTTATTCTTGTGTGGTATGCAACATCTTCTCTCTGGTAACAACAGTCGTCTCGTTTTGGAATGATGCAAACTTGCATATAATTCCCAAATACTGTACTGGTAACAATTGACTACTAAGATAATATTGCATCCCAATCAATCTCATAAGACGGATACTTGCGCAGGTGGAAGTTCTCGTCCCAAGGCACCTCAGTGAAATCCAGCTGTTACATCTTGGACAGATGAGATGAATTGCTAGATGACATGTCTCTTTCCATTCGATCCCAAAAACGGCACTGCCAGTTGCTTGCTTTGCAATCCGAGCAAGAGAAGAGATGAAAGCCAGGAGACCGGCTTATTTCACTACTGACGATAAAATTAATGGAAGTGCTCCATTAGAGAAGAAGGAAAAAAAAAAGAATAAGGGTAAATTGGAAAATTAAATAAAGTTAAAGTTAAATATGATGGATTGCACAAATATCTGAGTTTTTACTTTTTACAATCTTAGAGGACAATATATAATTACTAATTTTGAAGGGGGGAATACGTAATATCGAAACTTTTGAGGGATACATGAAATTCCCACCTAAAAAAAAATAAGCCATACAGTATGTGTTTTTATGGTGCCAAACTCAGGCGCCATATTCCCAACTTGACCTTGGAAATAGCCACATTACACAAATTCTTTATGGAGCTGGCATCAAACGTATAACCATCACTATAAGTTTCAGACATTGTTTAGTAATTCTTCAGTAACATTGATTGTTCGAGTTGGATAATCTTTTTGGTTAATAGAAAATATTTGTCAGGCCAATATGCTAAAGTTAACTCGAAAGGAATGGAACTGAATATCAGTTATATATTTTGAAACAATAAGATCCAATTTTAGAAGTCACTTAAAAAAATGAAAAAGGAAATGGAAATGAAAATACAAAAAAAAAAAAAAAAAAATGAACTAGCTAGACTGATAAATGGAGTACCAAATCTACCAAGTAATTAAACTATTCTGCAGCTGGAGTTTTCCCAGCACAAGCATCAATATAGGTTTGGTGGAGCCCAGGAACGGTTTCTTCATAAGGTAGAACATACTTCTCCAAAAAACGCTTCTCATTTAGATTCATAAAAGAAGCAAAAGCATTACTAGCTGCGAGAATTCCTTTGGACTTGAGAAGTTTCTGCACAAGGCTCCGGGAGATGAGCCGCTTCTCCAAGCTATATGTGAGCAGAGATGGATTTCGGATAACATCAATCTTACTGCAACCCATTTGTTTCAACAGGAACTCCATCTTTTGGCTTATAATCTTCTCTGTTATTTGCAACACAGTTGGGCATTTAGTGATGAGAAGGGTCACCTCCTCATGTGAAAGCCCAAGACTTTTTAAGTGGCAGAGCCTTGCATCAACAGTGCTTTGGTTCATGCCGCCTACGACAATCAACGCATACACAAATGTATTTGATGGGGGTGAAATCCCTAACTCCTTGGCCCTTTTCACATTCATCTTAAAAACCTCGGGCTTAGATGTGATCCGTCTAGGAGATGTTTTAATTAGTTGGGAAATTTGACAAGCGGATAAACCACATTGTTCTTGAAGGAATGTTATGTTGGGTATGACAGCATTATCAAGGTTTACTCCAAGAAGGTAACCGGCTTTCAGGGCACACAATAGTTTCTCAACAGAGCCGAAAATCCCCATCCAGAACTGAATCTTTTGCTTCATTTTCGTGTAAAGGAATGCGGTTGGACAAATTGAGAAGAGAAGGGAGATTTCAGATGGTGAGAAACCAATCTCCTCCAGCTCGGAAATCCTGGGCTTCAAGCACTTCTCCACATGAATGCAAAGGAACTGCGGGTCCCGGCACACAGCGGCTCTGATGTGGGGCTCGGTGATTCCAGCCTGCTTAAGAAATCGGAGACGGCATCTGGTTTATCTGGGAATTCAATGTGAGATATATGCCTGGAAGCTCGGATTGCTTTGTCGGAGGGAAGGCCGCAAGATTCGATGAGGTATTGGACCGCAAATTGAGAAGTGGGAGATGGGGTTTCGTGGAGCGTCGGAGCGGAGAGGAAACGATAGATGGAGGAGGTGAAGGCGGTGGCCCAGGGAGAAAGGCGGGGAGGAAGGGTTTTGCGAAACAGGAACATGGCATTCCCGTTGGCTGGAGCTAGGGTTTTGGTGAGGGTTTGGCTCCTTGGCTGGAGCTGCTGAGCAACAGAAGTGAAGTGAGAGAGAAGAAATAGTCTAAAGAGAATACCAACGTTAGTATGACAGTGGGTCCCATCAAGTCAATATATTTTTTTTTTTGACAGTGAGTCCAATCCGAGTCAATTTTTTTGTTTTATACATAAGAATAAAGAGTAATGCTAGTTGCTATGCACTATGGTGTTCAAAATTATCATACACACTTTAAATTTTTAAATTTTCATCCAAGTATTTCAGTAAATTAGTTATATAATAAATTTGTCGGATACTAATTTTTATTATTTTTGAAATTTTTTACTATTGTTTATGATTTATGAAAAATAGTAAAAAAAATGATTTGAAATATTGATAATTTTTAAACTATTTTTTACCATCTTTCATAAATTATAAAAATAGTAAAAAAGTATGCTACAAGTTCATTATATAATACTTTATTGAACTACTTATATTTAAGTTTAAAGTTTATACAATATATTTATAAAGCCGTAATACGAAAGATCTTATGTTATCTTACTTTTTTTAATATATTAAATATTTAATTATCAAATAAAAAATGCCAAACTTATAATTTAATTTGCAACAAAAACTAGAGACTTACAAGTCTACAACCACGTTAGACATTATCCATGTACAAATCCACGTTCAGTTTGGATGACTCCCCCTTGTAAGCCACAAAGTAAAAACTAAAAAGTAATAAGAGGGAGGCTACGGTAATATGCATAATATAAATCAACTCGTGCTATAGATTTATATCTCTATTTTTATAGCTTAAACGGTCAATCCAAATCATTAAATATGATATTCATATGAAAATGAACAAGTATTCCAAATTTTATATTTTTTGAAAAAAAATTTACTATGTTCTAGATAGATAGAAAACCACCGTAGTTGGATGGTTCAGAATCTTTAAATCAAATAATTTTCCATCTAAAAAAAATAGTAAAAAATTCTAAAAAAATGTAAAATTTAGTTGCATGTACATTTTCATATGAAAATCATGCTCAACTGCTTGGAATTTAAAAACGAAAATACGAGTCCATAGTGTAGACCATTTTGTAATATGCATACTATCATAGCCTCACTCACAAAATAAATAATAAAACTTGGTGATCACACCGGAGAGATCTACAATCAACTAGGAGTAAAATAGAGGCATGCATGACCACAGTTCTACTGAGGTTTATCCATGTACATCAAATCCAGGTTCAGTTTCACAGAACAGTATTCCTTGCTATAGCCAGTTGGAGGTCTGGTTTGGTACCAATGCACCATACAAAGTTTCTACTTGTGAACCTTCATGCTTGATTCGAAAGAAAACACAGTCAGTTCCTTACTCTATTTCCTTTATTGCTCTTCAATAATGTCTTGATTGAAAAAAAAAAAAAGACCCTTATCATATTAAATAAATAATCACATCCTCCTGTCCTTACTGATTGGTACCAAAATACTGTTGACTCTATAAGGATCCATACTGACACCTTTTTGTATTGATTATTCTATGTGGTCCTTGTTGACATATATTAGCAGTTATTCATTCTAAAGAATTCATAATGGAACAATTGGGAATTTGGGTTTCTTATTTTTAACACAATTAAAACAAAGAATTAATTGGTCAGTCTAACCAAACTCGTCAAGGTGTTTAATCCGACCCAACCCGGCACCTGATGAAGATATCTTGACAGGACTGTACCTAATAATTCATATTAAGCAAACTTTAAGTAGGTAAGAGTCGAGAATTTTGAGCCCTAATTATTTGATGTATTCTTTCATGAACAATACCAAACCCAGGTTCGATTACTGGCGTTGGGAGAAATATATTGCCTCAACGTTGGTGTACGCGTGTATTGTGATCACTACCTCACCGGTGTATGCGCTGTTTAACGTGTCAGAGCAGTATCGCTGCAAGTCAATCATGCATCAACAGGTTCCATACTCAAAATTTCACCTATCTCATACAAACAATAAGATAAAATTGAAATAATCATGCACTGGTGGAATGCTCACCTTTATTATCAGACCAAGGTAAATCAGCACAAATCAGCACCCTGTATACCTTGTATATAACCAACTTGCCCTTGAAAAATGGATATATCCCCATTACACAAATGCTTTATGGACCTGGCATCAAACGTATAACCATCACTATAAGTTTCAGACATTGTTTAGTATGGTTATTCATTCTTCAATGACAATTCTAAGAGAATTCTTATCACCTAAGGTAACAAAATATTTCTGTTTGGATCTGGACCGTCTAATCAAAATCTGCACGACTATTAAAGCGGCACCATACATTCCACCTCAGGCCGAATTGGCCCGGATTCCAATTAGACGGCCTTGATCCAAAAAGAAATATTATGTTACCTCAGAGGATACGGATACATTCTAAGATGGTCGACATAAAAACACTTCAGTATTGATTATTTAATTGTTAATTAGCAGGGTTGAAAATTTGAAATTGATCGAGTTGGAAAATCTTTGTAGTTAAAAGAAAATATTGGTCAGGCCAACGTGCTAAAGTTAAGACGAAAGTATTGGAACTCAAGATCAGTTGGATATTTGAAACAATAAGATATGATTTTACATATCACTTAGAAGAATGAAAATGGAAATGGAGATGAAAATAAGAACTAGTTAGACTAAAAAATACAGTACCTAATCTACCAAGTAATTAAACTATTATGTAGTTGCAGTTTTCCCTGCACAAGCATCAATGTAGGCTTGTTGGAGCCCAGGAACGGTTCCTTCATAAGGTAGAACATACTTCTCCAAAAACCGCTGCTCATTTGGATTTATAATAGACACAAGAACACTATTAGCTGCTGGAATTCCTCTGGACTTGAGAAGTTTCTGCACAAGGCTCCGGGGGATGAGCCGCTTCTCCAAGCTGCATGTGAGCAGAGATGGATTTCGGATAACATCAATCTTACTGCAACCCGTTTGTTTCAACAGGAACTCCATCTTTTGGCTTATATTCTTCTCTGTTATTTGCAACACATTTGGGCATTTAGTGATGAGAATGGTCACCTCCTCATGTGAAAGCCCAAGACTTTTTAAGTGGCAGAGCCTTGCATCAACAGTGCTTTGGTTCAGGCCGCCTACGACAATCAACGCATACACAAATGCATTTGATGGGTGTGAAATCCCTAACTCCTTGGCCCTTTTAACATACATCTTAAAAACTTCGGGCTTAGATGTGATCCGTCTAGGAGACAATTTAACTAGTTGGGCAATTTGACAAGCGGATAAACCGCATTGTTCTTTAAGGAATGTTATGTTGGGTATGACAACATTATCAAGGTTTACTCCAACAAGGTAATTACCCCCTGCCCTTTTGAAGGCACTCAAAAGTTTCTCGACAGAGCTGAAAATCTCCATCCAGAACTGAACCTTTTGCTTCAATTTGGTGTAACGGAACATGGTTGGACAAAATGAGAAGAGAAGGGAGATTTCAGATGGTGAGAAACCAATCTCCTTCAGCTCGGAAATCCTGGGTTTCAAGCACTTCTCCACATCACGGCAAAGGAACCGCGGGTCCCGGCACGCAGCAGCTCCGATGTGGGGTTCGGTGACTCCAGCCTGCCTCATATAGCGGAGCACGGCATCGGGTTTCTCTGGGAATTTGATGTGAGATATATACCTGGAAGCTCGGATTGCTTTGTCGGAGGGAAGGCCGCAAGATTCGATGAGGTATTGGACCGCAAATTGAGAAGTGGGAGATGGGTTTTCGTGAAGCGTCGGAGCGGAGAGAAAGCGATAGACGGGGGAGGTGAGGGCGGTGGCCCAAAAAGAAAGGCGGGGAGTTAGGATTTTGCGAAACAGGAGCATCGCATTCCCCTAGGTTTAGGGTTTAGGGTTTTGGTGAGAGCTTGGCTTCTTTGGTTGGAGTTGCTGAGCTATAGAGAAGAGAAAGTGAGAGCAAAAAAAATGAGTCGCACTCAGTCTGAACTCTGAAGAGAGGACTAACGTTAGTATGACAGTGGGTCCCATCGAGTCATTTTTCTTCCATACATAAGCAGAATGATTTAAAGAGCGAGTCCATGGTACTATGCATATCACGGGTTGTTACCGTGCTACGGCTCTATATTCGAGTTTTGAAATCCTAAAGGTCGATCCGAACCGTTCATCTTGTTCTCTATATTAATATTTGTTTGGAGACCAAATTTTACATTTTTTGAAAAAATTTACTATTCTTTTAGATATTTAGAAAATCACTTGATCTGAAAATTCTGGACCATTCAAAAACAGTGATTTTCAATAAATCTAAAAAAATTTCAAAACATGTAAAATTTGGTCTCCAAACACATATTAATATGAAAAACAAGATGGAGGGTTCGGATCGACCGTTAGGATTTGAAAACTCGAATATAGAGCCGTAGCACGATAACAAATCGTAATATGCATAGTACCATAAACTCACTCTGATTTAAATGTTAAAAGTTGCTATTTCACCTTAATTTCTTTTCTGTTTGTGTGATTTAATTAATATATGAAATATTTAATCTATTAAATAAAATAACCGTCAAACTTGTGATTTAATTTGCAACAAAAAATCTATTTGAGAAATCTACAAAACTACAAGTCCACAGCCACGTTAGAGATTATCCATGTACAGTTTCACGTTCGGTTTGAATGGCACCCTTTTATGCCACAAAGTTTAAAAAAAAAAGTATGTATATTATGAATCTAACTCGTGCTATGGATTTTTATATTTATTTTTAAAGAATGAAATGAATATGCATACTGAATTTTATATTTTTTTAAATCATTTTACTATTTATTAGAAACATAAAAAAATCACTGTATGTGAATAATCGACAATTTTCAAATTAAATAATTTCTTATTTATCTTAAACAAATAGTAAAAAATGTAAAATGCTAATACATTTTGATACGAATCACTTTGTTCTGAAATAAAAACATTTGTTGTGAACTATAAAGTAAAAAAGAAAAAGAAATTAATGTCTAGATCAGTCCAGACAGTTAGTCCCACATGAACTGTTTAAATAAGTTACAACTCGTTATATATAGATCCCAATTCTTAGACTTGTTATGTGTAAAGTGGATGAAAGGAGAGAGAGCATCCAAATAAACTTTTCGACGCAAAAGTTGGAAATTATCCAAGAGAAAATTTGAAAAATAAAAATTGACCGCTGATCGAATAATTCTAATTCCATCTAATTCCCATACTGACCCATGGTGTGTTTTTTTAAGTAGAACAAAATTCTAGAATGTTGCAGTTACTACTTTTATTTCTTTATTTTTTTAAGAAGAGGTTGAGATCAAACCACTCAACTAACAATATTAAAAAAAAAATTCTCATTTAAATTTTGAATATGTGATTTCTCACACAAAATAATAATTGCCATAATTCTGTTTATGGATCCTTGTTCTAATTGGAGATTTGTTGTCAGTCTCAAGTCCTGTCGTACTATGATGATTGCAAAACTAATATATTAGGTATTGTTCATAAAATACTAGATTAACAAAGTTTTTGTGCTGGCAATTATTGAATCTTCCTATTTAGGGGCTGTTCTGATGTGTAGTTTTATAATTGGAACATATGGGTTTTGAGGAAAGAGTTAGGCTGGGGTGCTATGGATAGCATAGTGGCCTCTATGCTACGGCTCAATATTCGAGTTTTCAAAATCCAAACAGTCGATCCGAACCGTTCATCTTATTCTCCATATTAATATATGCTTAGAGACCAAATTTTATAATTTTCTGAATTTTTGTACTATTTATTAAGCCACTTTGAAAATCGCTAATCCAACGGTTTTACTGTTTTGTGCAGCCACCGTTGGATCAACAATTTTGTAAAATACTTAATAAATAGTAAAAAAATTCAGAAAAATATAAAATTTGGTCTCCAAGCATATATTAATATGGAGAATAAGATGAACGGTTCGGATCGACCGTTTGGATTTTTAAAACTCGAATATTGAGCCGTAGCATAGAGGCCACTATGCTATCCATAGCACCCCAGCCTAACTCTTGAGGAAATTGGATTTATAATCCCCATGCCCGTTTGGATGCTCAGTTTTTTCCCAATGCATTCCTAGAATTTTTTTCTAAACTCTTCCCCACATAATGTAAATTGGTGGGAAAATAAAAATTGAGTTTGCGCTACCAACTATTAGCTTTAATTTTAGATTGCTTGTTAGACATTTTGTATTATTACAGGCTTGAGTTTGATTATATATTTTTGGTTTTGGTGCACTTTTGTTTTCTAGAGTTAATTTTCTTCATATCTTATCTTTTTACTCTTAAATAAGAAGTCTTTTTTTAAACATGATGTACGTCTTCTTTTATAGTAAGTTGAATTAATTATAAAAAATACTTATATTTTATAATATAATAATTAATAAGAAATATTATGTTATTATTTAATTGAATTATTTATAATTTTATTAATAAAGAAAATTGTATATTATCAAACATATTAGAAAGAAAAATAGAATTTCCTACGACTAATTTTACTGTACAACCGAACACTTAATTTAACACATTCTCATAATAAATCATGTGTGTATCCGTACTTGTGGGTTCCTACTTTTTCAAAAGTGAATTCCCAAATCCATCAAATCGCATCCAGCGTAATTCTGTAACATCCTAATATGCCCTTAGTCAGTTATGTGAACATGTATGGATAACAACATTATTATAATTTCTTAACTGGTTGGTTAGATCAGACACTAACTGATAAAAATGGACCAGACCTCTTTATGCTTAAATCTTTTTTTTTTTTTTTTGAAACAAAAAAAATGCAATTTTTCCATCAGAATGTGCTTTATCCTTTCTGTCTTTCTCTTCATAATTAATGTGCTCTTTCCTTTTCTCTCTCTCTTTGTTAAATACATAGGTTAACTTATGTTCGTCAACATACGTATATATAATAATGAGTCCGGCCAGTGTGACATTGATGTCATATAACACTAACTTCAAAATATATTGAATAGACTTCAAACGATTAATTCAAACCGTTCAAACCAATTTACTTTATGAGTGATGCGTTTACATGTAATTTATTTTTAATATTTTCGAGTTATTTTAGTATCAAATCAAGTGGTAAAAATATTGAAAAATGAATGTATTAAAATTAGCTTAAAAACTCACTCATTTGACAGCTTGACTTGATACTACATAAATTCAAAAATTTATAAATTTGCATGTAAACACACAACTAATAAAGTAGATCGGTTTGAACGGTTTAAATTCACCATTTGAAGTCAATTCGATAGATTTCAGAGTTGTTGTTATATAAGCTTAAATGACACTGATATTATACTAGTCATACTCTATAATAATACCCACCCAGTAATATTAGAGTTTGCATCAAGAAGAATGTTATCGGGTTTTGACAATTCCATCTCCTATATATATATATATATATATTTCTAGAAATATGAACAAAAAAGAAAGAAAATTGGAATACAAAGGAAAAAGGAAATAATGTACCTCCAAATAATTGATTCAATATAAAAAATGTCGAAGGCACGAAGAGGATGGAATCAGTTATGTAAGCTAAAAAAAAATGTAGACTTGTATACGAATGTGTCAGGAACAGTACCTGTGAACAAGTAAAGCATGTAAATCAATATGTACTAGCAAGCAAACAACATAAACACAGCATTGAAAATTTGTGCATATAAACATGTGTTTACAAACACATTTTAAAGCATATAAACATGTGTTTACAAATATTGAAAAATCTGTATTTACAAACATATAAACATGTGTTTACAAAAATATTTTAAAGCTTATTCTTCAAACACTTTTTAAAGCATATAAACATGTGTTTACAAACATTGAAAAATCTTCATTTAATAGATTAATTGTTTAAAATGAAGACTGTTTTTTTAGTTATTAAATATCAAAAACTTTTAATTTTCATAATTAAAATTAGAACAAATCCCCCACCACGTCCCCGAACTAAATGGGTTTAAATTGTACTTTAAATTACTTTAAAGTACGTTCAAGTACTTATAACTAGTTTAACTAGTTAAAGTACTTAAGTAGTTCATTAATGATTAGAGGACCGTTAACAATCTGGGGGACTAATTCGGAGATCGGTGATTACAACTGTTCCTAACAAACTGTCAACGAAATTAAAACACAGTACAAAAGTATGCAAAGCTAACGTTTAAAACAATCAAATTAAAACTGCAATGCGTTAAAACAGCAATTCGTTAATTAATGACAAATTAATAAATTACTATTATTAGCAGACGGTTAAACCCAGTTAAACCAGTTCGGAGACGGACTCGAGTTTGATGGCTCGGAGTACAGCAACATTTCTCTATAAAATATTCATTGTTTTGACCTTTCTCTGTCTTTATAACTAGATCACAAATTGTAACAATACACTTGAATAACATTGCGTTATCATTAGAATCAAGCTGACTTTTGCCGCGAACAGAAACAGCGGATATTAGCAGAATAATTAAACACCAGAGGACCCTTCTTCTAAAGGAAACCATGATGCTCATCTCACCTTAACATCAGACAGAAACATGACTGCTTTTATAATGCAACTATGATTAAATCAAATGTAATCTTTAGATAAATATCTTTTTCAAAATTATATAATGAGAAGTAGAATAAAAGAAGCAGTTAATTAAATCAAGACAGTGTGTCATGCTTATGTCTAATAATCAGATAACTGAGAAAAGGTCAACCAGCAAGTTCAGTTATTTCTGGTGTGGTATGCAACATCTTCTCTGGTAACAACAGTCGTCTCGTTTTAGAATGATGCAAACTTGCATATATTTACCCAAATAAGGTACTGGTAACAAATGCCTATTAAGATAATATTGCATCCCAATCAATCTCATAAGACAGATACTTGTGCAGATGAAAGTTCTCGTTCTCGTTCTCGTTCTCGTTCTCGTCCCAAGGCACCTCGGTGAAATCCAGCGGTTGCATCTCAGACAGAGGAGATGAATTGCTAGATGACATGTTTCTTTCCATTCGACCACAAAAATGGCACTGCCAGTTGTTTGCTTTGCAATCCGAGCAAGAGAAGCGATGCAAGCGAGGAGACCGGCTTATTTCACTACTGACGATAAAAATAATGGAAGTGCTCCATTAGAGAAGGAAAAAAAGAATAAGGGTAAATTGGGAAATTGAATAAAGTTAAAGTTAAATATGATGGATTGCACAAACATGTGAATTTTTACAATCTTAAAGATCAAATATGTAATTACTGATTTTTGAAGGGGGGGGGGGAATATGTAACATTAAAACTTCTGAAAGGATACATGAAATTCCCCCTAAAGAAAAAAAGCGCTGCAGTATGTGTTTGTATGAATCTTTGTATGATGTAACCTTCTTGTATTATCAGGTGCCATACTCAAGGTGCCATATTCCCAACTTGACCTTGGAAATAGCCACATTACACAAATTCTTTATGGAGCTGGCATCAAACGTATAACCATCACTATAAGTTTCAGACATTGTTTAGTAATTCTTCAGTAACATTTCTAAGATGGTCGACATAAAAACAATTCCGTATTGATTATGTAATTGTTAGCAGGGCTGAAAATTTGATTGTTCGAGTTGGATAATCTTTTTGGTTAATAGAAAATATTGGTCAATATCAGTTACATATTTTAAAACAATAAGATCCAATTTTACATATCACTTAAAAGAATGAAAATACAAAGAACAAAAAAAATGAACTAGTTAGACTGAAAAATGGAGTACCAAATCTACCGAGTAATTAAACTATTCTGCAGCCGCAGTTTTCCCAGCACAAGCATCAATATAGGTTTGGTGCAGCCCAGGAACGGTATCTTCATAACGTAGAACATACTTCTCCAAAAAACGCTTCTCACTTAGATTCATAAAAGAAGCGAAAGCATTATTAGCTGCGGGAATTCCTTTGGACTTGAGAAGTTTCAGCACAAGGCTCCGAGGGATGAGCCGCTTCTCCAAGCTATATGTGAGCAGAGCTGGATTTTGGATAACATCAATCTTACCCCAACCCGTTTGTTTCAACAGGAACTCCATCTTTTGGCCTATATTCTTCTCTGTTTTATCCAACACACTTGGGCATTTAGTTATCAGAAGGGTCACCTCCTCATGTGAAAGTCCCAGACTTTTTAAGTGGCAGAACCTTGCATTGACAGTGCTTTGGTTCAGGCCACCTACGACAATCAACGCATACACAAATGTATTTGATGGGGGTGAAATCCCTAACTCCTTGACCCGTTTCACATACATCTTAAAAACTTCGGGCTTAGATGTGATCCGTCTAGGAGACGATTTAACTAGTTGGGCAATTTGACAAGCGGATAAACCACATTGTTCTTGAAGGAATGTAATGTTGGGTATGACAGCATTATCAAGGTTTACTCCTAGAAGGTAATTACCCACTTTGAAGGCACTCAACAGCTTCTCGACAGAGCCGAAAATCCCTATCCAGAACTGAACCTTTTGCTTCAATTTGGTGTAAAGGAACATGTTTGGACAAAGTAAGAAGAGAAGGGAGATTTCAGAAGGTGAGAAACCAATCTCCTCCAGCTCGGAAATCCTGGGTTTCAAGCACTTCTCAACGTGAAGGCCAAGGAACCGCGGGTCCCGGCACGCAGCGGCTCCGATGTGGGGCTCGGCGATTCCAGCCTGCCTCATATAGCTGAGCACGGAATCGGGTTTATCTGGGCATTTGATGTGAGATATATACCTGGAGGCTCGGATTGCTTTGTCGGAGGGAAGGCCGCAAGATCCGATGAGGTATTCAACCGCAAATTGAGAAGTGGGAGATGGGGTTTCGTGGAGCGTCGGAGCGGAGAGGAAGCGATAGACGGAGGAGGTGAAGAGGGTGGCCCAGGGAGAAAGGCGGGGAGAAAGGGTTTTGCGAAAGAGGAGCATGGCATTCCCCTTGGCTGGAGCTAGGGTTTTGGTGAGGATTTGGCTCCTTGGCTGGAGCTGCTGAGCAATAGAAATATAGAATTGAAAGTGAGAGAGTGAGAGATGAAAGAGTCGCACTCAAGTCTGAACTCTGAAGAGAAGACTAACGTTAGTATGACAGTGGGTCCCATCGAGTCAATATTTTCTTCCATACATAACAAGAATGATTTAAATGTTAAAAATTGCTAGTTTACTTCAGCACAAGGTAAATTTTATTTGCTGCTTGTCTGATTTTATTAATATTGAAATATTTAATCTATTAAATAAAAAATGTCAAACTTGTGATTTAATTTGCAACAAAAATTCTACATGTGAGTATGGGTGGACTCTGAATTTTCGTCAGGGGTTAAAAAATTATTGAATCGAGTTTAAATAGCTAATTAGGTTTAAAATCCATTAATTAATTAAATTCTCGATAAAAAATAATGATTTAACTTATACTTTACTTGTAATTTCTTATTCTCTAATTTATAATTCTAATTACCAATCATAATTCAAGATTTTTTTTTAATTTTCACCTTAAATTTAATCCGAATTACAAATCAAACATCTAAAGTGGCAAAAAAAATTCAGAGGTGATAAAGTCAATTAGAACGTCCCGATCTCGACTAAAACTCAAAATCCAAAGATGGCAACTGCCCTCTGGAACCATGTGGTTCTGCCACTGCCTGTGAGACCTACAAAGCTATAAGTTTACAACTACCTTAGAGATTATCCATGTGCAGTTCCACATTCGGTTTGGATGACTCCCCTTTTAAGCCACAAAGTAAAAAAATAAATAAAAATAAGGAGGAGGCTATGGTAAGATGTATATTATGAATCAACTCGTGCTATAGATCTATATCTCTATTTTCAAAGTATGAAATTAACATGTATACTAAATTTTATATTTTTGAAATTCTTTTACTATTTTTTAGATAGATAAAAAATCACCGTATTTAAATGATTCATAATTTTTTATCTATCTAAAATAAATAGTAAAAAAAAATGTAAACTTTGATTGCAAATACATTTTCATACGAATCACTTTGTTCTGAAATAAAAAAATATTTATTGTGATTTATAAAGTAAAAAAGGAAATTGATGTCTAGATCAGTTCAGATGGTTAGTTCCACATGACTACATGAGTTGTTTAAATAAGCTACAACTCCTTATATATAAATCCTTTTAATTTTTAAGTGTAATGAGTTGTTTAAATAAGCTACAACTCCTTATATATAAATCCTTTTAATTTTTAAGTGTAAATTGGATGAGAGGAGAGAGAGTATCCAAAAAAAAATTCCACGCAAAAGTTGGAAATTATCCACGAGAAAATTTGACCACCGAATACTTAATTAGAATTATAATTCCATCTAATTCCCATCTAACTCCAAACAGACGCAGGTGTGTTTTCTTAAGTAGAACAAAATACTAGAATGTTGCAGCTGCTACTTTTATTTTATATTTTATTTTTTTAAGAAAAGTTTGAAATCAAACCACTCAACTACTAACATCCAAAAAAATTCTCATTCAAATTTTGAATATGTGACTTCTCACCCAAAATCATAATTACCATAATTCTGTTTATGGAGCCTTGTTCTAATTGGAGATTTGTTGTCAGTCTTAAGTCATGTCGTGCTATTATGATTGCAAAACTAGTATATTAGATATTGTTCATAAAATACCAGATTAACAAAGTTTTTGGGCTAGCAATTATTGAATCTGCCTATTTAGTCAGTTATGTGAACATGTACCGATTTTTTTATTAGGAAAAATTGTGAAAATGCCACTCTAAAACCTTGAAATTGTGAAAATGTCATTCCGGACTTCAAAATTGTAAAAATGTCATTCCAAACTTCATTAAATCTTAAATTTGCCATTAATATTGTATTAATCTTTTTAAAATAAAAAATAATACCTAAAATACCCTTAATGAAAAAACAAGCAACCCAGCGCCGCCTCCTCCAATGCACAAAAGCCCGGAATGACTTGGCGAAGAACGCATGGATGAGGGACAGCTGGCAACACACCGCTTCCTTCTCGGGTACTTGTGGTTGCCGGAAAATGAATTGGACAGGTGATCGAACAAGAGATCTCTCTTGTGTTCTTGACTCTTGGCTTCTCTCCCCGTCGTTGCCGGGTCTTTACGAATCGAGAAGGAGAAGTTTCTCTTCTGTGGTTGATTTTGGTTGCTCTGTTTTTGAGGTAGAGAAGAGAGCTTCTCGTAAAGAGGCTTCACTTTCTTTACGTACTTCTTCAATACCTCTTTAGGAGAAGGCTTGATTTTACTGCCAGTAGAGCTGACGTCCTTTTTCGTGTTGTTGCCACGTGGCAGGAAAACATAGGAGAAACGGTTGGCGAGGGAGGAGAAACGGTTGGTGGAGCGCTGGGGTTTGGGGGGGGAGGGGAAAGGGGAGGGATCGACGAGGCAGGGCCTCATCGTCATTGACGGAACTGGGGCGGGAGGAGGAGGGTGCAGATACGGGAGGAGAGGTGAAGAGGGAGGAGCTGGCCCTTGTAGAAGAGCTCATCGGCCAGGCAAAGCTGTGCGGAGGAGGGACGCTTGGAGGTGGGGGAGACCGACACAGTGAACTCGAAGTCTGACGAGGAAGACGAGGTCGGAGAGGGACATGCGGTGGTTGTCGTGGATTTGGATTTCTTAGGTCTGGCGGCTGCGCGAGGAGAGGCCACCTCGTCGCCGAAAGTTCCACCGTCGGTTGAACGGGGCATCTCGGCTGAGGTGGTTTAGTTGGGAGAAGTGTGATGGAATGTCATGATAAGAGAGAGAGAGGGGGGTATAATTGAAAATACAAAAATACGTATTCTAAAACAGAATTTTTTAGATTATTTTTAATAAAAATTGTATAAAAATTGTATAAGAATGGTAAATTTAGAATTTAAGCAAATTTAGAGTGATATTTTTACAATTTTGAAGTTCGGAATGACATTTTCACAATTTCAAGGTTTTGGAATGGCATTTTCACAATTTTTCCTTTTAATTAATACCCTAAAAAATAATAAAAATATCAAATATGCTCACCGCTTTTTTTTTTTTTTTAAATGTCCCTACTTTGGGGCGGCCAACCTTTTCTACGAGACCGCCCTGCATTGGGACGGTCAACTTCCTTTTTTGTTTACCAAACCGTCCAGAGATGGACGGTCAGCTACAGTATTTTTTTTTAGAGATCTTAGCGAGAAACGATTGATTTCTTATTAAATTACTATAGTACATGTATGAAAGGATTCAATCATTTCTCATTAAGACTCGTTTTGCTTCGGCAACGATAATTGAAATAAAGTATGAAAAATAAAATATAGTGCATATCATACAACAAAGCATCAAAATTGTAATGTAGATGAACAACAAAATAAAATTTTAAAAAAAATAGTCCATATCGTACTTTCATGGTTTTAAATTGTTTGCTAAGAACAAAAATATTATGTTTGGCAGAGGGATAAGCAAGGTATAATATCATGTTATCCCGATGTCAAAGTGCTATCAAATAGCCATTCTAAGTGTTTCTAAGGAGGCGTTGCATTCACTCTTTCTTTTATTTTGCCTTACTGTCTTTACCGCTGCAGAAATGAACAATAAATGGTTATGTATGTTGATTAAATTCGTGTTGATTTTTTATTTCATTCAGTTCCTCAGTTCCTAAATTTTTTCTTCTGCACAGAACTTTCCCATATAGATGGGTAGTAGTTTATTATATATGCTATTATGGAGTATCTCTCCTGCTACTTCAGCTGTACCTCAGCTCAGGCCCCATTTTTTTGTTAATTATGGTACCAGATTGCATCTTCTTTTTATTTACAATTTGCAGTTATGCGTTCAGTAGTAACTCCAATTCCCACCAATTTTTGTTGTTATAACAAATATGCACTCATAGAGACTAAATGAAAGTTTAACCCCCAAGCAGCTTACATCAGCTCATGCCATAAATCAATCTCTTGAGAAATGTATTTATTCTCTATAAATTTTGTTTATGTTCCTCGTTCGTGGTGTTTTTGTTAGATGATCCGCAAATAATTGCCTCCTTGTATCCTTCACTCCGCTACAGCATAAACCATTTTTTGAATTGAAAAGAAGAAGAAGAAAAAAAACATTATACTGATTTGGCAAAGGATCCCAATTTTCCTGTATGGTTAGTGTAATTGATTAAGTTCTTCAACTGGAGCAAAAAACAGAAGGCAAGTTCTTCAGCTAGCAATTCTGTAGTAAATAATAATTCTGGTGATCAAATTAATGAAGAGAAAAAATACATATAAGAGATGTCTTTACAGTTAGTAAGGAATTAGAAGCAACAATACTCATACCTTGATGCTCACACATATGTTCTTAAAAAAATTAAGCCATAGTAGCATATATACATGAACAGATTAAAAAACCAAAAGCATATATGAGCCACCTATCTTCTCGATTTCAGTTGATTAAAACTATTAAAAGATTGAAATCAAAATCTAATTGGTATTCACATTTCTCAAATCATTGCCACAATTTCTTTGAAATATAACACAAATGATTAAGTTGCTTTTGTAGCCTAAATAAAATATCACAGTTTCTATGAAATAACTGTCAAAATAGCATATAAGAGACCATTTTTTGTTTTTTTAGTTGTACCTTGCTTGCTTCAGTAGAGGCAGATGGCTCCTCATATTCTATTCATCATTTTTGCATTGGTTCTTGAAATAATTCACGTGCTCAAATCAGATCTATCTTCCTGTTATTGCATTGATGGTATAGTAGTGAACTTATGAATGTTTTAAAAAAAGTCTGCACTGTCATAGTCTTCTTTACTTGCTCCCTCTCAATTATATATGAATTAGGTACTGAGCCAAAGCATTGTTTGATAGAAAATAAGGTTCAATAAGAACTGTGGAAATAAAACTTCTATTTTATTTTAATTACATGCTTCAACTCCAATTTACACATACTTATTGACCAAACTAACACAACTTGTTGAAGTACTTTGTGTGGAATAGCATTTGTAATTAATCAATGAAACAATAATTTGTAAATTTAAATCTTCACTTACAAAGATTCTAAAAGATAAACAAATAACTCCTAACTGATTGCTACAGATAAGCTATTAGAAATTGCACAAACATGTCAGTTTTTACAATCTTAAAGGACAAATATGTAATTACACTACTGATTTTGAAAGGGGGAGTATGTAATATTGAAACTTTTGAGAGGATACATGAAATTCCCCCTAAAAAAATAAGCGATGCAGTATGTAACCTTCCTGTATTAGCAGGTGCCATACTCAAGGAGCCAAATTCCCAACTTGCCCTTGGAAATAGCCCCATTACACATGGAGCTGGCATCAAACGTATGACCATCACTATTAAGTTTCAGACATTGTTTGGTATATTCATTAATTCTTCAGTAACATTTCTAAGATGGTCGACATAAAAACAATTCCATATTGATTATGTAATTGTTAGCAGGGTTGACAATTTGATTGGTCGAGTTGGATAATCTTTTTGGTTAATAGAAAGTATTGGTCAGCCAACATGCTAAAGTTACCTCGAAAGTAATGGAACTCAACATATTTTGCAACAATAAGTTCCAATTTTACATATCACTTCAAAGAATGAAAAAGGAAATGGAAATGAAAATTCAAAAAAAAAAAAAAATGAACTAGTTAGACAGAAAAATGCAGTACCAAATCTACCAAGTAATTAAACTATTCTGTAGCTGCAGTTTTCCCAGCACAAGCATCAATGTAGGTTTGGTGGAGCCCAGGAACGGTTTCTTTATAAGGTAGAACATACTTCTCCAAAAACCGCTTCTCAGTTAGTATTACAAAAGAAGCGAAAACATTATTAGCTGCTGGAATTCCTCTAGAATTGAGAAGTTTCCGCACAAGGCCCCGGGGGATGAATCGCTTCTCCAAGCTGCATGTGAGCAGAGATGGATTCCGGATAACATCAATCTTACTGCAACCCGTTTGTTTCAACAGGAACTCCATCTTTTGGCTTATATTATTCTCTGTTTTTTGCAACACATTTGGGCATTTAGTGATGAGAAGGGTCACCTCCTCATGTGATAGCCCAAGACTTTTTAAGTGGTATAGCCTTGCATCCACAATGCTTTGCTTCCGGCCGGCTACGACAATCAACGCATACACAAATGTATTCGACGGGGGTGAAATCCCTAACTCCTTGGCCCTTTTCACATACATCTTAAAAACTTCGGGCTTAGATGTGATAAGTCTAGGAGACAATTTAATTAGTTGGGAAATTTGACGAGGGGATAAACCGCATTGTTTTTTAAGGAATGTTATGTTGGGTATGACAACATTATCAAGGTTTACTCCAAGAAGGTAATTACCCCCTTTGAAGGCACACAATAGTTTCTCCACAGAGCCGAAAATCCCCATCCAGAACTGAACCTTTTGCTTCAATTTGGTGTAGCTGAACGCGGTTGGACAAACTGAGAAGAGAAGGGAGATTTCAGATGGTGAGAAACCAATCTCCTTCAGCTCGGAAATCCTGGGTTTCAAGCACTTCTCCACATGATGGCAAAGGAACCGCGGATCCCGGTACGCAGCGGCTCTGATGTGGGGCTCGGTGATTCCGGCCTGCTTCAGAAATAGGAGCACGGCATCTGGTTTATCTGGGAATTTAATGTGAGATATATGCCTGGAAGCTCGGATTGCTTTGTCGGAGGGAAGGCCGCAAGATTCGATGAGGTATTGGACCACAAATTGAGAAGTGGGAGATGGGGTTTCGTGGAGCGTCGGAGCAGAGAGGAAGCGATAGATGGAGGAGGAGAAGGCGGTGGCCCAGGGAGAAAGGCGGGGAGTCAGGGTTTTGCGAAACAGGAGCATCGCATTCCCCTTGGCTGGAGCTAGGGTTTTGGTTTTGGTGAGGGTTTGGCTCCTCGGCTGAAGCTGCTGAGCAATAGAAGTGAAAGTGTGAGAGAGAGAATAGAGTCGCACGCACTCGGTGTCTGAAGAGAAGACCAACGTTAGTATGACAGCGGTCCCATCGAGTCAATATTTTTGTTCCATACATTAGCAGAATGATTTAAATGTTAAAAGTTGTTATTTTACTATGTTGTATGGATATAGATACGTTGTATGGATATAGATACGGATATCGTATCGGATACAATACGAATACGGCGATACAGCAATTTAAAAAAATCTAAGAGCATCTCCAATTCAGCAATTGAAATTAATTGCTAAATAACAATTATGAAAATTTTAGAAATTAAGCAATCCACTCCTACATTGGTACAATCAAGCAAACAATTGACCAATAAGAATTAAATATTTGGCCAACTCATCTTTAGAAAAGAATTTCTTATTAAGCAATTCTTTTCCACAATTGCTAAATAAGCAATAGCCATACAACCCAGCAATTATAAAAATAATTGACACATCAGCATAAGCAATCCATAAGCAATTACTGTTGGAGATGCTATAAGATACGATACGCCTATTATATATATTATTTTTTTATTATTTTATATATTGTATTTAGATAATAATAACTTAAATCAAATTTGTACAAAAAATAAGAACTTAATCTAACTATAAGTGAAATATTATACTTACTAGAAGATAGCACATCTAAGACTCTGATGCAGTGGATAATAATTTTGGCGCTAATAGTGTAGTTCCTAGTTCGATTCACGCTAGGAGCAGGAAAAAAAAATCTTTGCACTCTTCCACAGGCGCGGTCCACAGACGCGGGGTGTGATCTACAGGCACAATCTACAGCACGGGCGCGGCTCATGCGATGATCTCTCGTATCCAGAAGTTTCAACGGAGTATCGGCGACCGTATCGGCTGAGTCGCCACGTAGGCCGATAGAGCTGGCGTATCGGATACGTATCGTGGCCGTATTGGACGCGTATCAGTATTCGATACGGGTACAGACTCTAATCTGGAGTATCCGAGTAACATAGTATTTTACCTCTCCAGGACCAGGTAATTTATTTTCTATTTGTCTGATTTTATTAATATATGAAATATTTAATCTATTACATATAAAAAACTGTTAAACTTGTGATTTAATTTGCAATAAGAAATATATGAAATATTTTTCTTCAATACATGTTTGGTTTGGATGACTTCCCTTGTAAGCCACAAAGTAAAAAGAGAGAGGTAAAAATAAGAGGAAGGCTATGGTAATTTGTATATTATGAATCAACTCGTGCTATGGATCTATATCTTTATTTTCGAAGTATGAAATGAATATGTATACTAAATTTTATAATTTTTTACTATTTATTAGAAAAATAAAAAAACCACCGTATTTAAATGGTCCACAATTTTCAAATTAAATAATTTCTTATCTATTAAAACAAAAGTAAAATGAGGAGAGTTCAAATGCCTTCATTTTTTAAAACTTTAATAACTCAAAATTTAAATCTTAAAATTCAAAATAAAACCATTGGATATGAACTACATTATTTTATCTATGCACATGTAAAAAATTATGGCATTTCAACTTTGTTTTGGTTGTCATCTTGAGCTTGTAAAAATGTATACTAATGTGAATAATTTATAGACGTTGATTTTTTAACTTATTGATTTACATAAAAGAAAAATCAAAATGTTATAATTTTTTATGGACACATAGAGAAAAATAACATAGATCACATCTAACGGTTTTATTTTGATGTTTAAGTTTTAAAAATAGAGGCATGATGAAGGCACAAAAAATAGAGGCATTTGAACCCTCCTTTAGTCAAATATGTAAAATTTGATTGCAAATACATTTCATACGAATCACTTTGTTCTGAATTAAAAATATTTGTTGTGATCTATAAAATAAAATATAAAAATTGATGTCTAGATCAGTCCAGACAGTTAGTCCCACATGAGTTGTTTAAATAAGTTACAACTCGTTATATATAGATCACAATCCTTTGATTTGTGATGTGTAAAGTGGATGAGAGGAGAGAGAGTATCCAAAAAAAACTTTTCCACGCAAAAATTGGAAATTATTCACGAGAAAAAAAAAATTTGACCGCTTGGAACTATAATTCCATCTAATTCCCATCTAACCCAAACAGGCCCAAGGTGTGTGTTTTTTTTTTAAGTAGAACAAAATTCTACAATGTTCCAGCTACTATTTTTATTTTATTTTATTTTTTAAAGAAGATATTAAGATCAAGCCATCTAACTATTAATATTTAAAAAAGGAAGCAGCTAATAGTCCCCCAACTCCAGTCCCCCAAAAATCCCCGGACTAATTCTGTAAACATCAATACCAAATCCTGTAAACATCAATACTAAATCCTGTAAACTAATTCAACAAATTCTGTCAACATAAAACTTTTAAATCTGTGTGGTCCCCAATAACTTCCACTTTAATTCCACTTTAACCACCACTTTAACCACTTTAACTACTTTGACTGAGACCACTTCTAGACCTTTGACTAGGACCACATCTAGCAGATCTCTAACAGCTTTTTAAAACTAAAACTAACTATTACTACATTAAAACTTTGTAAACAAAAATATGTAAAAAATATTCGATTTTTTTTTTTCAAATTTTTTATCAAATTTTTTTTTTCAAAACTTTATTTTCGAAATTTTTATTCAAAAATTTTTTCAAATTTTTTTTTCAAAATTTTTTTTCAAAACTTTTTTCAAAATTCTTTTTTTTTTATTTTTCTTCAAAATTTTTTTGTCTTCTTCTAGATGCTACTTTTAATTATTTTGAATTCTGTAAACCTTACTACATAACTCTGTAAATAGTTTCGTTTAATCCTATAAACCAGTAAAAAACAAAAATTCAATTTTTAAAATTTTTCAATATTTTATTTTATTTTTTAAAAATGTAAAAAAAAATTCGAATTTTTTTTTCCAACTAATTCTGTAAACATCAATACTAAATCCTGTAAACATCAATACTAAATCATGTAAACTAATTCAACTAATTCTGTAAACATCAATACAAAATCCTATAAACTAATTCAACATATCCTGTAAACATAAAACTTTCAATTCTGTAAACATCAATAATAAATCCTGTAAACATCAATACTAAATTCTGTAAACTAATTCAACAAATCCTGTTAACATAAAACTTTCAATTCTGTGTGGTCCCCAATAACTTCTACTTTAACTACCACTTTAACTACTTTGACTGGGACCACTTCTATACCTTTGACCAAGACCACATTTAGAAAATCTCTAACAACTTTTCAAAACTTAAATTTAAAAGTTAACTACATTAAAACTTTTTAAACAGAAATATGTAAAAAATATTCGATTTTTTTTTTCAATTTTTTTTAAAAACTTTATTTTCGGAATTTTTATTTTCCAAAATTTATTTTCGAAATTTTTATTCGGTATTTTTTTTCAAAATTTTTCTTCAAAATTTTTTTGTCTCATTCTAGATACTACTTTTAATTATTTTGAATTATGTAAACCTTACTACATAACTCTGTAAATAGTTTCATTTAATCCTATAAACCGGTTAAAAAAAAATTAATTTTTAAATTTTTTCAATATTTTATTTTATTTTTCAAACTTTATTTTTTTTTAAATGTAAAAAAAGAATTGAAATTTTTTTTTTCAAATCTCCTTCTAGATACTACTGCTAATTTTTTTTAATTCTGTAAACCTTATCACATAACTCTGTAAATAGTTTCGTTTAATCCTGTAAACTGATAAAAATAAAATTCAAATTTTATTTTTTTCAAAATTTTAATTTATTTTTTAAAATTTGCATCTAAATGATACTTTCAATTGTTTTGAATTCTTTAAACCTGATGATATAAATATGTAGACAATTTCGTTGAATACTGTAAACCGGTAAAAAAATTTTGCATCTAGACGCTACTTTCAATTATTTTGAATTCTATAAACCTTATCACATAACTCTGTAGACAGTTTCATTGAATACTATAAACCGGTAAAAAAAATTCAATTATAATTTTTTTCAAGATTTTATTTTTTTTAAATTTGCATCTAGATGCGACATTCAATTGTTTTGAATTCTGTAAATTACATAACTATGTAGACAATTTCGTTAAATACGGTAAATCAGTAAACAAATTTTAAATTTCAATTTTTGGACAGTTCATAACAGAAATTGGTGTTCCGATATTCTAGTATAAGATTATGCATTTAGATTTGTAAAATATAATTGAAGTGAATTTCAAGACTATATCAAACTTTTTTTTTGGATGAAAAATAGGAATCAAGTCCCTATTTATATATTGATAAGAGTACGGTTACATAAGTTATGTAACTGCAGAAAGCAAAAACAAAACTCAATGGAGAATTGAGTCAGGAATAAAATGGAGGTAAAATAACTAGCTAATTAAACCTAACAACAGAATTAAAAATGCAAAGAAAGCCTAACAATAGAAGTAAAAATGCAAAGAAAAATTATTAAAAGCTGAATCTGTAAAGAAAAGTTGAAAAGATTGAAACTGCAAACGGCAGTGTGCATCTACGTTGGCAATAGATGTTACTCCTCCCGGTCCTGTGTTCTCTCTTGCAACTGATACTCAGTGACTATTTCATGTACCAGTTGTTCCTTTTGCTTTGATATGTCTCTAAATATTCTCGTGCATCTCTCAGGCCATATAACAAATTGTGCATTGTAATTATTTTCAATTATTTCCCTAATTGCCCCTGTAATTGGAATTACCATGTGGACGGCTTGCGCTGCCTGGGTGTATACCTGAACTGATACTTGACACTGTTCAAATAAGTGCAGTACCGATTCTGAACTGTTCTTGCATAAAACACATCTATTCACCATGCTCCATCCACGTCTCATTAAGTTGTCAACCGTTAGGATTTTATTTAGTACCATCAGCCATGCAAAGACCCGCATTCTTGGCGGCACCTTTAACTTCCATATCCTGCGAGTGTCATAGTGTGTTGTAAGAGTATTTTTGCTTGCGAAATATGCCGATCTAACTGTGAATTCACCCGTTGCTTCCCATCTCCATGCTGCATTATCGGGTCTAGTTGTCAGTGTTATCGGGTCTGATTGGATATCATTTAAAAGTCCGCTAAGCTGTTGTGATGCCTGTTGTGACAATGCTTGTCTGAACAGTAGGCTTATATCCTGATACGCCATTACTTGTGCTAAGGTAATGTCAGCATCTGTTGCGAACGAGAACAACACATTGTATTGATTTTTCAAAATACCCCTCCCCCAATTGTGATACCAGAATGATATAGTGTTCCCAATGCCTAGTACTCTAATCACTGAAAATTCAAAGAATTGTATAGTGCTTTTTAGAGTTGAATTAAAGAATGAAGAGCATGGTACCAGATTTTGATTACCATATGTCACACTTTTAAGAAAGAAATCTAAAGAAATTCACTGAGTTATCAATAACTTAAGCAAATGCCCTGAAACTTTTTATTGCGCTCTCTGTTCCGTCGACTTGTGTTGTGAAGTTCAATTAAGAATAATCACACTTGTATAGGCATTTCATGTTTAGAATATCAAGTTTTCTGACTAGTAAACATGTATAAACTGTAAAAGTCTCACAGCATGTTTACTAGACTAATTGGTAAACTAAAATCGAAATCAACTGACATCAACTGACATCAAAGCAAGATCAGTTTACCAAATTACCAATCTGTAGCAAAATTATTTTTAGTAAATTGAGAGAGCACACTCGCTAGCATGGATAAATCAGATTAATCTCAAATTAATGTCAGAAGAGAAAAGTAAAACAGGATCTTTGATCTCAAGAGAGATGGAATCCATGGACTTGACAGCCCACCTATCAAATCCTAAACAACAAACAATGATATCATCACAAATCAAGTCATGCACAGAAACTATTTGACGAAGTGCCAAAGCGAAAATTGCGCACTAACCTGAGCAAAGGAGTCACTGAGAGAGTGTGACCAGTAGACATCATCCGGGTAGGATGCCGCTGTTTGCAAACTTCACTGCAAGAGAAGCAACGAAACTTGTCTTTCTAACTCCTCCTTTTCCTCTCACGCTGTCGGTAGAGGCATAGCTCCTCCTCCTCTGCCTCGAGATTCCAATTCAAAACCATACGAGCGATCCGGTGGAACTCCGACGCTACGTCAGCGATGATACTGTCTAGAAGGTCGTGGAAGCAGTTCTAAATCGATTTTGATCCATTGCAGCTGGCGATCCAGATTTTGTCAGAGAAGGTCCGGCACGGCCATAGATTTTGTCGAAGGTCGGAAGAGGTCCGGCACGGTCGTCGAAGCTCGCGAACGGAGAGATTTGAGAAAAAGGACTTGGAGAAGAGATGAATTAATGACAGGGAGAAAGATCGAGAAATTTGATAGGAGGGAGAACGGGAAGACAAATCGGGAAACTTGTTTCGAACGAGGAAAGTTTATAAAAAAGGAAGGTCTGGTAGTTAGAGTTCGACGGTTTGAAACCGCGTAAAAATGGTAGGCGGGGATTTTACGGGGACTGGAGATCGGCGGATGATACCTTTTCTCTTTAAAAAAATCTTATTCAAATTTTGAATATGTGACTTCTCACCTAAAATCATAATTACCATAATTCTGTTTATAGATCCTTTTTCTAATTGGCAATTTGTTGTCAGTCTCAAGTCTTATCGTGCTATGATGATTGCAAAACTAATATATTAGGTATTGTTTATAAAATACTAGATTAACAAAGTTTTTGAACTGGCCATTATTGAATCTACCTATTTAGTCAGTTATGTGAATATGTTTGGGTAACAGCAGTGTTATGATTTCTTAACTGCTGATTGGTTGAGTCAGACACACTAACTGATAAAAATGGACCAGATGTCTTTATGCTTAAATCTAGTTTATTTTTCGAAACAAAAATGCAATTTTTCCATCAGAATGTGCTTTATCCTTTCTGTCTCTCTCTTCAAAATTAATGTGCTCTTTCCTTTTCTCTCTCTCTTTGTTAAATACATAGGTTAACTTATATATAATAATGAGTCTGGTTAGTGTGACATTGATGTCATATAACACTAACTTCAAAATAGATTGAATAGACTTCAAACGATTAATTCAAACCGTTCAAACCAATTTACTTTATGAGTGATGCGTTTACATGTAATTTTTTTTTTTATATTTTCGAGTTATTTTAGTATCAAATCAAGTGGTAAAAATGTTGAAAAATGAATGTATTAAAATTAGTTTAAAAACTCACTCATTTGACAGCTTGACTTGATACTAAATAAATTCAAAATTTTATAAATTTGCATCTAAACACACAACTAATGAAGTAGTTTGGTTTGAACGATTTGAATTCACCGTTTGAAGTTAATTAGATAAATTTTAAAGTTGATATTATATAAGCTTAAATGACACTGATATTATACTGGTCATACTCTATAATAATACCCACCCAATAATATTTGAAGTGAAATCCAAAAAAAGTCCTTAGAGCATCTACATCCCTGAAACTATTAGAGTTTCTAATCTGACGTGGCAGTTTCTAATCCAGTTTCAGGGATGTGGGAGAGTTTCTTATTTAGAAACTATGCAGGAAAGTTTCTTATTAAAAAACTATTTATAAATTCTATGTTGGCCAAATGATTGGCTCAAATTGTTTCTCCTTTTTTAATTTGTTACTGACGTGGCTTAATAGAAACTCTAAAATGAGTTTCAGGGATGTGAGAGTTAGAAACTTTAGATACCATAATTTCTAAAAAGTAATTAACAGTTATTTAGAAATTCTGTTGAGTTTTAGGGATGTAGATGCTCTTAGTTTATATAATAATACTCAACCAGTAATATTTAACAGCGTATTTTGAACATTAAATTTATATTAATACTTAATGAAAGTGGTTGAACTTCAAGATTTCTAAGACAAGTCATAAAATAACAATTGCATTGGAAGCAATTAATGCATTCGTTTCAAAACAAACAAACTAATAAATAGAGTTAGACTACAATGTTATAGATTGCGCCAATAATAACTAGTATTATGACTTTTGATATTAAACTTTTTGAATTTAAACTGCTCCGCCAAGTTTTACATTTATAAAAAAAAATCTTACTGGTTTTTTAGGAATCACGAAAAGTGGTTTTATTGGACATTTTAGAAATTTATGATTTTTTTTTTCTTTTTGGTAAAAAAAAAATAAACTAAAAGAATCAGATTGTTTAAATTGTACTGACTTTAGTCTTTCTTAAAACAAAAAATCTACCGTTTGTGCACCCGAGAGAGAATCTTTTTTTAGAAACCATAAATAAAAAAAAATATTTTTACCAAACCAATTTTATTTTTTACAAAAATCATAAGAACCGAGATGTCATTTCGGTCCCATATGTTTTTACAGATTTCGAGAAAAAATTACGTTGAAAAATTGTGAAAATACCTGTGACCGAATTGTCATTTTGGTCCAAAAAAAAAAATCGGGACCGAAATGACATTTCAGTTCTTATAGTTTTTGTAAAAAAAAAATAATCATGTTGGTTTCATAAAAATCTTTTTTTCCTAATTATTGTTTATAAAAAGAAGTTTCCCCGTGAGATGGTGTTATTGTTTGTACCTCAGTCTTTGATCTAAATCGACAATTATTATCAGATAATAAAAAAATAATGAACTTATAAACGGGGCCGTGTTTTTTATTCAGATAGTTTATACTAAGGGTGTAAATTGGTATAATACAGTTCATCAACTTATAACCCGGGCCATTAAAATTAATAAATAATGAACAAATAATATATAATTATTAGATAATCGATAATTTAGATAATTTAATTAGAAAAAATAACAAATAAATAAATAAATTTATCACTTTATATACATCATGTATATTACATCATAAGAGCATAAAATTAAAACAACGATATTATTGATCTTATTATATATAAAATATAAAGAGGAGGGATCAAGTTACAACACTTGAAAGTTACAACAAAGTTACAACATCATTTTTTTTCATTTTCAAAGTCCAAATCGTCGATCCAAACCGTTAGATATTCAATCTATATTAAAATGTGCTTACAGACCAAATTTTACATTTTTTGAAATTTTTTTGCTATTTATTAAGATGGGTACAAAATCGCTGTTTTTATTAAAATTCTGCACCATTAAAAAACAGCAATTTTGTACCCATCTTAATAAATAGCAAAAAAATTTCAAAAAATGTAAAATTTGGTCTGTAAGCACATTTTAATATAGATTGAATATCTAACGGTTTGGATCGACGATTTGGACTTTGAAAATGAAAAAAAATGATGTTGTAACTTTGTTGTAACTTTCAAGTGTTGTAACTTGATCCCTCCTCAAATATAAATTACTAATTAAATAAAATTATAGTAAATGTTGTATAAATTAATTTCGTCATAAAATACTTGATAAAATATATATAAAAATATTGTATAAATTCATCGTCATAATAATAAAATTATATAGTTATGTAGGAATAGGAAATATTATATATAAATTTATATTTATTCGATATTTATTGGGTAACATGTACGAAGCAAAAATTTATCCTTGCTATTGTTCGATAAGATTGCAATTTTTTGTGTTTCTATCAGTGTTCTTATCTGATATGCGAACCAAAAAAATATTTTTATACAGAGGACTATGAGTTTGTATTCTCTGAGGTAAATCGATTTTTGTATTTGCATATTTACCGTCCGATCAGAATCCTGAAATTCTCGTCCGAGATTAAAGACAGATCGAACGTTAGTGATCTAAACGCAAATTTTGAGTTACCTTAGGTAACATAAATTCAGAGAACAATAGAAGTTGATCCGGACCTATGATGAATCCGAGTGCGTATCCTCTGAGATATCTCAACTTTTTGCGTGACCGACGTGTCCGGTGCCTATTCGGGGGTGATGTATGGATTTAGTATTATGTGTGCTTTCAGATTCGTGCAAAACGTATTTAAACGGTTGAAATTTTTCGTAAAGTCACTCAAAGTTTGAGATATCTCAGAGGACACGAATTCGATGAATCCGCATCCTCGCAGCTACCTGACTCAACACAATTGAAATGGACGGTCCAGATTTAATTTCAACCAGTGGGCGCTCAGGATGGCAGTAGGGGGTAATATTTTTTTGCTTTGAGTTTCGTGCCAAGTTAAAAATTCCAATTTCAGACCGTACGATTCAACTGTATACAGTTAGGTAACCCAGGGGATGTGAATTCCTCTCCAAGTATCTATCCCATTTGGCCCTTTCTCCTCCCTTCGCTTTTCCTCTTCCTCAGCAGCCGACACCCGTCTCCCCTCATAACCCCAACACCGAAACGCCACCTCATCTCCTCCACCTACCGCATTTCCTCTCAAGCGCAACCCACGAAGTCCCCCAAACAAGGCAATATATTATGAGAGCAACCAGATCCAGGTACATATACCAGCCAAATCCCCACATCAGATCCACCGCATTGCTCTTGAAGGAAAGATATGTTGGACATGCCAAATCCTGCTTGCTCTAAAGAGGGACAACAACTAGTTTCGGTCTTAGTAGAAGCCTTGGAAATTTCTGTCGTGTGGGATCTATCTTTCCTGCAAGAGCAATGCAGCAGATCTGTTTGTCAAATTGCCCGATCGATTGGAATGAAGCCTGAATCTTTGCAAATTAAACCTTTTCTTCTTCTCTGGGCTCCACCAAGCCTGTACTGATGCTTGCTGGAAAAATCTACAGCTATTGTAAGGTTTAAGAAAATCTCAATTTATTTACTCAAAAAAAAAAATCTCAATTTAGTTTGCTTTGGGGTTTAAGTACTGCATTAGTATCTCATCTGTTTATATATATATATATATATTTTGTCTTTACCATTGTTCTTGTTTTTATTAGAGTTAACCCTGTTTTGTATTGATATGCTGCAATGCCATAAATTGTTAATTTCCTGACTAGTGCTTCCTATCAGTGTTATAAATAACGGTATGCGGTTGTCGGACCGACAGGATACCGCTAAGCGATTAATCGGGAATAATCGGAAATAATCGGCTATAATCGGGAATAATCGGTTGATTAGTCGGAAAAATCCATGATGGTTTGGTCACCGCCAATGACTAATCAACCGATTAATCGGCCGAAACGAACATTTTTTACAACACTGCTTCCTATGATTCAACTATTGCACCTGTCAAATTTTGCATGGTTTGTCTTTTCCATTGCAATTTTTACTTCAATTTTTTCAAGGAACAATAATTTGTAGCTTGCCATTGCAACTGTTGACCTGACTTAACTCAGCCCTGATGCATTGAACCAGTCGGGTTAACGGAAAGGTCTGCAATAAGATTACATTATTGGTAAAAGCACTGGACCTGATATTTTTGTGCTTAATTTTTATTTTGTTGAATTATGTTGGAATTCCTGATTACTCTATTTTAGATATACAATAATAATAATTTGCTACCGAAGCATCAAACGTTGTTAACTTTAACATGATTACTTTGTAGATTGACCTGAGAGCACTTAAGCAGGATGAGTTGCTGATTATTGAATGTGGGTTCATTGTTGAGTCTTAAGTCAAAAGTCCTTTATTATATTAAATTTGTGTTAATAAATAAATGGCAACAATTTTCCACGACCAAATTAGTTTAGAGATGTACATTAAAAAATATGTAGTCACTTGATTGCAATTTGAAAATATTTTGTTTAATATAATTATTAGAGTTTTCACTAGGGGGTATATGATTTAAACAAGCCACTTTGTAGAAAATATATATGATTCCCATTTTTAGTTTTTATTTTTATTTTTATTTTGAACTAATATACTTTATCTTCAATGTATTTAGCTATCAGTAATCTGAATTGGATGTTCCAATTAGGTCACAGTGGACAGCATAACACAATCGCCAAAAGTTTCCTTACAGTATCTTTGTATATCTAATATTCGGTGTTTAATTTCAATTAAATGGTGGCTATTATTGCAGTACTGGATATGCATAAACAGGCTTACCAAATGCTGCCCTGAGTTCCTATCAAGATTTGGATTGGGTCTTTTGGATCAGGATCCATTTTGATGTGGTTTTTGTTATGAAAAGCAGGTAAAATTTACCAGTACACCACTCAAAACTTATCAATAAATAGGATTTCAAAAAAAAAAAAATTATCAATAAATAGCAATATCTAATGTTTACGTGACCATCGATAATGTTATCAGATGACAGAAAAAACTTGGAAATCAGTAATTATGTTCTACTGCTACCAGCACAGGAATCAGTTTTTTTTTTTCATCAGGTGACAGTTCTTTACGGAGGATTGTTTAAATTGGCTATTAATTGGTGTGATTTAAATCACAGGAAGTTGGATGAACCATATTGTTTGTGTTAAGTTCAAGTATTATATTTGAAACATTGTTTATCCTGGTAAATCAGAAGCTTTATTTATTTTTTGTACTTATTTATTGTTTAGTTTATATATCTTTTTAACTGGGAAAAGAATGCATAAAAATGGTTCTTCATCCGGCTTGCTGCATGATTTTAAATTCCTAATTAGAAGTTATTAATTACTCAAAATTATTTTGGGTCTGATCGGAATGATCTTTCACGTAAACGAAAAACAGAAATGGAATTGACGCTCAAATTTATTTCTCTTCTTGCGTTTGTATGACATCAATGATATTATTGGTAAATTAAATGAACATTTGGGGCTTTTTGTACTGTCTAAAATTGAATTCTTTCTTTGTATAAAACAAAATGACAGCGCCACAAACTTTTTTCTCCATCTGAAAAGCACTTGATGGGAGTATGCTGATTTCAAATCCTGACATAACTCCTCACATAACTGAGACAAATCCCGGGCAAAGAAATTCATAGCCAATGCAAGCTAGAGCAATCTCAGTTGCCAGATCAGCTTATGATAGTTGATGAACTGAAACAACTATAAACTCACCACGCCATATTCGATATGGATCCATCCTGAAATGGAGTCATAGATCACTGAATCCTCTTCAATTGAGACGTCATATGACATTTTATTGGACAAATTGATGGTTGATGCTGCAGTCTCACATGCAGTGGTTTCTGGTAACAAACATAGATGCCTCCTTCCCTAAATTACTCTATTTGTACCAGAAAAATGATCCAGACCTCAATGAAGTGCCAAACTCAAAAGGGCCTTCTAAAGCAAACTACATAAAAAAGAGGCATGGTCATGGTTGGCTTCCGAAAGGACAATGTCTATTGGAGAGAGAGAGAGAGAGAGCATAGTCTTCTTCGCAAAAAATTGGGATCCATAAGAGCATTTGATAATAATTTGAGGGGGTATTTTTGTTTGATGAATTTTAGAGGAGGGAAAAATGACTAATATATATATTGTTGTTTTACTTGTGCTATTCAGTTTATTACATTATTTAGATTATCAGATCAAACCAAAAGTTAAAAAAGGTTTAGGGGAAATATAGTTTTTCAGAATTTGACACTGCAATAAGCATGAGATAATTATCTAAAGTATTTACAAAGTTTAATTGAAAAAAAAAGGAGCTATCAAAACATGCATAAAATATAACATAGGCCCAAAGCCCATATTGAGCTTAGGTCAAGCCCAACAATTTGTAAGACGAGTTCTCATATGCTCTTTCGACGAAGGTCAAACTTAGTCAAAACCCTTTCAGTTCGTTCAAGCTAGCAGCGGAGTGAAGTATGAGTGTGTTACTGAGGCGACTCCGTTCATCTCCTTCCCTTCATCGTCTCACCACCCCATTCGCCTCCACCATTTATCGGTTTCTCTCCACCGCTACCACTCCAGTGCCGCCGCCTCTAAATCCTCACTTCACACCAGTAGACTACCTCATCCAATCACGCGGACTTACATCTGACGAGGCAATCAGAACATGCCAGAAGATGCAGCTCCTGAGACAGCCCCTCAAATCCCCTCATAAGCCTGATGCTGTGCTCCACTTCCTGAGACAGACCAATGTAACCGAATCGGATATAAGGACTTCCGTGATCCAGGAACCTCGCATCCTCTGCTCTAGTGTGGAGAAGAATTTGAGACCTAATCTGGCAAAGCTCCGAGAAATTGGGTTATCTATTAAAGATATCTCAGGTATGACTTCCTGCTATCCTCGTATGTGGGTATTCAATTTTGTGGCAAAGGTTGACTTCTGGATGCAGGCTCTTGGCTCGGCTGAGACTGTATCTGGGATGCTGAAAAGGGGCATGCCAATCCTCAGTAGCAACTTGGAAAAGGTTGTCGTGCCCAACTTGTCTTTCCTTCAAGAGGAATGTTGTATGTCTCTTCATCAAATTGTCCGGCTAATCAAGTCAAAACCTAGATCGTTCATATCGAGCCTTGAAACTGAATGCTAAGAGGGCCGAGCAGTTGGGGATTGAGCGGTCATCAGGCATGTTTGTGAATGCATTGATTATTGTAAGCGGATTAAGCCAACACATTTTAGAAGCTAAGCTGCTTTACTTGAAGAGTCTTGGGCTTTCACAGGAGGAAGTAGCCCTTATGATTGGTAAAAGTCCTAGTTTGTTGTCGATGCAAGACGAGCTCATTGGCAGAAAAATGGAGTTCCTAATGAAGGAAGCGGGTTGTGGTAAGATTGATGTGGTCCGATATCCAGTTTTGTTCACTCTGAGCTTGGAGAAGCGGCTCATCCCTAGGAACCTTGTCCGGAAGCTTCTCAAGTCGAAAGAGTTTCCAGTGGCAAATCAAGCTATTCTTTCTTTTGTAATATCAACAGAGCAGCAGTTTGTGAAGAAGTTTGTTCTCCCATATCAGTATACTTTTCCAGGGCTTCTACAAGCATATACAGATGCGTGTGCTGGAAAAACTGTTGGTACCGAGTGGTTTAGGAGTATCTCAAGTTGACTATTTTGCAGCTCTAGGTCCTGTATTTAGATTTTATCATGTTTGGTTCATCAGTTTGTTCAATTTGTTCTCTCCTTTTTCTTTGCTCGTTTTGACTTTCAAAAGTGACTCTAACTTTGTAATGGAATTGAAAATTGATATAAACCATTTATTCTGGTGATCTTAAGTGTCTACTATATTGTATTTGTCTTTAATTGGTCATGGATCGATCAATAGCCAATAATTGTTGTAAACAGTTTGTTTAGTGAGCAATGGTTCCACCTCTCCATGTTGTATGGTTTCTTTCAATTAAAGTTATACTTAGTTATTCATCAGTCATGTTGGTACTATTATGGTCATCAAACCATATTGGGTTTAATGAAACAATGGATCTTATAAGTTGTGCAGGCGATTATTGACCTGACCTGACCATATTCTGTTAGGTTGTGCTAGCTGGGTTAATGTGATGTTCTGTCTGGATTCCTGATGGGTTGATCAGATTTTAACCCGCTCACAGTTCTGATAGTCCCGAGAACACTTATAAGCAAGATGTGTTGATCCGAAGGAGTTTTTGGTATATGAATGACAGTGACATTGTGCCTGGCTTAGGTGGCCCTGGAGCAGGTATAAGCAACACCTTGTTCATCATGAAATGTGATGTTGAAATTCATTTGAAAATCGATGCTTAAGACTGAAGGGAGTTACAATAAAGGAGAATTACAAAATCAGTCTGAAAGGAAGGAGCTGAACTCCAGTTTACTTCCTCTACATTTCGAATCCGAATCAGGGATACAGATTTCAAAGCTTTTGTACAGGGAAACTCCCTTGGTTCCCCTTGACACAGTACCGCCTCCTTTTTTTTCTCTCCGATTTCCTTACTTCTAAAGTGGGTAACAACACCTGTCAGCTACGGTTTGAGCATAGCTCTCCTTCCCTCCCTTTCCCTTCACTCTCTACCAATGTTATTAGAACCAGACCGGATGTCGAACCGGTAAAACTTTATGTCAATGGTTCACCGGTTGGACCAATGGGTTAACCGGTTCAACAGCTGGGTTAACCGGCATAACTTATTAATTATTATTTCATAACCAAACTTTTGCTCATAAACTTGTTACCTAATCACCGAAAAAATCAATCAAAAATTAAATTAGCAAATTAATTATTTCTGATGCTCAATTTCATCTCATAAAAACTTCCATCCGAACTGGCCGTGAGAATATTATCCTTGTTACCCTCAAAATTCCATTCTTTCCATGAGATTTCGACAATCAGAATGGGGTCTGAATAACTCAACTAAAACAAAAATAATATATTAGTAATTATTCAACTGACCTATTAGTTCAGTTAATTATTTTATTATTATTTTTTTTTTTTTTTGATAAAAGTGAATAAACCATCGATTTCTTATAAAAGAAACCTACAATGTCATAAGAGTGGGTACCAGACTCTTTAAAATATACATCTAAAATAATACAAACTGCAACATAGCATCACTTATAAAATATACATCTAAAACAATACAAACAGCAACATAGCATCTAACCAAAAGAAGTAAAGATCTCCAAGTAAACACAAAAAAAAACTTGTTCATAAAATAGCATCACTTATTAATTATTATTTCATAACCAAACTTTTGCTCATAAACTTGTTACCTAATCACCGAGGTAGGTAGTGGGCACAGAGCCTGGATCCTCTGAGGTAACTCAAAAATTTTGAGTTCAGATCCAGACCAATCCGGTCCGAGGTGGAATGTACAAAAGCCCATTAATATCCGTGCCAACGAAGATTGGCCGGTTTGGATCTAAACTCAAATTGGAGTTAAAGGGCATCAAGGTTTATGGGTTTTCAGTTAAGACACAAGTTTTCAGAGGTTTTGCAACAACAATGTAATCAATTTTATCTATCGTATTTTAGGGAAGCTTGCAACAAAAATCCAACATTATTGCTTTAATCTAGCATCCATTACTATATTAACTGGCTTAATGCAAATTAAGAATAATACTAGAAGACAATTACAATCACTATTTGAGATATGGTCCCAGAACAGAATGTTCATTCTTGTAATAGCATGGCATGATCAACATGGCAAAAGCTCACCTGACCTGAAAAGGCCACAGGTCCAGACTGATTTTGTAAGTCATCAACCTGACCTGATTTAACCCAATCAACTCATGTCTAGATCTAACCAGTTATCATCCTTCCTCCAATATAAGAAACCCGAAACTAAACACAACAAATATGACAAAGACAACCAATCTAAAGTAAACACTATCAAGATGATGCCAACTTGTCTGGAACAAAAACCGAACAAACTAAATTGAAAATTTACCAACATAATCCATCCCAAACAATCCAGACAACTAACTGACCAAAATCAGAAAGATCCAACCTAACATAATAATACAAGATCTGAAATCCAACAAGATCCTGAAAAGATCTAACCAGTTATCATCCTTCCCTCAACAAAAGCAACCCAAAACCAAACACAACAAAGCTGACAAAGAAAAACCAATCTTAAATCCTTGTCTCCAACTCAGTCAACATAAAAACCGAACAAACTGAAATGAAAATTTGCCTGACCAAAATGGTCCAAACCCCAAAATAATCCAGCCCGCACAACCTAGATACGTAATTGACTAAAATAAAAGAGATCCCACCTAACAAAATAATGCAAGAGCTGAAACCCAACAAGATTCTGAAATGACTCGCATTGATTTGAGTTGAGCTAATTCATCATTTCCCACCTCTGGATATAATATGGAGCATTTCCATGATTGTATCCTGCATAATATTTCTTAACTTACCATTATCTCACCAAATTCGTGGTGTTCCTGCCAAAGAGGCGATTATACATCTAGAATAATTACATGAACAAGCATAAACCAAAGAAATTATGTCTAATGTTGCAATGAAAAATAATCCTACATCATGACATATAAAACAAGCCAAACACGATAATTAGTAATTGACACTCCATAATAATAGCTTAAGGTAACAAGGATTTTACAAAAGCCCTGGAGAAACTAGTTTAGCAGGGTGAGAATTAATAGATCACATCAACAAAAAGACAAATTAACTAGAAGTTTTCTGAAGAAACTTCAAACCTGAAACATTCCCACAACAAGCATCTCTATAGGCTTGGTGAAGCCCTGGAATAGCATGTTCATATGGTAGAACAAACTTCTCCACAAATTTTACCTCAATATATTTCATAAATACTGCAAGTTTTGTCACTGGAAATCCTTTGGACTCAAGTAGCTTCCGAACAAGGATCCGGGGCATGAGTCTCTTCTCCAAGCTTAACATGAGCAGAACTGGATTTTGGACCACATGCAACTTGTCACAAGCTGCTTCGTTTATCAGGAACTCCATTTTGCAGCCTATTAAATTCTCTGAGCTAGTCAACACCTGAGGTGTCTTACAGATTATTGAGTTTAACTCCTCGGATGAAAACCCGAGACTTCTCCAGTAAACCAGTCTTGCATCTATGGTGCTTTCTTTCAAGCTGCTTACGACCTTTAATGCATGCACAAAGATTCCAGATAAACGAGGAACCCCTAACTCCTCTGCCCTTCTCACATTACGTGCCAAAGATTCACGACTAGATGTAATCAATCTTGGAGCAGAACTAATCAGTTGGACAATTTGACGAACAGATAAGCTGCATTGTTGTTGAAGGAACGATAGGTTGGGAATGACAGAAGTTTCAAGGTTTACTGTGAGAATGAAAAAGCTCGTTTTAATGATATGCAATAGTTTGTCCGCAGAACCGACAATCAGCATCCAGAACTGGATCTGTTGCTGCAATTTGGTGTATGAAAACAACCCAGGATTAATTGAAAAGAGAAAAGAAATGTGAGATGGGGAGAAACCAATCTCCTGTAGCTCAGCCATCCTGGGCTTCAAGCACTTCTCCACGCTGTAGCAAAGGAACCGTGCGTCCCGCAATGCGGCGGCTCTGATCTGGGGCTCGGTGATTCCGGCCTGCCTCAGAAATTGGAGCACGGCATCTGGTTTTTGTGGGGATTTGAGGTGGGGTAAGTACCTGGATCTTTGGATTGCTTTGTCGGAGGGGAGGCCGCAAGAGTTGATGAGGTATTCCACAGCAAAATTAGAAGCGGGAGATGCAAAGGGGGCATCTTGCGATGCAGTTGAGAGGAGGCGACAGATGGAGGTGTTGAAAATGGTGCGGAGAGGGGAAAGAGAAGAGCGAAGGTATGAATTTTGCTTGAGAAAAGGAGGCATTGTTGCCTTGTTGGGGTTTTTGACGAGACTCAAGCTGAGACTAGAGAGTGAAAGTTCGGAATGGGTGGCTTCAGGGCTTCAGGGCTTCAGGGCTTCAGGGCTTCAGGCAGCTGATGAATTCGCATGCATTCGATAGATACCTGTTTAAAATTGTGCGTTCTATTCAAATACGGGATAATTTATAAGTTTAATTGTATAAATAAATGTTGACACATATCGAATGGTTGTAACCTTTCCTCTCTACAATTAAAACGATTTGATTTTTTCCTTTCGGTGTATAAATTTATTTCATTTGACTAGGATAAAATTTATTGTAAGTTGATATTCAGTATTATGAAAAATCTAACAAATTGAGGATTTGTTTAGTTGTTACGGAATTATACGAAATGAAATTTCATGGGTACATATTGGTAGGGCCAGACGCGGCGAGAGAAAGGAAAAATGAGGGTTAATTGACTATCATTTTTTTTTTAAATTTTTTATATTTATATATAATTTTTTATATAATTGAAAATAAAATGACATGATACTACAAAATTGACCTCTATTTTCTATAAAAAAAATTTTATATGATTGATCCCCATATGTATTTGAACCTATAGTCTGAAAGTCTAACTCCATTCTTGAATAGGGCTGCTAATGAGCCGAACTGGCTCGTAAATCAATGAGTTGAACAGTTTAATATTTTATATTGAGTCAGGCCCTAAACTTAAAAAAGCCCGAACTCGACTCGACTCAAATTTTGATTTAGAACCAGGCCGAATCCAACCAAAGCGGCTCATGAGCCCATCGATCTCTTGTTCTCCTTCTAATGCCTCTTAAATATTCTCTCTGGAACTTGAATCAAAATTTCGGAAGCACTGATAGATATCTATAGCCAGACTATCTAATTTCTACCCCACTCATTTTAAAATCCTATATTATAAATAAAAATTTCTATAAATAAAAAAATTGTCTTACAGAGAAGGGCAACATCTGTTTTCAATAATTCAAAGCGGATGTTATCATATCCCCACAGATTCATACCAGGTGCAACTTAGCCTGGAGATGTCAAACCTAGAGTCCAAATCATGTCTATTCACTTGCATCAAGATTCGTATTTTTACAGGATTCGAAGCAGCTAAACTGTGAATTTGTTAGGCAGTGGTTAATGATCTCAGACTCAGATAAGATTGTTATGGTATTTGGTAATTTGCGTCCAGTCATTTTGGCATTGATTTTTTTGGATCTTGTTCTAAAAGATATGGTGTACATCCCTTGATATTTTTTATGCATATTATCCAAAAATTGTTACCTCTATTTCAAAAAAAATTTCCAGTAAGCTAGATTCAAGAAATACTCAAGACAAAAAAAAGAAAAAAAAGAAGAAGATAAAATAAATACCAGAAAAGGACAACAAAATAAATGTATAATGAATGTTCTTGAGCTGTCGCGGAAAAGAGGTTCAGGACAGAAGTGTTTCAATCTTTTAAACAAAGCTATCTGTACATGTATCCGAGCTGGGCCCAAATATAGTATGAGTCGGCTCGCAAGCCAAATCGAGCCGGACCGAGTCGAGCCAAGTGTTTACATGTGCTGATCCGAAACTAAACACAAAAAAAGCTAACAAAGAAAAACCAACCTTACCAGAAAATCCTTGTCTCCAACTAAGTCAACACAAAAACCCAACGGACTGAAAAAAAAAATTGCCTGACTAAAATGGTTCAAACCCCAACATAATCCAGTCCGCACAACCTAGAGAAGTAATTGACTAAAATCAGAAAGATCCAACCTAACAAAATAATGCAAGATCTGAAATCCATCAAGATTCAGAAATGGCTCGCATTGATTTAATTTGAGCTAATTCACCATTTCCCACCTCTGAATAAAATATGTGAAGCATTTCCATGATCATGTGCTGCATAATTTTTCTTAACATACCATTCTGTCACTGACTCGTACTATTGTCCGTTGTGTTCTTGTCGAAGAGGTGATTATACATCTAGAATAATTACATGAACAAGCATAACTCCCACATCATAACACATTAAACAATTCAACCCGATAATAAGTAATTGACACTCCACAACAATAGCTTAAGGTAACAAAACATTCTACAAAAGTCCGGGAGAAACTTGTATAGCAGGGCGAGAATTAATAAACCAAATCAACAAAAAGAGTAAACATTAAATTAACTAAAAGTTTTCTAAAGAAGCTTCAAACCTGAAATATTACCAGAACAAGCATCTCTATAGGCTTGGTGAAGCCCTGGAATAGCATGTTCATACGGTAAAACAAACTTCTCCACAAATTTTACCTCATTTAATACCATGCATGAGGCAACTTCTTTCACTGGAAATTGTTTAGACTCCAGTAGCTTCCGGACAAGGATTCGGGGCATGAGCCGCTTCTCCAAGCAGTACGTAAGCAGAACTGGATTTTGAACAACACGCAACTTGTCGCAAACAGCTTCTTTTATCAGGAACTCCATTTTGCAGCCTATTACATTCTCTGAGCAACCCAACAACTGAGGTGTTTTACAAATTATTGAGTTTAATTCCTCGGGTGAAAACCCAAGACTTCTCCAGTAAAGAAGTCTTGCATCTATAGTGCTTTCTTTCAAGCAGCTTACCACAATCAATGCATTCACAAAATTTCCAGATGAACGAGGAACCCCTAACTCCTCTGCCCTTCTCACGTTACTCAACAAAGATTCATGACTTGATGTAATCAACCTTGGAGCAGAATTAATCAGTCGGACAATTTGACGAACAGTTAAGCTGCATTGTTGTTGAAGGAACGATAGGTTTGAAATGACGGAAGTTTCAAGGTTTGCTGTGAGAAGGAAAAAGTTCCTTTTACAGAGATGCAATAGTTTGTCCACAGAACCGACAATCGGCATCCAGAACTGGATCTGTTGCTGCAATTTGGTGGATTGAAATGACCGTGGATAAATTGAAAAGAGGAGAGAGATGTGAGATGGGGAGAAACCAATCTCCTGTAGCTCAGCCATCCTGGGCTTCAAGCACTTCTCCACGCTCAAGCAAAGAAACTGTGGGTCCCGCAATGCAGCAGCTCTGATCTGGGGTTCGGTGATTCCGGCCTGCCTCAGAAATTGGAGCACGGCATCTGGTTTTTCTGGGGATTTGAGGTGGGGTAAGTACCTGGATTTTGCGATTGCTCTGTCGGAGGGGAGTCCGCAAGTGTTGATGAGGTATTCCACAGCAAAATTAGAAGCGGGTGATGCAAAGGGGGCATCTTGGGATGCAGTTGAGAGGAGGCGACAGATGGAGGTGCTGAAAATGGCGCGGAGAGGGGAAAGAGAAGAGCGAAGGTATGAGTTTTGCTTGAGAAAGTGAAGCATTGTTAGGGTTTTTGACGGGAGTCAAGCTGCTGAGCGGAGTAACTGGAGGAGCGAAGAGAGTGCTGGGTGGGCTTCAGAATCAGACAGTTCAAATTCTTTTAGTACAAATCTTAAAGCAACAATAATACGGATTCATTTTAAATAAACTGAAATCTTAATTAATATGAGAGAATACAGCTCTCTTTTGATATCCGGTGCGGACCATTCGATATATACCTGTTAAAATTTGTGCGTTCTATTCAAATACGGAACAATTTATAAGTTCAATTTATAAGCTCAATAATATGAAAAATCTAACAAATTGAGGATATTTTCGTTTGTCACGAAATTATGCGGGATGAAATTTTACGGTACATGAACCCCTAATTTAATTTGTGGCATGATATTAATGAAAATAGTTATGGAAATGTACTTGATATCAATAGAATTATTCTTTTTAATAATTATTAAGATAATTAAATTGAATTAAACAATAACAAACAATACTTATTAACTATTAATTATTATGTCATAGTCAAACTTTTGCTCAAACTAGTTACCCAGTCTGCGAAAAAATCAATTAGAAATAAAATTACAAAATTAATTATTACTGATGCTTAATTTGCTTGAAATAAAATACAAATATGTATTTGACTATTTGTATATAAATTTTGTTATATTGAAAATTATTGTAGTTTATTATATATTATAAATTATTATAATATAACAATAAATATTATAAAAGATTAGCATATAAATTGATAATGGCACAACTCAAAATTATTGGATGTTATTTTATAATATCTCAAACATGACTTTTTTAGTTGCTAATAGAACCAAATTGATAATGGCAGAGGACCAGCAGTCGCCCGATAACTCAGATGATTCTATGGATGATCATACATCGATTGCAGTTTTGATTCGGAGTATGAGGACTAGGAGGGCGAGGCAGCCGTTCACTCCTTCTAACTATTAGGTTGTAGTATTCATTTTTTTTTTACTATAGTGATGTCAGATACTGTGATTTGTTATATCAGGATGTTTATTTTGTCAGATACAGTTTATTTATCATACTATTCCGCTTTTTATCTTTTATCATTTTAGCGTCACAGTAAAATTTAAACGTAACGGCATGTTAATTTCTTTCGACAAAAGTAAAATATTTTCAAAATAAGAGACAAAAAACAATTACAACTATTTTTAAAACAACAAAAAACAACAAATAAATCAAAACCAAAAACACAATAAATCAAAACAAAAAAAAAATAATTGGGTGGCCGCAGCCCCTAGAAGCGGCCATGGCCGCATCCCGTAGAAGCGGCCCAAAATTCTGCCCGCTTTTCCTAGATGCAGCCACTTAAAAGGTAGCCGCTTCTAAGGGATGCGGTCATGTCATTTTTATAATTTCTACAGAAAAATGGTGTTTTGATTTATTATTTTTTGAATAATGGTATATTTAAAAATTTCGGCCTGAGGGGACATGGACTCATGAAGAGCGGAGTCCATACTAGGTGTTGACACCATGCATGGTTGAGTCTTAAGTCAAAATGTCCAGCCTATGTTAAAGTCTATTGATAAATAACCAACAATATTTGCTACAAATAAAATTAATTAATTTTGATAATTTAATCATCCCATTTGAAAGTAGTTGATTATAGTTAGATTTGAGTGCTTTCTTCGCCTTTTGTTTATTTCCTTCTTATTTTCTTCTGAAATAATGTATTTTCTTGTCGTGAGCTCGCTAATTTGCTGATCTCAACTTGATGCTGAAATTAAACCATGATGAAGAGCACAATTACCTCATTCAAGATTTCAACTATTATTATTTTTGTTAGTACCAATATCAGTAATCTAATTTTATTATATTGGCTAACTATTATATTTTTACTGGCATGGATCAACTAATGGAGTTTGAGCTTTGAGCTTGATTAACGCCATCTTCTCTCCGAAGTTAATCAAGTAGATTTGGAACTTTTGGTAGTCGTCTTATTTACAATTTACAACAGAATAGGTATCCAAAAAAGTTTGATCAACATCAGTACCCTTTTTATTTTTAGGGTTAATTTCCTATTTACCCTCCAAAACTTGTTCACTTTCCTATTTACCCTTGTACTATTTATTATATCTAATATATCCTTCAACTTTGATTATCTTTTTCTATTTACCCATAGAGTTTATTATTCATTTATAACTATTGTCTAATTCATTTTTTCCCATTATGCCCTTACTCTTTCTCTATCATTTAAATGAACAAATATCTAAGCAAACTGTTTTTTAATATGCTTAATATTTGTGTGTATCACTGTGATAAAGTCTGAACCAAGCTCAGTTTTGATACCGTTTCTAAAAATCAGCATTAGTTTCAGTATTCAAAATTGACAAGCCGAATATATAAGATTCAACGAGTTTGGATTATTTTCTGCTGTATACCTTCAGTTTCATCTAGTTTTAGCGAAGATATAACGTCTTGTATAAACTCCTTATTATTATTATTTATTTATTTTTAGGTAAATGTAGGTGAGGCCCATATTTAATTTCATTATAATTAGTTACATGTGTTTTGTAAAATAAGTAGAAAATAAGGAACTCAAAACATTTGAGTAATAAAACGAAAAAGAAAATATGTGGTGAACTCAAAACATGAAAAACATAAAATAATGACTTGTTGTCCTTAGTGCCTGTTTTGTTTGTGAGCCTCTTCATTGATGGTACATTATCCTCTCTAGTACCGCCTGTGCCTTTTGGTTGGAACCGCCCAGTCTTGTTCCAGTGTATACCAGCTGCACCGTGATATTTGTGGGGTACCAGAAATTGATTGGAATTCCTTCCTAAGGTGTAATGAGTCGTGTACATATCACTTGGGCTTGTCCTTCTGCTGACATAGCACAATACTTCCAATTTTGATACGGGCCAAATTTGATAATTTTGATAAGACATTCTCAAACATTGTACGATGGTAACCTCAATTGATCAAATATCTCATGTACCAGTTCATCCACTTTCTAGGCTTGATCTCTGAAATTCCTGGAGCACCTCTCCCTCCATAATACAAATTGTGATATAAGCATATCTGACCTTGCCTCTTTCAGTATTTCTCTGTGTGTGATTACTTGCGTCGGTGGTACCTGCAGGTCCACGATTGCTTCCCTGTTCGGTTTCTTTTGTGCCAGAATCATATAGAAGAGTTAAAATGCATCTATTGAACATATGGTCAACTGTTTCATTGAACGACTTACAAAAGATACACCAGTTTAGCATTTGAAATCCCCTTTTAGTTAAATTCCCAATTGTCAAAAAAGCTTGCAACGGCAAAAAATCTCACAGCCAAAAAACTTGCAAGGGAGCTGACGATAAAAAAAACAAGGACCCACAGTAGAGACAGCAGGACATGGAGAGCAAGAACGATAGGGGAAACGGAGAAATGAGGAGAACGAGGATCTGATCCACCAAATTCCATAATTAATAAAGAAATAAAAAAAATAGAAAAGGGTATTTTTATCTTTTATCTTTTTAACCAGAATAAATCAACAATTTTATTTAATTTAACTAGAGTAAATTCCAGAGTTATTGTCTAAGGGGTAAAAAAGAAAGAATTTAAAGAGTTGAGAGATAAATTAGATAAATTCAAGTGTTGAGGGATAAATAAGAAATTAGACAAGACTGTGAGGGTATACCAAAAATTAACCCTTATTTTTATTTTTACTTTTGAAATTTGCGTTTAAAAGTGTATGTCGTTTTCGTATTTAATAGCAAACGTTAACATAGGCCCAAAGCCCATGTGAGCATAACTTAGGCCCAAAATAGAAATTAGAAATTGAATTGAATTAGAAATCGCGAATCCACTTCTGCATTCACTTGTCATCTGCGCTACCGACGAAGGTCAAACTTGGTCAAAACCCTTCCAATTCAAATTTTCAATTCTTCGCTAACAACTTTCCATCGGGCAGCGCAGTGCAAAAGAGAGTGTGATGCTGAGACGACTCCGTTCATCTCCTTCCCTTCATCATCTCACCACCCCATTCGCCTCCACCATTTATCGGTTTCTCTCCGCCACTACCACTCCAGCGCCGCCGCCTCTAAATCCTCACTTCGCACCAGTAGACTACCTCATCCAATCGTGCGGCGGACTTACTTCTGACAAGGCTATTAGAACATTCGAGAAGATGCAGCACCAGAAACGGACCCTCAAATGCTCTGATAAGCCCGATGCTGTGCTCCGTTTCCTGAGACAGACCGGCGTAACGGAATCGGATATAAGGACTGCCGTGATTCGGGACCCTCACATCCTCTTCTCTAGTGTGGAGAAGAACATGAGACCTAATCTGGCCAAGCTCCGAGAAATTGGCTTGTCCACTGAAGGTATCTCAGATTTCATTTCCCGCTATCCTCGTATGTGGGCATTCAATTTTGTGGCAAAGATTGACTTTTGGATGCAGGCTCTTGGCTCGGCTGAGATTGTATCTGTGATCCTGAAAAAGGGTGGGTCGATCCTCGGTAGCAATTTAGAAAAGGTTATTGTGCCTAACTTGTCTTTCCTTCAAGAGGAATGTTGCATAATTCCTAATCAAATTGGTCGGTTGATTAAGTTGAATTCTAGATTGATCACAATGAAGCTTGAAACTTTGAAACTGGATGCTAAGAGGGTCGAGGAATTGGGGATTGAGCGGTCATCAGGCATGTTTGTGAGGGCATCATCACATGTGATGTTGGAATTCATTTGAAAATTGTGATTGTTGATGCTTAAGACTGAAGGGAATTACAATAAAGGAGAATTACAAAATCAGTCTGAAAGGAAGGAGGCAAACTCCGGTTTATTTCCTCTACATTCCGAATCTGAATCAGGGATACAAATTTCAAAGCTTTTGTATAGGGAAACTCCCTTGGTTCCCCTTGACACAGTAGCGCTTCCTTTTTTTTCTCTCTCCGATTTTCTTACTTCTAAAGTGGGTTAACAACACCGGTAAGCTGCGGTCTGAGCGGAGCTCCCTTTCCCTTCACTCTCTAGCAATGTTATCAGAACCGGACCGGATGTTGAACCGGTAAAACTTTGGGTCAACGGTTCACCGGTTGGACCGATGAGTTGACCGATTCAACTGCTGGTTTTCTATGTACCATATATTTTTTTTCTATTTCTATGCATTTTATCTATTTATCTTATATATACAATTCTTTTTACCTGTTTCTTTACTTGTAATTATCACTGTGACAACCAAAAAGAATGCAAAAGATACCCAATTATATATGCATTGGCACAGGAGCAGAACCGGAACTTATACACAGATCAGCACAAGGCCTAGATGGAAAGTCTGATCTTGAATTCTTGATGCAGACGGAAATTACCAGTGAGATTACCAGTTTGTTTCAGATCACATAGAATTCACAATATTAGAGAGTTGTAAGCCTGTGACAGTGCATCACTCTATTATTATTATTTATTGATTTTCATATGTAACATGTAACATTTCGATTTCATATTATTTACTGATTTTCATATGCAACATTTGATATATTGAAACTTTGTAACCGGATGACAAAGCTCGTGTCTTCATTAATGAAAATTGCCAATTTAAAATTGGAGTCCCTGGCCTCCATTTTTCCTTCGCAAAAAGGAAAAAAGAAAAACGTGTGTATTATGGATCAGTGGCCACTGTTAGATAATTTTACACAGGACCAGTTAAGAATTGATGTTGGATTTTATCAATGCTAATTTGGATTTATTTTGTTTGATTTGGTTATAACTTATTACTGATACCGAACAAAAATAATCTCCCACATCATGACAACTCATAATGCATAATATGTCTAATGACAACTCATACCACACAACCTAGATAGGTAATTTCCATGATTGTATCCTGCATAATATTTCTTAACATACCATTATCTCACAAACTCATACTATTGTCTGTGCCTCCGTGGTGTTCCTGCCAATGTGGCAATTATACATCTAGAATAATTACATGAACAAGCATAAACCAAAGAAATTATATCTAATGCTGCAATGAAAAAGAATCTTACATCATGACATATAAAAAAAGCCAAACACAATAATTAGTAATTGACACTCCATAATAATAGCTTAGGTAACAAGGATTTTACAAAAGCCCTGGAGAAACTAGTTTAGCAGGGTGAGAATTAATAAACCACATCAACAAAAAGACAAATTAACTAGAAGTTTTCTGAAGAAACTTCAAATCTGAAACATTCCCAGAACAAGCATCTCTATAGGCTTGGTGAAGCCCTGGAATAGCATGTTCATATGGTAGAACAAACTTCTCCACAAATCTTACCTCAATATATTTCATAAATACTGAAAGTTTTGTCACTGGAATTCCTTTGGACTCAAGTAGCTTCCGGAGAAGGATCCGGGGCATGAGTCTCTTCTCCAAGCTTAACATGAGCAGAACTGGATTTTGGACCACATGCAACTTGTCACAAGCTGCTTCGTTTATCAGGAACTCCATTTTGCGGCCTATTAAATTCTCTGAGGAACACAACACCTGAGGTGTTTTACAGATCATTGATTTTAACTCCTCGGGTGAAAACCCAAGACTTCTCCAGTAAAGGAGTCTTGCACCTATAGTGCTTTCTTTCAAGCAGCTTACCACAATCAATGCATGCACAAACATTCCAGATTAACGAGGAACCCCTAATTCCTCAGCCCTGCTCACTTTACTCAACAAAGATTCATGACTAGATGTAATCAACCTTGGAACAGAATTAATCAGTCGGACAATTTGACAAACAGATAAGCTGCATTGTTGCTGAAGGAATGATAGGTTGGAAATGACAGAAGTTTCAAGGTTTACTGTGAGAAGGAAATAGTTCCTTTTAATGATATGCAATAGTTTGTCCACAGAACCGACAATCGACATCCAAAACTGGATCTGTTGCTGCAATTTGGTGGATTGAAATGACCGTGGATAAATTGAAAAGAGGAGAGAGATGTGAGATGGGGAGAAACCAATCTCCTGTAGCTCAGCCATCCTGGGCTTCAAGCACTTCTCCACGCTCAAGCAAAGAAACTGTGGGTCTCGCAATGTGGCGGCTGTAATGTGGGGCTCAGTGATTCCAGCCTGCCTCAGAAATTGGAGCACGGCATCTGGTTTTTCTGGGGATTTGAGGTGGGGTAAGTACCTGGATCTTTGGATTGCTCTGTCGGAGGGGAGTCCGCAAGAGTTGATGAGGTATTCGACAGCAAAATTAGAAGCGGGAGATGCAGAGGGGGCATCTTGGGATGCAGTTGAGAGGAGGCGACAGATGGAGGTGTTGAAAATGGCGCGGAGAGGGGAAAGAGAAGAGCGAAGGTATGAATTTTGCTTGAGAAAAGAAAGCATTGCCGTTGTAGTAGGCTACTTGTTCCAGTGTTTTGAGGTTTTTGACAACAGTCAAGCTGCTGAGAGGAGTAATAAGAGAAGCGAAGAGAGGGAAAATTTGGAATGGGTCGGTTCTTTTTATTTGGTTTTAATTGAAACAAATGTATTACATTTAAAACGGGTTGATTTCTTTTTAATTTATTTCATTTGGTTCATATAAAATTTATTGTGATCTGATTTTTCAAGGTTTGGACATTTTTAGGGTTAGATTTTTTTTTTATAACTTTTTTAAATCATTCCGTAAATAATTATAGATTGTTTTTTTATTGGTTGGTTGTGTATTAGTTTTCATGCAATTTAAAACTATTTGATGTTCTATTAAAATTCTTTTGGAATGAGTGAAAGGAATTACAAAATCAGTCTGAAAGGAAAGAGGTGACCTTCGGTTTACTTCCTCTACATTCCCGAATCCGAATCAGGGATACAGATTTCAAAGCTTTGTACATGGAAACTCCCTTGGTTCCCCTTGACACAGTACCGCTTCTATTTTTGTCTCCGATTTCCTTTTAAAGTGGGTCAACAACACAGGTAAGCTGCGGTCTGAGCAGAGCTCCCCTTCCAAGATTCGCATCGTCTGCCCTCTGGGTGCAGGAAATTCCTGCCCCCAGAGTCACTGCAGGGTGGGACCGGTTACTGTTAAAGGAGCTAATTATTGTTACTTTTTAAAATGAGGGTCCACCCCACAGTGACTCTGGGAGCAGAAATTTTCTGCCCCCAGGGGAACAGACGATTTGATTCCCCCCTTCCGTCCCTTTCCCTTCACTCTCTAGTCTCTAGTCACTTCTTTCTTCGCTCCTCCAGTTACTCTGAAGTCTGAACTGGAGGGAGCAAAGGGTCCATGTCGGTGTCGACCATTCGATAACACGTTAAATTTTTATGTTTGATTTAATTACCAGACAATTTATATTTTTAATTGCATGAACTAATTTTGATACAAATTGAACCGTCCATATCGAATTAAATTTGATATGATTTCCGTTAAAATCCTGCTCCCTACAATTAAAACAATTTGATTTTTCATTTTATTTCGTGTGAATCAGATGAAATTAATGATATTTGATTTTCAACTTTTGGTTTGATATGATAATGTTAAAAATCTACCAAATTGAGGATATGTTTAGTTGTTGCGGAATTATGCATGATGAAATTACGAGTACAAAAATTACTAAATTAATTTGCAGGAATCCATATTTATGATATAGACAAATAGTTATATAAATCGTGAGAGTAGTTATGGGAAATCCATATTTATGACTCTAACTGTGATTACCTATCCAATATTATTGCTTTAATCTAGCATCCATTACTATATTAACTGGCTTAATGCAATCTAAATTAAGAATAATACTAGAAGACTATTACAATCACTATTTGAGATATGGTCCCATGAACAAAATGTTCATTCTTGTAAGAGCATGGCATGATCAACATGGCAAAACCTCACCTGACCTGAAAAGGCTACAGGTCTAGACTAATTTTGTAAGTCATCAACCTAACCTGATCTAACCCAATCAACTCATGTCTAGATCTAACCAGATATCATTCTTCCCTCAACAAAAGCAACCCAAAACCAAACACAACAAAGCTAACAAAGAAAAACCAATCTTAAATCCTTGTCTCCAACTCAGTCAACACAAAAAGCGAACAAACTGCACAACCTAGATAGGTAATTGACCAAAATAATAGAGATTCCACCTAACAAAATAATGCAAGATCTGAAACCCAACAAGATTCTGAAATGACTCGCATTGATTTGAGTTGAGCTAATTCATCATTTCCCACCTCTGGATATAATATGAAGCATTTCCATGATTGTATCTTGCATAATATTTCTTAACATATCATTATCTCACCAACTCATACTATTATATTTGTCCGTGCCTCTGTGGTGTTCCTGCCAAAGAGGCAATTATACATCTAGAATAATTACATGAACAAGTATAAACCAAAGAAATTATGTCTAATGCTGCAATGAAAAAGAATCTTACATCATGACATATAAAAAAAAGCCAAACACAATAATTAGTAATTGACACTACATAATAATAGCTTAAGGTAACAAGGATTTTACAAAAGCCCTCGAGAAACCAGTTTAGCAGGCTGAGAATTAATAAACCACATCAACAAAAAGACAAATTAACTTAAAGTTTAGAAGGCTCAGATTTACTCTCATCCGGTCAGGATTCGGGATGACAGAGGGGACAGGATTATTTGTGCTTGAGATGAGTGCCAATCCATTTTCGGACCGTCCGATTCAATTCTATTCAGTCAGGTAACCTGAGAGGATACGAATTCAAGCTGGGAAGTCGGAATAGTTTTAATTGGAGCAAATTATATTACATTTAAAAATTAAAAGGGTTTAATTTTTTCATTTGGTTGAGATTAAATTTATGGTAATCTAATTATTCAATGTTCGGACATTTTTAGCGTTAGAATTTTTTTTGTAAACGCTTTCTTAAATCATGTAAAAAAAAAAAAATAGAGAGTATTTTTCTTATGGATTGGCTGTGTATGAAAATTAATACACAACCAACCTATAAAAATAAACTAGATGGCTATAATATATTTTTTATTATTTCTGATGCTTAATTTGCTTGAAATAAATTAGCAAATTAATTAAATTTGCTCCTAAACTTGCTTATATTCAAAATTATTGTTGTCTATTGAATATTCTATATTATTTTAAAATGACAACATATACTATAAATTAGCATGTAATTGATAATGACACAACTCAAAATGATTGGCTGTTATTTTAACATATCTCAAACAATGAGCTTCTTAGTTGCTAATAGGTCAAATTCTCACTGTTTGCAACAACATAAAGTGAAAACAAAGTAAAAATAAGAGAGAGAGAGCACCTAAAGAGAAAACACCTAACGTCTCGTCTCCATCGTGTTAAAAAAAATAAAGATAAAGAAATAGCTCCAGATAGTTTTTTTTTATTTTTTTTATTTAAACTAGGATGGGAAAAAAAGAATGAAAAAAGAAAACTCAATTTCATCTAATAAAAACTTCCATCCAAACGGGCCGTGAGAATTTTATCCTAGTTACCTCAAATTCCATTCTTCCCATGAGATATTGGCAATCAGAACGGGGCCTGAATAACTCAACGAAAACAAAAATAGTATATCAGTAATTATTCAACTAATTAGTTTTTTTTTTTTTGATAAAAGTGAATAAACCATCGATTCCTTATAAAAGAAACCTACAATGTCATAGGAGTCAGTACCAAACCTCTGGTAGACCCTTTAAGAACAAGTTACAAATGTAAAACATCTAAAACAATACAATCTACAACATAGCATCTAACCTAAAGAAGCAAAGATCTCCAACTAAACCCAAAAAAAACTATGATATTGCAAAACAACCCCTTATAAGCAAATTAGTTTCTTTTATATAAACAAAAATAAATAAATTTGATTTCACTTGAATATAACTCTCTTAAAAGAGGGGTAGGCAGTAGGCACGGAGACCCTGGATACTGAGGTAACTCAAATTTTGAGTTCAGATTGGACGGTTTGGATTTAAACTCAAAATTAGAGTTGAAGGGCATCTAGGATTATGGGTTTTCAGTTAAGTTACAAGTTTTCAAAGGTTTTGCATCAACTATGTGACCAATTTTAGCAATTGTATTTTTAGGAAATTGCCTACGGGCTTGCAGTAAAAAAAAACACCTTTTAAAAAAAATTAAGAATCACAAAGCCTGCCACCAAGCTTCTGACCAGGGCTTAAATTAGATTGACAAAGAGTTGTACCAGCGCAGCTCAAGAGAAAAGGTTTCTCCATCTACAACTTTGATGGTAAGACGATCATTCCAGTGTCTACAGTAGTTTCTGGTTTACTATATTATTGCTTTAATCAAGCATCCATTACTATATTAACTAGCTTAATGCAATCTAAATTAAGAATAATACTAGAAGGCTATTACAATCACTATTTGAGATATGGTCCCAGAACAGAATGTTCATTCTTGTAAGAGCATGGCCAAGCTCCGAGAAATTGGGTTATCTATTGAAGATATCTCAGGTATGACTTCCCGCTATCGTCATATGTGGGTATTCAATTTTGTGGCAAAGGTTGACTTCTGGATGCAGGCTCTTGGCTCGGCTGAGATTGTATCCCTAATGCTGAAAAAGGGTGCGTCAATTCTCGGTAGCAACTTGGAAAAGGTTGTCATGCCCAACTTGTCTTTCCTTCAAGAGGAATGTTGTATGTCTCATCATCAAATTGTCCGGCTAATTAAGTCGAATCCTAGATTGTTCACATTTAGCCTTGAAACTTTGAAACTGAATGTTAAGAGGGCCGAGCAGTTGGGGATTGAACGGTCATCAGGCATGTTTGTGAATGCATTGATTACTGTAAGCGGATTAAGCCAACACATTGTAGAAGCTAGGCTGCTTTACTTGAAGAGTCTTGGGCTTTCACAGGAGGAGGTAGCCCTTATGTTTGGTAAAAGTCCTAGTTTGTTGGCGATGCAAGAGGAGCTCATTGGCAGAAAAATGGAGTTCCTGATGAAGGAAGTGGGTTGTGGTAAGATTGATGTGGTCCGATATCCAGTTTTGTTCACTCTGAGCTTGGAGAAGCGGCTCATCCCTAGGAACCTTGTCCGGAAGCTTCTTAAGTCAAAAGAGTTTCCAGTGGCAAATCAAGCTATTATTTCTTTTGTAATATTAACAGAGCAGCAGTTTGTGAAGAAGTTTGTTCTCCCATATCAGTATGCTTTTCCTGGGCTCCTTCAAGCATATGTTGATGTGTGTGCTGGAAAAAATGCTGGTACAGAATGGTTTAAGAGTATCTCAAATTGACTCTTAACTATGTAATAGAATACGAGATTGATCTAAACCATTTATTCTGTTAAGCTCTAGTGTCAACTATTGTACTTTTCTTGAATAGCTCTTTTCACATCATTACTTTCTCATCCTGTGTACTTAGGATTGCAAAACTATTGCTTATTGCTTTTCAAACAATGAATCGAGCATGTACCTATGGCTGAAGGTTCTCAGGCTCTACCTTGTGAAACTATTCCTGGTCATGAGTCTGTAATTTTTTTTTCCAAGGAGCAATAGTAATTCTTATAACTTGATCTTGGAACTCTTGACCTGACCTAACTCATCCCTGTTAAGATTGAACTGGTCAGGTTAATGGAAAAATCCGCAATAGTATTCCTTTATTTATTTTGTTTAGTTATGTTGAAAGTCCCTATTGCTTTATTTTAGATTTGTCATCGAAGCATCAAAACTTGATAACTTTAACATGTTTACTGTGCAGATTGACATGAGAGCACTTTTAAGCGGGATGAGTTGATGATCACTGAACGTGGGTTCATGGTTGAGTCTTTAAGTCAAAAGTCTTTTATGTTAAATTTTGTTGATAAATCTGTTTATATCCTAAATCTGTTTGTGCCGGTGCTCATCTAACAGATCTACAATTAAAACGTTTTCTTTTTCAGTTTATTTCATTTAGTACTGATAAAATTTATGACAACTAGTTTTTCAACTTTTGGTTGATAATCTGAAAATTTTAATAAACTGAATAGATGAACTCAAACAATAAACTATATTAGTAATTATTCAACTGACCGGTTTGTTCAGACAATTAGATTAAGTTAAAGAAAATAAAAATTTGAATTCGCTTGAATATTTCTCTTAAAAGTGGTAAGCACCGGAATAATTCCAACTGTAAGCACAGGTCGAAGATAACCTGGTTTGGAAATGGGATTCATCAGGTGTGTGTTTGCATATGATATGCTAAATGACCGACAACGACAAAGTTATTTGCATATATGTTGCTGAGGAGAAGAACACTTACACAAGATGTTTTGAGGAGAAGAAATATATACTGAGATTTAGGATGTGTATTGTGTCAGAACTGTCCGATTGAATCGGCTCTGCATTTATTTTTTCGGTGCCCATACACTGTGCATGTTTGGTGGTTACTATCCTCTAAGCTGAGCTTTCAAATCTTCAAGCCTCAGATGACGGTGGAACTTATATGGCATGAGTCGTTGGCAGCCTATAAAAAATCAGCTAATGGAGGAGTGGCTACTTGGATTTTGTGGTCTGTCTGTGTCACTTGGTTCCTTTGGAAGAAAAGAAATGAGCGAGTATTCAGAGGTGATAGGACAGTCAAATATTTTCTTATCTGTAGCTGAAATGTAGAAGTTGTGTTAGAATGAATCCAGGGGATGCGGATAATAGCACCTTAACATTGTAATTGTTCTGAATTCAGTAGCAATACACATCGGGCAGTATCTGCCATGCTTTCACAACAAACAAAAAAAAAAAAACAGCAGGAGATGGGAGAGCGACTATGTCACCAGTCTTCCTGGCCGTTCGATTACAAGAATATTGCTGCAAATGGATGGGTGTGATCTGTTTGTACCATAACATTGAATGCAGCTACACGGCAAACAAATATTTTGTGGGTACGGATGTGTGGGCCGTGCAAAATTTATTCATCTTTCGTACATAATTTTCACGAACAAAATATGCGTATCTTTTCCTGTAATTAATAAGAATAAATGTAGTATTTTGTGAACCCTTTCACTTTACGGTTTGTGATTTACTCTCAGCCGCTTTGAGATTCAAGCCATAACAGGGGTTAGTATTATTTGAGCTTTGAGATTCGTGCAAAGTAAAAAAGAACTGTCTGAATCCACTAATTATAAACTACTCCATTTTACAGTACCGAGAAGGATGTGAATTCTTTAATTATACCTTTGCCTTTCGATCGTTTTCATTTTTCACACTTCAATATGCAAGGCCTTAAAAAGGAACCCATTTAAAACAAAATTAAGCATCACAAAACATGCCACCAAGCTTCTGACCAGGGCGTAATTAGATTGACAAAGATATGTACCAGCACATTCCAAGAAGAGAAAATGTTTTAGTAGTTTCTGGTTTACTATGATTACCTACCAGCACATTCTTGTAAGAGCAAGGCATGACCATGATCAGCATGGGAAAACCTCACCTGACCTGAAAATGACACAGGTTCAGACTGATTTTGTAAGTCATCAACCTTACCTGATTTAACCCAATTAGCTAATATCTATATCTAACCAGTTATCATCCTTCCTCCAATATAAGCAACCCGAAACTAAACACAACAAATATGACAAAGACAACCAATCTAAAGTAAACACTATCAAGATGATGCCAACTTGTCTGGAACAAAAACCGAACAAACTAAATTGAAAATTTACCTGACCAAAATGGTCCAAACCCAACATAATCCATCCCGAACAATCCAGACAACTAACTGACCAAAATCAGAAAGATCCAACCTAACATAATAATACAAGATCTGAAATCCAACAAGATCCTGAAATGACTCACATTGATTTGATTTGAGCTAATTCACCATTTCCCACCTCTGAATAAAATATGAAGCATTTCCATGGGCTCCATGCAAACTTGTTTGGATCCAGTGTTCCTGCTCAAGAGGTAACTATACATCTAGAATAATTACATGAACAAGCATAAACCAAAGAAATTATGTCTAATGCTGCAATGAAAAAGAATCCCACATCATGACACATAAAAAAAGTTAACCCAGTAATTAGTAACTGACACTCAACAATGATAGCTTAAGGTAACGTGGATTCTACAAAAGACCTGGAGAAACAAGTTTAGCAGGGCGAGAATTAATAAGCCATATAAACAAAAATAAAAGTTAACTAGGAAGTTTTCATAAGAAGCTTCAAACCAGAAACATTCCCGAAACAAGCATCTCTATAGGCTTGGTGAAGCCCTGGAATAGCATGTTCATATGGTAGAACAAACTTCTCCACAAATCTTACCTCATCTAATCCCATGCATGAGGCAAGTGCTTTTACTGGAAATCCTTTGGACTCCAGTAGCTTCCGAACAAGGCTTCGGGGCATGAGTCGCTTCTCCAAGCTGTACGCAAGCAGAACTGGATTTTGAACAACACGCAACTTGTCACAAATAGCTTCTTTTATCAGGAACTCCATTTTGCAGCCTATTAAATTCTCTGAGTGACTCAACAACTGAGGTGTTTTACAGATTATTGAGTTTAACTCCTTGGATGAAAACCCGAGACTTCTCCAGTAAAGCAGTCTTGCATCTATAGTGCTTTCTTTCAAGCTGCTTACGACCTTTAATGCATCCAAAAACATTCCAGATGAACGAGGAACCCCTAATTCCTCAGCCCTGCTCACTTTACTCAACAAAGATTCACGACTAGATGTAATCAATCTTGGAGCAGAACTAATCAGTTGGACAATTTGACGAACAGATAAGCTGCATTGTTGTTGAAGAAACGATAGGTTGGGAATGACAGAAGTTTCAAGATTTGCTGTGAGAAGGTAAAAGTTCCTTTTACATATATGCAACAGTTTCTCGACAGAACCAACAATCGGCATCCAGAACTGGATCTGTTGCTGCAATTTGGTGTATTGAAACAACCATGGATTAATTGAAAAGAGAATAGAGATGTGAGATGGGGAGAAACCAATCTCCTGTAGCTCAGCCATCCTGGGCTTCAAGCACTTCTCCACGCTAACGCAAAGGAACCGTGCGTCCCGCAATGCGGCGGCTCTGATCTGGGGCTCGGTGATTCCGGCCTGCCTCAGAAATTGGAGCACGGCATCTGGTTTTTCTGGGGATTTGAGGTGGGGTAAGTACCTGGATCTTTGGATTGCTTTGTCGGAGGGGAGGCCGCAAGAGTTGATGAGGTATTCCACAGCAAAATTAGAAGCGGGAGATGCAAAGGGGGCATCTTGGGATGCAGTTGAGAGGAGGCGACAGATGGAGGTGTTGAAAATGGCGCGGAGAGGAGAAAGAGGAGAGCGAAGGTATGAATTTTGCTTGAGAAAAGGAAGCATAGTTGGGGTTTTTGACGAGAGTCAAGCTGCTGAACGGAGTAACTGGAGGAGCGAAGAGACTAGTTATTTTGATTTGGTTCTTGACAACAGTCAAGCTGCTGAGAGGAGTAATAAGGGAAGCGAAGAGAGGAAGAGAGGGTCGGTTCTTTTGATTTGGTTTTAATTGAAACAAATGTATGCATTTAAAACGGTTTGATTTTTTTCAATTTATTTCATTTGGTTCAGATAAAATTTATGGTGATGTGACTTTTCAAGGTTTGGACATTTTTTAGGGTTGGAATTTTTTTTATAACGATTTTTCAATGTTGCCAAAATAATATTTTGCAGTGTAAATAATTATAAATTGTTTTACTTATAGGTTAGTTGTGTATTAGTTTTCATGCAATTTTAATATTATTTGATGTTCTATTAGAATTCCTTAAATATTAACCATTTCATATATCATTTTATTTTATTATGGATATAACTTACATCATGTTTCATTTTTTTAATAAAATGTATATAAAATATATATGACATCTTACTTGACAAACTTTAAAAATACAATTTATTTTGACGATTGCCAAAATCATCAAACTAATCTAATCTCACCCTTGTTGTAAGGCATTAATGAGAAAGTTCATTATTAATTTTTGTTATTTTTTATAGCATTTTAAAGTTTGTCTATCTTATTAGTGAATAAGTATTTGTTTATCCGTCGCTCTAGATATATCAAATTAAATATTGTTTTTTTTTTTTTATCAAATTCATCCCTCACTATCAGACAATACAATTTCAGAAGTAAAAGAATAGTTGACTAAAGTCAAACAATTATATGATTGTAATTAATGGTAGTAACAAACTACTGTTAGATAGAATAGTTAGTTACAGGCTTAGAGTTATGCTTTTAAATAGAACTCCATTAGTGAAATAGCTAAATACATTGAAGAGAAAGTGTTCTCAGGTCAATCTGCGCAGTAAGCATTTTAAAATTAACAACTTTTGATGCTTTGATAGCATATTGTTATTCTTCTAGATCTAAAATAGAGTGATCCGGAATTTCAACATAATTTAACAAAATAAAAATTAAGCACAAAAATGTCAAAGGCTTACCTCAAAAAAATTTCAACATAATTTAACATAAAAATTAAGCGCAAATTAAACTGAAATTTACTTAAACCTCTCAAAGGCTGTAGATTTTCCAGCAAGCTTTAATCTCCACAAACCGCCTCTCATTTGCACTCAGAAAAGAAGCAAAAGTTTGATTTGCCACTGGAAGTCCTTTCTCACTTTAATCTCCAAAGATTCAGGCTTCACTCGAACAAATCTAGGAGCTGCGATAATAAATCAGGAAATTTGACAAACAAATCTGCTGCATTGTTCTTGCAGGAAAGATAAATTGCACACACCATAATTTTTCAAGGCTTCTAGTAAGAACAAAATTGTTCCTCTTTATTAAGCGCTTAATACACACGAACCGGCTTCTATGGTAATCCTTAAGGTCTACACACTAGACACGCTTCAGTTACCCACCCAAATAAGTCGCCAAATCCTTTTCACCAAACTTACTCATACCTGCTACTCGCCAACAAGTGTCCTACAAAGCATATCACATCTATTTTTTTCACTCACCAAACTTAAAGATTTATTTTGGTACTTCCAGTCGGGTAGATGGGAAATTTCTGATTTCATTAAAATGAAACTAGAATTGAGCAGAAATTGGCATGGTTATTTTGACCAGTCAGATAGTCTGACCCGCAGGTTAAGAGATCATAACAGGACTCCGCCTGTTGAACCATGCATGCTAACCAAAATAAGTGGAGCCTGAGAACCATCAGCCCTAATTACATACTAGATTCATTGTTTCATAAACAATAACCAATAATTTTGCAAACCTGGGTACATAGGATGAGGAAGAGCTAATGTAGTTCCAATTAAAAGACAAGTACAATATAGTTGATAGGAAAGCTCAACAACAGAATAAATGATTTATATCAATTTCATATTATATTATAAAGTTGCAGTCACTTGAGAAAGTCAAAAAGAGCAAAATGAAAGGAGAGAACAAACTAGTGAACCAAACCTGATAAAATCTAAATACAGTTCCTAAACCATTCTGTACCAGAAATTTCTCCAGCACACACAGCTGTATATGCTTCAAGGAGACCAGGAAAAACATGCTCATATGGGAGAACAAACTTCTCCACAAACAGCTGTTCATTTGGTTTTGCAGAAGAAACAAAAGCTTGATTTGCCACAGGTAAATTTTTCGACTTGAGAAGCTTCTGAACAAGATTCCTGGGAATGAGCCGCTTCTCCAAGCTCAGACCAAGCAAAACTGGATTTTGGACCACATCAATCTTACCACAACCCGCTTCCTTCATTAGGAACTTCATTTTTCTACCAAGGGGCACCTCTTGCATTGTCAATAAACTAGGACTTTTACCAATCATAAGGGCTACTTCCTCCTGTGAAAGCCCAAAACTCTTCAAGTAAAGCAGCCTAGCTATTATAATGTGTTGGCTGAATTTGCTTACGGTAATGAATGCATTCACAAACATGCCTGATGACCGCTCAATCCCCAACTGCTCAGCCCTCTTAGCATTCAGTTTCAAAGTTTCAAGGCTCAATGTGAACAATCTAGGATTCGATGTAATCAGCCGGACAATTTGATGATGAGACATACAACATTCCTCTTGAAGGAAAGACAAGTTCGGCACGACAACCTTTTCCAAGTTGCTACTGAGGATTGACGCGCCCTTTTTCAGCATCCCAGATACAATCTCAGCCGAACCAAGAGCCTGCATCCAAAAGTCAACCTTTGCCACAAAATTGAATACCCACACATGAGGGAAGCGGGAAATGATACCTGAGATATCTTCAATAGATAACCCAATTTCTCGTAGCCTGGCCAGATTAGGTCTCAAGTTCTTCTCCACACTAGAGCAGAGGATGCGAGGTTCCTGGGCCACAGCGGTCCTTATGTCTGATTCGGTTACGCCGGTCTGTCTCAGGAACTGGAGCACAGCATCAGGCTTATCAGGGGATTTGAGGGGCTGTTTCAGGCGCTGCATCTTCTGGCATGTTCTGATTGCCTCGTGCTGAGTAAGTTCGCATGATTGGATAAGGTAGTCTACTGGTGTGAAGTGAGGATTTAGGGGCGGCGGCACTGGAGTGGTAGCGGCGGAGAGAAACCGATAGATGGTGGAGGCGAATGGGGTGGTGAGATGATGAAAGGAAGGAGATGAACGGAGTTGCCTCAGCAACACACTCATACTCTCTCTGCACTCCGCTGCTCGCTGGAAGGAAGGAATTGTTCTGGAAAGGGTTTTGACCAAGTTTGACCTTCGAGTCTTACAAATCGCTGGGCTTGACCTAAGCTCAATATGGGCTTTGGGCCTTTGCTAACTTTTAGTATTAAATACGAGAACGACATACTGAATGAACCAATGATATGTCATATGCTTTGCTCAAGGTACTGACACGTTGTAGGATTAAAATTTCTTGATACGCTTATCTCAGCAATGTTGACAATACTTTTTTAAAGTATATCAAAAAAATTAAGTGTATATATATATATTTTTATAAACATGTTTTTAAGGCACTAACGAGAAGTCCAAAAGCAAATCTGGATCCAGGCTTGTAAAAATTGCAAAGGTTGTGCACAATTATAAGATCTATTGTTTCATCATTTATTAAAGCAATAAATATATTTCGTTCTAAACAATATTATTAATTACCAAATTCAACCCTCACTATAAGTTTTCGTTTCCGCCCTTGAAGGAACCATACAAAATGGAGAAGTGAAATTGGGGAAAAACAATGGAACCATTAATGGCTAATACAGCCATAGCCACTGGAGCTCCAGTCACAGAGAATCCAGCTTCAATAGATTGTGATTAGTTAGTTACTCAAACATCTAATTGTAATTAGTTAGACAGTTAGACTGTTAGGTGCCGTTCAGCAAGAGTCTCCTTAAGCCTCCTTAAGACTAAAAGAGCCTCCTTTAACTTCCTTAACCGCTTAATCTTGCCGAACACCGGTTCCTTAGCTCGGATTAAAATAACCTCATTTAGTCTCCTTTTGTCCGGATTTTAATCCCCTGCCCCTTCCTTAAGGCACCTCCTTCCCTTTCTTTAGCTTCATTTAGCTATCTTAATCCTTTGCCCCTTCCTTTAGTTTACCGAATAATCCCTCCTTAGCGCGGATTATTTTTTAATCCACCATGTATTGCCGAACAGCCCCTTAGATATGTTGTTAGGCTGTTAAGAGTAGTTGTAATAGATGATGGATTATACTATATAAACAGCAAAGGCGTAATACAATATTGATAAATGGAAATACAATTCTGAGATTCTATTCTTACATTTCTCTTACCAGTATCTCCCTTAGTAATCACTGAATTAACTGTTTACAGCATACATATTGAAGGGATTAACTGAAAGAAACAAAGAACAACGAAACAGGGAATGAAAAGAAAGAAAGAAAAAAAAAATCCAAATCTAGTAACATCCAAATGCATTACAGAAACTACCAAGTAAATTAAATTGAGTTATTTTGAAACCATTATGTAGCTGTTACTTTTCCAGCACAAGCATTTTTATATGCTTCGTGGAGCCCACAGACATCATATTCATATGGCAAAACAAACTTCTCCACAAACTGCTTCTCAGTTGGTAACAGAAAAGAAGAAAAAGTCTGATTAGCCACCGGAAGTTCTTTTGACTTGAGGAGTTTTCGTACAAGGTTTCGGGGAATTAACCTCTTCTCCAAGCTGTACAGAAGAAGAGTTGGCCTTCGGACCACCTGCAACTTATTGCAACCGGCTTCCCTTACAAATACTCCATTTTTCTGCCTACGAGCTTCTCTGATAACCTCAACAACGTAGGGGTTTGACAAATCATAAGGGTCACCTGCTCCTGTGAAAGCCCGAGGCTTTTCAAGTAAAGCAGCCTTGCTTCTATAATGTGTGGGTTCCGACCGATTACGGTAAGCAATGCAGTAATAAACATGCCTGATGACCGCTCAATCCCCAACTCCTCAGCCCTCTTAACATGTAGTTTCAAATATTCAAGGGTCATTGCAATCAATCTAGGATTTGACTTAATTAGCTGACCAATTTGATTAGGAGATATGCAACATTCCTCTTGGAGGAAAGACAAGTTAGGCACAATAACCTTTTCTAAATTGCTACCGAGGATCGACGCACCCCTTTTCAGGATCACAGATACAATCTCAGCTGAGCCAAGAGCCTGCATCCAGAAGTCAACCTTTGCCACAAAATTGAATAACCACACAAGCGGGAAGCGAGAAATGATACCTGAGATATCTTCAATAGATAACCCAATTTCTCGTAGCTTGGCCAGATTAGGTCTCAAGTTCTTCTCCACACTAGAGCAGAGGATGCGAGGTTCCCGAAGCACGGCAGTCCTTATATCCGATTTGGTTACACCGGTCTGTCTCAGGAAGCTGAGCACAGCATCGGGCTTATCAGGGCATTTGAGGGTCCATTTCCGGTGCTGCATCTTCTGGAATGTTCTGATAGCTTCGTCAGAAGGAAGTCCGCACGATTCGATGAGGTAGTCTACTGGTGCGAAGTGAGGATTTAGAGGTGGCGGCGCTGGATTGGTAGCGGCGGAGAGAAACTGGTAAATGGTGGAGGCGAATGGGGTGGTGAGGTGATGAAGGGAAGGAGATGACCGGAGTCGACTGAGCAACACACTCATACTCTCAGTCTCTACTGCGCTTAGCTGTCCGATGGAAGGAATTGAAAGGGTTTTGACCAAGTTTGAGCGTCGTCGAACTTGATCTAAACTAAATATGGGCTTTGGGCCTGTGTTAACTTTTACTAAACTATATATGGGCTTTGGGCCTATGTTAACTTTTACTGTTAAATACCAGAACCACATTAAAAATCGTAGATGAACCAAATTAACGGAACAATTAATATATTTATGCACGTTTTGACTTTTGATAGCTCCTTTTGTTTGTCCAATTGAACTTTGTAAATCTTTTAGATAAATATCTCATGCTTATTGTGGTGTCAAAATTTGAAAATCTATTTTTAATGATCATTATAATTTGTAAAACGGGGAGGGTGGATGATGCATCACATGATGAACTGTAAATCATTTTATTTTTATTTTTAATCAGATGATGATGCATCACATGATGAACTGTAAATCACATGATGAACTGCTAATATAATTCATATATCATATTGTTAATCAGAACTATGATGCCGAATGGACATAAAATCTAAATCAAATGAACTTTTTTTTTTTAATTACAACAATTGTGACTCTAAATAACATACCTTATTTTACATAAGACTCTAAACTAATTTGATTGTAGCAAATTAATGCCAGCCATTAATTTTTTTTTCTTTTAACATAAATAACATTCTGTCTTAAGCATCGACAACCAGAATGTTGAGAACTTGAGATGTTACAACATTAGAATAATATTTTTCATATTTTGTTGATTTATTTTCTATTTGTGCCCATCTATTTTTGTTATTTCCTTTTCACTTTTTTTTTTTTTTTTTGCACAATTGTTTTGAGCAACATTGTTTTGTTTTAACCTTTACAGTTACAATCCCTTATAACTACAAAATGATTAATGGAATGAGAGTTTATATGCGATGGGATTAATTAAGAAATTTTTTTTTTTTTTGCCTTCATTTTTCTTTCTCATTCCATTGTAAATCTCTTCTATTTTTCACTTTATTTTCACTTTATGTTGTTGCAAACAATAAAAAATTGATCCAATTAGCAACTATAAAACTCATGTTTGAGATATTATAAAATAACATCCAATCATTTTGTGTTGTGTCAATATCAATTTATATGATAATTTATTATAATATTTACGGTAATATTAAAATAATTTAGAATATTTAATTAACAACAATAATTTTCAATATAACAAGATTTATATAAAAATAACATATTTGTATTTTATTTCAAGCAAATTAAGCATCAGTAATAATCAATTTTATAATTTATTTTTTATTTGAATTTTTCGTTAATGGGTAACAAGTTTGAGCAAAAGTTTGGTTATGAAATAATAATTAATAAGTATTTTTATATTAAATTTAATTATATTAATAATTATTAAAAAGAATAATTTTACTGATATCAAACATTCTAGAAATAAAAATATGATTTCTCACACTTATTCTCACAGTAGAACTGAATATTTGTTTCAGCACATTTCTATAACTATTTTCATTGATATCATGGGTATGAGTTCCGCAAATTAATATAAGAGTTGTTGTACCCATAAAATTCTATCCAGCATAGTTTCGTGACAACAGAACAAATTCTCGATATGTTAGATTTTTCATATTATTGAAAGCTAAATTTCTATAAATTTTATCCTAGCCAAATGAAATATAGTAATAAACTAAAAAAAAAAATCGTTTTAATTGTATAGAGCAAAGGTTCAACCATATTATATATGTCAACATTTATACATACAATTGAACTTACAAGTGATATCAGAATCGGACCGAACCAAGCAGGTGGACCGAAAAAAACTGGACCCGGTCACCTATTCGGTTTGATTCACTCAAAGGATCATTTGTGTTCTTAAACCGGTGAAAACCGATTTATTCGGTCGGGTTTAATTAAAGGGTCGCTGGACCATTCCATGAAAACACCCGGTCCAAAATATATTTCAGATTCAACGAAATTGGATGAAGAATAGATTGAAAATTTGACGGAGAAAAAGGGAAAAGATAAGAAGGTGATTCTGACAGTGGGACCCACTTTAACTTTTGTGAGAATTATCAGCCCAATTGAACTCGAAGAAGGCCGGCTTTATTAGCCCGATAACCTATTAATCATTTAATATTTTAATTTTTTTTAATTGAACTCGACAAACGACAAGTGGTTTATTAGCTCAAGTGATTATTTTCTATTTAATGTCGTTAAGACCAAATACACTATAGATTGTTGATGCAAAAAAAAAAAAAATCAATTATGAGCAAGTAATTAAGTTTTATAAAAAATATTGGTGTGCATCAATTTGGATTGAAAATAAATATAATATATATTATTTTTTGAATAATTTATGTAATGAATGTTGCTCGAATTAAGTTATGTGTATAGACTGTTATTGTAACTGATATTTAATTAAGATAAAAATAGCAACTCAATATCAGCAGTTGAACCGATTGAATCACTGATCCAACTAGTAAACCGTTAAAGCGGAGGTTTATGAGAGCATTGTTTGGTCCGGTTCTAATAACATTGAATAGAACGCACAAATTTAAGCAGGTATCGAATGTCCGCACGGATATGGACCATTCGCTCCCTTAATTTTTTTTCAATTAAAACCAAATCAAAAGAGAGACTGTATTCTCTCATATTAATTAAGATTCCAGTTTATTATTTTAAATGAAATCCGTATTATTGTTGCATTAAGATTTGTACTAAAATAATGTGAACTGTCTGGATCTTCAATTGAGATATCTCAGAGCAGCGAATTCATCAATAGAGCTGCCTCACAGTGAATATCTTCAATTTGAACTAGTCTCTCTAGTCTCCTCTCTTCGCTCTTCGCTCTTCGCTCCTCCAGTTATTCCGCTCGGCAGCTTGACTGTCGTCAAAAACCCTAACAATGGCAATGCTTCCTTTTCTCAAGCAAAATTCATACGTTCGCTCTTCTCTTTCCCCTCTCCGCACCATTTTCAACACCTCCATCTGTCGCCTCCTCTCAACTGCATCCCAAGTTGCCCCCTCTGCATCTCCCGCTTCTAATTTTGCTGTGGAATACCTCATCAACACTTGCGGCCTCCCCTCCGACAGAGCAATCGCAAAATCCAGGTACTTACCCCACCTCAAATCCCCAGAGAAACCAGATGCAGTGCTCCAATTTCTGAGGCAGGTCGGAATCACCGAGCCCCAGATCAGAGCCGCCGCATTTCGGAACCCAGGGTTTCTTTGCTTGAGCGTGGAGAAGTGCTTTAAGCCCAGGATGGCTGAGCTACAGGAGATTGGTTTCTCCCCATCTCACATCTCCCTTCTCTTTTCAATTTATCCACTGTCGTTTCAATGCACCAGATTGCAGCAACAGATTCAGTTCTGGATGCCGATTGTTGGTTCTGTCGAGAAACTGTTGCACCTATGTAAAAGGAGCTTTTACCTTCTCACAGCAAACCTGGAAACTTCTGTCATTCCCAACCTATCATTCCTTCAACAACAATGCAGCTTATCTGTTTGTCAAATTGTCCGACTGATTAATTCTGCTTCAAGGTTGATTACATCTAGTCATGAATCTTTGGTGAGTAAAGTAAGCAGGGCTGAGGAATTAGGGGTTCCTCGTTCATCTGGAGTGTTTTTGAATGCATTGATTGTGGTAAGCTGCTTGAAAGAAAGCACTATAGATTCAAGACTGCTTTACTGGAGAAGTCTCGGGTTTTCACCCAAGGAGTTAAACTCAATAATCTGTAAAGCACCTATGGTATTGGGTTACTCAGAGAATTTAATAGGCTGCAAAATGGAGTTCCTGATAAACGAAGCAGCTTGTGACAAGTTGCACGTGGTCCAAAATCCAGTTCTCTTCATGTTAAGCTTGGAGAAGCGACTCAGGCCCCGTATCCTTGTTCGGAAGCTACTTGAGTCCAAGGGATTTCCAGTGACAAAACTTTCAGTATTTATGAAATATATTGAGGTAAGATTTGTGGAGAAGTTTATTCTACCATATGAACATACTATTCCAGGGCTTCACCAAGCCTATAAAGATGCTTGTTCTGGGAATGTTTCAGGTTTGAATTTTCTTCAGAAAACTTCTAGTTGATTTGTCTTGTTGTTGATGTATCCTCACCCTGCTAAACTTGTTTCTCCAGGGCTTTTGTAAGAATCCATGTTACCTTAAGCTATTATTGTGGAGTGTCAATTTGTATACTCGTTTTCTGTGTCATGATGTGGGATTCTTTCTCATTGCACAATGGACATAATTACCTATGTAGGTTGTGCGGGCTGGATTATATTGGGGTTTGGACCATTTTGGTCAGGTAAATTTTCATTTCAGTTTGTTCGCTTTTTGTGTTGACTGAGTTAGAGACGAGGATTTAAGATTGGTTCTTCTTTGTCAGCTTTGTTGTGTTTGGTTTTGGGTTGCTTTTGTTGAGGGAAAGATGATAACTGGTTAGATATAGAAGTGATTTTGGTTTTGGGTTGCTTCTGACGATCTGTGAGGAATTTTGCAAATTTAAAACCACGAATGTTTTTTTAGAAGTGATTAAATAGTATTCATCTGTTGCCATGCAAGTATTCATCATCGTCGTGCAAGTGTAAATACAAAAACTGGATACATCACTCATCCATCTTTTACACATTTTTAGAGGTGGTTTTTTCTTCTCCGTTCAATCTAAACAATATTTCTAACGACATGTGAGAAATTTTGTAAATCTAAAATCACGAATGTTTTCTACACAATTTTCTCTTTCAAATGAGATTCATGATGACATACTTTCAAGTTATCTGTTGCACAAGTATTCATATCTCATCATGCAAGTATTTATACATCATCGAGAACGTATTCATAAATCATGGAGAAAGTATTCATCCGCATCGTACAAGTGCAAATAAAAAAACTGGACACATCACTCATCCATCTTTTACACGTTTTTAGATGTATTTTTTTTCTCCGTTTAATCTAATCAATATTTCTGATGATCTGCGAGGAATTTTGCAAGTCTAAAACCACGATCGTGCTCTACATAATTTTCTCTTTCAAATAAGATCCATGATGACATACTTTCGAGTTGTCCATTGCACAAGTATTCATCTCTCATCACGCAAGTATTCATCCCTCATCGAGAAAGTATTCATTCTCATTATGTAAGTGTAAATACAAAAGCTGGACACATCACTCATCTATCTTTTATACATTTTTAGAGGTGGTTTTTTTTTCTACATTCAACATAACCAATATTTCTTACGATTTGTGAGAAAGTTTGCAAATCTAAAATCACAAATATTTTATATACAATTTTATCTTTCAACTGAGATCCATAATGACATACTTTCGAGATGTCCATTACACAAGTATTCATATCTTGTCACACAAGTATTCATACTTAAGATATTAAGTATTCATTCATACACGTTGAAATATTCATGTCTAAGACATCAAGTATTCATTCGTATACCTCTATTTTTTTTCAAAATTTGTTTTTCTGTCATTCCATAATGACATACTTTCAAGTTATCTATTGCACAAGTATTCATATCTCATCGAGAAAGTATTCATACCCGTCGTGCAAGTGTAAATAGTTAATGTATCAAGAGTATTACAAGCATATGTGCCTACCTCAATTAATTTTACAAGAGCAGCCAAATAGTATTGAACATTGCTTTATTGCTTTCGAGTTAAATTTTATTTTTTGAAAATAAAAAATAGTTGCCACATCAAAACAAAAATAATCTATCAAATTTTATAGATCATGTAATTGAAATGTTACAAACAAAAAAATAAAAATAAAAACAATATTTAAAAGAAACAAAACATATTTTGTTGAAGTATTCATACATAGGATATCAAGTATTCAATCATATACGTTAAAATATTCATACCTAATACATCAAGTATTCATTCACACACCTCTATTTTTTTTTCAAAATTTTTTTTTCTGTCATTTCTTAGTACTTAGTACGCACTTTCCTAATTCATCATTAATAAAGCTTTGTTCTTTGCAAATAATACGCTACTTCACGAGGAAAAGAAACATAGGCACAAAAGGTGAATAGTTAATGTATTAAGTGTTTCTCTCTCTACTCTTTCTAGTAGCATTGCAGTTCATACCAGTTTGATGTATTCGTACCAGTAGTGTACCGATTAGTAATGCATCAACAAAGAATAGGCTTCCAGTTCCTACAAAAGAAAAAGGTGTCACAGGCTATCAGTAAAGATCAATACTAACTAAGTCTGATCAAAATATCACATTATGCTCTAAATAAAATTATGTCAAACACTTTGCTGCATGTCTAATCAAAACAATGAGAAAAACAGCGATTATAATCAAATTCACAGGCTTGAACATTAAACTTCTAATTAAAAGAATATATAGAGATTGATGAAGCTCGAAATTCTATTTGTCTTGTTTATTTACACACTAATCTATCATCAATTTTTACCTCTTTGATCTTTAAACAGTAACCATATGAATTAATTCGATTGTGTGGTGATGAATCAAACTTTTTCATGTTACTTGGTTTAAAATTGGTGCGGAAGAACTACCATTAGCAGTAAATGGTTTCACTTCTAAATGAGATAAAAAAAAAAATCAGCTAAATCAACATGTACATTTTACACAACTCAATTTGTCGTACCTATCTATCAATCGCTTAATATCAAGTCAAAATTAAACAAGGTAAAGCCTACCAGTAACCAGAATCTCAGTAGTAAGGCCATTAGAGCTTCTCGCCACCTTCAATTCACACCCCAGAGTGCTGAAAAGACTCAAAGAAAGGTGAGACAGAGCGCCTCTGGTGAGATGGCCTTGCGAGTTGTTCAATCTGCGCCAGCGGCCCTCCTTACTCCGAACCCTACCACAAAGCTTGCGTGGAATCCAAAGATGATGGCACGAGTGGGCGAGATCCCCGCTCAGCGCCTACTTATGATTAGAATTGATGAGGTGCATCACACTACTTTCAAAAGCCAGTCTCGGTTGCGTGATTCAGCTCTCGAAGGCATGCTTATGAGATGAACACGGGCTTTGTCGGTGGAGTTGGAAGCGAACGAGAGGCGACCATCGTCTAACACGGCGATCCGAGAGATGTCGGACACCGCCTCAAAAAGGAAGGTGATAAAGCGCGAGTTTATCAGATCGAGATCGATGATGCGATTATCAGCCAAAGGAACGAGGAGCAAGTCGTCGGAGATCCATGTTGCGGCGGAGGTAGGGGTTGAAAGGGGAGGAGGCATATCACAATATATTTTTTCCAAATCGGGAGGGTATTTTATTTGAGTTAGTTTGACGGTTTAATTTGAGTTTGACGGTTAATTGTTGGACATTTAGGTAAAGCAGCTTGACGGGGATGAAACCGGGAATGGTTGAACGGGGATGTTATAATTACTCTTTATTTTTTTGTGCGTTTATTTTTCTTTCTCATTCCAGTGTAAATTCTCTCTTCTATTTTTTACTTATTTTCACCTTATGTTGTTGCAAACAATGAAAATTTGGTTCTATTAGCAACTAAATAAGTCATGTTTGAGATATTATAAAATAACATCCAATAATTTTGAGTTGTGCCATTATCAATTTATATGCTAATCTTTTATAATATGTATTGTTATATATAATAAACTACAATAAACTACAATAATTTTCAATATAACAAAATTTATATACAAATAGTCAAATACATATTTGTATTTTATTTCAAGCAAATTAAGCATCAGTGGTAATCAATTTTCTAATTTAATTTCTAATTGATTTTTTCTAGATTGGGTAACAAGTTTGAGCAAAAGTTTGACTATGACATAATAATTATAATTAATAAGTAATGTTTGTTATTGTTTAATTCAATTTAATTATCTTAAAAATTATTAAAAAGATTAATTTTATTGATATCAAGCATTCTAGAAAGAAAAATATGATTTTCCACAATTATTCTCACGATACAATTGAACATTTATTTCAGACTTTCAGCACATTTTCATAACTATTTTCATTAATACCATGGGTATGGGTTCCACAAATTAATTTAGGGGTTGTACTCGTAAAATTTCATTTTACATAATCCCGCGACAACCGAACAAATTCTCAATTTTTTTAGATTTTTCATATTATTGAAAGTCAAATTACCATATTTTTTTTTATCCTAGCAAATCGTTTTAATTGTAGAGAGCAAAGGTTCAACCATACAATATGTGTCAACATTTATACATACAATTAAGAGTAAAGATGTTGTCCCCCTTGAATCTGTCCCCTATCTGTCCCCCTAACAACTTTCCTTTTTTGTTCTCTCACGTGGTCAAAACCCACCCTCTTAAATCTTCTCTTAGAAAGAAAAAAAAATTCAACAAAACTCAAAACTCACCCTGTTTTTCTCCTCTACTGCTCGCCACCATGTACCCATGCCGACAGCTGTGATGGCGGTTGAGATCCGGCGAGGCGAGCGTGGTGCACCGTCGAGATCCGGCGAGGAAAGCGTGGTGCACCGTCGAGATCCGACGAGGCATGGTGCACCATTTGAGGGGGTCCATGCTAGCCCAGCAAAGATTGCCACAGTGGAACATATGAATATTTTATTTGTTAGATATGCATACTTCATGTTAGATATGAATACTTATTGGAAGAGGTGGGGTGAGAGAGACGAATCTAACTTTTGAATGTTGAATTGTATAAGTTATTTTGAACATGTATGAATACTTCATTTGTTAGATATGTATACTTCATTTGTTAGATATGCATTCATGTTATTAGATATGAATATTTCTTAGAAGAGGTGTTCAAGAAGAAGGGTCTAACTTTGAATTGTATAAATTATTTCAAACATGTATGAATACTTCATTAGTTAGATATGAATACTTCATTTGTTAGATTTGCATGAAGAAGGGTCTAACTTTGAATGTTGAATTGTATAAATTATTTCGAACATGTATGAATACTTCATTTGTTAGATATGAATACTTCGTTTGTTAGATATGCATTCATGTTATTAGATATGAATATTTCTTAGAAGAGGTGTTCAAGAAGAAGGGTTTAACTTTGAATTGTATAAATTATTTCAAACATGTATGAATACTTCATTAGTTAGATATGAATACTTCATTTGTTAGATATGCATGAAGAAGGATCTAACTTTGAATTTTGAATTGTATAAATTATTTTAAACATGTACGAATACTTCGTAATCGTCAGTATGAATACTTCATTTGTTTAGATATGAATACTTCTTTAGTTAGATATGAATAATATATAGATTTGCTATAGTGGTCCCCAATCTTGGCAAATTATGCTTTCAGACGGTTGCGGTCCCCAATCTAGGCTGTCACAAGACGTCAACGGTCCCCCTGATCGTTACTGGTCCCCTCCAGTTTGTGTTTACATATGACAAATAATTTTGATAATAAGTATGAATATTATACATTCGTAGGTATGAATACTATACGTTTTAACTATTAACTCAGAGTATAAATACCCCCATATCAGATGTTGGAGTCAGTTAGTAATCCCTTGTCAAAAGTTATTTGTCTTTTAGTGCGATGGACATTTAGGAGACTGATATGGGGGTACTGTTAGTCGTTCCCTACAATTAAACTGACAAATTATCCCGTAATTGAATAGAACGCACAAATTTAAATAGGTATCTATGGAATGATTTGCACCCGATATGGACCAAATCAAAAGAGAGTCTGTATTCTCTCAAATTAATTAAGATTTCAGTTTATTTAAAAATAATCCGTATTATTGTTGCTTTAAGATTTGTACTGAAAGATTTTGAACTGTCTGGATCTTAAATTGAGATATCTCAGAGCATCGAATTCATCAATATTCAATAGAGCTGCCTGAAGCCACCCATTCCGCACTTTCACTCTCTTTTCCCTTTTCTCTTCGCTCCTGCAGTTACTCCGCTCAGCAGCTTGACTCGTCAAAACCCCCAACAATGCTTCCTTTTCTCAAGCAAAATTCATACCTTCGCTCTTCTCTTTCCCCTCTCCGCGCCATTTTCAACACCTCCATCTGTCGCCTCCTCTCAACTGCATCCCAAGATGCCCCCTCTGCATCGCCCGCTTCTAATTTTGCTGTGGAATACCTCATCAACTCTTGCGGCCTCCCCTCCGACAGAGCAATCGCAAAATCCAGGTACTTGCCCCACCTCAAATCCCCAGAGAAACCAGATGCCGTGCTCCAATTTCTGAGGAAGGCCGGAATCACCGAGCCCCAGATCAGAGCCGCCGCATTGCAGGACCCGCGGTTCCTTTGCTTGAGCGTGGAGAAGTGTTTGAAGCCCAGGATGGCTGAGCTACATGAGATTGATTTCTCCCCATCTCACATTTCTCTCCTCTTTTCAATTCATCCACGGTCATTTCAATCCACCAAATTGCAGCAACAGATCCAGTTCTGGATGCCGATTGTCGGTTCTGTGGACAAACTATTGCATCTCTTTAAAAGGAACTTTTTCCTTCCCACAGTAAACCTTGAAACTTCTGTCATTCCCAACCTATTGTTCCTTCAACAACAATGCAGCTTATCTGTTCGTCAAATTGTCCTACTGATTAGTTCTGCTCCAAGATTGATTACATCTAGTCGTGAATCTTTGGCGCGTAATGTGAGAAGGGCAGAGGAGTTAGGGGTTCCTCGTTCATCTGGATTGTTTATGCGTGCATTAATTGTGGTAAGCAGCTTGAAAGAAAGCACAATAGATGCAAGACTTCTTTACTGGAGAAGTCTTGGGTTTTCATCCGAGGAGTTAAACTCAATAATCTGTAAGACACCTCAGGTGTTGGGTTACTCGGAGAATTTAATAGGCTGCAAAATGGAGTTCCTGATCAACGAAGCTGCTTGTGACAAGTTGCATGTGTTCCAAGATCCAGTTCTGCTTATGTACAGCTTGGAGAAGCGACTCATTCCCCGAGTCCTTATTCGGAAGCTACTGGAGTCCAAAGGGTTTCCAGTAAAAGCACTTGCCTCATGCATGAAATTAAATGAGGTACAATTTGTGGAGAAGTTTGTTCTACCATATGAACATGCTATTCCAGGGCTTCACCAAGCCTATAGAGATGCTTGTTCTGGTAATATTTCAGGTTTGAAGCTTCTTCAGAAAACTTTTAGTTAATTTGTCTTTTTGTTGATGTGGTTTATTAATTCTCACCCTGCTAAACTAGTTTCTCCAGGGGTTTTGTAAAATCCTTGTTACCTTAAGCTATTATAATGGAGTGTCAATTACTAATTATCGTGTTTGGCTTGTTTTATATGTCATGATGTAGGATTCTTTTTCATTGCAGCATTAGACATAATTTCTTTGGTTTATGCTTGTTCATGTAATTATTCGAGATGTATAATCGCCTCTTTGGCAGGAACACCACGGAGGCACAGACAATAGTATGAGTTGGTGAGATAACGGTATGTTAAGAAATATTATGTTGGATACAATCATGGAAATGCTTCATATTATATCCAGAGGTGGAAAATGATGAATTAGCTCAAATCAAATCAATGCGAGTCATTTTAGAATCTTGTTGGGTTTCAGATCTTGCATTATTTTGTTAGGTGGGATCTCTTTTATTTTAGTCAATTACCTATATAGGTTGTGCGGGCTGGATTATTTTGGGGTTTGGACCATTTTGGTCAGGCAAATTTTCATTTCAGTTTGTTCGGTTTTTGTGTTGACTGAGTTGGAGACAAGGATTTAAGATTGGTTTTTCTTTGTCAGCTTTGTTGTGTTTGATTTTGGGTTACTTTTGTTGAGGGAAGGATCATAACTGGTTAGATATAGACATGAGTTGATTGGGTTAAATCAGGTCAGGTGAGGTTTTGCCATGTTGATCATGCCATGCTCTTACAAGAATGAACATTCTGTTCTGGGACCATGTCTCAAATAGTGATTGTAATTGCCTTCTAGTATTATTCTTAATTTAGATTGCATTAAGCTAGTTAATATAGTAATGGATGGTAGATTAAAGCAATAATGTTGGGTAGGTAATCACAGTAAACCAGAAACTACTGTCAGAAACTACTGTAGACACTGGAGTGATTGTCTTACCATCAAAGTTGTAGATGGAGAAACCTTTTCTCTTCTTGAAATGCACTGGTACAACTCTTTGTCAATCCAATTTAAGTCCTGGTCAGAAGCTTGGTGGCATGCTTTGTGATACTTAATTTATCTAGGTTTTTTTTTTATTATTGCAAGCCCGTAGGCAACTTCCTTAAAATAAAGCTAAAATTGATTACATTGTTGTTGCAAAATCTCTGAAAACTTGTGACTTAAACTTAAAACACATAATCCTTGGAAACTTGTTTCAAGGAATTGTTCCTTGAAAGGGTTTTGACCAAGTTTGACCTTCGACGAAAGTCGAAAGAGCTGAGAACTGTCTTACAGATTGTTGGACTTGACCTAAGCTCAATATGGGCTTTGGGCCTATGTTAACTTTTACTATTAAATATTAACACAACATGCAAGGTTCAGCTTAAAAGAACTATTGTCTATTGAGCACAAACAAAAACATAAAGAGGAACCAAAATAACGGGACAATGAATATATTTTATGCACGTTTTTATAGCTCCTTTTGTTTTCTTTTCAATTAAACTTTGTAAATCCTTTAGATAATTATCTCATGCTTATTGCGTGTCAAAATTTGAAAAACTACATTTCCCTATACTTTTTGATCTGATAATCTAAATGATGTAATAAACTGAATCGCACCACTAAAGCAAAAATATATATATTAATTTTTTTATCTCCTCTAAAATTCATCAAACAAAAATATCCCTCTAAAATTATTAACAAATATCCTTATACATTCCAATTTTTTCCTCCTCCTTCCTCTTACTTCCTTGGAGAAAAAAAAAAAAAATATATATATATATATATATATATATATATATATGAGATGGGCTACGGTGAGTTGCGAAGTAAAGCGACTATTTTACTTCACGCTCATATTTTGCGATTTTTAAGTTCAAAACGTCGATCCGAACCGTTTATCTTGTTCTCCATATTGAAATGTGCTTGGAGACCAAATTTTACATTTTTTGAAAATTTTTTACTATTTATTAAGCAATTTTGAAAGTCGCTGATCTGATGGTCCAGAAAATTTTACTGTTTTTTACTGTTCACAGCAAAACAGCAATTTTCAAAAATGCTTAATAAATAGTAAAAAAATTCCAAAAAATGTAAAATTTGGTCTCCAAGCACATTTCAATATGGATTAAACATCTAACGGTTCGGATTGATCATTTGAACTTTCAAAATAAAAATACGGCGTGAAGTAGAAACGCGTTTTACTTCGCAACTCACCGTAGCCCACCTCTATATATATATATATATATATAACCTTCTAGTTTATTTTTATATGTTGGTTGTGTATTAATTTTCATACACGACCAATCTTTAAGAAAAATACTCTCTATTTTTTTTTTGACATCCGAAAATGAATTGGCACACATCTCAAAGCACAAATAATCTTGCCCCTATCATCCCGAATCTCGACCGGCAGAGAGTAAATCTGAGCCGTCTGTTTCAATTGTGTTGAGTCAGGTACCTGGGACGGAAGCCAATCTGCTTTTTTTCTTCGGAAAAAGGACGACCCTTCTATTCTCCAATTCAAACCGTTCAAAATCGATCAAACAACTTCAATTACAACATAATCTATGAGACATACATAATTGAAGCCGTTTGATCGATTTTGAACGGTTCGGATTGGAGAACAGATGGATCCTCATTTTCTCGAGAAAAGGAGCAGAGTTCATTCCACCTGGGACTCCGAGCTTGCCCTTTCTCTTCCAGGCCTTCCTCTCTTCGCTTCTCTTATTAGTGTTGTCAAAAACCTCAAAACACTGCAACAAGTAGCCTACTACAATGGCAATGCTTCATTTTCTCAAGCAAAATTCATATCTTCGCTCTTCTCTTTCCCCTCTCCGCGCCATTTTCAACACCTCCATCTGTCGCCTCCTCTCAACTGCATCCCAAGATGCCCCCTTTGCATCTCCCGCTTCTAATTTTGCTGTGGAATACCTCATCAACTCTTGTGGCCTCCCCTCTGACAGAGCAATCCAAAGATCCAGGTACTTACCCCACCTTAAATCCCCAGAAAAACCAGATGCCGTGCTCCAATTTCTGAGGCAGGCCGGAATCACCGAGCCCCAGATCAGAGCCGCCGCATTGCGGGACCCACGGTTCCTTTGCTTGAGCGTGGAGAAGTGCTTTAAGCCCAGGATGGCTGAGCTACAGGAGATTGGTTTCTCCCCATCTCACATTTCTTTTCTTTTTTCAATTAATCCTGGGTTGTTTCACTACACCAAATTGCAGCAACAGATCCAGTTCTGGATGCCGATTGTCGGTTCTGTGGACAAACTATTGCATATCATTAAAAGGAACCTTTTCATTCTCACAGTAAACCTTGAAACTTCTGTCATTCCCAACCTATTGTTCCTTCAACAACAATGCAGCTTATCTGTTCGTCAAATTGTGCTACTGATTAGTTCTGCTCCAAGATTGATTACATCTAGTCGTGAATCTTTGGCGTGTAATGTGAGAAGGGCAGAGGAGTTAGGGGTTCCTCGTTTATCTGGAATGTTTGTGCATGCATTAAAGGTCGTAAGCTGCTTTAAAGAAAGCACTATAGATGCAAGACTGCTTTACTGGAGAAGTCTCGGGTTTTCATCCGAGGAGTTAAACTCAATAATCTGTAAGACACCTCAGGTGTTGAGTCACTCAGAGAATTCAATAGGCTGCAAAATGGAGTTCCTGATAAACGAAGCAGTTTGTGACAAGTTGCATGTGGTCCAAAACCCAGTTCTGCTTATGTTAAGCTTGGAGAAGCGACTCAGGCCCCGTATCCTTGTTCGGAAGCTACTTGAGTCCAAGGGATTTCCAGTGAAAATACATAAATCATTTATGATATATAGTGAGGTAAGATTTGTGAAGAAGTTTGTTCTACCATATGAACATGCTATTCCAGGGCTTCACCAAGCCTATAGAGATGCTTGTTCTGGGGATGTTTCATGTTTGAAGTTTCTTTAGAAAACTTCTAGTTAATTTGTCTTTTTGTTGATGTGGTTTATTAATTCTCACCCTGCTAAACTAGTTTCTCCAGGGCTTTTGTAGAATCTTTGTTACCTTAAGCTATTGTTGTATAGTCCTTCTTTTTTATTGCAGCATTAGACATAATTTCTTTGGTTTATGCTTGTTCATGTAATTATTCTAGATGTATAGTCACCTCTTCGACAGGATCACCATGCACAATAGTACGAGTCAGTGACAAAATGGTGTGTAAGCTTTATGCAGGACATGATCATGTAAATGGTGAATTAGCTCAATTGAAATCAATGCAAGTCATTACAGAATCTTGTTGGGTTTCAGATCTTTCATTAATTTTTTTAGGTTGGATCTTTCTGATTTTGGTCAATTAGTTGTCTGGGTTGTTCGGGATGGATTATGTCCGGGTTTTGACCATTACGGTCAGGCAAAGTTTTATTTCGGTTTGTTTGATTTTTGTGTTGAGTCAGAGACAAGGATTTTCTGCTAATTTTGGTTTTTCTTTGTTATCTTTTTTTGTGTTTAGTTTCAGGTTGCTTTTGTTGAGGAAAGGATGATAACTGGTTAGATCTAGACATGTTGATCAATTAGGTTAAATCAGGTCTGGTTGATAAATTAGAAAATCAGTCTCAACCTGTGGCCTTTTCAGGTTAGGTGAGGTTTTTCCATGTTGATCATGCCATGCATTTACAAGAATGAACATTCTTGTCAATTACTTTGCATTAAGCCAACGACCGTAGTAGCATTCTAGTTTAAAGTAATAACGTTGGGTAGGTAATCACAGTAAACCAGAAAGTACCGTAGACCTTGGAATAGTTGTCTTACCATCAAAGTAGTAGATAGTTGTCTTACCATCAAAGTAGTAGATGGATACACGTTTTCTCTTCTTGAAATGTGCTGGTACAACTCTTAATTGACAATATAATTAAGCCCTGGTCAGAAGGCTTTTGAAAGCCTTACATACTGACGTGTGAAGAATAAAACGAATGGAAGGTAAGTGTACAATGAAAGCCAAATACATTTGAAAGTAGTTCTCTTATATCAGATTTTATCCAGATTAGGCATCATGAAAAATACAAACTCTGCAAGGAAAAGCAAGCAACTCATTTTATATGCTTCTTCACTTTTCTGTGTGTGTGTGTGTGTGTGTGTGTGTGTGTGTTTCTGTTTGTTAGGAAAGGCCACCTGGGAAACATTTATCTGGAGGATAATGGCAACTGTAATTGTTAGTCCCAACAATTGTAAATCTCATTTACAATTATGGTAATATATGGTACTTTACTAACTAGTCACTACTGTTTTCTTTTTCATTTTGTTCTTATGGGCTGGGATCTGAACAATAGCACCAGAAGCATTGTGCTAAATCATTCTTCAAGTTTTCAAGGCTTTGTGGGTCCCCCATTTTTAAGTCTTTGTAAGTTTATACCAGGCTATTGCAAAATTGAAAGATATATTCCACATAACAGACTCAAAGAGCTTAGTTCTGAATAATTGGTTCTACTCTTCGCACGAGGAATAACAGAAGAACACATCAATGCTGTAAAGTACATATCACTGTCACACCACACAAATATTTCACTAGTAACTATTAACAAAAGGTAAATCATACACAACCAAATGAGCACTACTTGTTTTAAGGCCTGCTGTTGGCATTATACATAACAAGTGTTTCAATTTTCACATGATTCGAGTTCATATCCCCTGAAGGTTTTGGAGAGTGTTAGCATGTGGTTTATGGTGGTTACCCATTTGTTGTACAACACATGGTCATATATTTTTAGCTTGATCTTGCCTTTGCTAGTTGTTATTTTAATAGAAAAGGGCTCCTGTTCTCGTTCTTGTTTCTCTTTCGCACTTTGGCTGTTCATTCTCGTGTCCAAATCATAAACTATACCTGCATATGTTTAGTGTATATATGAATAAAATATGAAATTCCTGATGAACTGAGTGCAAATATATACATTGCTTACTTTCATTTGCACTAGAGAAGGCCATGAGCATGTTGGTCTTTTTTATCTTCAATATTATCTTTCCTTGCCTGTTTAAAATTGCTGAAACTGATCTTAGTCTGCATTTTCCTAAAATGGAAACCGTAGAGATGATCAGAATTTAGTACAAGTCTTTGACAGAAGTTTCATTAACCAGAGAGGAGGCTAAGAGGTAAATAAAAAATGAAGTTGTTTTACCAAATAAGATGACATAAAGACCAAATTGGTACATCCAAAATTAAAATGTAGATTTAGTACATTCCAAAAAAGCTCTCTAGCGAGTACAGACTTGTCCAAATTGGTAACAATGTAAATTTGTGACAATAATTTGCATTTTCTGAATCTCTAAATTTGTAAGGGGTTTCTAATAATCTCTAAACAACTCTCACCATTTAGTACAGTGATATACAAATGCATGTTTTAATTACCATCTGGCGTTGAGACAAGAATTTCATCTCCCTTGGCAAGAGAAGCCTTTGATCTGCTGTAGTCGAAATCAAAATCCTTGCATGCACGTGGTGATATGCCGGCAGTCCTGCACGGCCGACTTCGCAATGCGGCAGCACCCCTCAATGCTGAAATGCCCACAAAAAATATTTTGATATTCTAGTAAGCCATCTAATTAAATATATGTGTGTGTGTGTAAATCATGCAAAAGAGAATAGAGTAAGGCTTTGGAACTATGCATAGCGTGGATTGGTCCGTACTATGGATTAATATCTTTGTTTTCAAAGTCAAATAGTCGAAATGAACCGTTCAACATTATCTCTATATAAAAATTTACTTGTCAATCAAATTTCATATTTTCTTTACAATTTTTTTACTTTCTTTTTAGATAGGTAGATAATCACTTGATCTAACAATTTTGTATCATTCAAAAGTACCTATTTAAAAATATAGTAAAAAAATTCAAAAAAATATAAAATTTAGTCTGCATGTATATTTTCATATGGAGATCATGTTGAACGGTTCAGATCGACTGTTTGGACTTTGAAAACAAAAATATCTATCCATAATATGGACCAATCCACAGTTCCACACTATGCATAGTACCATAGTCAAGAGAATAATACATGTTGCAGCAGCAGCAGTGAGAGTGAGTATGTTATTCGCATCAGTTGCCGCCACAGAAGAATTGATAGCCGATGCAATCTGCTCTTTCTTTGCACCAACCGCCTCCGCCACCTGGACGCATTGTGCTGCCACCAATGCAGCTGCCGAGGCAATGGCGTTCTCTCTGAGCGGATCCATCGTCTGTTGCTGTTGTTGCTGATGAGGGGATGATCCATTGATGCACCTGGGGGCTGAGTTTTGCGCTGCCACTGCTGCAAGAGCCACCGCAACACCGGCCACTGAAACGGCTGCATGTACCTCGGCATTTTGTAGCCTCTCCTCCTCCTTGCGGCGTCGTTTCAGCTCCTTCATCCATTTCTTGATGTTTATCCCATTCCAGTGCGTGATTTTGCGCGAGAACTACATATTTATCATGAGGGTAACTCTTTTTTTTTGTGTGTGAAACTGATGGGTAAAACTGTACCAGACTTGCATGCAGATGGGGAAATAACAAATTACTTTTGCATAAACCTGGTTAAGATTTAATTTTTTTTTCTCATTTAACTATTATTGAATAAATAATATGAATAGTACAGGGAAATGGAGGCATTTGTGAAGTACATATGAGAAATTTGCCAATTAAGTAAAAACAATGGGTTTGATTTCTAGGCAATTAGTAATTAAGACTACAAAAACACAGCATAGACCACTTGCCAGATTTCATCATACATAGGATTGGAAAATAACAACATTTATTATTTTGCTTAATTTTAGGGCTTAGTTTTCTAGTACTAATTGAATGATAATAAACAGGTAGATAATTCAATATATAAGTTTGATTAAAAAAATTATGATGACAAGGATACAACTATGTATTGTCAAAGAAAATGCAATTTTCTCTTCCTTACCCATTTCTTTCTCAAGCAGAGATCATAATCAAGCTCTGGATGGAGTGCCTTCTGAATCCATATCCAAGACTACCAACCAAAAAAAAAAATGTAATTATAAATAGACAAAAACATTTATATATATTACCTTATTTGCAGTTTAGCTAGCTAGAAATTATTTATTCTTGTTCAAAATATATAGTTCAAAAAACCTTCAGATCATCAAAGTTCCAAGGCGGCGAACCGCTGAAATCGTCGTCATCTACCTTTAGATTGTGATCACCTCTCTGCAAGTGCAATTTAATTAGAAGCAATTCAAGGTAGCATTGAAAAAATTTCACATAAAGGACTTACCAAGGAAGGTGCTCTACCGGTATCTTTTATCGCCACGATTGACTTATCCATTGTTTTAACCAAACAATCTTCAAGCTTTGGTTGGAAAACTTGAATTGCATAGCTGCACCATTCATTTGACAACACATCCATCGGCTCCGGTGATGCCTCAGTTGCCATCATTTGCTTTTCCAAATCCATCCAAGCATGAATTGGAGAATTATGATAATGGAGGATGAAGTAATGCAAGAGCAAGCTAATTAATTAACTTGTTAATGGAGAATTGCACCATGCACATCAATGGATAGTACAACCACTTGTGTGTATTTGTGTAAACCCTTCATGAAGTGGGGCTACATTGGCCTCATCATTTCCTCCCTTTTTTGGACTAATTTAGTATATTTATTGCATTTTGTATATATATATGTAGCATCTTTTAAAGAAGTAGGCTCTCTTTGCATGACTGACTAGCCACCCAACAGATCAGCTAGGGATTTGAAAATGTTGTAAAAGACTAAAGCGGTAGACACATAAAGTAATAATCAATTAATCATCTAATAATCCACTTTATATGTTAAGCATTATTACCCCCACCTATAGATGCTTTAAGTGAGGGCAAAGCATCAAATTAGATTTTAATTAACCTTAAAGATGATTTCCTTCTATTTTATGGAATGGAAGAATCAAATTACTTTTCTAAAAATAATAAATTGTTTTTATAAATTTCTTTTAAAAAGGTTCCACTGTGGCACATGATATGTTGTAACCTATGTAACAAGTTAGCAGCTGTGACAAATGAATTATCCGGGTTCGGTTCGATGATGTCAAAAATTCGTGATTCGGGAATAATTCAGATATAATTCGAGTATAATTCTGGAATGATTTGGAATTATCTGGATCAGTGATCTCAATCTTGCAAGAGAGTAAAAAAAAAATGTTCTGAGAAAAATTCGCAAATAATTCGGAAAATTCGGAAAAGTTTCATAAAATCCACTAATTATTCGGGTTTAATTCGGGTCAAAGTTCAGTCAACCAAAGAATTCGGCATCACTGAAAAAATGAATTATTCGTGTTTAATTCGAATTTAATTCGCTAATCTTGTGACTGTATATATCTAGCTCCTTTTCTAACAGACATGACCATTGTTTGTGACTTTGTGTGATCCCATTGATCGGCTACACAGAACACTACAGTTTGTAAACCACAATAAAAAAATTCTCTCATGAGCTGCCACACGTGCCACCCATGTAGAATCAGTTTTTTGGTTAATAACTAAATGTTAATATGCTTTTGTTATAAGTTGTAGGTGTTGGGGTGCCACTACCTTACAGCTAGCATAACAAAGGATTAATATTTTGTAATGTTGGATTATAATTTGAATTAATGTGACAACTATGTGTTGGTCTTTTTATCTCCATTTCCCTGACAAACTGAGACATATTTCCCTTGCGAAAGTAGGGGTGTTACGTTCATTGGGTCCGGTTTAGTCGGTTTTGAACTGAACCGAATTAGTTTGGACCAAACGGTTTGGTTTTTTCGGTTTAATGGTTCGGTTCGGTTCAGTTGCTTTTTAAAACCGAATTATAACTTCGGTTCGGTTCGGTCCGGTTTGAAAATTTTCAAAACCGAAATAACCGAACCGACCGAATTTTTATATATTATGTATTTGATCCGGACTACTCTGGTTTATTTCTCAATCAATTGCTTTAAATATTTCGGTTTATTTCTTAATATCCTGATTTATTTTTTAACATACTTCGGTTTATTATAAATCAATTGGTTTAATAAAATAATTAATATATTTCGGTTTGAACCAAACAAACCGAAATAAAATTTTGGTTCGGTTTAATTCAGTTACAATACTAAACCGATTCAGTTCGGTTTTATTTTTGTAATCAAATTATAACTTTGATTTGTCTATTTTGGTTCGGTTTCAACAGAACTGATGAACACCCCTAGCGAAAAGCATCAACTTGCCAGGTAACTAAAGAGATTAATTACCCGTTGATCAAGTAATTTCAAAAATATTTTTTTTTATCTTTAAATACATATTTTATTAAACAACAATTCCACTCTTCCGAATAATAAAGAAAAACAGTATTCTTAATCATATGAATAGAGGTGGAACTAGAGAATTGATATTGGCGGAGAAATCTAGTTTTATTTTATACAAGGGTCTAAAAAGTATTGACACATACGAAAATTACAAAATTAAAAGAATAAAATTATATATTTTTTTTATTTCCTCAAAACTACCATCCGCCCTGACTGTTCATCTATTATTCTACTTTTAATATTAAAAAAAATTCTAGCATAATTTCTTAATTTATTGCGAACCCAACAACAACAACAAACTATATTACAATGTAATAATAATAATAATAATAATAATAATAATAATAATAATAATGAATATTACTAATCTTAATAATAAAATATAATGATAAAAATATAATATATCAATAGCTAAATAACTAGTTTCGTACCGTTGCAACAGGGACATATTATAAGATTGAATAGAATATAAAGATAATTTTTTATTTGACATTCACATAAAATTAAATATATATATATATATATATATATAAATGAAAATGAAAGACACAAACGAAAAATAAATAAAAATCCAAATAATAAATAATAATAAAAGAAATAACAACAAATGAAAAAAAATCAAATATAATATGAAAATAATTCTTAAAATATCATTGCAATTTAATATCTAATTTTCTCAACAAGTAAGACGTGTCAAAATATAATGATAAAAATATAATATATCAATAACTAAATAATAAGGACGGCGGCAGCTGGTGTGTATTAATTTGTTAATCCGGGTGTACTTTCCATGCAAAATTAATAAAAAGCTGTTTTGATAGAGTCGAACAGAATGATTAGAGCTGGTTGAGCTTAGCATCTATTATTTTTGCTTTTGATTTGAGAAGCTTCCCATCTCACTTTTTTTTGTACTAAACAAAAAAATAATCTCACTTTAGTATATAAAGAAATTAGATGGCCTTTCTTTCTTCTTTCTTCATTTATGTTTCTTTGTTAATTAATATTTTTTCACCCTGTAATCTCAGCATTTTGGCCAATGCTTTGGATTCTAATTACTGACCAAAATGGGTTATTAGAGCATCAATAAATCGGATTTATATTATCATCAAATGGGACATAAAACTATATATATTAATTTTCAAGATCTTTAGTAATATTATGGATCGGATTAAAGCTACATTTTTATAGATTTAGTATAGTTATCAAAATTTTATCAGATTTTGAATTTCAAATGCCTCTATTTTTTGTGTCTCCATCATGCCTCCATTTTTAAAAACTTAAATAACTCAAAGTTTAAAATTTAAAATTCAAAATAAAACCGTTAGATGTGATCTATATTATTTTATCTATGTGTCCATAAAAAAAAAATCATATTTTGATTTTACTTTCGTATGAATCAATAAGTTGAAAAATCAACGTCTAGAAATCATCTACATTAGTATATATTTTTACAAGTTCAAGATGACAACCAAAACAAAGTTGAAATGCCATAATTTTTTACACGTGCATAGATAAAATGATGTAGCTCACATCCAATGGTTTTATTTTGAATTTTAAGATTTAACTTTTGAGTTATTAAAGTTTTTTAAAAATAGAGGCATGATGGAGGCACAAAAAATGGAGACATTTGAATCCTCCTAATAAATTGAGGTGGATATATATATATATATATATTTTCTTTTTTGCGAGGAAAGATTTTTTTTTTTAAAAGACTCATATGCGGATCCAGTAAATTATCAAATATTTAAAATTTTATATGCAAATTTATTCACAAAATTTTAATTAACATACCAATTAATCGCTTAACTGTGTCCCATCCGTCTCCGACAAACGCATGCCATTCATCCTTATCATATTCCATTTAACTGGTTGGGCCTCTAGATCAATATTTGCAAGCCCAATTCACGCCTTCTCCCACAATTGGGCTTTACCATTCCCAATTCCCCGACCCCAAAAACCCTTCCAGGATTCATACCTCTTAATCTTATCATTTACATCTCAAGTCTCAATTCCCAAATGCTCTCGATTTGATTCACATCCCCACAAAAATGCACACCCAATCTAAACTAAATAGAACTAACCTTTGAAATAGTCGACTTGGATTTTGATTGCTGTATATTGAGAACTGACCCGCATGACCAGCAATTGAACAGAACATGAGGCTCATTGTGGCCTGAGCAGCACTTGAACCTCCACCGTTTGGTTCGAATTCACATCCTCTCCAATACCTGATAAGGGAATCTTTTACAATTACTAAATCTGAACTGTTCTTTTTAACTTGGCACGAATCTCAAAGCCTAAAATACTGTCCCCTTTTGCGATCCGAATTCCAAACAGGTTGAGATTTAATCTCAAACTGTAAAGTGAAAGTAATCCTCTGCAATACCGGAGAGGATAGGGATTCGTTTGGTTCTCATTGGAGACTGAGCAGAGCACAGAAGACTTCGTACTTGCAGCGAAGCTCTTAAAAAAAAAAAGAAGAAGAGAGAACTATGTAAATTGTAATGTAACTAAATTTTGTTTTTAAAAACATTATGTTGGAATAGTAAGGAATAATCAAAAGAAAGAATAGAAATATAGGAAGCAATTTATTTGTGTAATTAAGGCAGAGAGAAATCACGAAAAGTAATAAAGTGACAGTATTCATCTTCGAATTGTTCATTTCTTTAGGGTTTGAGAGAATTTCTAAACCAATTTCGAAAAGCTTTCTTTTTGTACGAATCGGATTCGGATCCGTATGACACTGTCATACAAATCACAAGGCAACTGCATGATAATCCGTATCGGATTCGGATACGAAGGTATTTTTGAAGAATCCCGGGAGCATAACTGGGGGTCCAGATCTTCAAAAGTAATTCGGGTCAATCTGACCCATCGGTGTGCCTTTAATATTCGTGCTAGAGCAATTGAACGGTCCAGATTCAAACCCAAAATTTGAGTTACTTCAGGGAGTCAGTTACCCAAAATTTGGAAGTTACTAATTTTTTTTTTAGTTTGGCAATATTGATTTCCACCAAAAAGAAATTGGAAGTTGCTAATTTTTTTTTTCCGTTGAATGATGCAAATAAAATGCATTTATTTATTTGTTGCAACTTTATTTTGATTGACCGTATATTGCACATTGAGTGCGGTAACATAGAATATCATTAAAAAAATGCAAGTACAATTAATATAATTAGTGCTGTATTATTTTGCTTGACCATCCATTATAAATTGGAGAAAAGGTAATGTCCCCGGGCTACAGTCCCCAAAAATCCCCGTGTATAAAAACTTTTCCTTTTTAGCTTAGTTCTGACGCGTTTTTAACTGCCATAATTTCAATTGCTATAATTTGAAGTACACTATGTATGTTTACAGAATTATATGTGTATGTTTATATGACAATATGTGTATGTTTACATAATAACATGTGTATGTTCACAAAAGGTGGACCCCAACAGCTGTCACGCGTTTTCAACAGTTTTCACGCGTTTTTATGTTTACAGAATTTGTTGAATTAGTTTACAGGATTTAGTATTTATATTTACATGATTTAGTATTGATGTTTACAGAATTAGTTGAAAATCTCTGGAAATTTTTGGGGGAGTTGGAGGACTCTTAGCTGCTTCCTATAAATTGAGTCCAGTAACATAGAATTGCTCCAATTTTTTTTTGTTTTGTTTTGTAAAATTAGCTTTTTTTACAAAATGTGGAAACTTAGATTTACGATTTTTTTTTATAAACCATAATTAAAAAAAGGTTTTTATAAAACCAAAATTTTTTTATAAAAACCATAAGAACCGAAATGGCGAAATTTCTTTGTTTTTTTCTTGGGACTGAAATGGCAATTTGGTCCCAGATAATTTTAAAATTTTTCAAAGTATTTTTTTTATCGAAATCTGTGAAAACGGCCTATAAAAAAACTAGACCTAATTTTTGTAAAAAAAAAGTATCATGTTGGTTCTACTTATGATTTATACAAAAATTCTAGATTTACCGTATAAAAAAATTGATATATTTTTTTTTCTTTCAACAATGGACCCTTGTAATATTTTGGCAAATGCACCGCTGTAACATTTTCTGCAGTCCAACTGTCCAAGCTCACAGAATGTGACAAAGAAAAACGTAATAACGTGTAGCACTCGTTCTGTAATAACTCCTCTACCGGGTCAGCATATAGAGAATATTCACCATTCGTTACATATATGATTCCACTACTAAAGCTACAGAAATTAACTTAATTCCAGCATATTCTCCTTATATATTTTATCCTCGTCTCTTCGTTTTTCTCTCAAAATTACTTCTCCTTTTTAATTCTCGTCGGGAAGTACAAATTGCTTTCGTGATTCTTTCTCAACTTCAATGATTCCAAGGTACAACTTCTTCTTGGCTCTTTTTTTCTTTCTTTATTCTCCAATTGATTGTGCTTGTTTAGATAAGCTTTCAATTTTTTTTTCCTGTTTAAATATATCCAGTCGCAAAAGTAATTTTACTAATTAAGGGCCCTAATTTTTTTAATTTTCAGACATAAATTCTGATAGTATTTCAGTCATAAATGAATTATTCGGGTTTGGTTCGGCGAGATTAAAAATTGGTGATTCGGGAATAATTCGGGTATAATTCGGGAATAATTCGGGTATAATTCGGGAATGATTCGGAATTATGTGTTTATAACTTATAAAACTCAGTCTGGCAATAGAGAAAAAAAAATAAAACCATAAAAAAAATGTTCTGGGAAAAATTCGCGAATAATTTGTGAAAGTCAGGAAAAAATTGTAAAATTCGCTAATTATTCGATTTTAATTCGGTCGAAGTTTGGTCAACCGAATAATTCGGTGCTCGGTTTGGAATCACCCAAAAATCGAATTATTCGGATATAATTCGCGAATGTTGTGACTATTTATGTATCCACGGTGTTTTATTTTTGAGAAGTTGGTGAGAAGCACTTTAAGAGTTGGTAATTTTCCCTAATTGAAATTAAACTAATCTTGTGGTACAAATTTCTTCTAGGAAAAAGTTAAAAGATTTGGTGAAAGTTGAATTGCAGTGAGGACGACATTCTGCTACTCTCAAGTGGGCCCAAATGCAAGGTTAGATGCTACTTAATTAATTACCACATTTCCACTTTGATCCCACATTTATCCGAAATTTTTATTCTTACCATAATCGAAAAAAAAAAAAACCAAAACTCCCCCGTTTTGGGGATTTCCACATTTACGGGGGACCGCAGATTGGCTTAGAGGTCGTGCTTTTGGGGACCTCTAAGCCAATCAGCAGGCCCCCATAAATGGGCCGCATATTGGCTGTGCGGCCCGGGTAAATATCGAAATCCCCCAAAACAAACATGGGTGTTTTGGTTTATTTTTTTTTCGATATGGTATTAAAAAAAAATCGGCACATATATTTCTCTGTTTATTTGGTAAAAGGTTATGTGCACAAATCCAGACCCCTTGCTCAAAAACTTCCCATTCAATCTGTCTTTTATGTTTGGTAGCATGGTATTAATTTGTGTTTTTTTTTTTTTTGGTTTATGGACAGATTTAAACTTTATTAGATCAACAATTTGTATTTGTCTTTTTGGGGGTTTAGGAGTCATAGCTTAGGATCAATTTTTTTTTCTGTATTAAAGCTCAGAAAGACAGTTCCTGATACCAAAAATCTAAACTGCAATTCAACTTGTATATTCTTCATGTTTTCACATGCTTCTATTGTATTATTTGGTGTTTAAGGAACACATTTAGGCTTTCACACAGAATATTATCTAAGCATTTACTGCAGAATTTTACAAACTTAAGTCCAGTATTTCTAAATTAATTGTTATTCTTGTCTTTTGAAATTTACAGAAGAGTTTTAAATGGTAAAAGCTACAAGTTTTAATTATCTGCAGAGTTTCATAACTGTTTCGTCTATCATATAATTTATTTTTTGAATTCTTCGTTTTTCAAAATTTGGAAGGGCTACAATGCCGCAAATATTGGTTTGCGATGGTAATATTTGATAAATTAAATGTGGAAAAGCATATTATTTCTTTTTTTCTTTTTTTTTGAAATCCAGGTAGTGAGTATTTTAGTATACTCAATATATTGCTTTTAGTTATTGACTGAAAAATGCTAATTGGTGTTACATATTTAGTTAAATTGGTCTTCTCCTTTAAAATATATTTATTGTCTTAAGATTCAGTCAATGACAGTATATTTACTTACAGAAGAATTTACAAAGAAGTATTTTTTTTTTGTCCCTTGAAGGTATGGATTTGGAGATTTCCTTCTGAAGATAAATGCCAACGTATGGAGCTTTTTACATTACATATTCTCGTATCTCATCCTTATTCTTATTTCAGATTCAGTGAGGCTATGGTTCAATATCTTCGTTTTCAAAATTCAAATAGTCGATCTGAACCGTACAACATGATCTCCATTGTACTTGCAAACTAAATTTAGTATTTGTTTACTATTTTTTTAGATAGATAGAAAATCACTACTTCTGAATTATCTAGAATCTTTAGATCAAGTGATTTTCTACCAATCTAGAAAAATAGTAAAAAAATTGTAAAAAAAAAGATAAAATTTGATCTACAAGTATATATATTTTAATTTGGAGATCATGTTGAATCACATCGGCTCTTTGAACTTTGAAAAATGATATATTGATCCATAGTATGAATCAATCTGCGCAGGCCTCACTCTTTCAGATTTATTTCTGTACTCTTTTAGGAGCTAAGATATATATTCACTGTTATATATATTTTTTTAATTATTTTTAAGGTCGGTGGAATCAACTCAATCTACCAAGCTTTGGAGGCGGGCAAGTCTATTCCAATGGTTCAGCAAAAGGCTACGCTAAATCTGGTACTTGACATGTCACTTGATTCTTTTAGCCACTATGACATGTCATCCATTGCAGCTGTAAGAGAAAGATCATCAATCTTTTGATCTTTTCCTTAAAATTTTATATGAGTTTATAATTTGACGTGGTTAGGATATTAACAGGGGCGGACCCACATGGTTCCAGGGGCTATGGATTTTGAGTTTTTAGTGAAGATCTATTGGTCCCGACTTTGCCCCCCCTCTGGATGTTCGATTTATAATTTTTGTTAAATTTAGGGTTAAAATCAAAATAATTTCTCTTAAATTATGATTGATAATTAGAATATAAGTTAGAACATAAGAAATTACAAGTCAAAGTACTATAAAGTATAAATCAAAGCATTGTTTTTTATCGCGTACCCAATTAGTTATTGGATTTAAATCCGATTGATATATTTTTGCAGCCCCCTCCCCCAATCGAAAATCCTGGATCCGCTCCTAGATCTTAAGACCTACGTATTTAATTAAAGATATCAGTATTGATAATCCACCTTGTTAAAATATTGCCAGGTGCTGACGGCCTGACGAGTCATCAGGAGACTGGAGTTTGCTCTCTCTATTGCTCCCATTGAACCATTTGTTCTCTCAGCACAAAGCATCTTTTACCACCTCTACAACCAATGAGGGTGTTTGGTGTTTGAATTGCGAGGTAAAAGTTAGCATTTGCTAGAGAGTTTTTGTAGGTTCAATTAGTTATCTAATTTTAGAGGGAAATAAAATATCCACGGCTTTTTCATGGTTTTTGTAACAATATATGTTTTGTTTAAAATCAGTGTGTATGTAATATTGGCAATAACAACTTGTAGCATTTATGTTAAGCCGTTCCGAGTTCCGACTTGTGTATGATATCTTTTGTTGTTTTATAATCAGAACAGGTTTGAATTTAGATTACCAGCATGGTGGTGCGAATTTAACGTACTGACATGGATCTTCTATTTTGTTTGTTTGATCAGGTTTATGTCAATGCAATTTTGGTAGGAACTTATTAATGTCCTGTTGTCACAGTAAAGAAAACAGCATTTGCATAAAGGTGTGAGTTGTAAAACAAACAAGACCAGGGACCATCTTGTAATATGGCAGTCCATACTCCCTAGCTTCTGAATAACTTAATCTCTGGATTTTTTTTCATGCTCTGGCATCACAGAGAGCTAATTTGTGTATATGCTGTTTATTTGTTTGTGCTGCTTGATGTAATCGCGGCCTCTTAGTGATGTTTGGTAATAGTTTGCTGTTGATTACAGCATGCATGATTCATCTATTTATGTGCACACAAAATGTTTGATGAATTAGCGGAAGTATTTCTGTACCAGGATTTGTACCAGTAAAAGTTTTCGCTTATCAACAAGATTATGGAGCTTAAGCCAAGAAAATTGAAGAAAACAATTATTTACACAAAAATTGAATTTACGCTGACATGCATTCCATAACAGAACTAACTTCACCAGCTACATCTAACACAAATTATTAGAAACATCTGTTTTCTATCATTTGTGTAACAAGAAGTGGTCGTTTGGTACAGTGGTACTATGTTCACCATTAATTTCCCTATCCCTTGACATCCTCTGCTCTTCCCCATAGCACCATGTACATTCCCCCAAAATATAGCAACCGCATCTATCAAGCTTAGGAGAATATTTGTCTCTGAGATTTCTGGTAAGTTTAAGACCGTATATAAAATGACCTTACACACATAAAATGACCATTAAACAAGAATATCACTTTATTTTAAGTTTACAAAATTAAGGTACGAGGAATAAATGATGGTAAACCTCAACATATAAAATCTACATTTAAATTTTAAACTAAACATTTTGAAATATTCAATTAAGAGTGAGTCTATGATACTATGCATATTACGATTTGGCCCATAATACAACTCAATATTCGACTTTTCAAAATCCTAACGGTCGATCCGAACCGTTCATCTTGTTCAACATATTAATATGTATTTGGAGACCAAATTTTACATTTTTTGAAATTTTTTTACTATTTTTTTAGATTTATTGAAAATTACTGTTTTTGGATGGTCCAGAATTTTCAGATCAAGTGATTTTCTATCCTTGTTCGTTGAATTAAATTTAATAAAGATATTATAATTAGGAAATACCTAATTCAACTTGAATTGATTCAAAACTTTGTACTTGAATGCGAAAGGAAATCAATAGAAGTAAACAAGTTTATAGATAGAACTTAGAACAATTTGGTCTATCAGTAGGTGAGTAGATACCAGTACCTTACCAAACGACATACACTGGCAACACCAAAGACGGTTTATTTCACATTCTTTCCAGCATAGCCTAATGAATCATCGTTATATATTGTTATATATTGTTCTTTAAACGCAGAAGTAAGACAATATTGTGTGATTATGTAATGTGTTCAATGCAAATCTGAGAATATAAGGATCTTGATGGATTCGAACCATCATCCCCTTGAGGTTTCAGGGACTCTAGCCAAATGTATTTGAGCTAAAGATCCATTTTACAAGGTCAACAAATGAACAGAGAAATTACCCTTATATTCAAAAGGGATCTTTCACATCACAGGAAACAACTAAATTACGTACCCATTCATTCACTGTCACACCCTGTAATATTTTATATCAGCATCAGATCAACCATCAATCACGTTACATGGTCCTTCAGCACTGCCTAGTATAGATCTCCCTCCCCATCATGGCTCCATTCTCCTATCTTTTTGGCCTCAGCAAACCCTAGAATCAATCTATGGGGCTAAGGTAATGACTATGATGTGTTGAGAGAGGATGGCAATTATCCCTGTTGAGATTAATGCTAATAGTCCAAATGTTGCCTTGTTCATCTTTGAAAAAGGCAAATTTGAACAGAATGAAATTTTGCCTTTTTCAAAGATGAAAAAATGTTATTTGCAGAATAATGACTAAATTAAGAACAGAATTTAAATAGAAAAAAATAACCTCATATAAATATGAGTATGGACCTTCAACAAAGTCTGAACATACAAACCAATTTTTTTTTACAGAATAATTACAAAATTAAAAACAGAATTTAAATAGAAAAAAAAAAACTTGTACTCTCTGGTTTGTATGTTCAAACTCATAATTATTGAAGGTCCATTCCCATATTTATGTAAGTATTGAAAACACCATACCCAACAAATGATCAATCTGACAGACTATCAACAGGACCAAAATATATGGTGTGGACATGTAGCCCATTACTACCTAAAATAATATGGAAGTACCAAAATTCAAGTATTCTCCAATTATTCAACAATAATGAATAATTCGGATGAATGGAACCACCAACCAATACACCCCTTCAAATTGAGACAAGTACTAAAGAGGTGAGACTTTAATCTTTCTTATCTTGCTAGAAAATTATTCTATTACACATCCTTCCCCTCTAGTGATAGAATAAAATCATTAGAAGCACTTCAGTTCAAATGTAACAGAATTACTTTTAGCATAAGACATAATATTATTAATTATTAAGACAATAATAAATAATAAAATTAAAGAAATACCTGAAGGCTTTCACTGTAAATAAAGCACCATCGATCTAGGCCATCTAAAGCCTTTGCTTGTCATCCAGGTAAATAAAACATCCAGCAACAGGTTTTTTAATTGTCATTCTTAGCTAGTGACCCAAGTTTTACTGTTAATAAATTGACAGTTGACAGTGTAGGATCAGGAACTGGCTGCGCCCATTATATTAAATATTATAATGGCAATATAGATGTTAAATTATGCTCATTTCGAATAAAGCTTCTAATAAAGCAAAATTCTTTGGTTCACAAATGAAGTTATGAATAAATATCAACATCAGATTTTAATCACACTAATTGGGCAACTTAGGTCCCCTATTTAGGTTCTTTTAAAATCTTCTAAGGATCATGATGGATTCGAACCATCACCCCCCTGTAGAAACAGGAACTCTGTCCAATGCTTTTGAGCTAAAGATCCATTTGGAAAGGCAAAACTATTGTTAATACTATACCATTCATTCATCAAGGGCAACAACACTTACCATCCACATTGATGTTCCATGAGAAACTTGAGCATTCTAATCTAATGTAATACCTTTCTTATAATCAACACATTATCCCCAATCAAACATATAGATGGAACCTACAGATAACACCAAAAGTTCATATGGACAGATGATAACCATATGCCAGATTGACACCAATGCAGAAACCAAGTCAGGATAAATACAATATAAATGTTTTTACAGAATAATAATTTAACAGAATTTCAATAGAAAATTAACGTGATATAAATATGGGCATAAACCTTCAATATAGTCCCAGCATACAGATAAAACTTGGAGATGAAGAAAACACATTCCCAACAAATGATTAGCCTCTCTAATATCCCATCAACACAACCAAAATGTATGGAGGGCAAATATTACCCTTCACTACCTATTAAAGTTGAATAGTAATAAATAATTACAACTCATGATAAAAAATAAAAATAAAAACGTTAAACAAAATTGAGCAAGGACTTGAATTAAAATATCCACTGCAAACTAAAACAGATGTCTAAAAAACACCACCTGTGCATAATCCTATCAAATGATCAACCATTTCAATACCATCAACAGGACTAACATATATAGAGCAGAAATGTTGCCCATCAATAATTACAAAATAATCTAGCAAATAATTTACTGATCTGAAACAAATAAAATTTTCATAATATTAGAACTCACATCTTAATGACACAAGAACAAGAAACACTTCAGGTATGAGAATCAATGTAACTAACCAAATACCAACTGCAAGAACAGGGCTATTAACATTTGCCAAAAAAAAATAAAAAATTCAAAATAATCTGTAAAACCTGTACATATTTAAAATTAAATTAACTATATCCATATTTCTTACTGCTTGCAAATTATTTGTATGTTTCAACTATTATTTGATTTTCAACTATTCATGTAGTCATTTAATCACTTGACAGAACAATAGAAATTTGCTTAAATATATTTTTATTGTAAAAGGTGTATTATCAGCAATTGGATTCAGTCCTTGTAAAAGGTATATTATCAGCAACTTATGTAAACCAATTTTATTTAATTGAAATTAAACCTTCAGCTTTGAGTTATACCTTGACATATTAGTTCTGTAGGCTTTTAATTGCAAGGAAGCCATCATCAACACAATTTATTAAGCAGGTTGTGTAGCAATCAGGTACTATGTCGAGAAAATCAATGGAGAAGAGATAGAGAGAGAGAGAGGCACACACAGAGGGAGAACCTGGGGGTAAAAAATAACTTCCCCATGGGATCTCCCTCGAAACAAAGGAACTTTTTTATTAATATGGTTGACCTGCCATGCGAGCGCACCCAACATGGCAAAGGTCTCTATGTACAAAACATATACAAGATATCAGATTTGAAAAACTTACAACTGTAACAGTACATACTTACCCAAACCTTCCAGTTGATAGATCTAAGCATACGACTCAGCATCTCAACCACAAATCGAGATGCGATGCGATGCGATGCGATGCGATGCGATATGCGATAAACTGGCATGGAACAGATTCGTTTCTTCAAGCAAGTCTCCCGTCAATCAAATAAACACCGCTCGAAATCGCGAAATCGGAGCAGATAACGAGGTAGATTTGTTTGATCAGATCGATCTGACTTGTAAAACCAGATCTGAAACTGATTTCGAAAGTCCTGCCGTAATATTTCAGATCATCGCGCTTCCTAAAATAGATCTCCCTCTGCACCGCCGCTCAATTCTCGTATCATTTCGGCCTCATCAAACCCTAATTTCGAATCTATCTGTGGGGGTTTGGATATTTATGAAGAGGATAAAATAGAGGTGTTTATTGGTTTTTCTTGTATAGGTTTATGGATTTATATAGCAAAATTCTAAGTCGGTTTATAGAAGTCTCTCGATTTTTCAAGAACCAGATCTATCCACGCGTCAAGATGTTATTGGAAGCACCACAAGGGGACCCGCGCCACGTCAGTAAAAAAGTATATAAAAAGACAGGCTGTTTTGGCGTGATTCGCGTGAATAGCTTGGTCGGTTTCATTAATTTTCATTTGCTGAAAATATCATGCCTTACGTCGAGTTTTTGGTATATTTCCGGGGGCGCTGTTGGATTTTAGGACTAGAGAAATAGATGGGCCTAAAAGCCCAAAAATCCAGACAATTTTAAGATGGACCGAATTCAGCCCATGGATAAAGGCTTTTCCTCAAAAAAAAAAAAAAAAATTCATACCAATATTAGCACAGACAATTTTAAAATTCATGATTAAATACGTACGAATACGAACAGACTAATACGTACAAAGACATGCATGTATAATAGAGATATTTATTGCAGTATTTTTTTGGTTCTCAGATTGATTTGATTCAGTGCCTTTTACAATAAAACGTGCCAGCAGGGCAACTATGCGCACAGATGAAATCATTATTACGTTTTTATTATTTTCATCAAACAAGAATAATTCAATTTGTATTCACAAGATGCATATATTCTTATGCGCTTTTAGTTTGTTTACAGCTGAATGTTTTTAAAAACACTTGTTGTCTAATCTTATGTAACAGCTATTATAAATTGAGCCCAGTAACATAGAATAGCTCCAAAGAAAATTGTAACATTTTTTTTTTTTAATTAGGAAACTTAAATTTACCATATAAAAATTTTTATAATTAATTTTCTTTCTATGATGAACATTCTAGCGAAGGCACCGTTGTAACATTAACAGATTTACTGCAGTTCAAGCCCACAGAAATGTGAGAAAACAGGGGGAGAGAAAAAAAAAGCATTAAATTCACACATTTCCAAAGAAAAGCGTAATAACGTGCAGCAATCGTGCTGTAATAACTCCTGTACCGGATCAGTATGTGGAGAATATCCACCATTCGCTACATAGATGATTTCATTACTATAGCTACAGAAAATCAACTTTATTTTAGCTTCAGTTTTTTTTTCTCGTTATATAATCTGTCCTCCGTCTCTTCGTTTTTCTGTCAAAATTAGATCTCCTTTTAATTCTTGTCGGGAAGTACAAATTGCTTTTGTGATTCTTTCTCAACTTCAATGATTCCAAGGTACAACTTCTTCTTGGCTTTTTTTTCCTTACCAGTAGACCCGAATTTTTTTTAATACCATAATAAAAAAAAATAAACCAAAATACACCGGGGATTTCGATATTTGTTCGGACCACATAGTCTATGTGGTCCATTTATAGGGGACCGTAGATTGGCTTAGAGGTTCCGAAAGCATTAAAAAATGCAATGTAATATTGAATATATTTAAGTTTTCGGGACTTCTAAGTCAATCTATGCCATCTCATAAATAGACCGTAGATTGGCTGTGCGACCCGGATAAACGTAGAAATCCTCCAAATCGGAGGTGATTTGGTTTATTTTTTTTTCGATTATAGTAAGAATAAAAATTTTGGCCAGTAGACTGTTGTTGTTTAGGTAAGAGTTTTTTTTTTTTAATATAACTAATTACTGAGAAATATGACATCATAATCATATTTAGAACTTTTGCTGAATTAGCAAAAACTTTGCTTAAAGAGAAGATCTTCCTGCAAATTAGCTAGTCTGGTGTACTAACCGGATAATTTTTTTTTCTATATTGCTAATTATATATATATATTTTTTTCTTTTTACATACAATATCTAGTCACAAAATTAGTTGTACTAAGGTTCTTACTAGGATCATGGTTATTATTATTTTTGTTTTGTAATTTTCAGACATCAATGTACTCACTGTGTTTTATTCTTGAGAAATTGGTGAAAAACACTTAATAAAGAGTTTCCCTTATTGAAATTAAACTAATTATCCTGTGGCACAAACTTTTTTTAGGAAAAAATTAAAAGATTCGGCGAAAGTTTAATTGCAGTGAGAACGACATTCTGCTACTCTCAATTGGGCTCAAATGCAAGGTTAGATGCTACTTGATTAATTACCATTTTCCGCTTTGATCCGTCATTTTCTTCTCAAAGAAGTTCCCTTTCAATCTATCTTTAATGGTTGGTATGATACGATGATGTTTCTTTTTACATTTAGTTGTTCCTCAAGCCTTGGATATATCACAACAGTCGGTGCTGTACAATACTGATGAAGTAACTGTGCGTAGTCTCAATGGATGTCGTGTGGCTGACATGATTCAAGTTATCTGCTTCAAAGTATCTTTTTTTGTTCTCATTATAAAAGATTAAATTGGTCTCTTTTTTCTAATTTTGTTCTGTAATCTGTAACTATTGATTTTTTTCGCCTTGTAGAGTTTCCGTACTACGCTGAGGTGTTTGAAATATTGGGCTAAGAGAAGAGGCGTAACCAGATTCTTCCGTGTGTATATTCAGTGGCGTTGGCCCGACCCTGTGATGCTTTGCGCAATAGAAGAAAATAAAGAACTTGGTTGTACTGTGTGGGACCCACGCAAGTTCCATGGGGACAGGAAGCACCACATGCCCATTATAACCCCTGCATATCCCTGCATGAATTCAAGTTATAATGTCTCATCGATCGAGTATTCTTCGGGTTATGATGGAGCAGTTTAATCATGCCAACAAGATATGCCAGGTACATCATTTGTATTTATCAGATAATTTTATTTTCTAGAAGGTAGATCTACGCAATCTACTAACCATAAAAACAACAACTCAGTTGCTATTACCTAATTAAGAATGTTCTTCTACGTAGAACAATGCCGCAAATATTGGTTGCGATACTAATATTCACTGAATTAAATCTACTACTTGACTTGTCAGCTTTATGGTTTCTATTGTAAATTAGGCAATCCCTTATTTCGTGCTCTTGTTGTCAGGAAAATTATATTGGAATTATTACCCCATAATCTTTGCTTATGACATTGAACTGAATGCCGTCAATGAGTTCAAACTTCAAAGGCTCCGAGGTTAACATTCTGCTACTCCCTAAACTAGGTTCTTCTCGAAATCCAGGTTCTTCCTTGGAGAGACATTCCCTATACCAGTCTGCCTCTTGCTGGTACCAATCATATGCGGCTCTGGCCTGGCTGCCTTGACAGAGTTTATTGGGGCCATGATTTCGAACTTGCCCTTCGTCTTCAGAAACATATTCTCGAAGAAGAGCATGAAGGGTAAAAAGGTCTAAATTAATAAATTATGGGCTGCTGGGTGGCAGAAGGCCGTCACAGACATGAATTCGCATCCTCTGAGATATCTCATATTTTGCTCGACTTTTTGGAGAATCTCAACCGTTCAAATACATTCTGCATGAATCTCAAAGCTCAAATGATACTGGCCTCCGCGCTATCCCCGAATAGGCACCGGACACGTCAGTCACGCAAAATATGAGATATCTCAGAGGATACGCACTCCACAGGTTGGCAGCACAGAGCATCTTTTACCCCCTCTACAACCAATGAGGGAGTATTTGGTGGTGATTAGAGAACATGTTCTAATAGGGTAGTGTTCAAATTGGGAAGTCATAGTTGGTGTGTTGCTGGAGAGTTTTTGCATCTTCAATTAGTCATCTAATTTGAGAGGGAAATAGAATATCCGTGTCTTTTTCATGGATTTTGTAACAATGTATGTTTTGTTTAAAATCAGAGTGTATGTAATTTTGGCAATAACAGCTTAGAATATCATATATCTACTAGCCACATTTTCTTTTTCTTTTTCTAGTGCTATATTTAACTTTGTTTTATTTGACGACAAGTCCCTGTAATGTATGAATGGCTATTTTGTTGCTCTTGCACATTATATTATTATGTGAACTTCGGATTATTTTGGTTGCAATTTGTAATGAGTGAATATAAAATTATTTACCACCTGTTACTCATTTTTTGGGGTAACGGTGTCAAGTCCTACCCTGTCTACAACATGAATCTCTGATTATTTCTATAGAACAAAGGTTGATAATTCACTTGGCTAAAATGTACCAACATGGATGTCCTATTTGCAATTTTGGTAGTAGCTTATTAATGCCTCGTTGTCAGACAGTAAAGAAAACAGCATTTGCATAAAGCTGTGAATTGTAAAATCAAACAAGACCAGGGACCATCTTGTAATTTGGTCATGGACCATACTCCCTAGCTTCTGAATAACTTAAACAAACAATTCATCTTGTAATGTGGCATCGCAGAGAGTGAAAGAAAGGGCAGTGAGAGAGAGAGGAAGAAGCAACATGATATCAACCGTTCTGTTGAAAGGGTTGAGCTAGACTGCAATTTTTTTTCCAGAGAAAGTGCCTACTAAAATGTGTATATGGTGTTGATTTGTTTGTGCTGCTGAGGTATTTGCCGTTTGGTAGTGTTGTTTGGTAATGGTTTTCTGTTGATTACAGCATGCGCCTTTCATCTATTTCTGTGTGAAGCGACAGGATTTATCCCATGTCACATGGATCACTCCTGATTCTCTTGTTTTGCGAAAAAAAAAATTCACATATCAACAAGATAATGGGGTTTAAGCCAGAAAAATTTTAGAGATCTGGTGTAAGTTGAATGGAATGTACGATAAAAGACCGTACATAAAATGACCATTAAACAAGAATATCATATTAATTAACAGTTACATATTAATACAGAACCAACAATCATCTAAAAATTTTCAAATTTAAGTTTACAAAAATTAAGGTACGAGGAACAAATGATGATAAAGCTTTACATCACAAATAGGAAATTCTGTCACATATAAGGATCTTGATGGATTCGAACCATCATCCCCCTGAAAGTTTCAGGGACTCTGTCCAAAGGTATTTGAGCTAAAGATCCATTTCAAAAGGCAAACAAATGAGCAGATAATTACCCTAATATTCAAAAGGGAGCTTTTCATATCATAGGAAACAACAAAATTAAAATTACATATCCATACCCATTCATTCATCAGGGAGCATGTGACCTCAAAGAGTCATTGAGTTGTTTAACCAGAAGTATTCAAAGTACTAAAAAGCCCAAATGTAAGCACCCTTTTCAAATTAATGAAACAGAATGAAATTTGATTTTTCTAAAAAAAGAACATTTGCAAACAGAATATTATAAATTATTAAGACAATAATTAATAATAGATTTAAAGAAATACCTCAAAGCCTACACTGTAAATAAACCACCATGATGTTGGCCATATCTAGAGCCTTTGCTGGTCATCCAGGTAAAAAATTAAAACATCCAGCAGCAAGTATTTTGTTTGTCATTCCTTGCCATTCATTCCTTCATTCTTCCTGCATACTATCATTATCAACGCAGCACGTGACCCAAGTTTTACTTTTAATAAATTGACAGTTTAGGGTCAGGAACTGCCTGAGACTATCATATCATATTAAATTAAAAGGGTAATATGAATGTTAAATTTTGCTAATTTCAGCTAATGCAAAATAATTGGGTGCTTTGGTCATTGGTAACCAAATAGCTCTGGAAACTATCAGTTACATTAACTTCCTCTTGTTTAATTGTCAGTTACTATAATTACAGTTACATGTATTATATAATTTTCAGATTAAAATTACGAAAGGTGCAAGGTACACATGATGATCTTGATGAATTTCAATATTTCTATCTTTAATTGAATAAGATAGAATTAATATGTATGAGGATCTTGATGAATTCGAACCATCACCCCCCTGTATCACCCCCCAAGAAATAACATTCACATGATGAAAGAAATCATGAACCCTATAAATTAGACCCAACAAATGATTAACCTTTCTAATATCCATCAACAGTACCAGAATATATGGAGGGGAAATTTTACCCATCCCTACCTTAAAATATATAAAATTACAAAATAACCAACATTCAAGAAGTTGGATTGAACAAATTGGCCTATGGAAAGATACATTGGCCTATGTTGTAAAAGAATCAAAGTGCAAGCAACTAAATATGCAAAGATACATTGTCCATCTTAACAGATCAATAATGTAATAAAAAACAGAATTGAGCTAGGATCTTAGTCTCCACTGCAAACTAGAACTTGAGACCTAAAAAAGAGCTCTTCTGCATATTCCCATATCAAATGATCAACTATTCCAATACCACAAATGTTGTCCATCACTAACTAAGAAAATATAGAAGCACAAAAATTGCCAACAGTGATGCATTTTTCCAATTGTTCAACTATAGTAGATTATCAACTTAATATATAACCTTTCATAAAGGAAAAATAGAAATCTGCAGCTTCGTTAAGTTCACTATGCTTCACATAGATAAAAAAAATTGCAAACCAAGTGCAAGGCAGTTATTACCAGATCCAAAAATTATAAGATCTCACCCTTAATGAAATAATCTAGCAAATAACTTACTGATCTGTAACAAATAAAATTTTCATAATATAGGTACTCACATCTTAATGACACAAGAACAAAAATCACTTAAGATATAATTAATGTAACTAACCAAATACCAACAACAAAAACAGGGTTATTAACATTTGCCAAAAGACATTCAAAATAATCTGGCAAAGCCTGTACATATTTTAAATTAAATTAACTATTTCCATAATTCTTACTGCTTGCAACAAACATCAAATAACTCATCTATTTGTATGTTTCAACTATTATTTGATATTTCAACTACTCATGCAATTACTTAATCACTTAGACAGAATAACAGAAATTTGCTTAAATATATTTTATATTAGTTATATATCATTAATCTGGATGCAGTGGTTTTATTATTATAACATCCTACAACAAGGTATATTATCAGCAACTTATTTAACACGAATTTATTTAATTGTAATAAACCTTCAGCTTTTGAGTTATACCTTGAAATAGTAGTTCAGTAGACTTCAACCAGGTACTCTGTAGAGAAAATCTATGGAGAAAAAGAGGAGAGAGAGAGAGAGACACGCACACACAGAGGGATAACCTGGGGGTAAAAAATAACTTCCCCAAGGGATCTCCCTCAAAAAAAGGAACTTTTTTATTACTATGGTTGACCTGCCACGCGAGCTCACCCAACATGGCAAAGGCCTCTTACAAAACATATACAAGATATCAGATCTGAAAATCTTACAACTGCAACAATACACACTTACCCAAACCTTCCAATTGATAGATCTAAGCATACAACTCAGCAACTAGGTCGGCATTTTTCTAATTGTTCAACTATAGTTGAGTATCAACTTAATATAACCTTAGGGTATTAACTTAATATAACCTTACATGAAAGAAAAATAGAAGACATCTGCAACTTTGCAAAGTTCACTATGATTCACATAGATAAAAAAAATGGCAAACCAAGTAAAAAAGTGCAAGGCAGTTATTATTACCAGATCCAAAAATTATAAGATCTCACCCTTAATGAAATAATCTAATAAATAATTTACTGATCTACAACAAATAAAATTTCCATAATATTACTACTCACATCTTAATGCCACAAGAACAAGAATCACTTCAGATATGAGAATTAATGTAACTAAACAAATACCAGTACGAACGGGGTTATTAACATTTGCCAAAGACATTCAATATAATCAGTAGAACCCAGTACATATTTAAAATTAAATTAATTCCAAATTTCTTACTGCTTGCAACATATACCAAATAACTCATCTATTTGTATGTTTCAACTATTCATGTAATCATTTGATCACTTGACAGAATAACAGAAATTTGCATAAATTTATTTTATGTTAGTTATATATCATTCATCTGGATTCAGTGGTTCTATTATTATAACTTAACACAATTTTATTTAATTGTAATTGAACCTTCAGCTTTGAGATATACCTTGAAATAGTAGTTCAGTAGGCTTTCAATTATAAGGCATCCATCATCAAACGCTATTTATCGAGAAGGTAGTGCAGCAATCAAGTACTCTGTAGAGAAAATCTATGGAAAAAAGGATAAAGAGAGAGAGAGAGAGAGAGAGAGAGAGAGAGAGAAGCGCACACAAAGAGGGAGAACCTGGGGTAACAAAAAACTTCCCCATGCGAACTCCCTCGAAACAAAGGAACTATTTTATTACTATGGTTGACCTGCCATGCGAGCGCACCCAACATGGCAAAGGCCTCTATGTACAAAACACATAAAACATATACAAGATACCAGATCTGAAAAACTTACAACTGTAACATTACACACTTACCCAAACCTTCCGGCTGATAGATCTAAGCATACGACTCAGCATCTCAACCGCAAATCAGTAAGTCGTTGTATTTCAATTCCTCCGAGATGCGATAAATTGGAATGGAACAGATTCGTTTCTTCAAGCAAGTCACCCGTCAATCGAATAAACACCGTTCTAAATCGCGAAATCGGATAAACACCGTTCGTAATCGCGAAATCGGAGCAGATAACACGAGGTAGATTTATTTGATCAGATCGATCTGATACTAATTTCGAAAGTCGCGCTGTAATCTTTCAGATCATCGCGCTAAAATAGATCTCCCTCTGCACCGCCGCTCAATTCTCGTATATTTCGGCCTCATCAAACCCTAATTTCGAATCTCTCTGTCGGGGTTTGGGTATTTACAAAGAGGATACAATAGAGGTGTTTCTTGGTTTTTCTTGGGTAGGTTTATGGATTTATATAGCAAATTATAAGTCAGTTTATATTTTCTACGCGGTTCTCGATTTTTTCTAGGACCAGATGAATCCACGCGTCAAATGTTTATTGGAAGCACCACGATGGGACCCGCGCCACGTCGGTATAATGGTTGGACCGAGACCGACAACGACTTTCTAAGCTATTTCAAAATAATAAAAAAGAGTATATAAAACGACAGGCTGTTTTGGCGTGATTCGCGTGAATAGCTGTGTCGGTTTCATTTGGGCTTCCTTCAATACAAAAGGAGATTTTCTTTTGGGCTTGCAATTACTTACTTTTAAATGGGCTAATCTGAAAAATTGGTATGAGATGCAATTAATGGGCTTTGGTACCTTTGTATGTTGAATTCACATACCCTCAGGTTACCGGACTGAGTACAATTGAATCAGACGGCCCAAAATTGTTCTATTTAACTTTACACGAATCTCGAAGCACAAATAATCCTGCCCCCTGTCATCCCGAATCCCAACCGGCTGAGAGTAATTCTAAGCCGTCCGTTTCGATTGTGTTGAGTCAGGTACCTGAGAGGATACGAATCCAAGTTAGTTACCGGACGCATTTTAGGACACTAGAGATATAGATGGAAACTTCGCAATTCAAATTTTTTTTATTGATTCATATAGATCGGAATCCTCGTTAATTAAAAAAAAAAGAAATTGTAACATTTGTCTTCTATTTAATTTGTTATTTTCTCAAGTATTGTGCAGTGTGCACATTAAGGTCAATATTTAACGTCCAAAAGCAATAACAATAGTTTTGCTCCTTATTAAATTCAATGATAAATAAAATTAATAGGTTGTTATATATTTTTCATTTTTATTAAAATTTATTTGACATTAATTTTAACTTATTGAACATTAAAAGAAAAAAATAATTTCAGTATTAATGTCTCATGTTAATTTTATATTTTTGCCTTACCATAATTTTTTATCCATTTTTTCTATATTCTTAGTAAAAAACAAGCTTATGAAGAAATATCTAAAATTCCGAACTTATTCAACGGATTCGCCCAATTCTGATTTCATGGTCTAGTGACCAATTCCAATTCCAATTCTGATTTTGATTTTAATAACCATGGAACCAACTTCACCAACCACATAAAACACATGTTATTCAAGAGAAACATCTAAGGCCTTGTTCGGCTAAGCACTGTGCGTCTGGGAAAAAAAAATTCACTCAGAGTAAATTTTTTTTTTCCACGCGCACAGTATTTCGCCCATTCAAATTGAACCTAAATCCAAACTCATTCTCGTTCCCACTTGGCAGCCGAACAGAATCTAAATTTCTATATTTTGCATATTTACAAGAAGTGGTCGTCTGGTACTATGTTCACCATGATTTTCTTTGCCATCTAATGATATAGTTACTTCTGAAACACCTACAATTTCAACTGGCTCTTCTCCCTCTCCCTTGACTTCCTCTGCTTTTCCCCATAACACAGTGTACATTCCACCAAATATAGCAACTGTACCTATCAAGCTAAATACGAAAAAAAGGACTTTCTGAGAGATCTGGTATAAGTTTAATGGACTGTAATTTAAACAACCGCATACCACGTTGTGAAAAGTAAACATATAAAAGAAAAAAATCGAAACGCACCTTCCAATGTGGAGTTCCTCATGAAGTGTTATAGAAGCCAATATCACTGTGGTTACAGTATTGAGCGGCATAAACATGGCGCAATAAACAGGTCCTCTTACTGAAACGCACCAAGATTGAAGGTAATAACCTACCGCTGTTCCAAAAACACCCTGTATCAGAGACACCTTGATTCAGATCGATTAGTCAAAATGAACCAAGTATTCCTTAACTATATTGATTTTCAAATTATGAATAGGACTGAAGTGATAATTGGTCAGTACAAGTGAAGAAATATACCGAAAATAAGCAAGCTGAAAGCTCAGTAACAGTATTGATTTTCCAGGCACTTAAGTTTGGCTCCAGGAAAAACACAAATGTAGCTGATTGGAGTGATGAAAGAAAGCATAACCAAACTGTTTGTGGCAGGTGATCAATGTATTTACAAATTGGTACCTGATAGTGAATAAAAGATCAAGTACAAGAGCAAAATGAGAAGTTCATTTTAATGCTTGCAAGTAACCTCTAGCTGTAAGATGGAAATTATAACATAATAAAAAAAATTGAAACTTACAATACTTGTTTTGCTTAATCATAATTTTTTAGATGTGCAACATACTCATGCTTGGTATGAAAAATTATCTGACAAATGTCTAATCAATAAATGAAATATGATGCCAAAAAGTGTTCTTTATCACTTATGTAGATTGTATACAAAATCTGTTGTGATATTAAAATCATTTCGGCATTGATCGAAAGTCGAAAAATTTAAATGTTAATTAGCCAAATTGTGGCTGGGAGTACCAATTAGTTTCCAGATGCTCCTAATTTGATACATGATCTAAAACCCCCTACAATTATAGTCTTTTAATCCTGATAAGCATTGAATTGGTTGTCAAATCTGTTACATGTATAATGGAAATTTGATTAATATGGAACAACCACCTGTAATATGAGCCACAAAGACCAACAACTAGTTGCTCCAAGTAGGCAAACAACAGAAAGTACCCATCTGTAGCTTACAGAGTGCAAAGCTGTTCCAAAATTTTGATAAGCATTTGACAAATTTAGAACACCAGGGCCTTTATAGAAGGTCAGGATCATTGTTCCAGCAACACAAACTATAGTTCCAATTATCTTAGCCCATGTTCTCAAACTCCTTAGTTCCACCTTCTCCAATCTAGCAAAATTATGGAAAAATTATTGGTAATGAATTGTTGATTTCAATGTTGAGGGTTAAAATGTCTCGTGTCTTTCATACCTCATCATGCTTTCAAACAGTCGATGCAAACCGCTCAACATAATCTCAATAATATTAAAAAGAGATTGAAGACTGAATTTTAAATATTTTTTTTAAATTGTTCACTAATTTTTTTTAGATAGTTACAAAATCATTGTTTCTGGACCATCCAAAAACATTGATTTTGTACATATCTACAAAAATAGTAAAAAGTTTGCAAAAAGATATAAAATTTGGTTATGAATTATTGTTGACGTTATTAAATTTCAGGTTGTTCTCCTTTGAAGTTTAAAAATATGAAGGCTGAAACTTTTTTGGTTTATAAATTGATAGATAGCAACTGCAAACCACTACACTAAAATTTGGTGCATGAGGAATCCGGTGCCAGAAAAAGTCGCAATCTCTTTTTTGAGATTATATTTTTAAATTTGGGTAAATTCTCAAATTCAAACCACTAATCTTGTTCTTTATTATGATGGATGTGTCCATGTAAAATTTTTATAATTGCTGGAGTTCATTTTTATATAAGAAAACAGGTTTGGTAAAAAAAAAAAAAATTGGAAGAAAAGTACCCAACTGAAGCTGCCATCACAAATGTTATTACAGGTGTTATGTTAGACATAACAGATGTCAAGGAAGCATTCCCCAATTCCAGACCTATATAATGTAAGAGCTTGTTTCCGGTGCCTCTGTTGATTATGTGAAACAACAACAGTAAAAAGTTGCACAAAACGAGATATTAAACCATATTCTCAAACAGAAAATGTCAAGGATTAAAGTAGTTGTAATGTATTTACCCAAAAAATGCAGCAATAAAAATCAAACAAAAACCTTTCAGGCTGAGAGACATTCCAGTTACTCCTCTCCTGTGTATAATATATATTGAACTGTTATCAGAAAGGTTATCATATATGAGGAGGGATTCAATTACATTTTTTTTGGTGACACCGAGTTACACTCTCTATTTTCAAAGTTTTCAAAATTCAAATAGTCAATCCAAACCGTTCAATATAATGGATATATTAAACTGTGCTTGCAGATAAAATTTTACATTTTTACGAATTTTTTTACTATTTATTAAGTATTTAACAAAATCGTTATATTCAGACCATTGAATTTTTGTACCCATATTAATAAATAGTAAAAAAAAATATAAAATATGATTTGCAAACACATTTTAACATATCCATTATGTTGAATGGTTTGAATCAACTGTTTGGACTTTAAAAATATAGGGTGTAATCCGGTATCACCAAAAATGGTGTAATTGGATGTCTCCTCATCATATATACATAAGAGTAAAGCTAGCGTGTGACATGCTCATCAAGAAAGTTTGGTGAGCATAACTCCAAAAGTATATCGGATCGACGTCAAATGTCAAATCCAAACCGTTGAAATCCATGTACTTCATGAATGATGCATATATATGCAAAATTTTGAAAGTTTCGAGTTTATTTGCTACACGGTCAAGTGGTCAAAGAAATGAACATTTTATTATAAGTTATTTTATATATTCAATTTTTATTATTTCTTTGACCACTTGACCGTGTAGCAAATAAACTTGAAACTTTCAAAATTTTGCATGTATATGCATCACTCATGAAGTACATGGATTTCAACGGTTTGGATTTGACATTTGACGTCGATCCGATATACTTTTGGAGTTATGCTCACCAAACTTTCTTGGTGAGCATGTCACACGCTAGCTTTACTCCATACATAATATTCAAAAGTTAAAATGTCGCCTTAAAATTTTCTTATTAACAGTGAATAAGAATCTTTGGGCACAACTATTTCTTACTATGTAATAGTACAACTTTTCAGGTACCAGTAAATAATCAATTTAGAGTATACTTCCAAGAAACTTAAATATTTGTCCAAAATCAAACAGCTGATGCTGATTCCTTTTTTCTTTACAAGCAGTGGAAAATTTGGCAAATTCTCTCCCCACTGAATGAAATCAAATAACTGAATTCTAGTTGTTTTGGTCCTTCCTAACATGTATCTTCTGCCATGTAATTTTTTTCTTTGTTTGATGGAAATATTAGTAGGTATCTCCTACTAATTTCTTCTTTGGGGAATTATTTCATGTATACCCTTCGACAATCATGAAAATACGTATTGTCCCTTCAAAAATTCATACTGTCAAATTTATCCTTCCAAATTTTAAAAACTCACAAATTTTCGCTATTTACTATTTTTTATATTAGAACTCATATTTAATTTATGGAGTTTTAATTTTACCATTTTAAGAGAAATTTATTGTCTTTCAATTGATCGGTTTCTTAAGCCAAATGGTTCATTTTCCTATACTTGTGATGCACTAGCATATGCTTAAATTCCACTGTGTATGTGTTATAAGTCCAATTAGAAAACTAAGCCTTTTGCTTACATACGCTACAACTTTTTTTGATAAAGGATAAAATGAGAACTTCATAAATTTAAATGAGTTTTCATAGAAAAAAAATAATAAGTTGGGTAACGTTGTAAGGTTTTGAAATTTAGAAGGGTAAATATGAATTATAAATTTTAGAAGGGAAATACATAATTTTGAAATTTTGAAGGGTATACATGCAATTTCCCTTTTCTTTTTATTAAACCTCTTAAATTTTGATGACATAGAGGGCCATTATATGATCAAAGCCAGTGAACGCAAGTATTAAATTTTCTCGTGTATCTTTGATATTTGCTTCAAATTTCACAAATAAGCCCAGAAACTAATTAATTTGACCTCGCTAAAAAAATGCAGCTCTCCTATGCATAGTGACAAGATTCGTGTATTATACCCGAATAATTCGTTTTTTTGGTGAAGCTGAACCGAACACCGAATTATTCGGTTGACCGATTTAAACCCAAATATTTCTCTAATTTTACGAACTATTTGCCAATTTTTCCCGAATTTTTCTCAGAATATATATATATTTTTTGGTTTTCTTTTTTCTCTCTTGCAGGATGAAGATCTCTGGTCCGGATAATTTCAAATTATTCTCGAATTATTTTCGAATTATTCCTGAATCACGAATTTTTGACCTTGCCGAACCGAACCCAAATTATTCATTTGTCACTATGCTCCTACGCTACTGATCAAAACCAATTGATTCTCATAATAATAACATAATTAAAGTTATTCATACCCAAACCTCCAGATTAATTTCGATCAAGCGCTATATACATGCATAGTAGATAATTGAATAGAGTCCAGATAGAAATTTGATAGAGAGAGAGAGAGAGAGAGAGTACCCTCTGGAGAAAAATAAAGGAGGTAGAACAGCAAGAGAAGCAATAGACTGTCTATAGACAACAAAGACAAAGTTGCTGAAGCCTTGGTTGAATGCTGCCTTTCCAAGCAGATCCATCACTGAGAAGATGCACATCGTCGCCACCATCGCCAGGCATGGTTTGTAATCGTCCACAGAGAATCCCATCGTTCTGCTGTTTTTTTTTGGTTGCGTGCTCCACAGCTCCTGATTGTTTATGTTGAGAAGTTGACGAGGTTGGATGGGAACTCATGACTAGGTTTTTTTATGACTTCAGTACTCTTCACATGCCCCATTTTTTAGGATCCGTATCTTCCAGGTACCTGACTCAACACAATTGAAATGGACGGCTCCAGTGCTGATTGGGATGGCAGTAGGGGCAGTATTATTTGTGCTTTGAGATGCGTGCCAAGTTAAAATTTTCATTTTCGGAGCGTCCGATTCAATTCTATCAGTCACTGAGGGGATACAAATTTTTTTTTTTTTCTTTTTTTTTAAGAAGGCCCTCTACATTAACTCAAAAGGAAATCTTTTGAGTTAATGAATTTCAAATGTCTGATTTTAAATGGAACCAGTTCGATTTTTGCTTACAACTTAGAAAGTTCTTTAATATTAGTGTGAATCTAGTTCGCACGAATTTTAAAACATATCGGATAGTTGAGATTCATTAACTTAAGAGATTCTCTTTTGAGTTAATGCAGAGGATACGAATTTCTTTTTTTAAGAGGAGTTTCAAGTATATCTTTTAAAAACGTCAAACTTACGTATTTTCCATCTAAAGTTAATATTCTCATATTTACTCTTTTAAATTTCAAAAACTTTTAAATTCACTTTTAAATTCACTTATTTTATTGTTTTTTATATTAAAATTTATTTTAAATTTATGAAGTACCCATTTCATCATTTATTGAAATAAAAATAAAATATATATGACATGTTTAATCAAAATGGTTCACTTCTCTATTTCTGACGTATACACAAGCCGCTTGTAACAAGCGTATATCTTAATGTCATTGTATATATGTCAAAGATAGACAAATTAATTATTTATCTTTGGAAACCAACCAATTAGAATATTGACATTTATCTTAATGCGCTATACTTTTTTATTTTTTTAATAAAGAATAAAATGAGTATTATATAAATTTAAAATGAATTGTCTTAGAAAAGGGAGTAAGATGGATAAATTTGTGAGTTATTGAAATTTGAAATGTTAAATATAATAAATATTATGAAGTTTAGAGGGGCAAAACGTAATTTCAAATTAAACTTTGAGTTAATGAAATTTCCCATTAAAGAAAAGGCACATGAAGAGGACCGAACCACACTTCCCTGAACCAATTTTCAAAATTCAAAATCAAAACCCTTTTTTCTTCCTTGTTCTTTCAAGATACAATTCAGAGGTGGTCGATGTATTAATTCCTTTATCTTTGGAACCGAATATTCAAAATCCGAAATTTAAATCTTAAACTCTAAATTTTAAATCATCAATATATTTCTTTTGACAAATCAATTTTTTTATTTCTAAAAAGAATTGTTAGATATACCCGAGATTTTTATTTTTACTCAAAAAAAATATTTTTTATTAAAAATAACCACAGTTCGGCAAAATTTTTAAAAATACCCAACCCACGGAAAAAATTCGCGGAAAAATATTTTTTTTTGGGTAAATATAAAAATCTCGGTGATGTGAAAAGAAAAAAAAACAGTTGTGCCATCATTTCAATTCTATAAATTTTCATATTATTTAATATGAAAAGAAAAAAACATACACTGTGATGTTTAATACTGATTGGGTGATATGGATGGCTCTACATATTGAGTACTGAGTATGGATAAGGATTTATTTTCGTTAGCTAAATGGCTAAACGGATATAGATACTGATATATATTATTTTGTATCAGTCAATCTGTAGAGTAATTATATAATATATATATATATTATATTCAATTCATTCCTTTTTCATAGTTGTGTCCAAGATGGACCACACTAGTGATTCTTTTTTTTTTCAAATGGTTTAAGATGAAAATAATCTATTCTTTTTTACAGTGAAATGGATTTGCGTGGTTTTTTATATAATAATGTTTGAGCAATAATTAGTAATATATATTATTAAAAATGATATGAAAGAAAATGTATGCCTTTTGTTATAAGCATAATATTGTGTTATAAATATTACTTTTTTTATATGAATGCTTTATTATCTAGTTAACGAATTGAATTAGTTAGAAGAGATATATATTTTTTTTTTTGCTTTATAAAAAAAACTATTAGTTAAAATTGATTGCACTTTTGTATTTAATTTTTATATTAGTATTGTGATTGCATATGTATGAAATGATGAGTTTTGATGGTCTATTGTAAAAATAATAAAACTATTCTATTAGTATTATTCGTTATTCACCTGCTACCGTTTCGTTACCCGTCAATCTTAACGGGTATGTATAGAGTAGGGTGAGGTCAATTCTAAATGGGCATATGGATATGAAAATACTTCCACCCATACTGTATCATACCCATTGACACTCCTAGTTTTACCACATGGTACAAAAATAATATACTATATATATACTTTCTTTTTTAGGAGAGTTTAAATGTTTTCATCATACCTCTACTTTTTATTTTTCTAATAACAAAGTTTTAAAATTTATATATCAAAATAAAACCATAAAATGTGATTTATATTATTTTCTCTACATGTATATAAAAAAAATTAACACTTTTCACTTGATATGGATAAAAATTAACAAAAGTGAAAGTCGAAATATCTTGATATGGATAAAAATTAACACTTTTGAAAGTGTATATTATTTCCATATCAAGATATATTTTCAAGCTCTTGATACTGATCAAATAAAGTCGAAATATTGTAATATTTTATACGTGGATAGCAAAAATAATATAGATCAAATCTAACGGTTTATTTGTAAGATGGAAAATATTATATAATAAAAAAATTGAAATGTAAAATTGTATTTTTTGTTTAATCATATATAGTTTTTATGTGTGCGACATACTCATATTTGGGGAGGGATATACTGACAACCCTGGCCGGATGGTAACCAACATCAGTGTCATTCTAATTGAAAGCCCAAAAGTGTGTTCTTTATCACTTATGTAAATTGTGTCCCAAATCAGTTATGATATTAAAATCATTTTGGCATTGATCCAATGCCAAAAAAATTAACTGTTAAGTTGCCAAATCGAGCCATGGAATGCCAATTGGTTTTCAAATGCACCAAAATTTGATACGTGACCTAAAATACCTACAATAATAACCTTTTGAATTCTGGTAAACATAATGTTGGTTGTCAAATATATTCATGAATCATGCAAATTTGATGAATTCAGAACAATCACCTGCAATAAGAGCCATAGAGACCAACAACTAGCTGATCCAAGTGAGCAAACTACAGCAAGTATCCATCTATAGCTTACAGAGTACAGAGCTGTTCCAAAATTTATATAAGCATTTGACAAATTTAGAAAACCGGGGCCTTTATAGAAGGTCAGAATCATTGTTCCACCAAAACAAACTACAGTTCCAATTTATCTTAGCCTATGTTCTCAAACTCCTTAGTTCCACCTTCTCCAATCTGTCAAAATGATAGAACAATTATTGGTGACGAATTGTTCGTTTCTCAGCTCCTAGATGTTGATGTTATTAAATTTCAAGTTGTTTCCAACTTTCCCTTTGAAGTTTGAACTATGAAGGCTGAAACTTTTTTATTTTAAAAATTAAGAGATAGCAACTGAAACCACTATAATGCTAAAATTTGGTAGAGTACATGAGGATTCCTGTGCCAGAAAAAGGCACCTCTTTTTTGAGATTATATTTTTAAATTTGGAAGTAAAAGTACCTCAAATTCAAACCACTAATCTTGTTGTTTATTTATGATGGATGTGTCGACATAAAATTTTATGAGTGAGGCCAAGGTACTATGCATAGGGCACTTTGGTCCGTACTACGGATCCATATTTTCATTTTCAATGTCTAAATAGTCGATCAAAACCGTTCATCATGATCTTCATATGACAATGGACTTCGAGGTCAAATTTTACATTCTTTTTAATTTGTTTACTATTTTTTATAGGTAGAAAATCACAAATTTTGAATGGTCTAGATCAAGTGATTTTGCACCTATTTAAAAAAATAGTAAATAAATTCTAAAAAAATGTAAAATTTGACATCCAAGCACATTTTCATATGATGATCATGTTGAGTGGAACATATGGACTTTTTGGATTTAAAAAAAAGAGATATGCATCCATAGTATGAACCAAAGTGCACTATGCATAGAACCATAGCCTCACTCAAATTATATAATTACTGGAGTTCATTTTTATATTAGAGAAGTGAAAATAAGGGACAAAGGCAAACTATAAGAAAACAGTTCTGGTAAATTTTTTTTGAAAAGTTAAGTACCCAACTGAAGTTGCCATCAGAAAAGTAGTCACAGGTATCATGTTACCCATAACAGATGACAAGGATGCGTTTCCCAATTCCAGACCTATATATTGTAAGATCTTGTTTCCGGTGCCTCTGTTCATTATGTTGAACAACAACAGTAAAAGGTTATAGAAAACGAGATATTACCCACATTCTCAAACAGAAAGTGGTAAGAATTAAGAGTGAGACTATGGTAATATGCATATTACGGATCAACTCGTGCTATGAATTCCAATTTATATTTTCAAAGTTCAAACAATCGATCCGAACCATTAATCATGATATCCATAAGAAAATGTACTTCCAGACCCAATTGTGCATTTTTTTTTGTAACTTTTTTACTATCATTTCAGATAGGTAGAATACCACTGCACTTTTGGATGGTCCAGACTTTTCAAATCAAGTGATTTTCAAACTATCTAAAAAATGTAAAATTTGGATTGCCAATGCTTTATATGAGATCGACTGTTTGGACTTTAAAAATGGAGATATTAGTCCATAGCGCAAACTGTTGTGTAATATGCCTAGCTATTACCATGCATAGCCTCACTCAAGAATTAAAACAGTTGTATTGTATTTACCCAAACAGTGCAGCAATAAAAAGCAAACAGAAACCTTTCAAGTTGAGAGACATTCCAGTGACTCCTCTCCTGTGTATAATATATATTAAACTGATATGAACATATACCTATAAGTCAAAAGTCAAAATTGTACACAGATCCTTCTATTTAATAGTTGAAATTTTCAGGGGTACCAGTAAATAATCAATAAAACATGGAGAGAAATTCATTATCAAATAACTCAAATACTGAAATGAAGAGTATACATCCAAGAAATTCAAATTCTTTTTGAAAATCAATCAGTTGAAGCTCCCCACTGATTGAAATCAGATAACTCAATTTAGTTCTTTCCTCCTTCCTAACCTGTATCTTCCGCCCTGTAATTTTTTCTTTGTTCAATGGAAATAATAGTAGGTGTCTCCTACTAATTTCTTCTTTGGGGAATTTCATGCATATCTTTCAAAAATCTCGAAAAATACGTGTTTTTCCTTCTAAAATTTATGTTATCATTTAACCTTCAAAAACTCACAATTTATCCAAATCATTTAAATTTATAAAGTTCTCACAAAGGCAATCAGCTGGGTAAATTTGTGAGTGTTGAAATTTAGAAGGAAAACATATGATATTATGAATCAGAAAGGGAAATACGTAATTTCGAGATGTTTGAAGGGTATACATGAAATAGCCCCTTTCTTTTTAAAGCTCTTTAGTTTATGATTGATGACATTGAGGGACCATTATTAATTTTTTTGTTATTAAATTTATTAATTTAATAATTTCCATGACTCCATTCAAATTATTAAATTTCCTTGTCTATCTTTCATAGTTGATACTAATTTCACAAATAACCCAGAAAATAATTAAATTGACCTCACTGAAGAAATTCTCTCCTCCACTGATCAAAACCCATTAATTCTCTGAATAATTACTTACCCTTTGGAGAAAAATAAAGGAGGTAGAACAGCAAGAAAAGCAATAGACTGCCTATAGACAGCAAAGACCAAGCTGCTGAAGCCTTGGTTGAATACTGCCTTTGCTAGCAGACTCATCACTGCAAAGATGAACTGACACGCCACCATCGCCAGGCTTGGTTTGTAGTCCTCCACAGAGAATGCCATCGTTCTCTCGTTTTTTGGTTGCGCGCTCCACAGAGAAGGCCATGGAGGTTCGATGGGAATTTACTAGTTTTTTATTATGACTTCAGTCCTCTTCACTGTTCAGTAGCCTTTTTCTTTTGGGAGAATTGGTTCCATGCCACTCCAAAAGTTGAAAATTAGAAAAATACCACCCTAAAACATCAAGTTAGTTTAATGCCACCGCAAAATCTTTTTATTTAGCTAATTGCCATCTATACTGTATTGTTCTATAATTATATAATAAAAATACTAAAATTAATCATGTTGACAATAATGCCCCTCATCATCCCAAGGAAATGGGATGATGAACAATGCACCAGGTTTTTCCGTAGATGCGAAGAGAGCACGCGTGCTAGGAGACGTGAAGCCTCGCGAGTGGCTGCGATGAGCTTCTTCGATAGCTCCGTTGCGGTGGCTCGCCAGTAGAGCGGGTCGGTGTCATCGCAAGCTGCTGCAACGCTGGATTGAGGGGTCATGTTGGAGGAGATCGAACCGGCGCGGCGGTTGAAGAGGGAATTGAGGAGGGAAAGAGGCAACGGAGGCGTGATGCGAAGGAAGGTTGAGGTGGAAGTGGGGTCGGCTGGTGAGACCCGTTGTCAGGGGGGCAATTATGCTGTGTGTGGGTTTTGTGCTTCTTATCGTTTGATCTCTCTTCATGCTCTGGGATCTGTAAAGATCAAGAGATAAAACAAGAAGGTCAGTATTGTGTAATACATGCTAAAGTTATCACTGTTAACCTCTGTGTAAAATGGAAATCAGAAAATTGAGAATTATTTTCATTATTCTCTCTGTTATCTCTTTCTCACACTACCACTGAGACAGGTGGGGTACTGGAGAGGTTTTAGCTTTCTCTCAGAGACGGCAAGGGAATGATCTGGTGTTTGAAGAGGATGAAATGAAGGCTAAAATTGGAAATACCAAAATACATCTCAAAATAAATTATACACAGATCATTTTATAATTAAAAAGGTATAAAATTTGTATAATTGTGGCAATTTTATAAATTTGATAACTTTAGAGTGGCAAATAACTAATTTCATATTTTGGGTGGCATTTTTCTAATTTCCAACTTTTGGAGTGGCATAAAAATAATTCTCCCTTTTCTTTTGGTTTACGTTTCTCAATGTGTTTGGTCACTTTTTTTATTTTTGTCAATGAAACTGTTTGGTCACTTGGTGGTTGGTGCGATGAAATGCTTTGTTTTGTACGTTTGATCCGTACGGATATTAAAGCAGAGGCATGAATAATGAAGTGAATCGGAATATTGAAACAAAGATACTGTAGTAAAAAAAAAATCATTGGTAATTAAGATAAATTACGGGTGTAACGGGTCTAACTCTTTTACCATATCGATATGACCTATGCTAGTCCCGCTTTTGTACCGTTTTTTGATCGGGGATGAACAACGTAGGGGTGTAAACGGTCGGATATGGATCGGATAGTGATTTTATCGTATTCGTTATAATTTTTCGAATACAGATACAGATACGGATCAGATATTAAATGTTATGGATATAAATTAGATATCGGACAGATACAAATATTTTTCATCTATTATATTATTAAAATATTAGTCAAAATATTTATTATATTATTAAAATATTAGTACATAACTGGTTGCTATTTAGTTAGAGAATCATTCTCTGGAACTAGGAAAAAAGGGATCGGATAGAGAGTTAGGCTAGAGTGATTACTGTGTAAATAACCCTTAATTTTATAGTGGACTAACGACTACTGCGAGTAGTTCGGTCATATGTAAATGGTTTTTTTTTATAAATATATCTTTTAGTGGGACTTTCCCGCTAAACTTCAAAAAAAAATATTAGTCAATAATTATGTTATGTTATAGTGTTATATTATTCATCAAAATATATATCTATATGCAATTTAATAAATTATTCATACAATATGCAATTTAATAAATCAATTTAAGAACATATAGCACATGTGTTGTGGTTTAAAAGTGTAAACGGTCGGATACAGATAGTTAAAAGTCTTACCATATCCTTATCCGTTATAATTTTTCGAATACGAATATGGATCGAATAATTTAAGTAATTTTGCAGATTCGGATCCGGATGAAATCGGATAATATTCGATTTGTTTACACCCCTAGAACAACGGCACATCAGGGTCCAGAGATGTTAGCAGCGGTGGATACATGTCAACGGGTACAAAACAAATTAAATAAAAGTCTTTTCATAAAGAAGGATTTAAATGTCTTCATTTTTTGTATCTCCATTATGTTTTTATTTTTAAAATATTGAAAACTTAAAATTTAAATCATAAATGTTAAAATAAAACTATTAGGTATGATCTATGTTATTTTCTCTATACATTTACAAAAAAATATCATATTTCGGTTTTATTTTAATGTGAATTAATAGGTTGAAAAATCAATATCTAGAAATTATTCACATTAATACAATTTTATAAGTTTTCGATGACAATCAAAACAAAATTAAAATGTCATAACATTTTACATGTGCATAGATAAACTGATGTAGAACATATCCAACGGTTTTATTTTGACTTTTAAGTTTTAAATTTTTGAGTTAATTATTAAAGTTTTTAAAGATAAAGGTACAATGGAAAAGCAAAAAAAAAAAATGAAGATATTTGAATCCTCCTCATTTTCATACATGTATATGTATGCATTAACTTAATGTAAAAGAAATTTATATATAAACATAAACAGATGAAAAAAATGTCATTGATATCTTATTTGTATTTCTAGTGAAATATTCTTCAAAGCTAGAGAAAAAGAAGAAAAAATGAATAATGACTTAGGAGTCATAAAGTAAATAATTTTTGTATAATTCGAAAAAAGATGAACTAACATAAAACTAATATCCTATGATAATTTGAAAAGGTACAAAATTTGTATCTAATGGAAATTTGAATCCTTCATTAATATATATAATTTTATTTTCTATATTTATTCTATAGAATAAATGATCCTTACTCGTTAAAATAAAAATAAAAAAACATTATTTATATCTGTATATGATAAACTAACGAATCTTTTATTTTTATATTTATCTTGTCAAATACGATCCGATGCGAAACGCATAAAATGATAAAATAACCGAATAGAAAAGTATCGCTGACCCCCTGGCCCCCGCGCACACGATTTCCTATCTTCTTAGATAACTCAAATTTTGAGGTAAGATGAGAACCGTCCAATTTAAATGCGCACGAATATTAATGGCCCCGTGCGCTCCAGATTTGGCTGGATTGCCCGGATTTTGAGAGTCCGTATCCCCTCAGGTACCTGAGGTACAATTTTAAAAAATGGACGGTCCAGATTAGTTTGAGCTGGGCCAAACTCAATCAGAAGCTAATTAGAGCTGTAGGGAGTATGCTTTGAGATTCGTGCCACATGGGTTACTTTAGGGATATACGGTCCCGTCCCAACCATTACACAAATAATCAGGAGCGCGGAACCAAATATCGACAGAATGATGGCATTGGAAGACTACAAACCAAGCCTGGCCATGGTGGCGTGTCAGTGCATCTTCGCGGTGATGGGTCTGCTAGCAAAGGCAGCATTTAATCAAGGCTTCAGCAGCTTGGTCTTTGCTGTCTATAGGCAGTCTATTGCTTCTCTTGCTATTCTACCTCCTTTATTTTTCACCAAAGGGTATGCTCTCTCTCTCTCTCTCTCTCTCGATCGAATTTCTGTCTGGACTCTATTCAATTACCTACTAGGCTACTATGCATAGCGCGTGATTGAAATTAATCAGGAGGTTTGGATAAGGCTGACTTTAATTAATTAATTAATTAAGTAATTATTAATGATAAGAGGTGTAGTAGAGAATTTCTTCTCAGTGATGTCATTTAAATTAATTTCTGGGGTTATTTGTGAAATTTTTGAGTTAAATATCAAATATATACAAGTAAATTTAATAATTTGAATGAGATCAATACATGTCACTGGCTTTGATCATATAATAACGCTCTATGTCATCAATAATGGCTACTGGTACAAACCTGTTCATGTTGTGCACACAAATTAAAGACGAAATTGCACGGATTCCCTTCAAAAATCTCTAAATTACATATTTCCCTTTCTAAAATTCATAATATCATATTTACCCTTCTAAATTTTCAAAATTAATAAATTTATCCAACTTATAATCTTTTCTATTAATACAAATATAAAATAATGAAGTTCTCATTTTATCCTTATGTATTATTGATTATTTACTGGTACCTCAGAAAAGTGCCACTATTACATAGTTAGAAAGAGTTGCACACCAAGGTTCTTTTTCACTATTAATAAGAACATTTTTAAGGCGACAATTTTGACTTTTACTATTAGGTATATGTGATAACCTTTCTGATAACAGTTTAATATATATTATTCACAGAAGAGGAGTCACTGGAATGTCTCTCAGCTTGAAAGGTTTTTGTTTGATCTTTATTGCTGCACTTTTTGGGTAAATACATTACAACTACTTTAATTCTTACCTCTTTTCTGTTAGAGAAAATGGGTAATATCTCGTTTTGTGCAACTTTTTACTGTTGTTATTTCACATAATTAACAGAGGTACTGGAAACAAGCTCTTACAATACATAGGTATGGAATTGGGGAACGCATCCTTGGTATCTGTTATGAGTAACATCATACCAGTAACTACATTTGTGATGGCAGCTTCAGTTGGGTACAAACTTCCATTTTTTGTTTTTACCAGACATGTTTTCTTATAGTTTTCTTTTCTTCTCTTTTCTTTGTTGTGTTTTTTTTTTGAGAACTTGGTAGTGACTACCAAGGTTGTATTGATAAATTTGCTTACAACATCGAATCCTACACAATTACACCTGTAATTCCCTGCCCCTGTCTGTACTGGTATGCCCCATTAACCCGATACCCCCTGTTTGTTATAGTTTTCTTTTGTCCCTTATTTTCACTAGTCTAATATAAAAATGAACTCTATCATAAAAAATAATAAGATTAGTGGTTTGAATTTGAGGTTTTAATCCCAAATTTGAAAATATAATCTCAAAAAAGAGGTTGTGCCTTTTTGTCGCACCAGAATCCTCATGCACCAAATATTGATGTTGTAGTGGTTTGCAGTTGCTATCTCTCAATTTTTAAAATAAAAAAAGTTTCAGCCTTCATAGTTCAAACTTCAAAGGTAAACAACTTGAAATTTTATAACACGAACAATAATTCATCACCAATATTTGTTCTATCATTTTGACAGATTGGAGAAGGTGGAACTGAGGAGTTTGAGAACATGGGCTAAGATAATTGGAACTATAGTTTGTGTTGGTGGAACAATGATTCTGACCTTCTATAAAGGCCCGGGTGTTCTAAATTTGTCAAATGCTTATACAAGTGTTGGAACTGCTCTGCATTCCATAAGCTACAGATGGGTTCTTGCTGTAGTTTGCCTACTTGGATCAACTAGTTGTTGGTCTCTATGGCTCATATTACAGGTGATTGTTCTGAATTCATAATTTTCAATATGCATGAACTTATTTGACAACCAACACAATGCTTATCAGAAATTAAAATGTCTATAATTGTAGGTATTTAGATCATGTTTCAATGCCAAAATGATTTTAATATCACAAAAAATTTGGTACACAATCCACGTAAGTAATAAAGAACACACTTGTGGGCTTTGAATTAGAATAAATTTTATATCGGTTGTCAATATATCCCTTCCCATCATATTTCTCTTATTGATTGTACATTTGTCAGATAACTGTACACACTAAGCATGAGTATGTTGCACACAAAAAAAAAAATATGATTAAGCAAAACAAGTATTGTAAGTTTCAAAGTTTTTGTTATATTATATTTTCCATCTTACAGGTAGAGGTTACTTGCTAGCAATAAAACTAACTTTCATTTTGCTCTTGTACTTGATCTTTAATTCACTATCAGGTACCAATTTCTAAATACATTGATCCACTGCCACAAACAGTTACATTATGCTTTCTTTCATCACTCCAATCAGCTACAATTGTGTTTTTCCTGGAGCCAAACTTGAGCGCCTGGAAAATCAACACTGTTACTGAGCTTTCGGCTTGCTTATTTTCGGTATATTTCTTCACTTGTACTGAAAATCAAAATTGTTATGTGTCAAGTCCTGTTCCAAAATGTAAAGATACATCTGTAGTTCTGTACCAATGCTAAGTTCATTTTGACTATCGTTCTTAATTAAGGTGTCTCTGATACAGGGTGTTTTTGGAACAGCAGTAGGTTTTTACCTTCAATCTTGGTGCGCTTTAGTAAGAGGACCTGTTTATTGTGCCATGTTTATGCCGCTTTATACCATAATCACAGTGATATTGGCTTCTATAACACTTCACGAGGAACTCCACATTGGAAGGTGTGTTCAATTTTTATTTTTTTAGTGAGGCTATGGTACTATGCATTGTCCAGATTGGGCCGTACTACAAATCAAATCATCATTTCCAAATTTCAAATAGTTGATCTGAACCGTTCAACATGATTGCCATATGAAAATGTAATTGCAAACTAAATTTTACAGTTTTTTAGAATATTTTTACTCCTTTTTTAGATAGGTAGAAAATCACTACTTTTGAATGGTCTGGACTTTTTAGATCAAGTGATTTTCTACTATCCAAAAATATATTAAAAAAATTTATAAAAGATGTAAAATTTCATCTACAAGTACATTTTATATGGAAAATCATATTGAACGGTTCAGATTGATTTTTGTACTTTGAAAATGGAGATATTGATCCATAGTACGGACCATTATGTGCTATGCATAGTACCATAGCCTCATTCTTTTTTTTATATATATGTTTACTTTTAACAATGTGCTATGCAGTTTTTGAATTACAATCCATTCAACTTACCAGATATCTCAGAATCTATATTTTCCTATTCAGCTTGATAGGTACAGTTGCTATATTTGGGGGAATGTACACAGTGTTATGGGGAAAAGCAGAGGAAGTCCAGAGAGAGGGAGAAGAGCCAACTGAAACTGTAGGTGTTTCAGAGGTAACCATATCATTAGATGGCAAAGAAGATCATTGTGAGCATAGTACCAGACGACCACTTCTTGTAAATACACAAAAAAATAGAAATTTAGATATGTCTCTTTAATAATATGCGTTTTATGTGGTTGGTGAAGTTGGTTCTTATATGATATGTATGTCAGTGTAAATTCATTTTTTGTGTAAATAATTGTTTTCTTCTATTTTCATGGATTTGTAAGAACCTCCATAATTTTGTTATGCAAAATTATTGTTGTAAACCAAGAGAATCTAGGGAAATTAATATAAGATGGACTAAATCCTGGTACAGATGCTGATCTCGCTCTCAAAATTCATAAAACCTTCTATAATCAATATCACACCGTTACCAAAACAACACTGAGAGGTAGCAATTATATCAGCAGCACAAAGAAATCAACAGCATATACACATATAGTAAAGTCTAGTAGGCACACTTTCTCAGGAAAAAAAAATATATATATTGCAGTCTAGTTCAACCCTTTCAACGGAACGGTTGATATCATGTTGCTTCTTCTTCCTTTCTCTCACTGTGCTTTCTTTCGCTCTCTATAATGACATGAAAGAACCCAGAGATGGAAGTGTTCATCAAGTTATTCAGAAGCTAGGGAGTATGGACTTGGCCGCATTACAAGATGGTCCCTGGACTTGTTTGATTTTACAATTCATACCTTAATGCAAGTGCTGTTTTCTTTACTGCCTGACAGCAGGGCATTAATAAGCTACTATCAAAAATTGCATTGACGACAAAATATGACATACACAAATCGGAACAGCTTAATTCAAAATCAAATCTAATTAGACTACTATGCTTAATTAAAGTTACTTTTGTTAATTACTTTTGACGGAGTCTAAATTTTTGTTTTATTGCTAAAGCCAAGTGAATTATCACCCTTTCTGTATAAAAATAATCAGAGATGTAGACATGGACGGACTTCACACTTTTATTCCAAAAAATGAGTAACAGAGAAATAATTTTATATTCAGTCATTACAAGTTACAACCAAAATAATCCCAAGTTCACATAATATGCAAGAGCAACAAAATAGCCATTCATATATTAATTACAGGGGCTTATTGTCAAATAAAACAAAGTTAAATGGTAGATAGATGATATTCTTAGACTGATTTTAAACAAAACATACAAAAACCATGAAAAAGCCACAGATATTTTATTTCCCAATTAAGCGCTCTTGATTATGTGGGTGAAGGATACCACCACTTTAGACATGCTAACTGTAGCTGCCATGTGGCCAATAGTGTGCGTCACAGCAACCCGGGCGAGTGCCTCAGCAATCATCATTGCCCACAAAACCAGCATGATAAAAGAACGCCTGGCCAGGTAAAGAGTGGATGTAAGCCATGGGTAGGGGAACACGGGTGTTCAGTACCTTCTTGTTATAGATATTGAACACGGCGTTCAGGGCCCACCAGCTGGCGAAATAGATTCCTATCTTCACCTTTTGTGCATCAGGAGGTGGGAGGCTTCTCCTCTCTTCCCACAGAATTGGGTCCCGTTGTAAGGTGTTACTGAGGGTCGAACAATCGAGGGATTGTATGACGACCCGATTTGGTTTTTGTTTCAATTAATTTAGAAAATACTGGACTTAAGTTTGTAAAATTCTGCGTAGTTAAAGCTTATTTGCAGATATATTCTACGTGAAAGTCCAAACATGTTCCGTAAATACCAAATAATACAATGTTCCATGCATATAGATATGAAAAATAGTCTCAAGATGGAGAAGCATGTGCAACCATGAAAAATATACAAGTTGAATATTATTTTAGATTTTAGCATCAGTAACTGTCGTTCTTGACTTTAATACAGCAAAAAATTGATCCTAAGCTATGACTCATGTACCCAAACAAAGAAAAAAAATAGAAGTTGTTGACTATATAAAGCATAAATTTGGCTGTAGAACCAAAAAACTAACCCTAAACCAAAAAAAAAAAAAAAACAAACAAATTGAAAGGGAACTTTTGGAGCAAGGGGTCTGGATTTGTGCACATAACCTTTTCCCCAATCAAAGTGGAAAATTGGTAATTAATCAAGTAGCTTCTAACCTTGCATATGGTACATCTGAGTTACCACGTTTAAAACAAAAAAAAAGAAAAAATTAATGTTAATGTTAAAATTTTCTTTGGACTATTGTATTGTATGTTACTGGGATCAATTTATAAATATACGGTCAATCAAAATAAAATAGCAATAAATAAGTAAATGGAATTTTTTTTAGGGTTTAGGGTTTAGAGAATTGTTCCACCAAAATTCCAATCTCTCTTTTGCTCTTTGGTGAGAAAATTTTTGTCATATTTTATTTCATAAGAAAATCCGAATAATTCTTTTTGGTTGGGCCCAAAAAAATCAAATTGAATTATTTTAAATTCGGATCTCCCAAAGTAACTCAAAATTTTGTATTTGGATCTGGACGTTTGATTTGCTCTAGCACGAATATTGAAGGAACACCACACATTCCATCTCAAATCGGACGGTTTGAATCAAAACTGAAAATTTGTGTTACTTGGGAAATCTTATCCCCATTTATGCTCCCCGGATTCTTCAAAAAGTCCCCCGCATCCGTGTCCGATACGGATTCTCACGCGATTGCCATGTGATGTGATGCGTATCGCATTTGCCACCTGGCGTATTTCATAATTTGAGTTTGGCGAACACAACGCCTAACTCCCATTTCCTCTTAACTCATGTGGGACTAAATATTTGAGTCTGGTACCGGAACTCCATTCCATTACGGCAAATCTATGCATTTTTAAATTATAATAATTACAAGTTCATGATTTTACATTTTTCTCCAGTAAAATTTAATATATATAAAATTGTCCTTGCTGTCTGTTACATGATTTTTTTCGCTTGCTCGCTATATTATTGCACACTTCAAAATTTCATATACAGATATTTTGTAGTGGTATTTAAAAATTAAATTGATCGCGCATATATTTTTATATACAAAATAAAAACATGAACAAATTTCAAATTATGTTATACTACATTACTGCCCAATAAAGTTATAAATTATGTACACAGAGAAATGTATCATATCCTACGAATTTTACATTTATCGTACCACCTTTTTTTTGTTTTTTGTTTTTGTTTTTGCTCTCTTGAAGGACTGAGATCTCTGGTCAGGATAATTCCGAATCATTCCCGAATTATACCCGAATTATATCCGAATTATTCCGAATCACGAATTTTTGACTTCGCCAAACCGAACCCGAATAATTCATTTGTCACTATGGTTGCTGGTGCAGCCCTGATTGTACTTGGTTGTCTTGACTCTTGTGCTATTTTTTTTTTTTTTTTTGAGAAAATTGTGCTATTGTATCTCTAATCTTTGGTTCGGAATTTAGTTTTTTTTTTTTTTTATATATATAAGAAATCAATTATCTTAAAAAAAAGCTGTGGCATTACTTAGCACTCAGTTCCAGGATCTGGTTCCAACAAATAAAGATAAAGACTAGGCCAAATACAGCAAACCTCCAGTGCTGTTGAAATTAAACTTTATTTCTAGCAAATAGCCACAATTATTTTACCCAAATTAATTCCATATACCCTTCTTTTCTCCAGATATCTCCCATTAAACAAACAAATTCCATGGACAAGACCAAAGATCAAAATGTGGTCAAACAACCAGATTACCCCAAATTAATTTACCAAAATTAATTCCATCAATAAGAATGTTCTAACAAGTAGTTAAGATTTAAGGAATTCATGATGGCATCAGAACTAAATTAATCTCTGAATGGTATAATACTGCATTGCTCTGTCATGTAAATAGAAAGCTATTACTTAGGCCAGTAGAATTTTTCAAAAGCTTACCAGTACATTGTTAACATTTTGAAGGAACTAGGTATATGAAGATAATACCAATTTGTACTGGTATAAGATAATGTTAGTATTGATATACATCCTCTATTTTGCATATCCGACTTTTATTACATTGGCTCGACATGCGTAGTCAACATACTTTACAATTTTGTCAAAAATATAAGAATAAAAAAACATAATTTGTTATATTTTCAGTTTATTTTGCCGGTATTTTAGGTAGATTTGAGTTATCTTTACATATGTTACAGTTTTCTGGCATGTGCAGTTTTGTTTTCTTATACTTTGCTGTTGTATGTGTTCACAGAAAGGTATGATTTATTCAAAACTCAGCAAAAGTTAATTTCATTTAAACATAATTTTAGTTAAGCTCATTTTGAAATTATTTATCTGTTTCAGCATTTATGATTTACTGAATTTTACTGACATGATATGAAGCTAGGTACAATTTGGTGGTAATTGGCGACCTTAATTGATTAGTGCCTAGTGAGTTACTACTCTAGGCAATTTCTGTGAGTGTCAGCAATTGTAACAAGAATTGACAGCCGAATCGGTACAATTAATGTTACCTATAGGCATGGAAATGCAATCCAAATATGATAGGCGCATGAAGGGGAATCACACTCTGAAACCCCAACCAGATCATACCTGACACTCTTCTGACGTCACTTTGCGGAAGATGTCTGGCATGTGCCTTACTCTTTACCAGTACTATCAAATCAGTTTATACTTTTTGAGACATCTATGTGTAGGATATCAAACAGTGGAGCAAAGATAATATTCTGTGAACATGATTGGGGTATGGTAAGCCTCATTACACATCTCCCTTCTATGAGCACAACATATGACGAGGTAATTTGGAAGGGGGCAGCTTCAGGGGTATTTTTGGTAAAAAGTGCTTACTTTGCAAAGAAGGATGGCCCAGGCACAAACAGTCATCATGTAAATAAAATTTGGTCACTGAAACCACCACCTAGGTTCAAGGTATTTGGTTAGCTCATGTTAAAAAACAAGCTTCTGATGGATTAAAAAATTAACCAGAAAAGGCTGCATATTGTGCAGAATGAATTCTGAATCTGTTCGACAATTATTTAGTGATTGCCCATACATGCTGCAGTGCATAGAACAATAATAAATGAAATTCCAGGGACTAGGATGCCAAATGGGGCATCAGATGCAGCACAAGCTGTGTACCGGACCCACAAAAGAAGAGAGGACAATACTACTAATCACACAGTTCATCACTTGAAGAGAGAGATGTTCAAGAACTTTTCTGGGGCCACCATAGACAGATACAAGAGCTGATGGAAGAAATCATGCTGCAACAAAGATACTTAGATACAGCTAGCACACAAGCACAAATTTGAATCTTACATGCAAGTCCTACAATGTTTTCTGATTTCAGTTTTGTTTTCTAGTTAATTGGCGCTGGTATGGGGATCATACAATCAAATATCAATCAGAGTTCTTATCAGATCAGAACAGATTTAACAATTAATTCAGACTAATTCTCCAAAACATAACTTTCTGAATATCAGTATTCAGATAGACTATTTCTGAACAGATTCACAGAAATCAGACTAATTTATAAAAAAAAAAAATTACAGAAAATCAGACTTTTCAATTTTCAACTGGTAGTTCACAAACCCAGAGTGCCAATATCGTCAGAAAGAATCATTCCTACAGGACAGGCTTAAATGCAACATCCCTGATTTGCTCGAGTTCACTCTTCAATTTCAACAATCGAGCCAAGTCGGCATTTGCCAGATCAGCCCTCCATACGCTTTCTTCTGACATCACTTTGTGGATCGCCGCCTTCAGACTCTCATTTTTGCGCTTACTGGCTTCCAGCCGAGCATGAAGCTCCGCTGCTTGTCGACTGAGAACAGAAATCGAGTCAGGACATTCCATTTCTGACGCGTCACCTTCATGATCCGTCTGTGTCTGTCCGTCAATGGAGGTAGAGGTGGGGAACAAATGATCGAGGGTGGATGAACTACCGCAATTAGGGCTTGTGTAAAAGTAGGGATTTCCGGCAGGAGAGAAAGCCACAATTCTCACATTGACTCCACACAACACACTCAGCTCTTCCGCCTTCTTAAACAATCCCTTGCGTCTTTTGCTGAAACATACCTTCAATCAAAACCCAACAACTTAAGTCTAATTAAACACATTATATAAATCTCAAAAGAAATTGAGGTTGTTTACTTGGATGTACAAATTAATGGTAAACATGAATTATTCAAATGGTATGATTCATTCTTTGTTAGCCCTAGCTTATAAATGAATCTCTCATCAAGGCATATTGACAAACATGTACCTGCCGATAGTTTTCCTTCTCAATCAATTCCATTGGTATCTTTCTTTTTCCACCCTTCTTTTTATTTTGATTGCTGCTGCTACCACTACCGTTCTCCATGGAATGTTAGTTATCTTTCTCAATTTGTTCGGTGCTTTTTTGTGTTGCCGAAAGAGAGAAAATTGAACGAGTAGGTTTTGGGGTTTAATATTTAAAGAAACAAAGTATCCGTTATTTAAAGAAAAGTCAACTATTTTTAATTGAACCAATCATTTCTATTTTGGGCTTTGCCTTAAGCCGGGGCCGACCGCTCTCAATTATAATTTTTTTGTAATTAAAGCATCATTAAAAATAGAGAGGATCCGTTGATTTAAAAAAAAAATAGAATTATACAAAATTCTTTAATTGCACACGACAATATGTATTAAAAGCATAAAAACCATTTAGAGGGGGGAATACGTAATTTTAAAGTTTTTGAGGGGTATACATGAAATTCCCCCTAAAATTAAAATTTGGCACAATTTCGTGTATAGCCCTAAAAAAACTCGAAGTTACGTATCTCTACCTCTGAAATTCATAATTGCATATTTACCCTTCTAAATATCAAAACCCCACAAGTTTACTCAATTTATTAACTTTCTATCAAAGCTCATTTTGTATGTATAAAGTATTCATTTCATCTTTAATTTAAAAATAAAAATTATGCAACATGTATAAGAGAAACATTCAGTCTTTTAATTGACAGTTGTGACTTGTCAGAGCAAATATATAATTCATTTTCTTACTTGTGCTGAACACATAAAATATGCATGACAAGTAAAGAAATGAACTATTTGTCCTCATAAATTGATCAATTAGAAGACAAAACGTATTTCTTACACAAACTATATATTTTTATTTTTTTTTAATAAAAGTTAAAATAGATACTTTATTTATTTAAAATAAATTGGATAATTTGAGTGGGAGTTTTGAAAATAATATTTGATCTCAGAATAAAGCTCATCATCGATCAAGGGTCACGATTGCATGAACTATAGCATTGGATTTAGTAATAAACTTAAGGGACCTTGGCACACTTCATACAAAGCGAATGCATATCCTCTGCATTAACTCAAAAAGGAATCTTTTGAGTTAATGAATCTCAATCGTCTGATTTTAAACGGAACCAATTCGGCTCATGCTTACCATATAGGAGGCCCTTTAATATTAGTGCAGATTTAGTCTGCACGAATCTTAAAGCAGATCAAATGGTCAATATTTATTAACTCGAAAGATTCCGTTTTGAGTTAATGCAGAGGATACGAATTCATACAAAGCATACCGTAAATGGATAGAGTAGGTAACGGTACAAAAAAAAAAATAGATAACAACTAGAAATACTTGCAAAATATAAAGAGCATAGAAAAAGTGTAAAACACAACAACTGATTTTCAGTCAAACAATTTTTTCCTGGGAACATTAAAAAAATCAACAGAGATTAAACAATTAACTAAACTTGCACATAGGAAATAGGAATAGAATTAGAGGAGAGATCCACTTACAACATTTGTAATTTACAATATTTTACAACAATTCGTTTTTACGACTTTTAAAGTTCAAACAATCGATCTAAACCATTCAACATGATATCTATATTAAAATGTACTTGGAGATCAAATTTTATATATTTTATTATTTTTTTATTATTTATTAAGTATTTTACAAAACTATTGTTTTTCAGTGGTCCAAAATTATCTAAAACAACAATTTTGTAATATACTTAACATATAGTACAAAAATTCACAAAAAAAAAAATGTAAAATGTAATCTCCTAGCACATTTTAATATAGATATCAGGTTAAACGGTTTGGATCGACAGTTTTAACTTTAAAAATCACAAAACCAAATTTTAAGATATTGTAACTTACAAATGTTGTAATTGGATCCCTTCTAATAGAAGTAATACATTATTGAACATATTATCGTGTGCAATTAAAGAATTTTGTATAATTCTATTTTTTTTTTTAAATCAACGGATCCTCTCCATTTTTAATGATGCTTTAATTACAAAAAAATATAATTGAGAGCGGTCGGTCCGGCTCAAGGCAAAGCCCAAAATAGAAATGATTGGTTCTATTTTCGGAAATCTCGTAGAGAAGCCTAATTAAAAATAGTTCACTTTTCTTTAAATAACGGACACTTTGTTTCTTTAAATATTAAACCCAAAACCTACTCGTTCAATTTTCTCTCTTTCGGAAACAAAAAAACCACCAAGGAAATTGAGATAGATAACTAAAATTCCATGGAGAACGGTAGTGGTAGCAGCAGCAATCAAAATCAAAAGAAGGGTGGCAAAAGAAAGATACCAATGGAATTGATTGAGAAGGAAAACTATCGGCAGGTACATGTTTGTCAATATGCCTTGATGAGAGATTCATTACATCTTAATTATTATCTCTATATTATAATAAGCTAGCTAGGGCTAACAAAGAATGGATCATGCCATTTGAATAATGCATGTTTACCATAATTTGTACATCAAAGTAAACAATCTCAATCTCTTTTGAGATTTATATAATGTGTTTAATTAGACTTAAGTTGTTGGGTTTTGATTGAAGGTATGTTTCAGCAAAAGACGCAAGGGATTGTTTAAGAAGGCGGAAGAGCTGAGTGTGTTGTGTGGAGTCAATGTGAGAATTGTGGCTTTCTCTCCTGCCGGAAATCCCTACTTTTACACAAGCCCTAATTGCGGTAGTTCATCCACCCTCGATCGTTTGTTCCCCACCTCTACCTCCACCGACGGACAGACAGAGACAAATCATGAAGACGATGCGTCAGAAATTGAATGTCCCGACTCGATTTCTGTTCTCATTCGACAAGCATCGGAGCTTCGTGCTCGGCTGGAAGCCAGTAAGCGCAAAAATGAGAGTCTCAAGGCGGCGATCCACAAAGTGACGTCAGAAGAAAGCGTATGGAGGGCTGATCTGGCAAATGCTGACTTGGCTCGATTGTTGAAATTGAAGAGTGAACTCGAGCAAATTAGGGATGTTGCATTTAAGCCTTTCCCGTAGGAATGATTCTTTCTGACAATATTGGCACTCTGGGTTTGTGAACTACCAGCTGAAAATTGAAAAGTCTGATTTTCTTTAATGGGTTTTGTTTATAAATTAGTCTGATTTCTGTGAATCTGTTCAGAAAAGGCCTGAATTCTATAATCTTGGAAAGATCTGTCTGAATACTGATACAGCCAGTCTGAACTGTGATACAGCCAGTCTGAACTGGAAAACGATGTTTGTCGATTGTAGCATTGCCTGCAATGTGATCTTTGTTTTTATGGCATAGGTATATAAATTTGCCAAATTCTACTTTAGGATTACCATACCACAATCATGCTCGCAGAATATTATCTTTTTCTCCACTGTTTGATATCCTACGCGTAGATGTTTCAAAAAGGAAAAACTGATTTGATAGTACTGGTAAAGAGTAAAGCACATGCCAGACATCTTCCGCAAAGTGACGTCAGAATAGTGCCAGGTATGATCTGGTTGGGTTTCAGAGTGTGATTCGACTGTCAATTCTTGTTACAATTGCTGACACTCACAGAAATTGCCTAGAGTAGAAACTCATTATGCACTAATTAATTATGGTCGCCAATTACCAGTAAATTGTACCTAGCTTCATATCATGTCAGTAAAGTTCAGTAAATCATAAATGCTGAAACAGATAAATAATTTCAAAATGAGCTTCATTAAAATTATGTTTTAATGAAATTAACTTTTTCTGAGTTCTGAATAAATCATACATTTCTGTGAACACATACAACAGGAAAGTATAAGAAAACAAAACTGCACATGCCAGAAAACTGTAACACATGTAAAGATAAATCAAATTACTCAAATCTACCTAAAATACCAGCAAAATAAACTGAAAAATATAACAAATTATGTTTTGTTGTTCTTATATTTTTTACAAAATTGTAAAGTACGTTGAGTACGCATGTCGAGCGAAGGTAATAAAAGTAGTACATGCAAAATAGAGGATGTATATCAAGACTAACATTATCCTATACCAGTACAAATTAGTATTATCTTCATATACCACTTGATTAACAAGGTTTGATTGAAACTTTTAAATCTACGATTCCTAGACCTCATAATTTCTTTCGTGTGCACACCATTTGCCAATTTGCTAAGTTGATCTTCCTTGATTCTGTGAAGACACCGTACCATGCCACAAAAAAATGTCTCCTTATTCTGTCTATTTTGGTAATTAAAGTACTGACATATAATAGGCTTTCAGAGAAGATAGAAAAGGTTTCACAGTACCAGTCTTCCTGCATATACCTAGTTCCTTCAAAATTGTAAAGTATGTTGTGTACGCATGTCGAGCCAATATGTGAATAAAAGTTGGATATGCAAAATAGAGGATGTATATCAAGACTAACATTATCTGATTCTGATACCAGTACAAATTATGATATTATCTTCATATACCTAGTTCCTTCAAAATGTTAACAATATACTGGTAGGCTTTTGAACTATTAACATGCTAGAGGAATGCAGTACTATACCAATCAGAGATTAATGCAGTTCTGATGCTATTATGAATTTCTTAACTACTTGTTAGCATGCACATTCTTATTTCCAGTGATCTGAGGAGCTGCTTGTAAGGCATATGCCATGAAAAAACAATCAATATTGTGAATAAATTTAATACGCCTGCATATATTTTATAACTTTATTGTGTAGTAATGTAGTATAATATAATATAATTTGAAATTTGTTCATGTTTTTTATTTTGTATATAAAATATATGCGTGATCAATTTAATTTTTAGATTACCAACAGTCTGTATATGAAATTTTGTAGTGTGCAATAATACAGTGAGCCCAATAACATATAATAGCTCCAACGAAAATGGTAACATTAACCTTTTTTTTTAAATGTGGAAACTTAGATTCACCATATCAAAAATTTGATAATTTATTTTCTTTTAGCAATGGACATGAAAGTCGTCCGAAATTTTTATTAATAAAAAATAAAAATAAAAATCCAAAATAGTGAAAGAATTTGTCAAATTTTGAGATGTAAGAAAACTATTATAGTTAACTTAATGAAAACAAATCGGGACGTTACTCCGGCGTCCGGAGATCATAAAAAAAAACAATCTATCTCCAGAGATCTGCAATACATAACATCTTCTAATTTTATTTTATTTTATTCATACTATCCATACGTTATTGAAATCAACGTTCTTTTTTTTTTATGTTTCGTTAACTAGTGAGTTAGATTTCGTTAATGAGAACGTTATAGTTTATAACGTTCAGCGTAAATTATAAATAATGAAATCATTATTACAGTGAAAGTTACAAATTATAAATTATGAATTCAGCGGAAGTTATAAATTACGACGTTTTTCTTAGATTTCAAATTCTGACATTTTACTATTGGCGATATTTGTTGTTTTATTTTTCTATTAATAAAATTTTCGGTTAAAGTGAAGGCGCCGTTGAAACATTTCTGCAATAGCCCACAGAATGTGGCAAAACAGGAAAAAAAAAAAAAAAAACTAAAGCATTATTTTTCCCACACATCTAAAGAAAAACTTAATAACGTGCAGCAATCGTTTTATAATAATCCTCTACCGGGTCAGTTTGTAGAGGATACCCACAATTCGCTACAAATATGAATACAGCATTATAGCTACAGAAGTCAACTTTATTTCAGGTTCTTTCCCTTTTTTTTTGTCCTTATATAATGTTGCCCCTTGTATATTCTGTCCTCCGTCTCTTCCATTTTCTCTCAAAATTACATCTCAAATTGCTTTCGTGATTCTTTGTCAGCTCCAATGATTCGAAGGTAAAACTTCTTCTTGGCTCTTTTTTTATTATTATTTTCCAATCGACTGTTGCTTGTTTAGGTAAGTGAGATTACAAGTCGTTAATGGTCTGATCCTTCAAGGTTATTATTATTTTTTTATCAGAAAGTATTTCAGTCATCTATTTATTTTTTCTTTTCTTAGGAAGTTGGTGAAAAACACTGACTGAAATTAAACTAATCTCGTGGCACAAACTTTTCTTAGGAAAAAATTAAAAGATTTGGTGAAAGTTTAATTGCTGTGAGGACGACATTCTGCTACTCTCAATTGGGCCCAAATGCAAGGTTAGAGGCTACTTGATTAATTACCAAATTATCCACTTTGATCCATTATTTGCTTCTCTGTTGATTGGGGAAAAGGTTATGTACACAAATCCAGATCCCTTGCTCCAAAAGTTCCCTTTCAATCTTTTTTTTTCGGTTTAGAGTTATTTTTTTGGTTCTACGGCCAAATTTATGCTTTATAGAGTCAACAACTTGTATTTTATCTTTTTTTGGGTTTATGAGTCATAGCTTAGGATCAATTTTTTGCTGTATTAAAGTCAAGAGCGACAGTTCCTGATGCCAAAATCTAAAATAATATTCAACTTGTATATTCTTCATGCTTGCACATGCTTCTCCATCTTGAGACTATTTTTCATATCTATATGCATGGAACATTGTATTATTTGGTATTTATGGAACTTGGGTTTTCACATAGAATATATCTACAATTAAACTTTTACTACGCAGAATTTTACAAACTTAAGTCCAGTATTTTCTAAATTAATTGTTATTGTTATCATTTGAAAATTAACAAAGAGTTTACATCTGCAAAGATATTGCATATCCAATTGTTTAGTCTTATAGTAGTCGACAAACATTTTAATTAGACACCTAATTTCGTACGTCGTATAATTTATTTTTAGAACTGTTCATTTTTCAAAATTTGCAAAGGTTAACTACTTGGTTACTATAAACTAATTAAGAATGTTTGTTTTTTTTTGCTAGAATAATGCCGCAAATATTGGTTGCGGTACTAATTTCGATTAATGAAATGTGGAAAAGCAAATTATTAATTTCTATTTTCTAACTATTTGATTAGTAAACTCAATATATGGCTGTTAGTTATTGACTGAAAAATGCTGATTGGTGTTGCATTTTTAGTTGATGACAGTATATTTACTTACAGAAGAATTTACAAAGAAGTGTTTTTGTTTGTCCCTTGAAGGACCTTGGAAAAAGAGGAGTCTCAAGAGGAAGGAATAACAAGCAATTAATGCATGTGCTGCAGCAAGCACAACGAGCTTGGAGATTTCCTTTTGAAGATAAATGTCAAGGTATGGAGTTACAGGCGGTCTTCGTCTTACAACGGGACCCAATTTGAAACAAAAACCAAATTGGGTCGTCGTACAATCCCTTGATTCCTCGACCCTCAGTAACACCTTACAACAGGACCCAATTCTGCGGGACGAGAGGAGAAGCCTCCCGCCTCCTGATGCACAAAAGGTGAAGAGAGGAATCTATTTCGCCAGCTGGTGGGCCCTGAACGTCGTGTTCAATATCTATAACAAGAAGGTACTGAACACCTGTGTTCCCCTACCCATGGCTTACATCCACTCTTTACCTGGCCAGGCGTTCTTTTATCATGCTGGTTTTGTGGGCGATGATGATTGCTGAGGCACTCGCCCGGGTTGCTGTGACGCACACTATTGGCCACATGACAGCTACAGTTAGCATGTCTAAAGTGGTGGTATCCTTCACCCACATAATCAAGAGCGCTTAATTGGGAAATAAAATATCTGTGGCTTTTTCATGGTTTTTGTATGTTTTGTTTAAAATCAGAGTGTATGTAATTTTGGCAATAACAGCTAAGAATATCATCTATCTACTATCCGCATTGACGAATTTTTTCTTTTTAAAAAAAATAGGCAAAAAGAGGCAAGGGCTCTGGTGCTATATGTAACTTTGTTTTATTTGACAATAAGTCCATGTAATATGTGAACTTGGGATTAGTTTGGTTGCAACTTGGAATGACTGAATACAACATTGTTATAATGTGTCAGAATCCAGGGACCATCTTGTAATGTGTCAGAATCCATACTCCCTAGATTCTGAATAACTTAATGAACACTTCATCTATGAGTTCTTTCATGCTCTGGCATCATAGAGAGTGGAAGAAAGACAGTAAAAGAAAGGAAGAAAAAAACCTTGGTAGCCACTACCAAGTTTTTTAGAAAAAAAGAGAAAGGAAGAAGAGGCAAGCTGCTGATTTTACTGTTTTGTTAAGCCACCGTTGAATCAGTAATTTTTAAAGTGGCTTAATAAATAGTAAAAAAATTCAGAAAAATGTAAAATTTGGTCTCCAAGTACATATTAATATGGAGAACAAGATGAACAGTTCATATTAACTTTTTGGATTTTGAAATTTCAAATTTGGACCATATGCATATCAGCCCATATGCTACCGAATACATATTAGTCACCCGTGCAACCAAGTCATTTTCTGATTTTTAAAGTCCAAATGATCGATCCAAACCGTTAGATGTGATCTCCATATTAAAATGTGCTAGGAGACCAAATTTTACATTTATTGAAATTTGTTTTTACTATTTATTAACTCACTTTGAAAATCGTTCATCCAACGGTGACTTAACCAAACAGTAAAATCAGAAGCTACCATTGGATCAGCGATTTTTAAAGTGACTTAATAAATAGTAAAATAATTCCAAAAAATGTAAAATTTGGTCTCCTAGCACATTTTAATATGGAGATCACATCTAAATTACAATTGAGTTCAATTATTTAATGAAAAAATCGCTAATCAATAAACTTTAATTTATTTAATGATTATTTTTCAAAAAGAATTCTTAAAATAGATATAACTTTTTATAAATTAAATGTACTAGAAAGGTCACAATATTTTCTGGATTACCTAGAAGTGACTTTTGAACTGGGATCAATAACTCAAAATCTAATTATTTTTATTTTTTTCCAATAGCACATAAAGAAATATATTAATTTTTCTTACAACCGCGGAAAATCCGGCCTGAAAAATATTGATCCGGGTTATTTGTTGCAGTCTTTCTAATAAATCAAATTATATTGTATTCCATCTATTTTCAAAGAAATATATTCAACATTTCTAATATTTTAATACAAAAAAAAATTTGTTTTAAAAAAAAAAAATTAAAATGCACAAATCCGGTTAACCATTAACCGGATTTGTTGTTTTTGAGTCCGGGCAACTATTGACCGGAAATTTGTCCCAAATCCGGTTATTGGATAACCGGTTTGGGTAGTTTTCGAAATCCAATCGGGATTTGGATATTTTTTAAAATTTTATTTATTTTTTGGATATTAATAAAAAAAATCGGAATAATTTACATGATTGATTATTGCATTTCAAACTTTGATTCACATGAGTTACATTTGGTGTATTAAATGAAAGGAGAAACATATAGCGGCTTACAAAAAGCAAGAGAATATTTATTTAATGCAAACATGAAAGTTAATATTTTATATCCCGAGAAGAACTACAGAGTAATTAATTTAAGTTTGGATAAATTAAACCGTACAGTCTGACCTCACAGATTGAATAAATTAAACAATCTAAATTAATTAATTTACTTACACCGGTCTAAAATTGAACTTCCGACCAGCTTAATTATTTCATATTTAAAGATCTAAGTGCGAACTAGACTTAATCAAACATGAGCTTTCCTTTTAAAAAGTTTGGATAATTATATTTCTCAATCTCTATTATTTCAGCTGTGTTTCATGCCTAGATAGATAGTAGGCCCAATAATTGTCTGGTTTTATAGAATTATCCAAATTCTTTAGTACACAAGAACTTGGGCTAACTTTCCCCCATATAAGCCCACTTTGCAATAATCCGGCCCAGGTACTCGTATGTAAATATTTGTAGTCTGGCACTACATCTAGAGTATGAAAAATGGCACCGCGGAACCGGCTCCGGCACGGTATGCGTGTTAGTTATGTGCTGTGACTAGAGGTGCTATCGGGTTGGGTAGGGTCTAGATACTATTATATTTGAATCTGTACTCTAAAAGTGTTGGGGTCCGAATTTCAATCCTCATTTTCGCTTACGCCTTCATCCTCATGCGAGTCAAAATATGTTAAAAATTTTATGTTCTTAATGCCTGTCAAAATAAAATTGACTTTTTATAATATTTTACATGCATGTAATCAATTGAAATTATAAAACATATATAATAGTTTAAATTTTAAAATTATAGTTTTCCACAAATAAAAAAACGCCATTTTACACCAATTATTCTTGATATATTTGTATTATTCAATTTAACCTACATAGGTAATTAACTAATACAAATAGGGGTGTCAATGACACCCGTTTACCCGTTTACTCTACCCGTATCGTATTTGATAAGACGAATATGGGTAAGATTCTTTTTCGTCAACTTATTGAGTGTGAGTATGAGTAAGGATTTTTTTTCATTAGATAAATGGGTATGGGTATGGGCAAATGTTATTTCGTACCCGTTGAGTAACAGGTAATTATATAAAATAAATTATATCATAAGAAGAATGTTATGCTAAGTATTTTATTTTTTTATTTGAATGTTTTATTATTTATTTAAGGAATTGAATTTGTTAGAAGAGGTATTTGTGATTTTGATTTTTTTTTTTGCTTAATAAAAAACTATTACATAGAATTAATTGCATATTTATATTTTTAATTTTATATTAGTAATTATCATTTCATATGTATGACATGATAAGTTTTGATGATTTATTTATAAAAATAATAAAACTATTATATTTGTATTATTCGTTATTCGTTTATTACCGTTTCATTACCCGCTAATTTTAACGGGTAAGGGTAGGATCAAATTTTTAACGGGTCTGGGTAGAGTATGATAAGACAAATTCTTAACGGGTATAGATAGAATATGAGTAAGGTCAATTCTTAATGGGTATAAATAGGAAAATGGTTCTATCATACTCGTATCGTACCCATTGACACCCCTAAATACAAACAAAAAAAAATAACAGAAAAGGAAACATATGAATTGCTGTTGTGGGATTGTGGCCATTATATTTTTCTGAAGTCCAATCTTGATATCAATTGTACTGCCATAAAGTGGGCCCCAGGCACCAGGCATAGTACTAAAATCAACTGGGATTCAACTACCAAATGGTCGACGCCTTGATTAGCCTCATTCAACCATCAATTTATTAACAAAGAGTTCAAATATTAAGATCTCTCCAGTCAGAACAAACAGGAGGCTTCCATTGGTTCCTTATTGCCCATACCTAGTCCATAGAGAGAACAACGAATTGGGGAAATAAATCTGCTGTGATTCCAATGGAATAAAAGAGTCTTGTTATTCCGATCCCAACCATCCAACTTCGTTGAGATTTGTGTATGAAAAAGTTTCTTCATTGAAATTTGTGCATAGAAAACTTTGAATGGTTGAGATCGAAATAACATGACCCTGTTATTTCATTGGAATCACATCAGATTTATTTCCACAAATTGGAGGGTGAGTTGCACTATTTTCCTTTTTTTTTTTAATACCGGATATGAATATAGATTGAATATCATTCAGGTATTGAACAAAATTTGCACAAAACTAGCATGATACATAAAATTTATTGCATACTACTTTTTTTTTTTGAAGAAGAAGAAAAATAAGAATCTAGACTATATTACTTTTTGGAATTTATATTTGATCTATATTTTAACTATCAAACACTGCACACTAATTTTAGTTAACATCTATTATTTTCTCAATCCTACATATAGATTGGCAATGCTAATCCGGATTAGTAAACTATTCTTGTTTTTTTACTAATCGATCCATCCAAAACTTAAAATAGCTCACTAGTCTGAGTTAGTGAGCTACTTTTAACATTCTGAGCTAGCAATCTTCTCATCCAAATAGGGTTTAAATATTTATAGCAAAAGTATTTAATTACACTACTCTAATAAGAACAATTTCAATAGGTACAAGGGGCGTTCCGATGAGCATCAAATCCGATTTGGTCTGATAATCGTTCGAAACCGTTCGCTTTAAAAATTCGTGCTAACGATTTATCCTAAAATTAGTCATGAAATATAAACCCGAAAGACTAATTTCAGAGCAAATCGAACTACTTCAAACCAGTGTTGTAAAAAACGTCCGTTTAGATTCCAACCGTCACAAATTTTTCCGACTAATCAGCCAATTATTTATGATTATGACCGATTATGACTAATTATTTCCGGTTAATCGCTTGGCGGTACCCTGTACGTCCAACAACCACATACCGTTATTTACAACACTGTTCGAACGAGTACTAAACCGAATTTGATGCGATGTTGATCTAAACACCTTCATTATCCCTTCAAACAGGCTTTCCATTTATTTTATTGAACTGGAGGTATCACCATCCAAAGCATTAAATTATGGAAGTTGGAAGTACTACTACACACGTGCGAACGCATGATTACATTTGTGCTACACTGCCACTTGTGTTCTTTGAGACTGTACTTGTTTTCAAATGGGCCGTGTTGTTAAATCTTTCAGCCTTTGTACTGCTGGATTCGGATTTTTTTCAGAAACCATAATTAAAAAAATAATTTTTAGGGAACCAATAAGATTACTTTTTTTTTTTCAAAAACCATAAGAACCGTGGGAACCTCACGGTCTGGCATTTTTTTTTTTCCAGACCGTGTGCTTCTCACGGTCTTGGAAATTTGTTTTTTTTTTTTTTTTTTTTTGATTTCTTCACACCTGCACGAAAATTGTCACAGAAGATCCGCAATTTTTTTTTTTTTGATTTCCAGACCGTGTGATTCCCACGGTCCACCTAAATTGAAATCAAGACCGTAGGAACGGTCCGGTCTTGATGAATATATCTCAAGACCGTGGGAACCCCACGGTCCGGTCCCTATTTGTTTCCTTGGCACGATTACCTCCTGCTTCTTCCTTGTCGAGTCAGTGCATCTCTTCCCCACTTTTTTCATCTTCTCTCTTTTTTCTTTCTTCCTTCCTTCCTTCAGTTTAATTTTTTTTTTTGTACTCTCATAATTAGTGTGTTTATTTTTTTTAATTACATAAGTTTATATATTTTTGAAAGAGGAACAAAAAGAGCTTCAGATCTACAAATTTCGTTAGGTATGTATTTGATTCTTTTATTTTTGATAAATAATATGCAATTATGAATAAATGAGTAGAATAAATTGCTTATGTAGTATAAATGGTTTATGTAGTAATTGTAGTATAAATAAATGGTTTATGTATAATTTTTTCTTTTTTGTAGTATAAATAGTTTATGTGTATTTTTTTTATTAGTATAAATGGTTTACGTTGTAATTGTAGTATAAAAAAATAGTTTATGTAGTAATTTATTTGCATGTAGGTTTCTTTAGTGTAATTGTAGTAATTGTTGGATGATTTATTTATTTGCATGTTTTATGTAGATGCATGGTTTATGTGCATGTAGTTTTTTTTAGTGTATATGCATGTAGTTTTTTTTAGTGTAGATGAATGTAGTAATTTTTGGATTATTTATTTATGATTTATGTAGTAATTGTAGTATAAATAAATGGTTTATGTATAATTTTTTCTTTTTGTAGTATAAGTAATTGTAGTAAGTTTATTTTTTCAATGACGATCATATTTTAGGTTGTAAAATTGAAAATGATATCGATTATTGATTATGAATTTTTTTTGTTCAGATAATGTCTCAAGTGATAATAAATGTTTATTATGGACGCGAAATTTCAGACGCACCGACCTGCACATTTCCTGTTACTAATTCAACCAGTCTTCATGAGCTAAGAAAACATATATATGTTAGCATTCATTTGCTCCCTAGTCAGTTCGATCTGACAATCAAGGCTCGTTTGAACACGGCACCACCTGGCTCAGCAGAAAAATACCAGTTATTTAGCGTAGACGAGGAAACGATATGGCACATGATGCTTGAATATGCCACTCCGGTACTGAATTTTAAACTTCTTGATTTAGTGGTTGAGTCAGTACTAGTTGATAGTCATACCAATTATGACCCATATCCGAGTAGTGTACCTGGAAGTAGTAGAGACACAACGGTGTCTGATTCACCCATATATTATGATGACCCACCCGAAATACCGATAGTGGATGATTTGGTAACTCGTTTTAACGAGATGAATAATAATACTAGCTCAGACACAAACTCTAGCTCAGACACAAACTCTGACCTTGGTGGCTCAGCTGTCGGGGAAGATGATATGGCTGAAATGGAGGATCAAATTAGAATGCAAGATGTAATGAAGGAGTGGGTAAATTCTATTCCCTTTATTAATCGAGGATTGCAGCATCCTTTTCCGGCATTTAATGACGATGTGCCGATGCCGTACAAGGATGAAGCATTTTTTGGTTATCCACCCAGAATTGACGGTCAATTTTCAGTGGGACAGATGTTTGACTCCAAAGCCGATCTTAAATCCCAGTTTGGTGCATTTGCCCTAAATAATAACTTAGAATTACAACAACAATATACCAATCGTACTTTTAATCTGGTCTGATTGTAGGTGCTCCTACCATAAACTAAATAAACTAAACTAAATAACATAAACTAGGAGAAATAAACTAAGTCTTCGTCTTCATTTATAAACTAAACAAGATAAATAACAAAACGTACACTAAACAAGCTAAACAACTACACTAAGTCTTCGTCTTCATTTATAAATTCTCTGTCCCTAGCATGTCCCCACAAACAGCTGACATCTTCCAATGTCACCGTGCACTCCCCTACCGGAAGATGAAAACTATTTGTCTCGGGCCTCCACCTCTCCACGAGAGCAGTGATCAACTCTCTATCAACTTGGCAGTGGTGGACTTCGACCATCTGATACAACCCTAAATTCTTTAAACCTTCTTTCATAGTTTCATGGTAGTCAATGTGCATTTGCAAAGCTCCAGGACGCAGTGCATGATCAGGCTGGAACAATAATTTTAATGCAAAAAAAGGTTAACCAAAAATTAAATTTCAATTCAAGAATTTAATAAGTAAATTTAAATCCAAACCAATATTGAACAAACACCTTTACAGATGCCGCATGTGATTGATGTTGTGCATGAGGTAACTGCAATAAAGATTCTTCACTTCCTTGCATTTTTCACTGCAATATAAATAAATACATACAAAAAAAATTAACATTCAATATTGACATGCATAACATGCAAACCCAATCAAATATTCACATTCATTCTATTACTTTACATTATTTATACTACATAAACAATTTATTTATACTACATGCAAATAAATCATGCATGTACATTAACTATGGAAATAAATAAATCATTCAACAATTAGTACATGCAAATAAATAAATCACCCAACAATTACTACATGCATACTCAAAAAAACCTACATGCAAATAAATTCCTACATAAACAATTTATTTATACTATAATTACTACATAAACCACAAATAAATAATCCAAAAATTACTACATTCATCTACACTAAAAAAAACTACATGCATCATGCATCTACACTAAAAAAAATTACATGCACATAAACCATGCATCTACATAAAACATGCAAATAAATAAATCACCCAACAATTACTACATGCATACTACAAAACTTACATGCAAATAAATTACTACATAAACCACAAATAAATAATCCAAAAATTACTATATTCATCTACACTAAAAAAAACTACATGCATCATGCATCTAAACTAAAAAAAATTACATGCACATAAAACATGCAAATAAATAAATAACCCAACAATTACTACATGCATACTAAAAAAACCTACATGCAAATAAATTACTACATAAACCACAAATAAATAATCCAAAAATTACTACATTCATCTACACTAAAAAAAACTACATGCATCATGCATCTAAACTAAAAAAAATTACATGCAAATAAATAAATAACCCAACAATTACTACATGCATACTAAAAAAACCTACATGCAAATAAATTACTACATAAACCACAAATAAATAATTCAAAAATTACTACATTCATCTACACTAAAAAAAACTACATGCATCATGCATCTAAACTAAAAAAAATTACATGCAAATAAATAAATCACCCAACAATTACTACATGCATACTAAAAAAACCTACATGCAAATAAATTACTACATAAACCACAAATAAATAATCCAAAAATTACTACACTAATCTACACTAAAAAAAACTACATGCATCATGCATCTAAACTAAAAAAAATTACATGCACATAAAATATGCAAATAGACATATCACCATACAATTACTACATTCATCTACACTAAAATTATACATAAACCATTTATTTATACTACAATTACTACATAAACCATTTATACTACATAAACAATCTATTCTACTTATTTATTCATAATTATGAATTATTTATCAAAAATAAAAGAATTAAACACATACCTAACGAAATTTGTAGATCTGAAGCTCTTTTTGTTCCTCTCTCAAAAATATATAAACTTATGTAATTAAAATAAAAATTACTCTAATTATGAGAATACAAAAAAAAAAAAAATCTGATGGAAGAGAGGAAGAAAGAAGAGGAAGAAAAAAAATGGAGAAGGGGGCGTGGGGGAAGAAAGGCTCTGTCTCGCTGTGGGTTTAAAACCAAAGCCCAGACCGTGGGAAGCACACGGTCTTCAGAATTGAGGGGCGGACCGTGGGATGCACACGGTCTTGAGATTGAAATTCCTCAGACCGTTGGATGCACACGGTCTTGAATTTCATTTCGGATCTTCTGTGGCAATTTTCGTGCAAGTGTGGACAAATCAAAAAAAAAAAAAAAAAATTTCGCAAGACCGTGAGAAGCACACGGTCTGGAAAAAAAAAATGCCAGACCGTGAGGTTCCCACGGTTCTTATGGTTTTTGAAAAAATAAAAGTAATCTTATTGTTCCCTAAAAATTATTTTTTTAATTATGGTTTCTGAAAAAAATCCGCTGGATTCGGTAAATTATGTTAGCGCCACGTGTGCCATATAATGTATTGTGGGTCCAAGCTGCAGATTTTTTTTAATTAGTTTGTTTTTAGAAAAAAAATTGTTGGCATCCGAGGAAGAATTTTTTTAGAAATTATAAATAAAAAAATAAAATTTATCAAACAAACTTTATTGTTTTGTGTTATACAAAAATTATAACAGTCGAGATGTCATTTCGATTTCAGTCGTTTTCATAGATTTAAAAAAAAAAGTTAAAAAATTAGGAAAATATCTCTGACCGAATTGCCATTTTGATCCCAAAAAAAAATTCGAAATTGAAATGACATTTTAATTCTTATTTTAAAAAAATAATAATAATAATCATGTTGGTTTCATAATTTTTTTTTTTAAATTATGGTTTATAAAAAAAATTCTCCGAGGAATGTAAAATATTTGAATTTGATAATTAATTTAGAAATATATCTATATTTTTTTAGGAAAATTGAGAAAGGATCGTATATTTAATTTTCAAAACAACAATGTGACACGTTAAGGAATCGTATTAAATATATAATAATTTGATGAACTTTTAAAAGAACCACATATTAAAAAATTTCTGCTATCTTTTCGGTTATTTTAAAAATATTTATTACTTTTCTAAAAATAAAAATTCTGCTTATTAAGTACACCAAACTTTTATTTTTACTTGATACCAATTTTTATTTGATCAAATTAATGTTGGAATAGCACCACTGTTTCATTTTAAAATGTTTCAAGGATGACCAAACCTGATTTTATATTTCTATGTTGATAATAGTTTCACATCGAGTGTGAAAGTTGTAAACATCATTTAATCTGAATTAATCAATTTTATTGAATTATATTTTTTTTTTATGTTTTTTTTTAAAATATATTAAGGTATTGGTTCTTAAAATTAAAATGGTATGAACATCCAAATTTTATTTCAAAGCATCTAATATAAACATTAATTATTGAATATTATAGATTTTATAGTTACATGTCAAGTCTTTATCCCTCAAATACCCTTCAATTGTTTTTAGCCAACTTTTTAACAAATAGTGAAGCATGAATAAAGTAATAATTTATTATTTAATATGAAATAATCATACATATATTTTAGGGATGGTTGAAAGTTTGAAACAATTAATATGAATGTTGGAAAAACATGGGTGCATCTAGTAATTATTAAATGCATATTTTGAATATTTAAATAATTTGTCTGAAAATGGTTATCAACACTTTACAAATATCATTCAATTTAAAAAAAAAAAATCAGTTCTTATCCTAAATTGTTTAGAACCGTCAATTTAAAGATGCAGTACACTTATGCCAATAATTAGTTGTGATAGAGGAAGTAGGAAGCGTATCCTCTGCGGAGCCAATCCTGCGAAGCTTTTAATCTGGTCCGTTCGTTTCGAATCAGACGGACTAGATCAGATCTTGCAAATTTTGAGAATATTTTCTCTTTTTTTTTTTCAATTCGGACAAGATCTGATCTGATCTGTCCGATCTGAAACGAACAGACCAGATTAAAAGCTCTGCACAACTCCGCAGAGATTGGCTCCGCAGAGGATACACTTCCAGAGAAAGTAGGCGTTCTCTTTCAGTGATACTGTTGAATCGGATTTTGGATCTTTTTATTTGGTTGGGAGTATCCAATTTATTAATTTCATTTGTTGATATTATCAAGAACCATTTAAAATGATATCAACGAGTTGATTTGATACAAGGCTAATTTATTTTAACTCGCAAAATTCAAATTTAATAAACATAATTTTATATTTTAAGTCAAAAATAATAATATATACAAATTCCAAAGTCATATTGCAATTTAATTACATCAGACGGTTAAGAATTGATGATTTGAAATTTTAATATTTCAATTATTATTAGTACAGAAAATTAGTCTTTACATCTAATATTTTTTTTCTATAAGAGATTGCGACTTAAGCCATCCGTTTGTTTCTTGAGAAGGGTTCAAATGTACTATGATTTTATGTTCTAATTATATTTCATATAATTATCTTTGTTTTTAAAGTCTGAACAGTCGATCTGAACTGCTTAATATCTTCATAATAAAATATACTTAGAGACCAAATTTTTTATTTTTTTATTTTTTAAGATAGGTACAAAATAATTGTTTTCAGGAGATTCTCGACCATCCAAAAAAGTGATATTGTACATATCTAAAAAATAGTAAAAATATATATATATGAAATTTGGTCTCCATGCATATTTTATTATGACGATTATGTTCAGCAGTTCGGATCAATTGTTTGGACTTTAAAAACAGAAGATAAACATGTGAAACATAATTGGAGCACAAAATCATAGCCCATTTGAACCCTCCTATTTGTTTAATATTAAACAAAACAATCATTTGAATTTCAAACATGCAACCTTCTATATAAAAAACATTTTTTTATTATTAGACTAATAGTTCAAGACAATATTTTTTTTAATAAAAAATATAGGTTCGGAATACATGAAGTAAAACAAATTTCATTCTCAATTTTATCTATTTTTTTATTTTTTTTATTAATGTACTTCCGATAATGGATTATGGATTCCATAGTGGGAATAAGAGCATACCCATAACCCATGATCCAAGTCAACACTTGTCAAGTCATTGGTTCATTGAACGAGTCGGTGCTGTGACTACTGCCCCTCTGGGCCCACTGCTCAGTCATTAATTGCATAGAGTAAGGTACACCCTAGTGCACGTGCATGGCTTAATCAGCATTTAATGCTGCTCACGGGAGAATGGTACTGTGTGCATGCATGTTTCAAGTACACATCAATATTATTTCTCAAATTGACAAATTTCATTCAAGTTTTTAAGATATATATATATATATTTTTTATTTATTGTTTTTGTAGGAGCTTGGATGCTATCAAATTTACCTCTTTTAGCAACTGATTGAAATAAATTAACATATGATTAATTCTTGATTAAAAATAAAAATTACAATTTGTAATTATTTTGAATATTAAGTATATTTTTATAATATTTTTTTGAAAGAAGCATAGAAACAGAAATATATATTTTGTAAAAAAAAAATTAGGGTGAGACGTAATTATAATTTATTCAATCTTAAGTATATATTTTTTTGAGCCAGGGAAGCAAGACTTTTATTAATAATTTTGCATATAATTCTAAATCAAAATAAAGGACTGACTTTAAGTATATATTGAATATTGTTTACCTTCTAAACTTTTGTCAATAAATATGAATAATCTGATAATTCAAACTAAATATGTATGAAATGAATTTATATATGAATCTAAAAAAATTGTATTTGATAAGTCTAGTTTGGATTTTCATATGGATCTTGAAGAAATATTCACTTTGCTTATATCGGATTCACATTTAAATCTGATATGATCCGAATCCAACATTCATTAAATAATAATATTTTAATATACTAAATATAATTTGAGTTATTACAAAACTATATGTATCACGTACGTATAAAAATAAATAAATAAATTGTAACTAATTTATTAATTTAATTAAACTTATCATTATAAATGATAAATGTACTGATTACATTTACTAGTATTATACATGTATGTTATTATTTCAATATTTTAACTAAAACATCAATATAATCCGATCCGATCATAAATCTGCATGAGAAAATATTCATATTTTTTTTTTGAAAACTCGATAGAAGCTATCAGGGGATATACAACCTAATACCGATACCGTACCTCCACTGTACCAGTACCTATACAACACCCAAATAAAAACTGCAAAAAATGAACCAAGTATATATCCATAAATGAACCTTATAAAATCTTAATAAACTCACATTTTAATTATACTATAATCGGATCATATATATTTCGATTCGTTTACATCCCTAATAAGTCATAAAACCTATTCTGAATGCAAAATCACATTTGTGAACTCAACTAAAAATTCAAACAAAAAAATAATGGGTAAAGATTTAAACAGAGCTGTTTTGGCTTCATGCAGCGAATTGGCTATATAATTAAAACAAGCGCTGCATGTAGTTCTTGTTCTGCATGAAGCTAAAACTACTCCGTTAAAATATTTACCCAAAATTAGAGGATCCAAATTGATATAAAATCCGAATTGCCAAATTAACTAATAGTATATATATATACGTACAAAGATTATTCAAACAAATTGGAATTTATTTAGTAGCTTAATTATAGCTGCCTAACTTGCTGACATGCATACCCACATATTGTAATTATTTTTTATAAACCATAATTAGAAAAAAAAAATGAAATCAACATGATTACTTTTTTTTTTCTTACAAAAACCATAAGAACTGAAATGCCATTTCGGTACTTTTTTTTTTGGGACCGAAATGACATTTCAGTCCCAGTTGTTTTCACATATTTCGAGAAAAGAATACGTTGAAAAATTATAAAAATACCTGGGACCAAATTGCCATTTCGGTCCCAAAAAAAAAAATTCGGGACTGAATTGGCATTTCGGTTCTTATAATTTTTGTAAAAAAAGAAAAAGTAATCCTGTTGGTTTCATAAAAATCTTTTTTCTAATTGTGGTTTAAAAAAATTCCACATATTGCATATATATGTGAATGTGATCCATACAATGAGGACTATATTTATTATATGAAAAATTAAGTTAAAATTGTGGTAGCAAAAATAAATCAAGAAGACATTCCATGTTATTGCAAAAATTAATGTTCTTAACTTATATCAACCATCAACCAATTAGTTGTATAAATTGTTTGCCAGATCATTAATTGGAAAGAATAATCTGATTGTGAGGCCATTATACATGATACGTCTTCTTCACACATAAAATAAAATTATACATTATATATTCTCAAACTAATATATATATATATATATATATATATATATATATATATATATATACATACATACATACATACACACACATGAAATTTTGGTGCAAATCTTGTTATCTGGATGCATGCATGTTGTCACGAAGTCTTTAAAATTTGTCCCTCTTTTTCTGAGCAGTGTTGCATGTCACTATTTATCTTCTTTGAATAGATCACATGTAATGTTCTCACTTTTTGGATTTTTCTCACTTATTATGGTGCAAGAGTATATTCCTGTTTTGTATTTATGAAGCATACTGTATTGATCTCCAAATATTTTAATTTAACCATATTAGTGAAGTTTATTTTTTGGATTTTTTTAATCTTATCTGTAGTTGCTTAAAATATGTTATTTGTAAATTGTAATCCTTTTGGCCCGAAATTTTTTTATATACCATAATAAAAAAAAGAGCCTGATAATTGTACTCTAAACAAAATCTCCGAGCGCGTCCCCCAAATAGTTTAACAGAAAAAACTTCTAATGTTATCTAACTTTCATTTCCAGCGCTAATATCCAAATATTTAAAGCTCTGTTTATAACATTTTTACAATGCTACTCGCAAACATTTAAACTTCTATCTGCAAGCATTAAAATTCTAAATCTGTATAGTTTTAACTCCTAACTATTTTTGTTTTCAAGCCAAAAACGGAAAAATTCATTTCACCAACTTTTATTTTTTCTCTGATCATTCTCATCAATTTTTTCGACGATCTGTGATGAATTTTGCGAATCTAAAAATATGAACGTTTTTTACCCGATTTTCTCTTTCAAATGAGATCCATGAAGAATACTTTCGAGTTATATTTGTGTCGTAATTTTTTTTACCACTTTAAATCTCTGTGACTTTCAGTTTTTTTTTTATTTTGCTTCAAAATAATTTAAACATCTATTTACAAGCATATAAATCTCATGTACAAGCATATAAACCTCATTAATAATACTTTAAATCTCTAGAATAAAATATATAAACCTCATGTATAAAGAATTTAAACCTCAACAATAACACTTCAAAGCATACAAACCTCAACAATAACACTGCATTTACAGAGCTCATGTACAAAGCATATAAACCTCATGTACAAAGCCTTGAAAATTTTTAATGGTTGTAGAGTGAGATTTAAAAACTTGAAAATTTAAAGTGCTAATAAGTTTTACTTTAAAAAAAAAACAAATGACTTTAAAATTACTCAAAAGTATTTCTTCATAGATCTTATTTGAAAGATAAAATCGAATAGAAAACGTTCGTATTTTTAGGTTCGTAAAATTCATCACGGATCATCAGGAAAATAAATTATAATGATTAGAGAAAAAATAAAAAAGAGTGGATGAAAAAAATCACTTTTTTTTTATTTGAAGACAAAAGTAATTGAGAGTTAAAACTATCTAGAAATGTTTTTAGACAGAGGTTTATATGCTTGTGAGTAACATTTTAACATGTTATAAACATAACTTTAAATGTTTGGATATTAGCGTTGGAAATGAAAGTTAGACAATTTTAGAATATTTTTCTGTTAAACTACTCGGGGGACGTGCTCGGATATGATGGCTCGGGGTACCAGAACATTTCTCTAAAAAAAATTAAACCAAAACATCTCCGTTTTGGGAGAATTTCACCTTTACTTAGGCCGCAGAGCCAATCTACAGCCCCACTGCGGCCCGTTAAGTGGGGTCGCAAATTGGCTCTGCTGTTCCGTCAAAATGGGACCGCAGGGCCAATTTGTGGCTTGAGTAAAGTTGGAATTTTCTCAAAAGGAGGTGTTTTGGTTTATTTTTTTTATTATGGTATTTAAAAAAAATTCGGCGGTTCTCTCAAAATGAGACTGTAGAGCCAGTTTGCAGCCTAGATAAAGTTATAATTCTTCAAAAATAGAGGTGTTTTGATTTATTATTATTTTTATTATTATAATATTTGAAAAAAATATTCGGTCTTTTGGCTTATAGTGCTTGAAGTGTATACTAGTAATTAATATTTACAGTATCTTTGACAGAGGCAATTTAAGGGGCTGGCAGGGGTACAGGCACTTTTTAATATAATGAAAATATCATTTGTCAATGTATATTTTAATTTATTTGGAAAAAATATATTCTAGTTTGATTCTCTCTAGTTATTAAATAAGAATTTGTTTTAATTTAAGAAATAAATATGTTGATCTCATATAAAGAATATTGTATTTTGAAATGTGTTTTGATAGAAATTAAGAGATAAAAAAATCAACATTTAAATATTTCTAACATCACTAACTTTTTAACAAAGTACTTGATATTTTTGCAAAAAATGGAGTACAAAGTTGTACGAATATTTTTTTTTTATCGTACACTAGGGTGTAAACGGATACAGATAATTCGCTCCGTATCTGGAGATTATTTGAATCCGGATTAAACAGATACGGATAATTGCGGATATAGATACGGATATTTTTTTTTGCATATGGTAAAATAATGGCATATACGGATATGGATAATTTTATGAATGTGTAAACGAAGCGGATATCTGGATGTATCCGGATCCAAAATTGCTTCCAACTGCTTCGACTTTACTGCTCTGAATAGAAGTTGTTATATAATTATCTCATATTCATTTCAGTCTTGGTTGTGGGTAAACGATAATACGATCCGGTTTCAAATTTAATCACTTTTTCGTTAGTGATAGTACTACAATAGAGTTATTTTCTTTCCTTTTTACCTCCATTTCTTTACTCTCCATTCAAGATTTTAGCCCTTTACTGTAATATGCTTTTAGCCTCTATTAAAATAGTTATAGCCCTTGTTTTAAGACAACAACAAGGCATTTTTTTGTCTTTTATATTATTTTATTAGTTAATTATAATTTTTTATTTATCATATTTTTGTTTTTATGTTAAAGTGTATAACTCAATTATCTAATAATTAGTTGTTTCGTATTTGTAGATTATTCGCTTCTTATCCGTATCCGTTTAAAACATATTTAATTTTAAATTTTGATATTCGTTTATTATTTGTATTTGTATCTAAATCTGCTCATTGAAAAAACAAATACATATATAATATTTACATTATCCGCTCCGTTTTCACCCCTAAATACACAACATCCAACAAATAGTTACAAATCAATCAAAATAATACTTTCTTAAAAATAATGAAGCGCACACTGCGTGTGAGAGACACTAAGGGGCTGTTCAGCAAGGCTTTCTTAAGCCTCCTTTAGCTTCCTTAGCCGCTTAATTCTGCCGAACACTGGTTCCTTAGTATGGATTAAGATTACCTCCTTTGGCCTCCTTTTGCCTGGATCTTAATCCTCTGTCCGGATCTTAATTAAGGCACCTCTACCCCTTCCTTTAGCCTCCTTAGCTATCACTCACGAATTAAGACAACCGAACATCGGTTCCTTAAGCTTCCTTAAGACTTAATCCTAACTAGGATTAAGAGGTGTTGCCGAACAACCCCTAAGATATCAGACCCTGTAAAATACTCACAGCAGGACCAATATTAATTGTTATAAATAATGGTACGCGCTCGTCGGATGGACAGAGTACCGCTAAGCGATTATTCGAAAATAATTGAGAATAATCGGACATAATCGGAAATAATCGGCTGATTATTTGAGAAAATCCGTGACGGTATGATCACCGCCAAAAACTAATCGGACGATTAATCAGCATAAACGGATGTTTTTTTTTATTTCGAAATAGAACAATGTGCTTTAAAATTCGTGTCATAATAAAATGGAGGACTCAGATCTCATTCTACACGGTCAGCTATGGCGCTGGATTTGAATTCAGTAAGTTGACGGCAGTTAGGGACGATACCAGTCCGAATTTTCTGTGGTAATTTTAAGATGGCATCTTAATGAAACGAGTCATATCAAATAATGTATAGACGAAGTAACACGAAATCATATGACGGAAGGCACAGAAAATTTTCACACTGGGGACCACCAGGTCCAAAGAGCTCACATGGGGTCAGATTCTCTGCGGTTTGCATTGTTTGAAAAGCTTGTTTGTAGCTATTACACCTTACAATAGGACATAGTGATAAATAAATTATTCGGATTCGGTTTGGCGAGGTCAACTAAAAATTTGTGATTCGGAAATAATTTGAGAATGATTTAGAATTATCCAGACCAGAGATCTTAGTCCTGCAAAAGAGCAAAAAAAAAAAGAATGTTCTGAGAAAAATTTGTGAATTATTCGGATTTAATTCGGTCAACTAAATAATTCGGCATTCAGTTCGGCATCACTAAAAAAACCCTAAACCCTCACTACTACACAATAAGGATGCATGTATTGTTCGTTCTATGGACAATAATTGAAAAAGAGTGGGACAATCTACTAAATAATAAATATAAAATCTGAAATAATACCCATTGATTTTTACATAATCTCAAACAATCAATTTGAATCATTAGACATAATCTCCGATATAAACATGTACTTGGAAAGAAAATTTTACAAGTTTAGAATTTTACTATTTTTATTTTTTTAGATAGGTAAGAATTTACATTATCTTAAGATTTTGAACCAGAAAATAGTGTTTTTCTACCTATTTAAAAAATTAGTACAAATATCCTAAAATATATTGAATTTGGTCTTCAAATATATTTTCATAAGGTGATCATGTAGAGCTGTTCGAATTGATTGTTTGGACTTTGAAAAAAAGTAGATACGGATTGATAGCACGGACTGATCCAGGTTTTGCTAAGTACCATAGCATCATTCTTATAATTAATCAAAATTTCTCATCTAATATATATAATTTCTCTCAATCTATTAATAAGTGAATGAAAAAAAAAATTGGATAAAAGGATAATTAGTAAAAATATTGGATTTAAATTTTAGGGGCCGCTGGTCTGGAAAGATGTGAAATCATTAGTGACTAAAATACCATTTCAGTTCCGAAAAAATAAGTGGTGGACTGAAATGACATTTCAGTTTTTATAATTTTTGTAAAAAAAAAATACTCATGATGGTTTCATAAAAGTACTTTTATTAATTATGATTTATAAAAAAAAATTCAAAAAAAACACCTATTTAGTAGTCCCAAATATAGCTTCATACCAAGGATTAATGCAGAGATATATGTCACTACCTTACCTAGTACTTACATTATTGAAAATAGCTGTTATGATGTCAACACATGACTTTAGGTCACAATCATATGGAGACAGTGTCAAGAGAAGAGAAGAAGAAGAAAAAAAGAGAAGAAGATGGAAATTATCATGTCATTAATTATCTATTATTAATTTATTATACGCAGTATGTGAGAGAGGTCCCTGGTGCTGAGAGCTTAATATTTTGTTTTATTTTCATTTTTTTTATAATTTTTTTTAACCTTCTTTTTGCTCAAAAGATCAGGCAATTTGGGTGGCTCATGATTTTATACATTTACAATGAAATAAAAAAAAAAACAGATAAAATTGGAATTGCTGGTACCATTTGGTACCAACTACCAACTAGAGATGGCCATTCACTGCTGAGAAGTTAACCATCTCAGTTTGTTGCGATTTGTGAATTATTGTTTAACCATCTCAACTGTTTTGAGCTAATCAAGCATTTTGATTTATATTTTCTTACTTTGATGATTTGCATTCTCATTTTGGGTCATCTAAAATGAATTTATGATTCCATTTTCTATTCTTTAGATCTGTACCAGTGTTTTGTACCGGTTCATCTGTTTGATCCTTCTGTAGCATTCGAGTCGCTGAAATAAACCGAAGTATTTATAATCTCAGTATTTTGTTTGTATAGGTAGCAAAATCTGACTCGACTAAATCGGTTGGTCGAATACATGCGAAATTCACATCCAACCTGATCTGATAATTTTGAAATTTTGATGACTTAAAACCTGATCCGACTCAATCAACCCAAATCCTGATCTGACCAAATTAACACAAATCCATTATATGAGCAGAACCAAATTATAATTGATTGGAACATGTATTAATATGAAAACCCGATTGTCGAAAATCAATTTTATGTTGGAAAAATCTCAAAACTCGAGCTTCAAGCCTAATTAACACGATATCTGACACCGACACCTCGCTTGTCAGAGACCGGAAACTGCTTGAACTAGAAACAACTAAATTATAAACTAACCCAGCCATGAATGAATTCAGATCCAACATGATACCAGACCGTGTAGAATGAGATCTGATTAGTCTGTTTTACTCTGGCACGAATCTCGAAGCGGACCCCCCTATGTTCCAAATATAATCTAAAGCAAGATTCTAAATAGCGATTATAACACTATAGCTTTTAAGGTTCGAAAAAACTATAGTGCAACCATAGCTAGCTACTTAGAATCATTATAAAAAAAAAAGCGGTTAATAGTGTTATAGCTTTTGAGATCCGAAAAAGCAATAGCGCAGCTATTGCATAGCTATAGCTACCTATTTAGAACTCTCATCTAAAGTGATTTTGGCTCACTTGTGAGGGTATTCACTCGCCATAAATGACATATCTCAAAACGAAAAAAAATAAAAATAATCAAAGTTATCAAAATTAGATTTTGAAACCACAACTGAAACAGATCTGATCCATTTCATTGCCCTTCTAATTGTTCTCCACAGTACATAAATTAGCTAAGTAAAAAAGTAATTATTACTCAGTGTCCCAGAAATTCAAGTTGGGATATGCCAGAATCTGATACATTAAATGACATAAGTTTACAATTCACCTTTTTCAACAAAGATAAGGAAACAAAATATCATGGAATTGAGAACCTATGATAAGCAGAGAAACATGGGTATTTAACCAAATAACATATCAGCCTGTCTCCTTTTCAATCAAACTCAAACTGTGCAAAATAATTTAGTAATTTTGTTGGATGCCCATTATGTCATGCCATGCTATGCAACAACTAGTGGTCTTTACAAGGTCCAAGTATACCCTTTTCCAGCTCAGTCTACATGACTGTAACTCTGTAACCATTGATAAAAGTTTTGTCACATGCTCTCTCTCTCTCTCTCTCTCTCTCTCTATGTTTCCTATCACCTATATAAACCCCTCAAACCCACTCCTCTCTCTCACAACACACTTTCAAGTTTCAAGTAACATCCACAACATAGATAAATCTCTTTGAGACATGGCAAAGAGATCATTCCTTGTAGTAAGGAAGAGAAGGCCTTTCCAGTTTCTGGTTAAGAGAAAGTTCAGAGAGTTAAAGAAGATTGTGCCTGGTTCGCCGGTCGACACGGATGTCGATACATTGCTTCGCACAACTGCCGAGTACATTTGCTACTTAGAGTTGCAAGTGGTTATTCTCAGAAAGATTTCAGTGCTTTGTGGAATGTGAGGAGCTTGTTTGCCACTTCTAATTAGTAGTATTATGCTATGGCTGTAATATTATTTAATTTTTTTTTTCCTTTTTAGTCCTTTCTTTGTTTTTATTTTCTGTTTTTTTTGGTAGAGGATTGTCTTTCTACAATTGTAATTAGAAAGAAAGACCCAAGGAATTAAGGCTTTCCTTCTTGTGCTGTTTATGTAGAGGCCTAGCTATAACCTGTTTTTGCATGGTTTGTATTTTAGAAAGGAACTACTTAATTATAAATTGCTCTAGATATTCACAATATTTACTTAATTTGGATTCAATAAAATTCAAAAGAGAAAATGTTCATGTAATCTAGCTATAGTAAGATGCCTATCTCAGTAAGGCCCTGTTCGGCAAGCATGGGTTTGGTGGAATTTTTAATGGGTTGTGATTAAATTTCCTACATGTGTTCGGCTGTCAGTTTATTTCTCATAACATTTCCATTTTGATCCTACCTCAGTTTGTACACCAGTTCATTTTGAGAGGAAAAAAATACGGAGCTCGGACTGTATTTTCAATTTCCCAACCACTCTCTCTCATCTCACTAATTTTACTTTTCATCATTCGGACCCACTAATTTTATGTATTGTATGTCAATGTAAAAGACCTAATATATATACACCTCTTTAGCACCTAAGTTTTCTCATGTCGGACTAATTAAAATGTAGATTCGGCACACATCTTTTTGCTGTCTTTTTTTCTGCTAGGTCTAACAATTTGACAATTCAGAAAAAAATTCAACAGTATATATTAATAAATGTTAATCCCAAAAAACCAAACGATACATTATTTATTATTATTATTATTATTATTATTATTATTATTTATTCTTTCTTTTTACAAATTAAGTTGGGATGTGACATGTATGCATATAATTTTCATGAAAAATAAAGAAATTACAAAACATGAGACCAAGAAAAATATACCAATTCAAATCTCATTAAAACATCTTATTTAATTATAACGAATAAAAATTGTATTTTATATAATAATAAGTAATTAATATTGTTATGTATTGTTTAATCCAGTTAATTTAATTACATGTATATTAATAAAAAAATTGTATAATATCAAATATTTAGAATGAAAAATAGAATTTCCCACAATTAATCCCACCGTGCAACCGAACACTCATTTCAACATATTCCCATAATTAATCCTGTGCCTTTCCGCACTCATGGGTTCCCGCTTTTTCAAAAGTGGATTCCCATCCCCGTCAAATCCCATCCCATATAATCTCGTGACATCCGAACAGGCCCTAAGGGAGTTAGATTTATGCAAAGTGATACAACTTTAAAAATGCTATATATCAGTTTTGATAGTTATGGGGACATCATTTAATATTATAAATAGATCTTCATGTATATGTTTAGCTATTATATATACCAAAAAAAATCATAAGAGTCAAAAATGAAAAAAATAGTTTATTACCATATATGAAAACAAATGATGAGCTAAGCAGTACATGTAGACCCTGTAATTAATGGTTGACATCACTCCCTGTTTTCAATAGAAAATGTACTAATAATAGCATAATTAAGTTGCAAAAATAAATATGCAATATATATATGATGTGAAAGTATATGTAAACATTAGATTGCAATCGGATTAAATATAGTGTGAAAAGTTACTGAGAGAAATATTCATGCAGCACCAGAAGTTTGTCTATTTTTTTTTTCTTAGGATTTTGTTTGATTTCACAAGAATTTTATATTATATTTCTAAATTATGATGATGTTAAAGGATTCTATATATTACCTAGCTAGTTTTAATATTTGAATGGAAAAAAAATAATGGCTATGTACAATGGAATCTTTATTATAATCTCATATTGTTCAGCAATTAACATGAAATTAAACTGGATTAAGAAAAGTAACTCTAAAAATTAAGAAGGCAAAGAAGGTTTAATCTAAGAGTAACATATAATTTGTTCTTTTCCTTTTTTTTTTCTCACTAAAATTAACCACAGAGGATAGAGTTTGAACATGGAAAAGACATAGCCTCTATAATTTTCAAACAGTGAAAATATGTCACGTTTTATATATTGCTTTCTATCTGTCAAATATATATAGGGTCTGTCTAAATTGCTGCTGACAGCATTTCAGCAGAGGTGCTGCCGGGGCTATATTTAATTAGCCGTGTGATGTCCAAACAACAAATCCAAACCGTTAGATGTTTAATTTATATTATAATCTACTTGGAGACCAAATTTTATATTTTTTTGGAATTTTTTTACTATATATTAAGCTAGTTTGAAAATCGCTGATTTCAGTAAATTTCCGCAGCATTGAAATCAGCGGTTTTCAAACCAGCTTAATATATAGTAAAAAAATTCCAAAAAATGTAAAATTTGGTCTCCAAGTATATTATAATATAGATTAAACATCTAACGGTTTGGATTTATTGTTTGAACATCACAAAATAAAAAAAACAGCGGCAGCACTGCCGGCAGAAATGCTGCCGGCAGCAAATTAGCCACAGCCAATATATATATTAATTATGAATTTTATCCTAAGATTACTCAAAAAGTAAATCAATCATGCATGTGGTAGCACCACGTGGCAATATTTCCATTGTAATTAATTAATCATCAAAACTGACTCTCCACATAGATTAGGAGCACTAGGCCGGCCGATTTTTTTATTAATCAAAAATAAAAATAAAAAATATTGCGAAAGGAGATCGTTTTGCTGGAAAATCAAAATCTAGGAAAAATGGGATGATTTATTCCGCCCAGCTACAACGTCTGGACGGAATAAATCATCCCGTTCCGTTAATCTTGACTCTAATTAGTGATTTAACTTAAAAAAAAAATATTGGATGAGATAGATTATCCCGTCCAGCAATGTAGCATTAAATATTTTTTTTTAAATGCTATTGTGTTGGACGGGATAATCTATCCTGTCCAAGATATATATATTTTTTTTGCTTAATGAGATTAACGGAGCACTAATCTGGACAGGATAATTTATCCTGTCCAGACTTTAGCTAGACGGGATAAACCATTCCGTTTTTCCTAAATTTTGATTTTCCAGTAAAATGATTTCCTTTCCCGATATTTTTTTTATATTCTTTTCGATTAATAAAAAAACCGGCTCGGCGCGCAGGAACTAACATTTTAATTTTGGTATAATTGTTGTTAACTTATTAAAAATTTCTAAATATTTCATTTCTCATCACAAATATTGAAAATCACTTATTTTTCAGCTAAAAACAAACCACCTTTACTATTTTATCTTTTTTAATCTAATTTGAACTCTATTTGAGCTTATATATTGTTAATAAAATGAAATGACTAATTTATCATTCTTAACAAACACAATTTTAATGTCCAACTGTGATCAATATTCTAATCAATTAAATTAAATGTTGAATTATAATGTGCAAGTTTAACTACTGAATTTATATTGATAGAAAAAACTGAGCTTATATTGATATAATTGACAAAAATGATAATTGTCATTTTTCTTGTTAACTTATATTTTGTAAAACAGCTGATGTCATGTTTCATAACACTCATAGCAATATATATATATATATATATAGCATCCGAATCCACATCTCCTCGAAAAAAAAATAATCTTTTACAATTACTAGAAGAACAGTCCAGATTTACTCTCAGTCGGTGTCTATTCAGAGATATATAGCGCGGGAGGCAGTATTATTTGTGCTTTGAGATTCGTGCAAATTAAGTTAAAAAAACTGAATGAATCCAACTATAAATTTTTCTCTAGGATCAATCCAATTCGAGGTGGAACGCATGGGGCCGCTTTAATAGTCATGCGGATTCTAATTGGATGGTTCATATCCAAATAGGAATATACTGTTACCTTAGGTGATACGAACTCCTTAGTGCAGAGGTACTGTTCCGTAGAATTAGTTGATCTGGATCATTTTTTTAACCTGATACGAATTTTGAAGGGTATCTCTACAGTCTAAATAGGTATCAGATTGAGTTTGATCCAACTAAAAGTAAATTTGAACCGTAAAATTGTAGACCCTACTATAAGATAATACAAAGATGTTACATGTCCATATAGGAAGCCTTTGCTGGAGGTGGCTAATTAACCTTTCTATAAATTTAACTTGGTAATTAATTTTGTCATTTATATATACTTGATAATTTTTGCATGAGTTAATACTTTTCAGTCTTCTCTTTTTTTTTTTTGAAGGTTTACTCTTTATTCTTCTCATAAAATAAAATTATATAAATTACATTAATTTATTCAGCTCTTCAGTCTCAATTTTCTAATCTCGTTCCTGCCCTGACCACTAAATTAAACTGCCCTTTTAATCTATCTTAATTGTTATTTAAAGAAATCCCCACCGAATTCAAAACTTTACAGAAATTAAATTAAAGCCTCTTTTTATGTACTCTCCACGTCAATGCAAAACCAAAATAAAAATGATATCCCAAAGTCCTTAATAAAATCATGCCAGCTGAGCATATATATTGCGCCTTCTTGAATTTTTATTGATACAAGGAATCTTTGATGTAGGAACAAATGGGATCACATGTCTAACACAAGTCTCTTATACCATTAATTAATTGTGGATTAAGAAACATATCCTCAAAGCCAACTTGAGGTTGCTTTGGTCAGAGAAATCAATCCAAAATTAATCTTTTTAATCTATATTGTGTTGCTTCCCGGATCTTTAACAATCTGTCAAACAAAGAATGAGAATTAAATAAACACCATATATATATATATATATATATATTTGAGGAGGGTTCAAATGCCTCTATTTTTTGTGCCTCCATCATGCCTCTATTTTTAAGAATTTTAATAACTCAAAATTTAAATTTTAAAAGTCAAAATAAAACAGTTGGATATGATCTACATTGTTTTATATATGCACGTGTAAAAAATTGTGACATATCAACTTTGTTTTGATTGTCATCAAGAGCTTGTAAAAACGCACTAATATGGATAATTTCTAGACGTTGAATTTTCAAATGATTGATTCACATAAAAACAAAATCGAAATGTAATATTTTTTTTAATGAGCAGAGAAAAATAACATAGATCATATCTAATGGTTTTTATTTTGATGTTTATGATTTAAATTTTGATTTATTAACTTTTTAAAAATGATGGAATGGTGGAGGCACAAAAAATAGAGGTATTTGAACCCCTCTATATATACATGTATGTAGGCATGTAACATCATTATTGCTTATGCTTTCATTAACCTCCAAATAATATCTACCTTAAATTTTCATTGTTATATTTTCTTTTCTCTATGTTTTCTAGACAAATCAGCAATCACAGATTAATTCTTAAAATCAACATTTACAGCTAAATAGTTGACTCATTTGAGACATAGAGGACAACACATTATTAACTATGTTACACTATAACAAGTAAGACCATCAAACTCTGATTAAAGTTTGACAAAAATGAACCTAAATTTGACAAACTAAACCAATTATTTGATTGAATTACTGATCAGTACTCTACAGAAACAAATGCGGAGAGGTGCATGCCTTTGTAAGAACACATGGAGCCCAGCCATGTGTAGTCATGTGTATCACATAATTTAGACCTATCCATTTCCCCTTATTAGCTAGCTTAAGTAGTTTTGCATGTGATGTTTTGTGTTTGGTGCATGCACTAAACACTAGTGCTTATTGAATTTGCATCATATCACCATTATAATTAAGGGATTGGGTTTTGTCCAGAGTCATACTTAAAACGTCCGATTTGCATTGAGATTCGTGCAAATATATTTAAAATTTAATAAATTTAATGGCTCTTTGAATTAATCTAAATGTTTATACGAATTTTGATACAGATCGGATGATTTAGATCAGACTTTAGATGAAACGTTGTCCAAAGCCATTTGGACAAAAACCCCACCCTATAATTAATTAATTGGTTGAAGCTAATTAGTTCAAAGCATTAGTTCATGTGACATATCTATATTTTTATATATTGTAATATCATTGATGTCATCTATAAATTTAATGATGTTGGGACTTGTTTAACTAATCAAATGGAGATCTCCTTGATTTTAAGTCAGCTTTCAAAATTTTATATATAAAAAAGTACAAAACAATAAGGCCAATAATATCTGATTATTGTATTAAACAAGATAGAACAAAACCTATAATTGGAGAATAAGTACAGCAAGATAATCGGTGCATACATCATATTTGTTCAGAGGAAGGATATATATAAACCTTATTTTAGTTTATTTTTTCTTGTTATCTAGACTGTTGTTTAGATATAGCATTACTTATCCACTTCTTTTAATATTTTCTTGACAGAACTTTAAGAGAAAATTACAATTTCATACAAATGAATTATGGGTGCTTTATTTGTATACAGAAAATTCTGAAAGATTATTTTTTCAGTGCCACACCAAACATGAAGCCTATATATATATATAGATTTTTTTTTTTTTTTTTTTTTGCTCGTATATACTTTGGGAGATTCCTAGAGAAAACTTTATGATCCATCAATTACTAATCTCCACATGGCTTTAAACTTTTTAACTAAAGATCAATCACATTTAAAACAAAAAAAAGGAAGGTTAGTTGGTGGTCTCTATAAAGAAGCACATTCTCTTTACACGCAATCCAAATAGATGTTATTGTTAAATTTAGTTCTGCAATTGGGATGACAGCTCTAGACTAACAAATACTGTTAAAAATATTATTGTTAAATTTAAACTTGTTTGTACATTAATTATATATTTCCTAACTCACAACTAAAAATTCATAATTTTTTTTTTTTTTTGTAGTTAATTGCACATGAACTCAGTTCAGTCATTAAAAGTCAGTAGATGTAATAAGTTGCAGTATAAAAAATATTTACCAGTAACAAACCAGCTTCAGTTAGAACCGCAAGCTTAGCACAGATGATGATAGGCCTCGATTCTACGAAAAGACACAAATTCAAATCCCGCAATAGACATAAAAAAAATTGAATGCTGGGACAAACAGAAGCCCTTATGCAAAAGAAGAAGAACAAAACCAGCTTCGGTTCGGTATATACGCTTGCCAGAAAAACTGTACAAGACTAAACCAAATGGCCATCAGAAAAATGATGTGAAACAACTGGTAGACATGCATTGAATCAGTTTCTTTGTCTTTTCACCCAAAAATGTGATAAGCAGTAAATCAAATGGATGACCCACCAAAAAAATTTTCTTCTCCTGTAAGTTTTGTGCTATATGTGTGCTCAAATTCTAGTATATATAATTGAATGGTGAACATTTGACCTCTATTCTGGTACTCTTTTTATTTCGGATTGTGGTCCTGTAGAACTTTATCCCAGTACCTTAATTAGTACTGGTACAATATATAGGCTCAGTTTGTACTTTGTTGTACAGTGGAAAACGAGACGTACGTATATGCACAATTAAAACTAGTAAATATCTTTTAATGAGTCTGGCTAGTATAACATCAGTGTCATTTAAACATATATAACACAAACTTTAAAATCTATTAAATTGACTTCAAATGGTGAATCCAAACCATTCAAACCGATCTACTTCATTAGTTATGTGTTTACATGCAAAATTTATAATTTTTCAAATTTATTTAGTATCAAGTCAAGCTGTCAAATGTATGAGTTTTTAAGTTAATTTTAATACATTCATTTTTCAACATTTTTTACCGCTTGATTTGATACTAAAATAACTCAAAAATATAAAAAAATTGTATGTAAACACATCACTTATAAAGTAAATCGTTTTGAGTGGTTTGAATTTATCGTTTGAAGTCTATTTAATCAATTTTGAAGTTAGTATTATATGACACCGATATCATACTTGCCGAAATCCCTTTTAATTGACATAATTGCAAAAAAAATTTCGATTTGATTGAAACTATATATATATATATATATGCATTTTTTTATTTTTGAAAAAAATAATAGTATGATATGTACTTTTCATATAAATTGTCCACATGTTGCTTTGGACTAAGATGCTTTGATTTCTCGTCTGATTTTTCACCTCCATTTTGCTTAAATATTTCCAAGCGTAAATACATTCATAAAAATTAATGCCATTTCACCTACCACACATAATATATCTATCTTTTTTTTTTTTTTTGAAAACCTTCGCACAGGGCTTATAAAATATCTATCACTAAAATTGTTTTAAGAAAAAAAAGTACATCAAATGATCAAATATTATACAATGTTTTAACATATAATTAACAAACTAGCAATGGCATTAATAAATGATGCATAACAAGTAGACTCACCAATTTAAATTAGAACCAAAAAACCAATATTGTTATTATATTTTTCTCTTTTAATCTCTCTTTTATCATTTATAATTGTTATTTTCTTTCCTTTTATGTAAAACCAACTCCTTATTTGAAAGCCCACAATTTTTATTAATATGACTGTTAAAAAGAAAAAAACTACAAATTATGGACAATTTGAAAATACCAGGACCTCCAATTCAATCTACGGCTTCATTCTTGGAGACCCGCAGATTGAATTGGAGACCCCTCAAAAATCCAATTTTTTTTTTTTTTTTTGGCGTTTTCAATTCAATTTGTGGTCTTCTACGAATAGAGCTGTAGATTGAATTGGAGACCCTAGTATATTTTTCGAATTCTCTAATTTCAGTGGTATTTTGATATATTTTTTATTTGAAATAGTATTAATAAAAATTTCAGTTTGAAAGCGACCTCCATCTTTCTCTTAAAGAAATTAAACTCTACATTTGCAATTATCAAACATTGTAAAGATAAATTGTTTGAATTTTTTTTTAATTTGACCAAATAAATTCGCATTAGTACAGTTGTACCACGATTAAAAAGCGGCACGCGTGGAATTAATGTGTTTAGATCAAAGCTAAGTGCATGTAGACTATCAACCCAATTAATAAGTTGTACCAATTTTCCAAGTTTAACGTGCTTTCTGTTTCATATGGTCCCCTAATTAATTTGGCGCTTATCATTTTTGCTTAATTAAATGTTTTTGTTTCCATCCGAGAAACTTTATTCCGAGCCCATTCATGCATGCATCAGTCCCATTTCTCAATATGTTAATCTAGATGCTTAATATATTATTAATTTTTTTTAATTTTTATAATTTTAAAAAATCACTGATTTTCAGAATTTTTTATTAATAAAAAACAATGATTTAATCAAAAAAATATAAACTTTTCTTGACAAGCATATTTTAATATTGAAGATCGAATATTTAAACTGTAAAAATGAAGATATAAACGGAAAGTAAAATAACATATTTATTTCTCAAAGCAAATTAATAGAATGAATTAGAAGGCTCTAATTAATGCTCATTTGAGCGACTATTTAAATGGTAAAAATGAAGATATAAACGGAAAGTAAAATAACATATTTACTTCTCAAAGCAAAATGAAGATATAAATGGAAAGTAAAATAACATATTTACTTCTCAAAGAAAATTAATAGAATGAATTAGAAGGCTCTAATTAATGCTCATTTCAGTGCTCAAAAGAAGCCTCGTTTTAAATATTTATTTTTCATAGCTCGGTCCCAAGATCCACAAAATTTGGGGAACGGACATGCACATGACATAGTTAGCAATGATGGCTTTCATGTCATAACAATCAAATTTCTACAATCCTTAAACTCATCAATTAAATTAATATATTCTTACTCAAACCTAACTATACATTTTCTTATAGGAAATAAATCTGCTGCGATCCTGAGAGATTGTAGGGTCCTACAATTCTAAATCCAACATTTTATTTTTTAGGTTGTACGAATCTCTATAAAAATTGTTTGTATGCATAAATCGCAAAACAAATGAAAGGTTGGATTTAGCATCGTAGCAGATTTATTTCCTTTCATATAAGGGAACAGACTTCAGTTTTTTTTTATTTTTTTTTATATATATATAGAAAATAAATAAATATTTTTCAAACAAGCGAAAAGATACAATTACTTTTTTACTGACGTCATAAAAGGAACTGCAAAAAAATGTAGTTCCTCACATAATTTTTTAAGAACCGCATGCATATTTAGTATATGGTTCCTTATCATATCACATTGCCACTTATTTGACAGCCACAATAAATGTCAGTCGTAAATAAACATATTTTTTAAGAACCGCATATTTAGTATGGTTCCTTATCATATCACATCGCCATTCATTTGACATACTCAATAAATGTCATTCATAAAGGAACATCGTATTTGGTCTAGTTCTTTTACGCTGTACTTGTCATTCGTAAAAAAAAAAACCGCATATTGTAGAAATTATTCTTAAAAATGGCATCTAATTTTTGGTCCATTAGGAAGGAGAACTCATCGAGTGGCTAATCATGCAGCGGTGTGGAACAGTGAGAAACCGCATCAAATACGTGATTCTTAATTAACTATATATTTTGAAAGGAGCCGCAAATTAATTTGATAGGATTCCTCCCATATCGTCGTAAATAAAATTCGTCATTTTTTTTTTCTAAAAATGAAAAATGACTTAGTAATAATGATTCAAAGACATAAAATATTAAAGAAATTATCACGAAAAGAATCAAGCATCAATTGGAATACACAAGCATGCACAACGAACATGTTGCCATCTTAATTAGAGAAATTTGAATATAAAAAAAGGAAAATTCATATGATCTTACATTATCCGCTCAAACCATAATGATGCACTCGTGCTAAATAAAATGTGTTCTAATATTACAATCAAACAAATATGTAGATGTGGGTCATAATACATGTGAAACCATGTGCGTTGTTTCCTCTACAAATTTACCTACCATTTTTAGAACTAGCTTACAATCTCATATTTACATGTGCATGAGCGACATTTGTGTTATATTATATAACCCCTAATAACTTACAGGGCATACTAATGGTATGATCGATAGGTATATATCCTTCATTTGAGATTTGTCAAATTACATGGCACATATATAGATCGGATGTCTGAAGTTAAGGGTAAAATGGTCATTTTTTTATTAAAATTAAATTGTGTTTTCAATTGATTAAATCAGTTATATACTTGTGATGCATACATGCATAAATATAAATTTCTCTAATTGAAAAAAAAAAACATCAATTGCCATATTTGGACCCATAGGCCATGAAGAAAAATAGTAACCTCTTCAATTGGGCCTGTTATAGACGAAGCTTGTTTTACACAAGAAGAACATGCATGTTGAGCATTTTTTTTAACTTTCAAGGCCCAACTTAAACAATATCAACTGTGCACACAAGCTCTAAAAATAAACACAAATTTGTGTTTTTTTCATAGCCCATCATGTTTCTTCTAGTTCTGTTCAATTGAGATTTTTGTATGTAATTTTCAATGGAGTTATTATTGCCATGTTTGATTAATCAAAGGTAAAAATAATCAACATCTATGAATTAGACAAGCATGCATGATCTATGTATTAAGGATCAATTTAGGAGATAAACTTTCACAAGAACACTGTTTTTCCAATACACATATAATTGTAAAATTTACAACATGACATGTCAGTGATCTGAAAAGAGAGGAAAATAAATTCCATGCTGCCATCTGCAATTCTGTGTTTGCGCACTGTAGAAACTCCCTGATATGCACAAAAAATTATACAAGATTAATGTTTCCAATTATATCTATAGGGTAGCTGATGCAGATACTGAGGAAATAAAATTTTGATATTATTTTTCCTATTTGGTTTAAAAATTGACTCATTTATACCAGGTGTGACCTACTTTGGTTCGATGGGGGTAGTGAGCATCCAATTACATCAAGATTCGTGCGCTCTGTATTAAAATTCATCAGTGACTGTATCAATTTCCGTGAGCACAGATCTTAATGCTAATCGTACGGCGTTTGAGCTAATTGAACCTAAAAGTAGGTCCAATGCCCATTGGACCTACTCCTATTTCTTTCACCAAAATGGGCTATTTGATATATTGATCATTCAATGTTTTCAACCAGAATGGGCTATCTTAGATCCAGCCCTTGGTCTAGTGGTAAAAGCAATTCAGCCCTTGGTCTAGTGGTAAAAGCAATACTGTCCGTGACCTCTAGAGGTCACAGTTTTGATACCCAGAAAGGACAACCAACCCTTCATAGATATTAAATAATTGGGTGACTGGACCTCCAACCTTCACTAAAAAAAGAAAATATTTCACCACCAGCCTTACAGTTTTGGCTATTCTTACATTTGCTTAAATTTTGCATGTTGCTTTTGCCATCAAATATTCAAAATTGGTAACTTCTCTTACTCTTTTCAACTATAGTTCATGGGGCAACAGAAATCTGGAGGCCTCTTTAAATAATTTATCAAAGAACATAATGATGAAGTAATAGATACCAAGGTTTTTCTTGTTTGTAAAATTATGAAACCTATAGAGTACAATACCTGGAGCAAAACATCAAAGGTGAGACCGTTCCACAAATTCTTCATATAGAATTCTTTTAGCTGACACATTTGCACCGATTTTACGTAAGGCTTCTACAAAAATATTAAGCTGAATAAGCAAATAAATTCAAGAAAACCAATTTGGTGTGACAAACAAAGAAATTTAAAAATAATTTAATTTGCTAAAAGATTTGGCATTCATTCCCTCCTTCACAGATCAAGACTGTCAGATATAAGACAGACAAACCAACCGAACAATGACGCAAATGAGAGATCTAACTTGTTCATCTTTAAATTAAAAAAAAAAAGAGAGCACAATTCCTACATGGTCAGCTTACAACCAATTAACCGATTATAGTACATCTTTCTAAACAAAAAAAGATTGTGCAAATGATGCGAAATTCAGAAAAATAATACTACTTGGCAAATTGTAAAAATGTACCAATATATGGAAACACACACACAAAAAAAAAAAAAAGATAAAAAAACTAGAAGAGTAGTAACATCAACCTGTATTTAAAGGCGAACGGGCGGTGCCAACAGGAGAAAGAGAGGAAGTAGAACACCCGTTGCCGTCAACGGCTGCTTCCTCTACGAGTGGAGCATACATATATGTATCCGACACAAGGTACTTACCTACAACTTTCACATAGCTACGCAACCCTCGTTTAGGTCGCCGCTTCGAAATCTTCTTCTTCCTTGCTCCAACTGCTCCAATTGAAGCTGATCCATTGTTAATCTTTCCTGGCATCTTCTTATTTATTTTTTATTTTTATTTTTTTGTTCTTGGTAGGTTTCTTTTCTGCTGTAATTGTTTCATGAATTTTCAACTTAGTCACCTCAGGTACTACTTGCTTATGCGGTTAGTAAATTTTATTCTTTTATTTCTTTATACATAATTACTGAATGGAAGACACGTGGTAAACTGGCGATACGTGGCAATCTGGCAATTCCTTTCCAGGGACACGTGGTACTGTTATGACTATAAAAAATCATTCAAGAATTCTGGGCTGCATTTATTATAAAGCGAAGAAACAGATTTTATGTAAACGGCCCATTACATATCTATGGGCCGTTCAAATACTCTTTTTCACCGACCTTCGCTTCCTCTTACATTTTTGTGGGCTTATGCGTTAAATTTCTCTATGCATCCTTTTTTTTTTTTTTACATTTCTCAGGAATGGAATTCCACACTATGGTAAGGCCTGCGTGTCGATATAATATCATCATCATATTAATGCAATGAAGCTGTTAGTCGCATTATATTTTTAATACGATATGACGGTTTCTCCTTTCTAGAGACTTCTATTTTAATATATGGACTTATGATATGGGCCTCCATGGGCCTATTTTCGCCATTGCATTTTTGGGCTCCTTTTACATCCAACTGCATTTTTTTTTTCCGTCAATGCGCGTTTGACTTGATACCAATTTGGTTAACTTTTTTCCATTTTCTCTTTCAGCATTATTTTTCTAATATTTTCCAAAAAAAAAATTGATTCTGGAAAAATATTTCTCATAGTTTGCTAGACTATTCCCTTTTTTTTTTACATGCGTCAAACGGGGTAAATATTTTGAACGGGCTATTTTTTATTCCTATAGAGCACTGCAAATAGAGCTCAAAACAGTCCGATATGTGATTTTTACCATTCATGAATCAAAAATACCTCTGTCAAAATGTGTACCATAAAAAATAGTCCGATATATGATTTTTACTATATTTTTAGAAAGGTAGAAAATTATTGTTTTTAAATGGTACAGAAACAACGATTTTGTATCTATCTAAAAAAATAGTAAAAAAATATCAAAAATTATAAAATTTCATTCCTAAATATATTTTAGTGTGAATATCATGTTGAGTAGTTCGGATCGACAGTTTAAACTTTAAAAACGAAAATATAAAATATGAGATATGATGATGCATTAGAACCCTTCTCATTTTCATTTTTTTTTAATTTTGTTTTTATAAAAACAGTTCCACCGATTTCGTGGATCAGTGGAGGCAAAAAAAATATTTGCTCCATTGCATACAAAGTAAGCATAGTAAACTGCCTCCAACGATCAAAATCAGTGGAGTTATTTTTCATAAAAACCAAGTCTTGCTTGTTGAAATATTTAAGTTTGATTCTATATATATATAAAAAAAAAAATCATTGTGGGACATATTTAGTTCGTCAATCTATTTGTAATTCAATATGCTGTCTTAATTTGTACAGCATTCTTACTTTCTTAGTTGAATCCGACCAATAAATTAATGCATCTCGAAATATCTTGTACTAGTTTGTGTATTAATGAAGAGCTTGTTGGGACTTGGGTGGATATACATTGCTTTAAATTCTAGTGCTGTACCTATAATGAGCTTACAAGTTACAACAAATTGGGACAATTAACAAAATTCTTTAATTGATTCATATAGTTGGGTGGTGGGACACAATCTTAAGTGGCGTCATATTTTTTTATTTATAATTATTTTGGATATTAAATATAATTTTTATTTTTTTATGAAAAATATAGAAACAGAAGCATATTTAATAAAAAAGAAATAGCATTACGTATAATTTTATAATAGTTTTAATCTTAAATTTATTTTTAGAATTTTTAATGTGAACAAGAAATAAAAATATGTTTTGACACTTTTTGAACCTCTGATTTTTATGGAAATTTTTTTATTGGGAGTAATTAATAGAAAAGAAGAGAGAGAAACATAAAGAGTACAGTTGTATTTTTATTGGTAGTAAGATCGGTATTAATTGTACGGATTTTAAAAATATCAAACTTTGGAACGTTACGATATGCACCGATCGTAACTCAGATTTTTTATTTTTTTTATTATTTCGCTGATTATGAAGATAGCGTCCCAGAGAATTCGAAATTGAAGTCCAAACATTTAATCGATATAGTTAGCACCGATTCTAACTTTGGCATTTTGATTTTGGGGTCGCGTTCCTTCATTGTCTCTCTCTCTACTCTTCATATTTTAATTAAATATTATATTGATGCTCTTCTCAATTTTCGTTTAAACAACAAGATTTAGGATCTGTTTGAAATTTACCAATCCAAACTCAAACCTTTAATATCAGTAGCATTCCAAAAAAAACCAATCTCTTTATGCAGTTTTTTTTTTAAAAATGCAGGACATTCCCGCTAAACATACTGTACAATGCTTGAGCAACTTACGAAAAATGTGGGTTCAAAATTTTCTAAATGAGGTAAAGTCGACAAGAAGAAGTATAACAATTTAGGATGTGATGTGTAAACTTAATTTGCATAAATATGAATTGTTTGTAATAATTTAGGATTTGTGTATGATATTTAATTTATGATGTGTATGTGATTTGTATGCATATATATTTCAATATTTGTATGTGATTTGTATCTGTAGCATATTGGGCCAGTATATATATATGTAATAAATTAAATTTTATTTTTTAGTTTCAACCAAACATCAGGATCGGTTCTATTAAAAAAAACCGATCTAGAAAACAAATTTAAATAAAAAATATTATATTTTAACATATCAAGATCGGTTATAAATAAAAACCGATCTTGATAATGAAGTATCTGGATCGGTTTTGTTTATACAACTGATCTTTATATAATTTTGGAAATTTTTATATTTTGAACTATCAAAATCGGTTTGAAATAAAAAACTAAAACCAATCCAGATGCTAAACTATCAGGATTGGTAATACATAAAAAACCGATCTTGATAGTAATGTATCTGGATCGGTTTTAAATAAAAAAATAAAACCGATCAAGATGCTAAACTATCAGGATCGGTTATACATAAAAACCGATCTTGATAATTACGTATCTGGATCGGTTTTGTTATGTACAACCGATCTTGATATGTCAAAATATAAAAATATAAAAATTTCCAAAATTATATCAAGATCGGTTTACAAAGAAAACCAATCCAGATACTAAACTATCAAGATCGGTTTTTATGTATAACCGATCTTGATAGGTTCTCATCTGGATCAGTTTTAATGAAATCCGATGCTAATTGTTTTTTTAATGGGTATTAAAAAACGGGGAAAAAAATATTAGGATCGATTCTCAGATATAACCGATCTAGATAAGTGCTTATTAAGATCGGTTGGTTAAAAAATAAAAAACCGATCCTGATAGTATCAGTATCGCCTTCATCAGGATCAATTATATTCCGATACTAATAGGTGTATATAACCGATCTTGATTCCTCATTTTCCACTAGTGTTAATTGCTCTACATTTTCTTGACATCTTTGTTGTTTTGAGCCAAATATTTGTTGTTAAAATCTACACCTCATGATTACAAGCATTTCCAAAAGGATTTCTAGTCAATTCAAACCCTTGTGCTAAAAACCATGACATGATTACAAGCATTTCCAATCAAGACATGCCAAAAATGGAGGGACATCCAAATCTTCTCAAATTTTCGTACAAAATCTCACTGACTCATCATCTCAAAAGGATCAGTTCAAATATGAGACAATTAGCTTCACCAAAAAAGAAAAAAAAAAAACAATCTCCTTTCAATAGCCAATAAATCAAGAGAGGGCTCCTCAACTGCCCCCTCCCATGCATGTCCTATTAAGTATTAATACAGAGTTTCACCTACATCCTCATATTTGTGTGTTGTTATCTAGCACTAGTATTATAAAAAAAATGTAATAATATGAGAACACGTCATGGCTTGTAAGAGCATCTACATCCCAGCAACTCAAATGAGTTTCTAAATAACTATTAACTACTTTTTAGAAATTATGATCTCTAAATTTTCTAACTCTCACATCTCTGAAATTAAGTTTAGAGTTACTAAAATGAAAGTGAAACACGGCACTAGATATTAGACGTGTGGATATGGCCACTATTTTTGCTTGAGTTTAGGCTAGAGTGAGGTTATTTTTTTCATTTTGTGTATACAAGTTTATAGGGGTTTAAAATCAATTCTGTACAAATTAACCTCAAACTGAACGAAGTAAATCGTATAGTATATCGGATCGACTTTAAATGCCGAATTCAAACCGTTAAAATTCATGTACTTCATGAGTGATGCAAGTACTTGTAAAATTTTGAAAGTTTTTAATTTGTTTGCTACAAGGTCAAGCGGCAACTTACAAATTAACTTATAAAATATTTATTTCTTTGACCGTAAATTTAGTTGTCATGATACTGTGCTACTAAATAACTATAAAAAGAAAATATTGTTTAAACAATCTCAATGCATGAAAATCATATTAAATGCACAAATTGAATGCACTAACTTGCTAAAATAAAAACAAAACAAAAATGTTAAAAGAAACCTTGATGCATCAAATCACAATAGTTCTTGATGGGATCGAATCTCCTGCCCCCCTGGGGCAGGAATTTTCTGCCCCCAAAGTCACTGTTAGTGGGCCCCACCCACCCCAAACCCTAAACCCGGCCCCACCCACCCTAAACCCGACCCCACCCCACAGTGACTGAGGGGGCAGGAAAATCCTGCACCCCGGGGGGCAGGTGATCTGCTCCCGTTCTTGATGCTCTTATGATGATTTCACTAATGATTATTTTGGGACCCACCAGGTCCTGAATAAAAGGACAAAAACAGCTTTTTGAAATTGTGACACCTGTCACACCTCACATTGAAATTTGAAAAGGACCAATACCAAAATATATGCCTTATATCAAGTCTTTTTTGAGTTATGATATCCATAATAAAGTTACAATTAAAGGCTTATGAATTTATTTCAGGCAACCACCAACAATTAATAAATATATGATAGCTGATTTATGTAGGGTTGGCAATGGGTCATCTATGGTCTGTGTTTGCTCAATTTAAAACATTTTTATTATCATATCTTAAATATTTAAAATGTTAGTTTTACATCGTTTTCAAATTTCAATTTGTTTCATAATTGGGTTGGTTAGGTTTGAATTTTTTATTATACAAATTTGTATTGTTTTCGGCTCTCGGACTATTCGAGAATGAGCTGAGTTGAATCATAGTTGAATAAAAATCGTGTTGCTCTAGTCAAATCATTTTAGGTCATGTTCGTCTTGAATTTAGATAGGTTTGATTTCGAGTTGTTTGAAATTTTGAGTCATTCGGATACCGATCATGCCGGATTAATCTGAGTTTGTGTCATTTTTACATATAAAACAAAAATCAAATTAGATCGTGTTTGTGTGTAAGACGAATTGGACGGAATGTTCTAATCAGATCAGATTTCGTATTCAAAAAATTAAATATATCAAATGTAATAGCACACATTAATAATAGAATGTCAAATTACCAAATAAAAAGGTCTAAGAACTTAAAAACAAAGGATGTTTGTACATGTTTCCTCAAGAAAAAAAAATGATAATTACATAATAATAATGGAAACAAGAGGTTCACATTAATTACAGGGGAGCGCTATACTGAGGACATCATTTGAGATTTTGAGAGCCGAGAGAAATTTTGTCTCTAAATATCAATTTTGTCCTTGTACTCTCTTCCTTATCTATCACAATTAATTATGTCATAGATTAATATAAAAGTTAATAAAGGAAAAAAATTAACAACCTTACAAAAGGAAAAAAATTATAATTTTGGTAACAATATTTTCTCAGCAAGCTCAAGCTATGCATGCCCATTTTTAAAAAAAATTGGAAATTGTACCAGTTAATATTGCCTATTGACAAAATTGATTAAGGAATTAGAATATATATATTGAACTAGTACAAAGTTCAAATTACTATTCAAAATATATGATGTCTCGCTATTTTATCTATATTTCGACCAAACTTTGTGTTGTTCGAGCAATAATCTTTTTCATCTATTTAACTAATTTGCAAAAACATATAATTATTGAATTTTACGATTTCTTCTATTTTCTTGAAAGATATGTAGGTTCAAGTCAAATGGAATTGCATTATGGAGTGCTTGGACTGAAGAAATCATGAAAACCTTTATCAAGAATACAAATTGTAAAATCAGATACTTGATAAAGTAAGTTTGAGGCTGTTTTAACAGAGATAAAACGTTGTAACGTTTTAAACCTGTCAGAAACACTGAAGTAACAGCTTGATCAAACTCAGAAACAACTTAAAACGTTATAACGTTTTAGGATTGTCAGAACTGCTGAAGCACAGCTATACAGAAACAACTTGAAACGTTGTAACGGTTTTACAAACCGTTGTAATGTTTTAAAGATTGTCAGAATGATAAATACAGCTGTATCAAAGCTAAAATTCAAATTATAAACGTTGTAACGTTTTAATTAAATCTGAGCTTCAAACAATTCCTGTTTTTGATCAAGATTTTACAAAGTAAAACATTATGTAACGTTTTACTAAGCTGCACAGAAAATTGAAAACCCTAAATCGTATTTTGAACTAAAACGTTGTAATGTTTTAACAAACGTCTGTAACGTTTTAAGTTAAATTGCTCTTTCTGGAGCTGTCTCTATAAATAGAGTTGTGGGGTCTCTTCCTCACTTTAACCTAGCCGTCCCTAATTGCAAAAGAGGCGATTTTCTGTGAGCTTGGTTCCACCATTGTTGATTGAGCTTAAAACATCAATATCTCTCAAACAACCTCAAACCTACTTCACTAATCTCAAGTTAGATTAGGTTAGAGTGATATATTGAGTGTTTCTCTTATTCATCTAGACTTTGAGACTTCGTTCTCACCTCGAGTAGCTCGTGTGACTTCCCTTGGTTGTAAGGGCTCGCCGGTTCACAAGTTGTAAACCTTTCTTATTGGGTAATAGAAAGGCGCACCTAGAAAGAGGTTGCGACGCCCCGGAGACGTAGGCTTTTGTTTTGCCGAACTCTGTTATCATCCCGCGTGTCAATTTTCTTTAAACTCATCTATTTACTTTCAATTGCAATTTAATTTTAGTTTTTGTTCAATTAGAGGTGCACTTAGTATAACACTTTGTACCAAAATCTATGCCTAAAATTATCGAATCGTGTTTATTTCATTGAATATCTATAGAATGTGGTACTGCTACGTTTTTATTCTTATTTTGCAGAAAACAGGCAAAATCAGGGAAGATTGTGGAATCTGAAGTTCTTCATGCGGGCTGCATCACACCCTGACGCGACCACTGATGCGACTGTATACGATGCTGAAATTTCAGGACCTGAACTTAAAACAGTCATAACTTTTGACTCGTAACTCCGTTTTGAGTGTATGACCACTTTTCGGAAAGCTTGCGAGAAGATCTACAATATAAATAAAAGATATAGGCACGCGTGCCGCGTCACATTCCACGCGGGCCGCATCACATTCCACGCGGGCCGCATCAAGCATTTCCGAAAACAGATCCATAATTTGGAAATAAGGCTAATTGAAGGAAGGTCGGCCAGAAAAGCTTATAAGCGGGATTCCTTGCACTCGAGGGCTCATTCTGGAGCGAAGGAATATTTTCTAGGATTTGGGAAAGACAACTTGGCTTGGAGAAGAAGAGAAGAGGAGAAAAACGCGAGTTTTGCGACGATTCTTCTTCGTTCTTTGAGATTTGCCATGAACTCTCTTATCTTTACTTGTTTTATTTGCTTTTTGATCATGTCTGAGTAGTTTATTTAGTTTCTAGGGTTACGATGTAGTCGGATACTCTGTTTTATATGCATGTTGTTTGAATCTGTGTTGAATCTTTGTGTTTATTTGTTTGAGTACTATTTTAATTGCTTAGTTGAAATTATTTGCATGATTCTTGTTGTTTACTGTTAGATGTCTATAGCATCTTTTCTAGTATTTTGGCCTTGATATTTCTTTCAACTAAACTAAGTACCTGAGGTAGGATTTCTACCCGTGAGGTGAGACCAAATAGTAACTGAGAGGTGAACTTTTTCATTATTCGAGAGATGGTGGATGCCTTTAGTAAACCTGACAAATAACTTAGCTAGGTTGAATACCAATAAACGAGAGTTTAGGGTTGGAAATCTAAGAAGATGAAATTGCATTTCCGTTACCAAGTTTATTAAGCCAACAAATGAGAGTTGAGGTTTAGGAACATTAGGTACGGTCAGTAGAACCTTACACAAAGAAACAAAGCAGAAACAGATGCATGCTGTAGAAACTCGAGGCCCATGCGCCCCGCGTATGGTGTTGAGAGGCAGAGTTGAAGATGAAATCTGAAACCCTAGAAATGCCTTTTTATATCTGATTTAAAACCAAACTTTACTTTCTGTCATTTAATTCTCACAATTGAACTTAGGAAATTAAACAAACCAAATCAACCTTTTCAAACTTATAGTACCTAATTAATTTAAGTAGAGTCCAGTTTATATTTGAACCGTCCTGTGGATCGATACCTGAATATATTGCTCGATAGGGTTGTACACTTGCAATCCGAATTGAAAGGTGTAACCAAGGTTAAAAGGTACAACTTGTTGTACTGAAACTTTGTGCATACGCTTTTCTGTGAACAATATATCTAATAATATCAAAAACTATCTATTTTTTTCATTCAAAATAACCTAAGCATCATGACATAAACTATATTTTTTTTTCTATTAAAAAGAACCTAAGCGCATAGAATAAACTATCTATCTTTTTATATTTAAAACAAAATCAATCTGGACCTTGAAAAAATTAATCTTTAATATTAATTTTCAGTTGAGCCTTTATATAAAACCCTATGTAGTATAGCATGCGCTATAGCGCATAACGTGTAGCGCAGATAGCAGACTGCTATTACTACTATAGCGGTCGTAACTGAAATAACTCACTTTTATTCCATAACTTAGAATTCAAGATCCGAAGACGCTATATCGCACTGTATTTAAAACACTATATTAAATACACAAATTGAATGCATAACTTGCTAAAATAAAAAAAAAACCATAAAAAAATGCTGAAAGAAACCTTGATGCACCAAATCACAATATAGTTTTTTTTTTATGGAAACACAATGAGTTCTTGATGCTCTTATGATGATTTTGGGACCCACCAGGTCCTGAATAAAAGGACAAAAACAGCTTTTTGAAATTGTGACACCTCACATTAAAATTTAAAAGGACCAATACCAAAATATGTGCCTTATATCAAGTTATTTTTTGAGTTATGATATCCATAGTTAAGTTACAAATGCTTATGAATTTATTTCTGGCAACCACCAACAATTAATAAATATATGATAGCTGATTTATGTACGGGTGGCAATGGGTCATCTATGGTCTGTGTTTTCTCAATTTGAATTTAAATTATTATCATATCTTAAATATTTAAAATGTTAGTTTTACATCATTTTCAAATTTCAGTTTGTTTCATAATTGGGTTGGTTAGGTTTTAATTATTTTTATTATACAAGTTTGGTTTGCTTTCGGCTCTCGGATTACTTGAGAATGAGCTGATCGAGTTGAGTCATAGTCGAATAAAAATCGTGTTGCTCTAGTCTAGTGGTTTAATACTCGGGCAGGGCCGGACGGACCGGGCATACCCGGGCACGGGCAAGTCTCGGGCACGGGTATCTCGGGTAGACGGGTATCACGGGCCGGGCATCCTCGGGTTTTTTCCCCACAAACCGTGCCCTGCCCGTCCTATACCCTTGCCCGCAGTACCCGCAGGGGGCAGGGCGGTCCGGGTAGGGGCCGGTCCGGTCCGGTTTTTTTTTCTGTTTTTTTTTTATTTTTTTTATTTTTTTTTACAGTGTCGTACGAATATTAATACGTGTTTATAATTCGACTTTTAAAATCTGAATAGACATAATAGTTCAATATCAAATAGTGTAAATATATATACATAAAATTATCAAGTCACATCTTTATAATTTCTAAATAAATAAAATTTGTAACTTATATATAAAAATTATTCGTGCGGAAATTTGTATATTTATTCGGCTAAGTAGAAATGTATTTATTTATTTCTTTACACGAGTCATTTTATTTTATTTTTAAATTCTCATTCTAATTATATAGTTTCATAATTTATTTATATCTCGAAATTTTTAGTTTACATTTTAAATTGTTAATATATTTTGAAAACGTTCATTTTAAATTAATAATATATTTTGAAAACGTTCATTTATTTTCAATAGGTTAAAAAATAAAAGTTACCATCCTCCTTTATTCCGGGCTTGGGACCGGCTATGTAAAACAACATAGGCGGAGTTCTAACTTTTTTTTTGTTAGTAATTTTTCTTTAAAATGAATAATTTAAAAACTAATTAAAATGTTTAGAAATTTATAATTTAAGAAATAACCATAAATATTAAAAGAGGTTAGAAATTTATACCGACACTACCTATCTAGAAGTTCGCATTCCTATACCATTCTTCGCTCTCTTCTGCACCGTCTGAATCCGAATTAGCCTCGTGACGCGCCTCGGTATCACTTTCTTCAATGTCGACTTCGGATGATGATGCTTGTTGATGTGTATGTTGCTTGCGCTCTTCAGCCTGAATCCAATCTTTCAAGCACACAAGTCTCTCAAAAATATGTGGACCCAACTTACTGTGTTTATCGGAGAGGATTCTGTTCGCCGAACTAAAACAACTTTTGGAAGGGACGGTTGACACGGGCACGGCAAATACGTCGCGGGCCATCATCGCCAGCGTTGGATAGGCCCTTTCATGCCTTCTCCACCATCTCATGATGTCATGTCCATCTTCATTTTCGTTGCGCATCGCAAAATAACACATTAGCTCGTTTGCGGATGTCTGCGGTTGGCTCTCCGACTGAAAATCTGCTAACAATCCACCACTGCTAGTGCTCCTGGGAGTAGAACTATTAAAAAATAAAAAAAAATTAGTGGACAAATAATGTATATATTATAAATAATAAATATTAAAAATACATGTATATTTATATTCATACCTAGGGCCGGCACGGGACGAAGACGGGCGGTTTTGGTTGCTACTCATTCTTGAGTTGTATATATTAAACATCTCATCGAAATTTGAATTCACGTATGCCTCCACCCCGGTTGAGTCTAAATGTAGATTCTTTTTGTACCTTTGAACTGCTAAAATCATGATATGCTTCTTGTATGTCGGGTTGAGACAGTTTGCGATATTGGCCAGGAGGGGTACATCTTCCCAATATTTGAGAAATTTTTATGATCGGCGTGAGAGATTTATCGTGGATTTCAGCTTGTTCCAATCTAATATACACCTTGGAGATCTCATAGAGATGTTTGAGCAACTAAAATGACGTCGGTGAGTACGAGCAGGATAGTTCGACGGTTGTTGTAAAAAAGATTTCTAGGAAATTGCCAAGCCTTTGTAGTTGCTCCCATTCTTCGTTGGTGAGTTCCAATTGCATTCCCTCGGGGGTGGAGCTTCTCAAAAACTCACCTATGACAGCTTGGTAAGGAATTCACCTATGACAGCTTCTCAAAAACTCAAAAACTTCACATATTCACAAAAATAAATCTAACATCTTTTTTTAACCTATTAAAAATAAATCCGAATTTCAAAAATAAAATCTAACATCTAACAAATCTAATTACTTCACATCTAACAAATCTAACATAAATTAAATAAATGTAACATATTCAATAAATCTAACAAATCTAATTACTTAACAAATTTAACAAATTTAACATAAAATAAATCTAACAAATCTAATTATTTAACATTCAATAAATCTAGCATAAACTAAATTTACTCTACAAAAATAAATTAATCTAACATGAAATAAATGTAACCTTTAAATCTCGCGAAAAAATCTCGCGGGAGGTGCCGAACTTCGTAATTTCGATACCTTCGTAATTCCGTTTGCGTATTTGTTGAAGGAATTAAATTTAGAACTATATATTTTTTTAAACAATAAATTTAAAATTTGAGAATAATAAATTTTGAGATTGAGAGAATGAGAGAATATAGATATTGAGAATTTGAGAATGGATATGGAGATGTGAAAATGAAGGGAGGAAGAGGGGTGTATTTAAAGAGATTTGATTGAATGGAGGGATAAAATTTAAATTTTAAAAGAAACAGAAAAAAAAAATTGGTCAAATCCGGTCGGGCATGGGTGGGTCCGGCCGGTCGGGTCCGATTTGACCGGTCCGGATTGGACTTGAACCGGTGGGAAAATGGGTTTTGAATTTCAAAATTCAAACGGGTCAGGTATAAGGGTAGGGTATAAGGGTAGGGTATACGGGTAGGGTACACGGGTATACAGGCGCGGGCACGGGCACGGGTACGGGTAAACCGGGTTCCCGGTCCGGTCCGGGCGGGCACGGGTTCAAGGCGGTCCGGGTATACTCGGGTTTTTGCTCCAAAACCGGCGTCCGGCCCGTTTTATACCCGTACTCGCCATACCCGTTTACCCGTCTATACCCGGGCACGGGTACGGGTACCTCGGGCAACGGGCACGGGCGGGTAGAGTAAGGGCTATCTGGGTCGGGTATAATTAAACCACTACTCTAGTCAAATCATTTTAGGTCATGATCGTCTTGAATTGATTAGATAGGTTTGATTTCGAGTTGTCTGAAATTTTGAGTCATTCGGATACCGATCACACCGAATTAATCTTAGTTTGTGTCATTTCTACGTTTAAAACAAAATTCTGATTAGATTGTGTTCGAGTGTAAGACGAATTGGACGGAATGTTCTAATCAGATCAGATTTCGTATTCAAAAAATTAAATATATCAAATGTATAATAGCACACTTTAATAATAATAGAATGTCAAATTACCAAATAAAAAGGTCTAAGAGCTTAAAAACAAAGGATGTTCGTACATGTTTTTAATTATATGATTGTTATTTGTAGGCTTGTAGCAACTTTTCTGTATTCCTCTTTTTTTTTGTGGACAATTACTCTCCACAGAGTTTATATACATATTTCTAATTTCTTGTGTGTACCAATTAATTTGAGACAGATTGACATCTGCTTTAAAAAATTCATTTGTTTCACATGCAAATATAGCAGCTATTGAATTTGACGGTTGTCATGAGATTTTTGGTTTAAAATACAAATATCTAGCCATAAATGAATGAATCAATCTTACCTTTTTTTTTTGCTCTATTTGCCTCCATCTTTACAGTTATTCTGTTATTTTGTATATATATATATATATAGAGTACGGCTAACGCGCTTCCTCTAGCATATGGGCCGAAATGCTTCCGGTGAAAAGTTGAAATTTCAAAATACAAAAAGTCGATCTGAACCGTTCATCTTCTTCTCCATATTAATATCTGCTTGGAGACCAAATTTTACATTTTTCTGAAATTTTTTACTATTTATTAAGTCACTTTGAAAATTGCTGATCCAACGGTGGCTTACCAAACAGTAAAAATCAGAAACTACCGTTGGATCAGTGATTTTCAAAATTGCTTAATAAATAGTAAAAAATTTCATAAAAATGTAAAATTTGGTCTCCAAGCAGATATTAATATGGAGAAGAAGATGAACGGTTCAGATCGACTTTTTGGATTTTGAAATTTCAACTTTCTACCGGAAGCATTTCGGCCCATATGCTAGAGGAAGCGCGTTAGCCGTACTCTATATATATATATATGTTTTTTTTTGTTTAAAGCCGGTAGGCAATTGTATTGAGAAAAAAGATACAAAGTAGTTGTTACGTAAGATTAAACACAACGAGTGTCTCTGAAAACATACAGCTAAGAAAACTGAAAATGCATAGCGGTATCTGTAACCTGTGGACAAAATTTGATCATCCTTGCTTGATTGGAGTGATAGGAGTCTAGTGATGTTTTCCTATGTGCACATATCATAGCTAAAAAGGCACTATATCCAAACCGGACCGAGAACTGAATCGACCGGACCAGAACAGTCATCCATCAGCCGAGCAGGCACTGAATCAAACCAGACTGGGAAGTAAATCAACCAGCACAGGATAATCACCTCCCAGCAGGAAAAGAAAAAGAGAGACAGAAGAAGAAGCATAAAGCATCACAAAACAACACACAAACATCATACCAAAAACGGAAGATATACCTACTGTACACAGATGGGAGACCACTTGCTCTTCCGCCACTGAAGAGGAGAAGACACCCGCGACTGATTTGTTACTTCAATTCGACATCCATTAGAAGGAAGACAAAAATAATAGAGGAGGCCATGATGTTTTCGTTGGCAGATCGCCTCACAACGCTTTCTGTATCCCACCGCTGAAGGCGCCGCTTATTATTCGCAGATAACAACGATCAAGTATGTATTAGTGTTGTAAAAAACGTCCGTTTAGGTCGATTAATCGGCCGATTAGTCGTTGACGGTGGTCAAACCGTCATGAATTTTTTCGATTAATTGACCGATTATTCCTAATTATAACTTATTATTCCCGATTAATCGCTTGGCGGTATCCTATCCGTCCGACGACCGTATACTGGTATGTATAATCTCGTTATTTTGTATTTTGGTTCGATTATTGTCAATGTATTAGAAAGCCTGGTTGAAGCAGCTAAATGGGCTTATAGGTGATTTTGGGCTTTTCTCTACAAGAGAATCCAATTGATTATATGTAATGTCAGTAATGTACCAACCTTCACGAATAAAGCTCACTTTGCGTACGGTAAGTAAAATTTAATACGGCAGAGTTATAAAGTGCAAAAAACAAAATTTAATATGGCAGAGTTATAAAGAGCAAAAAAACAAACTAATTTCTATTTATAGGAAAGACTTAGCTTCCTTTTGTGTATCTTTTTCTTCGCTCCTGCATCTAGATTCTAGCACGCTCACATTATGGGAAAGAAATCTGCTGTGAATTAAAAGAATTGTAGGACCCTGTTTTTTTTAAATCCAACCATTAATTTTTTTAAAATGCACGAATCTCAAAAGTAGTTGATTTTTATGCACGGATCTTAGAATAGATGAACAGTTGGACTTGGAATCACAACAGATTTATTTCTCACATTATGGGGTTCAAATGAATCAAACAAAATCAAACTTATTCTAGTTTTAGTTTGAATAAGATTCGAACTGAACTGGTTTAATTTGTTTCAGAACGAATTTTAATCGAATGAGTTAATTGTGAATTTTTTTTCCAAATCGGAATCAATCAAATCAGGAAATAATCAGGAATAATCGGCCATAATCGAAAATAATTGGCTAATTAGTCGGAAAAATTTATAACAGTTTAGTTATCGCCAACGATTAATTGGCCGATTAATTAGCCTAAACGAACGTTTTTCACAACACTGATTCATAATAGCATGATGCTATTTAGAGTTTCAAAACATTAAAAATAGCAGGTGTCAACTTTGGGTCCAGAAACCGTCCGATTCGAATCCGTCGCTCGAGATTGCTTCGCGATTCAAATTCATCTCTCGGGATGTGTGCGCATCACTTTGGATAGATTATCTCGAATTTGAATCGGACGGTCCCAATTTAAAACCCAAAGTTTGGGTTACTTCACTGGATCTGAACTCGTCAACTTTCGCACCTCACTGTTATCTGATCGTGTTAAGATTCGTGCATTGCACAGATCACACGGTTGAGATTTCATTGACTTTCCCTCTCAATTTTGCTGTAATATCCTTACAGAATTGAAAGATATATCACTCAAGGTATTGGAAGAAATAGAAATCGAACAAGAAAAATTGAGACGAGAGAAAAGAGAAAAGGAAAATTTTCATTAATCGTACAAAGAATTGATTACATATTTACATGAGCTGATGAGCAGCTAAATAGCTTCTTTTAAAATATAAAAATTACATTCCCCTAAATATTGTCCCCCAGTTTTACCATAAATATTGCCATAAATATTCCTTTAATCAAAGTACTTTCAGTAGCCAATCGTGCCAAAAAATGTTTAGTTAACACCTCAAATGTTTAAAATTAAACAACCGCCACTCAAAACTCTAAATTTAAGTTTATACCAACCATGCACATCCAGTCTGCGTACCAAAATTTTTTTTGGTGCGCGAACTGGTTATGCGTACTAAATTGATTTTTGTTTTTATTTTTTATTATTTTTTGGTTTTATTTTTTGGTGCACATTCTTTGTTTTTATTTTTTTTTATTATTTTTTTAATTATGTTCTAAATTGTTTGAAACTTTTGGCCTAAATTTTTTTTCGGTTCTATTCTATTTCGTTCTGTGGTATTTATAATTATATGTACACATAAAATTTGACGGTGAAATTGAAGAAAATAAAACATATATACTTAACAAATAAAATTTTGAACTAAATTTCAACTAAAAATTACTACAACAAATTATACGCACAATCTGAGCAATGTTTTATACTAAATTTGTGCGCAAATTGCTACAAATTATACGCAGAACAAAAAAAAATTAGTCCAAAAATTTCAAACAATTTAGAATAGAAGTGTATATATATATATATATAGGGTCCGGCTAATTTGCTGCCGGCAGCATTTTAGCCGGAGGTGCTGCCACTGTTTTTTCTATTTTTTGATATTCAAATGACAAATCTAAACCATTAGATGTTTAATCTATATTATAATCTACTTGGAGACCAAATTTTACATATTTTGGAATTTTTTTACTATTTATTAAGTTGGTTTGAAAACCGCTGATTTCAGTAAATTTCTGCAGCATTGAAATCAGCAGTTTTCAAACCAGCTTAATAAATAGTAAAAAAATTCCCAAAAATATAAAATTTGGTCTCCAAGTAGATTATAATATAGATTAAACATCTAACGGTTTAGATTTGTCATTTGAACATCAAAAAATAGAAAAAACAGTGGCAGCACCTCTGGCTAAAATGCTGCCGGCAGCAAATTAGCCGGACCCTATATATATATATATATATATATATAGAGAGAGAGAGAGAGAGAGAGAGAGTAAAGCTACCATACATTGCAATGCATAGGCCTTTTTGTGCGTTGGACTATAAATCACAGGATTCAAAGTCCAAATGACCGATCCAAACCGTTCATCTTGTTCTGCATATTAATATGCGGTTGGAGACCAAATTTTACATTTTTCGGAAATTTTTTACTATTTATTAAGTCACTCTATAAAATCGCTGATCCAACAGTAACAGTAAAATCAAAAGGCACCGTTGGATCAACGATTTTCAAAGTGGCTTAATAAATTGTAAAAAAAATTCCAAAAAAAAATAAAATTTGGTCAACAAACACATATTAATATGGAGAACAAGATGAACGGTTTGGATTGGTCATTTGGACTTTGGATTCGGTGATTATAGTCCAATGCACAAAAAGGCCTATGCATTGCAATGTATGGAAGCTTTACTCTCTCTCTCTGTATATATATAGGGTCCGGCTAATTTGCTGCCGGCAGCATTTTAGCCAGAGGTGCTGCCACTGTTTTTTCTATTTTTTGATGTTCAAATGACAAATCTACACCGTTAGATGTTTAATCTATATTATAATCTACTTGGAGACCAAATTTTACATTTTTTGGAATTTTTTTACTATTTATTAAGCTGGATTGAAAACCGCTGATTTCAATGCTGCAGAAATTTACTGAAATCAGCTGTTTTCAAACCAGCTTAATAAATAGTAAAAAAATTCCAAAAAATGTAAAATTTGGTCTCCAAGTAGATTATAATATAGATTAAACATCTAACGGTTTAGATTTTTTATTTGAACATCAAAAAATAGAAAAAACAGTGGTAGCACCTCTGGCTAAAATGCTGCCGGCAACAAATTAGCCGGACCCTAAATATATATATATATATATCGAGAGAGAGAGAGTAAATCTACCATACATTGCAATGCATAGGCCTTTTTGTGCATTGGACTATAATCACCGAATTCAAAGTCCAAATGACCAATCAAAACCGTTCATCTTGTTCTCCATATTAATATGTGTTTGGAGACCAAATTTTATTTTTTTTTGGAATTTTTTTTACAATTTATTAAGCCACTTTGAAAATCGTTGATCCAACGGTGCCTTTTGATTTTACTGTTACTGTTGGATCAGCGATTTTATAGAGTGACTTAATAAATAGTAAAAAATTTCCGAAAAATGTAAAATTTGGTCTCCAACCGCATATTAATATGCAGAACAAGATGAACGGTTTGGATCGGTCATTTGGACTTTGAATCCTGTGATTTATAGTCCAACGCACAAAAATTTCGGTGAATTGTTGAGCCGTTGCACAAAAATTTCGGTTTGGATCGATCATTTCGATTTTATTGAGCCGTTGCACAGAGGCCCTCTATGCTACACGTAGCATGCTAGCAGGTTCATATATATATATATTTGGTGTGCATACTGAGGATGTGCACCAAATAATAATAAATCCAAAAAAAAAAAAAAAAAATTAATTTGGTGTGCATACTCAGTCTGTGTATGAAATTTTGGTGTGCGAACTAGGTATGCATGGGTGGTAAAAACTCAAATTTAAGAGATTGAGTGATGTTTGTTTAATCATGATTTATTAGAGTGTTAACTAAGAAAATTTCGGTGAATTGTGTTGCTAGCTTTTGCCGACTTTTTTATTTATATCCATTATTTAATATATTTTACCACAAATAATCAAGGTTTTGAACGTTTTTTAAAAATACCCAAATCGCAAGAATTTCTTGCGGTTTGGAATTTTTATTCCAAACTGCAATAAATTCTTGTGGTTTGGGATTTTTTTTTGCACTATAAAAATCCTGTTGCACTATATCTCTTTGAATTTTAAAAAAAATTATTGTGTAAAGGACATATATTGAACAATCATAGATAATTTTAATGATCTTTGAATAATAAATGAAACCGTAATTCATTAAAAAAATAAGCAAACACACACAATAAATAGTAAATGCATTTTAAAATAATTATATGGGTAATTGTTGAATAATCTCTTAGGCTTTTGAAAAACACTAATACCGGTTATGGTCAATCTGTATGGGTGCGTCATCAATATTTTGATGTCATCGATTCCCTTCTGCTGTCATTAAGCCGGGCATAAAGCATCGGTGTTTTTGCACGGAAGCATCATTTTTTTTTTAAACTTTAAACAACCCTAAATCCGTGGGCATATGAAGGAATCATAATTGCAAAAAAACGTTGTTTAGTGCTTCAAAAATTTAGTTCAAGTTTTCTATCAACCGTAGACATACAACGAACAGCGACTGGTATTAGTTTTTTCAAAAGTTTAAGAGATTATTCAAGAATTATCCATATAATTATTTTAAAATGCATTTACTATTTATTGTGTGTATTTGCTTATTTTTTTAATGGATTACGGTTTCATTTATTATTGAAAGATTATTAAAATTATCTATGATTGTTTAATATATCTCCTTTACACGATAATTATTATTATTTTCAAAATTCAAAGAGATATAGTGCAAAAAAAAAAATTAAATCCTAAACTGTAAAAATTTCTTGTGGTTTAGATATTTATAAAAAATAAAAAAAAATTCAAAATCTTGATTATTGTGATAAAATATATTAAATAATGGATATAAATAAAAATGTCGGTAGCTCCTGACAATTTTCTTAAATCAATGTTCTACAGTTTTTTTTTTTTTTTATCTAAAACAGGCTGAATCCGTACAAAACAGGCCGCTCAGAAAATCGGAGACTCTTACCGCTTTTCCCCTTCATGGTGGGTCCCGAAACGCAGAATCGACGAGAATTGCTCCGTGTGGTATACTGGCATTGATCAGTGGGGATAAGAGTATGAGATCCGCTGCTTTATTGTCATCTATTATACTGTGTGGTGCCTCTTGGTCTTTGGAGCTATTGACTCGCTCGCTGCTGGGGCAAGCTGAAGATCGCCACAGCAAATAAGAAAATGGAGATCTCCGTTTGTGCGGGACGACAACTCATGATCATTTGTACGCATCTCCAGCCTTGCACCAAGTATAGCAGTCTGCTCCGGTAATTTTCTGACTATCAAATTACAAGTTTTATATTTTATTAATTATCATTCAACAACATTAATTGTACCATGTTCAACATTTTTTTTTATTATCATCCAACAATATTGTTCTGTGTTGTTCATAAATGTTCAACTTTTTCCCCAAAATGAAATTGTTTGTTAAATGTATAATTCTGATCTTAATTACATGAAGGTGCCCTTTAATAATTATTTATAATGTCATATTTATTAGTGAACATATACTCTGTATTGATATAGAATATGATTAATTAATAATTCTCTTTTGTTGCTCCCAAATTAAATTTTTAAATTTGAATAATCAATGCAATGAAGAATGTTATCATGATGTACCAATAAAGGAATTGTAACTTATATTCCATTTCTTATTCTTTTCTTTTTCTTGTACAAATGTACGCTCATAAATTTCACAATAATAGCATGAAAGAAACATCATAATTAATACAGAAAATTATTTTCTATTTTTTTTTTATTAAGAGAGCACACAAAAACCGTATATTATTTACCTCCTATTCAATCATCCAATCCAACTAATTAATTAACCCCCCCTGTCGACAAGTAACCAAAAAACAAAAAAAAAATGCAAAAAAAGACACAAAATAGATGTCGCCTGGTGCTCCAGCTTCAATTGATCAGCCAACAAGCTAACACATAACAAAGTATTTGTACTGTATACTGTATACATACAGTACAATCATATAATTATACATATATGATCATCTACTAAACTGGTCTGAGTCCATGTTTCATGGCAGCTTTCCAGACAATATCAATTCGATCGACGTCGATTGCACCGACCTCATGGTGTGTATAACCTTCCAAGCAATGCACCACGCCGCCTGCATGGCATGCATGGACCACTCCCCTCTCCAGCGTGTACTGTTTTTTGTTTTTATGAACAAAATTTATAACTGATATCTCAACAGTATATTATAGTTGGCATGCCATTATTGTCAGCATGTCACAGACATAGCATGTGCTTCTTGGAAATGTGTTCTATGGTTGCCCAAAATGGAAAGGTTTCATTGATTGATGACACAAGTCTGGTACCATATGACTTTCATGAGAAATATATATATCATTCCATATATATATATATTTTTCTGAGTATGACTGTTAGGTAAAATAAAGATGTACAGTATAGTAGCTATATGACAAGAACAGGAACTATTCTGAGATTAATCATGTGTATGATAATATATGAAAATCCCAATTTAATCTCAGTAAAACAATTGTTTGTAGGTATATGTGATAATTTCCTGTAGTATCTTAAAAACATGAACCTTGATTGCATAATTGCATCCAACTTAATAAAATTGATTAACATATGGGATTAAAACAGTACCTCACAAGTCCCCAATCCTTGGACATAATCAGGTAATCTCATGGCAGCCAATTTCCCGTAAGTGCAGTCACGTCGAAAGCTGATGATCGGTGGTACAACAAACTGATGGAAGTGTGTGCCAGACGGGGCCCACATCTGCTCAAGCGGCGACAACCATTTTCCAACAATCCATGCCTGGTATATATTTTTGTTATTTGTAATTTTGATAAAATAAAATAAAATCATGTGTATATATACTATATACTAATGAATGCTTGAATAAGTAAAATACCTTGCAATTTTGAGCAGACTGGTACTTGGTGACTTGTACCAGATATTGCCGATACTCTTCTGGGGCTTCCTTCTGGATTTTGATAAATCTTTCAGTAGAGAGTGTCAGCATCTGCAATTAAAATAATTTGCTTCACATTAGTACAATACTTATTGAGGCCTGAATTTGAAATTATATAAGAAGAATTAAATAAAGAACTACAAATTATTAAAAAAAACAGAGCTTGCAAATGAATTACTATTTTGTATCAAGCTCACAAAAATTGTGCTGAACAAACATAAAATTTAAATCAACTCAGTATCGGTCTAACCCAATTTCTGATAATTTCTGGACCCTCCTTTGTCTGATTGAAACGCAACAGCGTGCATAAATAATATTAGAATTACAAATAGCTTACCATGACTCGAACTCTTTTCTTGCAGAGATAGAGAGCAATGGCACGGCCAAGTTTTGAGGTGGCACCCGTCATAAACACCTCGGTTGTGCTTTCTGGTATTTCATGGAGAATTACTGCTGCTGTGAGAGTGTTGCCATGAACGACACGTACTTTCAAATCAGGGTGCTTGTTCACAAACAATGTACCGCCTCCATTTAACACTTCATTCTGCATAAATCAATTAGAATTTTTATTCCTTTTCATTCTTTTTTTTTTAACCTTCACTGTCAATATCCTTCTTGCCGTATTTGTTTTCTTTTTTCTTTGCACAATAATTGACTACTAAAACAAACAACACACAAAGTACTACTACTAAACAACCTCACAACTCATATCACAAATACCTTTTAAGTGATTAATTTCCATATGGTATACCATAAGTAGCTTTCAAACCCCTTAGTTAGGAAAGTCTAAAAGGCAATGTTATGTTTATTTGCATTTCCCAAAGAATACCTTAGGTTCTTTAATTGAAATTTCATTATCAAGGGAGTAGGAAAGGCACTAAACTACTTGATAATAAACAAGGAAATATTAAATTATCAACAACAAAAAGAAACTTAGTATTGGTGAAAAGTTGCTATACATTACAGCTAGGTTTCTTTCCTCTTGTTTTGTTGTGTGCATGTCATGATGGCTACAATACCTTTGACACCTTGTTGTGGTAATTAATTAATTAATAGGTTGATTGCATTATGAACTATACCTTAATAAGTAATAGTTCACATCAAGACCTTAAAAAATGAAAAAAAAATGGAAAATAATAGAAAATGCATGAATGTAAAAAGTATAAATTAATTAATGGGTCCCCATAGATGCAATTGAATGATCAGTAAAGGGGTTAATGTCATTTTCATGTGGCACATGACTACATGAGTTGTGTGATATCTATCTATCTCCTAAAAGGAGGGATGGGATAAGAAATTAATGGAAGTAGTAGGAGACCAAGGAGATAGGGAAACTAGCTAGAGAAGGAAATTGAAGAAACACCAACCTTATTTAATGCAGCTAGGCTAAGCACCTTCACACCCATTTTATTTGCTCTCAGTATTGCCAATTCTATTTGATTATTGATTCCATCCTTGGCAAATGGCAGGAAGTACTACAAAAGAGAAAGTAAAACACAGTGAATAAAATTTCTTGTTTTACCAACCCTAATATTGAAAAATTGATGGAGGCATTTAGTGCAAATAATATACTCAAAATAAAAGCCATGATTGCTAATAGTTAGGACTCAATCATTAATTTGATAAAGTTTTTATCATTCTACTTGTATGCAAATTAAGTGCAACAGTACAAGATCTTTACAATTAAATGCAGCAAATTGACATAAAAGTTGAACTTGAACATCAATTCCTTGTGTACAAAATTTACAAACAATTGTGCACATACACCTCATGACAAATGAAAATTCAAATAGATACACAGATAATATAAAAATAAAAAGAAAGAAAATTGATTTGAGCGAACCTGAAAGCCGTAACGCGGCACTGCCCATATCTGGTGCAGCTTATCCCGGATAGTGTACGATGAGATTAGGAATGTCTTCGACAATGCCCACATCATCAACATTATAACGAATGCACCGGGCCACATCAGGATTGTGAATGGTCTGAATTTTTGTGGGAGAGACGCAGTCCACCTCAGAACGAATTGCACGTGCAGGGAATGCGTTATGTCAACGACATGAGCTAAAAAGACGAAATCGGGCACCTGATCATTCTTTCCTGCATTTGATTAATAACATAAGAGTTTGAGAATGTCATTGATTTTTTTTTTTTTGCAATATTTATCATTTCTTTTAGGATTATATATATAATATGCTGTTGGTATGATAAGGTCTGAAGCAAACTCTGGCTTTTGGTATCAGGCCTTTCTGGAGCAATGCTTTTAATGTTGTGTGGTGAATGATTGTAGCATTAATTTTGGTAACCCTAATAAATTAATGACAACCGTTGGGTACTTGGGTCTAGTATATAGTCTAGCTAGTCCCTTTCATTTGTGTACTTGTATTAAGTACTATCTATCTAAAGATTGTCCCTAATTGACAAGAGAAAAATCCCAAATTATTGATTACTTGTCATGAAAAACAAAGTTAATATATTTGAGAAAATTGATTACTGAAGAGGAAAACAAAAGTTTTTACCAACAGTTAATCTATAGTGTTGTTAATTACCCCTACTTACAGTATCGCCTAGATCAGGATCGCACCCAAGTCCGATCCTGTTTGTACATTTTCCACTAGTACTATTAGTTTTTTATTTTATTTTGCTATTTATTATGAAAGGCATGGTTATAGGCTTACAGCTAATAACATCCATATAATAGAAATATAATATCAATATTCTAAAATTAAAATAATGTACATAAATAAAAAATAATAATAATATCACTATTCTATTGATATTGACCGTGCCACTAAAGAAGAAGAAACAATAATAATAATATCACTATTGCTACTGCATTTAGTCTTCTTTGTGTTGCTACTCCGACTTCCAAATCATAACAAGACTAGTGAAAGATCAGTAGAATTTAGTCAGCTTTTATAATTTCAATAATTTCGTTATCTTTAGGTAGCTTTAATTTTCCTCTAAAAGGATTATTCCTGTATAAGTAGCTAGTAGTCGTATTTTATTTTCAGAACTAATCTTTAATTTTAGTACCAGTATGTAAGAATTTCTTATTAATCAATGCATGCCTACGGGTTTTTAATCAAAAAAAAAAAAAAAAACTGCATTTTGGCCCCAATGGGAATTATGATATCAAACCCCACTCATATCATATCCCTGTAGTTATAGATTTTGTGCTCATGTTATATATATATTATTTTGTCTCAGTATATTATACAAAACACCTAAAATCTGACGAGTTCAGTACTAAAAGGATATATAGCAACTACATGACAAAATTAAAATACAAGGATCCTTTACAATTTTGTATTTTTTTTAAGTTCGCCAATAACATGTCGTGTTAATTTTTAAATTAAATGTGACATAATAGTATAAAAATGACAAACAAGTAATAAATATTTCTATCTTGTAAAAGTTGGGGGAAAAAGTAGGTCCAACAACTGGAGCTCAGTATCATATCCAAACTAAAACTGGGGCTCAGTATACATATCCAAATTTGTTGGGTCAAATCTTTATTGCTTTTGGGATACAATTTGGGCCCCAAGACTTCTAGGCACAACCGTTTATTTATTTGGACAGATATGTATCACCAATTTTAGAATTCTTAATGCTAGCTTTAAATGAATACCATTTATATATATACAACTATCTAATTATATGATGCTGTGACAAGATTATTTAAAAATAAAACTTTTATAAAAATACCTTAATAGGCCCTAATAGAATTTGATATTTAATTAGTCAATAAATTGGGTGTCTATGTGCTTAAGTAGTTACATCCATAATTAGGTCAATAAATTAGTACTATTTGATTTGATATAGACTAGTAACCTATTAGAGAAGTCAATCAATATACTGAAACAAGTCATTAAATTAACATCAATTGCGTTGAACTTTTGTTTGTCCATGTATTTGGTTTTTGTACCATTTCACTTTCCTAGTCATTGGCATCATTTAATAAAAGCTAAAAATCAATCATGGCAAGGTAAGGCTATTTAAATTTAATTTCAATCCTTTTATTTGAAAAAAATCAAAGCTAAAAATAAACCAACTTAAGTTTAATTATTTAAACCTCATTTATTTATTGATTTATTTTTCTCTAAATTTTCATTGCTAAACTATTAACAATTATATCTTGTGAGTTTATTTGAAATGACACTTTGAGCAAACAAAAAGAAAGATTAAAAAGTTGCTACCTATATTTCTTAAATTTCATTTATTTATGTTAGATATGAACTAAGGCAAAGGTAATGGTTGAGCAATGAGCAGTCAAGTGCACGTATATATATGTCTGAGAAATGGACACCTAACCTACTTAACTATATATCATTAATAACAAAATTGCTAGTTATATTTATTAATTAAGTTAGTTGAATGTAATATTATCAGTCAATTCAAGAAGATTGATAAAAAAATTATTTTTTAGTAGTTTGCTAATTGTACAAGTTTCATTCAGAGGAGTATGGTATATATATACGGCCAAGATCATCTATCTTTATCTTGGTCTTAATTTGTAACTTTTAGACAAATGAAAGTCATATTTTTTGTTAATAAATAGTTCTTTAAGGATAAAATATTAAATAAAAATTTACAAGATCTTTCCACAACATGGTTAATGGATCCTATTTATCTTTTTCATCTTTCTATGTCATATTTTAATATTTTAATATTTTATATGTATGTCTGATTTTTTGGGGGTTTTATTTTTAATATTTTTTGAAATGATGTATTGTGAGGTTAACATGATTTGTGAAAATATAAATAATAAATGGAAATATTACCAGATATTATCTCCTTGTGCAATTCCCATGCCTTTGGATTGATTGTCCCTCCAAGCCAATCAAAAAATGGCATAAATAGGCAAAAGTTGGAGTCCTTTTCTGTATGATGAATGCTATGGTATCTACAAAACAAGTAGTGATTAATTAATTAGTTGAAGTAATTAAATACAATTAAAAAGGTATTTCCTAGTCAAATCACCAAAAAATAATGAGAATATTTGTTCTAGTGCATGTGTGTGTTCCTTTCAATAGCTTGCTTAGCAGAAATATAGGAATATTCAGAGGAATTATTATTAGGGACAAAACATGCATGCTGTCAATTTCATTTATCAATTCTTTATGTAAACATTGAGTCTTTTTGGTGGGCCCCTTGATCCGCTTGAACAAGTTTAATTATTTTCTTGTTTTATTTGATATCATACTTGTCAAATATAACAGGCAACAAGGATAGGCAATCCTGGTTCAAAATAAAATGATAAACGACAAATTGGGAAATGATGAAAAAAAAAGTTTAAAGAATTAAGCTGAAAATATTATAGTATAATTTTATTTAGGATCTAAATCTGCTGTTATTCTCGTGCATGAACAGTAACCATGCTATCTCTGTTTTTTCAAATTCAGTCGTCAAATTGTTTCGAGATACGTGCACAAAAAAGTTACTTTGAGATTTGTTCCCGAAAAAAATTGAACGGTTGGATTCGGAAAATAAAAAATAGCAGGGTTATTGTTCACGAAAAGAGAATAGTAGCGGATTTGAATCCTTTTATTTATAAGAAGGATGAAAAGTAGTAGCACAATTAATAATGACATAAATTTATTTCATCTATTTTTAAAATTTATGGCATAAATTTGAATACCAACAAAACAAAACAAAAAGTCACAATTAATAATGACATAGAAATGAAAACAGCCTCCATTAATTGCTTATAAAGAATAAATAAAAAAGGTATATTAAACAGTTGAAAGAATGACATACGTAGGAGTGTAGATAAGATATTTTAGAGCAGGGAAGGCTTGAAAGGGGCCCACTGGGAAGATCTCCACGTTGCTATTTCCCAATCCTCGGAGAAAATCAAAGATCAAACAGTGGATGAATAACAGCCCCATAGATCCATGGCCCACAAGACAGGCTCCTATCAGGGGCGCACTCATAACTCCCATCAACACTAGGTGCTCAAGTGGTGTGGCAAACCCAGCTGCGAGCAAAAATAGAACAATTAAGAAAAATAATTCCTGTCTGATTAGACATGATGAACAAGTAGGATATGTAGTATGAATACTTTTTTTTTTTTAATTTTGTGGGTTTTTTTTTTTTTTGTGTAAGGAAACATATTTATTGTTTTGGTCAAAAGATATAAAAAATTATTGTTTTTGAGGGATGCCATAATTTATATGCACCATGATAAAATTGAAGTCAAAAAAATATGTTTGGGTAATTTTGACTTAGATAAAAGCTAAGAATGATTTGAAACAGACACCTATATATATGCATCAATGAAAGCTATATTTATCAAATAAGTACTATTTTGAGCCCAATTAAATGAGGTCAGTCTTAGGTATCTTTCTTTGTCTTTTGTGGAGAAATTAATTTTCACATATGTTAATAGAAGACACTAAAAATCACTCAAAAATAGAGTTTCTTTTGAAAAAAAGGAGGTTTGATTATGGAAAAAACATGAATAAACTTAATAGAAGACACTAATAATCACTCAAAAATAGAGTTTCTTTTGGAAAAAAAAGAGGTTTGATTAAGGAAAAATGAATAAAATAATCCTTAGAACAGACTCAAAAATTTATGTTAAGCTGTCATTGCAGGAGGCTTTAAATTAGGGAGTTGCATCTTTTTTAAAAGTGATTGTTTTCAATTGCCACACCTGTGAATGGTTGAGGTATCCTTATTGAGTGATGTAGATAGTGGTAGTTAGAGAACAGAGATCCTTTGTGAAATGATTTGTGTGACCAATAGTACAAAGGCTCTGATATCACCACATGGAGCAATATTGCTATGGCTACCCCAGTTATGTCCCATGAAGGTAACTGCCTTAGAGAAGGGAATATATAAAAGGCCATAGCTCCAATCATGCATTGTAAAATCAAGAAGTTATCCCTGCAAAAAACAAGGTGACAAAGCCTTTATAACAAGTACAGTTTATATATTACATGGGGGCATTTAATTTCATCTCTTGGCATGAATATAATTGTTCATGTCTGTACACTATGCTGGTCTAATTAATACAAACATGAAAGTGCTCTTTGGATACCAACAAAATGCACATAAGTTGTACCCTCTTCCCTTGCACATTTTTGGTTTCTTGTTGAAGCAGATAAGGATAGAATGAATTTCTCTTCAATTAATTGCAATAGTTGTAATTATTGACAAAAAAATTGATCCAGCTAAAATAAATTAACAGTGCATACCAATGCCACTCCTTGTCAATTTGCGCAAAATCGACACTATGTTTGAAAATACGTCGTTCACGCGTCAGAAAGAGCATGTTACAATAAGAGACCCAAAGGGTATAGGTTATTCCTCTGAGTGCAAAGAGAAGGAGAAGATAAAAGCACCATTGATCTTGGCTGTTGCTCTCCCATCCCTTTGAAGCCACCACCTTAGCTACTAATGGTCCATAAAGTATATACTACAAGTACACATGAAGAAACAAATCAATAACAAATATTTAATGAGGTATTTCATATGTACTTTTAAAAGAAAAGGATGAGATTAGTGCATGCCTTGTAGGAGCCAAGGTTCTCCCATGGCCATGATGATAAGGGAGAGGCACCCATGAGGAAGTAGAGAGAGAGAGAGAGAGATTGAGAGAAAGAAAGAGAGAAAAAGGTGGGGGTTTGAATTGTGAACTGATTGAAGGAGGCATATATATAGATTTATTTTTTAGTTTGAAAAGAGAGAGAGAGAGAGAGAGAGAGAGAGAGTATGGAGGGAGGAAGAAAGCAAGAAAGAGATGGCAACCTCTTATTTCCCAACCAAAATGCATTAATGAGAAAACAACAGGAGTAAGAGGTGTGTTGTAGTTTCTACAGGATGCTGTGGTTTCAACTTTCAAAGTCTTTGGGCCAGAGAAATCAGAGAAGATTTTACACAAAAATAAAATTAAAATAAAATGTCATTAATGGAAATTAGTTGTCAGCTCTACATCTGTCCCTGGTGGTGTCAACTAAGGATTTATTAATTATGATACAAAAATGTCAATTCCAATGTTTAAACTTCCATTATGAATTTTTTTATTATTATTTATCTGCTGTCAAAGGCCCATTGGTTGTGGTCAATTGAGGTAGAATTCAGTAAATTCTGGCCCAAAATAAAGGAATTGGTATGAACATATGGGCTATGGTTCAAGGAAACAATGGATGGGTGATTTTTTTTTATTTGTTAAAGAAAGATAAGAAATTAGGTGATAGGTGATAAGGTGAACCTCAAACAGATTTCAAAATATTTTTGGTTTTAATTTAACTAGATGGAAATTTATGAACCAATATTTACCATCTAAATATCTTTAATTTTTCTCTCATAATTTTATCATTAAACGGAATTTGAATCTCTAAAATTTTATTGCATATATATGAGCAAAGATTTAAGTAATTTCCATATAGTACAGATTTCATATATAAAAGTTCTTAATTGAACTGGATGAAACATTATGAATCAATAATTACCATCAAAGTATTTATATTTTTTTCTCTAATAATATCATAAAACGGAATTTGAATTTCTAAGGGCCTATTCGGCGGACGGAGGGGAAAGAGAATGGGATTGCAAAATTTTTGAACTGATTTTTATTGTTCATGTGAAAAAATAAATTTTTTATTTTTTCACGTAAACAGTAAAAAATTTACTGCAGCTGAACAGGACCCTAAACTTTATTGCATATGAGAAACGATTATGTAATGTTAGAATTGATGAATGGTGCTATCAATTTTTTATTTTATTTTATTTTAGTTGTGTACCTTGCCACCAATTTATTGGCACAACGTAACCATCAATAATTTAGCAGGTTTTTCTTGTTTTATTTGCTGAAAAGATGAAAAAAGAGAGAAATAAATATTGTTATATACAAGCTAAAATAAGTTAAGGATATTGGTCAAAATTAATCTTTAATCTAGTGATAACAAAATAATTTTTTTTGAGAGAGATGGCAGATTTAAAATCTAGCTGTTAAATTTCTGATAAATATTAAATTGTTTGTTGACTTAACCCTATCTCTTTTATCAAGAAAAAAAAATGAACATTAATTGACGGAGACAATTGTAATTAAGGTGACTGCGGGTAGGGGCAGGGTGGGCCGGGCATATCCGGGCACGGGCACGGGCACAGGTAGAGATCGGGCAAGGGTATCACGGGTAGACGGGTATCCCGGGCCGGGCATCCCGGATTTTTTTTTCAAAAACTGTGCCCTACCCATCCTATACCCGTGCCCGTTGTACCCTTGAGGGGTAGGGCAGTCCGGTCCGGTTTTTTTTCTGTTTTTTTCGGGTTTTTTTTTCTGTTTTTTTTAACAGTGTCGTATAAATATTATTACGTGTTTATAATTCGACTTTTAAAATCTGAATAGTTCAATATCAAATAGTATATATATATATATATATATATATATATATATATATATATATATATATATATATATATATATATATATATATATACATAAAATTATCAAGTCACATCTTTATAATTCCTAAATAAATAAAATTTGTAACTTATATATAAAAATTATTCTTGCGAAAATTTGTATGTTTATTCGGGCTAAGTACAAATGTATTTATTTATTTCATTACACGAGTCATTTTATTTTATTTTCAAATTCTCATTCTAATTATATAGTTTCATAATTTATTTATATCTCGAAATTTTTAGTTTACATTTTAAATTGATAATATATTTTCTAAACGTTCATTTATTTTTAATAGGTTAAAAGTCTCATCATATTGTTAGAACCAGCATTCTCTTGCATTCTCTTGCTAGTTACCAGCAAAAAGATTTACCAACAGTAAATCAATTTTACGTGATAACATTTCTAACATACTCAAATAGTATTATTTTTATATGCAGCAAAAAGATTTATAGCATTATTCAAATATACGTATATGTATATCAGTATATGTATATATAATATAGAGGTTGGCTACTCTACTTACATAAGCATATGAGGGTATATGCTTATAAGTCATTTTCTTAGCAAAATATACATATACGTATATTGCATAACTTTCATTAATATAATTTTCTTAGCAAAATATTTTCTAAAATTAAAGTTGAATTTTAATTTTAATTGACTAAATTTCACTAAATATTTTCACAAATACTTACATCTATAAATTCAATTTCAACAAATAAACTTAATTATTAAATATCTTACAAAATATACACAATGCATAATTTTTTATTCTCAAATAGTTACACATTCCTAACAATTTATTTTTTAAATATACAAGTGACATTACTCAATTACCATGACTTTTAAATATATCATAACTTGTAAACTTCTCTTCAAATATCATATCGAAATATCAATTTGGAAATTTATGAGTGACGTGTTTAATTATATGATAAGTTTGTTAATTTTGTTTAGTGTAAAGTCAAGTAATCAACAAATATTGAAAAATGCCAGTATTAAATTAACTTAATTATAAACATTTATTTTTCTAAAAGCTCAACTCTATACAAAATGAATTTCTAAATTTGAAATTAACTTTTAATATACACGGTCAGATTTAAACCAAGCAGAAAATAGTAACTCTTTTTATATACAATTAACTTTTAATTGAGTATCCTTTACTGACCATGCAAATCAAATCAAATTAATTCTGAGTTTATTTAAATCTCAGGCCAGATTTAAACGGACGACTCAGATCTCATTCTACACGGTCAGGTATTGCAGTTGATGTCTGTATCTGAATTCAACTCTCTCAAGCTACTTCTTTTTATTGGTCAGAGAATAACCTTTAATCATGCTAACCGGATTCAATTTATTTCAAAAAAATTTGAAATTACTGTAGAATCACGGGCACGGGCACAACGGGTACGTGGACCGGTCCGGACGGGCACGGGTACAAAACGGTCCGGGTATGCTTGGGTTTTTGCCCAAAAAACCTAATCCGGCCCATTTAATACCCGTTTATCCGTCTATACCCGGGCACAGGTATGAATACCACGGGCAGCGGGCACGGGCGGACCGGGCACGGGCTGCCCGACTAGGGTATTGTCAAACCACTAACTGTGGGTGCTTTAATAGAATTCGGATTCTCTAAAGTAACTCAAATTTTGAGTTTGGATTGAGACCATCTAATTTGAATATGTGCGAATATTAAAGAGGTTAGGTGTACTCTAATTTGGACCGGATTGTCCTGGAATCTAATTGGTCGGTTCGGATTTAAACTCAAATTTTAGATGGATCTACCGAATTTTTTATTAATATTCAAATTTTATATTAAATTTAAAAAAATATCCGAATTGGTTGTTGTTTTCGAAATCTACCCATTCCGGAAATTTTTTTTCCGGAATTAAACTCTAAATCCGGAAATTTTTTTTCCGGAAACTCGGTTCTAACTCCGGAAAATTTTTTTCCGGATTTAGGATTTTTTTTTTTTGCTAAATCCGGAAATTTTTTTTCCAGATTTAGTAATTTTTATTTTTATTTTTTTTAGGAAATTTTTTTTTTCGGTTTTTATTTATAATTTATTTATTTTTTGTATTGGAGTATTACAAATATTTAATATATTTTTAAAAAAATAGATGGAATACTATATAATTTGATTTATTCGAAAGACTGCTACAAATAATCCGGATCAACATTTTTCATGCCGGATTTTTTACGGCCGTAGAAAAAAATAATATAATATAATATATATATATATGTATATGTATATATAATATAATATATGTATATGTATATATAATATAATATATGTATATATATGTATATATAATATAATATAATATATATGAAAATGAAGATATAAAATATGAGGTATGATGAGGTATAAAAAATATGAGGTATTGGAACCCTCGGTTAGTGTCTCAAAAATTCAGTTTAAGTTTTCGTTTCAACGGTAGGCATTCAACGATCTGTTTGGACTTTGAAAACTTTGAAAATACCGATCGTTGAATGCCTACCGTTGAACGAAAACTTAAACTGAATTTTTGAGGCACTAACCGAGGGTTCCAATACCTCATATTTTATATCTTCATTTTCATATATATTATATTATATATACATATATATACATATATTATATTATATATACATATATATACATATATTATATTATATATACATATATATACATATATTATATTATATATACATATATATACATATATTATATTATATATACATATACATATACATATATTATATTATATTATTTTTTTTTACGGCCGTAAAAAATCCGGCATGAAAAATGGTGATCCGGATTATTTGTAGCAATCTTTCGAATAAATCAAATTATATAGTATTTCATCTATTTTTTAAAAAATATATTAAATATTTGTAATACTTCAATGCAAAAAATAAATAAATTATAAATAAAAACCGAAAAAAAAATTTCCAAAAAAAAAAAAAAATTCCTAAATCCGGAATTTTTTTTTCCGGATTTAGCAAAAAAAAAAAAAATCCTAAATCCGGAAAATTATTTTCCGGAGTTAGAACCGAGTTTCCGGAAATTTTTTTTCCGGATTTAGAGTTTAATTCCGGAAAAATTTTTTCCGGAATGGGTAGATTTCGGAAACAACAACCGATTCGGATATTTTTTTAAATTTAATATAAAATTTGGATATTAATAAAAAATTCGGTGGATCTATGTTATTTTCTAAATATAAAAAGTTATGACTATTCAATTTTTTTTATATAAATTAATACGTGAAAAAATCAACGTCAAGGAATTATGCACATTAGTGTACTTTTGTAAGTTTTTAGTAACGATCAGAACAAATTTGAAATGTCATTATATTTTACATAAACATAGAAAAAACAATGTAAATTATATATAATTATTTTATTTTAATATTTTAATCATTGTTGTAAATAACGGTATGCGCTCGTCAGATGGACAGGGTACCGCCAAACGATTAATTGGGAATAATCAAGAATAATCGGCCATAATCGGAAAAAATTGGCCAATTAATCAGGAAATTCCTTAACGGATTGGTCACCGCCAACGACTAATCGTCCGATTAATCGGCCTAAATGGAGTTTTTTACAACACTGATTTTAATTTAAAAGTTTAAGTTATTAAAATTAAAAAAATGAAGGCACCAAAAGTAAAAGCGTTTAAACTTTCCTCTTTAGATGCAAACACAGATCTTACTTTTTGTAAAATAAATTGTTAATTGTTAAAGATTTAAAGACAAGAAATTAATTAACCGAGAGAAGGTGAAGGTGTGAGTATGGTCAAAGATGAGCAAGTAGACCGGAGCTATACAATGGAGTCGGTGAGGAGGTAGATATAAACAAAAAGCATTAAAAACAACGCAACAACGCATTGATGCATGCAGAGACTGAAAGAAACACAGCTACAGACATACATGCATGTGGAAATAAATCTCCTGCGATTCCTTTGGAATCGCAGGTTCCCTGCAATTTCAGATCCCACCCTTAATATTTTAGAATACACTAATCTCAATAATAATTGTTTCCTCTGCACAGATCTCAAAACAGTTGAAGGGTTTGGATGTGTAATAGCAGGGTCCTGTGATTCCTTAGAATTGCAGCAGATTTATTTCCGCATGCATGCATACTGCTACTCCGCAAAAGGCGGTTCTACGTACAAACAAGTCAACGATCAATTTCGCAGCGTTGAAATTAATGCATCGCTCACCAATTGTGCATGTGCAGAATTCACATCCTCTCCAATACCTGATAAGGGAATCTTTTACAATTATTAGATGTGGACCGTTCTTTTTTAACTTGGCACAAATCTCAAAGTCCAATAATACTTGCCCTGATAGTGATCCGAATCTCAATCCGGTTGACCGTAAAAGTGAGGGTAATCCTCTGCAATACCTAAGAGGATACTGATTCCTCTCAGGTCACCGGACTGAGTACAATTGAATCGGATGATCCGAAATTGTTCTTTTTAACTTGGCACGAATCTCAAAGCACAAATAATACTGCCCCTCAGTCATCCCGAGTAAATACTGGATGAAATTAAATCTGGACCGTCCTTTTCAATTGTGTTGAGTCAGATACCTGGAGGATGGATCCGTATGTGCATGTGCCCTTCACTTATTAGCTAGTTCTCATGTGGGAGGGAAGGGTCCAATGAGCATAGTATCAAATTATATTTGTATTTGTTTTTATTTTTTTAAATATAGATATAGATCGAATATTGAATTAAATATCTACAAATTAATATGAGGAGGGTTCAGATGTACCCAAATTTTTGTGCATCCAAATGCACCATATCTTTCAAATTCTTTTTCTCCGTTTTCAAAGTCTGAAGAGTCAATCCGAACTGTTAGATGCGATCTACATATTAATATGTGCTTGGAGACCAAATTTTATATTTTTTGGAATTTTTTTACTATTTATTAAGTCACTTTGAAAATCACTGATTTTACATTTTCTGGACCATTGGATCAGCGATTTTCAAAGTGGCTTAATAAATAGTAAAAAAATTCCGAAAAATATAAAATTTGGTCTCCAAGCACATCTTAATATGTAGATCGCATCTAACGGTTCAGATTGACTATTCGGACTTTGAAAACTTAGAAAAAAGATAGGGTGCATTTGGGTGCACAAAAATTTGGGTGCATTTGAACCCTCCTCAATTAATATATATATATATATATATATAGATGGGCTATGATGCATTGCAATGTATAGTCTCTTTTGTACATTGGATTATAAATCACCGGATTCAAAGTCCAAATAACCGATCCAAACCGTTAATCTTGTTCTTCATATTAATATTTATTTGGAGACCAAATTTTACATTTTTTGGAAATTTTTTACTATTTTTTAAATTGATTGAAAATCGCTATTTTTTTATGGTCCAGATTTGTCTGAAAAAACAATTTTCAATAAATCTAAAAAAAAAAGTAAAAATTTTCAAAAAATGTAAAATTTGGTCTCCAAACACATATTAATATGGAGAACAAGATAAACGGTTTGGATCGGTCATTTGAACTTTGAATCCGGTGATTTATAGTCCAATGTACAAAAGAGTCTATACATTACAATGCACCATAGCCCATCTCTCTCTCTCGCTCTCTCTCTCTCTCTCTATATATATATATATATAGAGATAGGCTAATAAACAATCGATTGTTCCTAGCCTCCCGTGCAACCAAGTCGTTTTTAAATTTTTAAAGTCCAAATGATCGATCCAAACCATTAGATGTGATCTCCATATTAAAATGTGCTAGGAGACCAAATTTTATATTTTTTGGAATTTTTTTACTATTTATTAAGCCACTTTGAAAATCGCTGATCCAACGGTAGCTTTTGATTTTACTGTTTGATTGAGCCACTGTTGGATCAGCGATTTTCAAAGTGGCTTAATAAATAGTTAAAAAATTCCAAAAAATGTAAAATTTGTCACGTAACATATTTTAATATGGAGATCACATATAACGGGTTGGATCGATCATTTGGACTTTAAAAATCGGAAAATGACTTGGTTGCACGGGAGGTTAGGAACAATCGATTGTTTATTAGCCTACCTCTATATATATATAGGCTGTGGCTAATTTGCTGCCGGCGGTGTTGTTGCTTTTTTTTTTATTTTGTGATGTCAAAACAGCAAATCGAAACCGTTATATGTTTAATCTATATTATAATCTACTTGGAGACCAAATTTTAAATTTTTTGGAATTTTTTTACTATTTATTAAGCTGGTTTGAAAACCGCTGATTTCAATGCTGCAGAAATTTTCTGAAATCAGCGGTTTTCAAACCAGCTTAATAAATAGTAAAAAAATTCCAAAAAATGTAAAATTTGGTCTCCAAGTAGATTATAATATAGATTAAACATCTAAGGGTTTGGATTTGTTGTTTGGACACCACAAAATAAAAAAAAGCAGCAGCACCGCCGGCAGCAAATTAGCCACAGCCTATATATATATATATATATATATATATATAGAGAGAGAGAGAGAGAGAGATAGAGAGATGGGCTACGGTGAGTTGCGAAGTAAAGCGACTATTTTACTTCACACTCATATTTTGCGATTTGAAAATCCAAACGACCGATCCGAATCTCTCAACATGATCTCCGTATTGAAATGTGCTTGGAGACCAAATTTTACATTTTTTGGAATTTTTTTACTATTTATTAAGCAATTTTGAAAATCGCTGATCTGATGGTCCAGAAATTTTTACTGTTCACAGCAAAACAACAGTTTTCAAAATTGCTTAATAAATAGTAAAAAAATTTCAAAAAATGTAAAATTTGGTGTCCAAGCACATTTCAATATGGAGATCACATCTAACAGTTTGGATCGGTCGTTTGGACTTTCAAAATGAAAATACGGCGTGAAGTAGAAACACGTTTAACTTCGCAACTCACCGTAGCTCATATATATATATATATAGGGTCCGGCTAAATTGCTGCCGACAGCATTTCAGCAGAGGTGCTGCCGGAGTTATATTTAGCCGTGTGATGTTCAAACAACAAATCCAAACTGTTAGATGTTTAATATATATTATAATCTACTTGGAGACCAAATTTTACATTTTTTGAAATTTTTTTACTATTTATTAAGCTGGTTTGAAAACTGATGTTTTCAGTAAATTTCTACAGCATTGAAAAATAACAGTTTTCAAACCAGCTTAATAAATAGTAAAAAAATTCCAAAAAATGTAAAATTTGGTTTCCAAGTATATTATAATATAGATTAAACAGCTAACGGTTTGGATTTGTTGTTTGAACATCACACGGCTAAATATAGCCCTGGTAGCACCTCTGCTGAAATGCTGTCCACAGCAATTTAGCCGGACCCTATATATATATATAGAGAGAGAGAGAGAGGTTCGCTAAGATCAAAGTGGTAGTTCCTAAGCTTTGGTGCTACCAATTCGTTTTTCAATTTTCAAAGTTCAAAACGTCGATCCGAACCGTTCAAGTTGATCTCTATATTAAAATATGCTTGGAGACCAAATTTTACATTTTTTTTTTAATTTTTTTACTATTTATTAAGCCACTTTGAAAATCGCTGATAGAATGGTGGCTTCTGATTTTACTGTTTTGTTAAGCCACCATTGGATCAGCGATTTTTAAAGTAGCGTAATAAATAGTAAAAAAAATCAGAAAAATGTAAAATTTGGTCTCCAAGCATATTTTAATATAGAGATAGACTTGAATGGTTAGGATTGACGTTTTGAACTTTGAAAATTGAAAAACAAATTGGTAGCACGAAAGCTCAAGAACTACCACTTTGATCTTAGCCAACCTCTATATATATATATATACATATATAGAGGAGGGTTAAAATGCACCCTCTTTTTGTGCTCCTAACGTGCACCCTCCCCTCATATCTTCATTTTCAAAGTTCAAATGGTTGATTCGAACATTCCAACGTGTTCTTCATATTAAAATGTGCTTGAAGACCAAATTTTACAATTTTTGGAAATTTTTTACTATTTTTTCAGAATTTTTTAAAATCATCACTTTGCTGAATTTTTTATTATTGTTTAGTTTAATAAAAAATTCTTAAAAAATAGTAAAAATTTTCTAAAAAAATGTAAAATTTGGTCTCTAAGCACATTTTAATATGAAGAACACGTTGGAAGGTTCGAATCGACTATTTTAACTTTGAAAATGAAGATATGAGGGGAGGGTGCACGTTAGGAGCACAAAAGGGAGGGTGCATTTTAACCCTCCTCATATATATATATATATATATATATATATATAGAGGTAGGCTAATAAACAATCGATTGTTCCTTGCCTCCCGTGCAACTAAGTCATTTTTGAATTTTTAAAGTCCAAATGATCGATCCAAACCATTAGATGTGATCTCCATATTAAAATGTGCCAGGAGACCAAATTTTACATTTTTTAGAATTTTTTTACTATTTATTAAGCCACTTTGAAAATCGCTGATCCAACGGTAGCTTCTGATTTTACTGTTTGGTTAAGCCACCGTTGGATCAGCGATTTTCAAAGTGGCTTAATAAATAGTAAAAAAATTCCAAAAAATGTAAAATTTGGTCTCCTCGCACATTTTAATATGGAGATCACATCTAACGGTTTGGATCGATCATTTGGACTTTAAAAATTCAAAAACGACTTAGTTGCACGGAAGGCTAGGAACAATCGATTGTTTATTAGCCTACCTCTATATATATATATATGAGTATCTCACTAAAAACTGATGTCAATTTCTGAGCCATATACATCTGTTTATATACACAGTTGTAACCTAGCTTTTCTAAATAAGGAACAATATTTACAAAGATAATTAAATTGAATAAACTTCCAAAGTAGTGCAGAGAGGAGAGGTCCTAAATAGAAGGAAATCCTTAGAGGACTAATAGGATTCTTGACAGATTTTGGTAGGATTATTGACAGATATTGATAGGATTCTTAACACCCTCCCTCAAATTGATGATGGTAAAGAAACCAGCATTAATTTGTTTACGAAGAAATCATGTCGGGTAGTGGTTAGCGCCTTTGTAAAAATATCTGCAGTTTGAAGATTGGAGGGTACATGAGGGAGTGATATCAATCCTTGTTCGAATGCATCCCTAATGTAGTGACAATCAACCTCAATATGCTTCGTACGTTCATGGAAAACTGGGTCTGAATGGCACTGGTGTTGTCAGCGTGGAGAAGTGTAGGTGAGGTCTGTGCACATCCCAGTTCTTCAAGTATCCCTCTAAGCCATACAACCTCAGAGCATGCTCATGACATTGCTCGATACTCCGCTTCAGTTGAGGACTTTGAGATTCGATCTTGTTTCTTACATTTCCAAGACAGAAGGGCATGTCCTAGAAAAACACACCATCCTGAAGTAGATTTTCTAGTATCCGGGCATCCAGCCCAATCGGCATCAGCATAGGCTGAAAGTTTGAGATCATTTTCAGAGGAAAAGAATAATCCTCTTTCTGGTGTACCTTTCAAATACCGAATAATGCGGTGAACAGCAGCTAGGTGCAAATGTCGCTGTGCATGCATAAACTGGCTTACCACATGTACCGCAAAAGAAATACCTGGTCTTGTAATTGTAAGGTACATCAAACTTCCAACTATGCTTCTGTACATCTCCGGGTTAGGTAACAAGTCCCCATCTTCTTTGCTTAGCTTGAGGTTCACTTCCATTGGGGTTCTGACAGTAGCAGAATGTTGCTGATGTGCCTTCTCTATAATCTCACAGAGGTACTTGTGTTGATTCATAAATAACCCTTTTGGGGTGTGATGTACTTCTAGATCGAGAAAGTATTGTGCCTCTCCAAGATCTTTCATTTGAAAGGTAGCTGATAAGGTATTTTGAAGCCTTGATATGCTTTGCATGTCATCACCTGTGATTAGAATATCATCAACATAAACTAGTGCCACTGCAATACCTTTCGGAGACTTGGAGATGAACATAGAAGGATCATACGGGCTTTGCTGAAATCCAGCAGATAGAACAGCGTTTCTGAAAGTCTGAAACCATTCGCGTGGAGCTTGCTTAAGGCCGTATAGAGATTTCCTCAGCCTACATACCTCATTTTCCTTAGAGAGTGGCAAACCTGGAGGTGCCTTCATGTAAATTGTCTCTTTCAATTCACCATGCAAAAATGCATTTTTCACATCCATCTGCTTAATAGACCAATTATTTGCAGCCGCAATAGTAAGAATAATTCTAACTGTAGTCATTTTGGCTACAGGTGCAAAGGTTTGAAAATAATCAATTCCATATTCCTGATTGTAACCAAGAGCCACTAAACGAGCCTTGTACCGGTCTAAAGTACCATCTGGTTTTAATTTGATAGTGTATACCCATTTACACCCATAGGTTTCACATTAACTGGACAAGGAACCAAATCCCATGTTTCATTTTTGTGTAAAGCATCCAACTCCTCTTTCATAGCACTTTTCCAACATTCTTGTGCAACTGCCTCATTGAATGATCCGGGAATTGAATTCATAGGAATAGTAGCCAAAAAACCATACCTGTCTGGAACTTTAACTGGACGAGTTGATCGTCTTACCTATGATATGTTCAACTCATGATCTACTAAGTCTTGCACATGTGATCCATTTAAATCAGATTCAGTTGCAACACATTGATCTGTTTCGGGTGCATCACATTGATCAGCCTCAACTTCTATTCCATGAACTGATCTCGACATCAGTTCTGAATTTTCTTCTGGATCACATTCCACTAAAGGCTGAGGACACAGGGTTAGGTTTTATGGGTTGTTCTCAGGTTGTAACATAGTAGCTGGTCCATTCTTTCTTTGCCTAGTATAAACAAAACCTGGTTTGAAACGGTTGGAACTAGTGGAGGAAAATTGAATATCATTTAGTGGTTGGAACAAATGCAAGACTGAAGCAGAAATATTTGGTGATAGAGTTGTACAATGATGATAATAGAAAACAGATTCACGAAACAAGACATTACGAAAAACGCGAATTTTCTTTATTTTAGGATCATAGCACCGATATCCCTTTTGTCCCATAGCATAACCAAGAAAAACACATTCAACTGATTGTGGGGTCAGTTTTGTCCTTTCAAATGGTAAAAGATGAACATAACAAATGCAACTGAATGTATGAAGTATATCATAATTAGGTTGTCTTTTACAGAGTCGAAAATATGGTGATTCATTTTGCAAGTTCTTTGATAATTGACGATTAATTAGAAATACAGAGGTTCGTACTGCCTCGTCCCAAAAGGTAAGAGGCATGGCAGATTCTAATAAAATTGTTCTTACAGTGTCCAAAATATGTCGATTTTTTCGTTCAGCTACTCCATTATGTTGAGGAGTACCTGAACAAGATCTTTCATGAAGAATTCCTTTTTCTAAGAGAAATGATTGAAAATCATTTGACATATATTCTCCTCCAGAATCTGATCTGAGCTTTTTAATGGTATTGTCAAATTGATTTTCAATCATGACAACATAATATTTGAACATCTGTAAAACTTCTGATTTTTATTTTAACAAATAAACCCATGTAAATCTAGTATAATCATCAATAAAAAGTACAAAATATTTGTATCCAGCAGCAGACAAAATAGGTGATGGACCCCACACATCAGAATGAATAAGTTCAAATGGTCGTTTGCTTTTATTTGTACTAATTGGAAAAGGAAGAATTTTGCTTTTTCCTAAAGTACACGTTGAACAAGAACTAGAACTGGCATTTTTATTTGGAATTAAACCTTTTTGAAACATCAAAGACATGCTATCAGAATTTAAATGACCTAATTTCCTATTCCACAAGACCCAAGGACTATTTCAGAAACAGCAAAAGCAGATCCAACTGAATTTTTCAGGTTTTGTTTATCATCAACAAGAAAGAGTTGCCTACTTCAATGCCCCATCCTGATGACCTTCCCAGTTTCCTGGTCCTGTATCACACAACCATTAGGGGAAAAATGCACATGACAGTTATTTTCAACTAGCTGTCCGACATAAATCAAATTTGTAGACAGTTTTGGTACCAATAACACATCATTCAATGGTTTGTTGTCTACTAATACTGTACCAACACCAGCAATTGAAAGGTCTGTACCATCAGCAGTAGAGATTTTCTCAGTACCCAAATAAGGTGCAAAACTTAGAAATTTGTTAGGTACACCAGACATATGATTTGATGCACCTGAATCTATATACCATTTGCATGAATTTTTACCTGACAGCCCCATAGTAGACAAGGCAGATTGTATCATTTGCTGGATTACCTCAGGAGTGATGTGTTCGGGTGTAGGCACCTGACCTTGCCCCGAGTTGGCTTGGCTATGTCCAGCTGAAACCTGTGACGTAGGTACAGCCAGAGCATGTAGTGCAGTTTTTCGATTTTGTGGCCTCCGATGACACTCAGTGATTACATGTCCCTCCCTTTTACAATAATTATATGAGGAGGGTTAAAATGCACCCTCCTTTTTGTGCTCCTAACTGTTAGATATGTGTTCTAAAAGTTATCTTATGTTGATCAATTTTACATGTTATGTTTATGAATTGGATGCTACATGGATTTTTTTCCATGAAATTTATGTTTATCTATAGAAGTGTTTAAGAAGATGCTCTTGGTCTTGAACCATAGAACTCTATATGATGACAAACATAAATCTCTAAATTGTTCACAAACTTGGTTATTAACATGGAACACTAATATATAATGATAAGTTTGTCATGTTGATTAAAGTACATTGTAGTTCTATAAATATTGATAACGGCTTATCGTTTAATAACATGAGTATATGAAATGTTTCATATATTGAACAGACCTAACAAATGAAAATATTATTGGGTTATATTAGTGTCATTAATATTTTCATTATGTCTCGGAATTCTAAGATATGAGATGTATTTCTTTTTCACATGAGAAGTATATAATGTAATTAGTATTAAAAACTACTTATCATAAGTGGTGATAAAAATATTAGTTCCTTGTATATAACTTATGCGGGAGAAAGTTATATGTCAATAGTATCATTGCCCCTCATTTATAATGAGTGATGATATTTTATGGGTCCCTTGGTAAAGTAGAATTATTATGCATGCAATATAACGGAAGTGCAATTATATATTTATAATTTACTTAAGAGACCAAGAAACAAATTAATACAAAGATGACACAGTCCGACTTTGTATATTATTCATAATATCATGTGGTAAGGAATGGACACAAGTAATGTTATTTGTAACATTACTTTAAATGATCATGTATTGTAAAAAAGGATACTTTACATCTATGTTATTTGGGTAACTATAATGTATAGCTAGAATACTGCTTATTGTTTATGGTAATAAAATGTTTTATATCATTGCCAACATAACACAGATCTTCCTTATAGGTCACACTAACTAAACAAGAAACAAGAATGATATTTTATTTATATGATGTATTTTGTTTCATATGACATGAAATAATATACATGTTATAAATAAATATCATAACTGCTTAGAACGAAGATAAATTTATGAGAAGTGTGCATATATATTATTTGGTATAATATGGTGCATATTATATAGTATAATATACATGACACATAAATATAATAATGTGCAAAACATTGTTATAACATAAATTTATTAAAACCCAAAAATTAATATGAGTTGAGGCTGGTACTGTAGCGCACACTGTAGCAATTACTGTAGCAGAGCCTAGGGTTGGCTCTTTTAATAAGGAGAATTATACTAGGAAGGTTGCACAATGGAAACCCTAGTATATTTGTATATAAGAACAGGTATAGATAAGATATTGATTAAGCAAGCAAGTAATTTTCTGAAAAATTATTTTCCTTCTCTTCCTCTCCCTCCTAACTGCCGCCCCCCTTCCTCTCATATTATTAGTTTTTTCTAATGAAGAATTACTAAAAAAACAAGAAGAGTTATTAACTAGGTTCTAAGCTTAGATTAGATTAAGATCTCTATCAAAGTCTTTCTAATCCTTGTTTAGTTCAAGGTGAACACTAGGAGACCGTTTCGACAAACGAAGGTATCCAAGAGACCTAGAAGAGAATTCGACTTCTCTCTATTTACTAAATTGACATTTGGTAGAGGTATATCCAAATCACCTTTAATAGATAGATTTGTGATGAATGAATGAGTAGATAATCATTTGCATACATATGAATTGCTTTAATTGAATTATATTACAGCTTATTCTAAAATTTCTCAAATTAGCATAATAAAGTAGATCCGTAGATGCTTGTAAGAGCGTCAAAATTGTTTGAATTTATCGCCTTGCCGCATCATGAAATCCTTTACTAACGTGCACCCTCCCCTCATATCTTCATTTTCGAAATTCAAATAGTCGATTCGAACCTTCCAACGTACTCTTCATATTAAAATGTGCTCAGAGACCAAATTTTATATTTTTTTGGAAATTGTTTACTATTTTTTCAGAATTTTTGATTAAACTAAACAATAATAAAAAATTCAGCAAAGTGATGATTTTCAAAAATTCTGAAAAAATAGTAAAAAATTTCCAAAAAATGTAAAATTTGGTCTCCAAGCATATTTTAATATGAAGCACACGTTGGAAGATTCGAATCAACTATTTGAATCTTTGAAAATGAAGATATGCGGAGTGGGTGCACGTTAGGAGCACAAAAGGGAGGGTGCATTTTAACCCTCCTCTATATATATATATATTTAAAATATATATTAAATTATGAGTAAGGCTACCATGCTTTGCAAATTAAAGTGAGTGTTTTAATTTGCGCTCATATCTCTAGTTTCAAAGTTCAAAATGTCGATCTGAACCATTCAAGATGATATCCATATTAAATTGTGCTTGGAGACCAAATTTTATATTTTTTGAAAAAATTTCACTATTTTTTCAAAATTTTTGAAAATCACTGTTTTTGATGGTCCAAAATTTTATGAAAAACACTAATTTTGAAAAATTCTTAAAAAAAGTAAAAAACACTTAATTTGATCTGAACCGTTAGATTCACATTGAGATAGATGTGTACTTCCAATTTAGATTTAATTATAATTTTAATTTCCCCGTAAATATATATATATATATATATATATATATATAGTACGGCTAACGTGCTTCCTCTAGCATATGGGCCGAAATGCTTCCGATGAAAATTTGAAATTTTAAAATCCAAAAAGTCGATCTGAACCGTTCATCTTCTTCTCCATATTAATATCTGCTTGGAGACCAAATTTTACATTTTTCTGAAATTTTTTACTATTTATTAAGCCATTTTGAAAATCGCTGATCCAACAGTGGCTTACCAAACAGTAAAAATCAGAAGCTACCGTTGGATCAGCGATTTTCAAAATGGCTTAATAAATAGTAAAAAATTTCAGAAAAATGTAAAATTTGGTCTCCAAGCAGATATTAATATGGAGAAGAAGATGAACGGTTCAGATCGACTTTTCGGATTTTGAAATTTTAAATTTCCACCGGAAGCATTTCGGCCCATATGCTAGAGGAAGCGCGTTAGCCGTACTCTATATATATATATATATATATAGATATAATTTTAATTATAATTTTAACTTCCAATTTTTGAAAATCACTATTTTTGATGGTCCAAATTTTTCTGAAAAACATTAATTTTGAAAAATTCTTAAAAAAAGTAAAAAACACTTATTTGATCTGAACCGTTAGATTCACATTGAGATAGATGTGTACTTCCAATTTAGATTTAATTATAATTTTAATTTAAATTCACATTGAGATAGATGTGTACACATTGGGATAAGGTCTGTAAAAGTAAGAACCAAGGAGGACTTGGGGTCGTAGATCTCCAACGTATGAATATCTCCTTGTTGGCTAAATGGTTGTTTAGGTTTTACGATAATAAGGTAACAGGTACATGGAAAGAGCTCATAATTGAAAAATATTCGTATACAGGTGATAGAAGAGTGAAATCTTCTTTATGGAATGATATCTTAAAATTTAGACATATTATTCAGGTGTAGTTGGTCGGTTGGTAATGGGAAATTAATAAGATTTTGGCTAGATACATGGTGTGGAGATACTTTGCTAAGTGTTGATTTCCCTAATCTCTTTGAAATTGCTTATGACCAAAATATTAGAGTAGCTGCAGCTTTTCAAAACAATAGATTAAATATTCAATTTGTTAGACAATTAACAGAAACTTATCTTACTGAATGGATAGCTTTAGTCAACCACATTTCTTCTGTTAGTTTAAACCTTACTGCTGACCAAATCTCTTGGAGGTGGACCCCACATGGTACCTTCATTGTTAATTCCCTTTATAAGTTCTTAGAATTTGGTGGAGTCCCTGTTAATACTTACAATAGTATTTGGAAGGCTAAAATTCCTTTAAAAATCAAGATTTTCTTATGGTTAGTAAGACAAAAGCGTGTCTTAACTAAAGATCGATTAAGTAAACAAGGATGGACAGGTGATACTACATGTGTGTACTGTTCCCAAAAGGAAACTGTGGACCACTTGTTTATGACTTGCAATTTTGCACGATCGATTTGGAATTGGATAGCTAAGTATAATAATTTTTCTTTTGATTATATGACTATAGGTACCCTGTGGGAAATGGATTATTGTATTCCATTAAAAGAACCAAATGTTATTGAAATAATTCGAGGGTCTATTTTATGGAATATATGGTTGGATAGAAATAAGATTATTTTTAAAGCAGGCAATATACAGGATGTGCATGCAATAGGTTCAAAAATCTTAATTATGGCTAGATTTTGGGCTTTAAACCAAAAAACAGATCTTACATGTCATTTGAATCTAATTTTATCTTGTGATTTGAAGGACCTGATAGGGTGTACAGTGGTCATTTCTATGGAGGCTACACAAGTTTCAACCCCTATGCTTGGAGTAGAGATCATTTCAAGTGATGAAGAAGGTTCCTCAACTAGTGCAGGATATAGTGGAAGCAACTTATCAATAGCGGTGACCTAATATTTTAGGGTCTTTTATGCTAAAGTTCTCTTTTGTGATGTTTTATACTTGTCTGTTAGGGTTTCTGGTTTATGAAGGCTTTGATGAACTGTTTTGAGATTTCTTTGCTTACAGGGTCTATTTTGCATATGTTGATATGTTGGTGATATGATAGCTTTTTAGGGGCTGGTGAGCTTATTTCTTTAGGTGTCAAGAACCTAGAGCATATGACACTATATGATGAGGATCTATTGGACCTGGCTTCATTTGAGAATCCTTGAACCGAATTTGATCACATGCTCATTATTCCCGGTCCTTCCCTTTTGCGTGTGTGTGTGATATACTCGATCGTGATTGATTCATTGGAACTGTCAGGCGTTCTCTTGGTTCAATTTTTGTTTAAACAACATCAGGTTCAAAATAATGTTCATTTTTGAAAATTTGGTAGTGACTACCAAAGCATCAGGTTCAAAATGCTGTGACCTACGAATTGTCCCACAAGGTTTTGGGGGCAAAATTTGTATCAACTATAAAATGAAACCCGTGATAAGAAAATTCACCTCAAAAATTTGTGCTGTTGTTCTAAAGCCGCCGGTACGTAGGGGTGCAAACGGATTGGATACAGATCGGATAGTGGTGAAACCATATCCGTATCTGCTTTTAATTTCCAGATACGGATACGGATCGGATATTAGATTGATACATACGAATACTGATACGGATCGGATATTAGATTGATACATACGAATACGGATACGGATCAGATAGCGGATATCCGTAGATATATACATAAATATTTTCATAATTTATGATAAACTATATGATATATATCTACTATTCGGATGCGGATAATTGAAATTTAAAACCATATTCGTATCTGTATTCGTATCCGCACGGATATTCAGATATCAGATATCGGATATCCGTATCTAATTTTCGGATATAGATGCGGATATGATCGGATAATATCCAATCCGTTTGCACCCCTAGCTATAGAGTATTAACAATACCCTTAACGGGTATACCCTACCCTACCCGTCCGTGCCCGCCGTCCGGGGTACCCGTGCCCGAGCTCGGGTATGGGTCGGGTATGCGGGTACGCGGGTAGGGGCAAAAATCGGACCGGACGGGGTTTTTTGGACCCATACCCGACTATACCCTACCCGACCATACCCGTACCCGACCTTACCCGTACCCGACCTTACCCGTACCCGACCTTACCCGTACCCGACTTTACCCTACCCGGGTACCCGTCTACCCTTACCCGTACCCGTACCCTTATACCCGACCCAAATTCAAATCCCAAATTCAAATTTCCCCCCAAATCCTTAATTTCTATTTTTAAAAATCTGTTTTTTAATTTTTGTTTTTAAAATTCTGTTTTTATTTCTGTTTTTTAATTTCTGTTTTTTAATTTCTGTTTTTTAAATTCTGTTTTTATTTCTGTTTTTTAATTTCTGTTTTTTCATTTCTGTTTTTTCATTTCTGTTTTTTCATTTCTGTTTTTAAATTTCTGTTATTAAAATTCTGTTTTTATTTCTGTTTTTTAATTTCTGTTTTTTAATTTCTGTTTTTAAAATTCTGTTTTTATTTCTGTTTTTTAATTTCTGTTTTTTAATTTCTGTTTTTTAATTTCTGTTTTTAAAATTCTGTTTTTATTTCTGTTTTTTAATTTTTGTTTTTTAATTTCTGTGTTTTAATTTCTGTTTTTAAAATTCAGTTTTTAATTTCTGTTTATTAATTTCTGTTTTTAAAATTCTGTTTTAATTTCTGTTTTTTTTTATTTATATTTTATTGTTTTAAAGTAAAAAAAACACATAACAAAAACAGAAAAAAAAAATATCAGGAAAGAAAACGGAAAAAAATGAAAGAAAAATGAAAAAAAAATCAGAAAAAAAACAGCAAAAAAAAAAAAAAATATACTCGTACCCGCCCTACCCGTCAAGGGTACACGGGTACGGGTATAGGACGGGTAGGGTATGGTTTTTGAAAAATATACCCGACATACCCTTACCCTTATTCCCGTCCTACCCGTACCCGAGACGTACCCGTACCCGCCCGACCATTAATACACTACCTAGCTAGCTGCCGGTCCTTTTTTATGTACAATAAACAATCTCTGTCACAACAATAATAACAATAGTGCGATAGTTATTGTGTGAGGTGTGGTATGAGTCAATGAGGTCCAGGGCAAGAATTTTATAAATTAAATTTTATAATTTTTTTCTTTAAAAAAATTATTTTTTTCAAAAATTATTATTATTATTTTTCTCGTAAAAGAAATTGCAAGACACTTATTTATTCAGCCCTCTAGTCTCATTTTTCAAATTTTGTTCTTCATATTTGATATTGTATATTTTTGGTGACACCGGATTACACTCTATATTTTTAAAGTCGAAACAGTCGATCCAAATCGTTTAATATGATGGATATATTAAATTGTGTTTGCAGATCAAATTTTACATTTTTTTGAATTTTATTACTATTTATTAATATGGGTACAAAAATTCAATGGTCTAAATATAGCTATTTTGTTAAATATTTAATAAATAGTAAAAAATTCGAAAAAATATAAAATTTGATCTGCAAGCACATTTAATATATCCATTATGTTGAACGGTTTGGATCAACTGTTTGAACTTTGAAAACTTTGAAAATGTAATGTGTAATTCAGTGTCACCAAAAAATTAAGGTGTAAGTGAATCTCTCCTCTATTTAAAATCAGTGCTTCAACTATAGATAATTTATAATTTTAACTTTCTTACAACTCAAAGATAGAAAATAATAATAATAAATGACAACAATAATTGTGATGATAACGAATAGTAATGTTAGTATATATATTACAATTATCAAGGTAATTATTTTATGAAATTCTATAATTAATTAGTGGATAAATTTCGCCATTGGTCACTCAACTTTGTTATTTGTCACAAATTAGTTACTCAAGTTTGATTTGTTCATTTTTAGTAACTTAACTTTGTTATTTGTCCCAATCAAGTTCCTCTATACTTTTCCATCCAAAATGCTAATAGAATATGCCCATTCCGTTAGTATTTTGGATGAAATATGCTAATTATGTTAATATTTTGAATGGAATGAGTATATTCCGTTAATATTTTGGACAGAATGAGAATATTCTGTTAAGATTTTGGATGGAAAAGTATAGAGTGACTTGATTGGAACAAATAACAAAGTTGAGTGACTAAAAAAGGACAAATCAAACTTGAGTGACCAATTCGAGACAAATAACAAAGTTTAGTGACCTCCAACGAAATTTACCCTTAATTAGTCATGTCATGTTAGTCTATTAGTCTATTCGTCATGTCATATTAGTATATTAGTATAGTTTGTTGGTTGTTCATATCGAATTTCAATCATAATAAATTGTGCTTAATATCAATCATGTTAGTATATTATGTCATGTCATGTTAGTCTAGTTTCTTGGTTGTTTACATCGAATTTCAATCATAATTAATTGTGCTTAATCGATCAAATGTAAAAGAAGAGATTGTAAAAATCATATGCTACAAAAACTTATAACTCATAGAAGTGATTAACAATCAAACTTTCTCAACTCATGAATGATCTATTTTTTATTTCTTTTGATTTGCATTAGAATACATACGTACATTGAATCAATAAAAATATTTAGTATTTATCATTCCATCTTTTGCTGAAATTATTAATAGCGGAAACTATACATGTTTCTATATATGCAACAGACTATAATGGACTGATAAATAATAATAAAAATAAAATTTACTATTATTTTACAATATAAAGTACCACAAAATATCGCCATACAAATTCTCTCCGTATATGGTGAATTCTGTGCATTATCAATCAAATAGGATACATGTGTTACAATCTATGATTGCATCTGAACCCTCACAATTATCAATCAAATACTTAGGACTGCCTTTATCGATAAGGAAACCAAGAAGAATTGACTATCAACGGAGAATAGAGGAATGAACAACAAACTTTCTTGCATTAATTTGTAACAAATAAATTTTAGTCTAACTAATTTCACATGATCGATCCAAAATAAAATTAGTGGTTCAGTTTTATCATTTGAACATTAAAATTTAAATTCTTGAAAAAACATCATTAATGCAAAAAAGTACTTAGTCATGATAGATGTATCACAAAATAAGTGCTTAAATTATAGATAATTTAGAATTTTAACTTTCCTATAACTCATAAATGTTCAAATGCCTCCATTTTTTGTGTCTCCACCATGCCTCTATTTTTAAAAACTTTAACAACTCAAAATTTAAAACTTAAAAGTCAATAGAAAACAGTTAGAATTAACCCTCCACTAATAATAAATGACAACAATAATTGTGATGATAACGCCAACAAATAGTAATGTTAATATATTACAATTATCAAGGTAATTATGTTATATAATTGTATAATTAATTATGTTATATATAATTAATTAGTCATGTCATGTTAGTATATTAGTCTAATAGTTTTTTGGTTGTTCGTATCGAATTTCAATCATAATAAACTGTGCTTAATATCAGTCATGTTAGTCTATTATGTCATGTCATGTTAGTCTAGTTTCTTGGTTGTTCATATCGAATTTCAATCATAATTAATTTCTTGGTTTATAAGTAGGTGTATTCCTTTGAAAGATGCATTATTGGTAGAGTTAGTAAGGGGTGTTGTGCTATGAACAATTTGGTTAGTTAGAAACAAACTTTGTTTTTAAGGGGTTAGAACTACACCAAGGAATGTTAGGCTTCAAATTATATCTTTGGCAAATTTTTGGATTAATTCTAGAAATGATGGCTCTAAACTTAAATTTTCTTTAATATTACCTAGTGATGTTTCAATTCTTCTAATTATCTTTGATGGATTGATGATACAGGAGGGTTTGGAGGTAGTGTATTTATACTCGGGCGGGTACGGGTACCCCGGGTATACACGTCTCGGGTACGGGTACGTCTCGGGTACGAGTATACTCGGGTACAAGAGTATTCGGGTACGGGTATGGCGGGTATAATTTTCAAAACCCATACCCTACCCGTCATATACCCTTACCCGTGTACCCTTGACGAGTAAGGCGGGTACGGGTACGGGTAGGGCGAGTACGGGTATTTTTTTTTTTTTTTTTTTTTTTTTGCTGTTTTTTTTTTCTGGTTTTTTTGTTTTTGTTTTTTTGTTGGTTTTTTTTGGTTTTTTTTTTGGGTTTTTTTGTTGGTTTGGGGGGAAAAAAAATCAGATTTTTTGAATTTTGAAATGGGATGAACAGTGGTCGGGTATACGGGTACGGGTATACGGGTACTCGGGTAGTCGGGTACGGGTTTAGTCGGGTACGGGTAAACTCGAGTAGGGTATGGTCGGGTATTGGTCCAAAATAACGGGCCCGGTCCGGTTTTTGCCCGTACCCGCGTACCCGAGTACCCGACCCATACCCGGGCGGCGGGTACGGGCGGGTATACCCGACCCGGGTTTTTGCCAAACTCTATTTGGAGGTGACTATTGAGGAGGAAGAGGTCCTGCCTCTTTTAGGTGGAAGAGACCAAGAGGAGATATAGACCAGGAGTGATACATATCCTAAAAGATGAAGGACTTTTATGTTTTTTTTTTACTTTCTAATCTTCTTAGTTGTTGGATTATGCTAGGGTGTTTTGTTTTGCATTTTATAGTTCTTTTGTTAATTGACATTTCTTTAGGAAGGCTTATATGATGTAATATCTTAGGTTGATTTTTGTAAGGGGTGTGGTACCAGTGGTTTGGTACCAATCCCCAAACGCTTGATTTTAATAGAAAATCGGTGAGAGTTACTCACTTTTATCAAAAAATATATATATATGCTACAAAAACTTATAACTCATAGAAGTGATTAACAATCAAACTTTCTCAACACAATTATCTCTTCTTCTTCTTTTTTTCGTTTTGATTTGCATTAGAATACATACATTGAATCAATAAAAATGTTTAGTATTTATCTTTCCTTCTTTTGCTGAAAATATTAACAGCATAAACTATACATGTTTCTATGCAACAGACTATAGAATGATAAATAATAATAAAAATAAAAGGGATCGACTAACTATCCCCCAATCAATTTTCCCCATTCATCCCCCAGTCAATAACTACTTGTGGGGATCATTAACTAACTGTACTTCATTAATTACTTGGGGGACCACTTAATATTTGATATATTTTATAATTGACGCGTGCAAGTATGAATACCTATGCGCCTAAGTGTTAATATATAATATATCAAGTATTCATATCTAAGATACCAAGTATTTGAAAAAAAAAAACTGGACACATCATACACACATCTTCTACATATTTTTAGAGTTGGGTTTTTTTTCTCCGTTTAATCTCAGCAATATTTTCTGACGATCTGTGAGGAAATTTGCAAATCTAAAACCATGGACGTCTTCTACGTAATTTTCTCTTTCAAATGAGATCCATGATAACATATTTTCGGGTTGTCCGTCGTGCAAGTATTCATATCTTGTCGAGCAATTATTCATACCTCCTCGTTCAAGTATTCATATCTTGTAATGCATGTGTATATAATTCATGTCTGAAGTGTTTGTGCCTGATATATTTTATCAATTTTTTTCCATATGACAGAGAATGACATATAAAAGTATCAATTTTATTTTTATTTCCATATGGCATGCGATGATGTATGAAAGTATTAATTTCAAATATTGCAAATATTCATACCTTGTCATGCAAATGTTAATAGTTTATGTATCAAGCGTTTTATCTAAAATATTTTATCAACGGTTTTTTTTTTCTTTTGGCATCAGATGACGTTTGAAAGTACTAATATAAAGTATGCAAGTATTCATACCTCCTCGTGTAAGTATAAATAGTCCATGTATCAAGTATATGTATCTAACAAATTCTATTTTTTTTTTCATATGGCACTGGATGATATATGAAAGTATTAATATAAAGTATTGCAAGTATTCATACATTGTCATGCAAGCGTGAATAGTTCGTGTATCAAGTGTTTGTATCTAACCTATTCTCTATTTTTTTTGCTTGTGCTAGATGATATTTGAAAGTATTAATGTTATGTATTGTCAGTATTCATACCTCATAATGTCAATATTCATACTTATAACTAAAGTATAAATTGTTACGTTGAAAAATATCTTAATTTAATATTTTTTTACAAATTACTCTATTTGAACCAAACAACCGAACCATTTAAACCGAAATTTTCCAGTTTGATTTTCAACAAAATAAACCGAACCATTTGAACACCCCTAATGGTCTGGGCTTAAACTCCAACGATGAGGTGACAGAGAATCCAGACTCTTCTCTGATCTTGACAAGGTCATTAGCACCGCACTGTTACTAATTTATTCATATTTTGATGTTAGCACTTAGCAACTGCCAATATGAATTAAATAACACATACATCCCCTTTTTGTCCTGGAGTGCTTCAAGGGTGTGAAGGAATTGAATCGGCCTAGGCCCAGATAATATGGAAGAGACAAATTGGATGCGGAGAGAAAAGTGCTAGTATTTTTTTTTCCTTTTTAGAAACAGTTAAGTCGTCAATTTTAATGATTAATAAGTTAGTTATAGAAAGGTAGTTAGATGGGGGATAAATGGGGGATAAAAATCTTTATTCAAAATAAAATTTACTATTATTTTACAATATAAAGTACCACAAAATTTGGCCATACAAATTCTCTCCGTATATGGTGAATTCTGCGCATTAACTTGTACCATAATGGTAGCATCTACCAAGCTTTCAAAAAAAAAAAAAAAATTCTACCATAATGAAAAGGTTTCGGTGCACTCTAATTTTTCAAACATTGATCCCTATATAATAGGAAAATTTATACAAATATTTATATAGTGATTCCTATGAAATTTAATAAACGATAAAAATCTCAATATAGAATAAATAAAAAAAATTCGATTTATATATGATCAATTTTAAGTTTGAGATCAAGTGAAATGAATATTTCAAAATGTTATCGTATTTAAGAGCAAAATAAGTCCAATATTAAATAGATTTCATGGCCATTTCACTAATATTTTGATACATTTATAAATTGTACTTATACAATATAAAACAAAGTAAACAATAAAAATAAATTCATAGCTTTGGTAGTCACTACTAAATAAAAAAAAATACAAATTCAATTTTTCCTCAAACATATTTTTTTTATTTTCAAGCAGAGCATGGACCGGAAACAACGCAAATTTGATCTAATTAATGTATACTATATCACAAAATAGTTTGTGAAATATTGATATGCTAATTGATTTTGAAGCTTGTGATGTTTCACTTATTTTAGATATAATATTTTCCCAATTTTCCTTGAATTATTGAACAGTGTACGGTTCATGATGTATATAAAATGGTCCTATATTAATTAGTTGTGGCTATTTGATTCTATCACTAGTTTACAATGCATTATACAGTATACATTACTCCAGTGCTGTAGATGACAAAATCAAATTGGTTATCTTGTTTTATGAACATGTGATTCATGCATGTGTGTAAAATCAAGCTTTTTTACTAATTAATTCATGAACAAGATTAGATGTTTTAAAAGATTATACCTTCTAATAAAAATAAATTAATTAATGAGATATATTCAAATACTCAAGTTTTTTATACATCAATTGTGCCTCATATTCTTTTCTTATATTTTTTTTTTTTAAATTCAAACAGTCCATGGAACCTATTCAACATAATCTCCATATTAAGATGTGTTTGGAGACCAATTTTTTTTTTTTGAAAAAAAATGCTTCTTTTAGATAAATACAAAATTATCTTTTTGGATGGTTTAGAATCTTCTAAAAATCAATGATTTCGTATCTATCTATAAAAAGAGTAAAAATTTCCCAAAAAAAAATTATATAATTTAGTTTCCAAAGACATTTTAATATGGAGATCATATTGACAATAGATCGATTTTTTGGACTTCAAAAAAATAAGACAAAGATGTGAGGCACAATTGATGTATAAAATACCTGAAGCATTTGAACCCTACTTTTAGTTTATTTATTGCATTTGTAACAAATAAATTTTTGGTTAACTAATTTCACATGATCCAAAATAAAATTAGTGGTTCAGTTCTATCATTTAACATTAAAATTTAAATTCTTGAAAAAAAATCATTAATGCAAAAAAGTTGAGTCATAATAGATGTATCACAAAATAAGTCAGATTTTTTTGTTCCTATTAAGATTTTAATGTCAGATTACTATTAATATACAATTTACTTATCAAACTCTAAAATGTCATTTATGATCATGTTGTAAATTGGCTGGACAACTTTTGGCAAACACAACATAATTTAATAATAATTGTTTAAAGTTACCATCCCAAAATACACACACATGCTTATACTTCCTTGGACACTCATGTATATGTTGAGCAATTTATAGAAGCTAATTTTCATGGGAATTGTTAGATTATATAAGTTTTTTTTTATAAACCACAATTAAGAAAAAGATTTTTATCAAACCAACATGACTATACTTTTTTTTTTACAAAAACCATAAGAACGGAAATGTCATTTCGGTCCCGAAATTTTTTGGGGACCGAAATGGCAATTCGGTCCCATGTATTTTCACAATTTTTCAACGTATTTTTTTCTCGAAATATGTGAAAATGGCTGGGACCGAATTGTCATTTCGGTCCCAAAAAAAAGGACAAAATAGCATCTCGGTTCTTATGATTTTTGTAAAAAATAAAGCAATCAAGTTGGTTTGGTAAATTTTATTTTTTTTATTTATGGTTTCTAAAAACAATTCATATATATGCATCACACAACAATTTCATTGCCATTTTTTTTAAATAAATAAATAAGCAAAATATAGTTGCATGTCTCAATCTTTTCTTGTTGTTTTCTTTTATTAATCCTTATTAGTTAATCATCTTTGCAAAACCTCTAGAGAATTTATTGCGGCAGTTGTATCGATTGCTCTCGATTGGTTGTATTGTCTACCGAATTAATATAGCAAGTCAATATCATTAGCCTATAATTTGAAATTATTTCCCTTCATATATATACAAGAAAGTAGTTGTATCGGTTATGGTTATCAATCTATATAGAATGATTTTTAAGATTTTATGCATCAAGTCACTACAGCAGAATGGTTTATCAGCGACCGGTATCAGCGACCGGGGCTGACGCCGGTCGCTGATGCTCAATTTTTTCTCAAAAAAATAGAAAAAAGAAAAATCTATGACGACCAGCACTTTCAGCGACCGTATCAGCGACCGGCGTCATCGCCGGTCGCTGATAGTCAATTTTTTTTTTTTTTTTTTGAAATCGCTGAAATTTTCGCTGAGAAGAAAAGGCGCCAACGCGTTGTCTCTCCGCCAAAACCCTTCTTCTCCGCCAAAAGCCCAAAACCCTAATCCGAATGCCTCTGTCTCCTCCGGCGCCTCTCCCTCCTCCGGTGCCTCTCAAGCGGATCCTCTCCACTGTCTGCCGTCGTCTCTCTCCTCCCAGCGCCTACATGTAATTCTTAAACCTAATTTTAGTACCGAATTTCTTTAAGTACAGATTTTCTGATTTGAGTAATTTCTGATTTTCTGATTTGAATCAATCCAGTTCTGATGTATGCTAGTTCTTGATGTAATTGCTTATGTCGACATGGATTGCTTCTATGTGCAAGGTTATTCTTCTCAAATTTCTCAATTTTGGGACCAATTTTAGTTTGATCTGGGTTTCTTTAATTTCAGTGGAGCAAAGGGAAAACCCTGATTTGATTTGGTAATAATTGTTTTATCAACATATCCATGTCTAGCATCACCTCTAAGGTAATATTTCTTTAAATTATTATTTATCATAATAATTGTTCTCCATTCGTACGTTTTGCTGATTTGAAAAATGCTGATTGGTACAGAGGTTTGGCGAAGGAGAGAAGTATGTAAAAGCCCTCTTTTCTCTAGCTAGCAAGATTTCGCCTAGTGTCATTTTTATCGATGAGGTTAGTCTGCATGTATTTATCGATTGTGTTCATATATGTTCCCAGTTAGGCTACTGTTTGGTATAGCTAGGAAGCCCTAAAATTTATGAAACTTTACCAGCACATAGAACAACATGCCAAAAGACATGACGTATGTTTAAATACAAACCCTAAAATCAGAAAATACATAAAAAAAAAACATAAAAGACCCTAAAAACTCACAAATTATAAAGAAAGGTCCAAAAGTCCATGAAGGAAGACTCGGATCGCGAATCTGAGCCCGCAAATGGCGAAACAAATCATAGATTTGTTTTGCATCCGGTTTTGGGCTGTGGAGTTCCTGTCAAAATTTCAGCCCGATCCGACGGACGGATCAAAAGTTACGCCCCTTTTCGTGAAGCATGCGCAGGACCATATTGCATATATATGTCTTGTATTGTATGTTTTATATATGTCTTGTATTGTATGTTTTATATATGTCTTGTATTGCGCAGGATCAAAAGTTACGCCCCTTTGATGAGGTTATTCACATGAAACTTTTATGATTAATGCAAAGTATTTTGAATTTTCTATATGTCTTGTATATATCAATATCAATATTTATGTTTAAATTTATTTGTATGTTTTATATTGTATGTTGGTACCTGTCGTACCTGGTGCAAATTTAAATAATAAAAGAAATTTCAAAAACCTGACAGAATACTTTCTGCGACCGGTTTTGACTATCAACGACCGGTTTTTCCGGTCGCAGAACTATTTTTCTGACGTCAGCAAAAATCAACAGCGACCCAAAAAAATTGGTCGCAGAAAAAGTATCTGCGACCGGGTGACGTCATCAGGAGAGTATTTGCGACAATGCTTTCTGCGACCGGTGATTCAGCGACCGGATTTTACTTTCAGCGACCGGAAATAGTATCTGCGACCGGCGCCTGGACTTTCTGCGACCGGTTTTCCGGTCGCAGAAAGTCTGTTTTGCTGTAGTGAGTTGGTTTTGTTTCTTTCATGAAAAAGACCCACAAAAAAAAAAAGGTGAAGTTCCCTTTAATTAATTTTTAACGAATAAAAACAGAATAATTAAATTATTCTCCGTGACATGTCATGTAAACAGTACTATTAATGTTACGTTACGAAACTTTTACAATTAATTTTTAATGATTTAAAGGCAAGAATCGAAAATCGTGCTAACAAAATGGAAGTTTAAACCTTAATTAAGGTTCCTCTAAATAAGTAAGTTAAGTGTGAATCGAAACCGTGTCGAAATTTTGAAGTTCTGAACCTTTTTAGGTCCAGTGCGTCCGCACTGGTGGTGAGTGCGGGTGACTGACCCGCACTGGCTTCTGTTTTCCTAAAATTTCTTTTTGAAATTTCTGTGAGTGTAGATGGGTTGACCCGCACTGCGGGTGGGTGCGTCCGCACTCATGATTTGCTGTGTTGAGATGAACTTTCCTGAAATTGGCTAAGTACTGAGTGCGGGTGAAGCCACCCGCACTGCGGGTGGGTGCGTCCGCATTACGCTCGGACTTTTTCTGAAATTCTGTCGAAAATTTACTAAGTTCCGAGTGCGGGTGAAGGGACCCGCACTGTGGGTGAAGCCACCCGCACTGCGGATGATTTCTGTGTTAAATTCCATTTTCTGAAAACCGCCTAAGTGCCGAGTGCGGGTGAAGCCACCCGCACTAGGGATGGGTGCGTCCGCACTCAGGGTAATTTTAACCCTAAAACTCAAATTCAATCTTCTCTCTCTTCCCACATCCCCATTTCCCCATTTTTAAGTGTGATTAAGCCAAGGAGAGAGAGAGAGCTCCAAGTGACGCCAAATCACGCTAAAGCTCGGGAAATCGAAGGCGGAGCCGAGAAATTGGCCGTAGATCTCTCCTAACCTTCTGATTCGGTATTCCTTTCTCTCCTTCTCTCTCTTGAAAAACTCAGATTTCTTGATTTCTCAGATTTTCGTTTTAAACTCGAGATTTGTATTCGAATTGCTTGTAGACTAGCTCCTTGAGCTTCTTTGACCGTTTGTTTGCCGATTTTTTTCCTGATTTCATCTCGATTTTGGATTTCGATTTTAGGGTTTTCGTGCCAAAACTGAAATTGGGCATAACCGTGAATCGATTTGTTTAATCCATTCGATTAGACTTGTAATCGGTAGGGTTACCTCTTGATCTTGAATTTCTAGAACGTTTAACGGTTAATTTGAGGTTTTGACCAAATTAGGATTTAACCAATCGGTAAATCGAATTGTTACGAGAACCAAATTGGTGAACTAGTAAGTGAATTGTTACCAAATTGAGAGTTTATATGGTCCAGAGGACCTAGATGGAATTGTGGGTGATTTTGGAGAAGGTTGGTAAAGAAATAAGAAATCAAAAGAATCGGTACCAAAGCATAGGAATTGGTTAAGGAATATATAAGCCCTAATACAACTCGAGTAAACTCCTCGATCATGAACCAAGGTTAAACCTAGTATACGTGTAATATAGGCGTAGGCTCGGTCGAGCAAGACTTCGCGAGGCAATTTGAGACGTCCGATACTTAATTAAGCGGTACGCTCGTCGTAACCAGGTGCGGGATTTTTGGACTTGTTTGATACTTTATTTTCAGGAATTAAACTGTGTATTCGTTTGTCATGTTGAATATCATTGATTGCATCATTGAATTGTGTAAATCATTTGCATAGCCCAATCAAATTAAACTCGAATTGATGTGACTTGAGTGATTTGCATGCTGGTATGGTTGTAGGGTGTGTTGATCTATTATGATCTGATTTGATTGAAAGTCACCACGATTTGATATGTATGTGAATGGATTTACGAAGTTAAGCACTTGGATCCAATGAATTTGCAAAGTTAGGCTATATGCTGGCTTTGATTCCCAGGATCCTAATGGCCTTAGGTGAACGGCCCTCAATGTTTCCCAGTATCGGTTGGGACGAGGGAGGGTGATTATGTTATGATGTGTGAATTGGAATCGTGGGTGACTAGTGTGTAACGTCTGTGGCTCGGTGGCATTCTCCTACGTGTTAATGCATTTGGACGGTCAATTGAATATTGCGAATATTGGAAACGATTCTAAAGAGAATTTTCTTTATGTGAATTGAACCAGACCTTAATAAACGGTTAAGCCAAGCGATTACAGATGGGTGTCAGATAAAGGGTCCAGCTCAGTGGGCCATCTGTAGGTGTCAGTAACCCTACAGATGTGGGTTTGATAAAGGGTCCAGCTCGAAAGAACATCTGTAGTTGCTACAAGCCCTAATGAGTCGAGTTAAGCCAAATATGTGTTGTGTTTGAAATTCATCTTGGAAATTCCGTTAACTGTGGTTCAAATTGGATTAATTGTTGTCGAGCATTGGCATTATGTTATTTATGAATATATATCTGTTTGAATTGTTGTGGTTTGGGTTTCATTTTTGAATATGGAGTTTGATTGCAAGTCCAATAGTCTAAACTGTGGCAAATTTGCACTGAGAATTTTATTCTCACCCCCATCCCACCCTTCGGGTTACTTTACAGGTATCGGTGCGACTGATTCCGGAGAGGCACGAGAATAGTAGGCCTTAGTAGCTTACCATTACATGACTCTAGATATGTTTTGTTGTATAGATTTAGGGTAGGCCTCATGGTTGGTATCCGGATGAGATACTTTTGTTGTATTATTTTCCGTCCAAACTGTGTACTCTGATTATATATTAGAAACTTGTTGTATATTGCTTGTTGTTTGGATTAAATTGTTAATTGTCTTGTAAGAATACACGGCGTTGTATGCTTATGGCGGAGGACTGTTACGACCCGTAGCCGCGGGGTGTGACAATTAATTAATACTAAAATGCTCTGAATATGACTAAATTAGTATATCATTCTTTTAAGATAAAAAAATTGGGGTGTAATTAACAGTTCATTAGTCTTACAGTCACAATTCACGTTTATTCAATATCCCTACTCAATCGGTATTGAGTTTAGTTGAGGCCATTCACCATATGTGCATAAGAGTCCTGGAGTAAAGTCTAGTAGCTAGCTAGACTTTACAATATATTAATAATTTTTCTCCATTATATGGAGGTTCAAGAATTACAATATTCAATATTCAATATTCAATCAATTCGATCATTGTGGTCTCAATCAATCATTTGCAATAAAAATCCACCAATCGATAAACAATATCAACATGACAGTCAACAGACTTACATGTAATTCAGTTTCAATTTTATTGGGTTATGCATATAATGCAACAGTTCAATCAATATAGTCAATCAATCATTTAAAATGCACAGCGAGTTACGATTTATTTCCTAGCCATGAATCTCAGACTAATTCAATAACCCCGCACCTAATCATGTAAAGTACGTAGAGGATCAACTATCACTAGTTTCATTGCTTCAGAAGATCCCGCCAATTCCTGTTCAATAGAGTCTATGCCTATGTTAACATAACATTGGTGAATTAGTATCTAATTAATAAAATCACAGAAACAAAGTAAATTCTATAAAATCACTTTCACTAATTGAACCTTATAGCTCAGTATATGAATCTCACACACATAATATTCTCTCTGTCCAGTTACATGTAAATTTTCAATTTACATCTCTTGAGTTATTTAGACTTTATATACTTAATTTTCATGTTTCTATTTATTTATCTTGTTTGATTTAGGACTTGCTTATTTCATTTTGAACACAATTTATAATCTTCTCCAAATCCTACAATTATATTATGCATTTCAGTCCCTCCGACATGTTCAAATTACTAACTTGAGAAAATTTACAAGTTTAAACCTTGAACTGTACCATAACTTAATATATGCACTAGTAATAAATGGTAACAATTCATGTCAAGAAATGTAAATCTAATAGTCAAACAATTCAACTCTATATAACATACAAGCCCATCATCCCCTTTTAAAATAAGTATCTTCCAATTACAAGTCTTTATTCATACCTATGTAACACCATATATAGTTTCATCAATTAATTTAGAAATCTCTGGTGCATATTAACTAGTTTACATATGATCAAATTAAATTTATAATAATTTACTTCAATTATTATGTTGTATGAGATCCGATAGGCTTTGTAGAATCCAATAAAGTTTCAATTAACTTTTGAACGAATTGAAGCAATAGGAAATCACAATAGTTTGCAAATATACTTTATGTATTTTGGATCATAATCCAAACATAAGTAGATGACAAGAATAGAGCCATTAATTATTATTTCCATCAAATTACGGGTGCAAACGGATCGGATAGTGGTAAAATCATATCCGTATCCGCTTTTAATTTTCGGATACGGATCGAATATTAAATGGATACATACGGATACGGATCGGATATCAGATATCTGTAGATATATACATAAATATTTTCATAATTTATGATAAACTATATGATATATATCTATTATTCGGATACAGATAATTAATTAAATTCATATCCGTATCCATATCCGCACGGATATTCGGATATCGGATATCCGTATCTAATTTTCGGATACAGATACGGTCAGATAATATCCAATCGGTTTGCACCCCTAAGATTCAAATATAACTAGACAGACATGAACGAGGATAAGAGAAAAGTACCACAACTCAGAGATCAAACAAGAAGTTTCAAGCATGCACACACGTAAGAAGATAGCATGGTTTGTAACAACCTTGCCTCCTCCACTGAATTTCAACCTTTCACCCTTTTCTTAATTTCTACTTTAGTTCTTTTTTACTTTCATTTTCATATAGAGGAGTATTTGACGTAGGGAAAAATAGAAAAAGAAGTCTCTAGTAAAATGGTAATTAGGACATGCAAGTTTGAATGGTTTGATGAAATCAAATAAAAGATCAGAGTGCGCCACATAAGGCTGTGCTCCAAAAGCCTGTCGCGTAGAGGAAGGGGACGGGAGACGAAGGAAGGGGAACGTGTTTGTGTTACTCCGTCTACGTACATCTCGAATTGGGTGATACGAATTTGAGAGGTTTTGAACAGAGAGTTACCTCTGCAACAGTAACGTTTCCCTTAGGTTTTGAACATAGAGTTACCTCTGCAACAGTAACGTTTCCCTTTCTCTCCTCTCCTCTTCGATTTCTTCGTTTCTAGAGCGAGTAAGCGTGGCGGACAGCTCCGGTCTGAGAGCGTCTCCACTTTTCCTTTAATGAAGGATTTCTCCCCCTGACTGGAGCACAGCCTAAGTGATTGAAATTTTCTTTTTTCTTCATATAACACCTTAGAAGTATATTTTATTACATACATCTTCTTACATATTTTTAATTGGATCCGATTAATTACTGTTTTCAATTTAGACTCACAAATCAATAAAAATTGATTCGAAGTGTAATAATAGTTTTTGGACCAATATCAAATAACCTGCATGATTAACCATAATTAACTACAAATTGGTCTAATTATTTTTAAGGATATATTAAGATATTAATTCTTTAAAATGTTCTTGTAATGCCTTGTAATTTGAGGTACGTTCTAATTGAAAGAAAACAATTATTTAAAAATATATATATATAATCGATTATGTTGCCCTGTAATTATCATGTAAATATTTATATATTTATATTCTAATTTCTTCTTATAAATAGATTTAATTGAACAATATCAACTAACTCAAAAAGAATTATCTCCTGGAAAGTTCTACTCGATCCGGTTAATATCCGAACGAATTAACATATGGTTCGGAAGAAAAATAAATTATATTAATAAAGAATTACTCAAATTTAAATGATAACTCCTAAATATAACCACAATTAGGATAACCGCCTCAATTGGCGCCTAGAAATTTCTAAATTAAAACTATTCAAATAAAAGAAAAAAAAAACGCTTCTAGTATTAAACCACTGAGGACACATCTGTTCGATACTCTCTCTATCACTTCGGTTTTATTCACAGAAATTAGAAAGGAACCTCATATTTAATTCCCTCTTTCATTCGTAGCAACTACAGGAGACTCAAACCGCTTCCTCTCCTTTTTAATTTTCTGCCGCTTCACTATTTGTTTTGCCTTAAACAGCCACACCTCTCAGTAGTTTAATTGAAAATAAATGAAACCTTGTCAAAAATCAAAGAGGAACCCTTCAAGCATATGCCGCAATATATCTCTCGTCCCTTTTCTTCACAACCACCGAAGAAGTCCCCAAAACCTCCTCTCTTGTTTTCAAAACTGTGCATCAAGGTATATCAAATTTATGTTATTTCGCTTAATCGATTAGTTTATAATATGGGCTATATGATTATTATTATTATTATTATTATTATTATTATTATTATTATTATTATTATTATTATTATTATTATTATATTATTATTTGATTCATCAACTGAATTGATAATTAAGTAGATCTATGATAATTAGAAATAAATTTGTTCATTAATCGTGTGATTTGTATGTAGAAATTAATTTTTATTTTAATAAATCATGCAGGGTTTTATTTTCATTTCATCAAAATTAATATCTGATCTATGAGTTTACTAATACTAAATTTGTTTAATCGTTTGAATGAGATTTCAATAGTTCAACAAATGTTTGATAATAAATTTGTTACAAGTTGTTATTTTAATAAAACAGTAGATAAATTTTCAATATATATATCCCTTAAAGCTTCATATATAATTTTAGGCTCCACATAAAGAATATCAAATATATGTACTAAGATTGTCCGTAGTTCAACTGTTTTATATTTCTAGATGATTAAAACTACGTAGTCAATAATAAATAGATTAAAACCTGGAAAATATAATCTATTAAAGGGTATTCTCTTGAAATTATTTTCTTTCTTATACCGTAATTAAGTTTTCAATTTTAGTTACAATCAAATATTATTTATTTAGAAATTAAAAATGTTAAGAGTTGAAATTTATGACATAGTATTACAGGTTTTAGGAAACGAGAATAAATAATTTTAAATATTATTAATTAAAGGTATGTTTGTGTATTAGGGTCGACTTTAAAAGACGTAAGCCACGTATCGGAAGATTTAGAAGTTACTCAGATATCAGGTACGGGTTTCCTAGACATTGTCAAATTGTTACTTATCGTTTTGTTTGCATTTATTTATTTATTGAATTATGCATGTTGAATCGAACGATCCTTTTTGTTTTGTTTTGAATACTAGGATAAGATTATTCGATTGATCAACGGATTTTTAAGATGTGTAGTGTAGAGGATCATATTTGTGTGATTAAACGAAACAAACGTGGAAAGTAACGAATAAGTTAAAAGAAAGGGGCCAATATGCGTTGAACGCATGTTGAAATGTATACATTGGGTCTAGTGTCCGACTGGACCCCTCGTTAACGTGGCGTTAGTGGGACTTTCTGTCACGGGTCAATATCTTGTGGTGGTTCGAGTCCCCGTTGAGTGAGACAGTTGAACTAGTGGTGGTTCGAGTCCCCCTAGTGAGATGCCAATAGCTGGGGTGGTTCGAGTCCCCCTGGTGAGGCAAAGAAAATCTAGCAGTGGTTCGAGTCCCCGTCTAGTGGCACAGCCAAGATCTAGTGGGGTTTGAGTCCCCCTGGTGAGGCAGTTAAAAACTTGAAAGATAACTTAAGAAGTGTGTGTGTGTGTTTTAAATATTCATTAGTAAGATCGCATGTAAAAATATAATTTTAATATCTTGTTTGTGTTAATAAGTGAATTTGACAAATTCCGGGACTGTAACTAAATCCTGTACTGAGAGACTGTTCGATCTCTCACCCGTTCCACTTTTATGTGGGTTCCAAGAAATCCTGAGGCTGACATGGAGCACGAATAGGAGGGATACGGATCAGGAAAGCAACGAGCAGAGGGCTCAATTACCTTTTTATTTTCTTTTTAGTTCAACTTTAATTATCTCTTTGAAAGTGGATACATTGACTGACATGGCAATTATCGGTTTGTTTGCTATGTTTGTCTTGATCTCATGTTGAATGTGTGTTATACACTCAAATTAATTGTAGTGTTTGAAGACTTATTTGACTTTTAAATGTTGTATGAGTATTTATTATTGATAATGTATGTGATGTGCACACGCCTTACGTGTAAATACGTGGCGGGTTGTCTCGGGGTGTGACAGTTCTATTTTACAGAGAGCTCGTTCAAGTGCTTCTTATATCCACTTCAATTACTAATTTTATTTTCGGAATGAATTTAAACTAACTATTATCTTGCTGATCTGCTCAGAAAATTTTGTTTGCTCGTTAAGTATTGCCTATTTTATTGAAAAACACCTTTAAGCATTTTGTATATTACCCTTAGTCATTAATTTTATTTATGTATTTTACATAGTGTTATATTTGTTAAAGAAATTTTATTATTTTTTCACCATATCTAAACAATGATTTTTCAAAAAAATTTTTGTAAAATTTAGTTTCCAAGCACATTTTAATATGGAGAACATATTGAGCTTTTCAGATCGAGAACATATTGAGTGTTTCAGATCGACAGTTTATATATTAAAATTGCAAATAACTTGTTTGGATATGGACCTCTATCCAAACATTTGGATGCTAGCATGATTATATTTACATAATAATATAGGAAGTAAAAACAATTATATAATGAAAAACAAAATAGCTTCAAAATAATTAACCTTTTGCTTTTATAATAGTACTGAACTACCATGGTATTGTAGTAGCTAGGTTGGTAGATAATTATAAATGCTGCATGTATGTATGCTTATCTGGATAACAAAAAGAAAATGTCAATTTTGCCTTTTCTTTTCATTTATTACATGTAATATATTTATATATTTATATATGGAATAAAAATATACAATCATACAAAAAGTCCGTTTCTATGGTTTGCCATTACCAATTTACAAATATGTGGTGGGCCCATAATCAAATCAAATCAAATCGATATCACAGTACTTCAAATTGCAGAATTTTTCAGTCATAAAAATTATATAAAAATATTATACGATATCTAGATAAAAATTTGGTTACAGTGATTTTTTTTTTTTAATTTTACAGAATTATTTTTATACATAATTTACATAAAAAATAGAAAAGGGTTCAAATGCCTTCATTTTTAAAACTTTAATAATTCAAAATTTAAATCATAAAAGTCAGAATAAAATAGTTAGATGTGATCTATATTATTTTATCTAAGCATGTGTAAAAAATTATGATATTTCAACCTTGTTTTAGTTGTTATATATCAAGAGCTTGTAAAAACATACTAATGTGAATAATTTATAGACGTTGATTTTTCAACTTATTGATTTACATATAAACAAAACCGTAATGTGATAATTTTTTATGAACACATAGAGAAAATAACATAGATCACATCTAACGGTTTTGTTTTGACATTTATGTTTAAATTTTGAGTTATTAACATTTTCAAAATAGAGACATGATGGAGGCACAAAAAATGAAGACATTTGAATCCTCTTCTAAAAAATAATATAAGTAACAATTTTTTTTTCGGTTTCTTGTATGAAATATGAATACAAAAATTAAAGAAATTGTGGATGGTCCCACTAGCATTGATGTATTACCCAAGAATTAATTAAAGAATCTGCTGGTACAAACTAAAAAATTGTTCTTCTGCAGTACAGCCGAACAAATAATATGTATAATTAACAGCACAAATCAAAGGGATAATATAATATATTAACAAATGTTTAATAAATCTATAGTTAAAAAAATTAAAAATAATATATTGGTCGTATTTGAATCGTTAAAAAATGTTGATTCAACAAATGTAAGAAAAATGCAGTCTAGTTTTATATTACAGTGTGAAAAGAATTTTTTTTTTTTAAAAAAAAAAATTGATCACTTCTTTCTTTCCTTTCATTTTTTTATAAGTTTCTATCCTTGCCCTGTTTGAAAAATTCCTTTCTCCATCTTTTATTTCTTATTTTTGTATGGCAGTTTTTTTTTGTCCACAGTTATTGTTTGTGCCTACATTACAAAGATGCTCATGAATTAGAATAATAATCAAGATATTAATTATAAATGCCTAACTGTGCAAATTCAAATACCAAGGCATCTTTGTTCCATTTGTGTTTGTCATTAGATATAAACATATATACTGTGACTTTAAGTTTAAACACACACTGATAAAGTATTATTTTGTGTACAATATTAGATATAACATCATGACATTATAAATATGATAGTATTAATTAGGCACTTGACCAAGAAATTTTGAACATTTACATATAATATTACATGTAGATTCAAATGTCTCTATTTTTAAAACTTTAATAACTTCAAACATAAAAGTTTACTTTGATTGTTATTAAGAACTTACAAAATACACTCACGTGAATAATTTTTGAACGTTGAGATTTCAAATTGATTCATATTAAACATCAAAAGTTAATAATTTTCTATATGTGCCGTAAAGATAATAATATATAATACATCTAACTGTTTTATTGTGATAGTAATTTTTTTTGAAATTTTATTATTAAAAATTAAAAAAAATATATGATAGGCACAAAAAAACAAAGACGTTTAAATATATTATTCTCATATTAACTACATATACTGTAAATGCAAATTAAATAGCTGACAACACAATTTTAAATATTTAACAGTATGCATTTATAAATGCCAGTCACATTTAAGAACTTTCATATAAGCCGCGGTGGCTCAGAGTTATTTTATGCATCGAAAATTTACATATATGTGGTTAGAGAGGCGGGGGCAGAAAATTGACTAATGAGAGTCAATTTTTTGAATAATTATAATTATACATGATATACAATAACTATTTTTTTTTCTTTTAAAAAAAGAATGGAGGTCAATAATGTGAATTTTTCATATAAAATATGGAGGTCATTTTGAGATTCCTATATCATTTTACAATAAAATATATAAGAAAAACTTAATAACCACTAATTTTTGAAAAAAAAAATGAGAATCAATTGACTCTATTATATCCATATATACCTCCGTTCCTGTGTGTGGTTCTTTTATGAAATGGAATATTTTGTAACTGACAAACAATTAGCGGTGGCACGGCAAGAAACTTACCAAAAATGTGGTTTCTTAGAAAAAACTCTATATTTAGTGCGGTTTCATTTTATACCTGTCACACCCCGAAATCCCTAACAGTGACAGCACTTGCCGTAAATATACAGTTTCATGTCTATTTACAAGGCATTTACGATTTAATTTAAAATATAAACAATAACAGTACCATTAGATTTCATCTCAGTAGTAAAAGTTTCAAAATGTCTGGTAAAACTAAAATATACAAGATGTATCTCAAAAGGATACTAACCATAGGGTACGACTTAGAGAACTGTACAACAAAATAATATACAATCTCTCTAGTCGGTAAACAAAAGAAAAACTACTATGGTATCATAACTGCATATACATAAAGGTATACTACTCGCGTGCCTCTCCAAGATCAACCATATCGAACCCTGTAAAACCCAAAAGGGGAAGCGGGTGAGAAATAATAATAATATTATCTCTCAGTGCGAATTTGCCACAATCGAGCTATTGGACTTGCAATCAATCCATATCCAGAATTAAATCTTCGCAATGACATTAACAATTCAATTATATATATATATATATATATATATATATATATATATATATATATATATGAATGCAAATGCTGAATCACCATATTTAATCGAATATCAACTTATAGGATTTCAAATGAAGCTCGGCATAGATATATTTGGCTTAAACTCAGATTATCAGGTCTGGTAACACAAACAGATGACCCACCGTCTTATCACACAGGTGGCCACGCTAAACCCACACCTGTCGGTACATAGTACCTTCCACAGACCCTCATCTGATGTGTTTAGGCTTATACCATTTTATTTAAGTCTGGTTCATAATCAGATACATATCTCAACAATTGTGCTTTCAGAGTTTATACAAAATAACAAAATAATCATAGTCACCCATAGTCCCCGTCAGAATCAGAATAAGAATCAGATTCCCCCTCCCAACCGGTACTGGGATTAGCGAGGGTCGTTCACCATATGCGCATAAGGATTCCGTAACAAAGTCTAGTCATGACTCTAGACTTTGTATAACTCATATCTCAATATTTATTGGTGACTTCAACTATACTCCAGAACAGGAGAACAGGAGAACAATAAAACGATAAACCATACAAAATGACAAGTCCGCAGTATCATATGAAATTCAATTTATAGTTTGATTGGGGTTATACACATGATGCAATAATTCAAAATATGCAAACAAACAATTCTTCAACATGACAATGAATAACAATTTAATTCTTAAAAATGTAATATCAAACAAGTCCAGTAACCCCGCACCTGAGTACGCAGAATACGCAAAATGTATATGTCACTAAGGTCTGGAAGTCTCTGAAGGTCCTGCAAAATCTCGCTCAATAGAATCTACACCTATATCAATATAATATACTAAATTAATCTCTATTCGACAATTAACTAAGAAATTGTGTATCCCAGCGCCTAATTGCTATTTATGTGTGTGTGATTTCTTAATTGAAATAAATTTGCATTATACATACTTGTCAGTTTAACTAGACCAAGAGTTACCATTTAGTTTCATTATTTCTTCAACCTTCTCAATTTATATCAATCTCAGCCTTATCATATTTGTATAATAGTTCAATTTAAAGTATATCTATTTTGAAGCAGCAAATCAATAATTCTAAGTTCATTTAATCACTCTCAAGTTGAGCTTAATTCAACCCACTTGTACTCAATTATTTTCTGGATTAATAAACTAACTAAAAGGTTAAATACATAAACTAAAATTAGTTTTCTTATCTTCTATGAAGCCCAGAAATCATAGTTCGAATCTGTACATTTAAGTGTACAGCAGAACTACACATGTAATTTTTGCTCAAAATACCTTAGGACATATTTAAATTACAAATTAATCAAAATTTACATATTATACCATAAAATAGTCTCTTCATAATAACTCTTAACACAATTTAGCAATGATATACCAGTAACTAGATTATACTGGTAGGAATAGATACTAGTGATCTATTTACCATAATAACCCTGAACTTTCTTATAAATACATTGGAAATAAATTATCAACAAGGAAGGTACTAATACACTAATATAAGGTTGTTTTATGTGCGGTACTAAAATATACAACCAAGGTTTGATCTTTGAACCAAAAATTTGGAACAGAGAGCAAAAGAATAAAGAAAAAGGGTACTATCAAAAGTAATCGGGTTTAAACCCGTTAAGGAATAGAGTTAAAAATAAAGAGATATCAAACTAGTTTCCACTTTTAATCAAGTCTTATAATCCAATTAAGCAGTAAAAATAACATCATAGCATGATTTAAACTCAATTTCTTAAAATAGTAAAATACTGTATCAATTACAACTAAAAACAAAATAGAAAAGGGATGAAGAAAAATACCCAACAGCCGCCCATATTCTGAGAGAAAGCAAAGTACACCTCCAACTAATCACAACTATAAACCATAAGAGTGCTTAACCCACAAGAGAGAATACTATCTCAGTTTCTTAATTTACGAAGAGAGAGAAAGCGAAATAGAGGACAGAGAGAAAGAAGATTCATGAAAATTAAGAAGCGGCGAATGAAAAGACACATATAATAAAATATGAAGTTTAATAAAATGAAGGTTTATATTTGACCCCACGTGTCAGCATACCTAATTTGATATATATTTAAGTCCTTTATACTTATTAATATATAATTTCCCTAAGTTTCAATATTAAATAAAAATATCCTACTGTTTCAATATTTCCCTGATTAGTACCATACGATTTACTTTTCTTTTCTTTTCTCAATTTTAGACTTGCAGTAAATAAATAAATAAAAAATTCCTCAATTATTATTATTTTTTTTTTTCTGATTTTATTAGCGTAACATTTCTCCCCCCCTTTAAAGCGTTCAGTCCTCTGAACGCAACTATGTACCTGAATTGTCGAATAACTCTGAGTACTTCTCACGTATACTTGTCTCTAGTTCCCATGTCGCTTCTTTCTTTGAATGGCGTCCCCACTGTACAAGAACAAGTTTGATTACTCGGTTTCGAAGTTGTTGTTCTTTTCTGTCCAATATCAACATTGGCTCTTCTCTATAGGATAGGTTGTCTTCCAAATGCAAATCTGAATGATCAATACAATGAGATGGATCTCGCACATACCGTCGTAGCTGTGACACATGAAATACCGGGTGAACCCGGTCCAACGCAGGAGGTAATGAAAGCTCATAGGCTACAGATCCGACCCTTTGCTGAATCTGAAACGGTCCAATGTACTGGGGACTCAATTTACCAGAAATACCAAATCGATGCACACCTCTAACGGGGGAAACTCGAAGCCATACATGATCTCCTTCTTGAAATTCTAATGGTCTTCGATGAACATCGGCATATCTTTTCTGCCGATCTTGAGCTGATTTAAGTCGACTCAGAACAAGTTTTGTCTTTTCAACTACTTCTTGTATCATCTGAGGTCCTGTAGGTGAATAAGTACCTGCTGGTCCCCACCATAACGGTGTACGACATGGCTGTCCAGTAAGTGCCTCTTGTGGTGACATTCCAATACTTGAATGGTAACTATTGTTGTATGCAAATTCTGCCAAGTATAAGTGATCAAGCCAAGAACCTCGAAAGCTTAGAGCACATGCTCGAAGCATATCTTCCAATGTTTGTATTGTCCGCTCTGACTGTCCATCTGATTGTGGATGATGAGCTGAACTGAATTTTAACTTCGTGCCCGTGGACTCTGCGGGGATAAATGCGAGGTGGAGGCTGCGGGGATTGTTATCAGCGTCCAAAAAAAATGTTTTTTTAAAGTTGCTAGAAAATTAAATCAGTTGATCTGAAAATTATGAAACATCCAAAAACGGTGATTTTTGCTATGCATAGCAGCATAGACACTCATTTCAATTAGTAGGAACACTTAGCCGCTTCCTAATCCCTAATAAGTCTATTTTTGGTCCAAATTAATAGACACCGGTATTATACCTATCTAAACCTAAGATCACAGCCCAAGCATTTCCTTGAGAATTTAATAGACCCATGCATTTCTTTGAGAATTGAATAGACCGCAAGGAACATTTGATGTACTTATCATATCCATCTAAACCTAGCAACAGAGGACACATGCATTTAATTCCTTGAGAATTGAATATGTAGTAGTGGTACTGGTGTCTTCTTATCTATAATTTTTTATTAATTAATTATAATATATTTTTGGTTGAGGTTAGGACCCGTAGCCGTAGGTCAATCCACTTGCGTTTCATACGATAGTCACAAGATTTCCGAATTAAATTCGAATTATTTACAAAATTATATTTGAATAATTATTTTTTTAGTGATGTCAAATCGAATGTCGAATTATTCGGTTGACCGAACTTTGACCGAATTAAATCCAAATAATTCGTGAATTCTAAGAATTTTTCCTGAATTAAATCCAAATAATTCAAGAATTTTAAGAATTTTTCCCGAATTTTATGAATTATTCACATATTTTTCCCATAATATTTTTTCTGTTTTCTTTTGCTCTCTTGTAAGACTAAGATCTTTGGTCCGGATAATTCCGAATTATTCCCGAATTATACCCGAATTATTCCCGAATCACAAACTTTTGACCTCGCCGAACTGAACCCGAATAATTGATTTGTCACTATGTTTCATAATAGATGCTAGCTGCAGAGAACCAAACCGTCATGAATTTTTCCGACTAATTGATCGATTATTCCCGATTATAACCGATTATTCTCAATTAACCGTTTAGCAGTACTCTGTTCGTCCGACGACCGTATACCGTTATTTACAACACTGACATATCAGTACAGTACACAGGAAGGATTGATTGTCAAATTAAAATTTTCATTCATCTTTTGAGGATTGTTGGCAATAAATTAATGTTTAAAGTATCGAGGCCAGACTACAAAGTTAGGCCCAGTTTAGGCTCAGTTAGCTTATTTATTTCTTGCTGAAATAAAATTGGGCATAAGCGGCCTAATTTGGCCTTTTACCTTGTCCAAACTTCAGGTTAAACCATGACCAGTTAAGGAACTAATCTGACTAATCTGACATGGCACCTAGTTTATCCTCAGCAGGCCTAAACATAAGTTACTCAGCCCAATACAATTCTACTAATCTGACTATCTATAATTCTCAATTACTTCTGAAAATGTAAAATCTGTTGCTCTATATTTATATTAGACAGAAAAGGCACTCAGTTTACTAAGGAAAAAAATATATACTAAAATGTATTACTCAAACTTGAAAGAAAAATTGACAGGAATCGGACGTTACCGATCCGATTTCTGACCGAGTTACGCTCAAACTTCAGCCAAAACGGTTTCATTCTAGTCAAATTTCAGATGAAACAGCTGTTTTTCCGGCATGCTTCGGTCTGCTAATCTTAAAACATAATCGGATGAAACAGCTGTTTTTGCAGATTAATGCAGAGGATACGAATTCGATAATTCGTTGGGAAAGAGATTTAACCAAATTAAGTCAAATTTTGAGTTGAGATCCGGACCGTTCAATCTGCTCTCTCTCTCTCTCGAATTCTGATTGGACGGTCAAGTTCGTTCGCAAGTTAAATGTGACGTGCCTTGAGAAAATTCAAACGAATAGATAAATCATTTCTTTCTTTTCCCTGAATATTCTATTTACTGCGCATTTCATCTTTAGTTGGGAAAGAGATTTGACCAAAGTCAGATTTTGAGTTGTGATCCGGACCGTTGGATCTGCTATCTCTCTCGAATTCCTATTCATTATTGTTAGCACTTTGAAATTTGGCAACAAGCAATTAAGACCGAAAGATTAAAAGTTTAAGGAGCGCTAATAAATTAATGTTCGGTTGTTTTAATCTTACTTATAACATTTTTTTTTGCTCTCTTATAAGACTGAGATTTTTGATCCGGATAATTCTGAATCATTTCCGAAATATATCCAAATTATTTTCAAATCACAAACTTTTGACCTCGCTGAACCGAATCCGAATAATTCATTTGTCACTATGTTTCATAATAGATGCAAGCAGCAGAGAATCAAGGAAGGCAATATATATCATTGTTGTAAAGAAATGTCTATTTAGACCGATTAATCGGCCGATTAGTTATTGGCTATGGCCAAGCCATTATGGATTTTTTTTTTTTGACTAATTGATCAATTATTCCCGATTATAACCGATTATTTCCAATTATTCCCGATTAATCACTTAGCGATACCATATCCGTCCGACGACCACATACCGTTTTTTACAACACTGATATATATCACAGTTCAGTACAGTACCTTACACAGGAAGGATTAACTGTCAAACTAAAATTTTCATTCATCTTTTGAGGATTTCAACAAGAAATTTGGTGGCAATAAATTAATGTTTAGTATCGAGATCAGACTATATATAAAGTCTAAATAGTTTTTTTTTTTTTTTTGGGAAAATTAGGCCCAGTTTATCTTACTTTTTCTTGCTGAAATAAAATTGGAAATAAGAGGCCTAATTGGGCCTTTTTCCTTAATCCAAACTTCAGGTTTAAACCATGACCAGTTAAGGAACTAACCAGTGTTGTTAAAAACATCCGTTTAGGCCGATTAGTCATTAATTGGCGGTGACTAAATCATTATGAATTTTTCTGACTAATCAGCTGATTATTTTCAATTATAACTAATTATTTTCAATTAATCGCTTAACAGTACCCTATCCGTCTGACGACCACATACTATTATTTACAACACTGAACTAACCTCACATGCACCTAGTTTATCCTCAGCAGGCCTAAACATAAGTTTACTCAGCCCAATACAATTCTACTAATCTGAATATCTATAATTCTCAATTCTGAAAAATTAAAATCTGTTGCTCTGTATTAGACAAACAAGGCAGTGAGTTCACTAAGAAAACAAAAATTCTAAAATGTATTACTCCTAGGGGTGAAAACGGTGTAGATAAAATCCAATCCGTATTCGAAAACTTAAATGTAGATATCTGATATCCAAATATTCATGTGGATAAAGATATTGATATGATTTTATGTTTCAATTATTCATGTGTAAATTGCTACTGGTAGCACTTCGACCTAAGTGCTTACGGGGTCAAATTTTAGTATTTGATGTTCAAAAAACAAATTCAAACCGTTAGATGTTCAATCCATATTAAGATATGCTTGGAGACAAAATTTTACATTTTAAAAAAAAAACTTTACTATTTTATTAAGCTGGTTTGAAAACCGTTATTTTTATTAAATAATTGAAATAATATCAATATGGATATAGTTTTATCACTAATCGCTCTGTATCCGCTCCGTTTTCACCCCTAATTACTTTATATAAATGTGTATTGAAATAATACATTGTCAAATTCAGGATCCGGGGTTCACACAAAGTTAGCATAATTTCTTATGTCTATCTTTTATTTTATTTTTAAATTATTATTTTTATTTAATTAGTAGTCTGTTAAAATATTGAACTGATCAGTGTCCAAACCTTTGTTCTAAACTAAACCATGTGCAATTGTGCTCTATAACTTTGAAACAGGTGAGTGGTGACCAATAGAAAGATACTAAGATGTTAACATTTCTTTTTTATTAAAGATGCACATGCATTTTAGTCCTCAGCATGAGAAGGGTTCAAATGCCTCTATTTTTTGTTTTCACTGTGTCTCTATTTTAAAAACACTAATAAATTAAAATTAAAATTAAAATTGTAAACGTCAAAAATAAACCGTTAGATGTTATCTATGTTATTTTTTCTATGTGCTCATAAAAAAAAATATTACATTTCGATTTTGGTTTTATGTGAATAAATCATTTGAAAAATCAATGTCTATAAATTATCCAAATTAGTGTGTTTTTACAAGCTCTTGATAACAACCAAAATAAAGTTGAAATGTCATAACTTTTTACACGTGCATAGATAAAATGATGTAGATCATATCTAACGGTTTTATTTTGACTTTTAAGTTTTAAATTTTGAGTTATAAAGTTCTTAAAAATGGAAGTACGATGGAGGTAAAAATAATAAAGACATTTGAACTCTTTTCTTCAAGTATTGTACAATTTTGGAGTAATTTCTCTGCTAACAATATATTAACACAAAATGAAATCTCTGGGGCCCCTCAAATATTTTCACCTAATATGCAGTTATTACATCATTGTTTGTCTATTTATGTGGACTACTTATTCCTCCTTTTAATTATTCTTCTTGCTGCCTTTTGTTTTGGAAATGCTCTGCGATAGAGCTACACGACTTGTCAGCATTAAAGAAATGAGAGAGAAATCTGCCTTAATTTTAATAATTTGAGATTGGTTTGTGACAAGAAAAAGATACTTTTTTTTAGTAGTGCACAATCACGAAATTAATATCATGATGCAGCACAATTTCTGGCTTTTTAAAGGAGAATACGAGTGAATATCAGGGTAAAGATTTTAACAGACTAGTTTTGACTTCATGCAGTGCACATATTGTTGAATCAATATAGTATTGTATATGGTTCGTGCACTGTATGAAGCTAAAACTATTCTGTTAAAATCTTTACCAGAATATCCCTTATCTGATTGAATACAATACTTCCAGCCTGATCAAAATAAAATCCGTACCTATTTAAAAAAAAAATGTTATGTAGGTTATTAGCCTACTTGCTAAAAAAAAAAAAATCAATCATGAATCCTGCACAACTTTGTGTTACAGTGTAAAATATAACACATTATAATGGTGGTGGATACATTGTGTCCTTTGGTTGATTGCTGGTAGCATAGTCACAAGATTCGCAAATTGAATCTAAATTATTTGTTTTTTTTGCTAATACCGAATCGAACGCCGAATTAAATCCGAATAATTCGTAAATTTATGAATGTTTCCCATAACATTTTTTTTTTTTGCTCTCTTGCAGGACTGAGATCTCTAGTCTGGATAATTCCGAATCATTTCCGAATTATACCCAAATTATTTTTGAATTACAAATTTTTGATCTCGTCGAACTGAACCCAAATAATTCATTTGTCACTAGCTGGTACAAATGAAAAGGCTAACAAATTAAATATTTGCGGATTGATTAGTCTGAATAAAATGCTCTCAACCAAGGCCATGTTCAAGCATATGGATTAAGGGTTGGGTTTGGTCGGATTAAATTTTTTAATATGTAATATGGGCCTCACCGGTTTGGACAGAGTGTCTTTGTATATATATAAAAGACAAATCAATAACTTCCATCAATTTTGTGGTTCAAATTCATTGTTATTCTTTTTTTTTAACAGTAATCCTGTTGTACCTATTTTTATGAATCTAGCTGTTTATTTTTTTCAGGAACGAATCTCAAAGTAACTTTTTTCATAACTATTTTATGCATATATCTCGAAACAATTCGACGACTGGATTTAGAAAAACAAAAATAGCAAGATTACTGTTCATGCACGAAAATAAAAGCATATTTAGATCCCAATTTTGTAACATGTGATCGCTGTACAAGCTATGGATCTTGATTAGCACCAATAAGATTTTCAACGCCATTAAAATTAAAATAGATTTTACTTTTTTTTTTAAGGATGCTTTTGTATCTATAGATAAGACAAATCAATATCACTTGCATCAAATTTTATCACGTGATCTCAGTACAAGCCATATATGGATCTTCATTAGCACCAGTAAAGATCTTAAAAAGAAAATCAAAATTAAAATATTTTCCCCTCATAATAGACACTATTAATTGTTTTTTTCATGATGATTTAATGAAGATCTTTATTTGTTATTCTCATGATAATTCTTTTCATGATGATTTAATGAAGATCCTTATTTGTTATTCTCATGATAATTGGAATGATATAAAAATGACATGTCATATCATATAGCGTCTTGTCGTGGTTTACATATTCCTTTCAAGTTAGTTCTTTGGGTCCGCTTCTAGGGGATGCGGCTTCCAGAAAAGGGGTCCGCATCTATGGGATGCGGTCAGGGTAAATTTATAATTCTTAGAAATCGATAGTTATTTGATTTATTTTTTTTATTATGGTATTTTAAAAAAATTTGGTCTTGTCGTGGTTTATTTTTTTTTATTATGGTATTTATAAAAAATTTATAATTCTTATAATTCCTTTCGTGTCAGTTCTATAGTAGGGTTGGTTTTAGTGGTCAGCGGTGTCCAGGAAATCCAATCGATCTGAACCCTAGGATCAGAATCAGATCTTCAATTACCCAATTTTGCATTGTTACTTCATCAAGTAGACACAACAATTGACAACATAATTTTGTTCACACCTGTTTCTCTATTTCTCTGTTTATTAATTAACTTTTGTGGCCTCCAAGCAAGTATAACCAAAACCAATACAGTAGTTACATATATAAACATATATAAACATTGTTATTATCATTTATCATTTGTTGATCTGAATTCATTTAAAATGTTAAGCATCTTGATTAACTACCTAACAAATTTACAGGGGCAGGGTTTGTGAGATGTCTCTCAGTTTGAAAGGTTTTGGATTGGTTTTCCTTGCAACTTTGGCAGGGTATGTATAATAAACTTACTTTTAATTCAATTAAGCTACAAATTTATAATTTTGATAATTGAATCTTTTCCTTTTCCATTTAAATACTCAACAGTGCTATATAACCTAGCCAGATTGTGTTTTTCCATTTCTTTGTAGGTCCCCATTTGCAAATTCTAATCTGACCCGTTATCACTCTCGGCTTCGACAGGATCCGTATCCTCCCAGGTACCTAACTCAACACAATTGAAAAGGACGATCCAGATTTAATTTCATCCAGTTCTTGCTCAGGATGACTGAGGGGGGCAGTATTAATTGTGCTTCGAGATTCGTGCCAAGTTAAAAGGAACAATTTTGGACCATCCGATTCAATTGTACTCAGTCCGGTAATCTGAGAGGATGTGAATTCGCTTCGACATGCTTACTGTCGGCCCTACAATCAGCTGCGCTAACATTTTTCGTTCATCCTGATTTGAGAATTTGGTGCTTCACTTCTCTGAGAGACCTCTTAGTTTGCATATATGCAGTACCTATCTTACTCTTTTGCCTTCCTTTCAGATCTCTTAGCTAGTGTAATGGACACTAGATTTGAGCAATTGATTAATCCATGATTTACAGGGTTGCTTTGGATCTGCTGTGACCTTCTATCTGCAATCTTGGTGTATATTGGTTAGAGGGCCTCTGTATTGTGCTATGTTTAGCCCACTCATGACTGTTGTTACAACAGTACCTCTCTCTTCTATTTTTCTTCATGAAGAGCTCCATATTGGAAGGTAATAAATTGTTATCAAAATTCACAAAATTCTTAATCTTGGTAGTTTTACTGGCATATATCCACATTGAGAAATTAAATGAGGTAAAATATGAAATTTGAACGACAGAGGTTGATGCAAATTTCCATTAGTATTGTAGCTTCTGGTAATTCTCTCTCTCTCTTTTTCTTGCAATATTTGACACAAATTTGTTCTGTTAATTTCTTATCCAGCCATTGTTGGTTAATTCTACTGCCATTATTGGGGTAAAGAAGAGGATTTGAAGAGAATGGAAGAACAGAGAACTACAGATTTTACAAATATTTCCGTCTCAATCGACACAATCTCAAAATTGTGACATTGATATCAGACATCCACTTCTCACAAACAAGTCCCTGTGGAAAAAATAGGTGATCAACATGTCAATTTTTTGTTATTATATATGTTTTTTTTATTAAGACCATGTCATTCTAATAAAAAAAAATGATTTTGGCTATTTCATTTTTCAATTGGGTAGATTTGATATGCAAATAAAGTAAGATTTCCATTGTTGAGTTCATGGTGCTACATGACTCACAACTATTATTTCCAACAACAATTAATTAATCTCTTGCTTAACATGTTAACTATATGGACCTCTCTATAAACATAATAAAACACAGAAAACATTCAAATCAATATAAATATTTTTCTATACTATATTCTCTAGCTTGAAAATTATTGTTCTAAATTAAATAGAAACTAGCAAAACACATAGGAACTCCAAATTAACAACTCTCTTTTTTCTTTCTTTTTGAAAGTTCAGGAAATCACATTAAAAAGAAAGTTCAACTGTAATATTGCCTGAACTTGGACCGATAAAATCTTCAGAATTTTCAATTCCTTTGTACACATCCTTCAAAGCGTCTTCCAATTGTCGTATCATCTGATTATATTTCCAGTACCTGACCTCAACAATCTTAAGCTTTTTGTTTGGAAATATTGCAATTGTTGACGATACGTTAGTAGACACATTTGTACTAGCTCCCTCTTCACCTTGAGACAGCTGCAATCAATAACAAATGAGATCTTTAATACACTGCAAGTGAAAAGACTAAGATTAAAAACTTGGAACTAATGGGAAAAAACATTACACATCCTTCTTGTAGCAATGTAAGCTTCTCCAAATTTGGCGAATTCTTTAGGACACAATTTACCATTGGGAAACAAGAGAACGTAACCAAAACAACAGTCAAATTCTTGAGATTCGAAAATATTGGCAATTTGAGCGGCACAACAGTTGATTCCTAAATTTGAAAACATATAAGCACAAGATTAGAAGTCGGAACCAAGTCAAACATTGAATTTGGTACCTTTCAGTTAGGTCCAGATTTTAGAATATAACAACAGAAATTTTTCGTAAATACTAACTTGACTATATTTTTAAAATTATTTATTTATGCATTCAATTAGATTACAATAATTCAAGACCCGTTGAAATAACATAACCCCTCTACTCTCTATATCAGGCAAGGATCTAAAGAAATTCAAATTTGTACTATTTGCAAAATGGAAAAAAAAAAAAAAAAAAGGTCCATACCTCGAGCAAATGTCTTTTGAAATGTAACTCCAGAAGTTCAATATTTGTAGTCATCCGCTCCAAGTATTTCATCATTAAATTATCATGAGTCGTTAAACATGAGTATGCTAGAGATGGCATGTTTAGAGTTGTATTACTTGGTGGCTGGAAGTTCTCATCAAACACAAAGGAAAAAAGATTGGGAGCACTAATGACTAGTTGGGTTTTATCAAAAAGACAATTTACAATAGCTAGATGCTTTAGAGATTTATGAGCAATTACACAATCAACAAGAAAGCAACTATCTAGTCGAAGAAATTCCAGTATTGTGCATCCAGAAAGAAGGTTCTTCACATTATTAGAATTTAGAGCCCACCGATACAAGGTTAGTTTTCTAAGATTAGGAAGATTTACTATAGGGACCGATGAATACATTTTAACATATCTGATGTACTTGTTAGATGCATGTTTATCATTGAGGTACAATTCCTCTAATGATGTGCAGGTGTAGATGCACGGTGGCACAGAGTCAGGAAAGGAAAGATGGAGAACTCGAGTGTTATGTTCAACAGCATAACGGATCATGCCTTCACAGGATAAAGTGTTAAAGAGGCTCATGCCTTCACAGGACAAGCAAAATACATCCAAATCAAAGGGCTCACGCCTCAGCAGCAAAGTGTTCACAAATTTTGCAAACCTCCCAACAGCAATATCATGGAAAAAATCATCATCATCATCATCATCATCATGTCTAAAATCGTGAAAATTGAAGTTGAGGGAGGGTAAAAAGGTCCATAGGTGCTCCCACCTTTTTGACAGCATGCATGTCTGCACCGCCTTTTTAGGGTTGAGTAGCCCCAAGATGTGGTGAAGTATCGGATCAGGCAATTTGCTTGTGAAGTCACAGCTTCCTCTGCTTGAGATATTAGCTATCTCCATTGCTAAAAAGAAAAAAAATAAAAGCACAATAAGAACTTCAAATTAGCCAAGATTTTACAAGAAGTTATTTACTGGAACAAAACAAAATACACAAATACTATACCATGGACCTCACAGAAGTGGAAAATAGGTGAGAAATAAAACTTCTCAATGCAGGATTTAGGTCCAGTTTGAGGATTTGCAAGAAATTAATAAAGGTCTTCATATACAAATGTATACAATGCTTAACAACAGATTCAAATGAGTATCAAAGTTGCCACAACAATTGTATTTATACCATAGAAACCATAGTATACAAATGGTCAGACACGTATTAGCAACATAGACAGACAGAACATTACAAGTTTCAAAGAAACAAAAATGACGAACAATTCAGAATTTAAAAACAAAGAATAATGACAAACAATCCAGTATATACAAGCATGGATCACTCAGAACTTAAGAGCAAGGCAACGAGAGAGAATTGGGAAAGTACCAAATTTAGGAACATATAAACCATATAATTATTTTGAAAACCATGTATGATTGACCTTCAAAATCAGTTGGTATTACATAACTGAGTATACAATACATAGCAATCTAGCCTAAGATTAATGGCTTTGATAATTCCACTCTTAATTTATGCAACACAACTGCTACTGTCTGCTACTAGCATCTACTCAGGTATAAACCCCTTATACCAAATGAATACAGAGAAACTCAGAGTTGTCCTTGTAAGTTACCTAGTTTCAATATATGAAACAGGCAGTTCCTGCCTTTTTTTCAAAAAAAAAAGAAAAAGAAAAGAAAAAAAAAAAGAAATTCAGAGTTGTACACTAGTACTTAGAGTGGAAAAAACGTGCTGTGCCGTGACTAATACGCGTGACCAAGTGAACAGTGACCCGTGTCGTACCGTGACCAAAATGTCAAGGGATGGTCACGGCACGCGAGTCACGGCCTCGCCGTGACTTGAAACGTAACTAGTCACGTTTCTTACGTTTAACTATTTTTTCATAATTTAAGTTAGTTTATTCAAGATTCAACATTTGATTAAGACCTAACGGTCCTAATTACACGTGACTCGCATGATTACGTGCCGTGCCATGACCGGATCTTTCATGTGCCATGCCGTGACCAAAATGTCAAGGGGTGGTCACAGCACGCGACACACGAGTCACGGCACGGAATAGTAACACGTGCCATGCCGTTCCGTGATGGAGCCGGCTCCGCCATACCATTTTTTCCACTCTAGTTTTATATAGTTTTGAACAAAACTCGAAACAAAAATACCAAACTTACCAACCTAGTCAAACTGTGATTAGCCCCTTATTAACTCTCATTAAGCATCAACACATCTGTGGTCAAGCTACAGATTTAAGAGATATTGGAAGCAAACCCAAAATTTGAACAAAGCTCATACAATACAGTACAACAAGTAAAACTTGAATGGAACTAACAACAAGATTGACAATCAAATGAATCAACAAATTAAGTTAGGCACTGATGATTGTGAAATGCGAAAAGACAGATAATTACCTGAAATTGGTTAATCCCAAATCCCAGCCACCGAAAGAGAGAACTAAAATGAAAAGAATAAGTGAGATTTCATTTTCTTTAGCGATTAGAAGCTAATTAAAGTATACATAAAAAGATCGTACTTAATTATAAACCGCAAGAATAAGAATATGTAGAAGGGTAGAGAACTCCAAATTAAAACCTCACCTCAGTCACCTTACCTCTATCAAACAAACTACTTTCGCTTAAGAATCTCTTTTGGTTTTGGGTAGGTTTAGAAGTGAAGTGCGATTATTCCCTTTTGGGTTTAGAATATAAATATGGTTGGAGAGAGTTCGAGAGGGCGAGTGGGAATGGGTAAGGGGAAAAAAAAAAGACATTTCGCTGAGACGCGGGACCCATATGCCTGTCACACTGTAGACCAAGTCCAACAAACTTGGTCTCAGTTGTTGGGCGAAATTAAAATTTTAATTCTTCTTTGGGGATTGCTGGAAGAAAACTGGTGCCAATAATATAATGTTAAAAAAGTATTGTGGCAAGCTAGAAAGTCAAAATAGCCTTTTCACATCCAATGGAAAAATGAGGCCCATTTTTGCTTGCTTGGCCCGAATTTCAGTTTAAATCATAAGTAACAAATCTGACATACAAATTGTTTATCCTCAGCAGGCCTAAACATATGTTTACACAGAGCTAGGATGGCAAAAAAGCTCGTTGCTCGATCGTGACTCGCATCTGACTCACTCATTCATTACTGGACTAAGCTGTTAATGAGCTAGTTCGTCGCGAGCTCGGTCCAAAATTAACAAGTTCAAGTTGGGGCCTAGCTTGCTCGTGAGCTAACTCGGTTAGGTATCAATTTGTGAATTTGTATGAATTTGTGTACATTTGATACTATCTAGCTCGATCCAACTCGATTCATCTCAATCCAAAAAAGTTTGTAAAATTTATTTTCTTCTTAAAACAAGATCCAGTCAGATCCTGCGAGCCAGATTGTTAACTCACAAGCTAGCTCGGACTGGCTTGTCACGATTTCAAGCTGAGATTTTAACTCAGAGGCCCTAGGTCCAGCTTGCTCAGCTGTAGCTCGATTCAGAATTAACAAGCTAAACTAGAACGTACCTAACTCGGACCGAGCTAGCTTGTTACCACCCCTAGTCACAGCCCAATGTAAACTATCCTTATTTCTCAGTACACTCAATTTAAAATGTGTTTCTAAGTCTCAGACAAGGAAGTGAGTTTAGTAAAAACAATACTAAAAGTATCATTCTATATAAATCTCCCTCTGTAATTGTTTCCTTTCTTAATGTTGCATTTCTTAGATGAAAATTGAAATATATTTTTATAATTGTTTCGAAAAATGCAGCATTTTTTTTTTCCGAAATACGTCCCAGCCATCTATCTTAATCAGATGGGCAGGAGCCGTGTTTAAAAAAATTATGGTATCTGTAGAGGTAACACTGAATTCGGATCCCTTAAAGAAATCCAACTTTTGAGTTTTGATCAGGACCGTTCGATATGTTTTAGCACGAATATAAAAGAGATTTGTGCATCCTCTACGGACTGGATTGGCCCGGATCAATAATAAAAAATGGGTTACTTCAGAAAATACGAACAAGGTAACACGAAAACGAAATGTAAATCCATAGGAGAAGAACTCTAGAGCTACAGCCACATTGTGCAAGGCATTCAGATCCTCCCCGGTACCGTAATAGGGAATCTTTTATAATTACTGGATCTGAATCATTCTTTTTAATTTGGCACGAATCTCAAAGCTCAATAACATTGCCTCCTACGATAGCCCGAATCCCAAAGCGGTTGGGAGTTAATCTCAAACCGTAAAGTGAATGGAGTCTTCATAGGCTCTGAGATATCTCATATTTTGCGTGACATTTTAGAAAAATCTCAACTGTTCATACGTTCTGCACGAATCTCAATGCTCAAATAATACTGGCGTACTGACACGTAAAATATGAGATATCTCAGAGGATACGCACTCGGCTTTCCAACCCAAACTGCGTAGGATTTTTTGTGGCAGCTCCATTGAAACCAGTTGGCGTTAGCAGCTTTTTCATTTAATTTCTATTGTGGTTGGAATATGCTGCACAGTCAAATGCAGGGTCCCCGTAACAAAAGTTCATAAAAAAATGAATAAAAGTGCTACACCGAAAGAAACGAATCGGACGGTCCTATATCGCTCGTCGTCCTTTCCAAAAGAGATCATACGGTTGTTATGCTTCATTCTCTCAGCTTGGGGTGTTCAAACAGTCGGTTTAGTTGAAACCGAGCTAATTTTTGCAAACCAAAATTTTATTCCGTTTTGAACCGATCAAACTAAACTTTCTAACCGAAAACAACCGAATCAAATAAACCAAACTAAATTTTAGTTTATTCAGTTCAGTCGATTTTAAAATTATTTAAACTGAAACAAACAACAACTAAATAACATCTAAAATGAAACCGAACTGAACTAATTAAACCAAAAAAACAAACTATTTAAATCAAACTTTTCTAGTTCAATTAAAAATCAGATAAACCAAACTATTTGAACACCTCTACTCTCAGCTTTAAAAGAGCCAGAAATTTTTTTTGTTACTCTCTAAAAGAAATAACTATTTAACCCATTTCTACTTAAAACTCAATTTTTACTGGAATCATATTTTGAAACTGCGGTCCTTTTAACTTATACAGCATTTGGTCTGACCGTATTTTTTTAAGTCAGAGTTCATTTAATTAACTGTTCTCTCTTTTCTTTAGAAATGGGCCGTATTTTTTAAAAATTTTCTAAACTGAACCAAACAACAACAACTAAATAACATCTAAAATAGAACTGAACCGAACTAATTAAACAAAAAAACGAACTATTTAAATCAAACTTTTTTAGTTCGGATAAAAATCAAACTATTTGAACACCCCTACTCTCAGCTTTAAAAGAGCCATAAATTTTGCTACCCCAAATTTTTAATTTTACTTTCTAAAAAATTAACTATTTAACCTATTTCTACTTAAATCTCTATTTTTACTGTTACACCGCATATGATCTCAACAGAAATTTGTATCCTCTGCATTAACTCAAAATTTTTTTTTTTGAGTTAATGTATATGAATCTTCTGATCCGCTTTAAAATTAATGCGGACCAGATCCACACTAATATTATACAGCTCCTGATTAGCGATTTTGTGTCTTTTGAGTTGATGCAGACGATGCGACTCGTCTCAGTGGTACTAACTATTTTTTTTCATTTTTAAGTCCGAATTCATTTAATTAAGTGTGGGACCAATCCTTGGCTCAACATAAGTGTTCTCTCTTTTTCTTTAGAAATGGGCCCACCGGCCCCACCCTCATTGTTCACAAAGACACAAATCGCTGGTTTCTATTTGTTGTTGTCATCATGTCATGTGGTTTTACTCTAGAGATTGAATCCTCTGGCCTCCGGGGATAGGAAATTTTTGTTCCCAGAGTCACTGTCAGTGGGTCTCAATTTCAAAAATTAACAGTGACCGGTCCCCGTTAAGAGCGACCGGCCCCAGCTACAGTGACTGAGGGAGTAGGATTTTCTTGCATCCCGGAGGGCAGTTGATCTGCTTCCATTACTCTGAGATATCCGTTTATAACTGTAGTACAGCCTAATAGAACTGCAGTTTGAAACTGCAATTTTGGTAAAAAGAATTTTTTTTCTAGAAGTCATGGTTTAATATTTTGTCATTGTTCAATACTTAAAAAAAAAGTTGTTTGTTTTTATTACTAGAAGTCACAGTTTGTAAATTATTTGTATTCTTATCCTGCGACATATATATTCTAAGGAACACAATCTTTTGATTCAATCACTCAAAATGTGTTTGAAGGAACCGAATTAATATTTTATTCCCTCTAGTGCATCAGAATTTTTTTTCTGGTTCCCATAAAATATTTGTAAAGTATATCTAAAATTAAAAATTTTCTGGAACCCTCCTCTGCCTCATTTTTTTATTTATTTTTCAAAATAACCTTTTTCTTTTATTTTCTAGGTATCTTTGGTTTTACGCTGTCAAATCATGTGGCTCTATTGCAGAGCATTTCCAAAACAGACACGTAGGCCATAGAAACAGACAATCAATGATGTAACAGCAAATGCATTATTATTATATGATTTAGGTGAAAGAATTTGGGACCCTCAATGATTTCATTTTTTGTTCACATCTTAGTATATATTATTATTATCAGATTCAGAGAATACCATGCATGGTACGTTTTTTCGCATCTCAAAATTATTGAATTATTAAATAATAAGGCTTAGGCAAAGGGAAGTAATTATAGATAGCATAAGACTTTCTGTATTATTATTTTAAAAATTTATTGTATAAATTTTAAATTTTAATCTAAGTAATTCAGTAAACTAGTTATATAATGAATTTGTAGAATATCAATTTTTGTTATTTTTTACTGTTTTTTATGATTTATAAAAACAGATAAATATAATTTAAAAATAAAAGAAATTGTTAATATTTTAGACTATTTTTTTGTTATTTTTCATAAATTATAAAAATAGTAAAATTTAGTATTTTATAAATTCATTATATACAAATATGAATTCCGATCCCATGTAACTCAAAATTTGAGTTTGAATTCAAACCTTCTGATCAACATCTATACAAATATTAAAAGAGTCCTGTCAATTCTATTTCAAACTGAACTGATCTTTATTATGATGAGACAATTCAACTTCAAACTGATCAATTTTTGAGTTATTTTATGGGATCCGGACCCATAAATAGATTATCAATGATGTAACATCATATTTGGTGAAAATATTTGGGGCCCCCAATGATTTCATCTTGTGTTAATATATATTTTGTTAGCAGGGGAATTATTTTTGTTCACATCTTAGTATGATTGTATTGCACAGTCATATCTGATTCAGAGATTACAAATTAAGCACAAAAGTCAAACGCACATATAGTTTAATAGAGAACAATTGTTGAAAATATTGTCATTCTAGACTCATGAATCAATACATAATATCATATATTAATTAGCAGTTAATTTGTACTATCACCAACTGATGACATTGTTAACAATTGATTATTTTGACCCGGTAATGTGGGAAAGGTGTAAACAGCCGGTATACTGTCGCGAAAAGTACTCCGTCGCGAGAAAAAAAAAAGCGTATTTATGACAGTACTCCGTCGCGAAAAAAGTACCATCGCAAAAAGAAAAAACAGAACAATGACGGTACTCCGTCGCGAAAAAAGTACCGTCGCAAAAAGAAAAAACAGAACAATGACGGTACTCCGTCGCGAAAAGTCACTTTTTATCCTCGCAAAAAGTGTCTCATTCTTGTTGTGGTACCAGAGCAGAGGGGCGTACTAGAGCACAGAGGGACAATCAGTTAATAAGTCATAGGGATAACTGGTGCTGTAATGTAGTGAGAATTGTTGTAACTGTGTAGGATTTGCTGTTGTAATCAAATTTATTAATATAACCTTGATATCTACTATCAACTTTTCAAAAAATTGTTTTGATTATTTCATTTATTTGTGTAAAATCCGCGCTGTATGTTTTTTACGCAAATCAGATTACCGTGTCAAAATATAATTATAGAGAAGTTCATTATTTAACAGAGAATCAACTTTTGATTTAGTGACAAATAATTAGTGCCTTTCGTGTTAAAAGTTGCATGTTTAAAAATCAAATTAAATTACATGTTCGTATATATATATATTGAAGAGTTGAATGATCTCTTAACTTCCAATTTGAAATCAACAACAAAATAATAGAGAGTAAATGGGATTTTATATTTCTTATATATGTTAAATAATATTATAATCAATTTTGTTGAGTATCACTCGTGACAAAACCACCCAAGTGTCGTTTAGTACTGGATCATTTTTTTTGTGTTTAATGAATCATGTCACGACACTCACTTGCTTCAGATCTAGATCTATCCCATAAACGGGATTTATTATATTTTTATTAATAATTTAATTTTCTTATTAATAATTAATTTTTTTTATATCCACATATTTTTATTAATAATTAAATTTTAAAATCGCGATTTTTGAGCATAACAATGGTCGCAGATTGGCTTTGCGGTTCCCCCAAATGGAGCTGCAGATTGGCCCTGCGGCCTGAGTAAATGTAAAATTCTCTCCAAATAAGGATGTTTTTATTTTTTATTTATTTTTTATTATGGTATATAAAATAAATTCAACAACAATGGTGATCCCTTACATTAAATAGTTAGGTGTTGAATAACTTGACCTTCAATTATTACTCAAAAATTCCAAGCAAACCACAATAAATACTCAAAATAAATAGAATCTAGAGACATGACCCCTACCTTTCTACTTTAAAATACAACAATCAATCACAATCGGCTAACCTATTTACTATGTGAGCATATAATTTGGTACAACTTTCCTTGCCCATAAAGTCTCAATAATCATATGTATAGTTTTATAATGTAAATGATTATTGGACTACAGCAGAAATGAAGAGTTTAGTTTTAAAACTCATTACATTGATTAATAACGAGGAATTCAAGCTGTTGAAATCGATCTACTTCACGTGTGATATATTTATCTATAAAATTAATAAATTATTTTTTGAATTAATCTGGTATAAAATCAAGTAATTAAAAATTAATGAAAACTATATGCATTAAAATTAACTTGGTTTTGCCAGAGTTGAAATACACCATCGGTTTTGTGCTCTAATCATGCTCCATATTTTTATCTCAGTTTTCAAATTTCAAACGATCGATCCGAATTTCTCAACATGCTTGGATACCAAATTTTATATTTTTATAAAAAAATTTATATTTTTTAGATGGTACAAATCATTGTTGTGGATGGTCCAAAATCATCATAAAACAATTATTTTGCACCTATCTAAATTTTTTGTAAAAAGGTTCCTGAGAAATATAAAATTTGGTCACCAAGCACATTTTAATATGAAGATTATATTGAGCATTTTCAGATTAATTGTTCAAATTTTAAAAATGGAGATAAAAATGTAGAGCATGATTAAAACACAAAACCAATAATAATTTTTGCTACAAATCAGAAAAGTTTATATTGTTCCAAATTAGTTTTGATATCCACTAAGACAATATCTTGGTTTTGCCTAATTCAGACCGTGCACTTGAATTTTTTTTTTTTTTTAGGCAAAACCAAGATATTGTCTGAATTGAAAAATATATCCACTAAGACAAAAATCATAAGAATTGAAATGCCATTTTGGTCCCGATTTTTTTTTTTTTTTTGACCGAAATGGCAATTCGGTTCCAAATATTTTCACAATTTTTCAACAAATTTTTTTCCTCGAAATCTATGAAAATGGCTGGGACCGAATTGCTATTTTAGTCCCCCCAAAACAGAAAAAGGGGACCGAAATGGCATCTCGGTTCTTATGATTTTTGTAAAAAACAAAGTAATCAAGTTGATTTGATATTTTTTTTTTTTTTGGTTTCTAAAAAAATTCCTTGCACTTTGTCCAATTGGAACGGTACTTAAATCGTCATCCCCAATTGTCATTTTTTCTGCCTAGGTGTTTGAATTTGTATAAATTTAAATAAATACCCTAAAGTTGAAACATAAAATAAAAATTAGATTAAAACATAATATCGTAGCACATATATGATACACTGTACTTATAAAGAATCTATCTTTATATCTGGAATTATATTATTTAGGGAAGGATTTTATTTATAAAGCAATTAAGTTTTGCCACATGATGAACAAACGAACTTAAGATAAAGGATGCCACAAAAATATATAAAAAAAGGGGCAGGACACTAAAGAAATTGACATGGTAAGGTGTTTTTTTAGTTTGTACCAAAAATTTTATTTTAAATAAAGATAAGAATCAAGTTTCAAAATATTTTTCAATTAAATTTCTACCATACAAAACTTTCAAGGAAAATGTGTATTCTTACAAAAAAAAATATTATCTTAATTATTAGATAAAAAAAATATTCGATCAAACAAATATTGCAAACAAATTACACATCTTTTAATTACACCGTTCCTTTTCCAGCCCATCTCTGGAGCATGTGTTGCCACTCAATTATTTAATGTGAAAATATTTGATGCTACTTGTTTTTCCGAAATTTTTAAATATATTTCAGTTCAAAAAAAAAAAATTCACTTTTTGTGGAGATTAAACATCTTATAATTTAGAACATTATAAAAATGGAGTCCTTCTAATATATCTAAATTATAAGATGTTCTATCTATTTTGTTTGATATTCTTTCTAACATATTCAAATTATTAATGGTTCTTTCTATTTTTAAAAATTATTAAACAAATCTATAAAAATTGACCGAATCAATTGAATGGTTTTTGGGAGGCCGCAACGATATATGGCAGACCCCAATATTAATTTGAAGTATGCCATTTCATGTTGCGGTCCGAGTAAATTTCAAATTTGTTATAAATTTGTAGTCTTTTGATTTATTATTTTTTGGTTGAGAATATTTTTTAAAAATTTGGCTTGTTTTGACTTCTTTAAGGTGTCTTTACCGACCGTAGACAGCAACTTAAAATTTCAGTCACACACGACGGGTAAAGATTTTAACAGAGCAATTTTACTTCATGCAGCGCATGGACAATAAAATTAAAACAGCGATGCATATGCTTTTTGCATTGTACGAAGCCAAAACTTCTCTGTTGAAATCTTTACCCCACATGACAGCCTTCTGGGTATTATTATTGTTGCAAAGTGCAAACTCTTTGAAACATATGGAAACAGAGGAATCATTGCAATAATTAGCAGTCTATTTGTCGTTGCAATAAACGACAATAGACTGGTATTATTGCACAAGTCTATTTTTGCAATAATTATTGCAAACAAAATAATTTTGAACTCTTTGGTATGTGGATGTTAACAAATTAAAACTCTCCTTCTTGTTTAACCACACATTCTCATTCTCTTCTGTTTATATCTAAATTATTTTTAATTGATTTCACAAAAATTTTTAAGTTGGTCATCGGCTAACTTTCTAGAAAAAAAAAAGAAATTGCTATTTAAAGAACAATAGTTGTATTATTAAGTCTAGTGAGAAGATATTTCTTTTATGGGGGACTTTAATGTATACCCCCCTGAAAAATCTTAAAATTATGTATTTCCCCTCTAAAATTCATATTATCATATTTATCCTTTAAATTTTTAAAAGTTCACAAAATTATCCAATTTATTGACTTTTCTATTAAAACTCATTTGAAATTTATAAATTATCCATTATATCCTTTATTAAAAAATAAAATATGCAATATGTTCAAGAAAAATATTTCGTCTTCTAACTGGTTGATTTCTGAGGAAAGTTGGTTTATTTTTTGACTTGTGACATACATAGTGACATGTTGGTATATTACTCTTGTGTGCATGCCACAAGTAAGAAAATGACCCATTTGTTCTCACAACCGACAAATTAGAAGAATGAATATTTCTCTTAAACATGCTATATATTTTTGTTTGTTTAATAAGGGTAAAATGGGTACTTTATAAATTTAAAAAGAGTTTTTAATGGAAAAGTCAATAAATTGAGTAAATTTGTGAACTTTTAAAAATTTAGACGGATAAATTTGCTAATATGAATTTATCCTAAATTAGTGCATTCCATGCAACTTTGGAAAGAAAACTAAAGAAAGAAATATGCAATACAAAATTTAAATGCAAACTATCCAGAAAAAAAAAAGATGTTAATAGCATTAACTACAAGATTTAAATGCAATTGTTTATTATTTGAATTCAAGCTGAATATGCTGGAGTAAAAGTATAAAATAATTATATGAATAAGTATCAAAATTGTTCTATCCCTTCCTCTACCGTTTTTGTTTTCTCAAAATTCTAAAAAGAAATATGATAATTGAATATGTTAACTCCTTTTAAATAATTTTATTTACTTTATACAAGTGAGAAGTTTTCTATTTTTCAAACATTTTCCTCACTATTCAAGTAATCAAATTGTAGAATTAACTGGATAGAATTTCGGAATTAAAACAAATACTATGGCTTTTTAACACTCCTAATTATGATTTTAATTATCATAAATCATATTCTTAATAACAATTAATGAGGAGTGATCCAATGGCAATAATCATTAGTGCCAAATTGTGCTAACTTTTTAATTCGTGCTTAAATTAACAATTTAACCAGTAGATGTTTTATATCATCTCAATTACATGCATAGAAAATTGTAGGATTTTGCTTTTATTTCGAGAGTTATTAATAAAGGAGGCTAAATCGTGAAAGTTGAACATACCTTAATAGTAGCTATATTATACATCTTGTATCTGTAAAAAAAAAATCAATTACTACAATTAAAAACATAAATTAACACAATTTTACTCCGGATTAAGTTACAAAATATAAATTATAGTGTAGTTATTATTATTTTAATGTAAGACATTTACAGATTGAAGTAAAAAGGAAATTTAAAAAGCATGTGATCGACAAATAATTATGTAATTGTAATTAAAAATGTTTAATCTTTAAATTTTTTTCGAGGCCATCTCATTGTTAATACTCCATTTGTTATTTGCACTTCTTGCAAACTTGATTAGATTAATCATTAATGGAGCTACCTAAAATTAAGTTCCGTGTTGAAATTCATCTTTGAAAATACATTATATAGAAAGAGGACTGTCATTAAAATATTTACAAATTAGGGGAGTAAAATTAAGTAATTGCTTATGAAAGACAATGTTAAAATTTTCTAATATTGTTGTGTCAATAACAAATTTTGATGTGTTGAAGGAGGTGATAAGGACTGGAGAGGGAAGGCAGAGAAATAAGGAGAAAAAAAGGAATTGGTCATGGGTACTGCAGAGAGAGAGAGAGAAAAAGAGACCTAATGAAAAAAAAAAAAGTATGCTTCATGTAATTCTCATCGGCTAGGAACAAAAAAATTCTGTTTTTGTAGGCTATCACAATTGTTATAAATGAGGGAATTGAAATAGTAGGGAACGAAGAATTGCCGAATATGTTTTCTTTGTAATTTTGCCAAATGCAATAATCACTTTTCATGGAATCACAATGTCTAGAAAGTGCCTTTCAAAAGCACAAACCATGTGCTCTCCAATTTAGGCAAAAAAAAATACCCAACTTACATTAAGAAAATTGAGAGGAACAAAGATAATGGTTATTTTTTTTAGTTTAAATTGCAAGAGATTAAGTGAGAAAAAAAACAGTGAACAATTCTTTATTTTTCTAAATTTGTTTCCTTAATCTTAATATTCTTATTTCTTAGTTGTCATTCCTTCTATTTGATGGATAAAAGCCATTTCTTTCGTTATCTTTTCTCTATTTTATTTTCCAATTCAGAGCTACATTCTTAGTTTAAAAAAATTGAATTGCAACTATTATCGTGGATCTGTATCCTTAAAGAACACTTTTAAAAAAAAAAAAAAACCAATAAGAAAATAATGATATGTACATATGACCAGTAATGTGGTGAGTACGTGTTTAAATCAATTTAGATTTTTGCGTGTAGAAAAACATAAAAAAAGTATGTATAGATTAATCAAGTTAAGACATACTATTTGATTGGAGAGCTGATATTTAATCTAAAATTTTATTTTTTTAATCATTGTCGTTAGCGGATCAGGATATTTTAATATAAGAATATAGATAAGGATAAACTAGATGTAAAAATAAAAAATTTCTTTCACCACTTAATGTTATAATTATTATTAATCTTAAAAGAACACCCTCAAGAAAAAGAAGGAAAAAGAAAGAAAGATATCAGAATCATTAATTCACAGCTTTAGTTACTGTACTCAAATATAACAAAATATAGAGGGTCCAAGGAGTGAGTCTATGGTAATATGCATATCACGGGTTGTTACCGTGCTACGGCTCTAAATTCAAGTTTTTAAATCCTAACGGTCGATCCGAACCGTTCATCTTGTTCTCCATATTAATATGTGTTTGGAGACCAAATTTTACATTTTTTGAAATTTTTTTACTATTTTTTTAGATATTTAGAAAATCACTTGGTCTGAAAATTCTGGACCATCCAAAAACAGTGATTTTCAATAAATCTAAAAAAATAGTAAAAAAATTTCAAAAAATATAAAATTTGGTCTCCAAACACATATTAATATGGAGAACAAAATGAACGGTTCGGATCGACTGTTAGGATTTGAAAACTCGAATATAAAGCCGTAGCACGGTGCCAAATCGTGATATGCATATTACCATAGACTCACTCGGGTCCAAGTGCCCCATTACTTCATGCCCCAATTTTACTCTAACATCTTTATTTTTTATTTCAAAATTCAAACAAAAGATCTGAACTGCTCAACATGATATCTACGTTAAAATGTGCCTAGAAATTAAATTTTACATTTTTTGGAAAATTTTTACTATTTTTTAAGAGAGGTACAAAATCAATGTTTTGTCAGGAAATTGTGGACCATCCAAAATTAGTGATTCTGTACCTATCTTAAGAAATAGTAAATTTTTTTCCAAAAATGTAAAATATTATCTCAAAGCACATTTTAATGTGGATATCATATTGAGCGATTCAAATCTTTTGTTTGAACATTAAAATAAAAAATAAAGATGTTAGAGTATAATTAGAATATGAAGTAATGGTGGCATTGAGCCCTCCTCCAAAATATAATGGAGGTCAATATTGTCAGGAGCGGACTCAAAATTTTCGCCAGGGGCAAAAAAATATCGAATCGGGTTTAAATAGGTTATCGGATTTAAACCTATTAACTAATTGGATACTCGATAAAAAAATAATGCTTTGACTTGTATTTTTCAATGCTTGACTTATAATTTCTAATGTTTTAATTTATAATTCTAATTATCAATCATAATTCAAGAAATTTATTTTGAACACTGAATTTAACTCGAATTACAAATCAAACATCGAGAGGGAGGCAAAAATATTTCCAGAGAGAGACAAAGTCGATCAGTACCGATAGATCACCACTAAAACTCGAAATCCAAAAGGAGGGCTGGCCCCCCCCCCCCCCCCCCCCCCCCCCCCCCTCCCCTCCCGGTGTTATATTCTGGATCTGCCTCTGAATATTATGGTAGCCGTCCCTCTGTTATATTCTGGATCTACCTCTGAATATTGTGGTCCTTGTTGTGTGGTTGATTGCTGGTAGAAGTGAAATAGCCACAAATTAAATAATTGCCGACTGATTAATTAATCAGAGAAAACTGCCCTTAACTAATCCATGTTCATGCATATTGATTACTGGTTAGGTTTGTTCTGATTTAAAAAAATTTATGTGACAAATAGACGAAGGTTCTGGTAGCTGTCATATGGGCCCCACCGGTTTTTAAGGTGCTGTTGAATAAATAAATACGACAAATCAGTAACTTTCTCAAATTGTTTTATTATTATTATTATTATTATTATTTATTTTTTAATAAGAGAGTTGGAGATCAAGCCACTCAACACTCTTTTCTAACATCTTTTATTACAAGAAATAATATCTTCCATTAGAATTTCAAACTCTAATCAACCGCATCAGATGACATATGTCTTTGCTACTTGACCAAACATTGTTACTTGTACTCGTTTTACTACTTATAGTAACAAATAGCGGTGTCCACCTCAAAAATTCGAAAACTTGCGTTAAAACCCGTCATGTACAGTTCATGCGCTTATGCTTACACACGTTCATTGTGCTCGTCTTGCTACCTAGTGTGCATACTTGCATCATGAATAGTGTTTATACCTACAATATTTGATGTTTGTTGATTTTATGAATTCTGAGGAGATAATATTTATTGAATATGAAGTTATGTTTTTCCAAGTTCCTACATACATCTATTTATACTAAAAGCTTCTCTAAGTTGCCGTTTGTACTATTTTACTATTTATGGTGATACGGTACACGTTATCGTTTATTTTATTACCATAAAAGTCTAGTTCCTATTTTGTTTATTCTTGACCTCTTGATCTATGATGAGTGTTTGAGATCTATCTTCTCTTTTTGCCATGACATGACAGTATCATTAAATTAGAGGAACAACCTGGAGGAGCAAGAGAAGCATGCCATTGAAGAAATGCAAGAATAATGGATAGATAGATTGGAATGAGAAGGTTGGGATGAAAATATTTTCTTCATTAAAAAATATCTCTGAAAAATATTTTTATTGTCATTCTGAAAATGTTTCTTTGCTTATCTCATCACAAAAATGGACTGGTCAAGTTTGACACAATTATTTAGAGCCACGTGGAAACACTTAAACCAGAAAATATAAACTCTTTTGAAGTATTATAAAAAAGCTCCATTGATTCCAAGTCCAAATTCCTTAGCAAGCTTAATGAAAGTGATTACTACGCATATAATCAAACAGAAGTATGAGTCAGATGGAGATAAGAACACAAGTTCCCCACCTAAACTGATCAAGCTAGAACGATAAGTATATACCACATGCAAACGACAGCTTATTGTGGGCTCCATTATTTAATCAGTACATTGCATGCACACTATAATAGAACCAATATAAATATGTACAATGTACACCTCAAATCCTAGTTGTTACCTACGTTGTCTCTGGTTCCTTTTTAGTTCTTCTCTCTCTCTAAGTGTAAACACAGAAATGAGTGGGTTCCGCCTAGATGAACATAAACCATGGATGGCCATGGTGGCAACACAGTGCATATATGCAGTAATGAATCTGGTATCGAAAGCGGCATTCAACCGCGGTTTCAGCACGATGGTTTTTGTGGTGTATAGACAAAGTTTTGCTTCTCTTTTTCTAATCCCTTTCACACTTCTTGTAAAGCGGTACGTACTGTATGTAGTTTCTTTTTAATCACCTTTTACATAGCACTGACACAAAAATTTCGTACAAAGAGGAAGAACTTATGTTACATTAGGAGATCTCCAAATAATGAGATTAACTTAGAACCTAACATATTTACAGGGGCAGGGTTTCTGACATGTCTCTCAGTTTTAAAGGCTTTGCATTGGTTTTCATTGCATCTTTAGCAGGGTATGTATGAGCTTACTTGCAATTCAATTAAACTAGGAATTTATTATATTTATTTATATATAAATTTTTACTTTTCCAATGTCTTATATATATACTCAACAGTGCCACAATGAATCAATCATTGTATTATCAGGGGGTAGATTTGGGTTCTCCATCAATGGCAGCAGCTATGGCCAACCTAATTCCAGCAATTACTTTTGTAATGGCTGCTTCTGTTGGGTATGTTTTATACTCTTTAAAATTTTAATGTTATTTTATATGTGAAATTAAGACACAATGAAATTATATGAATTCGATCCTCATTTTGCATTTTACAGATTAGAGACAGTGAAATTAAGAAGTTTAAGAAGTTGGGCTAAGATACTTGGCACCATGATTTGTGTAGGAGGAGCAATGACAATGGCCTTCTTTAAAGGACCAAAGCTTCTAAACATGTCTTTCCAAAATTTAATGGTGGATCTTCACATGAATATCGACAAATGGGTTATCGGTGGCCTCTGTCTCATGGGATCAAGCAGTTTCTGGTCTTTATGGCTTATATTACAGGTAACTTTCATTAAAGGTTACAACAACATTAAATTGTGAATAAAAAGAATAAATAGAAAGAAAGTGTTGTGTACTCATGTCACTAAATTCCAGATCTTGATTAAAAGATTATTTAAACAAGCCAGATCTTGTTATATTTCACTTGCATATATACTTGATTAATGCAAATAATTTCTTCATTCTAAGAGTGGTTCCAATGAAATATGATAATTTTGGTCTCTCCCTTTCTTTGTAGGTTCCCATTTGCAAATCGTACTCCGACCCGTTATCGCTCTCGGCATGGACATGCATAATGTCAGCCCTACAAGCAGCCGCCGCAACATTTTACATGCATCCTGGTGATTTGAGCATTTGGTGTTTCACTTCTTGGAGTGACCTCTTTGCTTGCATATATGCTGTACCTAACTAACCCTTTTGCCTTCTTTTCAGATCTATTAGTTATTTAAGGGGAACATATATAGATATAATTAATTGAACTATGATTTACAGGGTTTCTTTGGATCTGCTGTGACCTTCTATCTGCAATCTTGGTGCATATCGGTTAGAGGGCCTCTGTATTCTGCTATGTTTAACCCGCTCTCGACTATAATTACAACGGTTCTTTCTTCTATTATGCTTCATGAAGAGCTTCATATTGGAAGGTAATTGTGTTCAAAATCATTCACAAAATTCATAGTCAGGATAGTTTTACTGTAATAAATGCTCATTGAGAAACTTGATTGCCACCATAAATAAACAGTAAATCAATGAAAAATCTATAAATAATGAGAAAAAAAAAGTAAGGAATTGGAATGACAAAGGTTTGCTCGCAGGCGACGAACACTTATACCGGTTATTACAATTTATCACCGATATCTACTATTTGTATTGTAACTTCTAACAACTCTCTTTATTTCTTTTTCTTCTAAGAGTTGACACAAATTATTTCTGCTAATTTCTTCTCCAGCTTTGTTGGTGCTACTGCCATTATTGGAGGACTGTATGTAGTGTTATGGGGTAAATCAGAGGATTTGAAGAGAATGAAAGAACAGAGAATTATAGATTATAAAAAGATTTCCACCTCAATAGACACTGAATCTCAAAATTGTGAAACTGATATTGAACAACCCCTTCTGACAAACAAATCAGAGTTGGAAAAATAGAAGATTAATGTGTTAATTTTTTTGTTAGTATTTATGATCTTTTTTTTAAGACCATGTCCTTCAATGAAAATATTAATTTTGGCCCTTTTATTTTTCAATTGGGAAGATTTTGTTTAGTTCATGGATATACATAACTACAATATGACTACCAAAATTAAGTAATTAATCTCTAAACAAAATTGAACACAGAAACCATTCAAATATGTATAAAAAATTTCTGTAATCTATACTCTGGTTTAAAAATAATCGTTATAAATTAAACAAAAATAAAATGTCAGCCCAATTAGACTGCTTGGCCCAATTAGGGTTTCCATAAACAACCAACAGATACACTGGGTAGTTTGTTGGTTTAAAAAAATTAAAATAAGTATCTGAGAATTCAAGTTGAAAAAAAAAATATTGAGTAAATTATATATACAAATATTTGTTAAAGTATATCTTATTTTGTACGAAATGAATTCTACTACTAAGACAGTTGAGAAATAAGATGAATTTTCAATTAATTAACAATGACAGATATGTTAATGCTAATATTAATTAAAAATGATACTAAATATTTGAGATAGATGTTAATTTGCAGGGGATGAGGTATTGACAATTTCGCAATGTACGTATTTGCTAATTTGAACCGAGATGAATTGTTCAGGCCCAATTATTTCAATTGATGGGTTACAGTGTCCAGGCCCCAAATATTAGCAGGCCTATGTCCAACAATCCAAATTTTGCAACAAATATAGATACAGCAAACGACAGCCTATTGTGGGCTCCATGAGATGATGATCACTTGATCAATACATTAATTGCAGAATTTTTTTTAAAAACCATAAATAAAAAACAGTATTTTATCAAACTAACTTGATTGCTTTGGTTTTTATAGAAACCATAAGAACCGAAATATCATTTCGGTTCGAAATTTTCTTTTTTCGGAACCGAATGTTATTTTGGTTTGATGTGTTTTCACAAGTTTTACCATCATTTTTTTTATCAAAATCTTTGAAAATGACTCGGACCGAAATGACATTTTGATTCTTATGATTTTTGTAAAAACCAAAACAATTAAGTTGGTTTGATAAAATATTATTATTTTATTTATGATTTTTAAAAAAAAATCTTAATTGCATGCACACTGTAATAGTGCCTCTATAAAAAATGTACAATGTACACCTTAAATCCTTGTTGTAACGTACGTTGTCTCTCTCTCTCTCTTTTGAAAGCTTCTCTCCCTCTCTAAGTGTAAACACAGCAATGGTTGGGTTTAGCCTAGAGGAACAGAAACCATTTTTTAATGCAGTGTTCACAACAAGTTGGAGATTGGGAATGTGGATATTATGTCATGTTATTCGTGTATGACATAATAACTCGATTCCTTGATATTTTTCCGAACCTCACGGTATGTATATTTTTTTTTGGCAAAGGTATGCATAATTAATTTATCTTACACCAAAATATGAAATTTTGATCTTTTATCATTTGTCGCTACAAAATGCAGGACTTTTCCAAAGAGTACAACGGAGTAAACATCGAATACATACGAACAATGTGGGGTAAATATTTTTTGAAGGAAGTATTAGACGTGAAAAGTAAAACAATTTAGGACGTGTTGTTTAAATATGCTTAACTTAGATGTTTAATTTAGGATGTGTTGTTTTGTATTATTTGGTGAACTTTGTAATTTAGGATGTCTTATTTGATCTCTTTATATAGGCCAGCAAAAATATATGGTAGGTGGTCAAATAACAAATTTTTTTTTTTTTAAATTAGTGTCGGTTTTTTATTTCTTAGCCGACACTAATTAGTATTAGTATCGGCTAATAATTAAAAGGCCGACAGTAATTACTATTAGTGTCGGCTAATAATTAAAAGGCCGACAGTAATGACTATTCGTGTCGGCTAATAATCACTAACAAGTTGGAAGTGTCGGTCTATAGATTTAGTGTCGGCCCCCTATTAATAGCCGACAGTAATGTGTATTAGTGTCGGTCTTTTTATTATTAGCCGACACTAATAGTCATTAGTGTCGGCTGAATATTAAAAAGCCGACACTAATATATATTACTGTCGGCTTTTTAATAAGAAGCCGACACTAATTCGTATACATTTAATGTCGGTCTTTTAAAAGTATTAGTATCAGTCTCATTACTGTCGCCTAAAGTCCGATAGTAATACCCATAAAGAACCGACACTAATTTCAAGTTCTCCACTAGTGTATGCAGTAATGAATCTGGTGTCGAAAGCGGCATTCAACTGCGGTTTCAGCACGATGGTTATTTGTGGTGTACAGACAAAGCATTGCTACTCTTTTTCTATTCCCTTTCACCCTCCTTGCAAAGCGGTAGGTACTGTATATACTATATAGTTTCTCTTTAATCACCTTTTAGATAGCACTGACACAACAATTTCATACAAAGAGAAAAAACTTGAGTAAAATTAGGAGATCTCCAATCAGCATTTTTAACTTAAAGTCCCTAACTTTCAATTCATACTACAATTAAAGTATGAACAGATGAGACATTATTCAAACCGACCTAAATTGGAATTGCCTGAGACCTATGTTACATGACATTTGTTAGAAATAGTAAACTTAATTAGTTGTTCAATTAGTAGAATGTATTAATTAATATGTAAACTTTCTAGAATTGTCATGAATGTATTGTTATTTTCTAGATGCATGTTTTTGTCTTCTAGGTTGTATTGAAAGATGAAAAACATGTATAGGAAATAGAGAGAGTTAATGAGAGGATTAAATGTCATTTAGTGTTAGTGTTAGAGGATTAACTTTCATATTGTTATGAAATATAAATAGTAGACATTTCACCTTCTCCACCTCATCCACTTTCTATTAGATTTAATTTTTATATTAATTCTCATGTTAATTGTATGACTTTTCATTTGCATTATCTACCTATAAATAGAGATTTTGTAAGTGGTTTATGTGACATTGTGATTGAGATATAATATAGAAATAAGATTTAGTCTCTCCTCAATATTGTATTATTTTGTTTTATAATACGTTATTAGCACGAGTTTGCTCTAGTCAAGTTGCGACGTGATTTTCTCAAAAAGAAGGTACTCTTTAGATTATATTTCATAACTTTACTGTTAGTAATAATTTTTATTTCTTGAATGAAATTTTCTTATTTGAATGAAAGTAATATTTTCATTTTGAAGAGAATGATAAAGCAAGTACAAGATAATAGCCAGAAGCTTTTGTACATACTATAGCTAGAAGCTTTTTCTAAAAGAACCTGAAGTTCTTAATCATAATTTTTTTTTAATACAAGAGAACCTGAAGTTCTTAGCCAAAAGTTTTTATATATTAAAAAAAAAAAGAACCAGCAGTTCTTATATGAACCAGAAATTCTCATATAAAATATAATAACCGGAAGTTATTGTATGCCACTGAATATTTTTATTTTACCTAAGAACTAGAAATTATTTATATTTATGATAACCGGAAGTTATCAAATAAATAAAATGTCTCCAATACTTAATTCTCTTAATAACCTGAAGTTATTAAGATTTTTTTCTTCAATCGTTTTTTGGATTACATTGCATTCCTAAAGAACCAGAAGTTCTTCAAACGTTTTTATTTTAATTTTATTTTTTTATATATTAAACACAAATGCATATTTAATTAAATTAGTTAATAATAGTAGCATTTTTTTTATATTTTGTAGTCCTTATGGCAAACCTTACAAAACTTGAGTTCACTGCCCTTGATATATCGGGTAAGAATTATCTCCCGTGGACTCTCGATGCTGAGATCCACCTTACCGCAAATAATCTTGGAGAAACAATAAAAGCTGAAAATAATACCTCCCAGCAGGAGAAAGCCAAAGCAATGATATTTCTCCGTCATCATCTCCATGAGGATTTAAAAGCTGAATACTTAACGGTGAAAGATCCGTCAGAACTGTGGAGAAATTTAAAAGAAAGATATGACCATAAAAAACAAGTACTCCTCCCAAAAGCTCGTTATGAATGGATTCATTTAAGGTTACAAGATTTTAAATCTGTGAGTGAGTATAATTCCGCAATGTTTCGCATAACTTCTGAATTAAAATTATGCGAAGAAAAGATTACTGATGAAGACATGCTAGAGAAAACATTCTCTACATTTCATGCTTCGAATTTGCTTTTGCAGCAGCAATATCGAGAGCGTGGCTTTAAAAAATATTCAGAATTGATATCATGTCTTCTTGTTGCAGAACAAAATAACGAGCTTCTGATGAAAAATCATCAATCACGACCCACTAGTTCTAGTCCATTCCCTGAAGCGAATGCGACATCATTTAAAGGAGGTCGTGGAAGAGGACGTGGTCGCGGCCCCAGAAGAGGTCGTGGACGTGGTCGCAATAATGTTTGGCGACGTGATGGTCCTAATCCTAAACCAAATGAAAATAATGCAGGGAGATATGAAAAGGGAAAGAACTCACCATCTTCTAAGAAATATGAAAATAGTTGCTATAGATGTGGTATGGCAAACCATTGGTCACGCACATGTCGTACTCCTAAACATTTAGTTGAACTCTACCAAGCATCCATCAAGAAAAAGGGAAAAGAAGTAGAAACAAATTTCATTGAAAATAACCCAAATGATTTGCATATAGATACACACCTAGATGTTTCTGACTTCTTTGAAAATGTTGATGAAGAAATTAATCTTATGAAATAGTTTTTGTTTTTAGTCTTTATAATAAGTTTAGTTTTTATTTATATGTTGTAAGTCAATGTTTATCATGAAATAAAATTAGTTTTCTTTTTATTTATATGTTGTAAGTCGATGTTTATCATGAAATAAAATTAGTTTCCTTTTATTTAATCTTATACATTTTCTTTTATGTTCAAAGAAAAAAAATATGATTGGAGACTCCAGAAGAGCTATGGTAAATATTAGAGATGAATGTCTCGTAGACAGTGGAACAACAAACACAATACTAAAAAGCAAGAAATATTTTTCTCTATTGTCTCCTTCAAAGACACATGTTAATACAATTTCTGGCATTAGTAATTTAATTGAAGGCTCCGGAAGAGCTTGTATCTTGTTACCTGAAGGAACAAAATTAATTATAAATGATGCATTATACTCTAGTAAATCTAGAAGAAATTTACTAAGCTTTAAAGATATTCGACGTAATAGTTATCATCTTGAAACCATGACTGAAAATAATATTGAGTATCTCCAAATTACATCTATTGAATATGGCCAGAAGATCATATTAGAAAAGCTAAAAGCTTTATCCTCCGGATTATATTGTACGAACATAAACCCAATAGAATCAAATATGGTAAGTAACTAGAAGTTACTTGACACAAAGATGTTTACTCTGTGGCATGACAGATTAGGTCATCCAGGTAACATTATGATGAGAAAAATAATTGAAAGTGCAAATGGGTATCCTCTAAAAGACCTGAAAATAATATTATCAAAAGATTTATCATGTGCAGCATGTTCTCTTGGAAAACTGATAATTAGGCCATCTAAAAATAAAATTGAAAATGAATCTCCTACATTTTTAGAGAGAATTCAAGGAGATATTTGTGGGCCTATTTCTCCTCCATGTGGACCATTTAGATATTTTATGGTTTTAATTGATGCATCAACTCGATGGTCACATGTTTGCCTATTAGCCACAAGAAATGTTGCATTTGCTAGGCTATTAGCACAGATAATCCAATTAAGAGCAAATTTTCCGGATTATCAAATTAAGAGAATCCGGCTTGATAATGCAGGAGAATTTACATCCCAATCATTTAATGATTATTGTATGTCAATTGGGATTAAGGTAGAACATCCAGTGGCTCATGTACATACACAAAATGGTTTAGCTGAATCATTAATTAAAAGATTGCAACTGATTGCTAGACCATTACTTATGAAATGTAATCTACCATCTTCTGCATGGGGACATGCATTTTTACATGCTGCTGCACTTATTAGATTAAGACCAACTGCATATCATAAATTTTCTCCATTACAATTGGTCTCTGGAAGAGAACCAAACTTGTCCCATCTTAAAATTTTTTGTTGTACTGTGTATATTCCAATTTCTCCACCACAACGTACAAAAATGGGACCACAAACAAGATTGAGAATTTATGTTGGTTTTAACTCTCCATCAATTATTAAATATTTAGAACCATTAACTGGAGATGTTTTTACAACACGTTTTGCTGACTATCAATTTGATAAGACAATATTTCCAATCTTAGGAGGAGAAAAATAAAAGCTGGTAAAACAAGAAGTAACTTGGAATGCATCATCAATATCTTATCTTGATCCTTGAAGTGGTCAATATGAATCGGAAGTTCAAAAGATTATACATTTGCAAAGAATAGCAAATGAGTTACCAGATGCATTTACAGATACAAAAAGAGTGACTAAATCACATGTACTAGCTTTAAATGCAACTGCTCGAATTGATGTAATCCCAGCAGAGGTTACTATACAGAGAAAACGTGGAAGACCAACTGGTTCCAAAGATAAAAATCCACGAAAAAAGAAAGAACAGAATAAAGCAGTTGGTGTAACTCCAGAAGAGGTTACTGATAAAATCCCAGAAGAGATTAATAAAATCCCAGAAGAGATTAATAAAATCCTAGAAGAGATTGATAAAACCCCAGAAGAGGTGGATGAAGTTCCAGAAGAAACTCAAGAACCTAGTGATTATGAGATCTCAATAAACTATGTACAGAATGGTACCATATGGAACCGAAATGAAACATGTGTTGATGAAATTTTTGCATATGCTATAGCAATTGATGTGCTAAATGAGGAAGATTATGTGCCAAAAACTCCTAAAGAGTGTATGCACAGAAATGATTGGCCAAAATGGAAAGATGCCCTGAAGGCTGAATTAGATTCGCTTGAAAAGCGCAATGTTTTTGGACATGTAGTCTTAACCCCCAAAGATGTAAACCCTGTAGGTTACAAGTGAGTATTTGCAATAAAAAGAAATGAGAAAAATAAAATTGTGAGATATAAAGCAAGGCTTGTGGCACAAGGTTTTACACAAATACCAGGGGTTGATTATGAAGAAACATATTCACCTGTAGTGGATGCAATAACTCTTAGATTTTTAATCAATCTCACAATCACTGAAAACCTTCAAATGTGACTCATGGATGTAGTCACAGCTTATTTGTATGGATCACTTGATAATGATATCTATATGAAAATCCCTGAAGGATTAAAAATGCCTGAAGCATTAAAATCAAAACCTCGAGAAATGTATTCTATAAAGTTAAAAAGATCTTTATATGGACTTAAACAGTCAGGTCGAATGTGGTATAATCGACTCAGTGAATATCTCTTAAAAGAAGGATATAAATCTGATGTAATTAGTCCATGTGTTTTTATTAAAAGATCAAACTCAGATTTTACAATTATTGCAGTATATGTTGATGATTTAAATATCATTGGGTCTCCTGAAGATATCGAAAAGACTGCAAAATTATTAAAGAAAGAATTTGAAATGAAAGATCTTGGTATAACAAAATTATGTCTCGGCCTGCAGATCGAGCATTTGTATAATGGTATTTTTGTCCATCAATCAAATTATATCCAGAAGATGTTGAAACGTTTTAATATGGACAAAGCTCATCCTCTGAGTACACCAATGGTTGTTCGATCACTTGATATAAAAAAGGATCCTTACCGTCCCCGAGAAAAGAATGAAAAAGTTCTTGGTCCAGAAGTACCATACTTAAGTGCAATTGGGGCTTTGATGTATCTTGCTAATAATACGAGACCTGATATTGCTTTTTCTGTAAATGTACTAGCAAGATATAGTTCTGATCCAACACGCCGACATTGGTGATATGGGACTATTTTATCAAAAAGATACAAAATCCAAATTAGTTGGGTATGCAGATGCAGGATATTTATCAGATCCGCATAAAGCCCGATCACAATCCGGATATGTGTTTACATATGGCGGTACTGCAATTTCATGGCGATCGACAAAACAGACACTGAAGGCAACATCATCAAATCATGCCGAATTAATTGCTCTATACGATGCTGGTCGAGAATGTGTCTGGTTAAGATCAATGATCCAACACATTCAGGAGGAATGCGGGCTCGAGTCAAAGAAGGATATATTAAAGGTGACAGTACTATATGAAGATAATGCAGCATGTATTGCTCAAATTAAAGAAGGATATATTAAAGGTGACAGAACCAAGCACATCTCGCCAAAATTCTTCTCAACTCATGATCTACAAAAGGATGGCTTGATAGATGTTTGTCAAATTAGATCAAGCGACAATTTGGCAGACCTATTCACAAAATCATTGCCAAGAAAAGTTTTTGAGCAACTTTCACAGAAGATGGGCATCCGTCGCTTAAAAGATATACATTAAAATGAGGGGGAGTATTATACACGCTACACTCTTTTTCCCTTCACTAAGTTTTATCCCACTGGGTTTTCTTAGTAAGGTTTTTAATGAGGTAGCATAACTGATCCGGAAGAATCAGTTAATTCAAATTGGTCCTGAAGTACCAAATTAATATTTGTCCTGCAGTACAATATTAATAGTGTATAATATAAGGTGAAATATCTAAGGGGGAGTGTTATGAAATATAAATAGTAGACATTTCACCTTCTCCACCTCATCCACTTTATATTAGATTTAATTTTTATATTAATTCTCATGTTAATTGTATGGCTTTTCATTTGCATTCTCTACCTATAAATAGAGATTTTGTAAGTGATTTATGTGACATTGTGATTGAGATATAATATAGAAATAAGATTTAGTCTCTCTCCAATATTGTATTATTTTGTTTTATAATACATATATATTTTTTTTACTTATGTTTCTTTATTATTCTTTCTTTTATTTTTTCTGGCCTCAAAACTAGTATAACCAACGTCTGGGTGACATATGTAATACCATCATTGAAAACCAGAGTCAATTTAAATACAGAGAGCATAGCTAGTCCATATATATTGATGGATTGATCATGCTTCTATTTCCAAAGTTAAAAAAATAGTCATAGAGGGTAGATTGCTAGATATTTCCAAAATTTAGTGTATATATATATATATATATAGAGAGAGAGAGAGAGTGTGACTAATATGCTTTCGGTAGCACTTCGGCCGAAGTGTTATCGGTTCAAATTTAAAATTTTAAAATAAAAAAGTCGATCTAAACCGTTAAATGTGATCTCTATATTGAAATGTGCTTGGAGAGCAAATTTTATATTTTTCTAAATTTTTTTACTATTTATTAAGCCACTTTGAAAATCGCTGATCCAACGGTGGCTTATGATTTTACTGTTTTGTTAAGCCACCGTTGGATCAACAATTTTTAAAGTGGCTTAATAAATAGTAAAAAAATTAGAAAAATGTAAAATTTGCTCTCCAAGCACATTTCAATATAGAGATCACATCTATCTAACGGTTCAGATCGACTTTTTGGATTTTGAAATTTGAAATTTGGACTGGTAGCACTTCGGCCGAAGTGTTATAGAAAACATATTAGTCATACTCTCTCTCTCTATATATATATATAAACATAGTCATAATCAATTATCATGTGTTTATCTGAATTAATTTTAAATGTTTAAGCATCTCAGTTAAGTTAAAAACTTTCAAATTTATAGGGGCAGGGTTTCTGACACGTCTCTCAATTTTAAAGGCTTTGTATTGGTTTTCCTTTCATCTTTAACTGGCTATGTATGAAATTACTTGAAATTTAATTCAGCTGGAAATTTGTTATATTGATTTATATTAATTTTTTTTTAAAAAGTGTGATCTCCTTTTTTTTTTAGCAAATGCTTACCTGACCATCTCCATGATTTGCTATAAATATTTTTTTAGTGTGACACTAACAACAATTTGGTTTCACTACTTTAATGATCTTTTTCTTTTCTCTCTCTTTTCAAATACTCATATTTTTTTGATTTTGTAAATAGAATATATAACAAATAAAATATATATGTGTGAAACTAGAGATGAACCTTAGATATTGTATATAATTCATGTACCAAAAAAAAATATACTCTTGTTCTCTTTCATTAAATTTTGGCAATTTTTTTTTATTATTAAGTCATTTTGTCACTATAGATATATGATTTTTTTCAAGGGTCCGAAAATGGCTTGTACCAACGGGATTCGGTTGGAAAAAACCCAAAAAAGGTCATTTCCAATGGTTACCGTTGGAAAAGCTACCATCGCAACAAGGTTCCTTGGAAATAGCCAAAAAATTGTTCATTTCCAAGGGCTACTCTTGGAAATAGTTTTATCTGGCTTTTTCCAACTGAATCCCCTTGGAAAAACAACGCTTGGAAATAGTTTGACACCCGGCCCATATCTGCATTATTTCCAAGAGCATCGTGTGGGGCCCACTTGATTATTTCCAAGGGCGTCAAACCTGGCACCCACAGAGTATTTCTAAGGATAGTTAAGGTGGGGCCCACTTGATTATTTCCAAGGGCATCGAGCCTAGGACCCACAGAGTATTTCCAGGGATAGTTAAGGTGGGGCCCACTTGATTATTTCCAAGGGCATCGAGCCTAGGACCCACTGACTATTTCCAAGGGTGGTTAATGTGGGGCCCACTGGATTATTTCCAAGGGTAACGATCCTGGGTCCCACCAGAGTATTTCCAAGGGAGTGTAGGTGGGACCCACCAGAATATTTCCAAGGGTACGAACCTGCCACTAGAGGATTACCAAGGGAGTGTAGGTGGGCCCCACTTGAGTATTTACAAGGCAAGGCCACATGACTTATTCCGTGCGTAAATATTTACAAGGCAAGGCCACATGACGTATTTACAAGGCAAGGCAAGGGTAGAGAAGGTAGGACCCACTTGACTTATTCCGTGCGTAAATATTTCTAATGAGGTTGTTTTTCGTTATTCCATGGGAATGCTCATGGAAATGTATCTTTTACTGGTACTGTAAAAGTTTGGCCCCATGCTGCAATCAACCCTGTACCAACCTAGTACTATTATATATCCCCAATTCTCATTTAACCAAATAATTACAAACACAAACACAAACATATATAAATAGAAAATATATAATTGAATTTGTGATATTCATCATACATTGTATCAAAATATGTGAAAAACACATTACAAAAAACAAGACTATATTGCACTTATGATTATATACCAAAATATACCACCCCTATTAACTAAATGCAACTTAGTTTGTAACTAAAAGTCACAATAACTTAAAAAGCTACAAAATAAGTTACACCATGCTGAGCATTTGTAAGAACTAAAATACCTATTAAATCCTAACAATCCTATATTGCACTTGTGAATATACCAAAATATACCACCACCTGTTAACTAAAAGTCACAAAAGAAGTTACCCCATGTTGAGCATTTGTAAGAAGTAAGATATCCAATCCTAAAAGGCGCACTTTTCCACACTAATAGGACTGGTTCACATTGAAGCTGGGCTCATGACTGAACCATTGTTCCATCCCGGCTCCATCTGTGGCACGTTCATTGTTTTGAGCTTGATTTAATAGTGTTGTGAAAGGCCCTCCCTGATTTGGTGGTGTAAGATATGGAATACCCTAAGTATATAAACACGAGGAAATATGTTATGGTATATGAAAATAAATTTTGCATGCCCTGTCTAATATCGAATACATTTGAGGCATGCCCTGTCTAATAGCTGTTGGTAGGTTTTGGTACAGTGACATTAATAACAATAATTTTATACTACCAACATGTAAGACCCATGGCTGAATGGTTATAATTCACCTTTTATTACTTTTATCCAGTGACATTAATAATAACAATAGAAAGAGGAAACCTCAATTAGATGCTTGTTTCTACAAGAAAAATAAATGTACCCTTGTAGAGCTCTTTACCTGTAAGGCCCCTGGCTGAATGTGTGAAGCTCCTTTATGAGATGGTAGAGAGCTGGAACCGGGACCCTAAGCATTGAAAATGCAAGCAAATATGTTATAATTTGGTCATGAAAATCGTAGGGTCTGATTTGTAAATTCTTAAGTAACAAGTGTAACCTTAAAAGCAGTTAAATTTCCAGTCATGCCTTGCTGAGTTATAGGCATGTAATTGAGCCTAAGTTAAACAATGCACACAATTTTTGTTTAGTATAGTATTCCACTATTCCACCATATCTTAGTACGTAGCAAAGGGAAATTAAATGTTGAATACAATTTTCAACACAATATTCACTTACAATAAACTGTCTATAAAATTGTATGTTAGTCAAAAGAATAATAAAAATGTAATTGTTGTGAAACTACATCAATTACAAGGTCAGCCCTTAATTTTCTTCACAACACAGGTATCAAATCGATGATATGATGAATTTAAGCAGCAACTTTTAACCAAATTGTCATTTTAGAATCTATTAATAAGTCAATCAACTTTAAAATCCTAAATTAGCCCTTAAGTTTGTATTAATTACTTCTTCAGTGGGCATATGTGACCCCATCATGGTGAATATTTTTTTGATGTAGAAATCATATTGTGCTAGTTCTCTTTTTCGCTCGATCCTTTCCTCGGCCTGACGATGATTACTTTCAGCCAAGAGCCCTTGTAATTCAGCATGAGATAAGTCTGTCTCCTCTCCAGCATTTGTCAGGCCCGAAGCAGTATATGGTGCGTAGTTGAGCCAATTTCTAGTTTTCTCCTTTTGCACCTTATCACCAAGCATGCATCTAAATCCTTTTACTCTACCACGGCTTGACTCGCCAACAGCTGAGAAGAACGTAGTGCTCTTATCCATGCTGGAATTGCCCTCATCATCCATCATGTTGTTCACTTTTCCTATGATTTGCGACATACGATAAACATGGATTCTTGTTAAATTATGTTAACAATAGCTACTATGTAACCTCAATTATAACCCAAATATATAACTCATAGATGACATACAAAGTGAGGCAAATACAAAATATATACCTCATATATAACCTCAATTATAACCCAAATATATAACCCAAATATATACCTCAAAATATTTATTTACAATGCAATTGCAAATACAAAATAAAGTACACCATAAATTCAACTTTTCACAAATTGCAAATATTTATTTACTTGAGGCAATCCAGTTTAATATGTCTAATATTTTGTGAACTACCGTGATTGTGGTAGCTTTATGTACATTAGAATAGCATGTCCTGAATTGAATTGATTGTGGTAAATGACTTTGAGCAGCCATAGATGTAAAATTGACCATAGGCAACAATGTTTATACACCGTAAACCATTTGCAAGGGTACATTTATGTACCAAATTATGTTTCAGCAAATAAATGTACATATTACCACCTACATAGACTGCTTGTGTGTTATCATTTGTAAACTTCAAGGAGTCGATTTCCAAAGCTTGAAGCTGTGTGTTAGCCTCATTCCTACTTGGATCAATTACCCAATTAGCATCATGCTCTCCTGCTGGTCCAAACTCCAACGTCGCAGCTGCAACGTTGGCAGCTTCCATTTTGGCAACAATTGGTGATTTGTCATTTTCTTTAGCACAATAAAGATGGATGTAATGTGTCCTCATTGGTGGCTCTTTTCCGTTGTTTAGTTTTGTCTCCACATGAAAAGGAATAAACATATCATCAACCGTTATTCAGTTGTATCCTTAATTACCAAACAAAAAAAATTGCATAGTTGTTCATGAAGCTTACCAGTTTTTGGAAGTGCTGGTGTGCGCTTGCATATCCAACATTGTGAGAGATTTTGTGTCCAGTCTTTGTGCGGTTAAGCTTGTTTGTTTGACTCACTTCTTTGAAGTCCTCTGTTGTAAAGATATCACAAAGACAGTGCTAGTAGGGATGGTCAAGGCACCAATGTGGAACGTGATCCTTCCATGCCTGTATGTTCATTTTAAATTTCTTGAAATGGTAGTCCCTCGCTTCATACAGCGACTCGGTGTATCTTTTTACCGTTATGGCATCAAACACATTATGACAACGGTCTTTATTTTCACGTTCTTTATACCTAAATTTCTTCTGTAAAAAGTAAATATGTACTGCTTATTGGTTTGCAAACTGAGACAGTTCCATTATGAGCATATTACAAATTGACCGAAACTGACACATGTCCATAATTGCAGTTATTTGTAATTTTTGTCCCATTCAATGTATACATTTGTAATAGCAGGAGTATGTAAAAGGTGTGATTTGTTTTTTACAAGTAGGAATTGAGTTTTTTTTTTTAAATTTCAAGAATGAAAATAATTTAAGAGAAAGGGTACCAGAAATAAGAACTCAATATTATCCTTCGTCTTTTTAGGGAAGGCATGGTAACTTCTCAATGGTCCGGGCATGTGGTTCAACGCTAACTATTAATAGAAAAGTGAAGTATCAATTATTGTGTAAACAGAACAACTAGAGGCTGAGATGATTATTTACAAAATTTAAAGGTTCAACGTGGATGTTTTGCAAAATGGACAAACCTGACATTATTTTACTCGCCAAGTGATATTTGTCAAATAAAATGTCACAAGAAAATAAGAAGTACTTTCAGTTGGAGCAATACTTCCAGTTGTGCAAGGACCCGTGCACTATTACCTCTAGTTAGCAAACATACCAGTATTACACACAAGAACTGGGCATAGCTGACCTAAATCATTCATAGTAATTGGTCGTTACAACTGGTGTTTATTAGAGAAAGGAACTGGAGTATTTTTCATAAAAGGGTTAGCTGACCTAAATTGTGCTTGACCTACATCATGCCAGTTCTAATAAAAATACACTTAGGTAAAAGGGTCAGCTGACCTAAATCGTGCACAATTATATGTAATGAAACAATTAGATAAGAGTCAATAGTCACAATGGTATCACAGTGGCTATTTATATTCATATGCACATTCTAACAAAAAATAAAATTTTGATATGATGCAATCTTAAAATTTATTGTAACTGAAGAACATTTAGCATCGAATAGTGTGAAAATAGGAAGAGTGACCTGGTTATTGCTGCTGTTATTTCCTATTGGTTCTCTTCGCAAGTGAACGCATGATCCCCAATTGGCCAGATTATGGGTCGGTCTTCTAATATCTCAGTTGATTTTCTGATGTTGCTAGGGCCTCGTCCCTTCTTCCGAGGGGGTTCACTTGTTGCATTATCACCTTCTGCGCCAGCATTTGAAGCCTCATCAACCTGGAGTGGTGGAAAAGAAGTTTTACGGCTTCTCTTCACTGTCTTTGAAGAAGTTGCTTTTGTTAGACCAGTCTTTTTGGGAGCCATCTGTGTGGTGATTAAAAAGAGGCAATTAAGTGTGATATAGTAAAAGATGTTGAGAGAAGGAGATGAAGGTACGATTGAGAAAAGTACATAAAAAAGCATGGTGGGGTAAAATTACAATTCACGGTGCTATTGCTGTTGGGTGATCTGCTCAACTAATATTTGTACATGATTACCTTTGGTCATTGCTAACTTTTAACATTAAGGCCAGTCAATGGTAAGATATACATAACTATGATGCTTGTAATTTTTTAAGAATGAGTGCTATGTTGCTTACAAAATTTTAAGCTTTGTGGGTACACAAAGACATACAAACACACACACACACACAGATGTATCTCTACAAGGATGAAATTTTAAGCCTTAGGCTTATTTATGTCTATTTCTCTACAAGGATGAAATTTCCAAGTTTGGTATCATATATGTACTCTAGAGCTATACCTACATGTGTATTTGACAAAAGTTGGTATTTTATTAGTAACCCCCCAAATTGGAACCTTATACAGATAGAACCCTAAGAGAGACAAAATTGTGTAAAAAAAAAAAGTTAACACAAGAAATCCCTGACTTAACCTTAATCGTACCTTGAGTGAACTATTATGCCATATAGAGATTCTACTAGTGTGCTCGAAATACCTTCAATTGGAGTGTTGTATTTGGGTTGTAAATAATTTTCTTGCTATATATAGTAAAGTGCTCCAAACACTTTCAATTGGAGTGTTGTAATAGGGTTGTAAATACCCTATTATCTTGCAATCTGGAGACAGTAGTAAAGTGCTCCAAACACAATCAATTGGAGTATTGTATTAGGGTTGTAAGTGCCCTATTATATTGCCATATAGAAACACTTCTGGAGTGGTTCAATCACCTTCAATTGGAGTGTAGTATTAGGGTTGTAAATGCCCTATTATCTCGCAATCTGGAGGCAATACTAGAATGCTCGATACACCTTCTATTGGAGTGTTTTATTAGTGTTATAAATGCCCCATTATCTTTCCATATATAGACACTTCTAGACTGGTACAAATACCTTCAATTGGAGTGTTTTAAAATGGTTACAACAACCCTCTTAAATTGTCATATACACACACTACTTGGATGCTCCAAACACATTCAATTGGAGTATTTTGTTCGGGTTGAAAATGCCCTATTATCTTGCACTAGAGTGCTTCAAATACCTTCAATTGAAGTGTTTTATTTGGGTTACAACAACCATCTTATCTTGCCATATAGGGGACACTACTTGGGTGCTCCAAACACGTTAAATTGGAGTGTTGTATTTGGGTTGTAAATGCCGTATTATTATGCCATATAGAGATTCTACTATAGTGCTCCAAACACATTCAATTAGAGTGTTATATTTGGGTTTTAAATGCCCTAGTATGTTGCAATCTGGGGACACTACTAGTGTTCTTCAAACAACTTCAATTAGACACTTCTGGAGTGGTTCAATCACTTTCAATTGGAGTGTAGTATTAGACCTGTAAATGCCCTATTATCTTGTAATCTTGAGACAGTAGTAGAGTGGTCCAAACACCATCAATTGGAGTATTGTATTCGGGTTGCAAATGCCCTATTATCTTGCCATATAGAGACACTACTAGAGTGCTTCTTATACCTTCAATTAGAGTGTTGTATTAGGGTTATAAATGCCCTATTATATTGCTATATAGAAGAGTGCTCGAAACACCTTCAATGGGAGTGTTATATTAGGGTTGTGAATACCTTATTATCTTGCAATCTGGAGAAACCACTAGAGTGACCTTCAATTGGAGTGTTATATTAGGATTGTAAATACCCTATTAACTTGTCATATACACTATTAGAGTGCTCCAATCATCTTCAATCGGAGTGTTGTATTTGGGTTGTAACTACCGTATTATCTTTCCATATTAGGACACAACTAGAGTGCTCCAAACACCTTTAATTGGAGTGTTTTATTAGGGTTATAAATGCCCTATTATCTTTCCAATTAGAGACACTACTAGAGTGTTCTAAGTACCTTTAATTGTAGTATTTTATTAGGGCTACAACAACCCTCTTATCTTGCCATATGGAGACACTACTGGAGTGCTCCAAACATCTTCAATAGGAGTGTTGTATTAGAGTTGTAAATGTCATATTATCTTGCCATATCGAGAAACTACTGGAGTGCTCCAAACACTTTCAATTTGAGTCTTGTATTTGTGTTATGAATGCCCTATTATCTTGCCATATAGATACACTACTGTAGTGCCCCTAAAACCTTCATTTAGAGTGTTGTATGAGGGTTGTAAATACACTATTATCTTGTCATATAGAGACACTACTAAAGTGCTCGAAACACCTTCAATTGGAGTGTTGTATTTGGGCTGTAAATGCCATATTATCTTGCCATATAGGGAAACTACTAGAGTACTCCAAACACCATCATTTGGAGTGTTGTATTAAGGTTCTAAATGCCCTATTATCTTGTAATTTGGAGACACAACTAGAGTGCTTTAAACACCTTCAATTGGAGTGTCGTATTAGGGTTGTAAATGCCCTATTATCTTGCCAAATAGAAACATGACTAGAGTGCTCCAAACCCCTTCAATTGGATTCTTGTATTAGGGTTGCAACAACCCTCTTATCTTGCCATAGAGAGACTACTAGTGTGTTCCAAACACCTTCAATTGGAGTGTTGTATTAGGCTACAACAACCCTCTTATCTTGCCATATAGAGACACTCCTAGAGTACTCCAAACACCTTCAATTGGAGTATTGTATTAGGGTTGTAAATGCCTTATTATCTTGCCATATGGAGACACTACTGGAGTGCTCCAAACACCTTCCATTGGAGTGTTGAATTAGGGTTGTAAATGCCATATTTTCTTTCCATCTAGAGACACTACTAGAGTGCTCCAAACACCTTCAGTTGGAGTGTTGTATTAGGGTTGTACATACCCTATTATCTTGCGATATAGAGATACACTACTGGAGTGCCCCTCACACCACCTTTTGGAGCGTTGTATTAGGGTTGTAAATGCCCTATTATCTTGCTCTATGGAGACACTACTGGAGTGCTCCAAACACGTTCCATTGGAGTGTTGAATTAGGGTTGTAAATGCCCAATTATCTTGCAAAATGGAAACACTACTGGAGTGCTCCAAACACCTTACAGAGTATCGAATTAGGGTCGTAAATGCCTTATTTTCTTGCCATCTGGAGAAACTACTGGAGTGCTCCAAACACCTTCAATTGGAGTGTTGGGCTTGCGTTGTAAATGCCCTATTATCCTGTCATATAGATACACTACTGGAATGCTGCTAACACCTTCAATTGGAGTGTTGTATTAGGGTTGAAACTACCCTCTTATCATGCCTTATAGAGACACTACTAGGGATCCCCAAACACCTTAAATTAGAATGGTGTATTAGGGTCATAAATGCCCTATTATCTTGCTATATATAAACACTAATAGAGTGCTCAAAACACCTTTAATTGGAGTGTTGTACTAGGGTTGTAAATTCCCTATTATCTTTCCATCTGGAGATACTACAAGACTGCTCTAAATAGCTTCAATTCGAGTGTTTTATTAGAGATGTAAATGGCCTATTATCGTGCAATCTAGAGTCACAACTAGAGTGCTCCAAACACATTCAATTGGAGACTTGTATTCGGGTTGCACATGCCATATTATTTTGCCATATAGAGACATTACTAGGATGATCCAAGCACCTTCATTTGGAATATTGTATTAGGGTTGTAAATGCCTTATAACCTTGCCATATAGAAACATGACGAGAGTGCTCCAAACACCTTCAATTGGATTCTTGTATTAGGGTTGCAACTACCATCTTATCTTGCAATTTAGAGACACTCCTAGAGTACTCCAAACACCTTCAATTGGAGTATTGTATTAGGGTTGTAAATGCCTTATTATCTTGCCATATGGAGACACCATTGGAGTGCTCCAAACACGTTCCATTGGAGTGTTGAATTAAGGTGGTAAATGCCCTATTTTCTTTCCATCTGGAGACAATACTAGAGTGCTCCAAACACCTTCAGTTGGAGTGTTGTATTAGGCTTGTACATACCCTATTATCTTGCCATATAGATACACTACTGGAGTGGCCCTCACCATCTTTTGGAGCGTTGTATTAGGGTTGTAAATGCCCTATTATTTTGCCATATGGAGACTACTGGAGTGCTCCAAACACCTTCAATTGGAGTGTTGTATTAGGGTTGTAAATGTCATATTATCTTGCCATATGGAGACACTACTGGAGTGCTCCAAACACCTTCTATTGGAGTGTTGAATTAGGGTTGTAAATGCCATATTTTCTTTTCATCTGGAGACACTACTCGAGTGCTCCAAACACCTTTAGTTGAAGTGTGGCATTAGGGTTGTACATGCCCTATTATCTTGCCATATAGATACACTACTGGAGTGGCCCTCACACCATCTTTTGGAGTGTTGTATTAGGTTTGTAAATGCCCTATTATCTTGCCATATACTACTGGAGTGCTCCAAACACCTTCTATTGGAGTGTTGAATTAGGGTTGTAAATGCCATATTTTCCTTCCATCTAGAGACACTACTAGAGTGCTCCAAACACCTTTAGTTGGAGTGTGGCATTAGGGTTGTACATGCCCTATTATCTTTCCATATAGATACACTACTGGAGTGGCCCTCACACCATCTTTTGGAGTGTTGTATTAGGGTTGTAAATGCCCTATTATCTTGCCATATGGAGACACTACTGGAGTGCTCCAAATACCTTCAATTGGAGTGTTGTATTAGGGTTGTAAATGTCCTATTATCTTGCCATATGGAGACACTACTGGAGTGCTCCAAACACCTTCTATTGGAGTGTTGTATTAGGTTTGTAAATGCCATATTTTCCTTCCATCTGGAGACACTACTAGAGTGCTCCAAACACCTTTAGTTGGAGTGTGGCATTAGGGTTGTACATGCCCTATTATCTTGCCATATAGATACACTACTGGAGTGGCCCTCACACCATCTTTTGGAGTGTTGTATTAGAGTTGTAAATGCCCTATTATCTTGCCATATGGAGACACTACTGGAGTGCTCCATACCTTCAATTGGAGTGTTGTATTAGGGTTGTAAATGCCCTATTTTCTTTCCATCTGGAGACACTACTCTGCTCCAAACACCTTCAGTTGGAGTGTTGTATTAGGGTTGTAAATGCCCTATTATCTTGTCACATAAGGACACTGCTAGGTTGCTCCAAACACCTTCAATTAGAGTGTTGTGTTAGGGTTGTAAATACCTTATTATCTTGCCATCTAGAGAAATTACTAGTCCACTCAAAACACCTTCAATTGGAGTGTTGTGCTAGAGTTGTAAATGTCCTATTATCTTGCAATATAGATACACTACTGGAGTGCCTCTAACACCCTCATACAACACTCTAATTGGAGTGTTGTATTAGGGTTACAACTACCCGCTTATCTTGCCATATAGAGACACCACTAGGGTGCTCCAAACACGTTCAATTATAATGTTGATTTTGGGTTATAAATGCCCTATTATCTTGTCATATAGAAACACAACTAGAGTGCTCCAAACGCCTGGGCTGTTGTACTAGGGTTGTAAATGTCCTATTATCATGCCATCTTTAGACAGTACTAGAGTGCTCCAAACACCATCAATTAGAGTGTTGTATTAGGATTGTAAATACCCTATTATCTTTCCATATAGAGACACTACTAAAGTGCTCTATACATGTTGAATTGTGGTGTTGTATTAGGGTTGCAAATGCTCTATTATCTTTCCATCTGGAGATACTACTAGACTGCTCTAAATAGCTTCAATTCGAGTGTTTTATTAGAGATGTAAATGCCCTATTATCGTGCAATCTAGAGTCACAACTAGAGTGCTCCAAACACATTCAATTGGAGACTTGTATTTGGGTTGCAAATGCCTTATTATTTTGCCATATAGAGACACTACTAGGATGGTCCAAAAACCTTTATTATTATGCTTGTAAATGCCTTATTATCTTGCCATATAGAGACACTACTAGGATGGTCCAAAAACCTTTATTATTATGCTTGTAAATGCCTTATTATCTTGCCATATAGAAACATGACTAGAGTGCTCCAAGCCCCCTCAATTGGATTCTTATATTAGGGTTGTAACTACCCTCTTATCTAGCCATAGTGAGACCATACTGGTGTGGTCCAAACACCTTCAATTGAAGTGTTGTATTAGGGCTACAACGACCCTTTTATCTTGCCATATAGAGACACTCCTAGAGTGCTCCGAAGGCCTTGAATAGGTGTGTTTGTATTAGGGTTGTAAATGCCCTATTATCTTGTCATATAGAGACACCACAATAGTACTCCAAACACCTTCAATTGGAGTGTTGTATTAGGGTTGTAAATGCTCTATTATCTTGCCATATGGAGACACTACTGGAGTGCTCCAAACACCTTCCATTAGAGTGTTGAATTAGGGTTGTAAATGCCCTATTTTCTTTCCATCTGGAGACACTACTAGAGTGCTCCAACCACTTTTAGTTGGAGTATTGTATTAGGGTTGTACATGCCCTATTATCTTGCCATATAGATACACTACTGGAGTGCCCCTCACACCATCTTTTGGAGCATTGTAGGGTTGTAAATGTTCTATTATCTTGCTATATGGAGACACTACTGGAGTGCTCCAAACACCTTCCATTGGAGTGTTCAATTAGGGTTGTAAATGCCCTATTTTCTTTCCATCTGGAGACACTACTAGAGTGCTCCAAACACCTTTAGTTGGAGTGCTGTTTTAGGGTTGTAAATGCCGTATTATCTTGTCACATAAGGACACTACTAGGTTGTTCCAAACACCTTCAATTGGAATGTTGTGTTAGGGTTGTAAATGCCTTATTATCTTTCGATCTAGAGAAACTACTAGAGCGCTCCAAATACCTTCAATTGGTGTGCTGTGTTAGAGTTGTAAATGTCATATTATCTTGCCATATAGATACACTAATGGAGTGCCTCTAACACCTTCAATTGGAGTATTGTATTAGGATTACAACTACCCGCTTATTTTGCCATATAGAGACACTACTAGGGTGATCCAAACACGTTCAATTATAATGTTGTTTTTGGGTTGTAAATGCCCTATTCTCTTGCCATATAGAAACACAACTAGAATGCTCCAAAGATCTTCAATTGGGGTATTGTACTAGGGTTGTAAATGTCCTATGATCTTGCCATCTGGAGACAGTACTAGAGTTGCTCCAAACACCATCAATTAGAGTGTTGTATTAGGGTTGTAAATGCCCTATTATCTTGCCATATAAAGACAGTACTAAAGTGCTCTATACATGTTGAATTGTGGTGTTGTATTAGGGTTGCAAATGCCCTATTATCTTGTCATCTGGAGACACTACTAGAGTGGTCCAAACACCTTCAATTGGAGTGTTTTATTAGGGTTGTAAATGACCTTCAATTGGAGTGTTTTATTAGAGTTACAACAATTCTGTTATCTTGCCATATAGTGACACCACTAGGGTGCTCCAAACACCTTCAATTGGAGTGTTGTATTAAGATTGTAAATGCCATATTATATTACCATATAGAGACACTACTGGAGTGCTTCAAACGCCTTCAATTGGAGTATATTTTTAGGGTTGTAAATAGCTTATTATCTTTCCATATAGAAACACTACTAGAGTGCTCGAAACACCATCAATTGGAGGGTTTTATTAGAGTTACAACAACCCTCTTATCTTGCCATATAGGAACACTACTAGGGTGTTCCAAACACCTTCGATTGGTGTGTTGTATTTAGGTTGTAAATACCCTATTATCTTGCCATCTGGAGACACTACTAGAGTGCTCCATAATCCCTCAATTGGAGGGTTGTAATAGGGTTGAAAATGCCCTATTATCTTGTATTCTAGAGACAATACTAGAGTTCTCCAAACACCTTTATTTGGAGTGTTTTATTAGGGTTGTAAATGCCTTATTATCTGGCCATATAGGGACACTACTAGAGTAGTCCAAATACATTCAATTGGAGTGTTTTATTAGGGTTACAATAACCCTCTTATCTTGTTATATAGAGACACTACTAGGGTGCTCCAAACACCTTTAATTGGAGAAGGGCTGGGAAAGATTGCTCAATCTCGCAACTCAATCATTAATGGCTCGCTTTAAATCGCTCATTTACAACTCGAGTCAGTTCCAACTCGAATTGGCTGACTCGTTTAATAAATGAGCTGAGTTCGAGCTTAGCCCAACTCGCTCATTTATAACTCGAGTTACATAGCATCGGCCACAATAAATCCCAATCCAGACCTAAAACCAAAATACCAAATCCCTCAGACCCTCACGCACCCAAATCAAAATCTTGCCAATGTGCGAAACACTAAACCCTTGACATTTAATATGTCTCTCTCTCTCATTCTCACGCTAACCCTAACCCAGCCCAAGCCCTCGTTTCGTCGACCTATCCACCATCTGCCGTTCATTTCGGCGACCCATTCGCTCTCTGTCTCTCACTACCAGAGCCGTGCACGACGGGACTAGCACAGCGATTGCCTTGCTGCTTCTCTGTTAAGGTACTGTACCGGTGTTCACTTATAGTTTGCATTAGTTTGTGACATATTTCTCTAAAAGAGTAGTTCATCACTTATTTATTTTAGTATCTTGAAAAAATGAGGCTCTGTTGCGCGTAGTCGCTTACTGTTTTGTATTTTTTTAAATAGAATTTGTTTGTCTATGACAATCCGTAGGATACCCATTTTAGGAAATCTGAAATTGCCTAATGCATTTTTCATGCTAACTGTTACAAAATTTGTAGAGCAAGGATAACAATCAAAGGCTTGCGCAAAGAAACCAGTTTTAATTTTTTGACTGTCTGTGAAAAATAGGTGAAAGCAACTATTCATTGTAAACGAGTTGCGAGTCAACTCGAGTTGATAACGAGCTGAGTTTGTGACATTTCGAAAAATTGAGTCATTATTAATTATGTTCACAATTATTTTTCATAATATAATAAAGGTTATAATTTCTTTTGAGAACATATATTAGTTATAATCATATTACTTTAAAAAAAAAATACAAACATATAATCGTATAGTTATTATTTTTTTCTTTTATACATTCTAAATTATTGATTTGACTAACTTTATTTCTATTTTTTTATTTGATTTTTAGGTCATTAATTTGTGTATTTAATTATATTAATTTGACTGTTTTATTAGGGTTACAACTACTAGGGTGCAACAAACACCTTCAATTAGAATGTTGTGTTAAGGTTGTAAATGCCCTATCTTCCCATATAGAGACACTCCTAGAGTGCTTAAAACACCTTTAATTGGAGTGTTGTATTAGGGTTGTAAATGCCCTATTTTCTTGCAATCTGGAGACACTACTATAGCACTCCAAACACCTTCAATTGGAGTGTTGTATTAGGGTTGTAAATGCTCTATTAACTTGCCATCTAGAGAAACTACTACAGTGCTCCAAACACCTTCAATTGGAGTGTTGTGTTAGGGTTGTCAATGCCTTATTATCTTGCCATATAGATACACTACTAGGGTGCACCAAACACCTTCCATTAGAATGTTGTATTAGGGTTGGAAATGCCCTATTATCTTGCCATATAAAAACACGACTAGAGTGCTCCAAACACCTTCAATTGGAGTGTTGTAATAGGGTTGTAAATACCCTATTATCTTGCAATCTGGAGACAGTAGTAGAGTGCTCCAAACACCATCAATTGAAGTATTGTATTAGGGTATTAAGTGCCCTCACTTCTGGAGTGCTCCAAACACCTTTTATTGGAGTGTTTTATTAGTGTTGTAAATGCCCTATTATCTTTCCGTATAGAGACACTACTAGAGTGGTCCAAATACCATGAATTGGTGTTTTATTATGGTTACAACAACCCTCTAAAATTCTCATATACAGACACTACTTGGATGCTCCAAACACGTTCAAATGGAGTGTTTTGTTAGGGTTACAACAACCATCTTATCTTGCCATATAGGGACACTACTAGGGTGCTCCAAACACCTTCAATTGGAGTTGTTGTATTTGGGTTGTAAATGTTGTATTATTATGCCATATAGAGATTCTACTAATGTGCTTGAAATACCTTCAATTTTATTTTCTTGCCATATAGTAGAGTGCTCCAAATACATTTAATTGGAGTGTTGTATTAGGGTTGCAAATGCCATATTATCTTTCAATCTTGAGACACTACTGGAGTGCCCCGAACACCTTCAATTGGAGTGTTGTATTTGGGTTATAAATACCCTAGTATGTTGCAATCTGGAGACACTACTAGTGTTCTCCAAACAACTTCAATTGGACTATTGTATTCGGGTTGCAAATGCCCTATTCTCTTGCCATATAGAGACACTACTAGAGTGCTCCGAATACCTTCAATGAGAGTGTTGTATTAGGGTTATAAATGCCCCATTATCTTGCTATATAGTAGAGTGCTCCAAACACCTTCAATGAGAGTGTTATATTAGGGTTGTGAATACCTTATTATCTTGCATTCTGGAGACACTATTGTAGTGCCTCAAACACCTTCAATTGGAGTGTTGTATTAGGGTTGTAAATGCCCCCATTATGTTGCCATCGGGAGACACAACTAGAGTGCTCCAAATACTTTAAATTCGAGTGTTTTATTAGGGTTACAACAACCCTCTTATATTGCCATATAGGGACACTACTAGGGTGCTCCAAACACCTTCAATTGGAGTGTTGTATTTGGGTTGTAAATGCCGAATTATCTTGCCATACCACACTACTAAAGTGCTCCAAACACCTTCAACATGAGTGTTGTATTAGGGTTATAAATGCCCTATTATCTTGCCATATAGTTACACTACTAGAGTGCCCCTAACACCTTCAATTGGAGTGCTGTATTTGGGTTGCAACTACCCTCTTATCTTGTCATATAGAGAAACTACTAGGGTGCTCCAAACACCTTCCATTAGAATGTTGTGTTGCCCTATTATCTTGCCATATAAAAACACGATTAGAGTGCTCCAAGCACCTTCAATTGGAGTGTTGTACTAGGGCTGTAAATGCCCTATTATTTTGCAATATGGAGACAGTAGTAGAGTGCTCTAAACACCAGCAATTGGAGTATTGTATTAGGGTTGTAAATGCCCTATTATCTTGCCATATCAAGACACTACTGGAGTGCCACTAACACCTTCAATTGGAGTATTGTATGAGGGTTGTAAATGCCTATTATCTTGCCATCTAGAGACACTACAAGATCACCCCAAATAACTTCAATTGGAGTGTTGTACTAGGGTTGTAAATGTCATATTATCATGCCATCTGGAGACCCAACTAGAGTGCTCATCTAGAGACACAACTAGAGTGCTCCAAATACTTTCAATTGGAGTGTTTTATTAGGGTTACAACAACCCTCTTATATTGTCATATAGGGACACTACTAGGATGCTCCAAACACCTTCCATTGCAGTGTTGTATTTGGGTTGTAAATACCGCATTATCTTGCAATATAGAGACACTACTAAAGTGCTCCAAACACCTTCAATAGGAGTGTTGTATTAGGGTTATAAATGCTCTATTATCTTGACATATTGATACAACACTACAGTGCACCTAACACCTTCAATTGGAGTGTATTTGGGTTGCAACTACCCTCTTATCTTGCCATATAGAGACACTACTAGGGTGCACCAAACACCTTCAATTAGAATGTTGTATTAGGGTTGAAAATGCTCTATTATCTTGCCATATAAAAACATGACTAGAGTGCTCCAAACACCTTCAATTGGAGTGTTGTACTAGGGTTGTAAATGCCCTATTATCTTGCAATCTGGAGACAGTAGTAGAGTGCTCGAAACACCATCAATTGGAGTATTGTATTAGGGTTTTAAGTGCCCTATTATATTGCCATATACAGACGATTCTGGAGTGCTCCAAAGACCTTTTATTGGAGTGTTTTCTTAGTGTTGTAAATGCTCTATTATCTTTCCGTATAGAGATACTACTAGAGTGGTTCAAATACCTTCAATTGGAGTGTTTTATTATGGTTACAACAACCCTATTAAATTTTCATATACAGACACTACTTGGATGCTCCAAACACGTTCAATTGGAGTATTTTGTTAGGGTTGTAAGTGCCCTATTATCTTGCCATCTAAGGACACTACTAGAGTGCTCCAAACACCTTCTTCAATTGGAGTGTTGTATTTGCGTTGTAAATGCCATATAGAGATTCTACTAGTGTGCTCGAAATACCTTCAATTGGAATGTTGTATTTGGGTTGTAAATATCCTATTTTCTTGCCATATAGTAGAGTGCTCCAACCACCTTTAATTAGAGTGTTGTATTAGGGTTGTAAATGTCATATTATCTTTCAATCTTGAGACACTACTGGAGTGTCCCGAACACCTTCAATTCGACTGTTGTATTAGGGTTGTAAATGTCCTATTCTCTTGCCATATAGAGACACTATTGGATCGCCCCAAATACCTTCAACTGGAGTGTTGTATTAGGGTTGTAAATGCCCTATTATCTTGCCATCTGGAGACACAACTAGAGTGCTCCAAACACCTTCAATTGGAGTGTTGTATTAGGGTCGTAAAAACCCTATTTTCTTGCCATATAGTAGAGTGCTCGGAACACCTTCAATTGGAGTGTTGTATTAGGGTGGTACATGACCTATTATCTTGCAATCTTGAGACACTATTGTAGTGCCCCAAACACCTTCAATTGGAGTGTTGTATTAGGGTTGTAAATGCCCCGTTATGTTGCCATCTAGAGACACAAATAGAGTGCTCCAAATACTTTAAATTCAAGTGTTTTTTTAGGGTTACAACAACCCTTATATTGCCATATAGGGACACTACTAGGGTGCTCCAAACACCTTCAATTGCAGTGTTGTATTTGGGTTGTAAATGCCGCATTATCTTGCCATATAGAGACACTACTAGAGTGCTCCAAACACCTTCAATAGGAGTGTTTTATTAGGGTTATAAATGCCCTATTATCTTGCCATATAGATACACTACCAGAGTGCCCCTAACACCTTCATTTAGAGTGTTGTATTTGGGTTGCAACTACCCTCTTATCTTGTCATATTGAGACACAACAAGGGTGCTCCAAACACCTTCAATTAGAATGTTGTGTTTGGGATGAAAATGCCCTATTATCTTGCCATATAAAAATACGATTAGAGTGCTTCAAACACCATCAATTGGAGTGTTGTACTAGGGTTGTAAATGCCCTATTATTTTACCATATCAAGACAATACTGGAGTGCCCCTAACACCTTCAATTGGAGTGTTGTTTGAGGGTTGTGAATGCTTATTATCTTACCATCTAGAGACACTACAAGATCTCTGCAAATACCTTCAATTGGAGTGTTGTATTAGGGTTGTAAATGCCCTATTATCATGCCATCTTGAGACCCAACTAGAGTGCTCCAAGTACTTTCAATTGGAGTGTTTTAATAGGATTACAACAACCCTCTTATATTGTCATATAGGGACACTACTAGGGTGCTCCAAACACCTTCCATTGCAGTGTTTTATTTGGGTTGTAAATGCCGCATTATCTTGCCATATAGAGAGACTACTAGAGTGCTCCAAACACATTCAATAGGAGTGTTGTATTAGGGTTATATATGACCTATTATCTTGCCATATTGATACACCACTAGAGTGCTCCTAACACCTTCAATTGGAGTGTTGTATTTGTGTTACAACTACCCTCTTATCTTGCCATATAAAAACACGACTAGAGTGCTCCAAACACCTTCAATTGGAGTGTTGTAATAGGGTTGTAAATACTCTATTATCTTGCAATCTGGAGACAGTAGAAGAGTGCTTCAAACACAATCAATTGGTGTATTGTATTAGGGTTGTAAGTACCCGATTATATTACCATATAGAGACACTTCTGGAGTGGTTCAATCACCTTCAATTGGAGTGTAGTATTAGGGTTGTAAATGCCCTATTATTTCGCAATCTGGAGGCAATACTAGAGTGCTCTATTCACCTTCTATTGGAGTGGTTTATTAGTGTTGTAAATGCCCCATTATCTTTCCATATAGAGACACATCTAGACTGTTCGAAATACCTTCAATTGGAGTGTTTTAATATGGTTACAACAACCCTCTCAAATTGTAATATACAGACACTACTTGGATGCTCCAAACACGTTCAATTGGAGTATTTTGTTAGGGTTGAAAATGCCCTATTATCTTGCCATATAGAGATTCTACTAGAGTGCTCCAAACACATTCAATTGGAGTGTTGTATTTGGATTATAAATGCCCTAGTATGTTGTAATCTGGAGACACTACTATTGTTCTCCAAACAACTTCAATTGGACTATTGTATTCGGGTTGCAAATGCCCTATTATCTTGCCATATAGAGACACTACTTGAGTGCTCTGAATACCTTCAATTAGAGTGTTGTATTAGGGTTATAAATGCCCTATTATATTGCTATATTGTAGAGTGCTCCAAACACCTTCAATGGGAGTGTTATATTAGGGTTGTGAATACCCTATTATATTGCAATCTGGAGACACCACTAGAGTGACCTTCAATTGGAGTGTTATATTAGGGTTGTAAATACCCTATTAACTTGTTATATAGAGACACTACTAGAGTGCTCCTATCATCTTCAATCGGAGTGTTATATTTGGGTTGTAACAATTGTATTATCTTGCCATATTAGGACACAACTAGAGCGCTCCAAACACCTTCATTTGGAGTGTTGTATTAGGGTTGTAAATGCCCTATTATCTTTCCAATTAGGGACACTACTAGAGTGCTCTAAGTACCTTTTATTGTAGTGTTTTATTAGGGCTACAACAACCCTCTTATCTTGCCATATGTAGACACAACTGGAATGCCCCAAATATCTTCAATAGGAGTGTTGTATTAGAGTTGTAAATGCCCTATTATTTTGCCATATAGAGAAACTACTAGAGTGCTCCAAAGACCTTCAATTTGAGTGTTGTATTTGGGTTATAAATGCCCTATTATCTTGCCATATCGAGACACTACTGGAGTGCTCCAAACAACATCATTTGGAGTGTTGAATTAGGGTTGGAAATGCCCTATTTCCTTGCCATCTGGAGACACTACTAGAGTGATCCAAACACCTTCAATTGGACTGTTGTATTAGGGTTGTAAATGCCTTATTATCTTGCCATTTAGAGAAACTACTAGAGTGCTCCAAACACCTTTAATTGGAGTGTTCTATTAGGGTTGTAAATGCCCTATTATCTTGCCATATAGATACACTACTGTAGTGCCCCTAAAACCTTCATTTAGATTGTTTTATGAGGGTTGTAAATACCCTATTATCTTATCATATAGAGACACTACTAGAGTGCTCCAAACACCTTCAATTGGCATGTTGTATTTGGGCTGTAAATGTCATATTATCTTGCCATATAGGGACACAACTAGAGTGCTCCAAACACCATCATTTGGAGTGTTGTATTAAGGTTCTAAATGCCCTATTATCTTGTAATTTGGAGACACTACTAGAGTGCTTTAAACACCTTCAATTGGAGTGTCGTATTAGGGTTGTAAATGCCATATCATCTTGGATTCTGGAGACAATACTGGAGTGCTCCAAACACCTTCCATTGGAGTGCCGAATTAGGGTGGTAAGTGCCCTATTTTCTTGCCATCTGGAGACAATACTGGAGTGCTCTAAACACCTTCAATTGGATTGTTGGGCTATCGTTGTAAATGCCCTATTATCTTGTCATATAGATACACTACTGGAGTGCCCCTAACACCTTCAATTGGAGTGTTGTATTAGGGTTGCAACTACCCTCTTATCATGCCTTATAGAGACACTACTACGGTGCCCCAAACACCTTCAATTAGAATCTTGTATTAGGGTCGTAAATGCCCTATTATGTTGCCATATATAAACACTACTAGAGTGATCAAAACACCTTCAATTGGATTGTTGTACTAGGGTTGTAAATGCCCTATTATCTTGCCATCTGGGGATACTACTAGACTGCTCCAAATAGCTTCAATTGGAGTGTTTTATTAGAGATGTAAATGCCCTATTATCTTGCCATATAGAGACACTACTAGAGTGCTCCAAACACCTTAAATTATAGTATTGTATTTGTGTTGTAAATTCCTTATTATATTGCAATATAGTAGAGTGATCCAAACACATTTAATTGCAGACTTGTATTCGGGTTGCAAATGCCTTATTATTTTGCCATATAGAGAGACTACTAGGATGGTCCAAAAACCTTCATTTGGAGTGTTGTATTAGGGTTGTAAATGCCTTATTATCTTGCCATATAGAAACATCACTAGAGTGCTCCAAACCCCTTCAATTGGATTCTTGTATTAGGATTGCAACTACCCTTTTATCTTGCCATAGAGAGACTACTAGTGTGGTCCAAACACCTTCAATCGGAGTGTTGTATTAGGGCTACAACATCCCTCTTATCTTGCCATATAGAGACACTCCTAGAATACTCCAAACACCTTCAATTGGAGTATTGTATTAAGGTTGTAAATGTCTTATTATCTTGCCATATGGAGACACTACTGGAGTGCTCCAAACACCTTCCATTGGAGTGTTGAATTATGGTTGTAAATGCCCTATTTTCTTTCCATCTGAAGACACTACTAGAGTGCTCCAAACACCTTCAGTTGGAGTGTTGTATTAGGGTTGTACATACCCTATTATCTTGCGATATAGAGATACACTACTGGAGTGCCCCTCGACCACCTTTTGGAGCATTGTATTAGGGTTGTAAATGCCCTATTTTCTTGCTAGATGGAGACACTACTGGAGTGTTCCAAACACCTTCCATTGGAGTGTTGAATTAGGGTTGTAAATGCCTTATTTTCTTTCCATCTGGAAACACTACTAGAGTGCTCCACCTTCAATTAGAGTGTTGTATTAGGGTTGTAAATGCCCTATTATCTTTCCAGTTAGAGACACTACTAGAGTGCTCCAAGTATCTTTAATTGTAGTGTTTTATTAGGGCTACAACAACCCTCTTATCTTGCCATATAGAAACATTACTAGAGTGCTCCAAACATCTATAATAGGAGTGTTGTATTAAGGTTGTAAATGCCCTATTATTTTGCCATATAGCAACACTACCAGAGTAACACTAATACCTTTAATTGGAGTGTTGTATTAGGGTTGCAACTACCCGCTTTTCTTGCCATATAGAGACACTACTAGGGTGCTCCAAACACGTTCAATTATAATATTGTTTTTGGATTGTAAATGCCCTATTATCTTGCCATATAGAAACACAACTATTGTGCTCGAAACACCTTCAATTGGGGTGTTGTACTAGGGTTGTAAATGTCCTATGATCCTGCCATCTGGAGATAGTACTAGATTGCTCCAAACACCATCAATTAGAGTGTTGTATTAGGGTTGTAAATGCCCTATTATCTTGCCATATAGAGACACTACTAAAGTGCTCTATACATGTTGTTTTGTGGTGTTGTATTAGGGTTGCAAATGCCCTATTATCTTGTCGTCTGCAGACACTACTAGAGTGGTCCAAACACCTTCAATTAGAGTATTTTATTAGGGTTGTAAATGCCCTATTATCTTGCTATATAGAATCACTACTGGAGTACTCCAAATAACTTCAATTGGAGTATTTTAGTAGAGTTACAACAACCCTCTTATCTTGCCATATAGGGACACTACTATGGTGCTCCAAACACCTTCAATTGGAGTGTTGTGTTAGGATTGTAAATACCCTATTATCTTGCATTCTGGAGACACTACTAGAGTGCTTTAAACACCTTCCACTGGAGTGTTGTATTAGAGTTGTAAATGCCCTATTATCTTGCCATATAGAGAGACTACTGGAGTGCTCCAAACTCCTTCAATTGGAGTGTTGTACTAGGGTTGTAAATGCCCTATTATCTTGCCATGTCGAGAAACTACTGGAGTGCTCCAAACACATTTAATTGGAGTGTTGTATTAAGATTGTAAATGCCATATTATATTGCCATATAGAGACACTACTGGAGTGCTTCAAGCGCCTTCAATTAGAGTGTGTTATTAGGGTTGTAAATGCCCTATTATCTTGTAATATGGAAACAATACTAGAGTGCTCCAAACTCCTTCAATGGGAGTGTTGTATTAGGGTTGTAAATGTCCTATTATCTTGCCATCTAGAGATACTACTAAAGTTCTCCAAACACCTTCAATTGGAGTGTTGTACTAGGGTTGTAAATGCTATATTATCTTGCTATATCGAAAAACTACTGGAGTGCTCCAAACACATTCAATTGGAGTGTTGTATTAAGATTGTAAATGCCCTATTATAGTGCCATATAGAAACACTACTAGAGTGCTTCAAGCGCCTTCAATTGGAGTGTGTTATTAGGGTTGTAAAATGGGTTATTATCTTGCCATCTGGAAACACTGCTAGAGTGCTCCAAATACCTTCAATTGAAGGGTTTTATTAGAGTTACAACAACCCTATTATCTTGCTATATAGGGACACTACTAGGATGCTCGAAACACCTTCGATTGGTGTGTTGTATTTAGGTTGTAAATACCCTATTATCTTGCCATCTGGAGACACTACTAGAGTGCTCCATAATCCGTTAATTGGATGGTTGTATTAGGGTTGAAAATGCCCTATTATCTTGTATTCTGGAGACAATACTAGAGTGCTCCAAAACACCTTTATTTGGAGTGTTTTATTGGGGTTGTAAATGTCCTATTATCTTGCCATATGGGGATACTACTAGAGTGGTCCAAATACCTTCAATTGGAGTGTTTTATTAGGGTTACAATAACCCTCTTATCTTGTCATATAAAGAGACTACTAGGGTGCTCCAAACACCTTTAATTGGAGTAGGGCTGGGCAAAATTGCTCGATCTCGCAACTCACTCATGAATGGCTCGCTTTAACTCGCTTATTTATAACTCGAGTCAGTTCCAACTCGAGTCAGTCGCAAGGACCAATCATCTGGTCAAGTAGAACCAGCATATTGGATATTTTTAATTATATTGCTACCGATTAGAGGGATTTGATCAAAGAGGCCGCTGATTATACACAAGAAATTAAAGTGAATATCTAAAACCAATCAAAGCCAAACCTGACGGGTTGTTCAAAATGAATGATAAGAATTTTTATTACCTGCATGGCAAAGACAGCAGCAATGAAGGAGCCACGAGTTTTCTTGTTGGCATACTCAGACGTAATGGTAGCCGAGAGAGGATAATCGCCACCAACACCAAATCCTAACCAGAAGCGGAAGAAGCATAGTGTTGTAATGACACCTTTCGGCTGGTGGCTGAAAGAGAGGCCTGACGCAATGGAGCAAATGACCATCATAATCAGTGTGAAACCGTACACACTTTTCCTGCCCAGCTTATCACCAAGCCACAAGAATAATAACTGGCCTGAAAGGGTCCCACAAAGGGCCACACCAGTTACAGCAGCAGACACATTTGGTGGGAGGGTTCCCGGATTTTTGTAGCTGGGATCCGTATAATAGAGACGGCCAATAAGCTTGGCGACAATTGAAATAACAAAAAGATCATATGCGTCAGTGAAAAATCCCATGCCAGCAATAACAATTGCCAGAAAATGGTATCCTTGTGTCTTGGCCTTGTCAAGCTTGTCCAAAACTGCTAGCTGTTGGCGCGCCATTTTTGCTGATTGTTTTGAACTGCCTTGCTCCTCTTCTTGTTTTTAATTATCTTACTGTAATGAAAAAAAACGTAAGTTATGCATTTTTCTAGTTATCAATATACTTAGATAAACTGCAAAATAAATTTTATATATAAATATATATATATAGAGACTAATGTGCATTCGAATGTATATGGGCCAAAATACATACGGTTCAAATTCAACTTTTCAAAATCTAAACGGTCGATCTGAACCGTTCATCTTGTTCTCCATATTAATATGTGCTTGGAGACCAAATTTTATATTTTTCTGAATATTTTTACTATTTATTAAGTATTTTACAAAATTGTTGATCGGTAGCTTAACAAAACAGTAAAATCAGCAGCTACCGTTGGATCAACAATTTTGTAAAATACTTAATAAATAGTAAAAAAATTCATAAAAATGTAAAAAAATTTCTCTAAGCACATATAAATATGAAGAACAAGATAAACGGTTCGGATCGACCGTTTGAATTTTGAAAAGTCGAATTTGGATCATATGTATTTCGGCTCGTATACATTTGAAAAACAATATTATAACTCGAGTTACATAGCATCGGCCACAGTAAATCCCAATATAGACCTAAAACCAAAATACCAAATCCCTCATACCCTCACACACCCAAATCAAAATCTTGCCAATGTGCCAAACACTAAACCCTAGACATTTAATATGTCTCTTTCTCTCATTCTCACGCTAACCCTAACCCAGCCCAAGCCCTCATTTCGTCGACCTATCCACCGTCCGCCGTCCATTTCGACGACCCATTTACTCTCTGTCTCTCACTACCAGAGCCGTGCACGACAGGACCAGCACAGCGATCACCTTGCTGCTTCTCTGTGAAAGTACTGTACCGGTGTTCGCTTATAGTTTGCATTACTTTGTGACATATTTCTCTAGAAGAGTAGTTCATTGCTTATTTATTTTAGTATCTTGAAAAGTTTAAGGCTCTATTGTCCGTAGTCGCTTACTATTTTGTATTTTCTTTTAAATAGAATTTGTTTGTCTATGACAATCCGCAAGATACTCATTTTAGGAAATATGAAATTGCCTAATGCATTTTTCATGCTAACTATTACAAAATTTGCAGAGAAAGGATAGCAATCAAAGGCTTGCGCAAAGAAACCAGTTTTAATTTTTTGTGTGTATGTGAAAAAATGGTGAAATCAACTATTCATTGTAAACGAGTTGCGAGTCAACTTGAGTTGATAACGAGCTGAGTTTGTAACATTCCGAAAAATTGAGTCATTATTAATTATGTTCACAATTTTTTTTCATAATATAATAAAGGTTATAATTTCTTTTGAGAACATATATTAGTTATAATCATATTACTTTAAAAAAAAAATACAAACATATAATCGTATAGTTATTATTTTTTTCTTTTATACATTCTAAAGGGTAAATTTCGCTGTAGGTCACTAATCTTTGTTATTTGTCACGAATTGGTCACTCAAGTTTGATTTGTCCCTTTTGAGAAACTCAACTTTTTTATTTGTCCCAATCAAGTCCCTCTACACTTTTCCATCCAAAATTTTAACGAAATATTACTATTCCGTCCAAAAAATTAACGGAATATACTCATTCCATCTAAAATATTAACGGAATGAGCATATTACATCCAAAATACTGACGGAACTAGTATATTCCGTTAAAATTTTGGATGAAAAAAATAGAGGGACTTGATTGGGACAAATAACAAAGTTGAGTGACTCAAAAGGAACAAATCAAACTTGAGTGATTAATTCGTGACAAATAACAAAGTTTAGTGACCTACAGCGAAATTTACCCCATTCTAAATTATTGATTTGACTAACTTTATTTCTATTTTTTATTTGATTCTTAGGTCATTAATTTGTGTATTTAATTATATTAATTTGATAATTTGATTTAAAAAATGCGGCAATATAGCTGAGTCCATTCTTAATTGTCCCTTTGATTTCTTCACACGATACACATTACATGTATGATAGTTACCATAATTTTTTACTAATTAAACTACTATAAATTATCCTCCATAATTTACTTTAAATATTAAATAAATAAAAGAAGGAAACGACGCCTTGTAAAAGGCATGCATGGTAACCTCCTTAATTATTTTTCCTGTCTTTCTTTTGTTTCGCTAAGATTAATTATAACTGCCTTGTTGAGTTATAAAACCCCCTCCATCCGTACCCTAGATTCACATCATTCCTCTGTCAAATTTCTTTTGGCTTTATCCTATATCTACTTAGAATATAATCTACAATTGATTTATTCGTCTTATATCATCAAAATCAACCACACCATAATCAGCCCTGAAAGTATAAATATTTTGTTTTCATATCAATTATCATATGTTCGTTTTGAACTCCTACTACATCGCAGTGATTTCGAGTTATTGTTGCAATTTGATTTGAAATGTCGAATGTTTCACTAATAAGGTAACCGGACTTCTCTATAACTGTGTTTTTGTTTTGTATGGTTGATTTGAATATTGGTGTTGTATATCGGTGTTGCATATTGGATTATGAGAAATAAATTTATTTGATTTTATTTGAAGCACATGAGATGCTAGAAGAACTTATTTAATGTAATATTGCTTGCAATTGTCATACAAGTGAGACCCGTTGTGTATTGAGCCAAGTGGTGATAGGAAAAATTTTAAATTCTCACCATATAAACATACACATGAAATTCCTACAGTGGTATCAGAGCTTTGGCTTATTTTTATGACAATTAGACTATTTAATTAGTGCTAATTTAATTGCACAAGTGTTTGGTTAACTATCTCTCAAGTTTCTTGTTCATAGATCTGTCATTTTTTGTTCTTAAGGCATTAAATTATTTTGGTACTGTTTGAATCAAGAATTTTTGTGGATCTAAAATTCTTACATTAGTTTATGATATGTAGATGGAGATTCTAAAATAAAACAGGGAGTTTAGACCGTTTTATTAAGATAAAAAAAAATAACAAAGCAAGTACAGCGCAATTTTTCCTGTGCTCAGTTTTTTTGTTTTTGTTAAGATTCAAAAATATCATATCTGAAATTTGGCTGAATGAATTTTTGTTTGCCACCTATCATTAGAAAGATAATGAAGTCTAGTTTCTGAAAAACTATATTTTGAAATACAAAAATATTACGAATTTTGTGTGAAATTAAAAATTACAGAGATAATACAATCTGTTTTTAGAAATGGAACCCGAGATGAAATGTAATTTTATCACAAACTAATACACAATTTTTTGTGTTCTTTATATTTCTAGAAAGGTTCTTAAGTCTAGTTTTCAAAAATGTATGGTTTTAATTTTAATTCGAAACACACAATCTAGGGCATATAAAATATTGACTGATATGCAGCAAACCTGTTAGTTTGTAATAATCTAGAAGTCAATAATACGATAATTTATCATAAAGCTTTGTTCATGAATTGGATGATTAATATCATTTTGTTGCCTTGAGTATTATTGAATTTATGGATCATTTCGAGTTCATGACTGAAATTGTGAAACTCCATAATATAGATAATATATACTCTTAAAAGGTCACTGACCAAGGTAATTAGCAGGAACACTAATTACCGCGATAAGGTTAGTATGTGGATTAAAAGATGGTTAAGTTTTACAAACCACCTGACACGAGATGTCATTTTAATCACATAGATACATGTTCTAGGAACATGGTATTTGACAGACCCCGAATGAAACATTAAATAGAATTGTGTTCGTGTCATTAATGTTTTTCATTCAGTGTCACGTTCTAAAGTATGAGGTATTTATCGTTCCCACTAAGAAATATGTATGTGTGATTGCTATCTACCGCTGTCCGTAAAAAGCAGTCATAACGGTAGCTTTTCCATATGTATAGCTTAGCTGAGGAAGTGATAGTTTACCAAGAATACTATTTGTCCCTCGTATCTCTATACGAGCTATAGCATCACTGGGCCCCTTGATAGAGTAAGATTATCTGCTAGCGGTATAATTACAAGAGTAATTATATTTGATAATCTGCTCAAGATCAAGAAAAGATTAAGTTAGCAAGGATGACACACATCTACCTTGAAACTAATCTGATAGCTATGAGACAGAAGAACAGACACAAGTAAATTGTTTACTGGATCGTGATATTGTACAGTACAGCATCATCTGCGTAATTGGATGGTCATGATGTGTTGCCAGATGCCACCCATGACTAACAGAAGTTAAAACAGTTTTAACTCTGTTTACCAACATAACACAGATCCTATTGGGTCACACCATATAGGAGCTACTCGGAGAATCTTACTGATTAATTATAAATTGATTATAATTAATATTAAGATGGTTATAATTAATTATACGTGTTATAATTAAATTATAAATGTTATGTAAAAATAACAAGCAAAAACATTGGTTAATTTATAAACGTGTATGACACGTTGTATAAAAGTTAACCGGTTAATTTATAAATGTGCAGGACACATTGTATAAATTATCGAAACAACAAATAACCGCAAGAAAAATATATATAATTATTCAGAATAATTATACGAATATTATTTGTGTTCGGGCCGAGGGCATTCGAGTCTTTTCAGATTCGATCTTATCCGCATGACACGTCATCGATCCTATCCAGATGACATGTCATCGATACCGAAACAAATAACCGAAAGAAAAATATATATATAATTGTTTAGAATAATTATACGAATATTATTTGTGTTCGGGCCGAGGGCATTCGGGTCTTTTCAGATTCGAGCTTATCCGCATGACACGTCATTGATCCTATCCAGATGACATGTCATCAATCCTATCCACAAGGGCAAAATGGTCATTTCACACCTATGCCACCTTGCATGTGTAGAAGCATGGAGAAGGATGTGGAAGGGTGTGGAAGGGGTATTTTGGTCATTTCACATATAGAAAGATGAGGTGTCAATGGCATATCTTGTAAATAGGCCGAACTTGGAGGGCATTTTGGTCTTTTGCAACCAAATTTAAACACTATAAATAGGGGTGGAGGGGTAGAGAGAGAAAAATATATTCACATATATACATATGCACATTCACATGTATCTTTTCGTGCAGAAACGAATCGGTATTTTCTCTCTTTCTCGGTTTCTCTCCCAAATAGTGTTTCGGTTGAGAAAAGAAAGTTATACGTAGTTGACGTATAATCTTGCGGGTTGTTGTGGAGAATATTTACGGGATCGATGAATAGTGTTTTACCGAATTTAGCGGTATGTCAGTTTTGCATATTGATGAAACTGAGCAACCGAAAATTCGTGTTTACGGGTTTTCGTCTTTTCCCCGTGAATAGTGTTTTTGCAGAATTCCGCGGTTTACGGTATTTCTGGCAGAAGAAATAAACCGCTCTCCGGTTAGTCCTGGTGGATAACCGATAGAGGCATCAGACGTCTGATGCTCCGTTCCGAGTCGATTCCTTCCCTGGTGAGGCTCTACTCGCTCGGTCTGCATTCCAACTGTGATTTGGAAACAAGGTATAAATATGTTATATTAATCTATTTAATTTGTAAGTAGATTAAAGTTTTAGAAATCAATCATGGAGTAGATCTGTAAAAGGATTAAATTGGGTTTTGATGCCAAAGGAATACTGAAGGTGGACCGCCTTGGAAAGTTTCCTGACATACCCCGTTTAATCCTGAGCTTAAGTTGGCCGTAGAAATTTTTGTTCTGCGGTCATTCCGCACCTTAAGCCTAAACGGGTTTCCGGTTAGCACCGCGCAAAACCCAACAGTGGTATCAGAGCACAAGGCTCTCCCGCTGATTGATTTTCTAAAAGTTATAACTTATGCAAATTAAGTGCATATACCGCATATCAGTTTAATTCTTACATTTGCAGCTTAAGTCCAAAACCGATTAGAAATGAGATTTTCTTGGATCGGTTCTACCGACTAAGAAAGTTAAATTAGATTTAAGCTTTCTTTATGCTTTCTTATGAAATGTAAACTTTTACATTTCTTGGATCGGTTTTCCGACCGAGAAAGATAAAATAGGATTTTATGCTTTCTTTATGTTTTCGTTTTCAAAACTTTCAACTGCGTTTGAGTATATCTAAGAATGTGATGAAGCAATAAAGTACCCAAGTAAGAACTGCTAATCTCCACCCGTAAACGACAAGGTTAATGACAAGAAAAGTCTCGGCTTTTCGTCTAACCCTCGTTTACGTGTCCTGATAGCTGGCCCAAAGGGGACTTTGTCACGTTACCAAATTACTCTATGCTTTTGAAATGGCAAAATTTAGTGTAAGTTTTTCGCCTTTTCGAAAACCTTCGGATAAGTAAAGTTCATCGAAGAATGTGATGAAGCAATAAAGTACCTGAGTAAGAGCTGTCATTTCCACACAAGAAAGAGATGGTTCTGTCTAGGAAAGATTGAGTCTAAGCGGTCCTCGTGACCCCAATCTTTCCTGGGAGCCCCTTTCACGTGTCCTAATGACTGGCCCAAAAGGAACTTTGTCACGTTACCAAATTGCTTTATGGACCGAAAAGAATATCTGATTTTAAAACATATAAATTGTTTATGTGCTTTAAATGGTATAAATAAGAACTGAGCATAGCTGCAAAATAAAGAATTGGTAACTGATAGATTATATACCCGACTTGGTCCCGTATATAAGTAAATTAGATTTACAGCTTAGAGTAAATTAGATTTACTGCTTTAAAATGAAAATGGGTAAAACTAGATTTACCGTCTTTCTAAGGAACCGTGAAATAAAACTTTCTTTGAAGAAAAATATGAATGTGGGATCACATTTGACATTGTTTCTTTCTGACTTCCTTTCCACGACTGCTTGCTGAAGCATATGAAAGAGGTCTTTTAGGAAAATGTAAATGAGATCATATTCACTATTTTTTCTGTCTGACTTCCTTTCCACGACTGCTTACTGAAGCATATGAAAGAGGTCTTTGAGGAAGATAGGAAGTGGATCACAATCGGTATTTTTCTGACAAGCAACTTTCACGTGTCCGTAACGCTGACCAAGGTCAACATTACGAACTGAAAGAAATATACGTGACTCGGTTACATATATAGGTAAATCAGATTTGCTGCTATCATATAAAAACGTATAGATTAGATTTACCGTTTTTATAAGAAACCATATAAACTACCTCTACAAGATAGACGGTAGCTAAAGTTAGTTACAAGAACTGACTGCTTAACAAAGCTAAGCGTATCAAAGAGGTACTGATAAGACATAAACTAATGGAGATCACATTCGATATTTTAGACTTCCTTTCCACGACTGCTTAATGAAGCATATGAAAGAAGTCGCTATAAAAATACGAATAGAATCACATTAGTCGTTCTTTCTGACATAAGCTAAGAAAAGAAATGGAGATCACATTCCGTATTCAAGACTTCCTTTCTATAATTGCTTAATGAAGCATATGAAAGAAGTCGCTATAAAGATACGAATAGAATCACATTAGTCGTTTTTTCTCACATACCCCTTTGGAGATTGATGGCACTGTTAAGCATAAACACCAACCCATTAAATACTAAGTAGTATGCCCTTCCCACTCTATCCTCCTCAAACCATTGTTCATTGGTTGATGATTAAACTACTCAGTAGACATCGCCTTTTACCTTTGGTGGTCGAGGGTTATGTCCGACATATCAAACCAAATAGAGTGAGGTTACTTACCGATGATTTCCAAAACAGTTTTGGGCTCGGGGCAAAGTCTTCGTTAAAAACACGTGATGTTTTAACGAAACCAAGAATCACAAGGAGATGTGATTAGCAAGTTTGCTTACCTAAGATAACTGATAACCATGATATGCATACACTGCCTTGGTTATTAGTGAAAATATGGATCTTGGTCCTACTGCAAACGGGAATAGAACAAATTTGCAGTAGGAGTTTTATTATTGAATAAAACATTACATGAACAAAGCTAAAATCTTTACTATAAACGTTGTAGAAATATGGCTAAATAAACGTCTCTCTTTACGCTCTCTATTCGAAAGGTAGACATACGTGAGAAAAAGGGAATGTATCCTAAATACACCGGTCCCTGCTGAAATAGTAGAGAGCAGCTCTGTCAGTACTCACACGCTTCGTATGACAAGCAATGATGAGAAACTGGAGAAGCTTAATTGTCCGTGGAGCCACGAGTTGGCCACGGAAGTTATCCTGAACTCATTTCCTCTCAGCTATTCGGAGTTCATTGTGAACTCCCATAAGCAAGAGTTGGATAAGAGCTTGCAGGAGCCCCAAGGGATGCTGAGGATCACTGATAAAGACATCGAGAATAGCTCTCATGTCCTCATGATCCAAGAAGGTGGGAAGAAGATCAAGAAAGCAAAAGGGAAAAACGGCTATTAAGTACAAAGGCAAAGGGAAGTTGGTTCCGGGAACGAACTCTCCCAAGATAAAGGTTTCTGCTAACTCTGACTGCTATTTTAGCAATAGCAAAGGTCACTGGAAGAGAAACTGCCCGGAGTATCTTGGAGATATGAAGTTTGAGAATGTTTCAAAAGTCTCAGTCTCAAGTATTTATGTTATTGAAATTAATGTTGCGACCTCTCTTAATGATTGGGTACTGGATACCGGATCATGTGCTCATATTTGCACGAATATGCACGCACTAAGAGAAAGTTACGCAATAAGGAAGTACAACTCCGAGTTGGAAACGGAGCACAAGTTGCAGCCGTTACAGTCGGTAGGATAGAATTGTACTTGCCTAGCGGGTTTATTCTGGAACTAGAAAATGTCTATTTTGTTCCTACCATTTCTAGAAATATCATATCAATCTTGTGTTTAGAGATGAATGGTTTCTCATTTGTTATAAAGGACAATAGATGTTCTATTTATAAAAATGAGACATATTATGGATCATCTTACTTGTTAAATGGTCTTTATATGCTAGAAATGGAAAACCCCGTGTTTAACATCAATAACAAAAGACTCAAAACGTTTCATGAAAGTATTGACTTACATGAGACATAAGTCTGAATCCTTTGACGAGTTCAAGGAATTTAAGACTAAAGTAGAAAATCAACTGAATAAAAGTATTAAGGCATTACGGTAGGACCGTGGAGGCAAATACTTGAGTTATGGTTTTCAAAACGTACTTAAAGGAATGTGAGATAGTCTCACAACTCACACCTCTAGGGACACCGCAATGATTACGGTGTTGCCAAGAAAATGAAACAAACCATGCTGGACATGATTCGTTCCATGATGAGTAACGCCACCCTTCCAAAATCATTTTGGGGACACGCACTAGATACTGCCGCACTAACGATAAATATGGTTCCATCCAAGTCAATTGAAAAGACTCCATACGAGTTATGGTTTGGGAAATCCCAAATATGTCTTATCTTAAAAATGGGGTTGCGAAGTATTTGTCAAACGTCTGACGTCTGACAAACTTGGTCCCAAATCTGACAAGTGCTTTTTCATAGGGTATCCTAAGGAAATGAAAGGATATTACTTCTATTACCAGTCCGAGAACAAATTAGTTGTTGCTCGTCATGGTATACTTTTGGAGAACGAGTTTCTTGCAAAAGGAAGTAGTGGGAGTAATGTAATACTTGAAGAAATTCAAGATACATCACACAATATAATATCTGAAACAGATCAGATAATCCCACCACTTGATACTTCGGCTGATGAGCATCTGGAAGAACCAAATCCACAAGTAGCTGTGGAAGAGGTTCTAGTCCTGAGCTCAAGTGCTTCAACACAAGTTGAAGAAGAACTAAATCCGCACACTGTTGCGGATGAAGTTCGACAGCCAGAAGAACAAGTGCTACGTAGGTCAACAAGAACAGTCCATGCACCCGAGAGGTACTTGGGACTACACGAGATCTCAGTCTATGATACTGAAGATCCTTTGACCTATGCGGAAGCAATGGATAGACCCGACTCTGATAAATGGCTGGAGGCCATGAGATCCGAAATACAGTCCATGTATGACAACACGGTCTGGAACCTAGTTGTACCACTTGATGGGGTGAAACCCATAGCTAACAAGTGGGTTTTCAAAAGGAAAACAGACATGGATGACAATATGACTATTTACAAAGCACGGCTAGTAGCGAAAAGGTTTCAAACAAATTCTGGGAATTGATGAAACTTTTTCACCCGTGGCTATGTTTAAGTCAATTCGGATACTCCTAGCAATTGCCGCATTTCATGATGATGAAATATGGCAAATGGATGTCAAAACTGCCTTCTTAAATGGAAATTTAAGAAGAGGATGTGTACATGACACAGCCTACGGGTTTTGAAGATCCAGAGAATGCTGGGAAGGTATGCAAGCTTCTTGAATCCATTTATGGATTGAAGCATGCATCACGGAGTTAGAATCTTCGATTTGGCGAAGAAGTCAAAAAGCTTGACTTCGTCAGATGCGAAGAAGAATCTTATGTGTACAGAAAAACTAGTGGGAGTGCCATCGCCTTTCTTAAATCTTATATGTAGATAACATACTCTTAATAGGAAACGATATTCCTCTATTGCAATTAGCCAAGTCTTCATTAAAGAAAAGTTTTCTCGATGAAGGACTTGGGCGAGGATGTCTAGATACTAGGCATAAAGATCTACTGAGGTAGATCAAAGAGACTTATAGGATTAAGTCAAAGCACGTACATTGACAAAGTGCTGAATAGGTTCAGCATGCAGGATTCTAAGAGAGAATTCCTGCCAATGAATCATGGTGCACTGCTTAGCAAGACTCAGTGTCCTTCGACAACTGATGAGCAAAGCACTATGAGTAGAGTACCATACGCTTCGGCTATTGGCTCTATCATAAACACCATGTTGTGCACTCGCCCTGATGTCTCGTATGCTTTGAGTATGACGAGTAGATATCAGGCTAATCTAGGCATAAAGCACTGGAATGCTGTAAAGAATATCATTAAGTTCTTGAGGAGAACTAAGGATATGTTTCTCGTCTACAACGTTATCACCTAATACGAAAGATCATAAACATCATAAGATGTTTATAATTGATTATAAAAGATATAATTAATATAAAGGTGATGTAAAGATAAGTAGAGTTGACACAGTCAGCAACACAGCTGATCCACTCACAAAATCTCTTCCTCAAGTCAAGCACTAGATGCTTAATGCTTCTATGAGTTTGGAACGCATAGAAGATTGGCTGTGAGATTTTCTCAGGATCTACGAGATCTTAGAGAATATAGAGTTTTGTATATAAGTAGGGTCTACGATGATTGACTCCTAGCTTAAGTGGGAGATTGTTAGTTTGTAATAATCTAGAAGTCAATAATACGATAATTTATCATAAAGCTTTGTTCATGAATTGGATGATTAATATCATTTTGTTGCCTTGAGTATTATTGAATTTATGGATCATTTCGAGTTCATGACTGAAATTGTGAAACTCCATAATATAGATAATATATACTCTTAAAAGGTCACTGACCAAGGTAATTAGCAGGAACACTAATTACCGCGATAAGGTTAGTATGTGGATTAAAAGATGGTTAAGTTTTACAAACCACCTGACACGAGATGTCATTTTAATCACATAGATACATGTTCTAGGAACATGGTATTTGACAGACCCCGAATGAAACATTAAATAGAATTGTGTTCGTGTCATTAATGTTTTTCATTCAGTGTCACGTTCTAAAGTATGAGGTATTTATCGTTCCCACTAAGAAATATGTATGTGTGATTGCTATCTACCGCTGTCCGTAAAAAGCAGTCATAACGGTAGCTTTTCCATATGTATAGCTTAGCTGAGGAAGTGATAGTTTACCAAGAATACTATTTGTCCCTCGTATCTCTATACGAGCTATAGCATCACTGGGCCCCTTGATAGAGTAAGATTATCTGCTAGCGGTATAATTACAAGAGTAATTATATTTGATAATCTGCTCAAGATCAAGAAAAGATTAAGTTAGCAAGGATGACACACATCTACCTTGAAACTAATCTGATAGCTATGAGACAGAAGAACAGACACAAGTAAATTGTTTACTGGATCGTGATATTGTACAGTACAGCATCATCTGTGTAATTGGATGGTCATGATGTGTTGCCAGATGCCACCCATGACTAACAGAAGTTAAAACAGTTTTAACTCTGTTTACCAACATAACACAGATCCTATTGGGTCACACCATATAGGAGCTACTCGGAGAATCTTACTGATTAATTATAAATTGATTATAATTAATATTAAGATGGTTATAATTAATTATACGTGTTATAATTAAATTATAAATGTTATGTAAAAATAACAAGCAAAAACATTGGTTAATTTATAAACGTGTATGACACGTTGTATAAAAGTTAACCGGTTAATTTATAAATGTGCAGGACACATTGTATAAATTATCGAAACAACAAATAACCGCAAGAAAAATATATATAATTATTCAGAATAATTATACGAATATTATTTGTGTTCGGGCCGAGGGCATTCGAGTCTTTTCAGATTCGATCTTATCCGCATGACACGTCATCGATCCTATCCAGATGACATGTCATCGATACCGAAACAAATAACCGAAAGAAAAATATATATATAATTGTTTAGAATAATTATACGAATATTATTTGTGTTCGGGCCGAGGGCATTCGGGTCTTTTCAGATTCGAGCTTATCCGCATGACACGTCATTGATCCTATCCAGATGACATGTCATCAATCCTATCCACAAGGGCAAAATGGTCATTTCACACCTATGCCACCTTGCATGTGTAGAAGCATGGAGAAGGATGTGGAAGGGTGTGGAAGGGGTATTTTGGTCATTTCACATATAAAAAGATGAGGTGTCAATGGCATATCTTGTAAATAGGCCGAACTTGGAGGGCATTTTGGTCTTTTGCAACCAAATTTAAACACTATAAATAGGGGTGGAGGGGTAGAGAGAGAAAAATATATTCACATATATACATATGCACATTCACATGTATCTTTTCGTGCAGAAACGAATCGGTATTTTCTCTCTTTCTCGGTTTCTCTCCCAAATAGTGTTTCGGTTGAGAAAAGAAAGTTATACGTAGTTGACGTATAATCTTGCGGGTTGTTGTGGAGAATATTTATGGGATCGATGAATAGTGTTTTACCGAATTTAGCGGTATGTCAGTTTTGCATATTGATGAAACTGAGCAACCGAAAATTCGTGTTTACGGGTTTTCGTCTTTCCCCCGTGAATAGTGTTTTTGCAGAATTCCGCGGTTTACGGTATTTCTGGCAGAAGAAATAAACCGCTCTCCGGTTAGTCCTGGTGGATAACCGATAGAGGCATCAGACGTCTGATGCTCCGTTCCGAGTCGATTCCTTCCCTGGTGAGGCTCTACTCGCTCGGTCTGCATTCCAACTGTGATTTGGAAACAAGGTATAAATATGTTATATTAATCTATTTAATTTGTAAGTAGATTAAAGTTTTAGAAATCAATCATGGAGTAGATCTGTAAAAGGATTAAATTGGGTTTTGATGCCAAAGGAATACTGAAGGTGGACCGCCTTGGAAAGTTTCCTGACATACCCCGTTTAATCCTGAGCTTAAGTTGGCCGTAGAAATTTTTGTTCTGCGGTCATTCCGCACCTTAAGCCTAAACGGGTTTCCGGTTAGCACCGCGCAAAACCCAACAAAACCAAAACTAGAAATTTTATAATTTTTGGTCTTACCATCTTGAAATATTAATTTTTCACAAAGGCTATTTTGCAAAAGAATAATTATTTCAATCCCCACACTCCAGTACCCCCATTGTACCCCCATCTCTTAAACAGATTTTAACTTCCCATAAACTAACTTAACTAACTAGTTTAATTAAATTGATTCAAAATACTAGTATAAATACTTGGAAGATAATAAATTAATACTTGCAAATTAAGATATTAATACTTGCATATCTAACTTGATATAACTATATAGAGGGACCACTCAAAGTACATGGGGAGAAGAATCATACATATTTTTAGAGGTGGGTTTTTTTTTCTTTTTTTCAATATCTTCCAAATTTATCACGTTCTATGAGGAATTTTGCGAATCTAAAACCACGACTGTATTCTACGCAATTTATCTTTCAAATGAGATCCATGATGACGTACTTTCGGATTCATCGTCATACAAGTATTTATACCTCATTGTGCAAATATTTATACCGCATCGTACAAGTATTTATACCTATACTTGTAAGTATTTATCCCCAATCGTGGACCCCGCATCTCCGCATCACATTTCCCTAATCGTCCCTGCGTCAACCTTTCTCTAACAAAAATAGTTGACCACATAGGTATAAATACTTCAGTGCATAGCTATAAATACTTGTAATACTTGATATTAATACTTTTAAATGTCAGCAATGTCATATGTGAAAAATACTAGGTATAAATACTTAAATGATGAGGTATAAATACTTGTGTGATGACGAGCTCGAAAGTATGTCATCATGGATCTCATTTGAAAGATAAAATTGCGTAGAAGACGTTCGTGGTTTTAGATTCGCAAAATTCCTTATAGATCATGAGAAATGTTGACGAGATTGAACAAATAAAATTGGGGGTACAATGGGGGTATGAGAGTGCGGGTACTTATATCATCTCCCTTTGCAAAATCTGTAATATTAGATCTCATTCAAATTTAGGACAGATTAAGGATGAATTAATTATGAATTAATGACATTAAAAGTTTTAATTAGCTATAATGGCAATTAAGAATGAGTTAGTGACATTAATGATAATTAATTGACAATAAATGACAATTAATGACAATCCATGATATTAATGATATTTTATTGACAATAAATGACATTTAATGAATAAATGTTTATTCAATATATGAATTAAGAAATTGAGAGATATAGACTTAACTAAATAAGATTGAATTGTGCAGTAATATTATACATATGTGCTAACCTTGTTATGCATGAGGATTGTGGATTTTGTATAGCTCAAGATTTTCAATGCCTTGTGTGTTGTAATTAGAGGTTTAATAAAACCCGGGTCGGGTATACCCGACCATATTTGCCCGTGCCCGAGCCCGGGTATGGGTCGGGTACTCAGGTACGCGGGTACGGGCAAAAAACTGACCGGACGGGGTTTTTTGGACCCATACCCGATCATACCTGTACCCGACCTTACCCGTACCCGACTTTACCCTACCCGGATACCCGTCTACCCTTACCCGTACCCATACCCTTATACCCGACCCACTTTAATTCAAATTCAAACCCAAAATCTGATTTTCCCCCCACCCGATTAAAAAAAAAAAATACAGAAAAAACAGAAAAAAAAAACAGAAAAAAAAAACAGAAAAAAATAAAATAAAATACCCGTACCCGTACCCGTACCTGTACCCGCCTTACCCGTCAAGGGTACGGGTATAGGACGGGTAGGGTATGGTTTTTGAAAAATATACCCGCCATACCCGTACCCGTATACCCTTGTACCCATCCTACCCGTACCCGAGACGTACCCGTACCCGTCCCGGGTATACCCGGGGTACCCGTACCCGCCCTTGTATTAATACCCTAGTTGTAATGAATGAAGTGTATGCATGTTTGTAATGCGGCCTAAGGTGCTCATTGAAAATTAATTAGAATAATTAAATTATGGTAAAGATGTTAGATTGCCATTCATGTATGAATTAATTCATGGCTTGCATGCCACATAGGATTTAGAATTGGGTAATTCTAAATGTAAATTTTTTATTTTAGAGTTGTTCTAAAGATAGAATAATAAATGGGTAGATGCTTGTAGCTTAGAATAGTATCTTTCATGAAGGTGATTGATAGAGCTACAAGAATGCAAGCGAGAGCCATACAACCCATGAAGCTTATGAATATATGAGATAATTTAATGGTTAGGATAGGTATTGTTGTATGAATACATGACCTACCAAAATTATTACATTCATCATATGTTTACTAAGTCCATGAAAAATTTAAGAATATCTTTCCTTTCTCATTTTATCCACTTTAAGCTAGTAATTAGGAATAAATATGAGTGTGATCTTGATTGCTAGAAATTGTGAAACTTGTATGAATTTGTTGTTAAGCCACAAGTGAGTGGGAGTTGTGTGAGGCACATATTCTTACTCATTATGTGGGAATGACTTGTTCATGCTTGTTGACCAATAAAATGAGTTTTCTTATAACAAATAACCAAGATCTAGGCTTTAGTTTTGGGAAAGTGAGTTTTATTAAGAAATTGAATAATTCTTTCTTAATGAAAACGACAAGAGTCATAAGGTTATGATTGGTAAATGATACATACCTGGACAAATATCTTAGATGAGTCTATGTATTTGAAAAGGGTCTTGAGTGATTAACAAAACTGACAAACTTTAATTTTTGTTAATACAAATTTTATAAATTCATGAACACTAACATATACCCTTAAAATGAAATTTTTGTAGCTATGTCTACACTTTCAAATTTTCTGCGTTCTATGGTCGAAAAACACCCCATTGCTAATGATGGGTCAAACTATTTCGATTGGATTCTCAAACTGAATATTGTGTTGCGCTTAGAGGATCTCTTACACATTTTGGAAAGCGATTACCCAGAAGAGGAAGAGAAAGACAAGCCAACTGATGAAGAAAATGAGAGTCAAAAGAAATGGAATGATTAGCAGCGAACTGTGCAGACACTGATCTTGGCCAGTATTGGCGATCAGTTGCAGAAAAAGTTCCTTGATACTCCAGCCAAGGAAATTATAGAATAACTGGAGAGGATGTTCACTGATAGTGCTCGCAAGGAGCACTATAAGACCACCATCGCACTCATAAGGTGCAAGATGATGGAGGGTGAATCTGTCTCAGTGTACTTTTTCAAAGTACATGGTTATCTGGAGTAGTTGAAGAAATTGAAGTCTCTAATACCTGAGGACATTGCTGAGGATCTCATTCTAGGATCGCTTCTATACTCTTACAAGAATTTCATCATGCATTATCACATGCGTGAAAAGAGTATGACAATGAATGAGATCCATAATGCCCTCAAAACTGTTAAAGTTGACATGGGAAAGACAGGAGAAATATGTCCTTGCCATCGATCCAAATAGCAAGAAGATTGCCAAGAATAAAGGCAAGACAAAGAGCAAGACAAGTAAGGCGCGTTCCTTATTCAAGGGCAAAAGTGGAGGGGCTCAAGCGAGCACCTCTAAGGGAAGCAAGGTTAAGAATTCTCCTAGTTCCAACACTGAATGCTTCTATTGCCATGAAGAGGGACATTTCAAAATGAATTGCACTAAGTGCAAGCGTGACTTGGATAAAGGCAAGATTGAACGTAAGCGCCCTAAAGGTATACTTTTATTGAATTAAATTAAAATTTAGCCACAACTATCCAAGATTGGGTAATGGATACCAGATCATGTGCTCACTTAGTTCCTAATGTGCAGGCACTAAGGGATATGAGACCTCTCTCGAAAGGAGAGGTGGTATTTAAGGTCAAAAATGGTGCAAGTGTTTTTGCGATCACTGTCAGCACTCTTGATCTTGATTTATCTAGTGGTTTTTGTTTAAGTTTAAAGAATGTTTATCATGTTCCTTCAGTATTTAGAAACATTATTTCTGTATCATGTTTGGATGTAGAAGGTTTTTGTTTTGTAATAAATAACTCACGTATTCTATTAATGTAGAAGGTTTGGATGTAAAAGGTTTTTGTTTAAGAAGAACGATCTATTTTATGCAAATGTTTTCATTTCAAATGGATTGTATTTACTTGATTTAGATGAGGATAAACATTTGTTGAATATCAGTAACAAGAGACTCAAGATGTCTCAAACAAATGAGACACTCTTGTGGCAATATCACATTGGTCACATAAACGAGAAATGCATAAAGAAATTGCAGCAAGCAAATCTTCTAGATTTGCTTGACAGAGCAATTGGTACGTGTGAATCTTCTTTAACTAGAAAGATGACCAAATCACCATTTAAGAAGAAATGTGAGAGATCAAATGGCTTATTGGAATTGATACATTCTGATGTATGCGATCTAATGAGTACTAGTGCAAGAGATTGTTATAAGTACTTCATTACCTTCATAGATGATCACAGCCGATATGACTATGTGTATCTTATGAAGAACAAGAGTGAATCCTTTGAGAAATTCAAAGAATACAAGAATAAAGTAGAGAACCAACTTGACAAGAGAATTAAGGCTCTACGAACTGATCGTGGAGGAGAATACTTGAGCAATGAGTTTAACACATATTTAAAAAAAAATGTGGCATTATACCACAACTTACTCCACCCGGGACACCACAGTGGAATGGTGTTTCCGAGAGGAGAAATCGAACCTTACTTGATATGGTTTGTTCAATGATGTGTCAAACAGAAGTACCTTTATATTTTTGGGGGTCACGCACTCCATACCGCAGCTCACACACTAAATATTGTTCCATCTAAATCTGTTGAGAAAACTTCACATGAGTTGTGGATGGGTAAACCACCAAACATATCTTTTCTCAAAGTTTGGGGTTGTGAAGCATGTCAAGCGTATGATCTCAACAAAACTTGAACCCAAAGCGGATAAATGCTTTTTCATTGGATACCCAAGAGAAACAAAATAATATAGCTTTTGGCACAGGTCAATGAATATTATATTCGTTAAGAAAGGTGTAGTATTTTTAGAGAAGAAGTTTCTCGAAAGAATCAAAAGCGGTGGTAGTAGGATGACACTTGAGGAAACTCAAGAAGATCTATAATGCAAGAATGACATGATGACATAAAACCTCTTATGGTCAATAATATAAAGTTTTATATTATCGCCAAGATGACATAGATCCTCTATATGGTCACACTAACTGAAGAGAAACAACAAGTATTTTACATTTCATAATGATATATAAGATAAAATACATGTGATGAAATGCTAAAATAAAATGTCATAATATGACATGTTTAGACCATAAATAAATTTATGAAGTTATGCAAATATTATTTGGTATAATGTTTGAATACATTATAAGAATAATAAAAATATTGTATAAAGCATTATGGAGAGAAGGGTAAAACAAAAGTAGTAACATGTGGAGTGAAGAGAGGGTGACACGTGAGTGGAAATGAGGTTAGGTTAGTGGTGACAAAAATGAAAAATTTGATAATAGAAAAGTAGAGGCCGTGCCATGTGTCCCTAAATAAAATTCTTGAACTTAAAAAAATATATATTCTATTATATATTGTTCTCAACTAAATGATTAGTAGGTTTCAATTAGCTTATTTGCATTTTTTAAAATTACTTAAACTTCATAATTACCAAGATTTTAACTAACACCATATTACAATAAAAATATCTAAGGCTAGAGTAAAACTTTTCAAATTATTGAAAGACGAAATTTTTATAATTATCCTTTAAAATTCAGATTTCTATTTTTAAACAAATTTTATTTGAAGTCCAATAAAATTTTGTAATATTCAAAAATTGGTATGTTACAGCTAACGTTTGAAAATAATATAACCAACTATAAAATAATATAAACTGAATCAATAAAACATTTCCAATGACATTTTCTGAAGTATTTCCATGAACATTCTCAATAAAATAATATAAACAGACTAAGCAAAACATTTCCAAGGGCTGAGCCCTTGAAAATAATTTGTCCAGCCATAAAATAATATAAACTTTATTAAAAAACCATTTCCATGACCATTTGCCCTAGTATTTCCATGAGCCTTCAATATAATATAATATTTGGTCTGTTTTGGTGAGTTGCGAGTCATGCCAAACTTTTTTCAAAGGTGTAAATGATACATTTCCATGGGCACACATGAAGTATTTCCATGCGCTACTTTTTCTAAGGGCTTGCCTTTGGAAATGGTTTACAGTGTTAGAACAGTGTTAGAAAAGCCCATTTTAATTCCAAGAGCCCTTCATACTGTTGGAAATGACTTTTCGGATTCTTGGAAAAAATCAAAAATCTAGTAGTGTGTGCCATCTTTCATAAATCATTCAAAATTAGTAAAATTGGTATTGTACATGTTCATTATATAACCAATTTACTGAGCTATTTAGATCGAAAAATAGAAATGAAAAACTCAATCGAAAACTTCAACTCAATTTTTAAGGTTGTTCTCTTTCTTTTTCAGCAATTGTGAATATCGAATATCAGCAAAGCTATCAGCAACGCATGCATCTTCTTGCAAGCTTTTCGAAAAGTGGTCATTTGCTAAAATCGGACACTCGAAAGTTGTTTTATGGCCGTTTGAAGTTTCATCGTTATTTTTCGCCTTCTCAATGAAGATATCGTCTCTTTTGCTTTATCCTTTGTTTAGCTTGGCCTATTTACGAGAGATGTCATAGATAAATACATGTAGAATAACAATTTTTACTATTTTTGGAATATTTTAACTATTTTTTGTGAAAGAGAACAATAGTATATTTCCTAGGTATATAGGTTCTATATAATATCTAAGGTTTAGCCCTAGCTTCACTCATATATATTTTATTTAAAAAAATTAAAGAATATGAGTATTCAAAAAGAGAGAGAGAAAAAGAAAAATCATATAAGCAGTGAAACCAAATTACTGTAAGTGTCTAATTTTAAAACATTCATTCTATACACACTAAAAAAAATTATAGCAAACCGCCTCACAGTGGGGCAGTTAAGTATCAAGAGCAAACCTCCCCAAAATGAGGCGGTTAGGTCATATTTATTTAATTTTTTAAAATGAAGGACATATTTGCTAAATGTTTTTAGGATATTTAAAAAAAAAAAAAACAGTCACAGTCGGCTAACCTATTTACTATGCGAGCATATAATTTGATAGAACTGTCCTTGCCCTTAAAGTCTCAATAAATAGTTTTTGGATGTAAATGATTATTGGACTACAATAGAAATGAAGAGTTTAGTTTCAAAACTCATTATATATATTGATTACAAATGAGGAATTCAAATTGTTGAAATTGATCTACTTGACGAGTGATATGTTTACCAACAAAATTAATAAATTACTTTTCAGACTAATTTATTATAAAGTCAAGTGATTAAAAATTATTGAAAAATATATTCATTAAAATTAGAGGAGGGTTCAAATGCCTTCATTTTTTGTGCCTCCACGATGCCTCTATTTTTTAAAACTTTAATAACTCAAAATTTAAAACTTAAAAGTCAAAATAAAGCCATTAGATGTGATCTATGTTATTTTTTTTATATGCTCATCACATTTCTATTTTATTTTTATGTGAATCAATAAGTTGAAAAATAAACGTCTAGAAATTATCCACATTAGTACGTTTTTTACAAGCTCTAAATCACAACTAAAATAAAATTAAAATATCATAATTTTTTTATAGGCATGTAGAGAAAATGATCTAAATCATATCCAACATTTTTATTTTGACTTTTAAGTTTTAAATTGAGTTATTAAAGTTAAAAAAAATGGAGGTATGGTGGAGACACAAATTAAATATGGAGGCATTTGAACCCTCCTCTTAAAATTAACTTGGTTTTATGCTCCAATCATGCTCCACATCCTTATCTTAGTTTTCAAATTCTGAACTGCTCAACATGATCTCCATATTGAAATTTGTTTGGATACCAAATTTTATATTTTTATAAAAAAAATTACTATTTTTTTAGATAGGTACAAATCATTGTTGTGGATGGTCCAAAATTATCATAAAACAATTATTTTGCACCTATCAAAAATTTTTGTAAAAAGGTTCGAAAAAAATATAAAATTTGGTCACCAAGTGCATTTTAATATGAAGATTATATTGGACATTTCAGATCAACTTTTCGAATTTTAAAATCATAAATAATAATGTATAACATGATTGAAACAGAAAACTAATATTAAATTTTGCTACAAATTAGAAAAGTTTATATTGTTCCAATTTAGTTTTGATATCAACTAAGACAATATCAATTTGGTTTTTTCCCAATTCAGACCGTGAACTTTGTCCAATTGGAACGGTAATTAAATCCTCATCCCCAATTCTCATTTTTTCTGGATAGGTATTTCCATGCGGATTCCTGTCCTACGTTAATAGGTGTTTGAATTTGTATAAATTTAAATAATAGCCTACAGTTGAAACATAAAATACAAATTTGATTAATAATTAGCAGTGGAATCCTGTCCTATCTTTATATCTGGAATCGTATTATTTAGGGAAGAATTTTATTTATAAAGCAATTAATAATTAGCAGTGGAATCATTGCAATAGTTAGCAGGCTATTGTCGTTGCAATAGAAACGACAATAGACTGGTATTATTGCACAAGTCTATATATTTTGCCAATAATTATTGCAAACAGAATAATTTTGAACTATTTGGTATGTGCATGTTAACAAATTAAAACTCTCCTTGTTTAACCACACATTCTCATTCTCTTCTGTCTGTATCTAAATTATTTTTTATTGATTTCACAAAATTTCTTAAGTAGGTTATCGGCTAACTTTCTAGAAAAAAAGAAATTGCTATTTTAAGAACAATAATTGTATTATTAAGCCTAGTGAGAAAATATTTCTTTTATGGGTGAATTTAATGTATACCCCCCCTCAAAAATCTTAAAATTGTGTATTTCCCCTCTAAAATTCATATTATCATATTTATCCTTTAAAATTTTAAAAGCTCACAAAACTATCCAATAAAACTCATTTGAAATTTATAAAGTATCCATTGTATCCTTTATTAAAAAAATAAAATATGCAGTATGTGAAAAAAAAATGTTTCATCTTCTAACTAGTTGATTTCCGAGGACAATTAGTTTATTTTTTTGACTTGTGACACATATATAGTGACATTTTGATATATTACTCTTACGTGTGACTTCTCACGACTGACCAATTAGAAGAAGAAAATGACCCATTTGTTTAATAAGGGTAAAAAGGATACTTTATAAATTTAAAATGAGTTTTAATAGAAAAGTCAATAATTGAGTAAATATGATATTATGAATTTTAGAGGGGTAATATGTAATTTTGAGATTTCTGAGGGGTAATATGTAATTTTGTCTCTGGTTCCTTCTTAGTTCCTCTCTCTCTCTCTAAGTGTAAACACAGAAATGAGTGGATTCAGCCTAGATGAACATAAACCATGGATGGCCATGGTGGCAACACAGTGCATATATGCAGTAATGAATCTGGTCTCGAAAGCGGCATTCAACCGCGGTTTCAGCACGATGGTTTTTGTGGTGTACAGACAAAGCATTGCTACTCTTTTTCTAATCCCTTTCACACTCCTTGCAAAGCGGTACGTACTGTATATACAGTATAGTTTCTCTTTAATCACCTTTTAGATAGCACTGACAAAACAATTTCATACAAAGAGGAATACCTTAAGTAAAATTAGATTTCCAATCAGCATTTTTAACATAAAAGTCCCTAGCATGAAACAAATTGTCTATTATTTGGTACTATTCCTAGTTAATTTCCTACTAGTCATAGTTTGAATTTTGAATTTATTACTTGATCAAGGCACAACAAGGGAGAACAAATTTTTTTTTTTCACTTATGTTTCTTTATTATCTGGGTGACATGTAATACCATCATTGAAAACCAGAGTCAATTTAAATATAGAGAGCAATAGAGAATAGTAGAGTCCATATTGATGGATTGATCATGCTGCTATTTCCAAAGTTAAAAAAAGAGTCATAGAGGATAGATTGCTAGATTTTTCCAAAATTTAGTAGCTATATATATCAACATAATCATTATCAATTATCATGTGTTGATCTGAATTAATTTTAAATGTTTAAGCATCTCAGTTAACTTGAAACCATAGTAGGAATTATCGGTATCGGGATCGGGGTATCAGATCGGTATTGGCTCAAGATCGGCTCAGGATTGGAGTTTTCTTTTTCTTTTTCTTTATGATTTGCTACGTGAGGATCGGCTCAAGATCGGATCGGGGTAGGCCGATACCGATACGTATCGGCCGATCCGTATCGGTATCGGCCAATATTTCTTACTATGCTTGAAACCTTTCAAATTTACAGGGGCAGGGATTCTGACATGTCTCTCAATTTTAAAGGCTTTGGATTGGTTTTCCTTGCATCTTTAGCTGGGTATGTATGAAATTACTTGAAATTCAATTAAGCTGGATTTTTTTTTTAATGATAAGTTGGTACTTTTGCAATGTCTTATATAAATACTCAACAGTGTCACCATGACTCAGTCATTGTATTATCAAGGGGTACATTTGGGTTCTCCATCAATGGCAGCAGCTATGGCCAACCTAATTCCAGCAATTACTTTTGTAATGGCTGCTTCTGTTGGGTATGTTTTATACTCTTAAAATTTTAATCTTATTTTATATGTGAAATTAAGAGACAATGAAATTATTTGAATTCAATCCTCATTTTGCATTTTACAGATTAGAGACAGTGAAATTAAGAAGTTTAAGAAGTTGGGCTAAGATACTTGGCACCATGATTTGTGTAGGAGGAGCAATGACAATGGCCTTCTTTAAAGGACCAAAGCTTCTAAACATGTCTTTCCAAAATTTAATGGTGGATCTTCACACGAATATCGACAAATGGGTTATCGGTGGCCTCTGTCTCATGGGATCAAGCAGTTTATGGTCTTTATGGCTTATATTACAGGTAGCTTTCATTAAAGGTTACAACAATATTAAATTGTGAATAAAAAGAATAAATAGAAAGAAAGTTTTGTGTACTCATGTTACTAAATTCCAAATCTTGATAAAAAGATTATTCTAATAGTAGTGGTTCCAAAGAAATATGATAATTTTGGTCTTTCCCTTTCTTTGTAGGTTCCCATTTGCGAATCGTACTCCGACCCGTTATCACTCTCGGCATGGACATGCTTAATGTCAGCCGTACAAACAGCCGCCTTAACATTTTTCATGCATCCTGGTGATTTGAGCATTTGGTGTTTCACTTCTCTGAGTGACCTCTTTGCTTGCATATATGCTGTACCTAACTAACCCTTTTGCCTTTTTTTCAGATCTATTAGTTATTTAAGGGGAACATATATAGATATAATTAATTGATCCATGATTTACAGGGTTTCTTTGGATCTGCTGTGACCTTCTATCTGCAATCTTGGTGCATATCGGTGAGAGGGCCTGTGTATTCTGCTATGTTTAACCCGTTCTCGACTATAATTACAACAGTTCTTTCTTGTATTATTCTTCATGAAGAGCTCCACATTGGAAGGTAATTGTGTTCAAAATCATTCACAAAATTCATAGTCAGGATAGTTTTACAGTAATAAATCCTCATTGAGAAACTTGATTGGCACCATAAATAATCAAAAAATCAATGAAAAATCTATAAATAATAAGAAAAAAGAAAGAAAGGAATTGGAATGACAAAGGTTGACTCGCAGGCGACGAACACTTATATCGGTTATTACAATTTATCACCAATATCTACTATTCGTATTGTAACTTCTAACAACTCTCTTTATTTCTTTTTCTTCTAAGAGTTGACACAAATTATTTCTGCTAATTTCTTCTCCAGCTTTGTTGGTGCTACTGCCATTATTGGAGGACTGTATGTAGTGTTATGGGGTAAAGCAGAGGATTTGAAGAGAATGAAAGAACAGAGAGTTATAGATTATAAAAAGATTTCCACCTCAATAGACACTGAATCTCAAAATTGTGAAGCTGATATTGAACAACCCCTTCTGACAAACAAGTCAGAGATGGAAAAAATAAAAGATTAATGTGTCAATTTTTTGTTAGTATTTATGATATTTTTTTATTAAGACCATGTCCTTCAATGAAAATATTAATTTTGGCCATTTTTTATTTTTCAATTGGGGAGATTTTGTTTGTTATTGGATATACATAACTACAATATGACTACCAAAGGTAAGTAATTTGTATAGTCTGGTTTAAAAATGGAACACAGAAATCATTCAAATCTGTATAAAAAATTTCTGTAATCTGTAGTCTGGTTTAAAAATAATCGTTATAAATTAAACAAAAATAAAGCCAGCCCAATTAGACTGCTTGGCCCAATTGGGCTTTCCATCAAACAACCAATTGATACACTGGGATTTTTTTTGGTTTAAAATAAAATAAAATAAGTATCTGAGAATTCAAATTGGAAAAAAATAATATATTGAGTAAATTATACAAATATTTGTTAAAATATATCTTTTTTTGTATTTGGTACGAAATCTATTTTACTGCTAAGACAATTGAAAAATAAGATAAAAATCCATGTTTGTAAGTATGTATGTAAGTATGAATTTTCAATTAATAAAATAATGAAAGATATTTTGATGCTAATATTTATTAAAATGATACTTAATATTTGAGATAGATGTTAATTTGCAGGGGATGAGGCATTGACAATTGCGCAATGTATTTGCTAATTTGAACCAAAATGAATTGTTTAGGCCCAATTATTTCAATTGATGGGTTACAAATTCCAGGCCCAAATATTAGCAGGCCTAAGTCCAACAATCCAAAGTTTGCAACATATATAAATACAGCAAACGACAGCCTATTGTGGGCTCTATGAGACGATGATCACTTGATCGTACATTAATTGTAGAATTTTTTTTTTAAAAACCATAAATCAAAAACAATATTTTACCAAACCAACTTGATTGCTTAATCATAAGAACCGAAACACAATTTCAGTCCGAAACTCTTTTTTTTGGGGACCGAAATGTCATTTCGTGTTTTCACAAGTTTTACCATCATTTTTTTATCGAAATCTGTGAAAATGGCTCGGACCGAAATGACATTTTGGTTCTTATGATTTTTGTAAAAACTAAAGAAATCAAGTTAGTTTGGTAAAATATTGTTTTTTATTTATGATTTTTAAAAAAAATTCTTAATTGCATGCAAACTGTAATAGTGCCTCTATAAAAAATGTACAATGTACACCTTAAATCCTTGTTGTAACGTACGTTGTCTCTCTCTCTCTTTTGAAATCTTCTCTCCCTCTCTAAGTGTAAACACAACAATGGTTGGGTTTAGCTTAGAGGGACAGAAACCATTTATGGCTATGGTGGCAACACAGTGCATATATGCAGGAATTAATCTGGTGTCGAAAGCAGCATTCAACCGCGGTTTCAGCACCATGGTTTTTGTGGTGTACAGACAAAGCATTGCTACTCTTTTTCTATTCCCTTTCACACTCCTTGCAAAGCGGTACGTACTGTATATATACTGTATAATTTCTCTTTAATCACCATTTAGATAGCACTGACACAACAATTTCATACAAAGAGGAATAACTTGTTAATTTCCTACTAGTCATGATAGTTTGAATTTTTAATTTATTACTTGATCAAGGCACAACAATGGAGAACATTTTTTTCCCTTATTTTTCTTTATTATTTTTCTTTTCTGACCTCAAAACATATATAACCAATGTCTGGGTGACATCTGTAACACCATCATTGAAAACCAGAGTCAATTTAAATACAGAGAGCAATAGAGCATAGTAGAGTCCATATTGATGGATTGATCATGCTGGTATTTCTCAAGTTAAAAAAAGAGTCATAGAGGGTAGATTGCTAGATATTTCCAAAATTTAGTAGCTATATATATATATAAACATAGTTATAATCAATTATCATGTGTTACAGGGGCAGGGTTTCTGACATGTCTCTCAATTATAAAGGCATTGGATTGGTTTTCCTTGCATCTTTAACTGGGTATGTATGAAATTACTTGCAATTCAATTAAGCTGGAAATTTGTTATATTGATTTATATTAATTTTTTTATTTTTCCAATGTCTTAAATAAATACTCAACAGTGTCACCATGAATCAGTCATTGTATTATGAGGGGGTAAATTTGGGGTCTCCATCAATGGCTGCAGCTATGGCCAACCTAATTCCAGCAATTACTTTTGTAATGGCTGCTTCTGTTGGGTATGTATTATACTCTTTTGAACTTTTAATCTTAGCTAATTATATGTGACTTGATAAAAAATATTGTGAAGGATATAAAGTGAACAATTATATAAATCCATCATTTTACAATTTACAGATTAGAGACAGTGAAATTAACAAATTTTAGAAGCTGGGCTAAGATACTTGGCACCATGATTTGTGTAGGAGGAGCAATCACTAGTACAAAAAACCCCTTCACCGACAGTTAAAATACCCCTACACCGACTGTTATAGCGACGTCAGTAAAGCCGGCGCCAGTGAAGGTTACCTTTTACCGACGCTTGAAAAAGAGTCAGTGTTGAGCACAACACTGACTGTTTTTAGAGCGTCAGTGTTGGTGTTCAACACTGACGCTTAAAAAACCGTCGGTGTTGATGTTAGAAATGTCAGTATATATATATTAAAAACAGTCGTTATTAGCTTTATAACCGTCAGTGTTGATATAAAAATTTCGGCATGGTTCTGTTTATATTTGGGCTAGCCTCCATATTCTTGCTAGCCATATATTACTATTTAACATTTATTGATGTTAAACAATGTATCATACAAATAATTTAGACAACATAATATATTCATTCACCAAAAAACACACAACATAATATGTTCATTCACCAAAAAACACACTATAACAAAATTTAGTGTATAATAGCCAAGTACACAATAGTTGTATACAGCCTTACAAATATAGTCCAGACGGTTGATCTCGTGAAGGGATCTGAAATTCTCCCATGGTTCTCCCACACCTTTGCTTCTAGAAGGGACTTCTTCTTGCTTGCATCAACAGCCTCAATTGTCAAGTGGTGCATCGTACCAGATACCACTTGGGTCTCTTTACCTTCACCACCCATGAAAATTCCAGACCAGCATTCTGCATATAGCATAAATATTTTGTGAAGTTGAGTTTGAAATGCTATAAGCAACAAACTAGAAGGATGATTCAATTAGATGTTTTTTTTTTTTTTTTTGGTTTAGAAGTTTCTTTAGGTATAATTCATCAAAATTGCAAGATTATTTTTTATTTTAGCGTATAAACTGATTTATTTATTTTATTTAGGTATAGACCATAGTGGAAAAATGGGGATAAATCCATGAACCAATAGCACAAACAAAAATGAACAGCAGTAGAGAATATTTGCAAAAGGCTCACCAATTTCTTGTTGTGTTCATCCAGTGCAAAGCGAGCGAGCTCGACAGTATTGAGATCATTCTCTGCTCCCGCTACATCTCTACTTCCTCCCAACATTGGAGATGCCATATCTTTCTGTGTCTATCTCTCTTAATTTCGTATCTCTGTCTTTTGTTTTGAGAAACAGAATCTGATACCGCAAGACCAAATAGAGAAAAAGCGAGTGTTCCCACGTATAGTGTCTTTCTGTTTCTTTATTCGATGTCTCATTTTCAAAGTGCCAAGACAAAATAAAAAGAAAGTAGGGGACCCTTATAGAGCCCCAATTAACAGAACATAGCACCGACAAAATTTCAGATATGCAATCAAACCTGACTCATGTTAAATGTGCATCAACCTGTAATTTAGACTCAATTGAACAATAAGAACCTGAACGGCCTAGTACAAGGAGGCAATGCCCTTAAATTGAATTTGTATTACCTAAATCGATGGATCTGTGAGCTTGTAGCAAGAAGTGACTGCCTTGCTCACAAATTCAAATTTGTATTACCTAAACCGAATTTGTATTACCTAAATCGAATTTTGGGGCAATGCCCTTCTTAAATCAAATTTATATTACAAGCAGCATCAAACTTCCAAAAGGCAGAGCTGTAAACTAGCTAAATTTTGATAAACCATTCCTTCTGTTAACCTTCCAGTTTCTTCTGAAATCTTAGTTTTTACTTTTTACACTAAGAACCCTTGACCACCCCCACCCAAAAGGGGAACCAGAAGAACGAATTTTGGGGCAATGCCCTTCTTAAATCAGAATTTTTATTACCTTGTAGCAAGGAGGCGAACGGGAGGGAAAAAGCGGCAGATGGAGGAGAACGGTGAGGGGAAAAACGGCGGTCACCATTGGCGGAGGAGGAACGGCGGTCACCATTGGCGGAACAACGGCGGAGGAGGAACGCGAACTGTGCGGCTGAGCGGATTCTTTCCTTCTTCTTTTCCTTCGCGCAGGAGAGACGCGGCGGAGGCAATGAGAGAGAGCGATGAGAGATGGGTCGGGTCTGGCGGCTAGGTCTGGAGAGAGAGATGGTGCGTCTCTATCCTGGTGCCGATCTGATCCGAGAGAGCGAGAGAGAGATGGGTAGGGATGATGCGAGAGAGCGAGAGAGAGATGGGTAGGTCTGAAGGCAGGAAGGAGAGGAGAGGAGGCAGGAAGGGTTTTGGGTCGGGAGGCGGGAGGATTTGGGGGTCGAGAGCGTGATTTGGAGCATATGAGATTTTTGTTTGGCGCGGAGGAATCGCGGCTGATCGAAATTTTGAGTTAGAAACCTGAGAAATTTCACAGCGACACAGATCGAAAAATCACTGACGGTTTCCAATATAAAAAACAGTCGGTATTTGGCTCCCAACACTGACGGTTTTTAATAACAGTCAGTGTTGGCTGCTAACACTGACGGTTTTTTTAAAAACCGTCAGTGTTGAACACTAACACTGACTGTTTTTTAAAAACCGTCAGTGATTTTTTTTGACAAAGGGTTAAAAATTTTGCAAGGAAGAGAAATAAAAATGTTTGCAAAATAATTTGTATATATATAATTATATTATATAGATTGAATTTTATTTAAGAAAAATATTTTTTTGCAAAAGTTTATGGAATAAGTGAAAGTTTTGACAAATTAGTTTGGACATTCAATATTAGCTTATTGATGTTGAATTTGTACATATGTAAATCAAATTTATACAACAAATAATATGGAAAAAAATAAAAATAAAATATTTTCAAACTTTTTATAGCTTTCATGGACAAATCATACATATAATTGTTGATTTTATAGAATTTAATTATTATTTGCTCTTTCAATATGTGTAAATATTTGTGGACCGTTCATTTTCACACGAGCAATTGACGGTCGATTTTCAATGATTTTTAAGATACCAATGAATTTTCATTCTCCACAAACATTTTTTTAAGATACCAATTGGTATGTGTCATAATTATCAACACTGACGGTTTTTCAAAAAACAGTCAGTGTTGAGTACCAACTTGAAATTATCTTGTAATTATCTTGTAATTATTAAATTCGTATTTGTAAAAACTTGAAAGATTTTAAGTTTTAACTTGATTTTATTAAATAAATTAATGTATTACATGTGTTCAATGAAATGTTCAAACCAAAATAATATATTTTTAATTATGATATTTGAAAAAAAAAACAATTAAGAACCAACACTGACTGTTTCTTAAAAAACCGTCAGTGTTGGTTATCAACACTGACGCTTTTTAAAAAACAGTCAGTGTTGAACACCAACATTGACGGTTTTTAAAGCGTCAGTGTTGGTACTCAACACTGACGCTTTAAAAACCGTCAGTGTTGGTGTTCAACACTGACTGTTTTTCAAAAACCGTCAGTGTTGATACTCAACACTGACGCTTTAAAAACCGTCAGTGTTGACAACCAACACTGACAGTTTTTAAAGAAACAGTCAGTGTTGGTTATCAACACTGACAGTTTTTAAAGAAACAGTCAGTGTTGGTTATCAACACTGACGGTTTTTAAAGCGTCAGTGTTGAGTATCAACACTGACGCTTTAAAAATCGTCAGTGTTGAGTATCAACACTGACGCTTGAAAAACCGTCAGTGTTGGTGTTCAACACCGACGCTTGAAAAACCGTCAGTGTTGATAACTAACACTGACTGTTTTTTTTAAAAACCGTCACTGTTTATAACAAACACTGACTGTTTTTCAAGCGTCAGTGTTGAATGACAATACTGACTGTTATTTAATAAAAGAGTCAGTGTAGGGATAGCAACACTGATGCTTCGGGTAAAACAGTCGGTGATTAAGGGTCGGTGAAGGGGTTTTTTGTACTAGTGAATGACAATGGCCTTCTTCAAAGGTCCAAAGCTTTTAAACATGTCTTTCCAAAATGTAATGGCAGATCTTCACACGAATATCAACAAATGGGTTATTGGTGGCTTCTATCTCATGGGAGCAAGCAGTTTCTGGTCTTTATGGCTTATATTACAGGTAAATTTAATTAAAGGTAAAATAATACCAAATTGTGAATAAAAAGAAAAAATTAAAAGAGAGTTTTTTGTACCAAATTGTGTTACTAAATTCCAGACTTTGATTAAAAGATTATTTATACTAGCCAGATCTTGCTATATTTCACATGCATATATATATATATATATATATATATATATATATATATACTAGAAATTGTTGCAAATAATTTCTTTGTAGGTCCCCATTTGCAAATCGTACTCTGACCCGTTATCACTCTTGGCATGGACATGCTTGATGTCAGCCCTACAAGCAGCCGCCGCAACATTTTACGTTCATCCAGATTTGAGAATTTGGCGCTTCACTTCTTTGAGTGACCTCTTTGCTTGCATATATGCAGTACCTAACTTGATTCCTTTGCCTTCTTTTAAGATCTCTTAGCTATTTATGAGGAACATATGATACAGTTGATCAATTTTATGGTTTACAGGGTTTCTTTGGATCTGCTGTGACTTTCTATCTGCAATCGTGGTGCATATCAGTTAGAGGGCCTTTGTATTCTGCCATGTTTAGCCCGCTCTCGACTATAATTACTACAGTTCTTTCTTCTATTATACTTCACGAAGAGCTCCACATTGGAAGGTAATTGTGTTCAAAATCATTCACAAAATTCATAGTCAGGATAATTTTACCATTATAAATACTCATCGAGGAACTTGCTTTTAATAAAACCATAAATATAAGTAAATCAATGACATATTAATAAATAATAAAGGAAAACAAAAGAATTGGAACGGAAAAGGTTTACTATTAGTAGGGTAGATTCTAATAACTCTATTTCTTTTTTATTCTAAAAGTTGACACAAATTATTTTTGCTAATTTCTTCTACAGCTTTGTTGGTGCTACTGCTATTATTGGAGGATTGTATGTAGTGCTATGGGGTAAAGCAAAGGATTTGAAGATAATGGAAGAGCAGAGAAATATAGATTTTAAAAAGATTTCCATCTCAATAGACACTGAATCTCAAAATTGTGAAACTGATATCCAGCAACCCCTGCTGACAAACAAGTCAGAGTTGGAATGAAGATTAATGTGTCAATTTTACTTTTTAAATGGGAAGATCTGATATGCACAGTAAACTAAAAGTTCCATTGTTTAGTTCATGGAACTACATATTTTCCATTTTGACCACCAAAATTAAGTAATTAATCTCTTGCTTAACATCTTAACTACAGTAACACTGTCTAAGCAAATTAAACACAAAAAATAATTCAAATATGACTCTGGCTTGATATTATCGCCCTAAGTTTGACAGTAACATTTTTATCGTTGAAATCCCTAAGGTAAACAAGATTTTTAGGTCGAATTCCAACCAAAACAATATTCATTTTTTACTATATAATTTCAACCTATCAACAAATTATTTGGCCAAGATATGTTTAAAGATGAGGAGGATTCCAATGCCTCATCTCTTTCATACCTTATCATAACTCATATTTTATATCTTCGTTTTCCAAGTTCAAATTGTCAATCCAATCCGTGCAAGATAATATTTTGTACTAAAATATGTATGGAGATGAAATTTTTTACTATATTTTAAGATAGGTACAAATCACTGTTTTTGAACCGTTCAAAAAACAGTGATTTTCTACCCATTTTAAAAAATAGTAAAAAATTTCAAAAATTATAAAATTTCATTCCTAACCATATTTTAATATATTTATCATGTTGAACGGTTCAAATCGACAATTTGGACTTTGCAAACGAAGATATAAAATATGAGGTATGATAAGATACGATAGACATGAGGCATTGGAACCCTCTTTAAAGATACTCAAAATATAGATGTTGTAGATTCCTTTGCAATTTTCCACAAAATTTTTGTTCAGCTAAATCCGAGTCAGTTTGACAAAGATATGACCAAAATACTAACCTTAATTTGATAAATATGTTCAGGTTGTGTGATTTGTTTTTTTTTTTTTTAATTCATCAAACTTCTTTACTTTTAACTATAATCAGAATATGAACTTAGTGAGCTAAACAAGGCACGAATGAGCACAAAAGAGTAAGTATAAAGGAACAAATATCTTTGTCACTAATCATCTCTTGCTGAGCATGCAAGGAACTAATATTTTACGTGTTAATTACACGCTAATTTGAAGCCTTGTTTCATTTATGTTCCCTATCAAAGACTTCCTCAATAATCATCATCCAAATTCTTGATTTGTGCAATACCTCAAAAGCTTTTTTCAACTCAGGCAGCGATTGATGGGCTCATTTTATGAAGGATTGTATACTTTCGAAACAAAGGAGGTTTCAACCCTTGCACCCCAGGGTCGAATAAATCTAGAATTGTTCAACATAAAATCCTATGAAAGAATGTATACTATCAAGTACGGTCCCTTTACCCTGGGCGACATCAAATGGGAGATCCGCCTAGTACCGTTCGGAGAAGATTTAGAATATCATCTCTGTTTGTTAGATGATGCAGTGGTAGTCAAGAAGTTTGGGTACATATCCTTGGTGCAGGATCACAGTAGCAATGGTGATTGGAAGATCCACAGATCGACAAAATTGAATGAAGAGAAGGGTTTCGAAGTAAATTTTTTTGCCAAGGGATTGGGCCTCACCATGGTATGGTTAACATCCTTTAGCAAATCAGATCAAGAGAAATATTGTAAAGATGATTGCTTCTTGAATAAATTCGTATTATGGGTCATTGCTGATGATTCCAGGAAAGAGCCGGCAAATGCTGTGCGCCTTGGACAGCCTCATCAACCTGAGTTCATATCACCAAATCTTTCTGTGCCTTCGACAGCCTCATCAACCCTCCTGGTAACTGGTGATTTTGCAGATATTATTTTTCTTGTGAAAAAAGACACATTTCCTGCCCATAGGTGTGTGCTTGCGGCTCGTTCATCTGTTTTCCGATCAGAACTTCTCGCCCTACAAAAGGATATTAATATGAGCATGAATACTTTATGTGTATCCGTACGGCACATTGATGGACTCACATTTAAACACTTGCTCCATTTCATTTATACCGATACCTTGCCGCCTGACTTCGAGGAGGTTACCCCAACAGAGAGATACCACCGCATGTTTGTTGCAGCGCATCGTTTTAAAATTGAAGGGCTCAAGTTAACATGCGAGAAGAAGCTTACCAAGGTGGTTGCCGACGCCATGATAACTGCAATAGATCTCTCGGAGTATCATGAGTCCGGTCAGCTCAAAATTGTTCAGCATGATTGAAATAATTGCTTCAACTGTTCTGGGTACAAAAGAAGTCGACCACCTATGTCTATGTTAGCAGTATAGTAGTTGTACCACTGACAAATATGTCGGAGAGGAGTTCAAGAAAATAATATTGTATTAATCTTAGGTGTATCAATTACAATTATAATGAAGTTCATTTACAGACTATATTATAGTTTATTTCTAAATATCTTCAATTAATCATCTCCTACCTACCACTCTTGTATTCCTAATTATTTCCCACATTATATACCCACTTATATCTCTAACATGGATCGGGAGTTTATCCAGTTTTTTTGTTTTTCAAAGGTTTTGTTGTGATCTGTGTTTTTGTTAAGTTGTTCATGTTGTTTAATTGCTTGTATCATATTGGCATTTTCCTTTGGAAATCTAATATGATCTTTATTTCTTCTCAAAGAAACGAATGGAGGCGGTGATCTTGCAAGTTCAATTCAGAATCCTATTAGTTCGTGGAGCTGTGTACATTGGTCAATTTGAAAGGAACATCAATTATGATTTTTTTTTTAAATTGCTTGAATTTTTCATGCGCTAATTGGTTGTGTAACAGAATGGAGAAAGGATTCCATTATAATTATATAATTCTCATGCATTTATGTAATTATCATGTATTAATGTGCCAAAGTACAGAGCTATAATTGTATTCTTGCTTGGAAGAAAATCACCAAAATCTACTATGTATATATATTCATGATCCTCTACCATTAATATACGCTGTTCGTAGAGAATTTTCTATACCTTGCAACTTCCATACAAGACTGGAACTTAAATGAACCAGAAAAGAATTGAAACTAATTAATGGTGTATTTTAGTATTTATCAATAACTCAATTTGAACTCTGCTATAGCAGATATGAATCAAAGCTTGAGCACACATAGGGGAGCTTCAAAAATCAAAGGGGTTTATATATTGTGGCTCCAAATTTACAAATATGAAATTAGTAATCGTTCAGGCCCAAATATTTTTAATTTATGTGTTATGGATCTAGGCCCAAATACAAGCAGGCCTAAGGCCTCAATCCAAATTTGGGAGCAATTAGATTTTCATTAGTACGGTCCGTACGGTATTGATGTGCAAAAGAAAAGAAAATATATATATAAATTTATTCAAACATCTGTACGTTTGACTTTATTGAATAGTAGATAACATGTTGCAATTAATAAACATAATCTGGAAGGAATATTCTCAAATCATTGTCACTATATCTCATGTCTTAGCTGCGTGCTGAGCACATAGAGAAATAGTCTTTTCCCTGTTAATTACGCCTAAAATTGAAGCCCTCTTTCATTTCTGTTCCCTATCAATCATCCTCCAAATTCTTAATTTGTGCAATACATCAACAAACCCTTCCGAGCCTTCGGCACTTGACCAGCCGGATGAAGAAGAAATGGTAATATCCGAGTTTCTGTCAAAAATAAGCTTCTGTCAAAAATATCCGAGTTTCCGATCCGATTTAGCTGATTCCAACCGATTTTTCCGATTCCAATTCTATGGTCAAGTAACCGATTCCGATTTCGATTCCGATTTTCAGAACCATGCCTGCGACGGCCACAACAACCCCAGGTAATATCAACAAAACCTTCTGAGCCTTCAGCACTTGAGCAGCCGGATGAAGAAGAAATGCTAATATCACCTCCTTTAGACCTAATTAGTACACCCTTAGAAACCGGAGATTTTGCAGATATTATTTTTGTTGTAAAAAAACACACATTCACTGCCCATAGGTGCGTGCTTGCGGCTCGTTCCTGTGTTCAATGAAAATATTAATTTCGGCCATTTTTTATTTTTCAATTGGGGAGATTTTGTTTAGTTCATGGATATACATAACTACAATATGACTACCAAAATTATGTAATTAATCTCTAAACAAAATTGAACACAGAAATCATTCATATTTGTATAAAAAATTTCTGTAATCTATACTCTGGTTTAAAAATAATCGTTATACATTAAACAAAAATAAAATGTCAGCCCAATTAGACTGCTTGGCCCAATTGGGCTTTCCATCAAACAGCCTATTGATAAACTGAGAATTTTTTTGGTTTAAAAAAATTAAAATTAGTATCTGTGAATTATATTTGAAAAAATAAAAAATAATATATTGAGTAAATTATACAAATATTTGTTACAGTATATCTTGTTTTGTATTAGGTACAAAATCAATTCTACTGCTAACACAATTGAAAAATTAGATGAAAAAAATCAATTTTTGAATCTAGGTCATGATAATGTCCAATATAAAGATGTATGTAAGTATGAATTTTCAATTAATTAACAATGACAGATATGTTGATGCTAATATTAATTAAAATGATACTTAATATTTGAGATAGATTTTAATTTGTGGCATTGACAATTGCGCAATTGTAACACCCGGTAAATATTTATATTATTTTTGAAATTACTATGGAGTTATTTGCAATTTTTAGATTAGAAGGCTACTTGTATAAAAATGTTGAACTTTAAAAAAAATATGATCCTACGTGGCATTCTTCCACGTGTCTCCCATGCATAAACCTCTCATCCCTGTGACCACCGTTAAAACCTCTATATATAAAGAGGGTTATTTTCTTTCGGATTAGAGTTAAAAAAAAATCAGAACCAAATAAAATTGGAGAGAAAAAAAAAACAGAGAGAAAGAGGAAATGTGAAGGAAATTAGGAGAAAGAAATTTTTTTTTTTTATATTGATTAAGATTTGATTGTTTTGTTTGATTGAAATTCTGACTACGTCGCGTTGATTCTGAATGGTTGTTGCAACTCGATTGGATTTTTGAATTGATCGTTAGCAGGTAACCGGACTTTTTTATAATCTGTGTTTTTGTTTTGTTTAGTTGAATTGAATTTTGAATTGGATGATTGAATTGGTTATTGAATTATGATGCATATTTAACGGGATAGCGGGTCTATCGTTCGAATTTGATTTGTGAAATTATATGATCGTGTCTTCTGAGAATTTGAGAAATGAAATGATTGTGTGAAAGGAAATGATATGGATATTGTGTGACTTGTTTTATTGATAATTCAGATCCATGTGCTATTACCGATTAAATATGTATTTATAATTTGATGTGAATTAATCAAGTCTGTTTGAATGGTTGTTTAATTAAGCCAGTTATAGAAAAGCGCATCGTTAAATAACTGATTACTGAGTTTTGTAGTTGACTCTGTATTGTTTTCTATCTGTTTTTGTTTGCGACATAGATTGATGGGATGAAGGATGGATGAGAGGATGCATCTATTGTCATGACTCTCGGTCCGGCGGCGGGGTCGTGACAGCCATGTATTTGCTAATTTGAACCAAGATGAAATTGTTCAGACCCAATTATTTCAATTGATGGGTTACAGATTCCAGGCCCCAAATATTAGCAGGCCCAAGTCCAACAATTCAAATTTAGCAACATATATAGATACAGCGAATGACAGCCTATTGTGGGTTCCAAGATATGATAATCATTTGATCAGTACATTAATTGCAGAATTTTATTTTAAAAACCATAAATAAAAAATAATATTTTATCAAACCAACTTGATTGCTTCGGTTTTTTTCCATAAACCATAACAACCGAAATGACATTTCGGTCCAAATTTTTTTTTTCGGGACCGAAATATCATTTCGATCGATCGATCCAAGATGCTTTCACCAATTTTACCATCATTTTTTTATTGACATATGTGAAAATTGTCCGGTCTCAAAAAAAAAAAAGACCGAAATAGTATTTCGGTTTTTATGATTTTTGTGAAAACCAAAGCAATCAAGTTGGTTTGCTAAAATATTGTTTTTTACTTATGGTTTTTAAAAAAAAAAATCTGAATTGCATGCACACTGTAATAGGGCCTCTGTAAAAAATGTAAAATGTACACCTTAAAACCTTGTTGTAACGTACGCTCTCTCTCTCTCTCTCTTGAAAGCTTCTCTCCCTCGCTAAGTGTAAACACAACAATGGGTGGGTTTAGCTTAGAGGAACAGAAACCATTGATGGTCATGGTGGCAACACAGTGCATATATGCAGTAATGAATCTGGTGTCGAAAGCGGCATTCAACCACGGTTTCAGCACGATGGTTTTTGTGGTGTACAGACAAAGCATTGCCACTCTTTTTCTATTCCCTTCCACGCTCCTTGCAAAGCAGTACGTACTGTATATACTATATAGTTTCTCTTTAATAACCTTTTAGATAGCACTGATACAACAATTTCATACAAAGAGGAAGAACTTGCGTAAAATTAGGAGATCTCCAATCAGCATTTTTAACTTGAAGTCCCTAACTTTCAATTCATACTATAAAGTATGAACAGATTGGACATTATTCAAACCAACCTAAATTGGAATTGCCTAAGACCTATGTTACATTAACACTTGTAAAATTGTACTGCATACGTCTGTGTTTGACATGACATCGATACTCATGTCTTTATAAAATTTGAACTTAAAATGACATGTCGTGTCATGATATACACTCCTGTCATATATCGGTTCGATAGTAGTGTCGGTTTTAATCAGCAGCATCCATGGAAATCCAATTGATCTGAATCTAGCATGAAACAAATCGTCTATTAGTTGGTACTATTCCTAGTTAATTTCATACTAGTCATCGTTTGAATTTTGAATTTATTACTTGATCAAGGCACAACAATGGAGAACATATATATTTTTTTGAATAATTATATTGCTCCCTCACGTCCATCCCCGCATTTTCCCCGCACTCTCTCTCTTCCTTAATTGCCATATATCCCCTCACTTATTTCGCTAAAAATTTCCATTTATCCCCGCATTAAATTAGACTGTCATTTAATACCAATCCCCGCATTAATTATGTTTTTCTCTAATAACAATTCTCGCATTAATTATTCCTTTAAAAACAATCCCCGCATTAATTATACTGTTATCTAATAACAATCTCCGTTAATAAATGTTTATTTGTTATTTCTGAGAAATATTTATCCATGTAACATAAAGTATTTATCATTATGTCTGAGAGTATTTATCATTGATGTTTTACTGTAAGTTGCAATTATGTTTGAGAAGTATTTATCTATATAACATAAAATATTTATCCATGTAACATAAAGTATTTATCATTATGCATGAGAGTATTTATGATTATATCTAAGAGTATTTATCATTGATGTTTTACTGTAAGTGCAATTATGTTTGAGAAGTATTTATCTATATAACATAAAATATTTATCCATGTAACATAAAGTATTTATCATTATGCATGAGAGTATTTATGATTATGTCTAAGAGTATTTATCATTGATGTTTTATTGTAAGTGCAATAATGTTTGAGAAGTATTTATCTATGTAACATAAAATATTTATCCTTATAACATAAAGTATTTATCCATGCAACATAGAATATTTATCATTATGTCTTAGAGTATTTATCATTGATGTTTTCCTGAAAATTGTAATTATATCTGAGAAATATTTATCTATGTAACATAAAATATTTATTCATGTAACATAAAATATTTATCATTATGCATGAGAGTATTTATCATTGATGTTTTACTGAAAGTTGCAATTATGCTTGAAAAGTATTTATCCATGTAACATAAAATATTTATCATTATGTCTGAGAAGTATTTATCATTGGGTGAGGGGATTATTTATTTAATGGTCCCCAGTTGTGCAGAGATAATATAAAAAATAAGGAAATTTTGTGCGGGGATAACTGACAAGTATTTATGAGGAGATTGTTTATTTAATGGTCCTCAGTTGTGCGGGGACAATTCAAAAAAAAAAGAAAATTTTGTGCGGGTACAATTAATGGATTGATTTATTCAGTCATAAATAGAGATCATTACATAGGGATTAATACTTTGCAAATCCACGATAAATACTTTGATGCTTCAAGTTAAATACTAACAGTTTCTGCGGAGTATTAATGATTGAGCAGTCCTCTCTATGACTTTTTTGGCAGTTTGGATGAGATTTTTTGCGGGATTGAGACTGCGAAGATTGTTATCAGGATCATATTTTTTTTTCACTTATGTTTCTTTATTTTATTTTTTTGTCTGGCGTCAAAACATGTATAAATAATGTATGAGTGACATTGGAACAAAAAGGGCACAGTCAACCGCTTTCTGATGTATAACGGATAGTAGGTCCAACTTTAGCCCAACAACAAGGGCTATTTTTTTCTTTTAATTCGGCCCATTGTAATTCAAACTTATTTAATTTATGGCCGGAAAATCTTTAATTGTCTTCAGTTTTAAAACCACGCACGCGACCTGCAATTAATCAGCTCTCCTCTGAGATAAGAGAACTTCTCGCTCTACAGGACAATATCGATACGAGCATGAAGAATTTATGTGTATCCATACAGCATATGGATGGACTCACATTTAAGCACTTGCTCCATTTCATTTATACTGATTTCTTGCCCCTTGATTTTGAGGAAGTTACTCCTCCAGAGAGGTACCACCGCATGCATGTTGCAGCGCATCGTTTTAAAATCGAAGGGCTCAAGTTAATATGCAAGAAGATGCTTACCAAGGCGGTTGCTGACACCATGATAACCGCTTTTTGATCTCTCGGAGTATCATGAGTGCGGTCTGCTCAAAGTAGCTCAACATGAAGCAAGAAATAATTGCCTCAACTGTTGCTGGTACAAAAGAAGTCGACCTTCAATGCGATGATAGCAGTAGTTGTTCCACCGACGAGTTTGTCGGAGTGGATCTCAAGTAATTAATACAAGTGATCGGTTTATCCCTTGAAACCAAACGGGCCTTAATTGGGTTGGGTTGTTAGGGAGAGAGAGAATGGAAAAAGAAGCCAGTTGAAAAAAATGCGATGTGATAGGTAGAGTTCTTTTGTGACTGAAGTAAAAAATTGGCTTGAGACTTAATACTGGGCAGTAACAGAAATGATGAGAATGAGGGTTGGAGTTACTTCAGAGTAGAAACAAAACACCATTAATAAATTAATAAAATTTTGCTCTCTCTCTCTCTCTCTCTTCTCACAGTGCAAATATTGGTGCAATTAATTGACAATCATACTGATCTGACGATTAATTATTGTTTTCGATCAATAAAAAAATTAGTATTACTTCACATTTGTTATAATTAACTTGTGTATATTATATTAATTGTTGCATGCGTTGGCTACTTTCAATCTGATCTAATCAGGGACGTACAGTATTAAACAATTAATTAATATTTTTGTGACATATATAATTACAAAACCTGGATTGAACATTGAGTACTAAACTAATTGGGTTTAGTTTAATTACCAGTGGCCATCTACTATTTATCAAATTACTTACTGCATGTATCCAAATTATTTTAGACTTTAGATAAATAAACCGGGTTGGGTTCATATAAATATTATATATATAATGTACATTTGAACAGCCGGCTAGATAAGTTTAATAACATTGAACATTCAAGATGAATTCCATATATTTGTCACCTTTCACTCAAGCTCAATTCAACTCCTTAACCAACTTCTTCAATCCCAATTCATATACAAATATTACCATATATATATTAATATATAGCCTCACTAACTCATAAATTCACAGCCAAACGTACAATGTATGTTATAGCTACAAATTAAATCACTTGACCATTAAATATTATTATGTCTTCTCGATCTGCTCTGCGGTTGCAAGTAAGAATCACAATTGCAGTTACTGGAAGTTGACTTACATAAACCCACCCGGGTTTCCTTCATAACTTGAATTCGAAAAACTGATCATAATTCGCCACTATTTTATTCCCTCTCATAAGTCATAAGCTTGCTTATTGAAGCTGGTATAGACCCATTAATCCATTATGACTCAAATCTAAAACATGAAGCAATTTCAGATTTCCAAATTCAGGCCATATCGACCCGTTAAGGCTTTCTGTGTTATTATTTTAAAAATTTATCATATAAACTTTAAAATTTGATTTAAGTAGTTCAGTAAATTGGTTATATAATGAACTTGTAGAATATATCAATTTTTGTTATTTTTGAATTTTTTGTTTACTATTTTTATGATTTATAAAAGATGATAAAAATAATTTAAAAATAAAAGAAAATTGTTAATATTTTAGACTATTTTTTGTCATCTTTCATTTTTTTGAAAAGAATGAAAGAACAGAGAATTATAGATTATAAAAAAAATTCCAACAGTACTGAATCTCAAAATTTTGAAACTGATATCGAACAACCCCTTCTGACAAACAAGTCAGAGTTGGAAAAATAGAAGATTATTGTGTTAATTTTTTGTAAGTATTTATGATTTTTTTTTTAATCAAGACCATGTCCTTCAATGAAAATATTAATCTGGGCCATTTTATTTTTCAATTGGGAAGATTTTGTTTAGTTCATGGATATACATAACTACAATATGACTACCAAAATTAAGGAATTAATCTCTAAACAAAATTGAACACAGAAATCATTCAAATTTGTATAAAAAATTTCTGTAATCTATACTCTGGTTTAAAAATAATCGTTATAAATTAAACAAAAATCAAAGCCAGCCCCATTAGACTGCTTGGCCCAATTGAGCTTTCCATCAAACAACCAATTGATACACTGGGAGTTTTTTTGGTTTAAAAAAAATTAAAATAAGTATCTGAAAATTCAAATTGAAAAAAATAATCTATTGAATAAATTATACAAATATTTGTTAAAGTATATCTTGTTTTGTATTTGGTACGAAATCTATTTTACGGCTAAGACAATTGAAAAATAAGATAAATATCCATGTTTGTAAGTAATTATGAATTTTCAATTAATAAAACAATGAAAGATATTTTGATGCTAATATTTATTAAAATGATACTTAATATTTGAGATAGATGTTAATTTGCAGGGGATGAGGCATTGACAATTGCGCAATGTATTTGCTAATTTGAACCAAGATGAATTGTTTAGGCCCCATTATTGCAATTAATGTTAAATATTGCAACCAATTATTTTTTTTGCAACTAAATTAGATTGTTGCCCGAAAAATACTTTTTGCAACAAAATTATTTCATATGGCAACAGACAAATATATTGCAAACAAAAAAAAATCAAAATTTGCTAAAACATATAATAACATTCAACAAATAGCAACAATTCAGATATTATCAACTTTAATTGAATTACATGCATCAATTAACTAAATAAACAACACAAGAACAAGCATGGTTATATAAAATGACAACAATATTATCCGTTTTTGCAGAGAAGCCCCTAGAGTTGTAAAAATATCCTAGCACACAAAAGAGCATGAAGTAGCCAATCTAAAATAGTAGCAGAACTAGAAAACATGAACAACATCATACAATAAAGCAAACAGACCCTACAAAAACAAATTGTGAATAAAAAGAATAAATTAAAATAGAGTTGTGTACTGTGTTACTAAATTCCTGACCTTGATTAATAGACTATTTAAACTAGCCAGATCTTGTTATATTTCACATGCATATATACAGTATACTAGATATTGTTGCAAATAATTTGTTTACTGTAAGAGTTGTTCTGATGAAATATAATAATTTTAGTCTTTCCATTTCTTTGTAGGTCCCCATTTGTAAATCGTACTCTGACCGGTTATCACTCTCGGCATGGACATGCTTGATGTCAGCCTTACAAGCAGCCGCCGCAACATTTTACGTTCATCCTGATTTGAGAATTTGGTGCGTCACTTCTTTGAATGACCTCTTTGCTTGCATATATGCAATACCTAACTTGACTTCTTTGCCTTCTTTTAAGATTAGCTCTTAGCTATTTATGAGGATCATATATTGATACAGTTGATTAATCCATGATTTACACGGTTTCTTTGGATCTTCTGTGACCTTCTATCTGCAATCGTGGTGCATATCGGTTAGAGGGCCTTTGTATTCTAATTCTGCCATGTTTAGCCCACTCTCGACAATAATTACTACAGTTCTTTCTTCTATTATACTTCATGAAGAGCTCCACATTGGAAGGTAATTGTGTTCAAAACATTCACAAAATTCATAGTCAGGATAGTTTTACCATTATAAATCCTCATCGAGGAACTTGAATAAAACAATAAATATAAGTAAATCAATGACATATTAATAAATAATAAAGGAACAAAAAAAGAATTGGAATGGAAAAGGTTTACTATTAGTTAGTGTAGATTCTAATAATTCTACTATTTATTTTTTATTCTAAAAGTTGACACAAATTATTTGTGCTAATTTCTTATCCAGCTTTGTTGGTGCCACTGCCATTATAGGGGGGCTGTATGTTCTGTTACGGGGTAAAGCAGAAGATTTGAAGAGAATGGAAGAACAGAGAAATTTAGATTTTAAAAAGATTTCCATCTCAATAGACACTGAATCTCAAAATTGTGAAAGTTATATCCAGCAACCCCTCCTCACAAACAAGTCATAGTTGGAATGAAGATTAATGTGTCAATATTTTCCTAGTATTTATGATCTTTTTTGTCAAGACCATGTCATTCAATAAAAAATTAATTTTGGGCCATTTTACTTTTTAATTGGGAAGATCTGATATGCACAGTAAACTAAAAGTTCCATTGTTTAGTTCATGGATCTACATATTTCCAGTTTGACTACCAAAATTAAGTAATAAATCTCTTGTTCAACAACTTAAATACATTAACACTGTCTAAGAAAATTAAATGCAAAAATAATTCAAATATGACTCTGGCTTGAAATTATCGTCCTAAGTTTAACAGTAACATTTTTATCGTTGAAATCCCTAATCTAAACAAGATTTTTAGGTCGAATTCCTACCAAAACCCTAGACATTTTTACTATATAATTTCAAGCTATCAACAAATTATTTGGCCAACATATGTTTAAAGATACTCAAAATATAGATGTTGTAGATTCCTTTACAATTTTCCACAAAACTTTTGTTCAGCTAAATCTGAGTCAGTTTGAGAAAGATATGACCAAAATACTAACCTTTGATAAATCTGTTCAGGTTGTGTGATTTTTTTTTTTTTTTTTTTTAATTCATCAAATTTCTTTACTTGTAACTATAATCAGAATATGAACTTAGTGAGCTAAACAAGGCACGAATGAGCACAAAAGAGTAAGTATAAAGGAACAAATATCTTTGTCACTAATCATCTCTTGCTGAGCATGCAAGGAACTAATATTTTACGTGTTAATTACACGCTAATTTGAAGCCTTGTTTCATTTATGTTCCCTATCAAAGACTTCCTCAATAATCATCATCCAAATTCTTGATTTGTGCAATACCTCAAAAGCTTTTTTCAACTCAGGCAGCGATTGATGGGCTCATTTTATGAAGGATTGTATACTTTCGAAACAAAGGAGGTTTCAACCCTTGCACCCCAGGGTCGAATAAATCTAGAATTGTTCAACATAAAATCCTATGAAAGAATGTATACTATCAAATACGGTCCCTTTACCCTGGGCGACATCAAATGGGAGATCCGCCTATTACCGTACGGAGAATTGTTGGTATATTATCTCTGTTTGTTAGATGATGCAGTGGTAGTCAAGAAGTTTGGCTACATTTCCTTGGTGCAGGATCACAGTAGCAATGGTGATTGGAAGATCCACAGATCGACAAAATTGAATGAAGAGAAGGGTTTCATAGTACCCTCCTTCGCCAAGGGAATGGGCCTCCCCATGGTAGAGTTAACATACTTTAGCAAATCAGAGCAAGAGAAATATTGTAAAGATGATTGCTTCTTGAATAAATTCGTATTATGGGTCCTTGCTGATGATTCCAGGAAGGCGCCGGCAAATGCTGTGCGCCTTGGACAGCCTCATCAACCCGAGTACATATCACCAAATCTTTCTGTGCCTTCGACAGCCTCATCAACCCTCCTTGTAACTGGTGATTTTGCAGATATTATTTTTCTTGTGAAAAAAGACACATTTGCTGCCCATAGGTGTGTGCTTGCGGCTCGTTCATCTGTTTTCCGATCAGAACTTCTCACCCTACAAAAGGATATTAATATGAGCATGAATAGTTTATGTATATCCGTACGGCACATTGATGGACTCACATTTAAACACTTGCTCCATTTCATTTATACCGATACATTGTCGGCTGACTTCGAGGAGGTTACCCCACCAGAGAGATACCACCGCATGTTTGTTGCAGCGTATCGTTTTAAAATTGAAGGGCTCAAGTTAATATGCGAGAAGAAGCTTACCAAGGTGGTTGCCGACGCCATGATAACCGCAATAGATCTCTCGGAGTATCATGAGTCCAGTCAGCTCAAAATTGTTCAGCATGATTGAAATAATTGCTTCAACTGTTCTGGGTACAAAAGAAGTCTACCACCTATGTCTATGTTTGCAGTAGTTGCAAGTAATAAAAGGGATTAAAGGATTTAAGAAATAGAGAATGAATATTGTATTAATCTTGTGTATCAATTACAATTACAATGAAGTTCATTTACAGACTATATTATCCTTTATTTCTAAACATCTCCAATTAATCATCTCCTACCTACCACCCTTGTATTCCTAATTATTTCCCACATTATATACGCACTTATATCTCTAACAGGGGTCGGAGTTTATCCAGTTTTTTTGTTTTTCAAAGGTTTTGTTGTGATCTGTGTTTTTGTTAAGTTGTTCATGTTGTTTAATTGCTTGTACAATATTGGCATTTTCCTTTTTTCTCATTTTAATTATATATATATAATGAAAATCAGAAAAAAATAATGGCGGTGGTGATCTTGCAAGTTCAATTCAGAATCCTATTAGTTGGTGGAGCTGTGTACATTGGTCAATTTGAAAGGAACATCAATTATGATTTTTTTTTTAATTGCTTTAATTTTTAATGCGCTACTTAGTTGTGTAACAGAACGGAGAAAGGATTCCATTATAATTATAGAATTCTCATGCATTTATGTGCCAAATTACAGAGCTATAATTGTATTGTTGCTTGGAAGAAAATCACCAAAATCTACTATATATATTCATGACCCGCTACCATTAATATACGCTGTTCATAGAGAATTTTCTGTACCTTTCAAATTCCATACAGGACTGGAACTTAAATGAACCAGAAAAGAATTGAAACTAATGGTGTATTTTAGTATTTATCAATAATTCAATTTGAACTCTGCTATAGCAGATGTGAATAAAAGCGAGAGCACACACAGGGGAGCTTCAAAAATCAAAGTGGTTTATTATGGCTCCAAATTTACAAATATAATATTAGGAATCGTTCAGGCCCAACTATATTTAATTTATGCGTTAAGGATCTAGGCCCAAAATACTATTTTTAATCGTTCAGGCCCAACTATCAATTTCGTTTGTTCCCTTCCTCGTTCTTGCGTTTATGTTTGCTCAAAATACTAAAATGAAATGTGATAATTGAATTTGTTAACTCCTTTTAAATATTTTTATTTACTTTATACATGTTAGATGTTTTCTATTTTTCAAACATTTTCCTTACTATTGAAACAATTTAAACCATTAGATGTTTTATATCATCTCAATTAAGAGTTTACATGCATAGAAAATTGTAGGATTTTTCTTTCATTTCGAGAGCTATTAAGAAAGGAGGCTAAATCGTGACAGTTGAACATACCTTAATAGTAGCTATATTATATATCTTGTATTTGTAAGAAAAAAAAAATTCAATTACTACAATTAAAAACATAAATTAACACAATTTTACTCTGGATTAAGTTACAAAATAGAAATTATAGTGTAGTTATTATTATTTTAATTTAAGACATTTTACAGATTGAAGTAAAAAAGGAAATTTAAGAAGCATGTGATCGATGAATAATGTAATTGTAATTAAATATGTTTAATATAGTTTGAATTTATTTTAAAATTTTTGAGGACATCTCATTGTAAAGACTCCATTTGTTATTTGCACTTCTTGCAAACTTGATTAGATTAATCATTAATGGAGCTACCTAAAATTAAGTTCCGTGTTGAAAATTCGTCTTTTTTCTTTCTCTGAGAAGGTGACCAATAGATTGAGAAAATACATTATATAGAAAGAGGAGTGTTATTAAAATATTGACTAATTAGGCACTACTACAGAATAAGTGATTATACATGGACATAAACAAGCGAGTTACACGGATTTCCTGCCGCGTGGGCTGTCACGGTTTAGAAATCCTTGTATATATACACACAGATATTTACCGCGTACAATTACTGAATAACTACATGGATTATTACATACACAGCCGTTTACAAATCCTTGACACTGGCGCTCTCCATAACCGAGCTTCACGGATTATTACATAAAAAGCTGTGCACAATTAGATTTCTACACGGTTATTTATCTAAATATCCGTGTAGCACTCTTATTTTTTAATTTTGTTTAATATGGAAATATCTTTCTACACGGATGTATAATTAAATATCCGTGTAGCTCTCTTATTTTTTAATATTTTTTTAATATATAATTTTATGTATTAATTTTCTTCTTTATTTTTTTAATGTGGAAAAACCTTTCTACAAGGATATATAATTAAATATCCGTGTAGCTCTCTTATTTTTTAATATTTTTTTAATATTGAAAGATCTTTCTACACGGATGTATAATTAAATATCCGTGTAGCTCTCTTATTTTTTAATATTTTTTTAATATTGAAAGATCTTTCTACACGGATGTATAATTAAATATCCGTGTAGCTCTCTTATTTTTTAATATTTTTTTAATATATAATTTTATGTATTAATTTTCTTCTTTATTTTTTTAATTTTGAAAAACCTTTCTACACGGATATATAATTAAATATCCGTGTAGCTCTCTTATTTTTTAATATTTTTTTAATATTTAATTTTATGTAATTTTCTTCTTTATTTTTTTAATGTGGAAAAACCTTTCTACACGGATAATTTTTAAAATGTCCGTGTATAATTGAACTACTGTTTTTTTTTGGCTAGCCTCCATTTTTGCCAGCCATTTAAAATCAGATCAATTCCAGAACAGAGAATTTCCAAAATAAGAATACCAAAACCCCTAAATTTTGGAAATTTCCAAATTATATCAAAAATTAATACAAAATTCATGTACACTAAATTATACAAAGATCATACAAATCCATATTCTGGTTTACAAAATTGTTTTATAAAAAAATCTGCCCACATACATCTAAAGTGATCTAACTGCTCCTTGGAGTAACTCTTTGACTTTGATGAATACTACAAAAAATTCAAAACATGCAAGTTACAAAAATATGGCAACTACATCTCTGTTTTGCTTTATAGAAATAAATTATTGCAATTATAACAATGCAACTAATAAAACAAGTTTAGAGGAAATCAATATTAATTGTATGGACAAGTCAAGGCAAAACATATGAATTACATACCGTATATTCTGGCCATTTGAATTGTATGCTCTCAACAAAGTGAAACATAAAAATCATCGTGTAATAACCGCATTCCCAACCGCCAATCTGTTGCGGGCACTGAAATTTACATTCAGCTGCCTATGTCAGAATGACAATAAATTTTTGAACCCAAAAATAAGAAATTATAAAATTATAGTGTGCTCACCTCCTTCCAGAGCCCATTCATTTTATTTCTGCTCTTACCCGTGCTTTGTACTCCACCCTCTTTAAGATATTGCCGAAAAGCCCTTACAAAATTGAGTGACTGTAATTAGCAATTCCACAATTATAAAAAAAAAATAAACCAAGTGATATTTAGATAACTTACTTAATTATAACAGGCATGACTCTTTTGGACTGCTGAGTGGTGATGGATTTGTCGGGCCGGCTTGAATCCATGACATAAATCGTATTTTCAAGTGGCACAATCACCAACAAACACCAGTGGGAGCTGTGGGGGGAGAAGAATTGTAGTACTTTAGCATAAAATTAGTGGCATATATATTTCAGCATGTAATAGTGACACAAGTGTTTGCTATGGTTCATTGTGTAATTCTTTAACTGAAAATATAAACAATTAATAAGGGTTACAAGTAACCTACCTTTGGTTGTATGGCAGGAGAAGAAATTTCTTTTGATCCCCACGAGCATGATGCATCGCTTTACGCAAGTAGTCGACACAATCATCCTCATACCATTCCAACATCATTCCATTAATTCTGCTGGGGTCCAAAAGTGCACACAAGTTCACCTTACCTTTCGATGCGGTCTCACGGCATTTCTGGTCTAGGAACCTGAAAAATCATCATTTTACATTAGAGTACATATTTGAGTGCTATACACATGATATAAATAATTGATTGGTCACTAACATGAGGAAAACGGTGATGACTCCCACATCGAGCCATTTATCGCTTGACGAGGCGGCCTGTAGAAAGTCGTTGAATTCTGTGAAAGGCAGCACGACCTCCCTGCCATCGTGTAGAAACATACCGGGGGGGACACTGAAGGTAACAGCCGTCATGTCCTTGGGTGCCTTTATCAAGTAGGCGTGGAGAGTCTGCAACTGACTAGGCAAACGGCTAATCTCTTCTGCTGTGAGCCCCGTACGGTCTAGTGGCGCATCCACTGGCGCATCCACTGGCGCATCAGGCACTTCTGGCGCAACAGACACCAAGGCTAATTCCATGTCTCGTACCGGTGACAATGCTTCATCCTCATTGATTGTTTCACCTCTTCGTGTCTGTATCAAATTTTGTATGTCTTTTTCAAGTATTTGAAAAGAATTATTTGAATAAGATATCCTATTGTATTTGGAGATTACGTACATTGTCCAAAATAATTTGATTTTTCGGCCATTGGACTATCGAATAGCGGGCATCATCAAGCACTACCATTTCATCGACAGGGACAGGAAGAGGTATTCTCACAGCCCAATCCTGCGTGATCTTCTCAACCGCTACGCGGAGATAGTTGGGCCTCAACTGATCACCGGCTGCAGGAGGATATACAATGCCCTTAGCAATGGTCAGAGGAGTAGTACCGAAATACATGACGAGGTCGCATGCTGTGGCCTCCTGCAATAATTATCAGCAATTAGTTGTCTTTAGAATGAAATAATATTGTCTAGCGAATTAACCGCGAGAATCAACAATACCTTTCGATTATGAACAAGTAGTGCTTACCTTTAGATTGTCCAAGCCGCCTAGCACTTCGGTCCCGGATGCCTGACTACTTCGCCGAACTCCCGGAGAAACGGCAGGTTGATCCTCAGATGGCTGCCTAATTTGGTGCATTTGGTTCACCATCCTTGATTCCAGCTCAGCCAGCTTCTGGGTGTACTCCATTGTAAGCTCCTCGCGTACCTCCTGGCGCACCTGTGCCAACCTTGATTCCATCTCCTCTTTGTTGACCTTGGCACGAGGTCTTCTCTGGGGTTTTGCTCCATTGAATTCTTCCTTCCAGCCCGTGTAGGCCCCTCTGCCCCTAACTCGACCGGTGTGTTCTGGATTCGGGAGCGCTAAGGACAAGGAATCTTCTTGTCTTGCGACAGTCCGGGCACTAGAATTGACCTCCTCCTCCACCTCCAACTGTTAATTAAAAAATTGGTTATAACAAAACACTAAGTAATGTACACAGAGTTATGATTTTGTTTGAATGACACAAAGTTATAACAAAAGGCTCTTACCATTTTATGAGCAACGGGCTCCACGTCTTTTGGGAGTATTATCCGCCCGTCAACGGTTACCTCAGATCTTCCCATGAGCCAATCTTGGCCCCTAGGATTTTGGATCTTAACCACGGGTGAGTCAGAATCTTTGTTTTGCGAAAGAACTTTTGCCCATTCTTTCGACTTACCCTCGTAACCACCCGACCCTAATTTGTGCGGGTACTTGTTCATTTTGGCGATCTTCCTGCCCTTCTCACTTTTTTTCTTCGAACATCAAAGTAAATCCATTACTTAAGGAAGATGAGTACAAATTGAGAAAGAAAAAAAACTAATGAGTTACCTAAATTTACATACCTTGAATTCTTCTGTTTTCTTCAAAGCTTGGAACTCCTCCCACACCTCTTGTGTCAGCCAAGAATACACTGGCAACGGATCTTTCCCTTGATCCATGAAATCTGTTTTCAACGTGCTCTTGAATTGCTTCCAAGCTGCATTCATTATCTTCAAAGTCACTCTCTTTATCTTGTCTTTTGGGTCACCCACGATGTTCCACTGGTCCTGATTGACAACGAAACTACTGCATGTAAGTTCATCTAATAAAAAAAAAATAGAATTGTTAGGTACTTTACCCTCACAATGTTCCACCATTGGTCCTTGTCCTTCTTTTCATCAAACTTATCCCAGCGCTCAACCAGGATAGATGCATTTTTCTTCACCATGGCAGCGCAAAAATTTGAGTACTTTGTCCGATTTTCACCCTTCGCACAGCTGTTCTTCCGAAATTCGATTGGCAATATTTCCTTCTGCTCAGTGATCTTCTTGCACATTGTCGGACCTCTTTTCCTTTTTTCAGGCCGAGCCTGCGAGACCTCTTCTTCCGTCACAGCTACATTCTCTCCTTCCATCGGCAGGGCACTCCCTCCTTCCATCATATCTAAAAAACCTGACGTCATATCTACATTATCCTCACCTGAATGTGTCATCGTTCTTTCTACAACCTACCGAGCGAGCGAGAGGAGCTTAGAGGTTCAGGCGAGATGAGAGGAGAGGAACAGAGAGTGGAAACAGAGAGCGAAACACCAACAGTGGCAGCACCAAGAGAGAGGAACCACGGAAAGAGAGAGGAGGAGACGCGTGGGTTTAGGGTTTAGAGGAGACGAAGGGATTTTGAAAAGAAAGTGACCAGGCCGACCCAGCGCGCATTTTATTTCGTGCAAACCATTTCTACACGGATATTTGATTAAACATCCGTGAAGGAAGACATTTCTAGACGGTTATTTCATTAATAATCCGTGTAGAAATTCTATACATACGCGGAAAAAAATGCGTGCCTTGGGAAGTTCGAAATATAAAGACATCTTTTTATGTTTTTTTATATTTTTAAGCTTTGCATCTAAACTCAAATATTTATAAATAATAAAATTTCAGAGTTTGAAGATACGTCGTTCCGACTTCCATTAGATAATTATTTAAAAAGCACATTTTCAGTTTAAATAGCACATCTTTTAACTGTCTACACGGATGTTTAAGTAAAAAACCGTTTAGAAATGATAGAGAATGTCTCCACGGATATTTCATTAAACGTCCGTGTGCAAATCTTTATTAATTTAAAATTCTGAGAAGACGAAACGGCTCTTCAAAATTCTATATAAAAGTATAAAACTAGTTCAAAATTCTATAAAATCGGATGAAGAGGTGGATGAAGAACCCTCGGAGTCAGATGAAGAGTCGTCCGACTCTTCATTCGACTCTTCATCCGGTTCTTCGTCTGGCTCTGAAGGTCCTTCATCTCTCCTCTTCCTTTTTTTTTAAAATCTTCATCCGACTCTTTATTCGATCAACTCTTTCTTTATTAAAACATGATCTTCATCCGCCTCTGAAATGATCAGATCACAGAGAGAGAGAGAATTCATCAAATCGGCGCTGGAAGGAGAAGGCCTTTTATATAACCAACTCTTCATCAATAGGACCGTCAGAGCCAGATAAAGAGTCAAATAAAGAGCCAAACGAAGGACCATCCGACTCTTCATTCGACTCTTCATCCGGTTCTGACGGTCCTTTGTCATCCACCTCTTCATCCGGTTTGAAGGTCCTTCTCCAACTCTTCATCCGGCTGGCTCTGAAATTATCCAGTAGGGTTCTTTTCTTTTGGAGGATGAAGATACATGTTTTAATAAATAAAGAGCTAGCTGAAAATAAAAAGTTAGATGAAGGATCTTCGAAAAAAAAGAGAAGAGATGGATGAAGAACCTTCAGAGTCGACTCTTCATCCGGCTCTGAAGGTCCTTCATCTCACCTCTTCCTTTTTTTTCGAAGATCTTCATCCAACTCTTTATTTGATCAGCTCTTTCTTTATTAAAACATGATTTTCATCCACCTCTGAAATTATCAGATCACAGAGAGAGAGAGAATTGATCAAATCGGCGCTGGAAGGAGAAGGCCATTTATATAACCAACTTGGTGATGGAAAAGGCGCGCCCTTTACCAAAACCCTAAAATAACCTTTCTACATGACTTTTTTTATTAAACGTCCGTGTAGCTCTCTAACAGCTATCCACACTATTAATTAAACAAAAAACCGTGTATAATTGACACCTTTCTACACGGCGTTTTATGAAACGGCCGTGTAGCTCTCACAAGCCTTCTACACTTTAATTTAAACAAACATCCGTGTACAATGCCGACCTTTCTTTACGGGTCTTTAATTAAATATCCGTGGAGCTCTCTCAAGGCTTTCTACACTGTTATTTAAATAATAATCCGTGTACATTTCCTGATAAACGTCCGTGTAGCTCTCTCACGGCTTTCTACACTGATTCTTTAGTAAACATCCGTGTAGAGATCCCACACATATTTCGGACTTCAAAAAAATTAGAATTTCTCCACGGTTTTTAGGTAAAATTATCAAATCCGTGTAGAATGTGCAGTGTACAATGACCATTTCTGTAGTAGTGAGGGAAGTACGAAAAATAATTGCTCATTAAAGACAATGTTAAAAGTTTTCTAATATTGTTGTGTCAATAACAAATTTTCATGTTTTGAAGGAGGCGATAGGCACTGGAGAGTGAAGGCAGAGAGAAATGGGAAAAAGAAAAGAAATTGGTCATGGGTAGTGCGAAGAGAAGAACTCGGCAGAAGTTGCCTTACACACAACATGCTATGGTCCGAGTGTGGAAAATGAAAAAAATGGATCCTGGTGATTTGAGCATTTGGTGTTTCACTTCTCTGAGTGACCTCTTTGCTTGCATATATGCCGTACCTACCTAACCCTTTTGCCTTCTTTTCAGATCAATTAGTTATTTAGTTATTTAAGGGGAACATATATAGATATAATTAATTGATCCATGATTTACAGAGTTTCTTTGGATCTGCTGTGGCCTTCTATCTGCAATCGTGGTGCATATCGGTTAGAGGGCCTCTGTATTCTGCTATGTTTAACCCACTCTCGACTATAATTACAACGGTTCTATCTTCTATTATTCTTCATGAAGAGCTTCATATTGGAAGGTAATTGTGTTCAAAATCATTCACAAATTGATAGTCATGATAATTTTACAGTAATAAATCCTCATTGAGAAACTTTATTGGCACCATAAATAATCAACAAATCAATGACAAATAAAAAAATAATAAGAAAAAATAAAGAAAGGAATCGGAATGACAAAGGTTTACTTGCAGCCGACGAACACTTATACCGGTTATTACAATTTATCACCGATATCTACTATTCGTATTGTAACTTCTAATAACTCTCTTAATTACTTTTGCTTCTAAGAGTTGACACAAATTATTTCTGCTAATTTCTTCTCCAGCTTTGTTGGTGCTACTGCCATTATTGGAGGACTATGTAATGTTATGGGGTAAAGCAGAGGATTTGAAGAGAATGAAAGAACAGAGAATTATAGATTATAAAAAGATTTCCACCTCAATAGACACTGAATCTCAAAATTGTGAAGCTGATATCGAACAACCCCTTCTGACAAACAAGTCAGAGTTGGAAAAATAGAAGATTAATGTGTCAATTTTTCTGACAAACCATGTCCTTCAATTAAAATATTAATTTTGGCCATTTTTTTATTTTTTCAATTGGTTTGAGATTTTGTTTAGTTAATGGATATACATAACTACAATATGACTACCAAAATTAAGTAATTTGTATAGTCTATTTTAAAAATGGAACACAGAAATCATTCAAATCTGTATAAAAAATTTCTGTAATCTGTAGTCTGGTTTAAAAATAATCGTTATAAATTAAACAAAAATAAAAGCCAGCCCAATTAGACTGCTTGGCCCAATTGGGCTTTCCATCAAACAACCAATTGATACACTGGGAATTCAAATTGAAAAAAATAATATATTGAGTAAATTATACAAATATTTGTTAAAGTATATCTTGTTTTGTATTTGGTACGAAATCTATTTTACTGCTAAGACAATTGAAAAATAAGATAAAAATCCATCTTTTTAAGTATGCATGTAAGTATGAATTTTCAATTAATAAAACAATGAAAGATATTTTGATGCTAATATTTATTAAAATGATACTTAATATTTGAGATAGATATTAATTTGCAGGGGATGAGGCATTGACAATTGCGCAATGTATTTGCTAATTTGAACCAAGATGAATTGTTTAGGCCCAATTATTTCAATTGATGGGTTACAGATTCCAGGCCCAAATATTAGTAGGCCTAAGTCCAACAATCCAAAGTTTGCAACATATATAGATACAGCAAACGACAGCCTATTGTGGGCTCTATGAGATGATCACTTGATCAGTACATTAATTGTAGAATTTTTTTTTAAAAACCATAAATAAAAAACAATATTTTACCAAAACAACTTGATTGCTTAACCATAAGAACTGAAATACAATTTCGGTTTGAAACTTTTTTTTTTCAGGACCGAAATGTCATTTTGATCCGAGATGTTTTCACAAGTTTTATCATCATTTTTTTTATCGAAATCTGTGGAAATGGCTCGGACCAAAATGACATTTTGGTTCTTATGGTTTTTGTAAAAACCAAAGCAATCAAGTTGGTTTGGTAAAATATTGTTTTTTATTTATGGTTTTTTTAAAAAAAAAATTAATTGCATGCACACTGTACGTTCTCTCTCTCTAAAAATGACAAAGGTTTAGCTTAGAGGGACAGAAACCATTGATGGCTATGGTGGCAACACAGTGCATATATGCAGGAATTAATCTGGTGTCAAAAGCGGCATTCAACCGCGGTTTCAGCACGATGGTTTTTGTGGTGTACAGACAAAGCATTGCTACACGTTTTCTATTCCCTTTCACACTCCTTCCAAAGCAGTACGTACTGTATATATACTGTATAATTTCTTTTTAATCACCTTTTAGATAGCACTGACACAACAATTTCATACAAAGAGGAATAACTTGTTAATTTCCTACTAGTCATAGTTTGAATTTTTAATTTATTACTTGATCAAGGCACAACAATGGAGAACATATATTTTTTTTCCCTTATTTTTCTTTATTATTTTTCTTTTCTGGCCTCAAAACATGTGTAACCAATGTCTGGGTGACATCTGTAACACCATCATTGAAAACCAGCAGAGTCAATTTAAATACAGAGAGCAATAGAGCATAGTAGAGTCCATATTGTTGAATTGATCATGCTGCTATTTCTCAAGTTAAAAAAACAGTCATAGAGGGTAGATTGCTAGATATTTCCAAAATTTAGTAGCTATATATATATAAACATAGTCATAATCAATTATCATGTGTTACAGGGGCAGGGTTTCTGACATGTCTCTCAATTATAAAGGCTTTGGATTGGTTTTCCTCGCATCTTTAACTGGGTATGTATGAAATTACTTGCAATTCAATAAAAAGTTCAAATTTGTTATATTGATTTATATTAATTTTTTTATTTTTACAATGTCTTATATAAATACTCAACAGTGTCACCATGAACCAGTCATTGTATTATGAGGGGGTAAATTTGGGGTCTCCATCAATGGCTGCAGCTATGGCCACCTAATTCCAGCAATTACTTTTGTCATGGCTACTTCTATTGGGTATGTATTATATATACTCTTTTAAACTTTTAATCTTAGCTTACATGTGACTTGATAAAAATATCGTGAAGGATATATAGTGAACAATTATTTAAATCCATAATTTTACAATTTACAGATTAGAGACAGTGAAATTAAGAAGTTTAAGAAGCTGGGATAAGATACTTGGCACCATGATTTGTGTAGGAGCAATGACAATGGCCTTCTTCAAAGGTCCAAAGCTTTTAAACGTCTTTCAAAAATTTAATGGTGGATCTTCACACGAATATCGACAAATGGGTTATCGGTGGCCTCTTTCTCATGGGAGCAAGCAGTTTCTGGTCTTTATGGCTTATATTACAGGTAATTTTCATTAAAGGTAAAATAATACCACATTGTGAATAAAAAGAATAAATTAAAAGAGAGTTTTTTGTACCAAATTGTGTTACTAAATTCCAGACTTTGATTAAAAGATTATTTATACTAGCCAAATCTTGCTATATTTCACAGGCATATATATATATATATACACACTAGAAATTGTTGCAAATAATTTCTTTGTAGGTCCCCATTTGCAAATCGTACTCTGACCCGTTATCACTCTCGGCATGGACATGCTTGATGTCAGCCCTACAAGCAGCCGCCGCAACATTTTACGTTCATCCAGATTTGAGAATTTGGCTTCACTTCTTTGAGTGACCTCTTTGCTTGCATTTATGCAGTACCTAACTTGATTCCTTTGCCTTCTTTTAAGATCTCTTAGCTATTTAAGAGGAATATATATTGATACAGTTGATCAATTTTATGGTTTACAGGGTTTCTTTGGATCTGCTGTGACTTTCTATCTGCAATCGTGGTGCATATAAGTTAGAGGGCCTTTGTATTCTGCCATGTTTAGCCCACTCTCGACTATAATTACTACAGTTCTTTCTTCTATTATACTTCATGAAGAGCTCCACATTGGAAGGTAATTGTGATCAAAATCATTCACAAAATTCATAGTCAGGATAATTTTACCATTATAAATACTCATCGAGGAACTTGCATTTAATAAAACCAAAAATATAAGTAAATCAATGACATATTAATAAATAATAAAGGAAAAAAAAAGAATTGGAACGGAAAAGGTTTACTATTAGTAGGGTAGATTCTAATAACTCTATTTCTTTTTTTATTCTAAAAGTTGACACAAATTATTTTTGCTAATTTCTTCTACAGCTTTGTTGGTGCTACTGCTATTATTGGAGGATTGTATGTAGTGCTATGGGGTAAAGCAAAAGATTTGAAGAGCATGGAAGAACAGAGAAACTTAGATTTTAAAAAGATTTCCATCTCAATAGACACTGAATCTCAAAACTTTGAAACTGATATCCAGCAACCCCTCCTGACAAACAAGTCAGAGTTGGAATAATGTGTCTTTTTTTTTCTAGTATTTATGATCTTTTTTCTCAATTCAGAGTTGGGTACAAAAGAAGTCGACCACCTATGTCTATGTTAGCAGTAGTTCCAAGTAATAAAAGGGATTAAAGGATTTAAGAAATAGAGAATGAATATTGTATTAATCTTAAGTGTATCAATTACAATTATAATGAAGTTCATTTACAGATTATATTATAGTTTATTTCTAATTATTTCCCACATTATATACCCACTTATATCTTCAATTAATCATCTCCTACCTACTACTCTTGTATTCCTAATTATTTCCCACATTATATACCCACTTATATCTCTAACAGGGATCGGAGTTTATCCAGTTTTTTGTTTTTCAAAGGTTTTGTTGTGATCTGTGTTTTTGTTAAGTTGTTCATGTTGTTTAATTGCTTGTATCATATTGGCATTTTCCTTTTTTTTTCTAATTTTAATTATATATATATATATATAGTATAGTGCCGTGCGTTGCAACGGAGACATATTATAAGATTGAATAGAATATGAAGAGACTTTTTATTTGACATGCATTCACACAAAATAAAATAAAAAATGAAAATAAAAGACAAATTGAAAAAAACGGAAATCCAAATAATAAATAACAATAAAATAAACAACAACAAATGAAAAAAAATCTAATATAACATGATTTTTTTTAAATATCATTGCGATTTAATATATAATTTTCTCCACAAGCGAGACAAGTCATTAAACGATTTAGAGGAGATGATATGTGAAGAAACAAATTTAAAAAATATATAATTAAATGATTCAAATAAGGATTTTCTCTACGTATATATTCTTCATGAAAATTATTTTAACAATAGAAATTTCTCTACATATCATTTCTGTACACGAAAGTTTTAGATATTATTCATTTTCTCTTCAGAACAGAAAGATCTATTGTTTTTGTCAGCATAAGATCTGATATTTATCTATTCACAGAAATACAATAGCCCTAAACAAAATAGAGAAAAATATGATTGTTTTCATTTTCATTGTCGAAACTATAGAGGAAGAGGAGAAATGAAGAAATCAAATTTTCTGCCCACCAGTGGACAGAATTTTCCTGCCATATATGAAAACTAACCAATCCTGGTCTGCCACGTTTTGGACCTCTCAATGATGGTTTTCGCAATAATTGGTTTGTCATTAATATTTCTAAGCATAGAAAAATTGACTCACGTGGGCAACAAAAATAAAAAAAATAAAAATCGAGTTTTTCTTTATGAAATCTCCATTCTTATATTATGATACCACAAGTAAAATAAATTTATAACAAATTACCATAAGATATTTTTTTATGAAAAAAAAAAGTAATTTATATAGAAGAGATGCATGTGCAATTTGAATTATAAATTTTCAAATATAAATGAAAAAGTAAACTTTGAACATTTTATAGCACAAAAATTTTGGAAGAATTTTGAATTTAAAAAATTATTATTAAATAATATTAGAAAATTGATTGAGTACGTCAGATTTTTAAAAGTCTAGAAGGTTCTGAGTTAGTGATTTGAATTAAAACTTTGAAGCCGAATTAGTGGTTCCGACTTAAACTTTGAACCCAAATTACTAACTCAATTTCAAAATTTAAATCCGAGTTACCCACTCAGTGCATGCTAAGCCATAAAAAAATTAACGTACGGAATCTATATTCTTATATTATTTAATAATAATTTCTAAAAATAAAAAATTCTCTATAATGTTATGACATTTTGTAGCAAAATTCACTTTTTGTTTATATTTGAAATTTTTTAACACAAATTGTACATTAAATTTGTTATATTGAAACTCTCCTCTGGATAACTTCACATAAAGAATACCTTGTGATATTCTTATTATTAATTTTTTTTATATTCATTATAATGATTATTCTCTAGATAAATTGTGGTATTAATAATTATTTCGTAAAAGACATTGGATTGTATTTTAAAATATTTGTTCATTATGTGAGTTAATTTTTCGACATTTAAAAAACTTTCTATATAAGTTAGTCTACACATATTAATGACAATTGATTATTGTAAAAACCTTCATTGAGAGTTAACAAAATGTGGCATACGCAGATTAATTAGTTTTTATAGATGGCAGGGAAATGAAATGGAGGAAATGGAGAAACAAGGAAATAATTTAATTGAAAGAATAGAAGATAGCTAGTAAGGAAAAATAAGGAAACGAATTGCTAAGGATTTATTCAATTTTAATGTGATAAACCATGCAGTAGTCTGTGTGTCGAGCATGTTTTTAACTAAATTTAAACTTCTACACATAAAATAGATGTATAGAATAAAAAGAAGACAGATTATGTAATTGGAGGGTTGATAGAGTGTAATTGTAGGGATGCTAGAGTGTAAACCTGCCGAGACTCCAATGGTGCAAAACTTGAAGTTGGAAATAAAATCTGACCAAAATCCAGTAGACAAGGAGAGATATCAGAGACTAGTTGGGAAGCTTATATATTTATCTCATACTCGTCTTGATATAGCGTATGCGGTAGGAGTGGTGAGCCAATTTATGCATGCGCCAAGTGATGAGCATATGGATGCGGTCTTAAGAATACTGAGATACCTCAAGGGAACTCCAGGCAAGGGAATAACTTTCTTGAAACATGGGCACCTAGATGTTGATGGCTTCACTGATGCAGACTGGGCTGGTAATGTCTTGGACCGGAGGTCAACTATGGGATACTTTACCTTCGTTGGAGGTAATTTAGTGACTTGGAGGAGTAAAAAGCAAAATGTAGTTGCTTTGTCAAGTGCAGAAGCAGAGTTCCGAGGAATGGTCAAGGGAGTCTGTGAATTGGTATGGATAAAAAGGGTCTTAACAGAACTTGGACTCGAAAACACAAAAGAAATGAGACTATTCTGTGACAATAAAGCTGCCATTCAGATTTCTCATAATCCAGTACAACACGATCGTACCAAGCATATCGAGATTGATCGACATTTTCTCAAGGAGAAACTGGATTCTAAGGTGATCACATTGCCATTTGTAAAATCGAGCGAGCAAGCTGCTGACATTCTAACAAAGGCAGTAGGTGGCAAGGAGTTTCAGCAAGCCGTTAGTCGAATTGGGATGGTCGATATCTTCTTACCACGGTGAGGGGGAGTGTAAAAGAAGCACCGTGTCAAAGAAAGAAAGTGTCATAACTCATGAAGGATTTGCTCATGACCCATGAAGGATTAGATCATGACTCATGAAGGACTCCTCAGATTATATTGCTCATGACCCATGAAGTATTAGATCATGACTCATGAAGGAATCGTCAAATTAGATCTTGCTAATAAGGAAATAAATTTCATGTATATTTCGGCCTAGTACTAGAGAGTAGTAAATCCATGTTAGATTGTTAGATTGTTTCCATTATTAAGAAAGATTATTTTCTTACTTGGAGATGTAATAGCTGTATTGCTTTATGATATAAGGAGCATATACAACTCTTAATCAATCAATTCTGTAATACAAAAAATTTGATAATAAATAAAATTGGGAGGGAAGGGAGTTCATGGGAACGCTGTGTTCTTTAGTTTTATTTCATTAAATTTGTCAATATATTATATTATATCATTCCATAATGTTAGACACATCACAGTATCACCCACAAAAGCATCCCGATTCAAGCCACTCAACTAATCTGATTTGACCAAAGTCAAAGAGTGACTGTTTCTGTTATCGATTCTGTATAAGAAACTACTGCAGGCACCATTACCGAAGCCTTGAATGAATCAGGCCAACATACAAAGTCCTTCACTCAGTCATTTCAACAAACACCAGTGTTTTGGTCCATACATGATAATATATTATACCCATAGAACCATGATTTCTCTCTCTCTCTTTACTATTGCAATTTGATTTGATTTGATTGTTTCAAACATAAATGATTGAAAAACATGGTGAATTTATTTTAGAAAAGTGATAAGAGAAGTGATAAGAAAAACATGGTGAATTTATAACTCAACTTCCATTTTAACAAGTTCACCATTTATATCTAGCAACTAGCCATGAAAGTAACCAGAACAGCACATATAGTTTCTCTCATTTGAACAAACAAACTGAAACCTAAGCTCAACTATCCTCAACCGAACTCAATATCAGCATTAAATGACCAAAAAAATAGGTCTGAAGAAATCTTACCGAGAGAGTCTTGCAAGAGTTGAGCGAGCTTGCTGTTGCGGTAAGGCACGTGAGAGAGATTTCTTGATGTGTGTTGCCTCCTTCAAGCACTCTCCCTTGGCCTCTGACTTGTTTACCCTCTCGCTTCCTGCCAGGTCAACAAGGTGCATGGGAGCATCTGAGCACTGTCCCACTCGTTAGATTTCTTCCTTGCAGATGCACTGTCAAGCAACTGCACACATGACCCCCAATCTTTCATTTCAGTATTGCATCATTTGGAAGTAATTTCAAACATAATATATATAGAGTGAGGCTATGGATGGCACTATGCATAGCACAGATTATTCTGTACTATGGATCAATATCTGCTATTTCAAAGTCCACATGATTGATCTAAACCGTATAATATGATCTGTATATGAAAATGTAGTTGAAAACTAACTTTTTACATTTTTTAGAATGTTTCTACTATTATTTTAGATAGGCAGATAATCACTGCTGTTTAATGATGTAGCATATTTAGATCTACAAGTACATTTAATTATCTGAAAATCACTACTTTCTAACTATCTGAAAACATAAAAATAAAATTCTAAAAAATATAAAATTTGATCTACAAGTACATTTTTATATAGAGATCATGCTTACGATCAACTTCTTGGACTTTGAAAATAGAACTATTGATCCATAGTACGGGCCAAAATGCGCTATGCATATACCATAGCCTCACTCAAATATATATTAAAAAGAAATAACATAACAATATTTTGTTTGCTACTTACCGAGAGGAGAGGAGATCAACACCCTTCATCTTCAACAGTCGGTACAATCTCTTAGAGTGAGGCCAGATCATTACTTTCCTGTTTCACCTATATCTCTCTCCTAAGTAGCCCGTAATTTGGTGATGATTGTTCCTTTGACGAGGGGGTCCCATTTCTTTCCATGTCTCCATATATATGATATGAGACCGACATCTGGCAACCCCAAATGTGCAGCAAAGATCGAGAAACCTTGCATGAAATCAGGCCGACATACAAAATTCTTCACTCAGTCAATTCAACAAACACCTACTAGGTATGAAATAAACCATGGTTTTAGTCCGTACATTATAATATATCATACCAGAATGTTAGACACATCAGTGTCACCCAGACCAGCATCCCGATTCAAGCCCTCTCAACAAATCTGATTTGACCATAGTCAAACAATAACTGTTTTTATAAGGGACTACTGCAAGTACCATCACAGAAACCTTGCATGAATCAGACCACTTCAGTCAGTCAATTCAACAAACACCTACTAGGTGTGAAATAAACCAGTGTTTTGGTCCATATATTATAATATATTAATATGCAATTCTGATTTGTTTTACAGAATGTAACAGTATCAAATAACTGAACAAGACAAGAGAACAAACACTTACCCCTGGTAAAACAAAAACCGAACCCAGCCCGTTCAATCAGCTTGGCGCTGAGTGCATCGAAGCAAGCAGGTCCCTGATGGATACTATATTAATGGGAAGCAGAACAAGGTTATACAACTCATAAATGCTTAATTGGGTCAATTTTAATATTAATGGGGATCGAACTGAATAATAATTACTAAAAAGAAATATAATATGGTAATTACCTGCTGATTTTCACAACCTATTTTCTTGCGTAGCTCATTCAACTGAAATTTTGCATTGTCTATTTCTTTCTTTAACTCTTCCATCTCTTCTTTCATCTGCCAATTTAAATAAATCATATATCTAATTATTATAAGGATTATTATTTTAGTGTTCAACTAAATATGAACTCAAATAAAAAAATTGGGGTATATACCTGTTTAATCCTCTAGTCCTTCTCTATCACAATTACATCAGAGTTGTTAGCCTCAGGAGTCCATAACACAGTTTCCAATCTAGCAACTTCCTTTTGTAGATGATTTACCAGTTTCTTGTCCGAAAATGACCTAAATAAATTAATCCAGTCAACAATTAATGAGGATTATATACAAACTATTAGATTAAAATTATGCTTAAATACCTAGTTCAAACTCAATTTGAAGAGCCAAGCTTTCACAGAAGCCAAACTAGGGTAAGTTGTGACTCAATTTCCCTATACTAGTTTGGTATAATTTGAAGAACTTACAAAGAAAACAAATAAAATAAGAAAAATTAGGTCATTTGGAGCTTGCTTGGAAAATTTAGGGGAATTTAATTGGATTCAATTTCATGAGGATTGATCAGTTACAATGCTCTACTAGGCAAAACTGAAACCTAGTAAATCAACCTATTTATCTATATTTTTAATGCAAACGGACCCCATGTGAAATGTCAAGCATGTACCTCATTATTTCACATAAGCACCAAATTAAGGAGTACAGACCAATTATATGCTGAACATTTCCTTTGGTTTCAATCAACCACCTCTCCCATGTCAGTATCTCTTTCTCTTTCTTTGTTAAAGAAAGTGATTGTACAAAAGGTAAAAAATAAGGAGTACATACCAATATGGTACTATGCAGAGCACGGGTCAATCTGTGCTATGGATAAATATCTTTGTAGTGGTTTAAAAATATGCCATGGATCCTCATTAAAAAGAAGCTATGATAAGTATCCTACTAATAGAGTTAGTGTCAGATCAAATGTTGCTATATCAAATTATTTGATATATTTCTATGTAGAAAATATTGATTACAACAATTAATATTACGAATTATTGCATGCAATTATCAGTTAGTCACTGAATCAGAGACATTAACAGGTGACCATAGTTCACACTTTTTAATAAATATATGTCATATGTCATATTTCTAAGTTAGCCTAATAACTTAAATATTGTGCATTAATTTCACTTGTGATTCACTAATATTAAGTTTTTGTGTCTTGTGATATTTTTAAATAACTTTTTGTTACATTAATCCCATAAAAGTTCTGAAGCCCGAATAATCTCATCTGAAAATATGCTTCAATATTCATATACGGTTTTTAATATGATATGGACTCAAACAATCTGTTGCTCGTTGTGATATATATATTTTACCGTCTCAAAATTAAACTTTGTGTCTTTTAATAAACAGTTTACAACATTAATTCTAAAGAAGTTTAGAATTAAAAATTATCCAAAAATAAATTCATAGATTTTACAAAAAAATATAGAAAAATTATTGTTTTGTTCGAAATTGAAAAATAATTTAAAAAGTTACTGTCCTCTTTCTAAGTACAAGGGAACAGGTAGTATCTTTGCTTGATATCAGCCCATTGTTCAACTCTTTTGTGCTTTAGATAATGTTAAGCTCAATCATTATCTTCAGTCTTCATAACAATGTTAAGCTCAACTAACGGGCCTCTTTTGAGCCAATTTCGAACCGAGCTGGTTTGATTGGAAGTAAGGTTTCGAACAGAAGAGTTCGAGTTTGATTTGGTACGATTCGAACTAGTTCAATTTGGTTCGTTAATAATTCGAATTGAGACGAATCGGAGAAGAATCAGAAGAGTTAGAGGTTTTAGAATGATTCAGACCAATTTTGAATTGAGCGAGACCAATTTTGAACCGATCCAGAACAACTTCAAACATCAATAAAATTAAATAATTAATAAATACTAATAGTTATATTATATTGACATGCGGGGTTAGAAATTTTTTTTTTTGGTTTCAGTAATTGAATAAAACCATAAATATAAGTAAATCAATGACATATTAATAAATAATAAAGGAAAAGAAAAGAAGGAATTGGAACGGCAAAGGTTTAATTACTATTAGTAGTGTAGATTCTAATAACTCAATTTCTTTTTTATTCTAAAAGTTGACACAAATTATTTTTGCTAATTTCTTCTACAGCTTTGTTGGTGCTACTGCCATTATAGGGGGGCTGTATGTTGTGTTATGGGGTAAAGCTGAGGATTTGAAGAGAATGGAAGAACAGAGAAATTTAGATTTTAAAAAGATTTCCATCTCAATAGACAATGTATCTCAAAATTGTGAAACTGATATCCAGCAACCCCTCCTCACAAACAATTTAGAGTTGAAATAGAAGATTAATGTGTCAATTTTTTGCTAGTATTTATGATCTTTTTTGTCAAGACCATGTCATTCAATAAAAAATAATTAATTTGGGCCATTTTACTTTTTAATTGGGAAGATCTGATATGCACAATAAACCAAAAGTTCCATTGTTTAGTTCATGGATCTACATATTTCCAGTACCAAAATTAAGTAATTAATCTCTTGCTCAACATCTTGACTACATTAACACTGTCTAAGCAAATTAAACGCAGAAATAATTCAAATATGACTCTGGCTTGATATTATCATCCTAAGTTTGACAGTAACATTTTTATCGTTGAAATCCCTAAGCTAAACAAGATTTTTAGGTCGAATTCCAACCAAAACCCTAGACATTTTTCTATATAATTTCAACCTATCAACAAGTTATTCGGCAAAGATATGTTTAAAGATACTCAAAATATAGATGTTGTAGATAGATTCCTTTACAATTTTCCACAAATTTTTTGTTCAGCTAATTCCGAGTCAGTTTGATAAAGATATGACCAAAATTCTAACCTTTGATAAATCTGTTCAGGTTGTGTGATTTGTTTTTTTTTTTTTTTATTTAATTCATCAAACTTCTTTACTTGTAATGTAACTATATATAAACAGAATATGAACTTAGTGAGCTAAACAAGGCACGAATGAGCACAAAAGAGTAAGTATAAAGGAACAAATATCTTTGTCACTAATCATCTCTTGCTGAGCATGCAATTAAGGAACTAATATTTTCCGTGTTAATTACACACTACTTTTAAGCCTTCTTGCATTTATGTTCCCTATCAAAGACTTCCTCAATAATCATCATCTAAATTCTTGATTTGTGCAATACCTCAAAAACTTTTTTCACCTCAGGCGGCGATCGATGGGCTCATTTTATGAAGGATTGTATATTTTCGAAACAAAGGAGGTTTCAACGCTTGCACCCCAGGGTCGAATAAATAAAGAATTGTGGAAAATAAAATACTACGAAAGACTTTATATTATCAAGTACGGTCCCTTTATCCTGGGTGACATCAAATGGGAGATCCGCCTAATGCCGTACGGAGAATTTTTGTCCTATTATCTCTGTTTGTTAGATGATGCAGTGGTAGTCAAGAAGTTTGGCTACATATCCTTGGTGCAGGATCACAGTAGCAATGGTGATTGGAAGATCCACACTGGGATAAAATTGAATGAAGAGAAGGGTTTCAATGTACCCTGGTGGGCCGAGGAAATGGGCTGCCCCATGGTACGGTTAACATACTTCAGCAAATCAGAACAAGAGAAATTTTCTAAAGATGATTGCTTCTTGAATAAATTCGTATTATGGGTCATTGCTGATGATTCCAGGAAGGCGCTGGCAAATGCTGTGTCCCTTCAACAGCCTCAACAACCCGAGTTCATATGACCAAACCTTTCTGTGCCATCGACAGCCCCATCAACCCTCCTGGTATCTGGTGATTTTGCAGATATTATTTTTCTTGTGAAAAAAGACACATTTGCTGCCCATAGGTGTGTGCTTGCGGCTCGTTCATCTGTTTTCCGATCAGAACTTCTCGCCCTACAAAAGGATATTAATATGAGCATGAATAGTTTATGTGTATCCGTACAGCACATTGATGGACTCACATTTAAACACTTGCTCCATTTCATTTATACCGATACCTTGCCGCCTGACTTCGAGGAGGTTACCCCAACAGAGAGATACCACCGCATGTTTGTTGCAGCGCATCGTTTTAAAATTGAAGGGCTCAAGTTAATATGTGAGAAGAAGCTTACCAAGGTGGTTGCCGATGCCATGATAACCGCAATAGATCTCTCGGAGTATCATGAGAGTGGTCAGCTCAAAATTGTTCAGCATGATTGAAATAATTGCCTCAACTGTTCTGGATACAAAAGAAGTCGACCACCTATGTCTATGTTAGCAGTAGTTGTACCAGCGACAAGTATGTCAGAGAGGAGTCCAAGTAATAAAAGGGATTGAAAGATTTAAGAAATAGAGAATAAATATTGTATTAATCTTGTGTATCAATTACAATTATAATGAAGTTCATTTACAGATTATATTATAGTTTTTTTGTAAACATCTCCAATTAATCATTTCCTACCTACCACTCATGTATTCCTAATTATTTCCCACATTTTATACCCACTTGTATCTCTAACAGAGATCGGAGTTTGTCCAGTTTTTTTGTTTTTCAAGGGTTTTGTTGTGATCTGTGTTTTTGTTAAGTTGTTCATGTTGTTTAATTGCTTGTATCATATTGGCATTTTCCTTTGGAAATCTAATATGATATTTATTTCTTCTCAAAGAAAGGAATGGAGGTGGTGATCTTGCAAGTTCAATTCAGAATCCTATTAGTTGGTGGAGCTGTGTACATTGGTCAATTTGAAAGGAACATCAATTCTGATTTTTTTTTAATTGCTTAAATTTTTCAAGCGCTGATTGGTTGTGTAACAGAACAGAGAAATTAAGGATTCCATTATAATTATATAATTCTCATGCATTTATGTGCCAAAGTACAGAGCTATAATTGTATTCTTGCTTGGAAAAAAATCACCAAAATCTACTATATATATTCATGACCCGCTACGTAGAGAATTTTCTATACCTTGCAACTTCCATACAGGACTGGAACTTAAATGAGCCAGAAAAGAATTTAAACTAATGGTGTATTTAGTATTTATCAATAATTCAATTTGAACTCCGCTATAGCAGATATGAATCAAAGCTTGAGTACACATAGGGGAGCTTGAAAAATCAAAGGTGTTTATTGTGGCTCCAATCGTTCTGGCCCAACTATTTTTTTATTTATGTGTTACGGATCTAGGCCCAAATACAAGCAAGCCTAAGGCTTCAAATCCAAATTTGGCAGCTACTAGATTTTCATTAATAGCTCCATGGATATACATAACTACAATATGACTACCAAAATTAAGTAATTAATCTCTAAACAAAATTGAACACAGAAATCATTCATATTTGTATAAAAAATTTCTGTAATCTATACTCTGGTTTAAAAATAATCGTTATAAATTAAACAAAAATAAAATGTCAGCCCAATTAGACTGCTTGGCCCAATTGGGCTTTCCATCAAACAGCCTATTGATAAACTGGGAATTTTTTTGGTTTAAAAAATTAAAATTAGTATCTGTGAATTATATTTGAAAAAATAAAAAATAATATATTGAGTAAATTATACAAATATTTGTTACAGTATATCTTGTTTTGTATTTGGTACAAAATCAATTCTACTGCTAACACAATTGAAAAATTAGATGAAAAAAATCAATTTTTGAATCTAGGTCATGATAATGTCCAATATAAAGATGTAAGTATGAATTTTCAATTAATTAACAATGACAGAAATGTTGATGCTAATATTAATTAAAATGATACTTAATATCTGAGATAGATTTTGATTTGTGGTACTGACAATTAATTGCGCAATTGTAACACCCGGTAAATATTTATATTATTTTTGAAATTACTATGGACTTATTTGCAATTTTTAGATTAGAAGGTTACTTGTATAAAAATTTGAACTTTAAAAAAAAATATGATCCTACGTGGCATTCTTCCACGTGTCTCCCATGCATAAACCTCATCCCTTTGAGCACCGTTAAAACCTCTATAAAGAGGGTTATTTTCTTTCGGATTAGAGTTAAAAGAAAATCAGAACCAAATAAAATTGGAGAGAAAAAAAAAACAGAGAGAAAGAGGAAATGTGAAGGAAATTAGGAGAAAGTAAAAAAAAAAAATTTATATTGATTAAGATTTGATTGTTTTGTTTGATTGGAATTCTGACTACGTCGCGTTGATTCTGAATGGTTGTTGCAACTCGATTGGATTTTTGAATTGATCGTTATCAGGTAACCGGGACTTCTCTATAATCTGTGTTTTCGTTTTGTTTGGTTGAATTGAATTTTGAATTGGATGATTGAATTGGTTATAGGATTGTGATGCATATTTAACGGGATAGCGGATCTGTCGTTCGAATTTTGATTTGTGAAATTATATGATAGTGTCTTCTGAGAATTTGAGAAATGAAATAATTGTGTGAAAGGAAATGATATAGATATTGTGTGACTTGTTTTATTGATAATTCAGACTCATGTGTTATTACCGGTTAAATATGTATTCATAATTTGATGTGAATTTATGTGAATTAATCAAGTATGTTTGAATGGTTGTTTAATTAAGCCAATTATAGAGAAGTGCATCGTTAAATAACTGGTTACTGAGCTTTGTAGCTGACTTTGTATTGTTTTCTATCTGTTTTTGTTTGCAACGTAGATTGATGGGATGAAGGATGGATGCGGCGGGGTCGTGACAATAATGTATTTGCTAATTTGAACCAAGATGAAATTGTTCAGGCCCAATTATTTCAATTGATGGGTTACAGATTCCAGGCCCCAAATATTAGCAGGCCCAAGTCCAACAATCCAAATTTAGCAACATATATAGATACAGCGAATGACAGTCTATTGTGGGTTCCATGATATGATAATCATTTGATCAGTACATTAATTGCAGAATTTTATTTTAAAAACTATAAATAAAAAATAATATTTTATCAAACTAACTTGATTTCTTCGGTTTTTTATCAGAAACCATAACAACTGAAATGACATTTCGGTCCAAATTTTTTTTTTTTGGGACTGAAATACCATTTCGATCGATCCAAGATGCTTTCACAAATTTTACCATCATTTTTTTATTGACATATGTGAAAATGGTTTGGTCTCAAAAAAAAAGAAAAAAAAGACTGAAATAGCATTTCAGTTCTTATGATTTTTGTAAAAGTCAAAGCAATCAAGTTGGTTTGATAAAATATTGTTTTTTACTTATGGTTTTTTAAAAAAAAATTCTTTGCATGCACACTGTAATAGGGCCTCTATAAAAAATGTACAATGTACACCTTAAACCCTTGTTGTAACGTACTCTCTCTCTCTCTCACCTTAAACCCTTGTTGTAACGTTCTCTCTCTCTCTCTCTCTCTCTCTCAAGCTTCTCTCCATGCTAAGTGTAAACACAACAATGGGTGGGTTTAGCTTAGAGGAACAGAAACCATTGATGGCCATGGTGGCAACACAGTGCATATATGCAGTAATGAATCTGGTGTCGAAAGCGGCATTCAACCATGGTTTCAGCACGATGGTTTTTGTGGTGTACAGACAAAGCATTGCTACTCTTTTTCTATTCCCTTTCACACTCCTTGCAAAGCGGTACGTACTGTATATACTATATAAATTCTCTTTAACCACCTTTTAGATAGCACTGACACAACAATTTCATACAAAGAGGAAGAACTTACATAAAATTAGGAGATCTCCAATCACCATTTTTAACTTTGAATTCCTAATTTTCAATTCATACTATAAAGTATGAACAGATCAGACATTATTCAAACCAACCTAAATTGGAATTGCCTTAGACCTATGTTACATCAACACTTGTAAAATTGTACTGCATACGTCTGTGTTTGACACGACATCGATACTCATGTCTTTATAAAATTTGAACTTAAAATGACATGTCGTGTCATGATATACACTCCTGTCGTATATCAGTTCGATAGTAGCGTTGGTTTTAATCCGCAGCATCCATGGAAATCGAATTGATCTGAAACTATAGCATGAAACAAATCGTCTGTCACTTGGTACTATTCCTAGTTAATTTCTTACTAGTCATAGTTTGAATTTGAATTTATTACTTGATCAAGGCAGAACAATGGAGAACATTTTTTTTTTCATTTATGTTTCTTTATTTCTTTTTCTTTTTTTTCTGGCCTCCAAACATGTATAACCAATGTTTGGGTGACATATGTAACACCATCATTGAAAACCAGAATCAATTTAAATACAGAGAGCATAGATATAAGCATAGTCATTAACAATTATCATGTGTTGATTTGAATTAATTTTAAATGTTTAAGCATCTCGGTTAACTTGAAACCTTTCATATTTACAGGGGCCGGGTTTCTGACATGTCCCTCAATTTTAAAGGCTTTGGATTGGTTTTCCTTGCATCTTTAACTGGGTATGTATGAAATTACTTGAAATTCAATTAAGCTGGAAATTTGTTATATTGATCTATATTAATTTTTTTATTTTACCAATGTCTTATATAAATACTCAACAGTGTCACCATGAATCAGTCATTGTATTATCAAGGGGTACATTTGGGCTCTCCATCAATGGCTGCAGCTATGGCCAACCTAATTCCAGCAATTACTTTTGTAATGGCTGCTTCTATTGGGTATGTATTATATATATACTCTTTTAAACTTTTAATCTTAGCTTATATGTGACATGATCATAAATATTGTGAAGGATATAAAGCGAACAATTATTTAAATCCATCATTTTACAATTTACAGATTAGAGACAGTGAAATTAAGGAGCTTAAGAAGCTGGGCTAAGATACTTGGCACCAAGATTTGTGTAGGAGGAGCAATGACAATGGCTTTCTTCAAAGGACCAAAGCTTTGATAAATCTGTTCAAGTTGTGTGATTTGTTTTTTTTTTTTTAATTCATCAAACTTCTTTACTTGCAAGTATAATCAGAATATGAACTTAGGGAGCTAAACAAGGCACGAATGAGCACAAAAGAGTAAGTATAAAGGAACAAATATAGAATAAATATTCTCATATCTTTGTCACTAATCATCTCTTGCTGAGCATGCAAGAAACTAATATTTTACGTGTTAATTACACGCTACTTTGAAGCCTTCTTTCATTTATGTTCCCTATCAAAGACTTCCTCAATAATCATCATCCAAATTCTTGATTTGTGCAATACCTCAAAAGCTTTTTTCACCTCAGGCAGCGATGGGCTCATTTGTTGAAGGACTGTATACTTTCCAAACAAAGGAGGTTTCAACGCTTGCACCCCAGGGTCGAATAAATGAAGAATTGCTCAAAATAAAATCCTACGAAAGAATGTATACTATCAAGTACGGTCCCTTTACCCTGGGCGACATCAAATGGGAGATCCGCCTATTACCATTTGGAGAATATTTGTACTATTATCTCTGTTTGTTAGATGATGCAGTGGTGGTCAAGAAGTTTGGCTACATATCCTTGGTACAGGATCACAGGAGCAATGGTGATTGGAAGATTCACACTTGTATAAAATTGAACGAAGAGAAGGATTTCAAAGCACACCCCTTAGGAGAGGAATGGGGCCTCCCCATGGTATGGTTAACAGGCTTTAGCAAATCAGATCAAGAGAAATATTGTAAAGATGATTGCTTCTTGAATAAATTCGTATTATGGGTCATTGCTGATGATTCCAGGAAGATGCCGGCAAATGCTGTGCGCCTTGGACAGCCTCATCAACCCGAGTTCATATCACCAAATCTTTCTGTGCCTTCGACAGCCTCATCAACCCTCCTGGTAACTGGTGATTTTGCAGATATTATTTTTCTTGTGAGAAAAGACACATTTGCTTCCCATAGGTGTGTGCTTGCAGCTCGTTCATCTGTTTTCCGATCAGAACTTCTCGCCCTACAAAAGGATATTAATATAAGCATGAATAGTTTATGTGTATCTGTACGGCACATTGATGGACTCACGTTTAAACATTTGCTCCATTTCATTTATACCGATACCTTGACGCCTGACTTCGAGGAGGTTACCCCACCAGAGAGATACCACCGCATGTTTGTCGCAGCGCATCGTTTTAAAATTGAAGGGCTCAAGTTAATATGTGAGAAGAAGCTTACCAAGGTGGTTGCCGACGCCATGATAACCGCAATAGATCTCTTGGAGTATCATGAGAACGGTCAGCTCAAAATTGTTCAGCATGATTGAAATAATTGCCTCAATTGTTCTGGATACAAAAGAAGTCGACCACCTATCTGTATGTTAGCAGTAGTTGTACCACCGACAAGTATGTCGGAGAGGAGTCCAAGTAATAAAAGGGATTGAAAGATTTAAGAAATAGAGAATAAATATTGTATTAATCTTGTGTATCAATTACAATTATAATGAAGTTCATTTACAGACTATATTATAGTTTATTTCTAAACATCTCCAATTAATCATCTCCTACCTACAACTCTAGTATTGCGAATTATTTCCCACATTATATACCCACTTATATCTCTAATAGGGATCGGAGTTTATCCATTTTTTTTGTTTTTCAAAGGTTTTGTTGTAATCTGTGTTTTTGTTAAGTTGTTCATGTTGTTTAATTGCTTGTATCATATTGGCATTTTCCTTTTTTTCTCATTTTCATTATATATATATAATTAAAATGAGAAAAAAGGAATGGAGGTGGTGATCTTGCAAGTTCAATTCAGAATCCTATTAGTTGGTGGAGCTGTGTACATTGGTCAATTTGAAAGGAACATCAATTATGATTTTTTTTTTAAATTGCTTTTTCATGAGCTAATTGGTTGTGTAACAGAACGGAGAAAGGATTCCATTAGAATTATATAATTCTCATGCATTTATTATGTGCCAAAGTACAGAGCTATAATTGTATTCTTGCTTGGAAGAAAATCACCAAAATATACTATATATATTCATGACCCGCTTCGTATAGAATTTTCTATACCTTGCAACTTCCATACAGGAGTCGAACTTAAATGAACCAGAAAAGAATTGAAACTAATGGTGTATTTAAGTATTTATCAACAATTCAATTTGAACTCTGCTATAGCAGATATGAATCAAAGCTTGAGCACACATAGGGGAGCTTGAAAAATCGATTAAAGGGGTTTATTGTGGCTCCAAATTTACAAATATAAAATTAGGAATCGTTCAGGCCCAACTATTTGTAATTTATGTGTTACGGATTCTAGGCCCAAAATGTAAGCAGGCCTAAGGCCTCCAACCCAAATTTATCAGGACTAGATTTTTCACTGGTACGGTCTGTACGGAATTGATGTGGAAAGGAAATTAAAATATACAAGATTTTTAAACAACTGTATGTTTTGACTTTATTGATAAGTAGATAACATGTTGCAATTAATAAACATAATCTGGAAGGAATATTCTCAAATCATTGTCACTATACCTCATGTCTTAGCCGCGTGCTGAGCACACAGAGAAATAGTCTTTTCCCTGTTAATTACCCCCTAAATTGAAGCCCCCTTTCATTTCTGTTCCCTATCAATCATCCTCCAAATTCTTAATTTGTGCAATACCTCAAAAGCTTTTTTTTTCACCACAGCCAACAATGGGTTCATTTGCTGAAGGAGTGTTTACAGTTGAAACAAAGGAGGTTTCACGGCTTGCACCGCAGGGCCGAATAAACGAAGAATTGTTGAAAATAAAATCCTTTGAAAGAATGTATAATACCAAATATGGTCCCTTTACCATAGGCGATATCAAATGGGAGATCCGCCTATACCCAGTTGGAGAATTCGTGTGGTATATTATCTCTGTTTGTTAGATGATACAGTGGCAGTCAAGAAATATGGCTACATGTCCTTGGTGCAGGATTACAGTAGCGATGGCGAATGGAAGATCGACACTTTTATAAAAATAAATGAAGAGATGGATTTCAAAGCAACCCCACTTGGCGAGGGTTTGGGCCTCCCCATGGTGCCGTTAACGTACTTCACCAAAGAAGATCAAGAGAAGTATTCTAATGATGATTACTTTGTGCATAAATTCTTTTTATGGGTCAATTTTGATGGTTCCAAGAAAGCATGGGCAAAATCTATGCGCCTGCGATGGCCACAACAACCCCAGGTAATATCAACAAACCCTTCTGAACCTTCGGCACTTGATCAGCCAGATGAAGAAGAAATGGTAATATCACCTCCTGTAGACATAATTAGTACACTCCTAGAAACCGGGGATTTTGCAGATATTATTTTTGTTGTAAAAAAACACACATTCGCTGCCCATAGGTGCGTGCTTGCAGCTCATTCCTGTGTTCCGATCAGAACTTCTCGCTCTACAAGACAATATCGATACGAGCATGAAGAATTTATGTGTATCCATACAGCATATGGATGGACTCACATTTAAGCACTTGCTCCATTTCATTTATATGGATTGGATTGGGTTGGGTTGATATGAGACAGCTGGTTAATGGACCCGTTGCTTTTATTAGGGAGAGAGAGAGAATGGAAAAAAGAGGCCCAGCCCAGTTAGAAAACATGCGACGTACGTGATAGCTAGAGTTCTTTGTGAGTTAATTAATTATCTACCGGTAATAGAAAGCTAACGAACGGACCCGATCACAACTCAAAGTTTGAGTTACTTTAGAGCATGGGACTAAAATTTTCTTCAAAATTCACGCGGAACTTAATTTTGAGTTACTTTATTTAGTTTTATATTTTAATTAAAGAAGAAGGAGACTGATAATTAACCCCGCAATTAACCCCGCACAAAATGCCAAAAAACTCCAGCTGTCATTTTTTTTTTCATAAGGTATTAATACTTACGTACAGAAGTATTTATCTCTAAGAACAAAAGTATTTATCTCTAAGTACGAAAGTATTTAAGGGACCACGCACATTTTTTTCATGGAGGGTGGGGGGAATCTCAAATCACATGGGGGGACCATGCACGTTTTTAGAGGTGGGTTTTTTTATCTCATTTTAATCTCGTCCACATTTCTCACAATCTATGAAAAATTTTGCGAATCTAAAACCACGAACGTTTTCTACGTAATTTTCTCTTTCAAATGAGATCCATGATGACATACTTTCGAGCAAGTCGTTACAGAAGTATTTATCCCTCATCGTGTAAGTATTTATATCTATACTTGAAAGTATTTTTTTGCATATAATACTTATAATACATGATATTAATACTTTCATATATCAGTATAAAAACTTATAATACATGATATTAATACTTTCATATTTCAGTATAAATACTTATAATAATTGATAGTAATACTTTCATATGTCAGTATAAATACTTATAATACATGATATTAATACTTTCATATGTCAGTATAAATACTTATAATACATAATATTAATACTTTCATATGTCAGTATAAATACTTATAATAATTGATAGTAATATTTTCATATGTCTGTATAGATATAAATACTTGCATGATGAGGGATAAATACTTCTGTAACGAGTTGTCCGAAAATATGTCATCATGGATCTCATTTGAAAGAGAAAATTACGTAGAAAACGTTCGTGGTTTTAGATTCGCAAAATTTTTCATAAATCGTGAGAAATACGAACGAGATCGAAATGAGATCAAACTAATTTGGAGAGAGATAGAGTGGGGGGATGGTGGGGGGATGGAATGGGGGGAGTAATATAATTGTTCAAAGAAGAAACACACAACATTAATAAATTAATGAAATATTGGTGCAATTAATTGACAATCATACTAATCTGACGATTAATGTTTTTAATCAATAAAAAAATTACTATTACTTCATATTTGTTATAATTAACTTGTGTATATTAATTGTTGCATGCGTTGGTTACTTTCAATCTGATCAGGGACGTACAGTATTGAACAATTAATTAATATTTAATTATGTGACATAATTAAATTAAAAACCCGGATTGAACATTGAGTACTAAACTAATTGGGTTTAATTACCAGTGGCCGTCTACTATATATTTATCCAATTACTTACTTTATCCAAATTATTTTAGACTTTAGATAAATAAACGGGTTGGGTTCATATTCACATGCATTATATATAATGTACTTTTGAACAGCCGGCTAGATAAGTTTAATAACATTGAATATTCAAGATGAATTCCATATATTTGTCACCTTTCACTCAAGCTCAATTCAACTCCTTAACCAACTTCAATCCCAATTCATATACAAATATTACCACATATAGCCTCACTAACTCATAAATTCACAGCCAAACGTACTATGTTATAGCTACAAATTAAATCACTTGACAATTACATATTAATTATTATGTCTTCTCGATCTGCTCTGCAGCTGTAAGTAAGAATCACCATTGCAGTTACTGGAAGTTGACTTACATAAACCTACCCGGTTTTCCTTCATAACTTGAATTTGAAAAACTGACCATCAGTCGCCACTATTTATTCCCTCCCTCTCATAAGTCATAAGCTTGCTTATTGAAGCGGGTGTGGACCCGTTAACCCATTATGACTCAAATCTAAAACATGAAGCAATTTCAGATTTCCAAATTCAGGCCTTATGTTAAGCCTGTTATTGTTTAAGTAGAGAGAAGGGGCCATATCAAATCAACTGTGCAAAAAAAATAAAAAAAATAAACATACTTTAAACACTGACAGTTTTGGAGGGAGTATGAACTATTTAACAAAGATAAGACAATTCAAACACTTACTGTAGATGAATTCGAGCAACCCATAAGGCGGCGTGGCCCCTTATTTATGTAGAAAAATCAACTGAGGATTGACATCTCATCTCATTCGAGAGAGAATTTGAAATGCAAAACCAAAATCAAGCATTGAAACTACAACAATAAAAAATCAGTAAAGCAGGATGGTACGGACAAGTCCTGGTACCATTCAGGTGGTACAGGCAGTAGATCAGTACTCGGTAAAGAAGGTGTGTGTATATATTGGTCAAATTTATTTTCAAATTTAGATGCTACACACAAGAGAACCCGCCTCAGATTTCAATTTGGCCTAATTAGGCCTAATTTAAATTAAAAAATTCAACTACTTGGTAGCGATATAAAGCAGTGAAGTGATAAAATTATGCTGCGCAAAAAATATTATTCCTAAAAGAGTTACAATGAACTACAGTAAACTGATTTATTTGATTTCACATGGTTAAAGAAGTTTTATCAGGGGCAAATTATCAAAAGGAAGACAATTCCTACAAGTACAGTACACCATGGCACTACAGCAAAATGACTCGTCTGAGACCGAGTTTTGGGACCAGGGACGCAGAAGATCCCTGAAAAATAAAAAAATAAAAAATAAAAAAAGCACCGGGACGGATTTGTCCCAAAGCCTTCTGGGACCGGCGCCCACACCCTTCTGGAACCCATTTGGCCCGGTCCCAGAAAGTCTCCTGATATATGCGCTGGTTCTCTTGTCCTGCGTTAGGTCTCTCTGGCCTCCTGCGAAAAAAAAAGGAAAAAAGGGCAAAAACCGGCGCACCGATCATCTCCTGTCCCGCAAAATCGACGCACCACCGACCACCTCTCCGCCGATCTCCTCTCCGTTCTCTCTGTTCGACCACCGACCTCCTCTCCGTTCTCTCCGTTCTCCACCGATCTTCCAAAGGTATTATTTTTTTCTCTTTTTTTTCTTAGTACTGAGGGGACTGTGATTTCTTCTTGTTTGTCCCTTCTCATATGATTGAGTACTGGTACGGCATTAATCTGGTAATCTACTGTTTCTTAGTACTGAGGGGACTGTAATTTTCCAGTAACCACTGATCTATGTGCATGTGCTCAATTCTTTAGCTGATGAAAATAGATAGCTAACCAATCATTAGGAGAGGTGTGAACTGCTCTTTCTACTGTTATTATCTCAATTGCTTAATGTGTTGGATCGGGTGATACGGGTTTTCGGGTTGAAATGGATATATACTAAGAATGTGAATTCCTTTTTGAATTAGCTCTGTTCAGGTTGAAATTTGAATTTTACTGGAAACTGGCAAAAATTATTTTGGTCCCATTCAATTGAGATTAAATTTTTGGAAAGAAGGGAATTGTCAGTGCCTATCATAATTAGTTTAGGTGGGAATCATTTAGTCCATTTTCTTGCTATTGTCATTATTGTGTTTATTAGCTGAAATTGGTGACTAAAGTTTTCTGTATTCTGGTATTGGTTCCAGTACTGGTAATGCATGTATCTGGTTTATCTTTTTTTGAGGTTATTTGGGGTTTAAATTCATTGGGAAGTTGTAGAGTTGATATCTAAGTTAACTTGAAAAGTAATAAGAATCCTTATTATTAGAATATAAAAGGAAAGTAACTTCAGGCTGGAAATTATAAGAATCCTTATTATTATAATATAAAAAAGGAATCATCGACCTCCCTCTATTGAAGAAGGTAAAGAGATTCACTGTTAAGTTCGAAAACACCTTAAAAAAACGTTTTATTTGCATCACTATGATTACTTTCATTGAATACATATTTAAAAATAAAGTAGATTGTTTGAAGTCATTGATCGAAACTCGAAAGCCTCAACCCGCTTCTCTTCATGCAGTCATTGAAGTCAATCCAGACGTGTTGACTCAAGCTGCATGTGCCGATCTGGACCGGGAAAACAATTCTTCTAACCAAAACAGGTAATCTAGTCTGGTACAGCTTAACGCTTCAAAAAAAATTGTGGTGCTTTAATTGTGCTACTTTAATATATACTTCAAAAATAATTATATTTTTTGTGAGTAGATTGCATGGTATACCAGTTTTGTTAAACGATAACATTGGCACTTCTGACAAGCTTAACACTACTGCTGGTTCCTTTGCATTACTTGGTTCTGTTGTGTTTTTTGTCAGATTGTATGTAAACACTACTGCTGGTTCCTTTGCATTACTTGGTTCTGTTGTGTTTTTTGTCAGATTATATGTATCATTGAATACATATTTACTAATTTCAAACAATCTACTTTATTTTGTTTTTTGTTTACTTTCATTAGCTTTCCAGTGGTATTGGCATATGTTTTGTTGGAGACTATATGGTTTTTCTTATTTGTTTCTATGCCTGCATTAGCAAATATGTACTAATTAAGCAAATATTAAGGAGTTTATTAATTCCTTGCATCTTGATATATGATTAAAACACATAGTTACTGGATTTTTTTTTTAATTTTGGCAAATTCAAGCTTGGTTTAGTAAAAATGTGTTCTATAGGTATGTACTTGGAATTGTTATATTTGTCCTTTGTACTGAAACCCTGAAAAGCACTCCATGAAAATTGTTATACTGCATGTTTCTTTCTTTTAACAAGACCAATTCAAGTCTGCAAGTAGAATTTTTGGCCTGATGAAGCTCTTTGGCCCTCTTTTGACGAAGACATCTGGTATGCCAACACAGACAATAATGCTCACGGCGACAACTACGATCTCGGTGCTCTAGGTAAAATACACATACTTAAATTTTATAAATTTGTATTTAAAATTGTAATGTAACACTAATTTTTTTTTTTTTGTAATGTTTTAGGCAAGACGAGATCGATGTATCATCCAGGGGGGTCTCGGGTGTCTTCTTCACAATCGCGAGCCGAATCGCAATCGCACTCGTATACTTCGGGGCCGCCTCCTCTCAGGCAAGAAGACATAAATGCGATTTCAGGTCAGGTGTTAGGCATTATTCAACCATAGCTCAACCAATTCATGGAACTCATGGAAGAGATGAGGCGTACCATGGCGGGTTCTTCATCTCATCAGGTACGGAATCCAATTTTTGGGTATGTTTGAATCCAATAAGGTCATCCATAAAAATTTTAGTTATATTCTCACAGGGAGGTTCTACCTTGCACCCCGATACTCATGATGACAGCAGGGATGATCTCGGAGATGACTAGTAGATATTTGATGTTTTAGGATATTATGTCGTACTTTAGATATTTTGTTTTTATGTCGTACTTGAGATATTTCATATTTGATGTTTATGTAGTACTTTAGATGTTTTATGTCGTACTTGAGATGTTACATATTTGATGTTTATGTAGTATTTTAGATGTTTTATGTCATACTTCAGATATTTCATATTTGATGTTATGTAATACTTTAGATATTTCATGTTTATGTTGTTTTGTGAATTGTTTGTGAATTAGTTGATATTTGATGTTAAATTCTTGGTACGTACCAATTAAAACAAAAAATATGAGTTTTCGTCACTAGATCACGTTTCGTACCAATTAAGGTGAGAGAAAAATATATGAATAGAATGAGTTTAATATTATATTTGTTTGTTACAGTTCTTACCAATTGAAAATAAAAAAAAAAACAAAAAACAAAAAACAAAAAATAACAAAAAAAACAAATAATACGCTTCTGCGACCCATATGGGAACCTTCTGTGACCGCTCAGTCGGTCTCTGATAAGTTCTTAGCCACGTCAGCATGTCACACCAGGAACGGATCTAGTTGGTCGCTGAAGGGGTCATCTGCGACCGGCACCATACCCTTCAGAGATCGATGACGTCAGCAGGGCAGTCATCAGTGACGGAGCAACTGCGACCGAGTCATCTGCGACCCATTTCAGCCATCTGGGACCGATTCAGACCTTCTGCGACAGGCGCTTCACCCATATGCGACCCATTTGGCCGGTCGCAGAAGGGTATTTCTGCTGTTGTGTGGGTAATATCAAAATACCAAATATGCCCTTTATTCAATCTATATAATGACCTGATAAATCTATCCAGGTTTTTATATATTGGACCAATTCAACTAATAAAGTAATTGTATAGTACCAGAAGGGCCCACATGCTGATTTTCTGGTGCCTTTCATTAATCATTAGTTTTTCATCTTCATTAAACTATAGTTCCTGCAATGGAGAAAAGTTGGTTTACTTCATTTATACCAGCAGAAAAATAGTAGAACATGCTGAAACATGTATAACCAAGCCACAACAATGGAGAACATTTTTTTTTTCACTTATGTTTCTTTATTTATTTTTTTTTTTTCTGGCCTCAAAACATGTATAACCAATGTCTGGGTGACATATGTAACACCATCATTGAAAACCAGAGTCAATTTAAATACAGAGAGTAATAGAGCATATATAGTAGAGTCCATATTGATGGATTGATCATGTTGCTATTTCCAAAGTTAGAAAAAGAGTCATAGAGGATAGATTGCTAGATATTTCCAAAATTTAGTAGCTATATATATAAACATAGTCATAATCAATTATCTTGTGTTACAGGGGCAGGGTTTCTGACATGTCTCTCAATTTTAAAGGCTTTGGATTGGTTTTCCTTGCATCTTTAACTGGGTATGTATGAAATTACTTGAAATTCAACTAAGCTGGATTTTTTTTTTAATGTTAAGCTGGAAATTTTCTATATTGATTTATATTAATTTTTTTATTTTTCCAATGTCTTATATAAATACTCAACAGTGTCACCATGAATCAGACATTGTATTACCAAGGGGTACATATGGGGTCTCCATCAATGGCTGCAGCTATAGCCAACCTAATTCCAGCAATCACTTTTGTAATGGCTGCTTCTATTGGGTATGCATTATACTCATTTAAACTTCTAATCTTAGCTTATATGTGACTTGATCAAAAATATTGTGAAGGATATAAAGTGAACAATTATTTTGTATTTCCAAAATTTAATGGTGGATCTTCACACGAATATCGACAAATGGGTTATTGGTGGCCTCTATCTCATGGGAGCAAGCAGTTTCTGGTCTTTATGGCTTATATTACAGGTAACTTTAATTAAAATTTACAACAATATTAAATTGTGAATAAAAAGAATAAATTAAAAGAGTTTTGTGTACTCATGTTACTAAATTCCAGATCTTGTTTAAAAGATTATTTAAATTAGCCAGATCTTGTTATATTTCACATGCATATATACTACATATTGTTGCAAATAATTTTTTTACTGTAAGCGTTGTTCCGATGAAATATGATAATTTTAGTCTTTCCATTTCTTTGTAGGTCCCCATTTGCAAATCGTACTCTGACCTGCTATCACTCTCAGCATGGACGTGCTTGATGTTAGCCCTACAAGCAGCCGCCGCAACATTTTATGTTCATCCTGATTTGAGAATTTGGTGCTTCACTTCTTTGAGTGACCTCTTTGCTTGCATATATGCAGTACCTAACTTGACTGCTTTGCCTCTTTTAAGATATATTAGCTATTTAAGAGGAACAAATATTGATACAGTTGATTAATTTTATGGTTTCGCAAGGTTTCTTTGGATCTGCTGTGACCTTCTCATGGTGCATATTCGTTAGAGGGCCTTTGTATTCTGCTATGTTCAGCCCGCTCTCGACTATAATTACTACAATTCTTTCTTCTATTATACTTCATGAAGAGTTCCACATTGGAAGGTAATTGTGTTCAAAATCATTCACAAAATTCATAGTCAGGATAGTTTTACCATTATAAATGCTCATCGAGGAACTTAAATAAAACCATAAATATAAGTAAATCAATAACATATTAATAAATAATAAAGGAAGAAATAAGAATTGGAACGGAAAAGGTTTACTGTAATTAGTAGTGTAGATTCTAATAACTCTATTTCTTTTTTATTCTAAAAGTTGACACAAATTAGTTTTGCTAATTACTTCTACAGCTTTGTTGGTGCTACTGCCATTATAGGGGGGCTGTATGTTGTGTTATGGGGTAAAGCTGAGGATTTGAAGAGAATGGAAGAACAGAGAAATTTAAATTTTCGAAAGATTTCCATCTCAATAGACACTGAATCTCAAAATTGTGAAACTGATATCTAGCAATCCCTCCTGGCAAACAAGTCAGAGTTGGAATGAAGATTAATGTGTCAAGTTTTTGCTAATATTTATGATTTTTTTTGTCAAGATCATGTCATTCAATGAAAAAATTAATTTTGGCCATTTTACTTTTTAATTGGGAAGATCTGATATGCACAGTAAACTAAAAGTTCCATTGTTTAGTTCATGGATCTACATATTTCCAGTTTGACCACCAAACTTAAGTAATTAATCAAATATGACTACATTAACACTGTCTAAGCAAATTAAACGCAAAAAATAATTCAAATATGACTCTGGCTTGATATTATCGTCCTAAGTTTGACAGTAACATTATTATCGTTGAAATCCCTAAGCTAAACAAGATTTTTAGGTCGAATTCCTATCAAAACCCTAGACATTTTTTACTATATAATTTCAACCTATCAACAAATTATTTGGCCAAGATATGTTTAAAGATACTCAAAATATACATGTTGTAGATTCCTTTACAATTTTCCAGAAGTTTTTTGTTTAGCTAAATCCGATCAGGTTGTGTGATTTGTTTTCTTTTTTTTTTTAATTCATCAAACATCTTTACTTGCAACTATAATCAGAATATGAACTTAGGGAGCTAAACAAGTCACGAATGAGCACAAAAGAGTAAGTATAAAGGAACAAATATCTTTGTCACTAATCATCTCTTGCTGAGCATGCAAGGAACTAATATTTTACGTGTTAATTACACACTACTTTGAAGCCTTCTTTCATTTATGTCCCTATTAAAGACTTCCTCAATAATCATCATCCAAATTCTTGATTTGTTCAATACCTCAAAAGTTTTTTCACCTCAGGCAGCGATCGATGGGCTCATTTGCTGAAGGATTGTATACTTTCGAAACAAAGGAGGTTTCAACGCTTGCACCCCAGGGTCGAATAAATGAAGAATTGTTCAAAATAAAATCCTACGAAAGACTGTATACTATCAGGTATGGTCCCTTTACCCTGGGCAACATCAAATGGGAGATCCGCCTAATACCCAGAGGAGAAAATTTGCACTATTATCTCTGTTTGTTAGATGATGCAGTGGTAGTCAAGAAGTTTGGCTACATATCCTTGGTGCAGGATCACAGTACCAATGGTGATTGGAAGATCGTCGATTGGATAAATTTGAACAAAGAGGTGGGTTTCGAAGTAACCCCCTTAGCTGAGGGATTGGGCCTCCCCATGGTATGGTTAACATACTTTAGCAAATCAGAACAAGAGAAATATTCTAAAGATGATTGCTTCTTGAATAAATTCGTAATATGGGTCATTGCTGATGATTCCAGGAAGGCGCCAGCAAATGCTGTGCACCTTCGACAGCCTCATCAGCCCGAGTTCATATCACCAAATCTTTCAGTGCCTTCGACAGCTTCATCAACCCTCCTGGTAACTGGTGATTTTGCAGATATTATTTTTCTTGTGAAAGAAGACACATTTGCTGCCCATAGGTGTGTGCTTGCGGCTCGTTCATCTGTTTTCCGAGCAGAACTTCTCACCCTAGAAAAGGATATTAATATGAGCATGAATAGTTTATGTGTATCTGTACGGAACATTGATCGACTCACATTTAAACACTTGCTCCATTTCATTTATACTGATACCTTGCCGCCTGACTTCGAGGAGGTTACCCCACCAGAGAGATACCACCGCATGTTTGTCGCAGCGCTTCGTTTTAAAATTGAAGGGCTCAAGTTAATATGCGAGAAAAAGCTTACCAAGGTGGTTGCCGACGCCATGATAACCGCAATAGATCTTTCGGAGTATCATGAGTTCGGTCTGCTCGAAATTGTTCAGCATGATTGAAATAATTGCTTCAACTGTTCTGGGTACAAAAGAAGTCGACCACCTATGTCTATGTTAGCAGTAGTTGCAAATAATAAAAGGGATTAAAGGATTTAAGAAAAAGAGAATGAATATTGTATTAATCCTGTGTATCAATTACAATTACAATGAAGTTCATTTACAGACTATATTATGGTTTTTTTTTTTGTTTTCCATAGGTTTTGTTGTGATCTGTGTTTTTGTTAAGTTGTTCATGTTGTTTAATTGCTTGTATCATATTGGCATTTTCCTTTTTTCTCATTTTAATTATATATATATCTCTTTGGAAATCTAATATGATCTTTATTTCTTCTCAAAGAAAGGAATGGAGGTGGTGATCTTGCAAGTTCAATTCAGAATCCTATTAGTTGGTGGAGCTGTGTACATTGGTCAATTTGAAAGGAACATTAATTATGATTTTTTTTTTTAATTGCTTGAATTTTTCATGCACTAATTGGTTGTGTAACAGAACGGAGAAAAGATTCCATTATAATTATATAATTCTCATGCATTTATGTGCCAAAGTACAGAGCTATAATTGTATTCTTGCTTGGAAGAAAATTACCAAAATCTACTATATATATTCATGACCCACTACCATTAATATACGCTGTTCGTGGAGAATTTTCTATACCTTACAACTTCCATACAGGACCGGAACTTAAATGAACCAGAAAAGAATTGAAACTAACTAATGGTGTATTTTAGTATTTATCAATAATTCAATTTGAACCCTGCTATAGCAGATATGAATCAAAGCTTGAACACACACAGGGGAGTTTGAAAAATCAAAGGGGTTTATATATTGTCGCTCCAAATTTACAAATATAAAATTAGGAATCGTTCAGGCCCAACTATTTTCGATTTATGTGTTACAGATCTCGGCCCAAATACAAGCAGGCCCAAGGCCTCAAATCCAAATTTGGCAGCAACTAGATTTTCAATAGTACGGTCCGTACGGAATTGATGTGCAAAAGAAAAGAAAATATATATAAATTTATTCAAACATCTGTATGCATGTTTTGACTTTATTGAATAGTAGATAACATGTTGCAATAAATAAACATAATCTGGAAGGAATATTCTCAAATCATTGTCACTGTATCTCATGTCTTAGCTGCGTGCCGAGAACACAGAGAAATATTCTTTTCCCTGTTAATTACCCCTTAAATTGAAGCCCTCTTTCATTTCTGTTCCCTATCAATCATCCTCCAAATTCTTAATTTGTGCAATACCTCAAAAGATTTTTTTTTTTCACCTCATCCAACAATGGGTTCATTTGCTGAGGGAGTGTTTACAGTTGAAACAAAGGAGGTTTCACGGCTTGCACCGCAGGGCCGAATAAACGAAGAATTGTTGAAAATAAAATCCTTTGAAAGAATGTATAATACCAAGTATGGTCCCTTTACCATAGGCGATATCGAATGGGAGATCCGCCTATACCCGGTTGGAGAATTCGTGTGGTATTATATATCTCTGTTTGTTAGATGATACAGTGGCAGTCAAGAAATATGGCTATATGTCCTTGGTGCAGGATTACAGTAGCGATGGTGAGTTTGTCGGAGTAGTGCGGTCTGTTCAAAGTAGTTCAACATGATCACAACATGAATCAAGAAATAAATGCTTGTTCCACCGATGAGTTTGTCGGAGTGGAACTCAAGTAATTAATACAAGTGATCGGTTTATCCTGGTTAATGGACTCGTTGCTTTTGTTAGGTGCCACTGGATTGGATTGGGTTGGGTTGATATGAGACAGCTGGTTAATGGACCCGTTGCTTTTGTTAGGGAGAGAGAGAATGGAAAAAGAGGCCCAGTCCAGTTGGAAAACATGTGATGTACGTGATAGCTAGAGCTCTTTGAGAGTTAATTAATTATGTACCGGCCGGTAAGATAAATGTTGAGTTTGAAGTTGTGCCGTTGGATGAGAATGAGGGTTGGAACTCAAAGTTTGTGTTACTTTAGAGAATGGGACTAAAATTTTCTTCAAAATTAACGCAGAACTTAATTTTGAGTTACTTTATTTAGTTTTATATTTTAATTAAAGAAGAAACACCACACCATGGCCATTAGTGCAAATATTGGTGCAATTAATTGACAATCATACTGATCTGACGATTAATGTTTTTGATCAATAAAAAAAATTACTATTACTTCACATTTGTTATAAATAATTAACTTGTGTATATTAATTGTTGCATTGCATGCGTTGGTTACTTTCAATCTGATCAGGGACGTACAGTATTGAACAATTAATTAATTAATATTTATGTGACATAATTAAAAAATCCAGGATTGAATATTGAGTACTAAACTAAACTAATTGGGTTTAATTACCAGTGGCCGTCTACTAGATATTTATCCAATTACTTACTGTATACAATTTATTTTAGACTTTAGATAAATAATCGGGTTGTCTTCATATACACATGCTTTATATATAATGTACTTTTGAACAGCCGGTTAGATAAGTTTAATAACATTGAATATTCAAGATGAATTCGATATATATATAGCTTATGAACTTCAATTATACTCTCACCTTTCACTCAAGCTCAATTCAACTCCATAACTGGTTAACTTCTGCAATCCCAATTCATATACAAATATTACCATATATATATAGCCTCACTAAATCATAAATTCAAAGCCAAACGTACTATGTATGTTATAGCTACAAATTAAATCACTTGACTTGACCATTAAATTAAATATTATTGTCTTCTCGATCTGCTCTGCAGCTGCAAGTAAGAATCGCAATTGCAGTTACTGGAAGGTGACTTACTTAAACCCACCCGGGTTTCCTTCATAACTTAAATTTGAAAAACTGACCATCATTCGCCACTATTTATTCCCTCCCTCTCATAAGTCATAAGCTTGCTTATTGAAGCGGGTGTGGACCTGTTAACCCATTATGACTCAAATCTAAAACATGAAGCAATTTCAGATTTCCAAATTCAGGCCATATGTTAAGCCCGTTATTCTTTAAGTAGAGAGAAGGGGCCATATCAAATCAACTGTGCAAAAAAAAATAAAAAATAAACATATTTTAAACACTGACAGTTTTGGAGGGCGTATGAACTATTTAAGAAAGATATGTTTTTCAAACACTTACTGTAGATGAATTCGAGAAACCCATAAGGCGGCACGGCCCCTTATATATGTAGAAGAATCTACTGAGGATTGACATCTCATCTCATTCGAGAGAAAATTTGAAATGCAAAACCAAAATCAAGCATTGAAACTACAATTTGTGTCCTGTGATATTTTTAAATAACTTTTTGTTATTAATCCCATAAAAGTTCTGAAGCCCGCATAATCTCATCTGAAAATATGCTTAAACATTCCTATACGGTTTTTAATATGAAATGGACTCAAACAACCTGTTGCTCGTTGTGATATGTATATTTTACCGTCTCATAATTAAACTTTGTGTCTTTTAATAAACAGTTTACAACATTAATTCTAAAGAAGTTTAGAATTAAAAATTATCCAAAAATAAATTCATAGATTTTACAAAAAATATAGAAAAATTATTGTTTTGTTCAAAATTGAAAAATAATTTAAAAAAGTTATGGTCCTCTTTTTAAGTAAAAAGGTCTGGTAGTATCTTTGCTTGATACACTACTACAGAATAAGTGATTATACACGGACATAAACAAGCGAGCTATACGGATTTCTTGCCACGTGGGCTGCCACGGTGTAGAAATCCTTGTATATATACACACGGATATTTACCATGTACAATTACTGATAGCTACACGGATTATTACATAAACAACCGTTTACAAATCCTTGACATTGGCGCTCTCCATAACCGAGCTTCACGGATTATTACATAAAAAGTCGTGTACAATTAGATTTCTACACGGTTATTTAGCTAAATGTCCGTGTAGCTCTCTTATTTTTTTTAATATTTTTTAATGTTGAAACACCTTTCTACACAGATATTTAGCTAAATATCCGTGTAGCTCTCTTATTTTTTTTTTTATTAATTTTTTTAATGTTTAAAAACATTTTTACACGGATATTTAGTAAATGTCCGTTTAGCTCTGTTATAATTTTTATTAATATTTTTTTACGCATACTTCATACACGGACTTTAGTTAAATATATGTGTAGAATTATTTTTTTTCCAATTTTTTCTTTTTCTTGTGCCGAGATGAGAATTCGGCACCAAGAAAATCAATTTTTTTTTTAAAGAAATCTTGTGCCGAGATGAGAATTCAGCCCCAAAGGAAATCAATTTTTTTTTTTAATGTTTGTGCCGAGATGAGAATTCGGCACCAAAAGATATATATATCTAACCAAAAATAAATATATCTCGGCACAAGGAATTCGGCACAAGAAAATAAATATATCTCGGCACAAGGAATTCGGCACCAAATATATTTATTTCTTTCTCCTACGACAAGCAAATTGTTGACTAACAGATCGACCGTTTCAACGTTCCTCTTGTTGCATTTTATCTCACAAAAGCATGTTGGAATGATGCATCTCTCAGTATCCGCTTTTGACTCAACTATTTGGACTTCTCCTTTGCAACTCGAAGTCCTCATCTTCTCCCGACTAATACTATTTTGAATTCTTACCCTCACTCTATAGGTAGCTATAGTAAATAGTCATTCCACTCCTGCCGCTCTTAGAAGTTGTTCGCTATTCCTATTCAAAAGTATCACCGACGGGAAGGTATGGACACTCAAAGCCAGCGGGCAAGACCAACTTCGCTATCTCTTTCTCCGAAGCAAGAAAATCCACACCGCAGATGAAGTTGAAGCTACTTTGACTTTGGTTCGGCAATAAGCCAAAAAAAACTGAAGAACTATTACAAATTATATATTTATTTTTAACTAAAAAACACTATGTGCCAATATGAGAATTCGGCACAAAAAAAAGAGAAGTATATATATACATGACTAATCTTACCGAGATAACCTTAGCAAGATAGAGAGAGAGAGGAGAGGTACAAATTAACTTTAAAGATCTCAGATCTAGTCTCCTTGTGTGCAGAAATCAAACCAACAGAGAGACAGAGAGTATTAATTGATCAAAACGGCGCAAAACGGCGCTGAAAGGAGAAGGTCTTTTATATAACCAAAACCCTAAAGTAACTTTTCTATACGGCTCTTTATTAAACGTCCGTGTAGCTCTCTCAAGGCTTTCTACACTGTTATTTAAACCAAATAAAACCGTGTACAATTTCTACCTTTATACACGGCTCTTTATTAAACGTCCGTGTAGCTCTTATAAGCTTTCTACACTGTTATTTAAATAAATATCCGTGTACAATTCTTACCTTTCTGCACGATTCTTTAATTAAATATCCGTGTAGCTCTCTCAAGGCTTTCTACACTGTTATTTAAACAATAAGCCGTGTATATTTCCTAATAAACGTCCGTGTAGATCTCTCATGGCTTTCTACACTGATTCTTTAATAAATATCCGTATAGAGATCCCACAGATATTTCGGGCTTCCAAAAAATTACAATTTCTATACGGTTTTTATATAAAATTGTCAAATTCGTGTACAATGTGCAGTGTACAATGACCATTTTTGTAGTAGTGATATCAGCCCATTGTTCAACTAACGGACCTCTTTTGTGCTTTAGATAATGTTAAGCTGAATCATTATCTTCAGTCTTCATAACAATGTTAAGCTCAACTAACGGGTCTCTTTTGAACCAATTTCGAACCGAGCTGGTTTGATTCGAGATAGGGTTTCGAACAGAAGAGTTCGAGTTTGATTCGGTATACGATTCGAACTAGTTCAATTTGGTTTGTTAATAATTCGAATTGAGACGAATCATAGAAGAATCGGAAGATTTAGAGGTTTTAGAACGATTCAGACCAATTTCGAATCGAGCCAGACCAATTTCGAACTGATCCAGACCAATTTCAAACATCAATAAAATTAAAATAATTAATAAATACTAATAGTTATATTATATTGACATGCGAGGTTAGACATTTTTTTTTTGGTTTCAGTAATTGAAAAATATTATAAATACTTAAAAATTAATATTTCTTGACATGATTTTTTAGCTGTTGATTATGTGGCTCCTAATTAAGTGTACCGGTAACAGATCGGCTCATGCATGCATGCCTTGGTCCACCAAGCTTAATTTATACACTTTTCTGCTCCCGTGTCAAGTATCCATGAAGCTAAGATACAGGTAACTTTAGTTAAAGGTAAAATAATACCAAATTGTGAATAAGAAGAACAAATTAAAAGAGAGTTTTGTGTACTCTGTGTTACTAACTTCTAGATCTTGATTAAAATATTATTTAAACTAGTCAGATCTTGTTATGTTTTCATAGTCCAAATTATAGTCAATCCAAACCATTCAACATGGTGGATATATTAAAATGCGCTTGCATATTAAATTTTACATTTTTTTTGAATTTTTTTTATTATTTATTAAGTATTTTGACAAAATTGTTTTCAGACTTTTGAATTTTTGTACCCATTTTAATAAATAGTAAAAAAAATTCAAAAAAAAATGTAAAATGTGATCTGCAAACACATTTAAATATATCTATCATGTTGAAAGATTTGAACTTTGAAAATGTAGAGTGTAATCCGGTGTCACCCAAAAAGAATGTAAGTGGATCCCTCCTCCTCGTATATATATACTTGATTGTTGAAAATAACTTCTTAGTTGTACGTAAAGTAGTTCTGATGAAATATGACAATATTGGTGTTTCCATTTCTTTGTAGGTCCCATTTGCAAATTGTACTCTGACCCGTTATCACTCTTGGCATGGACATGCTTGATGTCAGCCCTACAAGCAGCCGCTGCAACATTTTACATGCATCTTGGTGATTTGAGCATTTGGTGTTTCACTTCTCCGAGTGACCTCTTTGCTTGCATATATGCAGTACCTAACTTGACTCCTTTGCCTTCTTTAAAGATCTCTTAGCTATTTAAGAGGAACATTTATTGATACCGTTGATTAATCCATGATTTACAGGGTTTCTTTGGATCTGCTGTGACCTTCTATCTGCAATCGTGGTGCATATCGGTTAGAGGGCCTTTGTATTCTGCCATGTTTAGCCCGCTCTCGACTATAATTACTACAGCTCTTTCTTCTATTATTCTTCATGAAGAGCTCCACATTGGAAGGTAATTGTGTTCAAAATCATTCACAAAATTCATAGTCAGGATAGTTTTAACATTATAAATCCTCATCTTATAATCCTCATCGAGGAGCTTGAATAAAACCATAAATATAAGTAAATCAATGAAAAATTAATAAATAATAAAGGAACAAAAAAATGAATTGGAACGGAAAAGGTTTACTATTACTAGTGTAGATTCTAATAACTCTATTTCTTTTTTATTCTAAAAGTTGACAGAAATTATTTTTTCTAATTTGTTCTACAGCTTTGTTGGTGCTACTGCTATAATTGGAGGATTGTATGTAGTGTTATGGGGTAAAGCTGAGGATTTGAAGAGAATGGAAGAACAGAGAAATTTAGGTTTTAAAAATATTTCCATCTCAATAGACACTGAATCTCAAAATTGTGAAACTGATATCCAACAAGCCCTTCTGACAAACAAGTCAGAGTTGGAAAAATAGAGTAATGTTACAATTTTTTGTTAGCTATATATGATCTTTTTTATCAAAGACTATGTCATTTAATAACAAAATTTAATTTCTGCTATTTTATCTTTCAATTGGGAACATTTGAAATTCACAGTAAACTAAGACTAACAAACTTAGTCAAAGTTTAACATCTCTAATATGACTCCAAACAGTAAGTAACTAATCTCTAATATGACTCTATACAAAATTAAACACCAAAATCATTCAAATCTAGATAAATATGTTCTGTACTATATACTCTAGCTTGAAATAATCGTTCTAAATTATACAGAAATGACAAGTCAGCACAATAGGTCTGCTTGGCACAATTTATTCGTGCATGAATTAAAAAGACCTGTCTACCTGCTCAAACACCAGCTCAAACCAGTCTAGCATTTTTATTCAGACAAGGTTATGAAGCAAGGACCAATAATAACGACCAACATGGAGACCATTTGATCGCTTAAGGCTCCTATGTACTAGTGGAAAATGTACGTTTAATATCGGCACATCAGTCGGGCATAGCAAAAAAGCGATACTGATATATATCTGGAACGGACAAATTTAAAGACCAACCTTGAAAGTAGCTATCAAGATTGGATGTTATTAAAGAACCATTTTTGATAGGCCAGAACATATCAGGAACCGAGAATATGGGTGGCTGCTAGCAAAGAAAAGACTTCAGACTTAAGAAAACCTGATAAAAAATGGCTGGTATATCACCATTGGATGCATACTATACAAAGCACATAATGAGTCGGCTTACCACCTGTTTTTTCAATGCCGGTTCACACTTGCTCCATACAATCACATTGTCGCCTTAGCAACAACAAGGATGCTCATCACGAATCATACAACAAAAGATGCAGGGAAACACATACACTAAGGAAGAAAGAGCCACCATGCATCCTCAAAGAAACATCGAGGGACGTGGAACAATTAATGACACAAATAGACGACCATGGTGAATTATCGATAATAAGAAAACGGCACTTGCATAAGGACATTACAATTGAGGGCCCCATTGTTAAAATTCTTACTTTCAAGTTACTCTTTAGTATATATTCTAGTATTTCTGTTAATTCATTTTTTTTTTAAATATAAGGCTCAACTGATTTGAGCCACAGTTGTTTGTTTACAAAATTTTGTTACACACCTTGTTCGTTGTTTTGAAGTTTTCATCAAAATAACCACCTGTTACACACCTAAAAGTTTTACACATCACAACTTACCTGGCCTCAGTTATTGGACTTGTCATCAAAATAACCACTGGCACACTGGGAATTTTTTTCTGTAAGAAAACATAAAATTAAAATAAGTATCTGAAAATTGAAATGGAAAAAAAATACAAAAAAGGAAGTTATGAGTAAATTATACAAATACTTAAATTATACGAATCTTTCAGGTCCAATAATTTCAATTGATGGGTTACAGATTTTAGGCCCAAAAACAAGCCTCAAATCCAAATTTAACAGCAGCTAGATTTTTACTAGTACGGAACTACGGATTTTTGATGTGCAAACGAAATATTTAATGTATATAAATTTATAAAAACATATGTATGTTTTGACTTTATTGAATAGTAGATAATATGTTGCAATAAATAAACATAATCTGGAAGGAATATTCTCATATCTTATCAGTACGGAACTACAGATAAAAAAAATTATGTGCAAACAAAATATAAAATATATATAAATTTATAAAAACATTTGTATGTTTTGACTTTATTGAATAGTATATAACATGTTGTAATAAATAAACATAATCTGGAAAGAATATTCTCATAACTTTGTCACTAAAATCTCATCTCTCAGCTCCGTGCTGAGCACATAATTACACACTCTTTTGAAGCCCTCTTTCATTTCTGTTCCCAATCAATCATCATCCAAATTCTTAATTTGTGCAATACCTCAAAAACTTTTTTCACCTCAACGAAGATGATAAGCAGTGTAGGGATTTTGGGAAAAGATTACTATCTGGTTTGGATATTACGGTAGCATGCAAGTTAAGATGCTTTCATGCTTAAATGAAACGGGCTCTTAAGCCTTTTATAAAAAAAAAAAAAAAAAAAAATCAGAATCTTATTATAATTAGTTGGTGGAGATGTGTACATTAGTGAATTTCAAAGGAAAATCAATAATGTTTTATTTTTGAATGGCTGAATTGTTGATGCAATGGCTACTGCACTAATTGGCCGTCCAACGGAACGGAAAAAAGATTTCATTGTAATAATATGATTCTCATGCATTTATGTGCCAAACTACAGCCTACAGAGCTATGATTGTATACTTGCTAGGAAGAAAATCATCAAGACCTACTAATCATGACCCACTATCATCAATTTATGATTTTATATTTTTTACTATATAATTTCAACCTATCAACAAATTATTTGGCCAAGATATGTTTAAAGATACTCAAAATATAGATGTTGTCGATTCCTTTACAATTTTCCAGAATTTTTTTGTATAGCTAAATCCAAGTCAGTTTGAGAAAGATATGACCAAAATACTAACCTTTGATAAATCTGTTCAGGTTGTGTGATTTGGATTTTTTTTTTTTTAAATTCATCGAACTTCTTTACTTGTAACTATAATCAGAATATGAACTTGGTGAGCTAAACAAGGCACGAATGAGCACAAAAGAGTAAGTATAAAGGAACAAATATATTTGTCACTAATCATCTCTTTCTGAGCATGCAAGGAACTAATATTTTACGTGTTAATTAAACACAACTTTGAAGCCTTGTTTCATTTATGTTCCCTATCAAAGGCTTCCTCAATAATCATCATCCAAATTCTTGATTTGTGCAATACCTCAAAAGCTTTTTTCACCTCAGGCAACGATCGATGGGCTCATTTGCTGAAGGAGTGTATACTTTCGAAACAAAGGAGGTTTCAACGCTTGCATCCCAGGGTCGAATAAATGTAGAATTGGAAAAAATAAAATCCTACGAAAGAACGTATACTGTAAAGTACGGTCCCTTTACCCTGGGCGACATCAAATGGGAGATCCGCCTTGTACCGTACAAAGAAAATTTGTGTTATTTTCTCTGTTTGTTAGATGATGCAGTGGCAGTCAAGAAGTTTGGCTACATATCCTTGGTGCAGGATCACAGTAGCAATGGTGATTGGAAGATCCACACTGGGATAAAATTGCATGAAGAGAAGGGTTTCGAAATAAAACCCTTTGTAGCCGAGGCATTGGGCCTCAAATCCATGGTACTGTTAACATACTTTAGCAAATCAGATCAAGAGAAATATTCTAAAGATGATTGCTTCTTGAATAAATTCGTATTATGGGTCGACATTGCTGATGATTCCAGGAAGGTGCTGGCAAATGCTGTGCGCCTTGGACAGCCTCATCAACCCGAGTTCATATCACCAAATCTTTCTGTGCCTTCGACAGCCTCATCAACCCTCCTGGTAACTGGTGATTTTGCAGATATTATTTTTCTTGTGAAAAAAGACACATTTGCTGCGCATAGGTGTGTGCTTGCGGCTCGTTCATCTGTTTTCCGATCAGAACTTCTCGCCCTTGAAAAGGATATTAATATGAGCATGAATAGTTTATGTGTATCCGTACGGCACATTGATCACTAGTGGAAAATATGGAATCAGGATCGGTTATATACACATATCAGTACCGGAATCCAACCGATCCTGATGAAGGCGATACTGATACTATCAGGATCGGTTTTATATTTTTTAAAGAACCGTTCCAAATAGAAACTAATAGGATCGGTTTTTTCATAAAACCGATCTTAATAGTAGTTATCTAGATCCGTTTTAGAATACGAACCGCTCCAGATTGGAATTATTAAGATCAGTTTTAATATAAAAACCGTTCTTGATAATATTTTCGAATATTTTTTTTTATTAAAAATTTCATATCTAGATCAGTTTTTGAATAAAAACCGATCCAGATAGAAACTATTAAGATCAGTTTTTATATAAAAACCGTTCTTGATAATATTTTCGAATATTTTTTTTTATTAAAAATTTCATATCTAGATCAGTTTTTGAATAAAAACCGATCCAGATAGGAACTATTAAGATCAGTTTTTATATAAAAACCGTTCTTGATAATATTTTCGAATATTTTTTTTTATTAAAAATTTCATATCTATATCAGTTTTTGAATAAAAACCGATCCAGAAAGGAACTATTAAGATCAGTTTTAATATAAAAACCGTTCTTGATAATATTTTCGAATATTTTCTTTTATTAAAAATTTCATATCTAGATCAGTTTTTGAATAAAAACCGATCCAGATAGGAACTATTAAGATCAGTTTTTATATAAAAACCGTTCTTGATAATATTTTCGAATATTTTTTTTTATTAAAAATTTCATATCTAGATCAGTTTTTAAATAAAAACCGATCCAGATAGGAACTATTAAGATCAGTTTTAATATAAAAACCGTTCTTGATAATATTTTTGAATATTTTTTTTTATTAAAAATTTCATATCTAGATCAGTTTTTGAATAAAAACCGATCCAGATTTTTTGTTGAATGTAAAAAAATGTAATTTTAATTATTTGGCCAGCTCCCATTTATATATATATGCTGGCCCAATTAATATGCTACCGATACAAATCACAGATTGATAAATATATATGCATACAAATCACAAATAGATATCAAACACATCCTACAAATTAAGTCTACATATCCTAAATTATGTTTACACATACAAATCACAATAAAGTCCGAAATTAAAAATCATAAACATACACATCCTAAATTGTTGTACTTCATGTCTACCGTACCTCTTTCAAGAAAATTTGAACCCACATTTTTCGTAAGTCGGTCAAGCGTTGTACAGTATGTTTAGCGGGAATGTCCTGCATTTTTTAAAAGATAGAAGAGCATGCACAATTAATTGTGTATTTTATTATATTTGAAGCAACAATGGTTAATTACTTTTTGAAAATATATAAATGCATACCTTTAAGTTCGGAAAAGTATATATGTGTTCGTTTATTATGTCTTGCATGAGCAACATGACATAATATGCACATTCCCAGCCGGCTGGTTGTTGTGGGCACTACATAATAAGTTTGAAAAAATTGAATTGTATGTCAATGAGCATACAAATGGCTTATATGTCTAGATATTCACAATTTTTTGCATCTAGGTCCTTACAATTATAACTCAATAGAAACTAGTACCTTGCATTCGTTATGAATCGTCAAAGAAGTCTTCATTACCCTGACGAAAACACTGTTGAAATATGCACACATTGAACAATCAGTACTTACGAGGGATATTTAAAATGATAAATGAGAAAATAATAAAAAAATCTAATGCATTCTAAACAAACATAAAATTTAGGATGGCACTTACTCCTCGACCGCAGCAGTGATCATTAGCATTTTTTTACTTTTCTTATCAGAATCGTACACGTACAATGCACTCTCTCCTGGGATAAGCACGGTCAATACCCAATGATTGCTGCATGTTAGGTTTGTAGCATGTCATATTATATAATTTTTATATTTTGACATAAATATAATAAAATTAGAATATATATATAACACTAACATGTGGTGATAAGGTATAAATATCAATCTCTTGTCCCGATTTTCGTTGAGTGCTTGCCCTATGTATTGAAGTACACCTCCTCGATCATCACTCAGCATGTTGGCATTCGTCCGCTGGGGGTCCATGAAACCAACATGCACATCGGGAAATTCCTCCTTGATGTATTTGTGCCAATACCTAAAAAAAAGAAGGCATACAGGTGTTCTCAAATTTGTTTTATTTGAATTGAATGTACTAAATTCTATAATTATTACGAATATTAACTCACAGCATCCACATCTGAATGATTGGTCCAGTGAGCCACTCCCGTGGTGCAACCAAGGCCGCATAATCATCTGCATAAACGTATATGGAGTCTGCTGAACAGAAAAGATCAAGTGGCGGATCGATTTTGAATGGACTGCCATCTAGCTCCGCAAATCGATCACGCAGATTCTTGAATGTTTGTCCCAGCTTGTCAAAGTTGATACCATCGAGTGCCTTGCAGTGACTCGTTGCTTTCCCACCTACAGGAAGATGTACCTCTTCGTGTGGTACCTGCAAAATTTCGTAATAAATTGAAATAAAATCCTTAATGAACCATGACTCTGTCATATAGATACAAATTAAGAAGTATAAGAACTTAGCAATAATATACCTCGTCTGAGCCTGTCAATATCATAGGCATCGGCCATGCAGTGAAACTGCCGAGGACTGATCCAAGGGTTAACTGCTCACCATTTGGTACAGGTAAGGGGAGCTCTAGGAAGTCCGCATCTCTAACACCATCCACCGTTACTCTTGCATGGTCAGGCGGCATCGGCCTGTTGTGAATTGTTCCACCGGGTACAACTGGAACATGAATTGTCCCCATGGCCACCACAACAGTATTCTCACCTACTTTCGCCAGGAGTTTGCAGCTGAGTTCTGCCTCCTGTACAAGTATATGTATTTACTCGAATAAAATCCGAATATATATGAAATTAAGGCATAGGCCAACTGATTTAAATATAAATTTGCATTACCTCAGTAAACCCGGAAAGACCGGCATATGGTTTGACTGACTGGCAACTGCTTTGAAGGACCGTTGGGGTAAACGTCTTTCCTTGTTGGGCCATCGTCTCCTGAACTAAAATTGCAAGTTCAGATTTCATTTGCTGCTTTATTTCTAGCCGTAATCTCTCCTCTATTCCTCTTACTCTCTCCTCCACTCTTTGATCCACTCTCGCGTTAATTTCTTCTTCTGATGTCGTCAAGGTACGTGGCCTCCTTATCCGGCCCTTCCCGAATGTTTGTGACTGTGGAATCAGACCTCCCACTCCTCTTACCCTCCCAGGATGTTCCGGATTTGGCAGAGATTTTCCTAGAACATCCTCGTATCGTACGATCGCCAACTGCCCTTGTTTGAAAGCCGCTTCTTGTTCTTCCTGAAATGATAACATGCATGTTACAACATAATAATTTAAAGTTGAATTTCAATGAATAACAATATCTAAATCCTCACAATTCTGTTGATGACCGGTATGTATGTTTCTGGATAAAAGCGTTCTTTGGTCTCGTCTGAGAGCTTCTGTCTGGCTAGTTTCCATGCGACGTGCCTATGCTCAACCGACAAATCAACAAGCTCCTCTGGTGTCAATGCAGTAGCAGTTGACCCTTGGGAAGACGGATCACTAGCTGCTTTCTCGTCTGCAATCACCTGCATAGCATCTTTAAGTCTGTTCTGGAAAGCTGCACCATTGTAACCTCTGGATCCCAAGAAATGCGGATACTTGTTGTGGGTCTGGTTCTCCGTCCCAATCTGGCTGGCAGCCTTCAATTTCAACAAATAAATAATTGGCCTTAATTATTAAAAAAATTGAATTCTAGATTAGAGATAAGATAGGTGTTTCCTAGAAATAAACATACATCAAATTCCGCTGTCATTCGGTACTCGACAAATTCTTCCCAGTCTTTTTCTTCAATCTGGAGCCTATCAAAATCGGGCGTCTCACCCTCGCGAAACACTTTTGTCAACTCGCTTCTGAACTTCCGGTGACAAGCACCCATTTTCTGATAATAATATTTCTTCACTTCTTTTTTTTCGGGTAATTTCCAGCTCACCTACCAAACAAATTGAAATTAGGGTTTATAGTTAAACTAATCAAATGGTTTTTAATGAAATTAGTACCATGTTATTTACCTTAAGTATTTCCCAAATTTTTTGCTTGTACTCATCTGGAACATCTTTCCATCGTTGGAACCTTATAGGAATTTCCCTTCTTACCAATATCCCAAAATCCGTCGAAAAACTCGTTGTCTCTCGAGTAAAAACCGGCCTGAAAAATTTGTCAAGTTCCAGCGTTTTGTCTTTCTCGTTTAACTTCTCCTTAATTCTGTTAGGCCCTCTTCCTCGTTTCTTAATCGATGCCGACACAATACCATCATGATCACTGCCACTTTCCATTTCTGTTTTTTTTTTAAAACAATTAATTGAACTCAATGCTACATTATCTCTAGAGAACTATAATTAGTAGAACCAAGTTATACCATACAACAATTAATAGCAATGCAATTACCCGATTATACAATGCAATAAAGAGGATATAATCCAATCCATGCATAAAATTAAAATGAGACCACAAAATTGATCTAAAAAATTACCCGAAGTAACAAAAATAATTAGATAAACCGAATTAAATACCCGAATTAATTAGCAACAATGCTAACAACAATTCTCACAAAGTATATACCATGCATAATCTAATCCAAAATAGAACTAGTCTACGCATAATCTAATCTATGCATAATCCATGCTTAATTTTGTAAAGTATATACCCCATCATATAAAATTCAAATTGACCCAAGTGACGAACTTTAGACTCTAAAGTACCACATCATATAAATTCACATTTGCATTTGAAATTAACATTTTCATTCCGAATTCACATTTGAATTTCAAATTAACATTTCAATTCGGAATTCACATTTGCATTTCAATTTGACAAACCCTAAATCCGAATTCATATTTGCATTTCGATTTGACAATCCCTAAATCCGAATTCACATTTGCATAACCCTAAATCCGAATTCAAACTTTGCTATAAAAAATTAGAAAACAAACCTATTAGGAGAAAGAGTTGATGCTAGGGATTTCGTGGGAGAGAGACGCCGGCCACGGTGGAGATCGGCCACGATGGAGAGGGAGCCACGGCGCCGCTAGGGTGGAGTTGGAGCCGCCGTCGCCTTGATGGGAGTTGGAGCCGCCGCTTGATGGGAGGTGGAGCCGCCGTCGGTTTGGGTTTTGGAGGAGAGAAATAAGGGTTTTGGAGAAGGAGAAGGGGAGAGAGTGGTAGAGGTCACGGTTTTGCTTTGGAGGAGATGAGATACATTTCAAAATATTTGCCTAAGTTCTTAAAACCGTGTATAACACAATCTGGAACGGTTCTCTGTTAAAAACCGTTCCAGATAGTATCTGGATCAGTTTTTAACAGAGAACCGTTCCAGATTATTTAAAAAAAACCAAATCGAAAAATAATTACTCCAATTAGTTATCAATAAAACGATTACAAAAATTTTAAATAAATATACTCCAGATGCTATTTTCCGATATATTTCAATTAATAAGATTTATTTGAGATATAAGTAAGGTAATTTCTAATATAATATATATGGATTGTGTATAATAATTAATAAGATATATTTTATGAAATAATTTATTATCTAATATAAGATATATTTTTCAAATAAATTGCAAGTAATTATTAAAAAAAAATTTGGTATCTTAATATATAATTGTACAAAAAGAATTGTATAAAAATATGTAAGTTTATGTTTATATACATGTGTAAACAAACAACAGTGATCCAATGAAATAGAAGCTTCCTTATATATGTGTATGTGTATGTAAAAAATAAAAAAATGTGCATGTGTATGTGTATATATATGTGTGCGCTAAATCCTTCTTTATATATAAAAAAAAAAAACATATTAAACTTCCGGTTACAAAATAAATTTTTACAAGTTATTTGGTGTTAAATTTTTTCCAAACAGAATTAAAAGGAAAATGACATCTGGAACGGTTATGTATATAAACACCGTTCCAGATACATATCTGGCTCGGTTTTCCACACAGAACCGATCCAGATCACTTTTTTATGTTTTACTTTGAATGATTAGATAGATTTGATTTATTTGTAAGATACAAAAATAATTAAAAAATTAACTGTAAAAAATAAACTGTATAGAAATGTGTATGAGTATGTGAATTTGCAATTTTATGTAAAAAAAGTTGACAATTTTGGTCAATTTACTAATCTGGAACGGTTCTACAGGTAAAAACCGTTCCAGATAGGTATCTGGAACGGTTTTTACCTGTAGAACCGTTCCAGATAATTTATTCTGATTTATTTTGAACAATTAGAGTTATCTGAGATATTATAAAGTTAAAAAAAATAAATAAATAACTGCACAAATTTTTTTGTATCTTAATAATTAACTGTAAAAAATAAACTGTATAGAAATGTGTATGAGTATGTGTATTTGCAATTTTATGTAAAAAAAGTTGACAATTTTGGTCATTTTACTAATCTGGAACGGTTCTACCTGTAGAACCGTTCCAGATAATTTATTCTGATTTATTTTGAACAATTAGAGTTATCTGAGATATTATAAAGTTAAAAAAAATAAATAAATAACTGCACAAATTTTTTTGTATCTTAATAATTAACTGTAAAAAATAAACTGTATATAAATGTGTATGAGTATGTGTATTTGCAATTTTATGTAAAAAAAGTTGACAATTTTGGTCATTTTACTAATCTGGAACGGTTCTACAGGTAAAAACCGTTCCAGATAATTTATTCTGATTTATTTTGAACAATTAGAGTTATCTGAGATATTATAAAGTTAAAAAAAAAAAATAATAACTGCACAAATTTTTTTGTATCTTAATAATTAACTGTAAAAAATAAACTGTATAGAAATGTGTATGAGTATGTGTATTTGCAATTTTATGTAAAAAAATTGACAATTTTGGTCATTTTACTAATCTGGAACGGTTCTACAGGTAAAAACCGTTCCAGATATGTATCTGGAACGGTTTTTACCTGTAGAACCGTTCCAGATAATTTATTCTGATTTATTTTGAACAATTAGAGTTATCTGAGATATTATAAAGTTAAAAAAAATAAATAAATAACTGCACAAATTTTTTTGTATCTTAATAATTAACTGTAAAAAAATAAACTGTATAGAAATGTGTATGAGTATGTGTATTTGCAATTTTATGTAAAAAAAGTTGACAATTTTGGTCATTTTACTAATCTGGAACGGTTCTACAGGTAAAAACCGTTCCAGATAGGTATCTGGAACGGTTTTTACCTGTAGAACCGTTCCAGATAATTTATTCTGATTTATTTTGATCTATTAGAGTTATCTGAGATATTAGAAAGTTAAAAAAAAAAAAATAACTGCACAAAATAAGCTATGTTCGGTTTATGGATTATCTTATGATAATATTTTCAAATAAGCTAAGTAATTATTTTAGGATTATATTTACAAAATTAAAAGATAAGCTTAAAAATTTACATTCAACATGAATATAAATAAGCTACAACAAAATTCGAATAATTACTTGCATGCTTCTCACTATCTAGTGGTTCAATGCATCCTGAAAAAAATAATTTATCAATTCAACAATATTAACAAATATTAAGTCACATTTTTATTTTTTAATATTTTGACATACCAATAAGAGCTTTTAGGGATTGTTGCTAGTGGGAACTCCTTCAATCCATTCTCCTTCATTATGGTCATTGCGCGTGTGACTTGTTTCATTTCCATCACCGCTTGATAAAAATACCATGCCAGTGGAAAACGGTGGTATCTCATCAAAATGATCGTACGCTTCTTCGTCTTCCACATTATCAATCCCGATTATACGTCTTTTACCAGGGAGGACAACATGTCTTGAACGATCGGCGGGATCAGTTACGTAGAACACTTGTGTGGCTTGTCTTGCAAGTATAAATGGATCATCCTTGTATCCAGCCTTACTGAAATCCACCAAAATAAATCCATCTTCGTCGACTTTAACCCCCCTACGGTTATCGACCCATCTACACATAAATAACGGGATGTTAAATTTTCTATAATCTAGCTCCCAAATTTCTTCAACAAATCCGTAATATGACATCGATGCATGCGATGGTCCGGCACCTTTGGGATCTGACAAATCACTCGAAATTGCTACTAATGTCACTCCACTGTTTTGCACGGTACTCTTTGCATCTTGCTTTCCTGTGTAAAATGTGTAACCGTTGATGTCATATCCTTGGAAGGTCCTAACGACATGTACTGGACCAAGAGCCAACAATCTGACAGTTTCTTTAATATTTTCTCCCTCCGGAGCTTGCATGACTCTACGTGTAAACCATCTTTCAAACTTTTTATTGTGTTCGCTGATTAACCACTTGTCAGATTTCTTGGGATTCTGTTGCCGCAAGAGAGTCATATGCTCGTCCCAAAATGGATGAACGTCAGTGAGGTGTTGCAAAACATGGAAATGTGCTAGTGACATCGTTGTTCTATCGGGCTCAAATAATTTTGCACCGATTGTGCCTACCCCGTGAAGTCTACCCTCGTGCCGAGATTTAGGGATGCCGATAGCTTTCACATCGTCCATGTAATTGGTACAAAACTCAATAACCTCTTCGGCAGCATAAGCTCTTACAATGCTGCCCTCAGGCCGATATCGATTCCTCACATATGCCTTTAACAAGCCCATGTATCTCTCGAACGGATACATGTACCGCAAGAAGACAGGTCCACACATCTTAATTTCTCTAATTAGGTGAACGGTTAAATGAACCATTATATCAAAAAAGGACGGCGGAAAATACATTTCAAGATGACAAAGAGTGACAACAACCTCGTTCTGCAGAGCATCCAGCGTATCAGGATCATTTACTTTGCAACAGATGGCGTTAAAGAAAAAGCAAAGCTTCGTGATAGTCTGCCTAACACACTTTGGCAATATGCCCCGAATTGCAACAGGAAGAAGCTGTGTCATTAAAACATGACAGTCGTGAGACTTCATTCCTGTCAATTTTAAATCTTCCAGTGAAACTAGGTTTTTAAAATTCGAAGAATATCCAGATGGAACTTTGACACCATGAAGGCATTCCAATAAGCTTTTCTTCTCTGCTTTTGACAGCGTATGCATTGCGGGTTTTAGATATGTACAAGTTTTCCCATTTTCTCTTTCTTTCTCTGTTGGTTGTAGATCCGACCGTATGTTCAAGAACTGCATGTCTTTCCGAGCATTGATACCGTCCTTAGTCTTACCCGGAATATTCAATAATGTTCCAACCAGGCTATCACACACATTTTTAACCACATGCATCACATCGAGACAGTGTCGGACATCTAAGTGCTGCCAATATGGTAAATCCCAGAATATTGACCTCTTCTTCCAACTAATTTTCGGTGCCCCTTTCTTTCTCACCGCCTTTTTTTTAAATTTCCCAAATTGAACTTTGATATCCTTAACTCGTGAGTAAACAGCTTTACCGGTCAACGGATAATTTGCTCGGGTATTCTCGGTCTTTCCATTGAATTCTTTCTTTCTTTTTCGGTGTACGTGGTTGGCAGGAAGAAATCTACGATGACCCATGTACACGTTTTTAGAGGAGTTAGGTAGCCACACATCGACTGTATCGTCCAGGCAAACAGGGCACGCTTTCTCTCCTTTGACACTATAACCCGATAAATTTCCATAAGCCGGAAAATCATTAATGGTGCAGAAAAGCATGGCCCGTAAAGTGAATTTCTCCTTACTGTATGCATCAAATATCTGCACTCCGGGTTGCCATAATTCTTTTAAATCCTCAATTAATGGTGCTAGATACACATCTATATCGTTCCCGGGCTGTTTGGGTCCTGATATGAGCAAGGTCAACATGACGTATTTGCGCTTCATACATAACCAAGGCGGAAGATTATAAATGCACAATAGAACCGGCCAACTGCTATGCTTGCTGCTCATGCTACTGTGCGGATTTATTCCATCTGCACTCAGCCCAAGCTTTAGATTTCTAGGGTCACGTCCGAATTCGGGAAACTCTCTGTCAATATTTCTCCACTGCGGAGAATCAGCGGGGTGCCGTAATTTTCCGTCTTTTTTCCGGTTATCGGCATGCCAACGCACTAATTTTGCATCTTTAGCATTTGAGAACAAACGTTTGAATCTCGGTTTCACGGGGAGGTACCACAATGCTTTTGCCGGAGGTCCTTTATTCAGTTTGCAATCATCACTTTTACCGCTGGTTACCTGCTTTAGTTTGTAACGTGATACACCACATTTGGGACACTCGTGAAGATCTTTATACTCATTTCGATATAATATACAATCATTTGGACACGAGTGTATTCTTTGAACTTCTAAATCCACTGGGCACAATATTTTCTTCGCTTCATAAACATTAGGTGGTATCTCGTTTCCATCCGGTAACATTTCTTTCAAAGTTTGTAATAGCTCAGTAAAACTTCTGTCACTCCAACCGTTAGATGCTTTAAGGTTATACAATTTTAATACACCTTTCAATTTTGAAAATTTTGAACAACCAGGATACAATTCCTTATTAGAATATTCGTACAAATTCTCAAATAAACAATACTGCTTATCATTATCAAAATCCTCTTCTAAATCACGTAACATTTGATCAAAATTATCACATCTATCTACCACCATATCATCATTTTCTTCGGTATGATATTCTTGGTGCTCGGTACGAGTGTCTATGTCGGTTTCCAATCCCCGTAGATCGTTCCCGTCATTTCCATCGGTATAGTATTCCTGATGCTCACTACCTATGTCGGTTGGCAGACTCTCACCGTGGCATAACCAACACTTATATCCTTGCTTGAATCCACGACGAAATAAATGGTTCCTCACTTGGTTCGGGTTGGAAAATTTTTGACCATTGTTACAATCACGACAAGGACAAGACATCAGTGCACTCCCCTTGCTCGCCATATCTTCCATACCAACTCGGATAAATTCCTCGACACCTGTCATATATTCATCAGATAGACGTGATGCTTCGTACATCCAACTGCGGTCCATCTGCAATTATAATAAACACAATTAATTAAGAATAAGGTTTGGGGTACTCAATTCAGTTCACAATAGGGCTTACATGGGGCCGGGTTACCATCCTATCCCACTCTCTGAATACTTTGCCTCAGTAGTGACCACATGTTAGTCGTGTTTTAGCATTTAAGAAAATTTCGGCAGCATTTCCTCTCAGTTCCCCGAATACTCGGGGAACTCAGGGGAAATGCTGCCGAAATTTTCTTAAATGCTAAAACACGACTAACATGTGGCCACATCCTAAATGAGACAAAGTATTCAGAGAGGAGTCCCAAAATGGGGACTATTCAAAATTAATCCCTAATGGATTAATTTTGAACGGGTATCATGACCTAAAGGCATTAATCATGCGGTTGTGGCTCATAAGACAATACTCAAGCTAAATAGATGTATATATATTATGAGTAAGGCTGGGGTGCTATGGATAGCATAGAGGCCTCTATGCTACGGCTCAATATTCAAGTTTTCAAAATCCAAACGGTCGATCCGAACCGTTCATCTTATTCTCCATATTAATATCTGCTTGGAGACCAAATTTTATAATTTTCTGAATTTTTTTACTATTTATTAATATGGAGAATAAGATGAACGGTTCGGATTATCCGTTTGGATTTTGAAAACTTGAATATTGAGCCGCAGCATAGAGGCCTCTATGCTATCCATAGCACCCCAACCTTACTCATAATATATATACATCTACGTACTCTAGTTATCGAAATACACATTCATACACAAAACTAATTAATTAAACATGAGTTTTATGCATGTTGTACTTACAACTTTCTTAGATGCCGTACCGAGTGAGATGAAGATTGCTGCACCAAATCTCTCGATAATAGTCAATCTACAAAATTAAACCGGAAAATCAGAACCTAATTAAGAGATGTACATATAGCATATATCCTACAAGTTGAAATAAAAAAAAATTGCTCATATAGCATATATATAGCAAACTCAAAATTCTAAAAAGCATGTGCATGCAACTCTTGAAATAAGAAGATCGAGGTATTCAAACTTGTAAAGAAAATCACAACATATAAATAATATATAGGTCATATATAGCTAATATATTTGCTCATAAATTACACATATAGCTTGTGCATCCAAATATCCCTATTTAAAAGAAAACTTGAAATGAGAAGAGGTATATTCAAACTTAAAAGCTTTTGGAACCAATAAAAAAGCTAAATCAAAACTTATAAGGTTTAGATTTTGAGTGGGGCCGGATCATTGCTAGTAACCCACTTGTATAGGCCGAATTTAGGTTTTAGGGTTTGAACCGAATCATAGCTACCTAATAAATGGAGCATGCTTCATTAATATCAAATTTGAGAAAAGAGATGATCAAAAGTACCTGAGATCAGAGAGCTAAGATAGCTGAATCAATGGAGGGCGAAATAACTATTGCGCTAATTAAGAGAGGCGAGACCTAGGGAGAGACGAGATTCTGACAAAAATCGGGCTGATTTCAGCCTTATATGCACTATTAGGATCGGTTTTAGAAACAAAACCGATCCTGATAATATCCGGATCGGTTCTTATACAAAACTGATCCTAATACTCAACTATTAAGATATATCTATTAGTTCAAAATAAATCAGATAAAATAATCTGGAACGGTTCTACAGGTAAAAACCGTTCCAAATAACAATCTGGAACGGTTTTTACCTGTAGAACCGTTCCAGATTAGACAAATCACAAAGATAATCAATTTTTTTACATAAAATTGCACATACCTACACATACACATACTCAAACACATTTCTATACAATTCTTTTTGTACAGTTAATTATTAAGATACAAAAAAATATTGTACAGTTATTTATTTAATTTTTTTTTAACTTTCTAATATCTCAGATATATATACTAGTTCAAAATAAATCAGAAAATATAATCTGGAACGGTTCTACAGGTAAAAACCGTTCCAGATAACAATCTGGAACGGTTTTTAACTGTAGAACCGTTCCAGATTAGACAAATCACAAAGATAATCAATTTTTTTACATAAAATTGCACATACCTACACATACACATACTCAAACACATTTCTGTACAATTATTTTTGTACAGTTAATTATTAAGATACAAAAAAATATTGTACAGTCATTTATTTAATTTTTTTTTAAATTTCTAATATCTCAGATATATATATTAGTTCAAAATAAATCAGAAAATATAATCTGGAACGGTTCTACAGGTAAAAACCGTTCCAGATTAGACAAATCATAACGATAATCAATTTTTTTACATATAATTGCACATACCTACACATACACATACTCAAATACATTTCTGTACAATTATTTTTGTACAGTTAATTATTAAGATACAAAAAAATATTGTACAGTTATTTATTTAATTTTTTTTAAATTTCTAATATCTCAGATATATATATTAGTTCAAAATAAATCAGAAAATATAATCTGGAACGGTTCTACAGGTAAAAACCGTTCCAAATAATAATCTGGAACGGTTTTTACCTGTAGAACCGTTCCAGATTAGACAAATCACAAAGATAATCAATTTTTTTTACATAAAATTGCACATACCTACACATACACATACTCAAACACATTTCTGTACAATTATTTTTGTACAGTTAATTATTAAGATACAAAAAAATATTGTACAGTTATTTATTTAATTTTTTTTTAACTTTCTAATATCACAGATATATATATTAGTTCAAAATAAATCAGAAAATATAATCTGGAACGGTTCTACAGGTAAAAACCGTTCCAAATAACAATCTGGAACGGTTCTATAGGTAAAAACCGTTCCAAATAACAATCTGGAACGGTTTTTACCTGTAGAACCGTTCCAGATTAGAAAAATCACAAAAACAATCAACTTTTTGTACATAAAATTGCACATACCTACACATACACATACTCAAACACATTTCTATACAACTCTTTTTGTACAGTTAATTATTAAGATAGAATCTGGATCGGTTATAAACAATAAAACCGATCCTAATAAAAATTCAGCAATTCAAAAATAATATATATTTTCTGGATCGGTTATTATGTTCAGAACCGATCCATATAATTTTCTCTGATTTAAATTGATTTATTATATGTGGTTGAGATAAATCAAAGATACAAAAATAATTAAATAAATAAGTAAAAAATTAGTTGAAGGATCATCAAAGAAAGGGGAAGAGATGGATGTAGGATCTTCGGAGTCAGATGAAGGATCTTCGGAGTCAGATGAAGAACCAAATGAAGAGTCAGACTGAAAAAAATTGGTTCTTTGAATTTTGGATGACTGGAGCTCTGAAGATTTTTACTCAGTTTTTGTAATTTAACAGTGTTTCTTAATGAAACTGGACCTAGGCTTTTTACCAAAAAAAAGAATTGTAATCTTATATGTTTTGGAATTCTAGATTTATGGTTCTTGGTGTGTGTTTTGTTTCTTTTGGAGGTTTGTCATCAGTCATGACACTTAATGAGGGGACAGGTGCTGTGATATGCTGCTTGCAATTTAGTTCTCTATTCTCTGGAAATAATGTATCTCTTTCTTTTTCCAATTTGCCAAATGTTACATTGAAATCATTTAAAACTAATATGTTTATTCATGGAATAAAAAAAAAAATTTCTTTTCTAGTTTATTAAAAAATATGCATTACCATCAGGATCAGTTTTATTTAAAACAGATCCTGATAGTATCAAGATCGGTTCTAACCAATAACTGATCCTAATAGTTCAAACTATTAGGATCGGTTTTTGTTGAAAACGGTTCCTGATACTATCAGGATCAGTTTTTAGTAAAACCTGATCCAAATGATTGAACTATTAGGATCGGTTCTAATATAAAACTGATCCTGATAGTATCAGGAACCGTTTCCACAAAAAACCGAGCCTAATAGTATTATACTAGGATCAGTTGTTACTAAAAACCGATCTGAATAGTTTTTAGGATCAGTTTTTTTAAATAAACCGATCCAGATACTTATTAGGATCGGGTGTCCATATAACCGATCCAGATAGGCCGATCCTGATTTCTGTTTTTCCACTAGTGGATGGACTCACATTTAAACACTTGCTCCATTTCATTTATACCGATACCTTGCCACCTGACTTCGAGGAGGTTACCCCACCAGAGAGATACCACCACATGTTTGTCGCAGCACATAGTTTTAAAATTGAAGGGCTCAAGTTAATATGTGGGAAGAAGCTTACCAAGGTGGTTGCCGACGCCATGTTAACCGTAATAGATCTCTCGGAGTATCATGAGTGCAGTCTGCTCAAAATTGTTCAGCATGATTGAAATAATTGCTTCAACTGTTCTGGGTACAAAAGAAGTCGACCACCTATGTCTATGTTAGCAGTAGTTGCAAGTAATGAAAGGGATTAAAGGATTTAAGAAATAGAGAATGAATATTGTATTAATCTTGTGTATCAATTACAATTACAATGAAGTTCATTTACATACTATATTATGGTTTATTTCTAAACATCTCCAATTAATCATCTCCTACCTACCATGCTAGTATTCCTAATTATTTCCCACATTATATACCCACTTATATCTCTAACAGGGATCGGAGTTTATCCAGTTTTTTGTTTTTCAAAGGTTTTGTTGTGATCTGTGTTTTTGTTAAGTTGTTCATGTTTAATTGCTTGTATCATATAGGCATTTTCCTTTTTTCTCATTTTAATTATATATATATAATTAAAATGAGAAAAAAAATAATGGAGGTGGTGATCTTGCAAGTTCAATTCAGAATCCTATTAGTTGGTGGAGCTGTGTACATTGGTCAATTTGAAAGGAACATCAATTATGATTTTTTTTTTTAATTGCTTGAATTTTTAATGCGCTACTTAGTTGTGTAACAGAACGGAGAAAGGATTCCATTATAATTATAGAATTCTCATGCATTTATGTGCCAAATTACAGAGCTATAATTGTATTGTTGCTTGGAAGAAAATCACCAAAATCTACTATATATATTCGATCATGACCCGCTACCATTAATATACGCTGTTCATAGAGAATTTTCTGTACCTTTCAAATTCCATATACAGGACTGGAACTTAAATGAACCAGAAAAGAATTGAAACTAATGGTGTATTTTAGTATTTATCAATAATTCAATTTGAACTCTGCTATAGCAGATATGAATAAAAGCGAGAGCACACATAGGGGAGCTTCAAAAATCAAAGGGGTTTATTATGGCTCCAAATTTACAAATATAATATTAGGAATCGTTCAGGCCCAACTATTTTTAATTTATATGTTAAGGATCTAGGCCCAAAATACTATTTTTAATCGTTCAGGCCCAACTATCAATTTCGTTTGATCCCTTCCTCGATCTTGCGTTTATGTTTTCTCAAAATACTAAAATGAAATGTGATAATTTAATATGTTAACTCCTTTTAAATATTTTTATTTACTTTATACATGTTAGATGTTTTCTATTTTTCAAACATTTTCCTTACTATTGAAACAATTTAAACCAGTAGATGTTTTATATCATCTCAATTAATTTACATGCATAGAAAATTGTAGGATTTTGCTTTCATTTCGAGAGCTATTAATGTAACATCCTAGTTTTGAAATACTTGGAGAATTATTTAGTTTGAAAGGGAGTATTATTTATTTTATTTTTTAAATAGCAATTTTGATTTCCATGTCAAGAAATTGTAGCATCCTAGTTTTTTAATACTTTAAAATTTTATTTCACTCGAAGTAAAGCTCATAATTGAAGAAATATTTGCAACGTAGCTATAATATTTTTATATTTAGATTTATCTTAAATTTTCATTAATTAATATGAACAATTATTTTGGAATTATTTGATTGTACGGTTACAAGTAAATAGATATATAGGTTTCATTTTAGTCTAGAAATGTCTTAAAAATTTTATAACAATAATTTATTGGAAACTTGGTAATTTATAAGTCAAAGCTATATTCATTAAACAAATATAATTTTTTTTATTGTTGCATGCCACTAGTCAATATATAAATTAACATCATTTTGTATCAAATTCTCATGGTGACACCTGTCTACCACTTTTGATCTACCGACCTTCACTTTTAATTATGTGGTTGAAATTTATCTTAGGAAAAGGGAAATAAAATATAAAATCGTAATAAAAAAAAATATACAACTACTTTTCTATTATTTTGGGGGCCCTCTCCTTTGTCCAACAGAGGACCTTAGAAAAAAAAGGGAAAGCGGTGAGGGAAATAAAGGCATAAAGGGGAAGAAAAGGAACGGAGATGGTGAGAGGTTGTTGCCGACACCTCTATGCAGCCTGTGAGACGCAGAAGACGGAGGAGAAGGAACTTATTGGTTTGCTTGGCTGATTATTTATGTTCGAGGGGCTGTTCTTCGAATGGCTCGATCAATTTGTGGGACTAGAGACATGGTTGAATCATTTGGTTTAACACTATTTGAAAAATGATTTGATTTGTTTGATTGCTATTTTTCATTATTATTAATTGCTGGTTGGCCTCATGTTCGTTTATCAGATTATAATTAGGTACTTATTATGGTTTTCCAATTGCATTCTATGAATGGTAGCTTGAAATGTTTACATGGTCATATTTTTCCTAATCTAGTACATGACATGATAGAAAGCAACTTAGCTAAAGCATGAGTTTGATTTAAATGAACCTTAGCATGATATGGATGCATAGTAATTTTCACAAATGCATGACATGAATGCATAAATTTGCATGTGAGGCATATTTTATTGTTTGAAACTAAGAATTATTTGATTGAAGTACTTGGTCTGAAACATAAGTTAGAATTGAATTATATTATGCATTGTATTTATTAGTTGAGTCAGAAGGATGCATACATGAGCATATTTTTATGAAGCATATTTTGAAACTAACACATGACATGATTTGGAAAAGAATGATTTGTAACATGATATTGTGAACTGTGTTAAAGAACCAAATGTCTGAAACCTGACGATCATGTAGATGCCCTATTCGGGGTAAGCATGTAATTTATGTTATGTAGGCGCTGAACTTGTAGCGCATAACAGAAATTGCATAGACGCCATATTCGGGGTAAGCGTGTAATTTATGTTATGTAGGCGCTGAACTTGTAGCGCATAACAGAAATTGCACAGGCGCCATATTCGTGGTAGCGCATGACTCGGTTATGTAGGCGCTGAAATTGTAGCGCATAACTTTAGTCATGTAGGTGCCCTATTCGGGGTAAGAGCATAATTTCAGGTTATGGCCATAACAGAAATTGTGTAGGAGCCATATTCGTGGTAGCGCATGATCGGAGTCTTGTATGAGTCTTGATGGTCATGTAGGCGCTGAACTTGTAGCGCATGACTGGGATCATGTAGGCGCTGTACTTGTAGCGCACGACCCAGTATTGTTAATACCAAAATGGCGGCCATTTTTATTAATATTCTTAAAAAAATAGAAAATTTTAAAAATGCCCCTCTCTAATTTTTTTTCATACATGCCCTGACCGCCTGGGCCTGGGGCGGCCCAAAACAGCTAGTGAGGCGCCCCAGGGCCCGGCGTCCCATACCTTAAGTGAGGCGCCACCCCCTGGGGCGCCCCACTAGTCCTGTGATTTAAACGCATTTTCTGCCTCTGTCACTTCCCGATCTCAGACCTTCTCTGGAGGCGATAACTGGGGAAAATAAGTATGTTTTTTTAATTATAATAATTAGTAATTATAATTATAATAATTAGTAATTACTGTTCCAAATTTACTGTTGCACTTACTGTAGCGTACTGTACATTACTGTTGACATTTACTGTAGCGTACTGTACATTTACTGTTGACCTGTACTGTATCGTACTGTACATTATTGTTGGTATTTACTGCAGCGTACTGTACAATTACTGTAGCAATTGCTGTACACCTACTGTAGAAAAATTGTAATTTTTTTTAATTTTGTTTATTTATTTTTCAATTAGTCATTTATTAATGTACCCATTATTATGTCATGTAATACTTGTAAATTTTTTTTTTAAAATGTAGTTTGTTAAAGAAGAGATGTTAGTTGCACTGTATGTCGGCGGCAAGCTAGAAAGGGATGAAGATGGCGTGCATTACACGAAAGAAGTCGCATTTGGCTTCGAGATTAATGAAAATACCACATTTGAGGAACTGAAGCAGCTAATATACGAAAAGACATCTGTAAACCCCAACAGGTATGAAATAGAGTTGGCTACACGGATTGACAACTCACGTGGGGGGGGGTAGACCTTACTTTGTTAAGTTTCCAATAACAGATGCCAATTTGTGGAGAGTTGTGTATACTCAATTTGTAGCTTGTGGGGTCCCGGTAATGGACATATATTCGAAGAGGGTTCCCCGCACGAGGGCTGGACCTTCAAGTTCGGCTGGGGCTGGACCTTCAGGTTATGACAACCAGGGGTACCATCAGCACTCCCCTTATGACCACCAGGAGTACCACCAGCAATCCCCTTATGACAACCAGGGGTACCACTAGGAGTATCACAGCCCCGGTAATGACAACCAGGGGTACCACAACTCCCCAGAAAATACTGAAGAGTTACCACTACCACCCAGACAGACACCCATAATCCCTAGATTTCCAACTATGCCAGAGTCAGGACCGGTACCCGTTAATCGAAATGTATGTGTATGTGTATGTGTATGTGTGTATGTATATGTATATGTATATGTATGTGTATGTGTATGTGTATGTGTATGTGTATGTGTATGTGTATGTGTATGTGTATGTGTATGTGTATGTGTATGTGTATGTGTATATGTATATGTGAGTTTTTTTGTATGTGTATGTGTATATATGTATGTGTATATGTGTATGTGTATGTGTATGTGCATGTGTGTATGTGTATGTGTGTATATTATACATATAGTTCACCAAAGAAATAAAAATAAAAATTAAAGTTATAAAAATTTACGACATCACTTCGTAAATATATCAAATATTATATTTTTTGGCATACACATACACATATACATAATATTTTATTTTTTGACATACACATATACATAAACCCAACACTTTTTTCAACAAAATTATTCAAATCAAAATACTAAGATTTCTCAAAAAAAAAAAAAAAAAAAACCAAATTACTAATGGGGCGCCCCAGGGGGTGGCGCCTCACTTGGGGTATGGGCCGCCGGGCCCTGGGGCGCCTCACTTGGTGTTTTGGGCCGCCCCTGGTCCAGGCGGTCAGGGCATATTTAAAAAAAAATGAGGAACAGGGTTATTTTTAAAATTTTCTTTTTTTTCAGGGATATTAATAAAAATGGCCGCCAAAATGGTTACCCAATATATAATGTGATTTTATTCTATCACGAATATTTATGAATTTAGTATGATTTAGTTCATGAAGCTTTATAAGTATATTAAACTAGTGCACATTAATATTTGCATATTTGATAGGATACATTAGCATTGTATTTTTTTTTTTAAATACTGTTTATTTTTAGATCATGAGATAATAAATGCGTTTTTACAATTTATGTACTACTTGGTTGATTTCATCTTCATTAGTTGCTCTTTGATTTCTATAATTGTTGTAATGTTATTATTATGCTCGGTGCTGGTTTTGTTTAGTTGGTTGGGTCTTAGAATAACTCGACTGAAACTGAAAACCGCACTGGGAGATTTTCAATCTCTCACATTTCCACTTCGGTGGGTTCCAGGTACACAGCGTGAGACGCGAAAACGAGATGTCAAACTAGAGGATTGCGGGACTTGCCACAAAGATGAGTATTTTGGTTACTTCAAATAAATTTGTTATGGTATTTCTATTGTATTTTATTGTACCGAACAAGTTTATTTTCAATTGATTATTACATGTATATTTCAAAACTTAAAAGAAAGTTTTATTCATGTATTGTGGCTCTTGTCTTAATTTGTCATTGGTAATGTATGTACATATATTGTTGTAGGATAATATAATTGCCTTGTGCTGATGTGCACGATGGGTTGTCTGTCCTGTTGTCGGGATGTGACAATTAAGGCTAAATCGTGACAGTTGAACATACCTTAATAGTAGCTATATTGTACATCTTGTATCTGTAAAAAAAAAATTCAATTACTACAATTAAAAACATAAATTAACCCAATTTTACTCTGGATTAAAGTTACAAAATATAAATTATAGTGTAGTTATTATTATTTTAATTTAAGACATTTTACAGATTGAAGTAAAAAGGAAATTTAAGAAGCATGTGATTGTAATTAAATATGTTTAATATAGTTTGAATTTATGTTAAAATTTTTGAGGCCATCTCATTGTAAAGACTCCATTTGTTATTTGCACTTCTTGCAAACTTGATTAGATTAATCATTAATGGAGCTACCTAAAATTAAGTTCCGTGTTGAAATTCGTCTTTTTTTCTTTCTCTGAGAAGGAGACCAATAGATTGAGAAAATACATTATATAGAAAGAGGAGTGTTATTAAAATATTTACTAATTAGGGGAGTACGAAAAATAATTGCTCATTAAAGACAATGTTAAAAGTTTTCTAATATTGTTGTGTCAATAACAAATTTTCACAACAATGGAGAACATATTTTTTTTCACTTATATTTCTTTATTTTTATATTTTTTCTGGCCTCAAAACATGTATAACCAATGTCTGGGTGACATATGTAATACCATCATTGAAAACCAGAGTCAATTTAAATACAGAGAGCAATACAGAATAGTTGAGTCCATATTGATGGATTGATCATGCTGCTATTTCCAAAGTTAAAAAAAGAGTCATAGAGGATAGATTGCTAGATATTTCCAAAATTTAATAGCTATATATATAAACATAGTCATTATCAATTATCATGTGTTGATCTGAAATAATTTTAAATGTTTAAGCATCTCAGTTAACTTGAAACCTTTCAAATTTACAGGGATAGGGTTTCTGACATGTCTCTCAATTTTAAAGGCTTTGGATTGGTTTTCCTTGCATCTTTAACTGGGTATGTATGAAATTACTTGAAATTCAATTAAGCTGGATTTGTTTTTTTTAATGTTAAGTTGGTACTTTTGCAATGTCTTATATAAATACTCAACAGTGTCACCATGACTCAGTCATTGTATTATCAAGGGGTATATTTGGGGTGTCCATCAATGGCTGCAGCTATGGCCAACTGTCACACCCCGCGGCCACAGGATGCGACAGTACCCCGCCGTAAGCATACAACTCCGTGTATACTTACAAGGCAATTCAATTCACATTCTCACAACTAATAATATAAAACATAGTTTATAGATATGAATCAGAGTACACGGTCCGGTCAGGATATCATACCTCAAAAGTATCTCATCCGGATACCAACCACGAGGCCTAACCTAGAACTATACAACAAAATATATATCTAGGGTCATAAAATGGTGTACTACCAAAGGCCTACTACTTGCGTGCCTCCCCGGAATCAGTCGCACCAGAACCTGTAAAATAACCCAAAGGGTGGGGGTAAGAATAAATTCTCAGTGCGAATTTGCCACAGTTAGATTATTGGACTTGCAATCAAACTCCATATTCAAAAATGAAACCCATACAATAGCAATTCAATCAAACACATATTCAATAATAAAAAGGAATGCATATGCTCGACAACAAAGAATAAACCGAATCACAGTTTACGGAATTTCCAAGGTGAATTTCAAAATAAACACGTAGTTGGCTTAACTCGACTCATTAGGGCTTGTAGCAACTACAGATGTTCTTTCGAGCTGGACCTTTATCAAACCCACATCTGTAGGGTTACAGACGCCTACAGATGGCCAACCAAGCTGGACCCTTTATCTGACACCCATCTGTAGCTATTTGGCTTAACCATTTCCTGAGGTCTGGTTACAAGTCACCTATACAGGTCAACTTGACAAAAATGCAATCACAAGGAATCAAAGTCAGCCATACTGCTCAACTTTGCAATTTCATTCAAATAGAACCAAAGTCGGCTATCAGCCTTGCAAAATTCATTAAACAGATCAACGGATAGGTCACCGTCACCTGATCCAACCACCTAAACAGGTCGGCCTGGCAAATTCAGAAAACAGATCGACGGATAGGTCACCGTCACCTGAATCCAGCCACCTAAACAGGTCGGCCTGGCAAATTCAGAAAACAGATCGACGGATAGGTCACCGTCACCTGAATCCAGCCACCTAAACAGGTCGGCCTGGCAAATTCATAAACAGATCGACGGATAGGTCACCGTCACCTGATCCAGCCACCTAAACAGGTCGGCCTGGCAAATTCAAAAAACAGATCGACGGATAGGTCACCGTCACCTGAATCCAGCCACCTAAACAGGTCGGCCTGGCAAATTCAGAAAACAGATCGACGGATAGGTCACCGTCACCTGAATCCAGCCACCTAAACAGGTCGGCCTGGCAAATTCAGAAACAGATCGACAGATAGGTCACCGTCACCTGATCCAGCCACCTAAACAGGTCGGCCTGGCAAATTCAGAAACAAATCAACGGATAGGTCACCGTCACCCACTAGTGGAAAAACATGAATCAGGATCGGCCTATCTGGATCGGTTATATGAAACAACCGATACTAATACCTATCTGGATCGGTTTTCTGAACAAAACCGATCCTAAAAACTAGTTAGATCGGGTTTTTTAGTCAACCGATCCAAATTTGTGAACTATCAGGATCGGTTGTTCTAAAAAACCGATCCTGATACTATCAGGATCAGTTGTTCTAAAAAACCGATCCTAATAGTTAAACTATTAGGATCGGTTGTTTAGAACAACTGATCCTGATACTATCAGGATCGGTTTTTTTATAAAACCGATCCTGATACAATTTTTTTTTCAAAATTGGTTCTGCAAAAAAAAAAAAAAAAATCTGGGTCGGTTTTTTATTAAAAACCGACCCTATTTTTTTTTTTTTTGCAGAAATTTTTTTGAAAAAAAAAATTGTATCAGGATCGGTTTTATTGCTAAAAACCGATCCTGATAGTATCTGGATCGGTTTTTAGCAATAAAACCGATCCTGATAGTATCTGGATCGGTTTTTAGCAATAAAACCGATCCAGATAGTTTTTTTTCTTTTATTTGGAAAATCTTTTCATATGGTTATGTTTAAATAAATATAAAAAATTACATATTAGAAATATAAGTTAATTATTTAATAGAAATTTTAGAAAGCGTGCATTTTTTTTTCTCAATCCAAAATTAATGCATGTATCTAATAATCATGACTCATGAGAGATGAACCATATATATTATACGAGTAAGGCTGGGTGCTATGGATAGCATAGAGGCCTCTATGCTACGGCTCAATATTTCATATTTTAAAATCCAAACGGTCGATCCGAACCGTTCATCTTATTCTCCATATTAATATCTGCTTGGAGACCAAATTTTACATTTTTATGAAATTGTTTACTATTTATTAAGTATTTTACAAAATTGTTGATCCAACGGTGGCTGCACAAAACAGTAAAACCGTTGGATTAGCGATTTTCAAAGTGGCTTAATAAATAGTAAAAAAATTCAGAAAATTATAAAATTTGGTCTCCAAGCAGATATTAATATGGAGAATAAGATGAACGGTTCGGATCGACCGTTTGGATTTTAAAAACTTGAATATTGAGCCGTAGCATAGAGGCCTATATGCTATCCATAGCACCCCAGCCTTACTCATATTATACTTACCACTATATGTATATGAGGCTTACATCATTTGTCATATATATATATATATATATATATATATATATATATATATATATATATATATATACATTAATTAAAAAAAATGTAAAAGTTTATTGTCTTATTATTAATGATATTTGAGAATCTTAAAGTCATTTTGGTCGTTCTTTTGACGACCAATAACAATTCTAGTATAAAGAGCAACAATATTGGTCGTTGCAAATCTGATCATTTCAAACCGGTCAAAATATACATAGAAATTAATGAATTTGACATTGGTCGTCAATTGTTATAAATCAGAGAGAATCTCCTACATAAAAATCATATAAATAGCCATTGTTAATTTATTAACCCGATAACTGTTGTTTTAATAAGAAAGTTTCTTCCATAAATTATTATTGTAATTATACATATACCACAATATATATCTAAAGATAATCAAATTAAACATATAGCTGAAAAAAAAAAATCCCCTTCCTTCATTTTATTTAAGTGTTGAAATGGAAAATAAAATATATTATATGGCACAAGTCATTGATGCATAACCATATGAAAAGAAAATATATTATATGCACAAGTCATTTGAAAATTAAATCAAATTTTTATTAAATAATTAACTTATATTTCTAATATGTAATTTTTTTATATTTATTTAAACATAACCATATGAAAAGATTTTCCAAATAAAAGAAAAAAACTATCTGGATCGGTTTTATTGCTAAAAACCGATCCAGATACTATCAGGATCGGTTTTTAGCAATAAAACCGATCCTGATACAAATTTTTTTTTTCAAAAAAATTTCTGCAAAAAAAAAAAAAAAAAAAAAAAAAAAAAAAAATCAGGGTCGGTTTTTAATAAAAAACCGATCCTAATAGTATTAGGATCGGTTTTTTATTAAAAACCGACCCTGATTTTTTTTTTTTTTTTTTTTTTTTTTTTTTTTTTTTTGCAGAAATTTTTTTGAAAAAAAAAAAATTGTATCAGGATCGGTTTTTTATAATAAAAAACCAATCCTGATACTATTTTTTTTTCAAAAAAATTAGTATCAGGATCGGTTTTTTTATAAAAACCGATCCTGATACTATTAGGATCGGTTCTTTATAAACAACCGATCCTAATGATAACTTTCTATATAACCAGCTTAGCTAGGGTTCTTCTTATTTTCATTTCGCGCCTCTCATTTTCAATTTAGCGTCTCTGTCTCTGTCTCCGTATCTCCCTCTCAAATCCTCAGTACTCTCTCTCTCTGTCTCCGTCTCTCTCTCTCCTCCGTGTGTCTCTCTATCTTTCTCTCCGTCTCTTCCTCTCAAATCCGAGCATCTCGCACCTCCGGCTCAATTGTGCCAATTTTTTATTTTTTTTATTGTTTCAAAAATGAATTAATGGTGTTTATATATTGTTTTACAGTTTTGAGGACATCTCTCTCAAGTTACTTAATCATCCGGCCGATCAACTATCATGGTATTAGCTTTATCTAATTTTCTCATTATTATACTTTTAAAACACATTTTTTTGTATTTTTTATTGGAAAATGTTTTTCTATCTAATTGTTACCTTTGTTTTTGTTTTTAGGATTTTTTTTAATCTCAAGTGATGTGATTGCAAAAGAGGTAATTATTGATTTTTTTATTGTTGTGCTTTACATTAATTGCATAATTGTGTATATTGCATAAATGTGTGTTAATTGAAGAAATAGCCCAATTAGTCACTTGTATGTTTGTTAATTAATTTTTCTTTTGGATTTAAATTTCTTGTTATAATATGTAATGCTTCACAAAACTTTGTATGAAGTACATGAATTTTTTGTAATAGTTTAAGATGTGTATGATAATTAATTTAGAATGTGTATATGATATTTAATTGATTATTGCTTCTTACTGTGCAAAAAAAAAAAATTTAGGATGCTGGCCAGCAAAATATATATGGAAGCTGGTCAAATAAATAAAAATATTTTTTTTAGCCTCAATAAAACATCAGGATCGGTTTTATATAAAAACCGATCTTGATAGTACGTATCAAGATCGGTTTTTATTCAAAAACCGATCTAGATATGTAATTTAAAAAAAAAAAATCGAAAATACTATCAAGATCGGTTTTTATATAAAAACCGATCTTGATATGTAATTTTTAATTAAAAAAAAATTCGAAAAAAATATCAAGATCGGTTTTTATATAAAAACCGATCTTGATAGTACTATCAGGATCGGTTTTTAGCAATAAAACCGATCCTGATACAATTTTAAAAAAAAAAAAAAAAAAAAAAAAAAAAAAAAAAAAAAAATCAAGGTCGGTTTTTAATAAAAAACCGATCCTAATACTATTAGGGTCGGTTTTTTATTAAAAACCGACCCTGATTTTTTTTTTTTTTTTTTTTTTTTTGCAGAAATTTTTTTGAAAAAAAAAAATTTGTATCAGGATCGGTTTTTTTATAAAAACCGATCTTGATAGTACGTATCTGGATCGGTTCTTAGTCAAAAACCGATCTAGATAACAACTATTAAGATCGGTTTTGTTAAAAAACCGATCCTAATAGTTTCTATTTGGATCGGTTCTTTAAAAAATATAAAACCGATCCTGATAGTATCAGTATCGCCTTCAACAGGATCGGTTGGATTCCGATACTGATATGTGTATATAACCGATCCTGATTCCATATTTTCCACTAGTGACCTGATCCAGCCACCTAAACAGGTCGGCCTGGCAGATTCATTCACCTCAAGAACAATTACTAGAACTAATCAAATAATAACCATACCAACATGCAAGTTAAACTTAACCGAACAATTCAAATCATTCTCATTTATGCAAGAATCAATATACAGCATGAATTCCAAAATATGCAACAATTAAGCATTCAACATGACAAACGAATAAACAGTTTAATTCCTGAAAATAAAGTATCAAACAAGTCCAAGAATCCCGCACCTGATTATGAAGAGCGTATCTCGCACTTATGGTTTGGACGTCTCGAAAGATCCCGCAAAATCTTGCTCAACCGAGCCTACACCTATGTTAACATATATACTTAATTCAATATTTGTTCGACGATTGATATGATTACTTGAGTGATATTATTTTCTATATACTTTCCTTAACATAATCCATTTTGGAATAAATGATCAAGCCTTTCTCAATAAATATTAAGCCTTTCGGAGACAATATTAGCACTTCCTGAAAAATATTATGACTTTGTTTAATTATCACCATACTCAATAAATATTAAGCCTTTCGGAGGCAATATTAGCACTTCCTCAAAAATATTATGACTTTGTTTAATTATCACTATACTCAATAAATATTAAGCCTTTCGGAGACAATATTAGCACTTCCTCAAAAATATTATGATTTTGTTTAATTATCACCATACTCAATAAATATTAAGCCTTTCGGAGGCAATATTAGCACTTCCTCAAAAATATTATGACTTTGTTTAATTATCACTATACTCAATAAATATTAAGCCTTTCGGAGACAATATTAGCACTTCATCAAAAATATTATGACTTTGTTTAATTATCACCATACTCAAAAGAGGGAACAAAGAAAAGAGATCAACACCAAATAAATTTCAGATTTTAAGAGAGTGAGAGAAGAACTTACCAATCAACACCTTTGTTTGTTGGATTAGACTAGACAAATCAAAATATTTCTCTAATTTTCGGATTTGAACCAAACCCTAGATAGAAAATGAAGATTAAGATGAAATTGAGAGAGGAAACACCAAATTAACAACATAGAAGCTTAATAGAGATAGATTACTCACAATTTATACACAAATTTCGGGTTTAATCAAAAACCCTAGAAAATAGAGATGAATTTCAGATTTGAGAGAAGAGGAGAGAAAGTGAGTACCAATGGAGAACAAGATGGCTACTAGAGAGTTGAATCAACAATTTCCAACTTCTTCTTCAATTTCTCAAGGATTTTCATGGGAGGAAAGAGGGTTCCTTTCTCTTTTTCTTTCTTTTGGGGGAACACAAAAGGGGGCAGCAACAACAGAGAAGGGAACAGAGGGAGAGAGAGAGAAAGTTGAGTTGTTCACATGCATATTTGGGAAATTTTCTAAATAGACCCTCCAAATTGTTGGATATTAAATAAAGAAGCTTTTATACCTATAATCATGCATAAAATTTGCATCTTGTACCCAATTTCATATAAACTATAATTTTTCACTCCTAGTTCAACAACAAAATTTTTATTATGTTTTAAACATTCTCAATTTTTATTATAAAAATTTCTTAACGTAACACCAACCTAATTCCAGCAATTACTTTTGTAATGGCTGCTTCTGTTGGGTATGTTTTATACTCTTAAAATTTTAATCTTATTTTATATGTGAAATTAAGAGACAATGAAATTATTTGAATTCGATCCTCATTTTGCATTTTACAGATTAGAGACAGTGAAATTAAGAAGTTTAGGAAGTTGGGCTAAGATACTTGGCACCATGATTTGTGTAGGAGGAGCAATGACAATGGCCTTCTTTAAAGGACCAAAGCTTCTAAACATGTCTTTCCAAAATTTAATGGTGGATCTTCACACGAATATCGACAAATGGGTTATCAGTGGCCTCTATCTCATGGGATCAAGCAGTTTATGGTCTTTATGGCTTATATTACAGGTAGCTTTTATTAAAGGTTACAACAATATTAAATTGTGAATCAAAAGAATAAATAGAAAGAAAGTTTTGTGTACTCATGTTACTAAATTCCAAATATTGATAAAAAGGTTATTCTAAAAGTAGTGGTTCCAAAGAAATATGATAATTTTGGTCTTTCCCTTTCTTTGTAGGTTCCCATTTGCGAATCGTACTCCGACCCCTACAAACAGCCACCACAACATTTTACATGCATCCTGGTGATTTGACCATTTGGTGTTTCACTTCTCTGAGTGACCTCTTTGCTTGCATATATGCTGTACCTAACTAACCCTTTTGCCTTTTTTTCAGATCTATTAGTTATTTAAGGGGAACATATATAGATATAATTAATTGATCCATGATTTACAGGGTTTCTTTGGATCTGCTGTGACCTTCTATCTGTAATCTTGGTGCATATCGGTTAGAGGGCCTGTGTATTCTGCTATGTTTAACCCGTTCTCGACTATAATTACAACAGTTCTTTCTTGTATTATTCTTCATGAAGAGCTCCACATTGGAAGGTAATTGTGTTCAAAATCATTCACAAAATTCATAGTCAGTATAGTTTTACAGTAATAAATCCTGATTGAGAAACTTGATTGGCACCATAAATAATCAACAAATCAATGAAAAATCTATAAATAATAAGAAAAAAGAAAGAAAGGAATTGGAATGACAAAGGTTGACTCGCAGGCGACGAACACTTATATTGGTTATTACAATTTATCACCAATATCTACTATTCGTATTGTAACTTCTAATAACTCTCTTTATTTATTTTTCTTCTAAGAGTTGACACAAATTATTTCTGCTAATTTCTTCTCCAGCTTTGTTGGTGCTACTGCCATTATTGGAGGACTGATGATTCCAGGAAGGCGCCGGCAAATGCTGTGCGCCTTGGACAGCCTCATCAACCCGAGTTCATATCACCAAACCTTTCTGTGCCTTCGACAGCCTCATCAACCCTCCTGGTAACTGGTGATTTTGCAGATATTATTTTTCTTGTAAAAAAAGATACATTTGCTGCCCATAGGTGTGTGCTTGCGGCTCGTTCATCTGTTTTCCGATCAGAACTTCTGGCCCTACCAAAGGATATTAATATGAGCATGAATAGTTTATGTGTATCAGTACAGCACATTGATGGACTCACATTTAAACACTTGCTCCATTTCATTTATACCGATACCATGCAGCCAGATTTCGAGGAGGTTACCCCACCAGAGAGATACCACCACATGTTTGTCGCAGCGCATCGTTTTAAAATTGAAGGGCTCAAGTTAATATGCGAGAAGAAGCTTACCAAGGTGGTTGCCGACGCCATGATAACTGCAATAGATCTCTCGGAGTATCATGAGAGCAGTCAGCTCAAAATTGTTCAGCATGATTGAAATAATTGCCTCAACTCTTCTGGGTACAAAAGAAGTCGACCACCTATGTCTATGTTAGCAGTAGTTGTACCACCGACAAGTATGTCCGAGAGGAGTCCAAGTAATAAAAGGGATTAAAAGATTTAAGAAATAGAGAATAAATATTGTATTAATCTTGTGTATCAATTACAATTATAATGAAGTTCATTTACAGACTATATTATAGTTTATTTCTGAACATCTCCAATTAATCATCTTCTACCTACAACTCTTGTATTGCTAATTATTTCCCACATTATATACCCACTTATATCTTTAACAGGGATCGGAGTTTATCCATTTTTTTTGTTTTCAAAGGTTTTGTTATGATCTGTGTTTTTGTTAAGTTGTTCATGTTGTTTAATTGCTTGTGTCATATTGGCATTTTCCTTTTTGCTCACTTTAATTATATATATATATATATATATATATATATATTTATATATATATATATATATATATTCTTTGGGAATCTAATATGATCTTTATTTCTTCTCAAAGAAAGGAATGGAGGTGGTGATCTTGCAAGTTCAATTCAGAATCTTATTAGTTGCTGGAGCTGTGTACGTACATTGCTCAATTTGAAAGGAACATCAATTTTGAAAAAAAAATTATTTACTTGAATTTTTAATGCGCTAGTTGGTTGTGTAACAGAACAGAGACAGGATTCCATTATAATTAGATAATTCTCATGCATTTATGTGCCAAAGTACAGAGCTATAATTGTATTCTTGCTTGTATTGCGAATTATTTCTCACATTATATACCCACTTATATCTCTAACAGGGATCGGAGTTTATCCATTTTTTTAGTTTTTCAAAGGTTTTGTTGTATTCTGTGTTTTTGTTAAGTTGTTCATGTTGTTTAATTGCTTGTATTATATTGGTATTTTCCTTTTTTCTCATTTTAATTATATATATATAATTAAAATGAGAAAAAAGGAATGGAGTTGGTGATCTTGCAAGTTCAAATCCTATTAGTTGGTGGAGCTGTGTACATTGGTCAATTTGAAAGGAACATCAATTATGATTTTTTTTTAAATTGCTGAATTTTTCATGTGCTAATTGGTTGTGTAACATAACGGAGAAAGGATTCCATTATAATTATATAATTCTCATGCATTTATTATGTGCCAAAGTACAGAGCTATAATTGTATTCTTGCTTGGAAGAAAATCACCAAAATATACTACATATATTCATGACGCGCTTCGTATAGAATTTTCTATCAACTTCCAGAAAAGAATTGAAATTAATGGTGTATTTAAGTATTTATCAATAATTCAATTTGAACTCTGCTATAGCAGATATGAATCAAAGCTTGAGCACACATAGGGGAGCTTCAAAAATCAAAGGGGTTTATTGTGGCTCCAAATTTACAAATATAAAATTAGGAATCGTTCAGGCCCAACTATTTGTAATTTATGTGTTACGGATTCTAGGCCCAAAATGTAAGCAGGCCTAAGGCCTCCAATCCAAATTTATCAGGACTAGATTTTCGCTGGTACGGTCTGTACGGAATTGATGTGGAAAGGAAATTAAAATATACAAGTTTTTTAAACAACTGTATGTTTTGACTTTATTGATAAGTAGATAACATGTTGCAATTAATAAACATAATCTGGAAGGAATATTCTCAAATCATTGTCACTATATCTCATGTCTTAGCCGCGTGCTGAGCACACAGAGAAATAGTCTTTTCCCTGTTAATTACCCCCTAAATTGAAGCCCCCTTTCATTTCTGTTCCCTATCAATCATCCTCCAAATTCTTAATTTGTGCAATACCTCAAAAGCTTTTTTTTCACCACAGCCAACAATGGGTTCATTTGCTGAAGGGGTGTTTACAGTTGAAACAAAAGAGGTTTCACGGCTTGCACCGCACGGCCGAATAAACGAAGAATTGTTGAAAATAAAATCCTTTGAAAGATTAATGTATAATACCAAATATGGTCCCTTTACCATAGGCGATATCAAATGGGAGATCCGCCTATACCCGGTTGGAGAATTCGTGTGGTATTATCTCTGTTTGTTAGATGATACAGTGGTAGTCAAGAAATATGGCTACATGTCCTTGGTGCAGGATTACAGTAGCGAAGCCGAATGGAAGATAGACTCTTTTATAAAAACAAATGAAGAGATGGATTTATATGGATTGGATTGGGTTGGGTTGATATGAGACAGCTGGTTAATGGACCCGTTGCTTTTATTAGGGAGAGAGAGAGAATGGAAAAAAGAGGCCCAGCCCAGTTGGAAAACATGCGATCACAACTCAAAGTTTGAGTTACTTTAGAGCATGGGACTAAATTTTCTTCAAAATTCACGCGGAACTTAATTTTGAGTTACTTTATTTAGTTTTATATTTTAATTAAAGAAGAAACACACACCATTAATAAATTAATGAAATATTGGTGCAATTAATTGACAATCATACTAATCTGACTATTAATGTTTTTAATCAATAAAAAAATTACTATTACTTCACATTTATTATAATTAACTTGTGTATATTAATTGTTGCATGCGTTGGTTACTTTCAATCTGATCAGGGACGTACAGTATTTAATATTTAATTATGTGACATAATTAAATTAAAAACCCGGATTGAACATTGAGTACTAAACTAATTGGGTTTAATTACCAGTGGCCGTCTACTATATATTTATCCAATTACTTACTTTATCCAAATTATTTTAGACTTTAGATAAATAAACGGGTTGGGTTCATATAAATATTATATATATAATGTACATTTGAACAGCCGGCTAGATAAGTTTAATAACATTGAACATTCAAGATGAATTCCATCTATTTGTCACCTTTCACTCAAGCTCAATTCAACTCCTTAACCAACTTCTTCAATCCCAATTCATATACAAATATTACCATATATAGCCTCACTCATAAATTCACAGCCAAACGTACTATGTATGTTATAGCTACAAATTAAATCACTTGACCATTAAATATTATTATGTCTTCTCGATCTGCTCTGCGGTTGCAAGTAAGAATTACAATTGCAGTTACTGGAAGTTGACTTACATAAACCCACCCGGGTTTCCTTCATAACTTGAATTCGAAAAACTGATCATAATTCGCCACTATTTTATTCCCTCTCATAAGTCATAAGCTTGCTTATTGAAGCTGGTATAGACCCATTAATCCATTATGACTCAAATCTAAAACATGAAGCAATTTCAGATTTCCAATTTCAGGCCATATCGACCCGTTAAGGCTTTCTGTGTTATTATTTTAAAAATTTATCATATAAACTTTAAAATTTGATTTAAGTAGTTCAGTAAATTGGTTATATAATGAACTTGTAGAATATATCAATTTTTGTTATTTTTGAATTTTTTGTTTACTATTTTTATGATTTATAAAAGATGATAAAAATAATTTAAAAATAAAAGAAAATTGTTAATATTTTAGACTATTTTTTGTCATCTTTCATTTTTTTGAAAAGAATGAAAGAACAGAGAATTATAGATTATAAAAAAAATTCCAACAGTACTGAATCTCAAAATTTTGAAACTGATATCGAACAACCCCTTCTGACAAACAAGTCAGAGTTGGAAAAATAGAAGATTATTGTGTTAATTTTTTGTAAGTATTTATGATTTTTTTTTTAATCAAGACCATGTCCTTCAATGAAAATATTAATCTGGGCCATTTTATTTTTCAATTGGGAAGATTTTGTTTAGTTCATGGATATACATAACTACAATATGACTACCAAAATTAAGGAATTAATCTCTAAACAAAATTGAACACAGAAATCATTCAAATTTGTATAAAAAATTTCTGTAATCTATACTCTGGTTTAAAAATAATCGTTATAAATTAAACAAAAATCAAAGCCAGCCCCATTAGACTGCTTGGCCCAATTGAGCTTTCCATCAAACAACCAATTGATACACTGGGAGTTTTTTTGGTTTAAAAAAAATTAAAATAAGTATCTAAGAATTCAAATTGAAAAAAATAATCTATTGAATAAATTATACAAATATTTGTTAAAGTATATCTTGTTTTGTATTTGGTACGAAATCTATTTTACGGCTAAGACAATTGAAAAATAAGATAAATATCCATGTTTGTAAGTAATTATGAATTTTCAATTAATAAAACAATGAAAGATATTTTGATGCTAATATTTATTAAAATGATACTTAATATTTGAGATAGATGTTAATTTGCAGGGGATGAGGCATTGACAATTGCGCAATGTATTTGCTAATTTGAACCAAGATGAATTGTTTAGGCCCCATTATTGCAATTAATGTTAAATATTGCAACCAATTATTTTTTTTGCAACTAAATTAGATTGTTGCCCGAAAAATACTTTTTGCAACAAAATTATTTCATATGGCAACGGACAAATATATTGCAAACAAAAAAAAAATCAAAATTTGCTAAAACATATAATAACATTCAACAAATAGCAACAATTCAGATATTATCAACTTTAATTGAATTACATGCATCAATTAACTAAATAAACAACACAAGAACAAGCATGGTTATATAAAATGACAACAATATTATCTGTTTTTGCAGAGAAGCCCCTAGAGTTGTAAAAATATCCTAGCACACAAAAGAGCATGAAGTAGCCAATCTAAAATAGTAGCAGAACTAGAAAACATGAACAACATCATACAATAAAGCAAACAGACCCTACAAAAACAAATTGTGAATAAAAAGAATAAATTAAAATAGAGTTGTGTACTGTGTTACTAAATTCCTGACCTTGATTAATAGACTATTTAAACTAGCCAGATCTTGTTATATTTCACATGCATATATACAGTATACTAGATATTGTTGCAAATAATTTGTTTACTGTAAGAGTTGTTCTGATGAAATATAATAATTTTAGTCTTTCCATTTCTTTGTAGGTCCCCATTTGTAAATCGTACTCTGACCCGTTATCACTCTCGGCATGGACATGCTTGATGTCAGCCCTACAAGCAGCCGCTGCAACATTTTACGTTCATCCTGATTTGAGAATTTGGTGCTTCACTTCTTTGAGTGACCTCTTTGCTTGCATATATGCAGTACCTAACTTAACTCCTTTGCCTTCATTTAAGATCTCTTAGCTATTTATGAGGAACATATATTGATACTGTTGATTAATCCATGATTTACAGGATTTCCTTGGATCTGCTGTGGCCTTCTATTTGCAATCGTGGTGGATATCGGTAAGAGGGCCTTTGTATTCGGCCATGTTTAGCCCTCTCTCGACTGTAATTACAACAGTTCTTTCTTCTATTATTCTTCATGAAGAGTTCCACATTGGAAGGTAATTGTGTTCAAAATCATTCCAAAATTCATAGTCAGGATAGTTTTACCATTATAAATCCTCATCGAGGAACTTGAATAAAACCATAAATATAAGTAAATCAATGACATATTAATAAATAATAAAGGAAAAAAAAAGAATTGGAACGGAAAAGGTTAACTATTAGTAGTGTAGATTCTAATAACTCTATTTCTTTTTTATTCTAAAAGTTCACACAAATTATTTTTGCTAATTTTTTTTTTGGTTGAAAGCCCATAGGCGATTGCATTGATCCAGCGATATACAAGATAGCTATTACATAGGTTTCTTTTGATTAAAATAAAAATATGAAAACCTATACATTGAGCTACCTGTAAAATCATCTAATTTGCTATGTCAAAAAACCGATATGCAAATTGGTCTATTCGCGTCCGATTAGCAAGTAGGTGGGCCTTCTGATTTTCTTCTCTGGGAATGTAAACATAGCAGTAATTTTTAGAGTTGCATGGCTGGCAGAGTACACCGTATTGAGCCCTTCCTTAAGGATGAAACGTCTTCTTCTTTCCAAAATCGACGTCGCCCAGAGGAATTCACAGCCGAGAGGTACTGAATCAAACCGGACCAAGACAGTCACAACTTAGAGAGGAGGAAGAAGAGGCACTGAATCAATTCGGACCAGGACAATCATCACTCAGCCGAGAAGGCACTGAATCAAACCGGACTGGGAACTGAATCAATCGGCCTAGAACAGTCACCACTCAGAGAGGTAGAAGAAGAAGAAAGAAAAGAAGAGAAGAAAGAGAGGAGAAAGGAGGTAACTCTTTGCAATCTCATCATCATCAACAACCATAAAAACGCGTACCTTATTCACATATATAGTTATAGTAGATACTACGAGGATGGAAACGAATACACAACACTCTCAGTCGAATCCAGCAAGTGGAGATAGACAGACGAGGCGACGAGCGGCAAAACTCTTAAACAGAGTCATCTGCTCGAATAAAGCGAGACGATGTGGACCGGACATACGAGAAGGGATGGAGCCGAGGCGGACCAGAGGAGCCGAACTGGTGTTGCAACTCTCAAAACGACAGACTTTGAATTACCTAGTTGAATTCCGGACATAATTTCTCTGTTGATCGCCTTAGACGGATGAGTTCCCTATGTGCGTGCGGAGTTTCCTAGGCTGCTTCGAGTATGTTTTATTTTTGCTAATTTCTTCTACAGCTTTGCTGGTGCTACTGCCATTATAGGGGGGCTGTATGTTGTGTTATGGGGAAAAGCTGAGGATTTGAAGAGAATGGAAGAACAGAGAAATTTAGATTTTAAAAAGATTTCCATCTCAATAGACACTGAATCTCAAAATTGTGAAACTGATATCCAGCAACCCCTCATGACAAACAAGTCAGAGTTGGAATGAAGATCAATGTGTCAATTTTTTGCTATTATTTATGCTCTTTTTTGTCAAGACCATGTCATTCAATAAAAAAATTAATTTGGGCCATTTTACTTTTTAATTGGGAAGATATGATATGCACATTAAACTAAAAGTTCCATTGTTTAGTTCATGGATCTACATATTTCCAGTTTGACAACCAAATTAAGTAATTAATCTCTTGCTCAACATCTTAACTACATTAACACTGTCTAAGCAAATTAAACGCAAGTACATCTTAACTACATTAATATTTCAACCTATCAACAAATTATTTGACCAAGATATGTTTAAAGATCTCAAAATATAGATGTTGTAGATACCTTTACAATTTTCCACAAAATTTTTGTTCAACTAAATCCAAGTCAGTTTGAGAAAGATATGACCAAAATACTAACGTTTGATAAATCTGTTCAGGTTGTGTGATTTGTTTTTTTTTTTAAATTCATCAAACTTCTTTACTTGTCCTATAATCAGAATATGAACTTAGTGAGCTAAACAAGGCACGAATGTGCACAAAAGAGTAAGTATAAAGGAACAAATATCTTTGTCACTAATCATCTCTTGCTGAGCATGCAAGGAACTAATATTTTACGTGTTAATTACAGGCTAATTTAAGGCCTTGTTTCATTTATGTTCCCTATGAAAGACTTCCTCAATAATCATCATCCAAATTCTTGATTTGTGCAATACCTCAAAAGCTTTTTTCACCTCAGGCAGCAATCGATGGGCTCATTTGCTGAAGGATTGTATACTTTCGAAACAAAGGAGGTTTCAACGCTAGCACCCCAGGGTCCAATAAATGCAGAATTGAACAAAATAGAATCCTACGAAAGAATGTATACTATCAAGTATGGTCCCTTTACCCTTGGCGACATCAAATGGGAGATCCGCCTATTACCGTTCGGAGAATATTTGCACTATTATCTCTGTTTGTTAGATGATGAAGTGGTAGTCAAGAAGTTTGGCTACATATCCTTGGTGCAGGATCATAGTAGCAATGGTGATTGGAAGATCCACACTTGGATAAAATTGAACGAAGAGAAGGTTTTTGAAGTAAAACCTTTCGGTACCTCCCTCGCTGAGGCATTGGGCCTCAAATCCATGGTATGGTTAACATCCTTTAGCAAATCAGCTCAAGAGAAATATTGTAAAGATGATTGCTTCTTGAATAAATTCGTATTATGGGTCATTTATGATGATTCCAGGAAGGCGCCAGCAAATGCTGTGCGCCTTGGACAGCCTCATCAACCTGAGTTCATATCACCAAATCTTTCTGTGCCTTCGACAGCCTCATCAACCCTCCTGGTAACTGGTGATTTTGCAGATATTATTTTTCTTGTGAAAAAAGACACATTTGCTGCCCATAGGTGTGTAATTGCGGCTCGTTCATCTGTTTTCCGATCAGAACTTCTCGCCCTACAAAAGGATATTAATATGAGCATGAAGAGTTTATGTGTATCCATACGGCACATTGATGGACTCACATTTAAACACTTGCTCCATTTCATTTATACCGATACCTTGCCGCCTGACTTCGAGGAGGTTACCCCACCAGAGAGATACCACCGCATGTTTGTCGCAGCGCATTGTTTTAAAATTGAAGGGCTCAAGTTAGTATGCGAGAAGAAGCTTACCAAGGTGGTTGCCGACGCCATGATAACCGCAATAGATCTCTCGGAGTATCATGAGTGCGGTCTGCTCGAAATTGTTCAGCATGATTGAAATAATTGCTTCAACTGTTCTGGGTACAAAAGAAGTCGACCACCTATGTCTATGTTATCAGTAGTTGCAATTAATAAAAGTGATTAAAGGATTTAAGAAATAGAGAATGAATATTGTATTAATATTGTGTATCAATTACAATTATAATGAAGTTCATTTACAGACTATATTATGGTTTATTTCTAAACATCTCCAATTAATCATCTCCTACCTACCACTCTTGTATTCCTAATTAATTCCCACATTATATACCCACTTATATCTCTAACAGGGATCGGAGTTTATCCAGTTTTTTTGTTTTTCAAAGGTTTTGTTGTGATCTGTGTTTTTGTTAAGTTGTTCATGTTGTTTAATTGCTTGTATCAATTTCATTTTCCTTTTTTCTCATTTTAATTATATATATATATATATATATAATTAAAATGAGAAAAAAAAGGAATGGAGGTGGTGATCTTGCAAGTTTACATGAGAAAAAAGAAATGTACCACTTGACTTTATACAAAATTAATTTGAAATTCTAAAAACTTTACATGTAAATTTATCACTCATGAAATAAATCGGTTTCAACGGTTTGGATTTATTATTTGAAGCTAATCTAATTGGTTTTGGAGGTAAGCTCACCAAACACTTTGGTGAGCTTAAGAACACCCTAGATCTACTCTATAGATATAATTAATTGATCCATGATTTACAGGGTTTCTTTGGATCTGCTGTGACCTTCTATCTGCAATCGTGGTGCATATCGGTTAGAGGGCCCCTGTATTCTGCCATGTTTAACCCGCTCTCCACTATAATTATAACGGTTCTTTTCTTCTATTATTATTCATGAAGAGCTCCACATTGGAAGGTGATTGTGTTGAAAATCATTCACAAAATTCATAGTGGATAGTTTTACAGTAAAAAATCCTCATCCAGAAACTTGATTGCCACCATTAATAAACAGTAAATCAATGAAAAAATCTATAGATAATAAGAAAAAAAAGAGTAAGGAATTGGAATGACAAAGGTTTACTCACAGCCAATGAACACTTATACTGGTTATTACAATTTATCACCGATATCTACTATTTGTATTGTAACTTCCAATAACTCTCTTTATTTCTTTTGATTCTAAGAGTTGAAACAAATTATTTCTGCTAATTTCTTCCCCAGCTTTGTTGATGCTACTGCCATTATTGGAGGACTGTATGTAGTGTTATGGAGGTAAAGCAGAGAATTTGAAGAGAATTAAAGAACAGAGAATTATAGATTATAAAAAGATTTCCACCTCAATAGATACTGAATCTCAAAATTGTGAAACTGATATTGAACAACCCCTTCTGACAAGAAAGTCAGAGTTGGAAAAATAGAAGATTATTGTGTCAATTTTTTGTTAGTATTTATGATATATATATATATATATATATATTTTTTTTATCAAGACCATGTCCTTCAATGAAAATATTAATTTTGGCCATTTTATTTTTCAATTGGGAAGATTTTGTTTAGTTCATGGATATACATAACATAACTACAATAATGACTACCAAAATTAAGTAATTAATCTCTAAACAAAATTGAACACACAAATCATTCAATCTGTATAAAAAATTTCTGTAATCTATACTCTGGTTTAAAAATAATCGCTATAAATTAAACAAAAATAAAATGCCAGCCCAATTAGACTGCTTGGCCCAATTGGGTTTTCCATCAAACAACTAATTGATCCACTGGGAAGCTTTTTGGTTTAAAAAAAAAATTAAAATTAGTATCTGAGAATTCAAGTTGAAAAAAATAAAAATAATATATTGAGTAAATTATACAAATATTTGTTAAAGTATATCTCGTTTTGTATTTGGTACGAAATGAATTCTACTGCTAAGACAGTTGAGAAATAACATGAAAATCCATTTTTTAATCTAGGTCATGATAATGTCTAATATATGGATGTATGTAAGTATGAATTTTCAATTAATTAATAATGAAAGATATGTTGATGCTAATATTTATTAAAATGATACTTAATATTTGAGATTGATGTTAATTTGCAGGGGATAAGGTATTGACAATTGCGCAATGTATTTGCTAATTTGAACCAAGATGAATTGTTCAGGTCCAATAATTTCAATTGATGGGTTACAGATTCCAGGCCCCAAATATTAGCAGGCCTAAGTCCAACAATCCAAATTTTGCACATATATAGATACATGCTACAGCAAACGACATCTTATTGTGGGTTCCATAAGATGATCAGTACATTGCATGCACACTATAATATTGCCTATATTTTACATTTTTTGAAATTTTTTTACTATTCATTAAGTATTTAACAAAATCGTTATATTTAGACAATTGAATTTTTGTATCCATCTTAATAAATAGTAAAAAAAAATTAAGAAAAATATAAAATTTGATCTGCAAGCACATTTTAACATATCCATCATGTTGAACAGTTTGAATTTTGAAAACATAGGATGTAATCCGGTATTACCAAAAAAGAGTGTAATTAGATCCCTCATATAAAAAATGTACAATGTACACCTTAAATACCTAGTTGTTACTCTCTCTCTCTCTCTCTCTCTCGCTCTCCCTCTCTAATTGTAAACACAGAAATGGGTGGGTTTAGCTTAGAGGAACAGAAACCAATGATGGCTATGGTGGCAACGCAGTGCATATATGCTGTAATGAATCTGGTGTCGAAAGCTAGCGGCATTCAACCGCGGTTACAGCACAACGGTTTTTGTGGTGTACAGGCATAGCATTGCTACTCTTTTTCTAATCCCTTTCACACTCCTTGCAAAGCGGTACGTACTGTATATAGTATATAGTTTCTCTTTAACCACCTTTTAGATAGCACTGACAACAATTTCATACAAAGTGAAATAACTTTAAGTAAAATTATGAGATCTTTAATCAGCATTTTTAACTTAAAGTCCCAAACATGCCCATCGACTAAATATTTTTCATTCATACTATAAAGTGTGAACAGATCAGACATTATTCAAACCAACCTAAATTAATATTGATGGAGTGATCATGCTGCTATTTCCAAAGTTAAAAAAAGAGTTGATAGAGGATAAAATTGCTATATATTTCCAAAATTTAGTAGCTATATATATAAACATAGTCATTATCAATTATCATGTGTTTATCTGAATTAATTTTAAATGTTTAAGCATCTCAGTTAACTTGAAACCTTTCAAATTTACAGGGACAGGGTTTCTGACATGTCTCTCAATTTTAAAGGCTTTGGATTTGTTTTCCTTGCATCTTGAACTCGGTATGTATGAAATTACTTGAAATTCAATTAAGCTGGATTTTTTTTTTTTTTTTAATGTTAAGCTGGAAATTTGTTATATTGATTTATATTAATTTTTTTTACTTTTCCAATGTCTTATATTATATATAAATACTCAACAGTGTAACCATGAATCAGTCATTGTATTATGGGGGGGTACATTTGGGGTCTCCATCAATGGCTGCAGCTATGGCCAACCTGATTCCAGCAATTACTTTTGTAATGGCTGCTTCTGTTGTGTATGTATTATACTCTTTTAAAATTTTAATCTTAGCTAATTATATGTGACTTGATAAAAAATATTGTGAAGGATATAAAGTGAATAATTATTTAAACCCATCATTTTACAATTTACAGATTAGAGACAGTGAAATTGGGAAGTTTAAGAAGCTGGGCTAAGATACTTGGCACCATGATTTGTGTAGCTAGGAGGAGCAATGACAATTCACACGAATATCGACAAATGGGTTATCGGTGGCCTCTTTCTCATGGGAGCAAGCAGTTTCTGGTCTTTATGGCTTATATTACAGGTAATTTTAATTAAAGGTAAAATAATACCAAATTGTGAATAAAAATAATAGATTAAAAGAGAGTTTTTTGTACTCTGTGTTACTAAATTCTAGATCTTGATTAAAATAATATTTAAACTAGCCATATCTTGTGATGTTTTCAAAGTCCAAGCAGTCGATCCAAACCGTTCAACATGGTGCATTTATTAAAATGTGCTTGCAGAGTATTTTACAAAATCGTTATTTTCATACCATTGAATTTTTGTACACATCTTAACAAATAGCAAAAAAATTCAAAAAAATATAAAATGTGATATGCAAACACATTTAAATATATCCATCATGTTGAATGATTTGGGTCGACTGTTTGAACTTTGAAAATGTAGGGTGTGATCTTGTGTCACCCAAAAAGGATGTAAGTGAATCCCTCATATATATATATACACACACACACTTGATTGTTGCAATTAACTTATTAGTTGTACGTAAAGTAGTTCTGATGAAATATGACAATATTGGTGTTTCCATTTCTTTGTAGGTCCCCATTTGCAAATCGTACTCTGACCCGTTATCACTCTCGGCATAGACATGCTTGATGTCAGCCCTACAAGCAGCCGCCGCAACATTTTACATGCATCCTGGTGATTTGAGCATTTGGTGTTTCACTTCTCTGAGTGACCTCTTTGCTTGCATATATGCTGTACCTAAGTAACCCTTTTGCCTTCTTTTCAGATCTATTAGTTATTTAAGGGGAACATATATAGATATAATTAATTGAACCATGATTTACAGCGTTTCTTTGGATCTGCTGTGACCTTCTATCTTCAATCGTGATGCATATAGTTGAGAGGGCCTCTGTATTCTGCCATGTTTAACCCGCTCTCGCCTATAATTACTACAGTTCTTTCTTCTATTATACTTCATGAAGAGCTCCACATTGGAAGGTAATTGTGTTCAAAATCATTCACAAAATTCATAGTAAAGATAGTTTTACTGTAATAAATCCTCATTGAGAAACTTGATTACCACCATAAATAATCAACAAATCAATGACAAATCAAAAAATAATAAGAAAAAAAAAAGAAAGGAATTGACTCCTTTGCCTTCTTTTAAGATCTCTTAGCTATTTAAGAGGAACATATATTGATACAGTTGATTAATCGATGATTTACAGGGTTTCTTTGGATCTGCTGTGACCTTCTATCTGCAATTGTGGTGCATATCGGTTAGAGGGCCTTTGTATTCTGCCATGTTTAGCTCGTTCTTGACTATAATTATTACAGTTCTTTCTTCTATTATTCTTCATGAAGAGCTCCACATTGGAAGGTAATTTTGTTCAAAATCATTCACAAAATTCATAGTCAGGATAGTTTTAACATTATAAATCCTCATCGACGAACTTGAATAAAACCATAAATATAAGTAAATCAATGACAAATTAATAAATAATAAAGGAAAAAAAAAATGAATTGGAACGGAAAAGGTTTACTATTAGTAGTGTAGATTCTAATAACTCTATTTCTTTTTTATTCTAAAAGTTGACAGAAATTATTTTTGCTAATTTCTTCTACAGCTTTGTTGGTGCTACTGCTATTATTTATGGGGTAAAGCAAAGGATTTAGATTTTAAAGAGAAATTGAAGAGAATGGAAGAACAGAGAAATTTAGATTTTAAAAAGATTTCCATCTCAATAGATACTGAATCTCAAAATTGTGAAACTGATATCCAACAAGCCCTTCTAACAAACAAGTCAGAGTTGGAAAAATAGAATAATGTTTCAATTTTTTGTTAGCTATATATGATCTTTTTTGTCAAGACCATGTCATTCAATAAAAAAATTAATTTGGGCCATTTTACTTTTTAATTGGGAAGATCTGATATGCACAGTAAACTAAAAGTTCCATTGTTTAGTTCATGGAACTACATGTTTTCCATTTTGACTACCAAAATTAAGTAATTAATCACTTGCTCAACATCTTAACTACAATAACACTGTCTAAGCAAATTAAACACAAAAAATAATTCAAATATGACTCTGGCTTGATATTATCGTCCTATGTTTGACAGTAACATTTTTGTCGTTAAAATCCCTTAGCTAAACAAGATTTTTATGTCGAATTCCTACCAAAACCCTAGACATTTTTACTATATAATTTCAACCTATCAACAAATTATTTGGCCAAGATATGATTAGAGATACTCAAAATATAGATGTTGTAGATTCCTTTACAATTTTCCACAAAAATTTTGTTAAGTTAAATCCGAGTCAGTTTGAGAAAGATATGACCAAAATGCTAACATTTGATAAATCTGTTCAGGTTGTGTGATTTGTTTTTGTTTTTTTTTTTTAATTCATCAAACTTCTTTACTTGTAACTATAATCAGAATATGAACTTAGTGAGCTAAACAAGGCACGAATGAGCACAAAAGAGTAAGTATAAAGGAACAAATATCTTTGTCACTAATCATCTCTTGCTGAGCATGCAAGGAACTAATATTTTACGTGTTAATTACACGCTAATTTGAAGCCTTGTTTCATTTATGTTCCCTATCAAAGACTTCCTCAATAATCATCATCTAAATTTTTGATTTGTGCAATACCTCAAAAGTTTTTTTCACCTCAAGCAACGATGCCCGCATTTGCTGAAGGATTGTATACTTTCGAAACAAAGGAGGTTTCAACGCTTGCACCCCAGGGTCAAATAAATAAAGAATTGCTCAAAACAAACTCCTACGAAAGAGTTTATACTATCAAGTACGGTCCCTTTACCCTGGGCAACATCAAATGGGAGATCCGCCTAATGCCGTACGGAGAAAATTTGAACTATTTTCTCTGTTTGTTAGATGATGCAGTGGTAGTCAAGAAGTTTGGCTACATATCCTTGGTGCAGGATCACAGTAGCAATGGTGATTGGAAGATCCACAGTTGGACAAAATTGAATGAAGAGAAGGGTTTCGAAGTAATATACTTTGCCAAGGGATTGGGCCTCAAATCCATGGTATGGTTAACTCGCTTTAGCAAATCAGATCAAGAGAAATATTGTAAAGATGATTGCTTCTTTAATAAATTCGTATTATGGGTCGACATTGCTGATGATTCCAGGAAGGCGCCGGCAAATGCTGTGCGCCTTGGACAGCCTCATCAACCCAAGTTCATATCACCAAACCTTTCTGTGCCTTCGACTGCCTCATCAACCCTCCTGGTAACTGGTGATTTTGCAGATATTATTTTTCTTGTGAAAAAAGACACATTTGCTGCCCATAGGTGTGTGCTTGCGGCTCGTTCATCTGTTTTCCGATCAGAACTTCTCGCTCTAGAAAAGGATATTAATATGAGCATGAATTGTTTATGTGTATCCGTACAGCACATTGATGGAGTCACATTTAAACACTTGCTCCATTTCATTTATACCGATACCTTGCCACCTGACTTCGAGGAGGTTACCCCACCAAAGAGATACCACCGCATGTTTGTCGCAGCGCATCGTTTTAAAATTGAAGGGCTCAAGTTAATATGTGAGAAGAAGCTTACTATGGTGGTTGCCGACGCCATGATAACCGCAATAGATCTCATGGAGTATCATGAGAGCGGTCAGCTCAAAATTGTTCAGCATGATTGAAATAATTGCCTCAATTGTTCTGGATACAAAAGAAGTCGACCACCTATGTCTATGTTAGCACTAGTTGTACCACCGACAAGTATGTTGGAGAGGAGTGCAAGTAATAAAAGTGATTGAAAGATTTAAGAAATAGAGAATAAATATTGTATTAATCTTGTGTATCAATTACAATTATAATGAAGTTCATTTACAGACTATATTATAGTTTATTTCTAAACATCTCCAATTAATTATCTCCTACCTACAACTCTTGTGTTGCGAATTATTTCCCACATTATATACCCACTTATATCTCTGATAGGGATCGGAGTTTATCCATTTTTTTGTTTTTCAAAGGTTTTGTTGTAATCTGTGTTTTTGTAAAGTTGTTCATGTTGTTTAATTGCTTGTATCATATTGGCATTTTCCTTTTTTTTTCTCATTTTAATTATATATATATATAATTAAAATGAGAAAAAAGGAATGGAGGTGGTGATCTTGCAAGTTCAATTCAGAATCCTATTAGTTGGTGGAGCTGTGTACATTGGTCAATTTGAAAGGGACATCAATTATGATTTTTTTTTTAAATTGCTGAATTTTTCATGCGCTAATTGGTTGTGTAACAGAACGGAGAAAGGATTCCATTAGAATTATATAATTCTCATGCATTTATTATGTGCCAAAGTACAGAGCTATAATTGTATTCTTGATTGGAATAAAATCACCAAAATATACTATATATATTCATGACCCGCTTCGTATAGAATTTTTTATACCTTGCAACTTCCATACAGGACTCGAACTTAAATGAACCAGAAAAGAATTGAAACTAATGGTGTATTTTAATTAGTATTTATCAATAATTCAATTTGAACTCTGCTATAGCAGATATGAATCAAAGCTTGAGCACACATAGGGGAGCTTCAAAAATGAAAGGGGTTTATTGTGGCTCCAAATTTACAAATATAAAATTAGGACTCGTTCAGGCCCAACTATTTGTAATTTATGTGTTACGGATTCTAGGCCCAAAATGTAAGCAGGCCTAAGGCCTCCAATCCAAATTTATCAGGACTAGATTTTCACTGGTACGGTCTGTACGGAATTGATAAGTAGATAACATGCTGCAATTAATAAACATAATCTGGAAGGAATATTCTCAAATCATTGTCACTATACCTCATGTCTTAGCCGCGTGCTGAGCACACAGAGAAATAGTCTTCTCCCTGTGTTAATTACCCCCTAAATTGAAGCCCCCTTTCATTTCTGTTCCCTGTCAATCATCCTCCAATTTATTAATTTGTGCAATACCTCAAAAGCTTTTTTTTCACCACAGCCAACAATAGGTTCATTTGCTGAAGGAGTGTTTACAGTTGAAACAAAGGAGGTTTCACGGCTTGCACCGCACGGCCGAATAAACGAAGAATTGTTGAAAATAAAATCCTTTGAAAGATTAATGTATAATACCAAATATGGTCCCTTTACCATAGGCGATATCAAATGGGAGATCCGCCTATACCCGGTTGGAGAATTCGTGTGGTATTATCTCTGTTTGTTAGATGATACAGTGGCAGTCAAGAAATATGGCTACATGTCCTTGGTGCAGGATTACAGTAGCGATGGCGAATGGAAGATCGACACTTTTATAAAAATAAATGAAGAGATGGATTTCAAAGCAACCCCACTTGGCGAGGGTTTGGGCCTCCCCATGGTGCCATTAACGTACTTCACCAAAGAAGATCAAGAGAAGTATTCTAATGATGATTGCTTTGTGCATAAATTCTTTTTATGGTTCAATTTTGATGGTTCCAAGAAAGCACGGGCAAAATCTATGCGCCTGCGACGGCCACAACAACCCCAGGTAATATCAACAAAACCTTCTGAGCCTTCGGCACTTGAGCAGCCGGATGAAGAAGAAATGCTAATATCACCTCCTTTAGACCTAATTAGTACACTCCTAGAAACCGGGGATTTTGCAGATATTATTTTTGTTGTAAAAAGCACACATTCGCTGCCCATAGGTGCGTGCTTGCGGCTCGTTTCTCTGTGTTCCGATCAGAACTTCTCGCTCTACAAGACAATATCGATACGAGCATAAAGAATTTATGTGTATCCATACAGCATATGGATGGACTCACATTTAAGCACTTGCTCCATTTCATTTATATGGATTGGATTGGATTGGGTTGGGTTGATATGAGACAGCTGGTTAATGGACCCGTTGCTTTTATTAGGGAGAGAGAGAGAATGGAAAAAGAGGCCCAGCCCAGTTGGAAAACATGCGATCACAACTCAAAGTTTGTGTTACTTTAGAGAATGGGACTAAAATTTTCTTCAAAATTAACGCCGAACTTAATTTTGAGTTACTTTATTTAGTTTTATATTTTAATTAAAGAAGAAATACCACACCATTAGTGCAAATATTGGTGCAATTAATTGACAATCATACTGATCTGACGATTAATGTTTTTAATCAATAAAAAAATTACTATTACTTCACATTTGTTATAATTAACTTGTGTATATTAATTGTTGCATGCGTTGGTTACTTTCAATCTGATCAGGGACGTACAGTATTGAACAATTAATTAATATTTAATTATGTGACATAATTAAATTAAAAACCCGGATTGAACATTGAGTACTAAACTAATTGGGTTTAATTACCAGTGGCCGTGTACTATATATTTATCCAATTACTTACTTTATCCAAATTATTTTAGACTTTAGATAAATAAACGGGTTGGGTTCATATTCACATGCATTATATATAATGTACTTTTGAACAGCCGGCTAGATAAGTTTAATAACATTGAATATTCAAGATGAATTCCATATATTTGTCACCTTTCACTCAAGCTCAATTCAACTCCTTAACCAACTTCAATCCCAATTCATATACAAATATTACCACATATAGCCTCACTAACTCATAAATTCACAGCCAAACGTACTATGTTATAGCTACAAATTAAATCACTTGACAATTAAATATTAATTATTATGTCTTCTCGATCTGCTCTGCAGCTGTAAGTAAGAATCACCATTGCAGTTACTGGAAGTTGACTTACATAAACCTACCCGGTTTTCCTTCATAACTTGAATTTGAAAAACTGACCATCAGTCGCCACTATTTATTCCCTCCCTCTCATAAGTCATAAGCTTGCTTATTGAAGCGGGTGTGGACCCGTTAACCCATTATGACTCAAATCTAAAACATGAAGCAATTTCAGATTTCCAAATTCAGGCCTTATGTTAAGCCCGTTATTGTTTAAGTAGAGAGAAGGGGCCATATCAAATCAACTGTGCAAAAAAAATAAAAAAAATAAACATACTTTAAACACTGACAGTTTTGGAGGGAGTATGAACTATTTAACAAAGATAAGACAATTCAAACACTTACTGTAGATGAATTCGAGCAACCCATAAGGCGGCGTGGCCCCTTATTTATGTAGAAAAATCAACTGAGGATTGACATCTCATCTCATTCGAGAGAGAATTTGAAATGCAAAACCAAAATCAAGCATTGAAACTACAACAATAAAAAATCAGTAAAGCAGGATGGTACGGACAAGTCCTGGTACCATTCAGGTGGTACAGGCAGTAGATCAGTACTCGGTAAAGAAGGTGTGTGTATATATTGGTCAAATTTATTTTCAAATTTAGATGGTACACACAAGAGAACCCGCCTCAGATTTCAATTTGGCCTAATTAGGCCTAATTTAAATCAAAAAATTCAACTACTTGGTAGCGATATAAAGCAGTGAAGTGATAAAATTATGCTGCGCAAAAAATATTATTCCTAAAAGAGTTACAATGAACTACAGTAAACTGATTTATTTGATTTCACATGGTTAAAGAAGTATTATCAGGGGCAAATTATCAAAAGGAAGACAATTCCTACAAGTACAGTACACCATGGGTAATATCAAAATACCAAATATGCCCTTTATTCAATCTATATAATGACCTGATAAATCTATCCAGGTTTTTATATATTGGACCAATTCAACTAATAAAGTAATTGTACAGGAGCAGAAGGGCCCACATGCTGATTTTCTGGTGCCTTTCATTAGTTTTTCATCTTCATTAAACTATAGTTCCTGCAATGGAGAAAAGTTGGTTTACTTCATTTATACCAGCAGAAAAATAGTAGAACATGCTGAAACATGTATAACCAAGCCACAACAATGGAGAACATTTTTTTTTTCACTTATGTTTCTTTATTTATTTTTTATATTTTCTGGCCTCAAAACATGTATAACCAATGTCTGGGTGACATATGTAACACCATCATTGAAAACCCGAGTCAATTTAAATACAGAGAGTAATAGAGCATATATAGTAGAGTCCATATTGATGGATTGATCATGTTGCTATTTCCAAAGTTAAAAAAAGAGTCATAGAGGATAGATTGCTAGATATTTCCAAAATTTAGTAGCTATATATATAAACATAGTCATAATCAATTATCTTGTGTTACAGGGGCAGGGTTTCTGACATGTCTCTCAATTTTAAAGGCTTTGGATTGGTTTTCCTTGCATCTTTAACTGGGTATGTATGAAATTACTTGAAATTCAACTAAGCTGGATTTTTTTTTTTAATGTTAAGCTGGAAATTTGCTATATTGATTTATATTAATTTTTTTATTTTTCCAATGTCTTATATAAATACTCAACAGGGTCACCATGAATCAGACATTGTATTATCAAGGGGTACATATGGGGTCTCCATCAATGGCTGCAGCTATGGCCAACCTAATTCCAGCAATCACTTTTGTAATGGCTGCTTCTATTGGGTATGCATTATACTCATTTAAACTTCTAATCTTAGCTTATATGTGACTTGATCAAAAATATTGTGAAGGATATAAAGTGAACAATTATTTTGTATTTCCAAAATTTAATGGTGGATCTTCACACGAATATCGACAAATGGGTTATTGGTGGCCTCTATCTCATGGGAGCAAGCAGTTTCTGGTCTTTATGGCTTATATTACAGGTAACTTTAATTAAAATTTACAACAATATTAAATTGTGAATAAAAATAATAAATTAAAAGAGTTTTGTGTACTCATGTTACTAAATTCCAGATCTTGTTTAAAAGATTATTTAAACTAGCCAGATCTTGTTATATTTCACATGCATATATACTAGATATTGTTGCAAATAATTTTTTTACAGTAAGCGTTGTTCCGATGAAATATGATAATTTTAGTCTTTCCATTTCTTTGTAGGTCCCCATTTGCAAATCGTACTCTGACCTGCTATCACTCTCGGCATGGACGTGCTTGATGTCAGCCCTACAAGCAGCCGCCGCAACATTTTATGTTCATCCTGATTTGAGAATTTGGTGCTTCACTTCTTTGAGTGACCTCTTTGCTTGCATATATGCAGTACCTAACTTGACTGCTTTGCCTCTTTTAAGATATATTAGCTATTTAAGAGGAACAAATATTGATACAGTTGATTAATTTTATGGTTTCCAAGGTTTCTTTGGATCTGCTGTGACCTTCTATCCATGGTTCCAGAAATCGGCCGATTCCGAGTCAACTCGGCCGAGGCAACTCGGAATCGGCCATGTCCGATCCGAGTTTCACCCGAGTCTCACGCCTATGCGAGTTTTTCGGTAAAACTCGGATGAACAGTGCTTGACTCGGCCGAGTTATCCGATTTTCCGGCCGAGTCAAGCCGAGTTACACCGAGTTGAGCCGTGTTAGACCGAGTTGAGCTGAGTTTTAAACAAACTTACACGGCGAGCAAGTTTTCTTCGAAAATCTTGGTTGAAAAGTGATGAATCGGCTGAGTGAAGCAAGTCTGCACTGATTCCAGCCAGATTCTCACGTTTTGGGTTGATTGTCTCACCGATTCTTCATTTTTTTTTGTTCAATTTGGTTTTGTTAAGCAACTAGTGCAGAGGAAAGGGCGAACGGGTTGAATTTGACCCATGTGGACGTCGTGAAGAAGAAGGAGATATGGGTCAATGCATAAATGAAAAAGTAGAGATATGTGGGCCCCGGGTTGAATTTCTTTTTTTCTTGGATTCCAGGTTCATCCACGTGAGTGAGAGATTAAAGATATGTGGGCCCCTCAAAAGAGAAGAAATGAAAAAGAAATTTTTTTATCGGACTCCATAATTTTTTTACATTTCACAAAAAAAAATAATGGAAGAAATGACAGGAATTGAGAAATGACATCCTACTAATTTTTTATTTGACATTATATTAATGTATTTATTTTTTGACTCTGTACAATAATATTTTCATTTGTATTTTAATACAGAGGATAATGAGATAATTCAGTCAGTTTGATATAGCTTCTGGCAATAAAAATGTGTTATGTTTATAATATTTGTAATAAATTATATAATTAGTAGATTATTTGAGTGTAATATTGTCTTAATTAACATAGTTTTTTTACAAATTATTTTTATTAATATTTTCCTATTTTTTTGCTACAAAACAAGACTTCTGCCAAAAATATCCGAGTTACCGATCCGATTCTTCCGATTCCGGCCGATTTATCCGATTCTGACTTGGCGGTTAAAAGTCCGATTCCGATTCCGATTCCGATTTCTGGAACCATGCTTCTATCTGCAATCATGGTGCATATTCGTTAGAGGGCCTTTGTATTCTGCTATGTTCAGCCCGCTCTCGACTATAATTACTACAATTCTTTCTTCTATTATACTTCATGAAGAGTTCCACATTGGAAGGTAATTGTGTTCAAAATCATTCACAAAATTCATAGTCAGGATAGTTTTACCATTATAAATGCTCATCGAGGAACTTAAATAAAACCATAAATATAAGTAAATCAATGACATATTAATAAATAATAAAGGAAGAAATAAGAATTGGAACGGAAAAGGTTTACTGTAATTAGTAGTGTAGATTCTAATAACTCTATTTCTTTTTTATTCTAAAAGTTGACACAAATTATTTTTGCTAATTACTTCTACAGCTTTGTTGGTGCTACTGCCATTATAGGGGGGCTGTATGTTGTGTTATGGGGTAAAGCTGAGGATTTGAAGAGAATGGAAGAACAGAGAAATTTAAATTTTCGAAAGATTTCCATCTCAATAGACACTGAATCTCAAAATTGTGAAACTGATATCTAGCAATCCCTCCTGGCAAACAAGTCAGAGTTGGAATGAAGATTAATGTGTCAAGTTTTTTCTAATATTTATGATTTTTTTTGTCAAGATCATGTCATTCAATGAAAAAATTAATTTTGGCCATTTTACTTTTTAATTGGGAAGATCTGATATGCACAGTAAACTAAAAGTTCCATTGTTTAGTTCATGGATCTACATATTTCCAGTTTGACCACCAAACTTAAGTAATTAATCAAATATGACTACATTAACACTGTCTAACATTATTAAACACAAAAAATAATTCAAATATGACTCTGGCTTGATATTATCGTTCTACGTTTGACAGTAACATTATTATCGTTGAAATCCCTAAGCTAAACAAGATTTTTAGGTCGAATTCCTATCAAAACCCTAGACATTTTTTACTATATAATTTCAACCTATCAACAAATTATTTGGCCAAGATATGTTTAAAGATACTCAAAATATACATGTTGTAGATTCCTTTACAATTTTCCAGAAGTTTTTTGTTTAGCTAAATCCGATCAGGTTGTGTGATTTGTTTTTTTTTTATTTTTAATTCATCAAACTTCTTTACTTGCAACTATAATCAGAATATGAACATAGGGAGCTAAACAAGTCACGAATGAGCACAAAAGAGTAAGTATAAAGGAACAAATATCTTTGTCACTAATCATCTCTTGCTGAGCATGCAAGGAACTAATATTTTACGTGTTAATTACACACTACTTTGAAGCCTTCTTTCATTTATGTCCCTATTAAAGACTTCCTCAATAATCATCATCCAAATTCTTGATTTGTTCAATACCTCAAAAGTTTTTTCACCTCAGGCAGCGATCGATGGGCTCATTTGCTGAAGGATTGTATACTTTCGAAACAAAGGAGGTTTCAACGCTTGCACCCCAGGGTCGAATAAATGAAGAATTGTTCAAAATAAAATCCTACGAAAGACTGTATACTATCAGGTATGGTCCCTTTACCCTGGGCAACATCAAATGGGAGATCCGCCTAATACCCAGAGGAGAAAATTTGCTCTATTATCTCTGTTTGTTAGATGATGCAGTGGTAGTCAAGAAGTTTGGCTACATATCCTTGGTGCAGGATCACAGTACCAATGGTGATTGGAAGATCGTCGATTGGATAAATTTGAACAAAGAGGTGGGTTTCGAAGTAACCCCCTTAGCTGAGGGATTGGGCCTCCCCATGGTATGGTTAACATACTTTAGCAAATCAGAACAAGAGAAATATTCTAAAGATGATTGCTTCTTGAATAAATTCGTAATATGGGTCATTGCTGATGATTCCAGGAAGGCGCCAGCAAATGCTGTGCACCTTCGACAGCCTCATCAGCCCGAGTTCATATCACCAAATCTTTCAGTGCCTTCGACAGCTTCATCAACCCTCCTGGTAACTGGTGATTTTGCAGATATTATTTTTCTTGTGAAAGAAGACACATTTGCTGCCCATAGGTGTGTGCTTGCGGCTCGTTCATCTGTTTTCCGAGCAGAACTTCTCACCCTAGAAAAGGATATTAATATGAGCATGAATAGTTTATGTGTATCTGTACGGAACATTGATCGACTCACATTTAAACACTTGCTCCATTTCATTTATACTGATACCTTGCCGCCTGACTTCGAGGAGGTTACCCCACCAGAGAGATACCACCGCATGTTTGTCGCAGCGCTTCGTTTTAAAATTGAAGGGCTCAAGTTAATATGCGAGAAAAAGCTTACCAAGGTGGTTGCCGACGCCATGATAACCGCAATAGATCTTTCGGAGTATCATGAGTTCGGTCTGCTCGAAATTGTTCAGCATGATTGAAATAATTGCTTCAACTGTTCTGGGTACAAAAGAAGTCGACCACCTATGTCTATGTTAGCAGTAGTTGCAAATAATAAAAGGGATTAAAGGATTTAAGAAAAAGAGAATGAATATTGTATTAATCCTGTGTATCAATTACAATTACAATGAAGTTCATTTACAGACTATATTATGGTTTTTTTTTTTGTTTTCCATAGGTTTTGTTGTGATCTGTGTTTTTGTTAAGTTGTTCATGTTGTTTAATTGCTTGTATCATATTGGCATTTTCCTTTTTTCTCATTTTAATTATATATATATCTCTTTGGAAATCTAATATGATCTTTATTTCTTCTCAAAGAAAGGAATGGAGGTGGTGATCTTGCAAGTTCAATTCAGAATCCTATTAGTTGGTGGAGCTGTGTACATTGGTCAATTTGAAAGGAACATTAATTATGATTTTTTTTTTTAATTGCTTGAATTTTTCATGCACTAATTGGTTGTGTAACAGAACGGAGAAAAGATTCCATTATAATTATATAATTCTCATGCATTTATGTGCCAAAGTACAGAGCTATAATTGTATTCTTGCTTGGAAGAAAATTACCAAAATCTACTATATATATTCATGACCCACTACCATTAATATACGCTGTTCGTGGAGAATTTTCTATACCTTACAACTTCCATACAGGACCGGAACTTAAATGAACCAGAAAAGAATTGAAACTAACTAATGGTGTATTTTAGTATTTATCAATAATTCAATTTGAACCCTGCTATAGCAGATATGAATCAAAGCTTGAACACACACAGGGGAGTTTGAAAAATCAAAGGGGTTTATATATTGTCGCTCCAAATTTACAAATATAAAATTAGGAATCGTTCAGGCCCAACTATTTTCGATTTATGTGTTACAGATCTCGGCCCAAATACAAGCAGGCCCAAGGCCTCAAATCCAAATTTGGCAGCAACTAGATTTTCAATAGTACGGTCCGTACGGAATTGATGTGCAAAAGAAAAGAAAATATATATAAATTTATTCAAACATCTGTATGCATGTTTTGACTTTATTGAATAGTAGATAACATGTTGCAATAAATAAACATAATCTGGAAGGAATATTCTCAAATCATTGTCACTGTATCTCATGTCTTAGCTGCGTGCCGAGAACACAGAGAAATATTCTTTTCCCTGTTAATTACCCCTTAAATTGAAGCCCTCTTTCATTTCTGTTCCCTATCAATCATCCTCCAAATTCTTAATTTGTGCAATACCTCAAAAGATTTTTTTTTTTCACCTCATCCAACAATGGGTTCATTTGCTGAGGGAGTGTTTACAGTTGAAACAAAGGAGGTTTCACGGCTTGCACCGCAGGGCCGAATAAACGAAGAATTGTTGAAAATAAAATCCTTTGAAAGAATGTATAATACCAAGTATGGTCCCTTTACCATAGGCGATATCGAATGGGAGATCCGCCTATACCCGGTTGGAGAATTCGTGTGGTATTATATATCTCTGTTTGTTAGATGATACAGTGGCAGTCAAGAAATATGGCTATATGTCCTTGGTGCAGGATTACAGTAGCGATGGTGAGTTTGTCGGAGTAGTGCGGTCTGTTCAAAGTAGTTCAACATGATCACAACATGAATCAAGAAATAAATGCTTGTTCCACCGATGAGTTTGTCGGAGTGGAACTCAAGTAATTAATACAAGTGATCGGTTTATCCTGGTTAATGGACTCGTTGCTTTTGTTAGGTGCCACTGGATTGGATTGGGTTGGGTTGATATGAGACAGCTGGTTAATGGACCCGTTGCTTTTGTTAGGGAGAGAGAGAATGGAAAAAGAGGCCCAGTCCAGTTGGAAAACATGTGATGTACGTGATAGCTAGAGCTCTTTGAGAGTTAATTAATTATGTACCGGCCGGTAAGATAAATGTTGAGTTTGAAGTTGTGCCGTTGGATGAGAATGAGGGTTGGAACTCAAAGTTTGTGTTACTTTAGAGAATGGGACTAAAATTTTCTTCAAAATTAACGCAGAACTTAATTTTGAGTTACTTTATTTAGTTTTATATTTTAATTAAAGAAGAAACACCACACCATGGCCATTAGTGCAAATATTGGTGCAATTAATTGACAATCATACTGATCTGACGATTAATGTTTTTGATCAATAAAAAAAATTACTATTACTTCACATTTGTTATAAATAATTAACTTGTGTATATTAATTGTTGCATTGCATGCGTTGGTTACTTTCAATCTGATCAGGGACGTACAGTATTGAACAATTAATTAATTAATATTTATGTGACATAATTAAAAAATCCAGGATTGAATATTGAGTACTAAACTAAACTAATTGGGTTTAATTACCAGTGGCCGTCTACTAGATATTTATCCAATTACTTACTGTATACAATTTATTTTAGACTTTAGATAAATAATCGGGTTGTCTTCATATACACATGCTTTATATATAATGTACTTTTGAACAGCCGGTTAGATAAGTTTAATAACATTGAATATTCAAGATGAATTCGATATATATATAGCTTATGAACTTCAATTATACTCTCACCTTTCACTCAAGCTCAATTCAACTCCATAACTGGTTAACTTCTGCAATCCCAATTCATATACAAATATTACCATATATATATAGCCTCACTAAATCATAAATTCAAAGCCAAACGTACTATGTATGTTATAGCTACAAATTAAATCACTTGACTTGACCATTAAATTAAATATTATTGTCTTCTCGATCTGCTCTGCAGCTGCAAGTAAGAATCGCAATTGCAGTTACTGGAAGGTGACTTACTTAAACCCACCCGGGTTTCCTTCATAACTTAAATTTGAAAAACTGACCATCATTCGCCACTATTTATTCCCTCCCTCTCATAAGTCATAAGCTTGCTTATTGAAGCGGGTGTGGACCTGTTAACCCATTATGACTCAAATCTAAAACATGAAGCAATTTCAGATTTCCAAATTCAGGCCATATGTTAAGCCCGTTATTCTTTAAGTAGAGAGAAGGGGCCATATCAAATCAACTGTGCAAAAAAAAATAAAAAATAAACATATTTTAAACACTGACAGTTTTGGAGGGCGTATGAACTATTTAAGAAAGATATGTTTTTCAAACACTTACTGTAGATGAATTCGAGAAACCCATAAGGCGGCACGGCCCCTTATATATGTAGAAGAATCTACTGAGGATTGACATCTCATCTCATTCGAGAGAAAATTTGAAATGCAAAACCAAAATCAAGCATTGAAACTACAATTTGTGTCCTGTGATATTTTTAAATAACTTTTTGTTATTAATCCCATAAAAGTTCTGAAGCCCGCATAATCTCATCTGAAAATATGCTTAAACATTCCTATACGGTTTTTAATATGAAATGGACTCAAACAACCTGTTGCTCGTTGTGATATGTATATTTTACCGTCTCATAATTAAACTTTGTGTCTTTTAATAAACAGTTTACAACATTAATTCTAAAGAAGTTTAGAATTAAAAATTATCCAAAAATAAATTCATAGATTTTACAAAAAATATAGAAAAATTATTGTTTTGTTCAAAATTGAAAAATAATTTAAAAAAGTTATGGTCCTCTTTTTAAGTAAAAAGGTCTGGTAGTATCTTTGCTTGATACACTACTACAGAATAAGTGATTATACACGGACATAAACAAGCGAGCTATACGGATTTCTTGCCACGTGGGCTGCCACGGTGTAGAAATCCTTGTATATATACACACGGATATTTACCATGTACAATTACTGATAGCTACACGGATTATTACATAAACAACCGTTTACAAATCCTTGACATTGGCGCTCTCCATAACCGAGCTTCACGGATTATTACATAAAAAGTCGTGTACAATTAGATTTCTACACGGTTATTTAGCTAAATGTCCGTGTAGCTCTCTTATTTTTTTTAATATTTTTTAATGTTGAAACACCTTTCTACACAGATATTTAGCTAAATATCCGTGTAGCTCTCTTATTTTTTTTTTTATTAATTTTTTTAATGTTTAAAAACATTTTTACACGGATATTTAGTAAATGTCCGTTTAGCTCTGTTATAATTTTTATTAATATTTTTTTACGCATACTTCATACACGGACTTTAGTTAAATATATGTGTAGAATTATTTTTTTTCCAATTTTTTCTTTTTCTTGTGCCGAGATGAGAATTCGGCACCAAGAAAATCAATTTTTTTTTTAAAGAAATCTTGTGCCGAGATGAGAATTCAGCCCCAAAGGAAATCAATTTTTTTTTTTAATGTTTGTGCCGAGATGAGAATTCGGCACCAAAAGATATATATATCTAACCAAAAATAAATATATCTCGGCACAAGGAATTCGGCACAAGAAAATAAATATATCTCGGCACAAGGAATTCGGCACCAAATATATTTATTTCTTTCTCCTACGACAAGCAAATTGTTGACTAACAGATCGACCGTTTCAACGTTCCTCTTGTTGCATTTTATCTCACAAAAGCATGTTGGAATGATGCATCTCTCAGTATCCGCTTTTGACTCAACTATTTGGACTTCTCCTTTGCAACTCGAAGTCCTCATCTTCTCCCGACTAATACTATTTTGAATTCTTACCCTCACTCTATAGGTAGCTATAGTAAATAGTCATTCCACTCCTGCCGCTCTTAGAAGTTGTTCGCTATTCCTATTCAAAAGTATCACCGACGGGAAGGTATGGACACTCAAAGCCAGCGGGCAAGACCAACTTCGCTATCTCTTTCTCCGAAGCAAGAAAATCCACACCGCAGATGAAGTTGAAGCTACTTTGACTTTGGTTCGGCAATAAGCCAAAAAAAACTGAAGAACTATTACAAATTATATATTTATTTTTAACTAAAAAACACTATGTGCCAATATGAGAATTCGGCACAAAAAAAAGAGAAGTATATATATACATGACTAATCTTACCGAGATAACCTTAGCAAGATAGAGAGAGAGAGGAGAGGTACAAATTAACTTTAAAGATCTCAGATCTAGTCTCCTTGTGTGCAGAAATCAAACCAACAGAGAGACAGAGAGTATTAATTGATCAAAACGGCGCAAAACGGCGCTGAAAGGAGAAGGTCTTTTATATAACCAAAACCCTAAAGTAACTTTTCTATACGGCTCTTTATTAAACGTCCGTGTAGCTCTCTCAAGGCTTTCTACACTGTTATTTAAACCAAATAAAACCGTGTACAATTTCTACCTTTATACACGGCTCTTTATTAAACGTCCGTGTAGCTCTTATAAGCTTTCTACACTGTTATTTAAATAAATATCCGTGTACAATTCTTACCTTTCTGCACGATTCTTTAATTAAATATCCGTGTAGCTCTCTCAAGGCTTTCTACACTGTTATTTAAACAATAAGCCGTGTATATTTCCTAATAAACGTCCGTGTAGATCTCTCATGGCTTTCTACACTGATTCTTTAATAAATATCCGTATAGAGATCCCACAGATATTTCGGGCTTCCAAAAAATTACAATTTCTATACGGTTTTTATATAAAATTGTCAAATTCGTGTACAATGTGCAGTGTACAATGACCATTTTTGTAGTAGTGATATCAGCCCATTGTTCAACTAACGGACCTCTTTTGTGCTTTAGATAATGTTAAGCTGAATCATTATCTTCAGTCTTCATAACAATGTTAAGCTCAACTAACGGGTCTCTTTTGAACCAATTTCGAACCGAGCTGGTTTGATTCGAGATAGGGTTTCGAACAGAAGAGTTCGAGTTTGATTCGGTATACGATTCGAACTAGTTCAATTTGGTTTGTTAATAATTCGAATTGAGACGAATCATAGAAGAATCGGAAGATTTAGAGGTTTTAGAACGATTCAGACCAATTTCGAATCGAGCCAGACCAATTTCGAACTGATCCAGACCAATTTCAAACATCAATAAAATTAAAATAATTAATAAATACTAATAGTTATATTATATTGACATGCGAGGTTAGACATTTTTTTTTTGGTTTCAGTAATTGAAAAATATTATAAATACTTAAAAATTAATATTTCTTGACATGATTTTTTAGCTGTTGATTATGTGGCTCCTAATTAAGTGTACCGGTAACAGATGGGCTCATGCATGCATGCCTTGGTCCACCAAGCTTAATTTATACACTTTTCTGCTCCCGTGTCAAGCATCCATGAAGCTAAGATACAGGTAACTTTAGTTAAAGGTAAAATAATACCAAATTGTGAATAAGAAGAACAAATTAAAAGAGAGTTTTGTGTACTCTGTGTTACTAACTTCTAGATCTTGATTAAAATATTATTTAAACTAGTCAGATCTTGTTATGTTTTCATAGTCCAAATTATAGTCAATCCAAACCATTCAACATGGTGGATATATTAAAATGCGCTTGCATATTAAATTTTACATTTTTTTTGAATTTTTTTATTATTTATTAAGTATTTTGACAAAATTGTTTTCAGACTTTTGAATTTTTGTACCTATTTTAATAAATAGTAAAAAAAATTCAAAAAAAAATGTAAAATGTGATCTGCAAACACATTTAAATATATCCATCATATTAAAAGATTTGAACTTTGAAAATGTAGAGTGTAATCTGGTGTCACCCAAAAAGAATGTAAGTGGATCCCTCCTCGTATATATATACTTGATTGTTGCAAATAACTTCTTAGTTGTACATAAAGCAGTTCTGATGAAATATGACAATATTGGTCTTTCCATTTCTTTGTAGGTCCCCATTTGCAAATCGTACTCTGACCCGTTATCACTCTTGGCATGGATATGCTTAATGTCAGCCCTACAAGCAGCCGCCGCAACATTTTACATGTATCCTGGTGATTTGAGCATTTGGTGTTTCACTTCTCTGAGTGACCTCTTTGCTTGCATATATGCAGTACCTAACTTGACTCCTTTGCCTTCTTTAAAGATCTCTTAGCTATTTAAGAGGAACATATATTGATACCGTTGATTAATCCATGATTTACAGGGTTTCTTTGGATCTGCTGTGACCTTCTATCTGCAATCGTGGTGCATATCGGTTAGAGGGCCTTTGTATTCTGCCATGTTTAGCCCGCTCTCGACTATAATTACTACAGTTCTTTCTTCTATTATTCTTCATGAAGAGCTCCACATTGGAAGGTAATTGTGTTCAAAATCATTCACAAAATTCATAGTCAGATAGTTTTAACATTATAAATCCTCATCTTATAATCCTCATCGAGGAGCTTGAATAAAACCATAAATATAAGTAAATCAATGACAAATTAATAAATAATAAAGGAACAAAAAAATGAATTGGAACGGAAAAGGTTTACTATTACTAGTGTAGATTCTAATAACTGTATTTCTTTTTTATTCTAAAAGTTGACAGAAATTATTTTTTCTAATTTGTTCTACAGCTTTGTTGGTGCTACTGCTATTATTGGAGGATTGTATGTAGTGTTATGGGGTAAAGCTGAGGATTTGAAGAGAATGGAAGAACAGAGAAATTTAAGTTTTAAAAATATTTCCATCTCAATAGACACTGAATCTCAAAATTGTGAAACTGATATCCAACAAGCCCTTCTGACAAACAAGTCAGAGTTGGAAAAATAGAGTAATGTTTCAATTTTTTGTTAGCTATATATGATCTTTTTTATCAAAGACTATGTCATTTAATAACAAAATTTAATTTCTGCTATTTTATCTTTCAATTGGGAACATTTGAAATTCACAGTAAACTAAGACTAACAAACTTAGTCAAAGTTTAACATCTCTAATATGACTCCCAACAGTAAGTAACTAATCTCTAATATGACTCTATACAAAATTAAACACCAAAATCATTCAAATCTAAATAAATATTTTCTGTACTATATACTCTAGCTTGAAATAATCGTTCTAAATTATACTGAAATGACAAGACAGCACAATAGGTCTGCTTGGCACAATTTATTCGTGTATGAATTAAAAAGACCTGTCTACCTGCTCAAACACCAGCTCAAACCAGTCTAGCATTTTTATTCAGACAAGGTTATGAAGCAAGGACCAATAATAACGACCAACATGGAGACCATTTGATCGCTTAAGGCTCCTACGTACTAGTGGAAAATGTACGTTTAATATCGGCACATCAGTCGGGCATAGCAAAAAAGCGATACTGATATATATCTGGAACGGACAAATTTAAAGACCAACCTTGAAAGTAGCTATCAAGATTGGATGTTATTAAAGAACCATTTTTGATAGGCCATTTTTGATAGGCCAGAACATATAAAGAACCATTTTCTAATTAAATTGTTATGTATTTGTAACTTTGATTTTTTCATCAATAATTTTTTTAATATGCACAAAAAAATATATTTTTACATATTTTTTTTAGAAAATTCATGCCTTCCAGTTCTCAAAATAAATAAAATAAGAAACAAAAAATATATAAATTTGTGCAGACGTCTAATGAGAAGAAGAAAATAAATATATCGTTATTTTGAAAATGTGACAAATTAATTTTACAAATATAATATATCATTAATTTTGAAAAATATAATATGTTGTTAATTTTGGAAATGTTACAAGTTAATTTTAGAAATAATATATATATTTATAATTCTAGGAAATATAATATATATATATATATATATATATATATGAGGTGGGCTACGGTGAGTTGCGAAGTAAAACGCGTTTCTACTTCACGCCGTATTTTTATTGTGAAAGTCCAAACGACCGATCCGAACCGTTAGATGTTTAATCCATATTGAAATGTGCTTGGAGACCAAATTTTACATTTTATGGAATTTTTTTACTATTTATTAAGCATTTTTGAAAATTGCTGTTTTGCTGTGAACAGTAAAAAACAGTAAAATTTTCTGGATCATCAGATCAGCGACTTTCAAAATTGCTTAATAAATAGTAAACAAATTCCAAAAAATGTAAAATTTGGTCTCCAAGCACATTTCAATATGGAGAACAAGATGAACGGTTCGGATCGACGTTTTGAACTTAAAAATCGCAAAATATGATCGTGAAGTAAAATAGTCGCTTTACTTCGCAACTCACTGTAGCCCATCTCTATATATATATATAATTTTTTTTTGTATTTTGGTTCTTGGCCCATTTTATGTAATTATTTATGTAATATGACAAAGTTAATTTTGGAAAGAAGTTACTATTTTTCACCCTCTCATATTATGTTATAGTTTTTTTTATAAAAATTTCCAAAAAAATAAATAATTGAAAAAAGGTTTCCATTTTTAACATTGGAGTTGAAAATGTAGTAGATAAAGAAGACTACGATCATTTTGACGAACTACCCCCATTTTCTATTGGCATACAATCTGACCAACGTTCAAGTGATGATACTAACGAAACAATTTACATGAGATCTGATCACGCAGAAGGAATATGGGTTGATCAATGATCGTGCTTGATGAAGCTTGATAGGTACATTTAATAATAATTTTTATTATAAAATTCAAATATATTTTTAATTTATGAATTTACAATGATTATTTGTTATTGTGTTTTTCAATGCAGACCGAAGAATATAAGCCGCAAAGTATTGTACGTTCAATAAGTGTTAATTCATTTTTCATGTGTTAGACAAGAAAATTTAAAATATAATTTTAAACTCTAATATGTAAATTCAAAAGTGATTTATACTTCTCATTTTATATTTCTTGTAATTTACATTTATCATAATTAAGAAAAATTCAAATTTTCTCCATTTAATACACTTTCATTTTCATATATTTTTTCAATAGTTTCATCTTTAAATAAAAATCAAGTGTATTGCGAACAAAATATTACTTCTTTTTTTCTTAAAATATTACTTTTTGTATAATGGATTGAAACACATGCATAATCGTGTATAGTGACAAACAAATAATTCGGCTATGGTTTGGCGGGGTAAAAAATTTTGTGATTCAGGAATAATTCAGGTATAATTCGGGAATGATTTGGTACCACAAGGAAGCAAAAAAAAAAAACCCAAATAAAACCCCCAAAAAAATATTTCGCATTTTATCGTGTTTCGTATTTTTATTCGCCAATAAAACATATTATACGTTTTTTTAAGTTCTATTGAAAATTTGGTTCAAAAATATAAAAAATAAATAAATACAAATAATTTGTCAATATATCGAACCATATTAATATAACTATGTGATTGTATAAAATTTATTTGTTATATAAATGAACCAAATATGCAAATCCGGTTCTATATATGGTCCCTTCGTTTCATATGAATTATTTTATGGTTGATACAGATTTATTGTGAACAAAAAATAAATGCCATTGGTGTAATAGCTGAACACTTTAAATACTTCATTCGCTTCACAATGTTTCACAAAATTCTCTTTTCATTTCCCTCTCTCTCCACGCTCTCCACGCAAAAACTGAAAACGAGAGGGTTTTTCAAAATTGATTTCTTTGCCGCTCCACCGCTCAGCAACTTCGGTGTCTCTCTGCGATCAGCGCAAATCGATCCGCCTCCTCACTCTTTGGTACTTAGCAACTTCGCCCCAGCACTCTCCTTCCGCCGCTCAGCGTAAGGCTGCCCCCGTCTCTCTCTTGGTGAGTACCGATTATTTTGTGTTTTCATTCAATAACTGTCTATGTCTGAAGGTTTTAATTTAGATGAAATTCTTGTGTCATTCATTGATTATATGAAAGGTGATTCTTGTTTATTTAGTGTTTGGTAATTCATATTTAGTTGTGTCCTTAAGGTGTTCGATAAAATTCCACAAAGAATAGTTCTGTTATTTTCATGGGGACCTGACACAAATTCCTTCCAGTATATACTTGATTGAGTGCTGGTCAGTATTTAGGCTTGCCGTTATTATTTTTATGGGTTAATTTTCTATGTATCATTCAACTCTAGTTGATTTTTCTTATTTTGTATAATTGGGCACTTATCTCTGTTGATCAAATGTGAAGGTACAAGTGGATTTGGTGATATTCCTCTCCCCGTCCAGAATGATGAAATGCACTATCTTAAGGATGCATTAAACAGTTTTACTCAATGGTCCAAGATTGGAGCTATTTTGGACAAGGTAAAATATGTACAATTCTTACTATCTACTTTTATTTTATATTTCTCATTTTTAAAATATGTACATTTATTAAAGCAGATAGGTACGAATGATCAAGGCAAAACTAAGGCTATCAAAGTAGGCAGAGGAAAAAGAATCAGCAATGATGAGAGGCCAACCTCACATGATCGACCTCTTGTCGAGGAAGATAAATGTACCTTTCTGTCATCCAACTTGAAAACACTTCACACTTGTTTGATGAAGTTACCTGAAGATCGGAGGTCCTTTGTTGTTGAAGTTCCGCAAGGAGAATTATACCATGACGGTGGGCCAATTCTAGTTAATTACAATGACATCAATCTTTTTCTAACATGTGGATGGCTCGATATCTCGATTCTGACTGTTTTCACAATGTAAGTTTGTTAAGTTGTTGTCAAGCATTTTTCTCTATTTTAATTAATTATCTAATCATTTGCAGGCACTTAAGCAAGTTGTGTTCAACAATGGAACAAAACTTTTGTGCTTTTCTGGATCCCGGACGCATTAATGAGGTCTCTCTTGATATGGCGCCCAAACAAGCAATAGATTAGATGTGTGGTGCCCTCCTTCAATCCCAAGCCCAAGGGAAGCCATTTGTCCTCGCACCACTCTTTCAAGAGTCAGTTGATTAGACTTATATATATTACTTCAACTTTTTTATATTTAATTAATCTTATTTGTTGATTATATATTAAAATTATTTAAAACTACAGTAAACACTGGATCTTCTTCTTCTTTTGTCCTTGTAAAAATAGTGTGTTTATGATGGATCCAAACCAGCCAACAGATAAAACATATTATAAGATCATGAAGTATTACAAGCAGTAAGCAATCATTCCTCGCAAGGCATCAAAAAACATTTCCAAATAATGTATGTTAGTTCTATTATACATTATTTTATCTAAGGGCATGCAGTGGCCTTGCTGTTGCACAATATCCCTCTTTAGTTCATACTTAGGTTTTCCAAGAAAATTATGGGATTTTTCTAAATTACTTGAGTTCATTTAACATTTTATAATTTTGCATGCAGTTTCTCTAACCAGGTGTTGTGCCTCTTCCGATGGATCAGCTCCATGAAATAAGAGGCATGTGGGCTAGAGTACTTCATGGATGAGCACTTCAAGTGATTAGTTGTAAATAGTTAATTCTAGTTATAGTTCTAAATACTTTGTAATTCTTACTGTTTAACTGTGTCTAGTTTAGGTATGTGGGTTATATAATGTAGGGCAGTGTTGATGGAAGTGCAATTATGATGTGATCTTGATAATTGTCTAACTCTAAATAGTATTATGTAGTGATATTTTGTTCAAATGGTGTGATTTTTGGTATTTGCATTTGTTACTAAATATTGATATTGTTAGTCATGAAAAATGGATATTAATATTAAAACTAAATTTGGGCTAAAAGAACAACCACTATTAAGGGTGTGGCTAAAAGGGTGAAATGAGTTAGAAATGAATTAGTCGTGGGTGAAGGGTGTGGCTAAAAGGGTGTAAGGGTATAGCTAAAATGGTGAAAAAAGTTAGCTGTGGGTGAAGGGTGTGGCTAAAATGGTGAAATGAAACGCTAATCAGGTTGGAGAAAGGGTGTTGCTAAAAGGTGAAATGAGTTAACTGTGAATAAATGGTGTGGCTAAAAAGGTGAAATGAAACGCTAATTCGTGGGTAATCAGATTGGAGCGCTAATCTTGTCACGGTTCGGCAACCGTGGTTGTAAACCTTCACTTTTACAAACGCCCACATTACTCACGGTAGAGAATCCGTGAGTAATTTTAATTTTTGACCGTGGTTAATTTGTTATTCTGTACTAGTGATTGTCGCCTTAGCAACAACAAGGATGCTCATGACGAATCATACAACAAAAGATGCAGGCAAACATACACTAAGGAAGAAAGAGCCACCATGCATCCTCAAAGAAACATCGAGGGGCGTGAAACAATTAACACAGGAAGTGGTGTCGCGGAACAAATAGACGACCATGGCGAATTATCGATAATAAGAAAACGGCACTTGCATAAGGACATTACAATTGAGGGACCCATTGTTAAAATTCTTACTTTCAAGTATATATTCTAGTATTTCTGTTAATTCATTTTTTTTTTTTAAATATAAGGCTCAACTGATTTGAGCCACAGTTATTTGTTTTAAAAATTTTGTTACACACCTTGTTCGTTGTTTTCAAGTTTTCATTTTTACGCATCACAACTTACCTGGCCTGTCAGTCTTTTCATGAAAATAACCACTTGCAGACTGGGAATTTTTTTCTGTAAGAAAAAATAAAATTAAAATAAGTATCTGAAAATTGAAACGGAAAAAAAATACAAAAAAGGAAGTTATGAGTAAATTATACAAATACTTAAATTATACGAATCTTTCAGGTCCAATAATTTCAATTGATGGGTTACAGATTTTAGGCCCAAAAACAAGCCTCAAATCCAAATTTAGCAGCAGCTAGATTTTTACTAGTACGGAACTACGGATTTTTGATGTGCAAACGAAATATAAAATGTATATAAATTTATAAAAACATATGTATGTTTTGACTTTATTGAATAGTAGATAATATGTTGCAATAAATAAACATAATCTGGAAGGAATATTCTCATATCTTACCAGTACGGAACTACGGATAAAAAAAATTATGTGCAAACGAAATATAAAATATATATAAATTTATAAAAACATTTGTATGTTTTGACTTTATTGAATAGTATATAACATGTTGTAATAAATAAACATAATCTGGAAGGAATATTCTCATAACTTTGTCACTAAAATCTCATCTCTCAGCTCCGTGCTGAGCACATAATTACACACTCTTTTGAAGCCCTCTTTAATTTTTGTTCCCTATCAATCATCATCCAAATTCTTAATTTGTGCAATACCTCAAAAACTTTTTTCACCTCAACCAAGATGATAAGCAGTGTAGGGATTTTGGGAAAAGATTACTATCTGGTTTAGATATTACAAGGTAGCATGTAAGTTAAGATGGTTTCATGCTTAAATGAAACGGGCTGTTAAGCCTTTTATAAAAAAAAATAAAAAATCAGAATCTTATTATAATTAGTTGGTGGAGATGGTACATTACTGAATTTCAAAGGAAAATCAATAATGTTTTATTTTTGAATTGCTGAATTGTTGAAGCAATTGCTACTGCGCTGCTAATTGGCCGTCCAACGGAATGGCAAAAGGATTTCATTGTAATAATATGATTCTCATGCATTTCTGTGCCAAACTACAGCCTACAGAGCTAAGATTGTATACTTGCCAGGAAGAAAATCACCAAGACCTACTAATCATGACCCACTAACATCAATTTATGATGTTAGATTTTTTACTATATAATTTCAACCTATCAACAAATTATTTGGCCAAGATATGTTTAAAGATACTCAAAATATAGATGTTGTAGATTCCTTTACAATTTTCCAGAAATTTTTTGTTTAGCTAAATCCAAGTCAGTTTGAGAAAGATATGACCAAAATACTAACCTTTGATAAATCTGTTCAGGTTGTGTGATTTGTTCTTTTTTTTAAATTCATCAAACTTCTTTACTTGTAACTATAATCAGAATATGAACTTAGTGAGCTAAACAAGGCACGAATGAGCACAAAAGAGTAAGTATAAAGGAACAAATATCTTTGTCACTAATCATCTCTTGCTGAGCATGAAAGGAAGGTAATTGTGCAATATTATTTCATTTATGTTCCCTATCAAAGGCTTCCTCAATAATCATCATCCAAATTCTTGATTTGTGTAATACTCAAAAGCTTTTTTCACCTCAGGCAGCAATCGATGGGCTCATTTGCTGAAGGAGTGTATACTTTCAAAACAAAGGAGGTTTCAACGTTTGCACCCCAGGGTCGAATAAATGAAGAATTGGACGAAATAAAATCCTACGAAAGAATGTATACTATCAAGTACGGTCCCTTTACCCTGGGTGACATCGAATGGGAGATCCGCCTATTACCGTACGGAGAATATTTCTTCTATTATCTCTGTTTGTTAGATGATGAAGTGGTAGTCAAGAAGTTTGGCTACATATCCTTGGTGCAGGATCACAGTAGCAATGGTGATTGGAAGATCGACATGAAAGAAGAGAAGGGTTTCGAAGTAGACCCCGTTGCCAAGGCGTTGGGTCTCTCCATGGTACTGTTAACAATCTTTAGCAAATCAGATCAAGAGAAATATTCTAAAGATGATTGCTTCTTGAATAAATTCGTATTATGGGTCATTGCCGATGATTCCAGGAAGGCGCCGGCAAATACTATGCGCCTTGGACAGCCTCATCAACCCGAGTTCATATCACCAAATCTTTCTGTGCCTTCGACAGCCTCATCAACCCTCCTGGTAACTGGTGATTTTGCAGATATTATTTTTCTTGTGAAAAAAAACACATTTGCTGCCCATAGGTGTGTGCTTGCGGCTCGTTCATCTGTTTTCCGATCAGAACTTCTCGCCCTACAAAAGGATATTAATATGAGCATGAATAGTTTATGTGTATCCGTACGGCACATTGATGGACTCACATTTAAACACTTGCTCCATTTCATTTATACCGATACCTTGCCACCTGACTTCGAGGAGGTTACCCCACCAGAGAGATACCACTGCATGTTTGTCGCAGCGCATCGTTTTAAAATTGAAGGGCTCAAGTTAATATGCGAGAAGAAGCTTACCAAGGTGGTTGCCGATGCCATGATAACCGCAATAGATCTCTCGGAGTATCATGAGTGCGGTCTGCTCAAAATTGTTCAGCATGATTGAAATAATTGCTTCAACTGTTCTGGGTACAAAAGAAGTCGACCACCTATGTCTATGTTAGCAGTAGTTGCAAGTAATAAAAGGGATTAAAGGATTTAAGAAATAGAGAATGAATATTGTATTAATCTTAAGTGTATCAATTACAATTATAATGAAGTTCATTTACAGACTATATTATAGTTTATTTCTAAACATCTCCAATTAATCATCTCCTAGCTACTATTCTTGTATTCCTAATTATTTCCCACATTATATACCCACTTATATCTCTAACAGGGATCGGAGTTTATCCAGTTTTTTGTTTTTCAAAGGTTTTGTTGTGATCTGTGTTTTTGTTAAGTTGTTAATGTTGTTTAATTGCTTGTATCATATTGGCACTTTCCTTTTTTCTCATTTTAATTATATATATATATATATATATATATATATATAGGAGTTGGCTACGGTGCTACGCGTAGCATAGATGCTTCCATGCAACGGCTCAATATTTGAGGTTTCAAAATCCTAACGGTCGATCCGAACTATTCAACATAATCTCCATATGAATATGTACTTGCAAACCAAATTTTACAATTTTTATAATTTTTTTATTATTTTTTAGATAGGTAGAAAATCACTTGATCTGAATGGTACATAATTTTCAGATTTGCTAAAGTATGTTAACTGTACCATATTAGATTGGAAATATGAATATGTATGGATTTGCTAAAGAAAGGAATGATTGCTTCTTCCAAAGAATATTTCCAAAGAAATCACTTGCTAAAGAGAAATATTATAATATATATATATATATAATCTTTGGAAATCTAATATGATCTTTATTTTTCTCAAAGAAAGGAATGGAGGTGGTTATCTTGCAAGTTCAATTCAGAATCCTATTAGTTGGTGGAGCTGTGTACATTGGTCAATTTGAAAGGAACATCAATTATGATTTTTTGTTTTTAATTGCTTGAATTTTTCTTTCGCTAATTGGTTGTGTAACAGAACGGCCGGAGAAAGGATTCCATTATAATTATGTAATTCTCATGCATTTATGTGCCAAAGTACAGAGCTATAATTGTATTCTTGCTTGGAAGAAAATCACCAAGATCTACTATATATATGCTGTTCGTAGAGAATTTTCTATACCTTGCAACTTCCATACAGGACTGGAACTTAAATGAATCAGAAAAGAATTGTAACTAATGTTGTATTTTAGTATTTATCAATAATTCAATTTGAACTCTGCTATAGCAGATATGAATCAAAACTTGAGCACACATAGGGGAGCTTGAAAAATTAAAGGGGTTTATTGTGGCTCCAAATTTACAAATATAAAATTAGGAATCGTTCAGGCCCAACTACTTTTAATTTATGTGTTACGGATCTAGGCCCAAATACAAGCAGGCCTAAGGCCTCAAATCCAAATTTAGCAGCAACTAGATTTTCACTGGTACGGTCTGTACGGAATTGATGTGGAAAGGAAATTAAAATATATAAATTTATTTAAACAGCTGTATGTTTTGACTTTATTGAATAGTAGATAACATGTTGCAATAAATAAACATAATCTGGAAGGAATATTCTCAAATCATTATCACTATATCTCATGTCTTAGCTGTATGTTTTGACTTTATTGAATAGTCTTTTCCCTATTAATTACCCCCTAAATTGAAGCCCTCTTTCATTTCTGTTCCCTATCAATCATCCTCCAAATTCTTAATTTGTGCAATACCTCAAAAGCTTTTTTTTTTTCACCTTATCCAACAATGGGTTCATTTGCTGAAGGAGTGTTTACAGTTGAAACAAAGGAGGTTTCATGGCTTGCACCGCAGGGCCCAATATTTTGATGCTAATATTTATTGAAATAATACTTAATATTTGGGATAGATGTTAATTTGCAAGGGATGAGGTATTGACAATTGCGCAATGTATTTGCTAATTTGAACCAAGATGAATTGTTCAGGTCCAATTATTTCAATTGATTGGTTACAGATTCCAGGCCCAAATATTAGCAGGCCTAAGTCCAACAATCCAAATTTTGCAACATAGATAGATACAGCAAACGACAGCCTATTGTGGGCTCCATGAGATGATGATCACTTGATCAGTACATCAATTGCAGATTTTTTTTTTTAAAAAACATTAAATAAAAAACAATATTTTACCAAACCAACTTGATTCCTTCGGTTTTTTACAGAAAGCATAAGAACCGCAATGCCATTTTGGTCCGAATTTTTTTTTTCAAGATCGGAATACCATTTTGATCCCAGGTGTTTTCACAAGTTTTACCATTATTTTTTTTATCGAAATCTACGAAATGGCTCAGACCAAAATGACATTTTGGTTCTTATATTGTGGCTTCAAATTTACAAATATAAAATTAGGAATCGTTGAGGCCCAACTATTTTAATTTATATGTTACTGATCTAGGCCCAAATACAAGCAGGCCTAAGGCCTCAAATGGGAGATCCGCCTATTACCGTTCGGAGAATATTTGTGCTATTATCTCTGTTTGTTAGATGATGCAGTGGTAGTCAAGAAGTTTGGCTACATATCCTTGGTGCAGGATCACAGTAGAAATGGTGATTGGAAGATCCACCTGAACGAAGAGAAGGGTTTCAAAGTAGACCCCTTTGCCAAGGCGTTGGGTCTCTCCATGGTACAGTTAACAATCTTTAGCAAATCAGATCAAGAGAAATATTCTAAAGATGATTGCTTCTTGAATAAATTCGTATTATGGGTCATTGCCGATGATTCCAGGAAGGCGCCGGCAAATGCTGTGTGCCTTGGACAGCCTCATCAACCCGAGTTCATATCACCAAATCTTTATGTGCCTTCGACAGCCTCATCAACCCTCCTGGTAACTGGTGATTTTGCAGATATTATTTTTCTTGTGAAAAAAGACACATTTGCTGCCCATAGGTGTGTGCTTGCGGCTCGTTCGTCTGTTTTCCGATCAGAACTTCTCGCCCTACAAAAGGATATTAATATGAGCATGAAGAGTTTATGTGTATCCGTACGGCACATTGATGGACTCACATTTAAACACTTGCTCCATTTCATTTATACCGATACCTTGCCGCCTGACTTCGAGGAGGTTACCCCACCAGAGAGATACCACCGCATGTTTGTCGCAGCGCATTGTTTTAAAATTGAAGGGCTCAAGTTAATATGCGAGAAGAAGCTTACCAAGGTGGTTGCCGACTCCATGATAACTGCAATAGATCTCTCGGAGTATCAAGAGTGCGGTCTGCTCAAAATTGTTCAGTAGTTGCAAGTAATAAAAGGGATTGAAGGATTTAAGAAATAGAGAATGAATATTGTATTAATCTTGTGTATCAATTACAATTACAATGAAGTTCATTTACAGACTATACTATGGTTTATTTCTAAACATCTCCTACCTACCACTCTTGTATTCCTAATTATTTCCCACATTATATACCCACTGATATCTCTAACAGGGATAGGAGTTTATCCAGCTTTTTGTTTTTCTAAGGTTTTGTTGTGATCTGTGTTTTTGTTAAGTTGTTCATGTTGTTTAATTGCTTGTATCATATTGGCATTTTCCTTTTTTCTTATTTTAATTATATAAATATATATATATATATTCTTTGGAAATCTAATATGATCTTTATTTCTTCTCAAAGAAAGGAATGGAGGTGGTGATCTTGCAAGTTTAATTCAGAATCCTATTAGTTGGTGGAGTTGTGTAAATTGGTCAATTTGAAACAGGAGCATCAATTTTTTTTTTTTTTTAATTTCTTGAATTTTTCATGCGCTAATTGGTTGTGTAACAGAACAGAGAAAGGATTCCATTATAATCATATAATTCTCATGCATTTATGTGCCAAAGTACAGAGTTATAATTGTATTCTTGCTTGGAAGAAAATCACCAAAATCTACTATATATATTCATGACCCGCTTCATAGAGAAATTTTTATACCTTGCAACTTCCATACAGGACTGGAACTTAAATGAACCAGAAAAGAATTGAGGCTAATTAATGGGGTATTTTAGTATTTATCAATAATTCAATTTGAACTCTGCTATAGCAGATATGAATCAAAGCTTGAGCACACATAGGGGAGCTTCAAAAATGAAAGGGGTTTATTGAGGCTCCAAATTTACAAATATAAAATTAGGAATCGTTCAGGCCCAACTATTTTTAATTTATGTGTTACGTATCTAGGCCCAAATACAAGCAGGCCTAAGGCCTCAAATCCTAATTTGGCAGCAACTAGATTTTCATTAGTAAGGTCCGTACGGAATTGATGTGCAAAAGAAAAGAAATTTTTTATAAATTTATTCAAACATCTGTATGTTTGACTTTATTGAATAGTAGATAACATGTTGCAATTAATAAACATAATTTGGAAGGAATATTCTCAAATCATTGTAACGATATCTCATGTCTTAGCTGCGTGCTGAGCACACAGAGAAATAGTCTTTTCCCTGTTAATTACCCCCTAAATTGAATCGCTCTTTCATTTCTGTTCGCTATCAATCATCCTCCAAATTCTTAATTTGTGCAATACCTCAATGGCTTTTTTTTTTCACCTCATCCAACAATGGGTTCATTTGCTGAAGGAATGTTTACAGTTGAAACAAAGGAGGTTTCACGGCTTGCACTGCAGGGCCGAATAAACGAAGAATTATTGAAAAAAAAAAATCCTTCAAAAGAATGTATAATACCAAGTATGGTCCCTTTACCATAGGCGATATCGAATGGGAGATCCGCCTATACCCAGTTGGAAAATTCTTGTGGTATTGTCTCTGTTTGTTAGATGATACAGTGGTAGTCAAGAAATATGGCTACATGTCCTCGGTGCAGGATTACAGTAGCGAAGCCGAATGGAAGATAGACACTTTTATAAAAATAAATGAAGAGATGGATTTCAAAGCAACCCCTCTTGGCGAGGGATTGGGTCTCCCCATGGTGCTGTTAACGTACTTTACCAAAGAAGATCAAGAGAAGTATTCTAATGATGATTGCTTCGTGCATAAATTCTTTTTATGGGTCAATTTTGATGGGTCCAAGAAAGCACGGGCAAAATCTATGCGCCTGCGACCATAGTGCAAAAAATCGGCCGATTCAACTCGGAATCGGATGGGACCGGGCCGATTTTTGCCCAATTCTTGGATTTGTGCGATTTTTTTCAAAAAAATCGGATGAACAGTGACGGAATCGGCCGATTTTCCGATTTTCCGGCAGAGTTACACCGATTCAAGCCGATTTAAAGTAAATTGAGCCGATTTAAAGAAAAAATATTTTCAATCTCACTAACCTGTGCCGATTCAAGGCGGAGGAGAAAGAGGAAATAGGGTCTATGCGATTCTCGGGTCTGTGCAGCAAAAGTATATTGTTTTAGTACTTTAATCGGGTCAATTTTGAATTTTTGCAATGTCGGTCGAAGAATTTGGGGGTGTGGCGAAAGGATTTGGGGGAGTCGCAGATGCAGGAAGAAGAAGAAAGAGTATAAAATATTGAATAGACTAGGTGTATGTGTGACGTACTACTTTGTTTTGGAAATATTAATGGTTTATTGTGGACCATGTACAAGCAGATTGTTAAATAGAAAACAACTATTCTGAACGCATATTCAGCGCTAACATATATAGTATGCTAACATAGTATTTGTTTTATTAATACCAAAATTAATGAAAATATTTAATGCCGCATTTAATGTTGATTATGCTATCTAAGGAAACATTTTATGTAATGGTACAAATTTGGACAAACTCCTTTAATTTTGTAAAGATCACAATTAAGGATAGGGAAGTTTTGTTACTGTTATCCGTTTATACAAAATTAACCAAAATCATTTTATATATTGATAATATTTACTATTTTTGTATTACAATATAAAATACTTCAACAAATTTACATATTATTTAAATTATAAGAACAGATTGAATTACTGTGTATAATCATACTATATGAAATTAATTATCTGCAAAAATATTATTAATTAATTTTATTATAAATGCTAATATATTTTATTGTATTATATTATAATAGTGTATTATTTTAGTGAAATTTTGTTTTCACATTATTTTATGACAAATTATTATTTTTATTAATTTTCTGATTTTTTTTTAGTACAAAATAAGCTTCTGTCAAAAATATCCGAGTTTCCGATCCGATTCAGCTGATTCCAACCGATTTTTCCGATTCCAATTCTATGGTCAAGTAACCGATTCCGATTTCGATTCCGATTTTCAGAACCATGCCTGCGACGGCCACAACAACCCCAGGTAATATCAACAAAACCTTCTGAGCCTTCAGCACTTGAGCAGCCGGATGAAGAAGAAATGCTAATATCACCTCCTTTAGACCTAATTAGTACACTCCTAGAAACCGGGGATTTTGCAGATATTATTTTTGTTGTAAAAAAGCACACATTCGCTGCCCATAGGTGCGTGCTTGCGGCTCGTTTCTCTGTGTTCCGATCAGAACTTCTCGCTCTACAAGACAATATCAATACGAGCATGAAGAGTTTATGTGTATCCATACAGCATATGGATGGACTCACATTTAAGCACTTGCTCCATTTCATTTATACAGATTGGATTGGGTTGGGTTGATATAGGGTATTAATGGTCGGGCGGGTACGGGTACCCCGGATATACCCGGGACGGGTACGGGTACGTCTCGGGTACGGGTAGGACGGGTACAAGGATATTCGGGTACGGGTATGGTCGGGTATATTTTTGAAAAACCATACCCTACCCGTCCTATACCCGTACCCGTGTACCCTTGACGGATAGGGCGGGTACTGGTACGGGTATTTTTTTTTTTTTTTTTTTTGCAGTTTTTTTTCTGGTTTTTTTGTTTTTGTTTTTTTGTTGGTTTTTTTCTGGTTTTTTTCTGGTTTTTTCTGGTTTTTTTCTGATTTTTTTGGGGGGAAAAAAATACAAATTTTGAATTTTGAAATGGCATGACCAGTGGTCGGGTATACGGGTACGGGTAGTCGGGTACGGGTTTAGTCGGGTACGGATATAGTCGGGTAGGGTATGGTCGGATATTGATCAAAAAAACCGGGTCCGGTCCGGTTTTTGTCCTTATCCGCGTACCCGAGTACCCGACCCATACCCAGGCTCGGGCACGGGCGGGTAGGGTAGGGTATACCCGTTAAGGGTATTGTTAATACTCTAGGTTGATATGAGACAGCTGGTTAATGGACCCCCCCACCCCTTGCTTTTGTTAGGGAGAGAGAGAATGGAAAAAGAGGCCCAGCCCAGTTGGAAAATAAATGTGACGTACGTGATAGCTAGAGTTCTTTGAGAGTTAATTAATTGTGTACCGGTAAGAGTAAGATAAGAGAAATGTTGAGTTTGAAGTCATGCTGTCGGATGAGATGAGGGTTGGAATCGGTGCGAGTAAAGCTAACGAACGGATCCGATCCCAACTGAAAGTTTTAGTTACTTTAGAGTATGGGACTAAAATTTTCTTCAAAATTCACGCGGAACTGAATTTTGAGTTACTTTATTTAGTTTTATATTTTAATTAATTAATGAAATTTTGCTCTCTGTCTCTCTCTTCTCACAGTGCAAATATTGGTGCAATTAATTGACAATCATACTGATCAGGTGATTAATGTTTTTTATCAATAAAAAAAATTACTATTACTTCACATTTTTTATAAATAATTAACTTGTGTATATTAATTGTTGCATTGCATGCGTTGGGTACTTTCAATCTGATCAGGTACGTATAGTATTGAATTAATTAATTAATATTTATGCGACATATATAATTAAAAAACCAGGATTGAACATTGAGGACTAAACTAAACTAATTGGGTTTAATTACCAGTGGCCGTCTACTATATATTTATCCAATTACTTACTGTATCCAAATTATTTTAGACTTCAGATAAATAAACGGGTTGGCTTCATATACACGTGCATTATATATAATGTACTTTTGAACAGCCGGCTAGATAAGTTTAATAACATTGAATATTCAAGATGAATTCCATATATATATAGCTTATGAACTTCAATTATACTGCATGTCTGTGTTTTACACAACATCAATACTCGTGTCATGATCAATTATCATTTGTTGATCTGAATTAATTTAAAATGTTAAGCATCTTGATTAACTCGAACTTAACGAATTTACAGGGGCAGGGTTTCTGACATGTCTCTCAGTTTTAAAGGTTTTGGATTGGTTTTCATTGCAGCTTTAGCAGGGTAAGTATGAACTGACTTGCAATTCAATATTAAGCTGACTATTTATTATATTGATTTATATTTAAATTTTTACTTTTCCAATGTCTTATATAAATACTCAACAGTGCCACAATGAATCAGTCATTGTATTATCAGGTGGTACATTAATTTGGGTTCTCCATCAATGGCAGCAGCTATATATGGCCAACCTAATTCCAGCAATTACTTTTGTAATGGCTGCTTCTGTTGGGTATGTTTTATACTCTAAAAATTTTTAACTTATTTTATATGTGAAATTAAGAGACAATGAAATTATTTGAATTCGTCATTTCGCATTTTACAGATTAGAGACAGTGCAATTAAGAAGTTTAAGAAGTTGGGCTAAGATACTTGGCACCATGATTTGTGTAGGAGGAGCAATGACAATGGCCTTCTTTAAAGGACCAAATCTTCTAAACATGTCTTTCCAAAATTTAATGGTGGATCTTCACATGAATATCGACAAATGGGTTATCGGTGGCCTCTGTCTCATGGGATCAAGAAGTTTCTGGTCTTTATGGCTTATATTACAGGTACATTTTGTTAAAGGTTACAACAATATTGATTTGTGAATATAAAGAATAAATTAAAAGAAAGTTTTGTGTACTCCTATTACTAAATTCCAGATCTTGTTTAAAAGATTTTTTAAACTAGCCAGATCTTGTTATATTTCACATGCATATATACTAGATATATATTGTTGCAAATAATTTCTTTACTCGTAAGATTGGTTCCAATGAAATATGATAATTTTGTTCTTTCCCTTTCTTTGTAGGTTCCCATTTATAAATTGTACTCCGACCCGTTATCGCTCTCGGCATGGACATGCATAATGTCAGCCCAACAAGAAGCCGCCGCAACATTTTACATGCATCCTGGTGATTTGAGCATTTGGTGCTTCACTTCTCTGAGTGACCTCTTTGCTTGCATATATGCTGTACCTAACTAACCCTTTTGCTTTCTTTTCAGATCTATTAGTTATTTAAGGGGGACATATATAGATATAATTAAGGGAAAATTGGTTATTTGCCACTCCAAAATCTTCAAATTATAAAAATGTCATCCCAAAATTTGAAATTGTAAAAATGCCACTCCAAATAATTAATGACTAAAATACCCCCTTCTCCTCCTCTTCTTTCTCCTGCCTCCTCTTCTTCTCCTGTTCCGACCTTCTCTTCCTCACGTGAAAACCTAAAGAGAGAGAGAGAGAGAGAGAGCGGCGGCGGCACCATCTCCCAGACCAGACGTGACTGACCAGCGCAACCATCTCCCCGATCTCTTCTCCAGTGATAGCGGCAGAGGTGATTGACCAGTGACAAACTCCTCTCTCAGCCACCTTGTTACTGGTTTAAGCTCTCTCCTAATTAATTTAAATACCAACTTTTCTTCAAATCTTATACGGACTATGTTGTCGCTACTTAGTTTCATAATTTGAATGACCAACTTTACAAACATTTCTCTTCTATCAAAGTTTTCAACAATCTGAGTTGCTCTTGAACTGCCAAGTGCTATTATTTAGGCAAAAATCATTATACAAAATTGAAAGTACAAAGGAATACAAAGGAGTACAAAAAATTATGTGCACGGAGAAATTGAATTGAGTAAGCAATTAGTATGGTTTGCCTTCTAAACTCAAATTTCTCGTGTTATTTTCAATCTGCAGAATTTTAGAAAAAATCAAGGCTTATGGTGGAGCCAATGGCACTTGCAGCCAACTAACAGAGTCAAGCCATAATCGGAATTTGGACATAGTTTGAGTTCAGTTGAAAACTTGGAGTACTACTATCAAGAGAAAATAATAAAATTGAGTTTTATTGGAATTATTACTAGTTTTTAGGAATTATGAATACTCAAAGTAGCCAGATGATGTTTTCGACTGGATATTTATTAACATTCCAGTTGGAAACCTATTTGCTTGTTTTGACAATCTTTTTTCTTATTTTGACATTTTTCTTCTTTTCTCCATTTTCAGGATTTCTTTGGATCTGCTGTGACCTTCTATCCGCAATCGTGGTGCATATTGGTCAGAGGGCCTCTGTATTGTGCTATGTTTAACCCGCTCTCGACTATAATTACAACGGTTCTTTCTTCTATTATTCTTCATGAAGAGCTCCACATTGGAAGGTAATTGTGTTCAAAATCATTCACAAAATTCATAGTCAGGATAGTTTTACCATTATAAATCCTCAGTGAGAAACTTGATTGCCACCATAAATAAACAGTAAATCAATGAAAAATCTATAAATAATGAGAAAAAAAAAGGACTTGGAATGACAAAGGTTGACTCGCAGGCGACCAACACTTATACCGGTTATTACAATATATTACCAATATATATCTACTATTAGTATTATAACTTCTTATTACATTTTTTTGCTTCTAAGAGTTGACACAAATTGTTTCTGCTAATTTCTTCTCCAGCTTTGTTGGTGCTACTGCCATTATTGGAGGACTGTATGTAGTGTTATGGGGTAAAGCAGAGGATTTGAGGAGAATGAAAGAACAGAGAATTATAGATTATAAAAAGAGAATTATAGATTATAAAAAGATTTCCACCTCAATAGAAACTGAATCTCAAAATTGTGAAACTGATATTGAACAACCCCTTCTGACAAACAAGTCAGAATTGGAAAAATAGAAGATTATTGTGTCAATTTTTTGTCAGTATTTATGATATATATATATATATATATAGAGTACGGCTAACGCGCTTCCTCTAGCATATGGGCCGAAATGCTTCCGGTGGAAATTTAAAATTTCAAAATCCAAAAAGTCGATCTGAACCGTTCATCTTCTTCTCCATATTAATATCTGCTTGGAGACCAAATTTTACATTTTTCTGAAATTTTTTACTATTTATTAAGCCACTTTGAAAATCGCTGATCCAATGGTTTTACAGTTTTGTTAAGCCACCGTTGGATCAGCGATTTTCATAGTGGCTTAATAAATAGTAAAAAATTTCAGAAAAATGTAAAATTTGGTCTCCAAGCAGATATTAATATGGAGAAGGAGATGAACGGTTCAGATCGACTTTTTGGATTTTGAAATTTCAAATTTCCACCGGAAGCATTTCGGCCCATATGCTAGAGGAAGCGCGTTAGCCGTACTCTATATATATATATATATATATATATATATATATATATATATATTATCAAGACCATGTCTTTCAATGAAAATATTAATTTTGGCCATTTTATTTTTCAATTGGGAAGATTTTGTTTAGTTCATGGATATACATAACATAACTACAGTATGACTACCAAAATTAACTAATTAATCTCTCAACAAAATTGAACACACAAATCATTCAAATCTGTATAAAAATTTTCTGTAATCTATATTCTGGTTTAAAAATAACGCTATAAATTAAACAAAAATAAAATGCCAGCCCAATTAGACTGCTTGGCCCAATTGGGCTTTCCATCAAACAACTAATTGATCCACTGGAAAGTTTTTTTGGTTTAAAAAAAGAAATTAAAATTATTTTCTGAGAATTCAAGTTGAAAAAAAAAATAATATATTGAGTAAATTATACAAATATTTGTTAAAGTATATCTTGTTTTGTATTTGGTACGAAATGAATTCTACTGCTAAGACAGTTGAAAAATAACATGAAAATCCATTTTTGAATCTAGGTCATGATAATGTCTAATATAAGGATGTATGAATTTTCAATTAATTAACAATGAAAGATATGTTGATGCTCATATTTATTAAAATGATACTTAATATTTGAGATTGATGTTAATTTGCAGGGGATAAGGTATCGACAATTGGGCAATGTATTTGCTAATTTGAACCAAGATGAATTGTTCAGGTGCAATAATTTCAATTGATGGGTTACAGATTCCAGGCCCCAAATATTAGCAGGCCTAAGTCCAACAATCCAAATTTTATTGTGGGTTCCATGAGATGATCAGTACATTGCATGCACACTATATTATTGCCTATATTTTACATTTTTTGAATTTTTTTTATTATTCATTAAGTATTTAACAAAATCGCTATATTCAGACCATTGAATTTTTGTACCCATCTTAATAAATAGTAAAAAAATTTAGAAAAATGTAAAATTTGATCTGCAAGCACATTTTAACATATCCATCATGTTGAACGATTTGGATTTTGAAAACATAGAGTGTAATCCGGTGTTATCAAAAAAGAGTGTAATTGGATCCCTCCTCATATAAAAAATGTACAATGTACACCTTAAATACCGAGTTGTTACTCTCTCTCTCTCTCTCTCCCTCTCCCTCTCTAATTGTAAACACAGCAATGAGTGGGTTTAGCTTAGAGGAACAGAAACCATTGATGGCTATGGTGGCAACGCAGTGCATATATGCAGTATTGAATCTGGTGTCGAAAGCGACATTGAACCGCGGTTACAGCACGATGGTTTTTGTGGTGTACAGACAAAGCATTGCTACTCTTTTTATAATCCCTTTCACACTCCTTGCAAAGCAGTACGTACTGTATATAGTATATAGTTTCTCTTTAACCACCTTTTAGATAGCACTGACACAACAATTTCATACAAAGAGAAATAACTTTAAGTAAAATTAGGAGATCTTTAATCAGCATTTTTAACTTAAAGTCCCAAAATGCCCATCGACTAAATATTTTCAATTCATACTATAAAGTGTGAACAGATCAGACATTATTCAAACCAACCTAAATTAATATTGATGGATTGATCATGCTGCTATTTCCAAAGTTAACAAAAGAGTTGATAGAGGGTAAATTGCTAGATATTTCCAAAATTTAGTAGCTATATATATACATAGTCATTATCAATTATCATGTATATATCTGAATTAATTTTAAAAGTTTAAGCATCTCAGTTAACTTGGAACCTTTCAAATTTACAGGGACAGGCTTTCTGACATGTCTCTCAATTTTAAAGGCTTTGGATTGGTTTTCCTTGCATCTTTAACTGGGTATGTATGAAATTACTTAAAATTCAATTAAGCTGTATTTTTTTTTTTTTTTGAATGTTAAGCTGGAAATTTGTTATATTTATTTATATTAATTTTTTTACTTTTCCAATGTCTTATATTATATAGAAATACTCAACAGTGTAACCATGAATCAGTCATTGTATTATGAGGGGGTACATTTGGGGTCTCCATCAATGGCTGCAGCTATATATGGCCAACCTAATTCCAGCAATTACTTTTGTAATGGCTGCTTCTATTGGGTATGTATTATACTCTTTTAAACTTTTAATCTTAGTTAATATGTGACTCGATCAAAAATATTGTGTAGGATATAAAGTGAACAATTTTTTATATCCATCATTTTACAATTTACAGATTAGAGACAGTGAAATTAACAAGTTTAAGAAGCTGGGCTAAGATACTTGGCACCATCATTTGTGTAGGAGGAGCAATGACAATGGCCTTATTTAAAGGACCAAAGCTTCTAAACATGTCTATCCAAAATTTAATGGCAAATCTTCACACGAATATTGACAAATGGGTTATTGGTGGCCTCTTTCTCATGGGAGCAAGCAGTTTCTGGTCTTTTATGGCTTATATTACAGGTAACTTTAGTTAAAGGTAAAATAATACCAAATTGTGAATAAAAAGAATAAATTAAAAGAGAGTTTTTTGTACTCTGTGTTACTAAATTCCAGATCTTGATTAAAAGATTATTTAAAGTTTTAAACTAGCCAAATCTTGTTATGTTTCACTTGCATATATATATATACACACACACTTGATTGTTGCAAATAACTTCTTCGTTATAAAGTAGTCGTGATGAAATATGACAATATTGGTGTTTCCATTTGTTTGTAGGTCTCATTTGCAAATCGTACTCTGACCCGTTATCAATCTCGGCATGGACATGCTTGATGTCAGCCCTAAAAGCAGCTGCCGCAACATTTTACGTTCATCCAGATTTGAGAATTTGGCGCTTCACTTCTTTGAGTGACCTCTTTGCTTGCATATATGCAGTACCTAACTTGACTCCTTTGCTTCTTTTAAGATCTCTTAGCTATTTATGAGGAACATATATTGATACAGTTGATTAATTTTATGGTTTACAGGGTTTCTTTGGCTCTGCTGTGACCCTTTCTATCTGCAATCGTGGTGCATATCAGTTAGAGGGCCTTTGTATTCTGCCATGTTTAGCCCGCTCTCGACTATAATTACTACAGTTCTTTCTTCAATTATACTTCATGAAGAGTTCCACATTGGAAGGTAATTGTGTTCAAAATCATTCACAAAATTCATAGTCAGGATAGTTTTACCATTATAAATCCTCATGGAGGAACTTGAATAAAACCATAAATATAAGTAAATCAATGACATATTAATAAATAATAAAGAAAACAAAATAGAATTGGAACGGCAAAGGTTTACTATTAGTAGTGTAGATTCTAATAACTCTATTTCTTTTTTATTATTCTAAAAGTTGACACAAATTATTTTTGCTAATTTCTTATCCAGCTTTGTTGGTGCTACTGCAATTATAGGGGGGCTGTATGTTGTGTTATGGGGTAAAGCTGACGATTTGAAGAGAATGGAATAACAAGGAAATTTAGATTTTAAAAATATTTCCATCTCAATAGACACTGAATCTCAAAATTGTGAAACTGATATCCAGCAACCCCTCCTGACAAACAAGTCAGAGTTGGAATGAAAGATTAATGTGTCAATTTTTTGCTAGTATTGACTTGCGATGAGAGACCAAGAGAGACGAGGTGATTCAGAGGCGATTAGGAGAGCACAGCCGGAGAACAACCAACACAGGCCACCCACCTCAATCCAAACCATTCTAGAGAGATTACAGAAACCACCGACGGAGATCTTCACAGCTTTGGGAGAAGACCAAATTGGAAACATGAATGAGGAGAACAAGAGAAATCACTTGATGGACCAGAAGGCTTCTGAAGAGCCACAAGACAACACTGTTCAATTGGCAGAGAATATCTTACCCTTTGTACGAATTGAAGGAATCAAATACAGTAGACTACTTCTAATTGGAGAGCACTCGGTTCTCCAAGTCATAGAAGAAGACAACAGTAGTAGTAATGGGCAAAATTATTGGATTCCTAGCATTAATTCAACAGGAGGAGAAGCCAATCAATCACAACAATTGTCTCCTAATACCAATTGCACAACCTATCTTTCTAATTTGCATTGCTTGGACTTTTGCTCATGGACCTTCTGAGGTGATAATGGCCACAACCTATCTTTCTCATCATCTCCTCCATCTACCCTCAACTATAACCCATGAGCCATCCCTTATCTTTTCTCATACGTTCCCTGCTCCCAAGGTACACCCGAATCAAAAGTTATTTATTTAACCATTGCACAATGATTATTTGTTTAGACGGATTTATTAAATAATAAAATTAGTAGTAAATAGTTAGTTAATTAGTTAATTACATCATATGTTAACGCTTCTTCTGTTATTCATGTTTATATCTATTGAATGTATCTTTACTTCACTATCCTCTTAATATTATTATACTTTTTAAATAATATCAAACATTATGTTCAGTTTTGTTTCAAAGTTTATAAATATCTATCTTAGTTCGCATTTATTTTATCTTTATACTTTACCGTTATTCATTGACTTTTAATTATCTGTTGAAGTAACTATATCAATTTTTTTACTAAGTACTCTAATTAGTTTTAACACTGAGGATATATAAATAAAGGAGGCTGATAATTAACCCCGCACCTCCCACCCCGCAATTAATACCGCACAAAATGCCAAAAAACTCCAGCTGTCATTTTTTTTTCATAAGGTATTAATACTTACGTACAGAAGTATTTATCTCTAAGAACGAAATTATTTATCTCTAAGCACGAAGGTATTTAGGGGACCATGCAAGTTTTTTTCATGGAGGGTGGGGGGAATCTCAAATCACATGGGGGACCATGCACGTTTTTAGAGGTGGGTTTTTTTTATCTCATTTCAATCTCGTCCACATTTCTCACAATCTATGAGGAATTTTGCGAATCTAAAACCACGAACGTTTTCTACGTAATTTTCTCTTTCAAATGAGATCCATGATGACATACTTCCGAGCAAGTCGTTACAGAAGTATTTATCCCTCATTATGCAAGTATTTATATCTATACTTGAAAGTATTTTTTTGCATATAATACTTATAATACTTGATATTAATACTTTCATATGTCAGTATAAATACTTATAATACATGATATTAATACTTTCATATGTCAGTATAAATACTTATAATACTTGATATTAATACTTTCATATATCAGTATAAATACTTATAATAATTGATAGTAATATTTTCATATGTCTGTATAGGTATAAATACTTGCACGATGAGGGATAAATAATTCTGTAACGACTTCTCCGAAAGTATGTCATCATGGATCTCATTTGAAAGAAAAAATTACGTAGAAAACGTTCGTAGTTTTAGATTCGCAAAATTTCTCAAAGATCGTGAGAAATGTGAACGAGATTGAAATGAGATAAAACTAATTTGGAGAGAGATAGAGTGGGGGGATGGTGGGGGGATGGAATGGGGGGGAGTAATATAATTGTTCATAAATAAAATGTCAATTACTAAATAGCTATATTTTAAAGAACTTGGTTAAATAAAGTTATGATGCATATTAGATATATAGTGTTTCTTTCGTAGACGTTGCAAACAACCTTTGATTTTGTTTTTGGTTCTTGTTTAAAGAAAATAAATTAGATTACAGTGTCTCTTTATATATGTTCAAGTCTTTGTTTGTTCTTTTTTTTTTTATCTCTGATTCTTAAATGGATTTCAAGTAGGTTGTAACCGACAAAAATGTATTAAGTATTATAGATAAGTGTTATCGAGCGATGTTAACTAGAGTCATGTTAACGTAATTTAGGTTCAAATCCCGAAGTGTTGAAGAGTGAAAGAATGAATAAGAAATTACTACAATAACAGGTGCGGGTTCCTAGACTTTATAAAACTATTTTACTTTCCTATTGTTCATTCAACTGTTTATTATTATTGCATTAGTTGGATTTATGCATGTTGTTTTCGAACCATGAATTTTGAGTAGACATAAATAATTTACATGAAATGATAGGATGCATTATTGACCAATGGACTTGCATGAATAGGATGTGTTGCGCATGGCATGAACTGTGTGATTGAATAAATATATTTTGAAAATGAACGAATATGGTAATTGAATAGGGGCCAATATGCTTGCATATTGGGATGTATACATTGGGTCTAGTTTCGACTGGACCCCTCGTTAAAGTGACTGTAGGCGAAAGCGGTCCTGTCACGGATGTGATTGTAGGCGAAAGCGGTCATATCACGCCAAGACCTAGTGACATATGAATTCACCGTCTAGTGAGGCAAACGGAACAAGATTAACATATTTTTCTTTAAGTAATTGAAAGTAGTAAGAAATAATATGATATGCATTGCATTAGGATAAACATATGCATTTTATTGTTCTTATCATATTTGTGAATATAAGTAAATGTTTTATAAGCTTCGGGCTGGAACTGAATCCCGCACTGAGAGAAGGTTCGATCTCTCACCCGTTCCACTTTTACGTGGGTTCCAGGTAACGAAGAGGAAGGATTCGAGCAAAGACAAGAGTAAGACTAAGCGGGAAGATATAAGAATTGATAAAGTGCCACATGTTGTTTGTTTTGTTTTTCATGATTCAATAATTGATACATTGAGTCGGCATGGCAGTGTTTGTGTTACTAGCTATATCGGCCGTGAATGTTTGTTTAACTCTTTTGCTTTTGAAATAAATGTGGCTTTATTCATATTGTTATTGATAATGTATGTGATGTGCACACGCATTATGTAGAAATACGTGGCGGGTTGTCCCGAGGTGTGACAAGAGATCATTCTGGAGCAGAGAAGCATTCCTAGGGTTTTGGATTGGCAGCTATTGCTTGGAGGCGAAGAAGTTGAGAAGCAAAAGACGCGAGTTTTGTTGTGGATCTTCTTCTTCTTTGGGTTTTATCATGACTTTTCTTTATCTCATCTGTTTTATTTGCTTTAGAACTATGCTTGAGTAGATTTCTTAGTTTCTAGGGTTAAAATGTAATCGAATGTTTTGTTTTGCATTTTGGATATTGGAATTTTTGTGTTGAAATTTGTGTTTTCTTCATTGTGTTTGATTTTAATTGCTTAGCAGAAATTGTTTGATTATTATTGGTTTGCCAATAGATGAATGGCCACATCTGTAGCGCATTACAACCCTTATAATTGCCAATAGATGAATGGCCACCTACTGCCTTAGTTAGAATGTCAGCAGCTTGCTCGCTCGATTTTACAAATGGCAATGTGATCACCTTAGAATCTAGTTTCTCCTTGAGAAAATGTCGATCAATCTCGATATGCTTGGTACGATCGTGTTGTACTGGATTATGAGAAATATGAATGGCAGCTTTATTGTCACAGAATAGTCTCATTTCTTTTCTGTTTTCGAGTTCAAGTTCTGTTAAGACCTTTTTTATCCATATCAATTCACAAACTCCCTTGACCATTCCTCGGAACTCTACTTCTGCACTTGACAAAGCAACTACATTTTTCTTTTTACTCCTCCAAGTCACTAAATTACCTCCAACAAAGGTAAAGTATCCCGCAGTTGACCTCCGGTCCAAGACATTACCAGCCCAGTCTGCATCAGTGAAGCCATCAACATCTAGGTGCCCATGTTTCAAGAAGGTTATTCCCTTGCCTGGAGTTCCCTTGAGGTATCTCAGTATTCTTAAGACCGCATCCATATGCTCATCACTTGGCGCATGCATAAATTGGCTCACCACTCCTACTGCATACGCTATATCAGGACGAGTATGAGATAAATATATAAGCTTCCCAACTAGTCTCTGATATCTCTCCTTGTCTACTGGATTTTGGTCAGATTTTATTTCCAACTTCAAGTTTTGCACCATTGGAGTCTCGGCAGGTTTACACTCTAGCATCCCTACCTCACTCAACAAGTCCAAGATATACTTCCTTTGAGAGAGAAATATACATTTCTTGCTTCTGGAGACCTCAACACCCAAGAAGTATTTTAGCCCTCCTAAGTCTTTCATCTCAAATTCTTTTGAGAGCTGCAGTTTCAGCTCCTTCATCCCTTCTTCATCATTGTCAGTAATGATCATGTCATCGACATAAATTATCAACACTACAATCTTACTCCCTTTTCTCTTGAAGAATCTGCCTGCACATAGCCATAGTTCTTCATCGCGCTTCTGAATCGTCCAAACCACGCTCTAGGTGATTGCTTCAAGCCAAGCGCCTTATTGAGTTTACACACCTTCTTCTCCCCTTCTTTATGGCAGAAACCAGGAGGAATGTCCATGTAAATTTCTTCCTCCAAATGTCCGTGCAGGAATGCATTCTTCACATCAAATTGGTGCAATGGCCACTCGAGATTAGCTGCAATTGACAAAATAACTCGAATTGTGTTAAGTTTAGCCATGGGAGAAAAAGTCTCTTGAAAGTCAATGCCGTAAGTTTGGGTGTAACATTTTGCAACCAAGCGTGCCTTGTACCTTTCAATCTCCCCTGCTGCATTATATTTAATGGAGTAGACCCATCTACACCCAACAGGTTCTTTTCCACTCGGTAAATTAACAAGTTCCCAAGTGTTATTTTTCTCAAGGGCTTCCATCTCCACATTCATTGCGTCAACCCAGTTTTTATTTTCACAGGCATCTTCAAGTTTTTCTGGTATGGCAACTGAGGACAACTGGTTTGAAAAGGTCTTAAGCAATTTGGGTAAATGTTCGGTTTTCACAAAATTCACAATTGGGTACTTCACAGCACGGCTTGTCCCATCTTCTGGGATATACTGCTTTGGTGGTCTACCTCGATTTATTCTAGGTGGAAAATTATACCTAAGTTCAGGAATACTTACCTCTGGAGACCTTGGCTTGAGTGGTGATTGTATTACTTCTTCATCTTCACTTTCCCTATCTATCCAGAATTTCATACTGGATGATGATTCTTCATTACTTCCAAGTCTGTGGCCTTGTAACAGACTCGGTTCTATTTCAGCCGAACTTGGGTCCGTTCCAGCCTGCACTTGGCTACCGCTTGTTTGTTCTAGCACACGATCAGATTCGGTTCTGTCTGAACCGCTGACATCAGCCCCAGCAAGGGTATGTCGGTCTTCAGTAGAATTCGAACTACCGACTGCAGTCTGAACTGGTCCTGGTTCTAGGTTAAGTACTGGTTCTAGATTAACTTGATCAGGTATTTGAAACAAAGAGGGACTCAAGAAACTAGACTCAGTTGGTACACTAGAATTTGGTTCTCCATTACTCTCCCCCTGAACCAAATTCTGGTTCATGAAGTAGAACTCATTTTCAAGAAAAAACACATCCATAGTAATATAGAACTGCCTCTTTGTAGGATTATAACACTTATACCCCTTTTGACTCGTACAAAATCCAAAAAATACACACTTCTCAGCAAACGGTTCTAATTTCGATCGTCCCGTCTTTTGCATGTGAATATAGACACTACATCCAAAAATCCTTGGTTCAAGGTTGAGAATAGATGGGATAGACACTTGGGTTGACAATTTTTGGAGTGGTGTTTGGAAATCATTAGATTTGGTTGGGATTCGATTCATAAGATATACAGCAAAGGTGACTGCATTATCCCAAAAAATGTCGGGCACTTTACTCTCAAATAACAAGGCTCGGGTGATTTCAAGAATTTGTCTGTTTTTGCGCTCAGCTACTCCATTTTGCTGTGGAGTGCCAACACAGGAAGTTTGGTGTAAAACCCCATTTTCCCTAAAGAAGGTTTGAATGCTGTGATTAATAAATTTTGTCCCGTTATCACTTCTGAACATTCTGATGCCTATACCAAATTGGGTTTTGACCATTTTGTAAAAATCCACAATAATTTGAGATACCTCATTTTTTCCTTTTAACAAATACAGCCAGGTCATACGAGAAAAATTATCAGTAAATAATACATACCACCGACAACCTGATTTTGACATGAGTGGTGATAGACCCCAAACATCAGTATGAACAATATCAAACACAGATGAACTTTTATTCAAACTATCTGGGTAATTATTTCTATGGCTTTTTGCCTTAACACATGTTTCACAAATAAATTCTTCATTATTGAATCCCACAAATAGATGGGGTAAAAGTTTTCTCATATATCCGAACGTCGGATGTCCTAACCTCCTATGCCACAACCATACCTTATTCTTCAACTTCTCATTCCTCACATGAAATGCTTTGCCACAATTTAAGTCTTCTAAGTAATACAATCCACCACGTCTAGTACCATGGCCCAAGGTCTCCTTCGTGAGGGTGTCCTGAAAAATACAGTGAGTAGGAAACATTAGAACTATACAATTTAATTCTTCAGTTAATTTTCCCACAGGGATAAGTTTTGTAGAGAGGGAAGGAACTACCAAGGCGTTTTTAAGAATCATTTTTTCAGATAAGTGAATGTCTCCAGTCCCAATTACAGGATAAATATCACCATTAGCATTCAGAATTCCCCCTTTAGTCACTGGTTTATTCTCAGAGATGTCACATTCTTCAAAGGTCATGTGATCGGTAGCTCCGGAATCAATAACCCAATTTCTCGATTTTTCAGGACTTATTTGCTTATTTTCGGTTCTAAAATGAACAAGAGATGAGGAAAAATTCTTACCCAATTTACCATAATTACGAAAAATACCTGTGCTTTCCTCTCCTAACTCGACTTGCTTACCAGTAACCGAAGCTGCCCTCTGCTGGTTCTGTATGTTCACCGAACTGCTGCCCCCTACTGCTGTCTGCGTACCACCAAGGTGCTGGAAACGCACTCCGTTCATGCTGCTGGTTGCCAGCACCTTTCCTGGGTGCTGCCCATCGGTTTGAACGGTTCCAGGCTAATGACAAGGAGAGTCACATTGATTCATACCAGTAAATTCAGAATTTGCTACTGTATATGCTTTTCCTCGATCTGACTGCTTCTTCTTTCCTTTCCACCACTCTGGGTATCTGATCAATTCAAAGCATTGATCCTTCGTGTGTTTATTACCCCCGCAATGACTGCACTTGAGCCGGAATTTGTCAGGGAGATGAGAATTGGAGAAATAGGAGTAGTTTGTGCCATCGAATCTTGCATCAATGGGATTAGGATGTATATTTCCCTCTGTTGCACCAACTGCTTGAGGTAGAACTCGAGTCGCCAATTTTTGGGAGGTGCTCATGGCTGCTGTTTGCATCTCTGCCATCTGAGCCATCATTTTCGCCATGTGTTTGATTAGTGCAGCAGTGTCAATTTCCTCTTCCTTAGTCTCATCTGTTTTTTCAATTTCATTCACCATTAGTCTTCACAAGCTTGAAGCGTAACACCTTAGATCAATATAGTATGGAGAACAGAGAGGGGACAAGAAGGACTCCGATTCTCCTAACTATATCAACAGGTTACAACCTGAGCTCTAATACCATGACAAATTTAATAAAATAAAACTAAAGAACACAGCGCTCCCATGAACTCCCTTCCCTCCCAATTTTATTGATTATCAGATTTTTTTGTATTACAGAATTAATTGATTAAGAGTTGCATATGCTCTTTATATCATAGAGCAATACAGCTATTACATCTCCAAGTAAGGAAATAATCTTTCTTAATAATGAAAACAATCTAACAATCTAACATGGAAACAATCTAACATGGATCTACTACTCTCTAGTACTAGGCCGAAATATACATGAAATTTATTTCCTTATCAGCAAGATCTAATTTGACGATTCTTTCATGAGTCATGATCTAATACTTCATGGGTCATGAGCAATATAATCTGACGAGTCCTTCATGAGTCATGATCTAATCCTTCATGGGTCATGAGCAAATCCTTCATGAGTTATGACACTTTCTTTCTTTGACACGGTGCTTCTTTTACAAATTAGTTGGTGGAGATGTGTACATTAGTGAATTTCAAAGGAAAATCAATAATGTTTTATTTTTGAATTGCTGAATTGTTGATGCAATGGCTACTGCGCTAATTGGCCGTCCAACGGAACAGAAAAAGGATTTCATTGTAATAATATGATTCTCATGAATTTATGTGCCAAACTACAGCCTACAGAGCTAAGATTATATACTAGCTAGGAAGAAAATCATCAAGACCTACTAATCATGACCCACTACCATCAATTTATGATGTTATATTTTTTACTATATAATTGTCACAACCCAAATAGTCGACAACTTGCCGTGGCACCTAGGTCAAGTGAGTCACAACAACACACCCAACTAGATGTCACAAGGCACAATAGTACTTAAGGTTATGGCAATACCAATGCTCAACGCTTTCAATATTCAATATAGACTTTCAACATAGATATCATACACATGTTGAAAACAACACACATATATATAAGTTTACAGTCTTTTCAATATTTACTAAAGAAACTTCTCGTGCAAATCTGAACAAAAGGCAAACTAAATGAGAAGTATCCAAGTGCAACAAGCACTAACAAAATGACTGTATAACTAACATATACATATATGTAAAGACTATACCAAAATCTATACAATGTGGCAGCTAATGCTCTTGCCGTCTAGTCCCGATCGATACTGCTACACTTTGCTCCTAAAACCTGAAATTCACAAAGTGGACAGATGAGAGATTTAAACCTCACAGTGCGGTACTTAGTTTCTGTCATGAGATCCTTAGATCCAACCAAGCAAAATGAAAACCACATCAAGTACAACAATAATGTAATAAAAATATTTGACAATTGAATGAAACAATCACAATAAAGATTAGTCAACTATTATACGCTTAACACAACAATATGCTAAGGTTAGGTTTTTCACAAGACCACATAGGTTCAGTTCTAGTAGTTTAAAGAATACATTTATGTTTACATAGAAGACTTCATTATCTCAACCATACTTTTTATTATCACTTATCCAAAGTCGAATAGAACCATTGTTTTATGAATTACTTTTCTCGAACTTTCAATCTGCATCACACACTACAAGTTCAACAAATATAAAACATAGGTCATGCACAGCCCAGCTATGCGGTACTCAAATAATGGCGCTTACACAGCCCAGCTATGCGCTACCCGAATATGGCGCCTACACAGCCCAGCTATGCACGCGGTACCCGCATATGGCACCTACACAGCCCAGCTATGCGCTACCCGAATAATGGCGCCTACACAGTCCAGCTATGCGCTACCCGAATATGGCGCCTACACAGCCCAGCTATGCGCTACCCGAATTTCATGCTTCAATTTCAATCAAAGTACATACGAGACATTCCTTATGCAAGAAAATCAAGATGTTCTATAAATGCAAGTCATATTCATATTTCTATTTAAGTTCCCTTTCATGCATAATATAAAAAAATTCAACAATGTTCATGAAGAAATTTTAGTCTTCATTTCTAACCAGGGTACATAAAAGACATACTATATGCAAACAAATCAAAATGTGCAATCAATGCAATGCACATTCACATTTCTATCTAAGGTTCCATTGTTGCAAAGCTAACAAAATTTCAGCAAGATTCCTGACAAGTGCAAGGTTCAAATCACATCATAATATACCATGGATGAAATTTGTACAATATAAAAATTGGGTCAGCACAATGATGAATTAAACATGCTTACTATACAACTCCAGTATATTGGTAAGGCTCATGTCTTGTAACAAACATGCATCTTAGTAACTTAATAAATAACTCTAAGAAAGCAAGCATAAACCCGAATCAGCAATGATAAGCTATGCATGCACAAGTGTTCAACAGAATTTGTATCTGAGATGAAACAAAACTGAGTAATTTCGACATCCGCACCTGACACGTGATCTATTTACCAAGGCGATATCGTTGCTCTATTCTCTATCGTCAGGTCACTGCTCCATCTTCTTTCATCCCTCTTTCTCCTCCTTACTATATTATCTCCTAATCACCTCCTCCCGTTAATTTCCAGGACCCCAAATCCGAATATAAGTTTCGCCCCCCCCCCCCCCCCCCCTCTCTTTTCAGTTAGCGGATTCCCCAAGAATTAAAAAAAAAAACCAGAACCTTTTTCCTCCTTACCCCTTTAGCGTGAAGGGCCTTCGTTGGAATTGTGGAGTTAGGTGATAAAAAAAAAAAAATGAGTTGTCCCATGACTAACAGGTGTCCCCATGTCATGCTTCCAAAGAAATTTATTTATATATTATGTAACTATTCTACCTATTTACTATTGTTATTACCATAAAAATATTTGACTAACTGAATGAGTTTTCCCATGACCAACAGGTGTCTCCATGTCATCCTTTCAAAGAAATTATTTAAATATTCTACTTATTTATATAAATATCCCGCTTATTACTATTGGTATTTTTATAAAAAGATTTGCCTACTCATATAATATTCAAAACAACATATAGCTCAAGTAAAAAAATGATTGTTTAATTTATACTTAGTTCATCTATTTACTTTAAAATCGTAAAATTGTATTTTGACATGCTATGTTTTTAATTACAAAAATATATCATAATTTATATTTTAAATTTTACACTTAACTCCTCTTTTCATTTATAGTTAAAACTTGACTCCTTATGATTTTATATTTTAAATTTTCAGGATGTTACAATAATTTCAACCTATCAACAATTATTTGACCAAGATATGTTTAAAGATGCTCAAAATATAGATGTTGTAGATTCCTTTACAATTTTCCAGAATTTTTTTGTTTAGCTAAATCCAAGTCAGTTTGAGAAAGATATGACCAAAATACTAACCTTTGATAAATCTGTTCAGGTTGTGTGATTTGTTTTTTTTTTTTTTAAATTCATCAAACTTCTTTACTTGTAACTATAATCAGAATATGAAATTGGTGAGCTAAACAAGGCACGAATGAGCACAAAAGAGTAAGTATAAAGGAACAAATATATTTGTCACTAATCATCTCTTGCTGAGCATGCAAGGAACTAATATTTTACGTGTTAATTAAACACAACTTTGAAGCCTTGTTTCATTTATGTTCCCTATCAAAGGCTTCCTCAATAATTATCATCCAAATTCTTGATTTGTGCAATTCCTCAAAAGCTTTTTTCACCTCAGGCAGCAATCGATGGGCTCATTTGCTGAAGGATTGTTTACTTTCGAAACAAAGGAGGTTTCAAAGCTAGCAACCCAGGGTCGAATAAATGAAGAATTGGACAAAATAAAATCCTATGAAAGAATGTATACTATCAAGTACGGTCCCTTTACCCTGGGCAACATCAAATGGGAGATCCTCCTAGTACCAATCGGAGAAAATTTGTGCCATTTTCTCTGTTTGTTAGATGATGCAGTGGTAGTCAAGAAGTTTGGCTACATATACTTGGTGCAGGATCACAGTAGCAATGGTGATTGGAAGATCCACACTGGGATAGAATTGCATGAAGAGGAGGGTTTGGAAATAAAACCCTTTGTAGCCGAGGCTTTGGATCTCAAATCCATGGCACTGTTAACATACTTTAGCAAATCAGATCAAGAGAAATATTCTAAAGATGATTGCTTCTTGAATAAATTCGTATTTTGGGTCGACATTGCTGATGATTCCAGGAAGGTGCTGGCAAATGCTGTGCGCCTTGGAGAGCCTCATCAACCCGAGTTCATATCACCAAATCTTTCTGTGCCTTCGACAGCCTCATCCACCCTCCTGGTAACTGGTGATTTTGCAGATATTATTTTTCTTGTGAAAGAAGACACATTTGCTGCCCATAGGTGTGTGCTTGCGGCTCGTTCATCTGTTTTCCGAACAGAACTTCTTGCCCTTCCAAAGGATATTAATACGAGCATGAATAGTTTACGTGTATCTGTACGGCACATTGATGGACTCACATTTAAACACCTGCTCCATTTCATTTATACCGATACCTTGCCGCCTGACTTCAAGGAGGTTACCCCACCAGAGAGATACCACCGCATGTTTGTCGCAGCGCATTGTTTTAAAATTGAAGGGCTCAAGTTAATATGCGAGAAGCAGCTTACCAAGGTGGTTGCTGATGCCATGATAACCGCAATAGATCTCTTGGAGTATCATGAGTGCAGTCTGCTCGAAATTGTTCAGCATGATTGAAATAATTGCTTCAACTGTTCTGGGTACAAAAGAAGTCGATCACCTATGTCTATGTTAGCAGTAGTTGCAAGTAATAAAAGGGATCAAAGGATTTAAGAAGTAGAGAATGAATATTGTATTAATCTTGTGTATCAATTACAATTACAGTGAAGTTCATTTACAGACTATATTATGGTTTATTTCTAAACATCTCCAATTAATCATCTCCTACCTACCACTCTTGTATTCCTAATTATTTCCCACATTATATACCCACTTATATCTCTAACAGGGATCGGAGTTTATCCAGTTTTTTTTTTTTTTTTCAAAGGTTTTGTTGTGATCTGTGTTTTTGTTAAGTTGTTCATGTTGTTCATATTGTCTAACAGGGATCTGTGTTTTTGTTAAGTTGTTCATGTTGTTCATATTGTCTAACAGGGATCTGTGTTTTTGTTAAGTTGTTCATGTTTTTGAATTGCTGAATTGTTGACGCAATGGCTACAGCGCTAATTGTGCCGTGCCGGAAAAAGGATTTCATTGTAATAATATTATTCTCATGCATTTATGTGCCAACTATAGGCATTGGCGCACCTAAGGTGTTCCAAGGGTAGGCAAGTGTCTAGTCGTGTCAAATTTTTTAGAGATGACCACGTTGTGTGAATGGTCATTGCATGGGACACACGAGTCACAACACATGACCAGCACATGTGAAATGTTTTGCCGTGATGGAACCGTGTTGTGGTGTAATTGAACCATGTCGTGTCGTGACGTATCTGGTCACGTCGTGAGTGTTTTAGAAACTTATTTGCTTTTTTATTTAATTTGTCAGGAGAAAAAAAAATATACTCTTATTAGTATTTTGTGCCTATCCTTGGCTAGAATTATGGATCCTCCCCTGACTACAGAGCTAAGATTGTATACTTGCTAGGAAGAAAAAATCACCAAGCCCTACTAATCATGACCCACTACCATCAATTTATGATGTTTGTAGAGAAGTCAATTTTCTCTACCTTGCAACTTTTATAATGGACTGGAACTTAAATGAACCAGCAAAAAAATTAAAAGTAGTGGTGTATCTATCAATAATGCAATTTTGACTCTTCTATAGTAGATATTATTAATTGTTGCATATCAATCTTGATTAGTTAGTCATTAAAAATATATGAAATAAAATGAATCAAAGCTTTTAATTTAGAGGGGAAAAAGGGCTTTAGCTTTTTTAGCACACATAGGTGAGCTTCAACAATCAATGTGGTTGCAAATTTACAAAAATAAATTACGAATCGTTCAGATCCAATTATTTTAATTGATGGGTTACGGATTCTAGGCCCAAAATGTAAGAAGGCCTAAGGCCTCCAATCCAAATTTATCAGCACTAGATTTTCACTGGTACGGTCTGTACGGAATTGATGTGGAAAGGAAATTAAAATATATAAATTGATTTAAACAGCTGTATGTTGACTTTATTGAATAGTAGATAACATGTTGCAATTAATAAACATAATCTGGAAGGAATATTCTCAAATCATTGTCACTATATCTCATGTCTTAGCTGCGTGCTGAGCACAAAGAGAAATAGTCTTTTCCCTGTTAATTACCCCTAAAATTGAAGCCCTCTTTCATTTCTGTTCCCTATCAATCATCCTCCAAATTCTTAATTTGTGCAATACATCAAAAGCTTTTTTTTTTTCACCTCATCCAACAATGGGTTCATTTGCTGAAGGAGTGTTTACAGTTGAAACAAAGGAGGTTTCACGGCTTGCACCGCAGGGCCGAATAAACAAAGAATTGTTGAAAATAAAATCCTTTGAAAGAATGTATAATACCAAGTATGGTCGCTACATGTCCTTGGTGCAGGATTACAGTAGCGAGGGCGAATGGAAGATCGACACTTTTATAAAAATAAATGAAGAGATGGATTTCAAAGCAACCCCTCTTGGCGAGGGATTGGGCCTCCCCATGGTGCCGTTAACGTACTTCACCAAAGAAGATCAAGAGAAGTATTCTAATGATGATTGCTTTGTGCATAAATTATTTTTATGGGTCAATTTTGATGGTTCCAAGAAAGCACGGGCAAAATCTATGCACCTGCGACGGCCTCAACAACCCCAGGTAATATCAACAAACCCTTCTGAACCTTCGGCACTTGATCAGCCAGATGAAGAAGAAATGGTAATATTACCTCCTGTAGACCTAATTAGTACACTCCTAGAAACCGGGGATTTTGCAGATATTATTTTTGTTGTAAAAAAACACACATTCGCTGCCCATAGGTGCATGCTTTGCGGCTCGTTCCTCTGTGTTCTGATCAGAACTTCTCGCTCTACAAGACAATATTGATACGAGCATGAAGAATTTATGTGTATCAGTGTATCCATGCAGCATATGGATGGACTCACATTTAAGCACTTGCTCCATTTCATTTATACTGATTCCTTGCCCCTTGATTTTGAGGAGGTTATTCCTCCTGAGAGTTACCACCGCATGCTTGTTGGAGCGCATCATTTTAAAATCAAAGGGCTCAAGTTAATATGTGAGAAGATGCTTACCAAGGCGGTCTGCTCAAAGTAATTAAAAAAAAAACAAATTCCATTTTTCCTAAATTTTTAAAAATAATATTCTTCTGGCTTCCATTAACTTAATTAGATTCTTACCTTCCCTTCCCTACTCCTCACTCGTATATTTTTTTTTATTGTTTTATGAATTTGTGACTCCGTTTAGAACCAGTAAAGACTTATCAGGTCCAAATTAGAATTCATAGATGGGCCGGATAACTTACCGGTCACTAGGCTGTTTCTCATGAAACCAAACGGGCCTTAATTGGGTTGGGTTGTTAGGGAGAGAGAATAGAAAAAGAGGCCCAGTTGAAAAAAAAATGCGACGTGATTGCTAGAGTTCTTTGTGACTAAAAAGGTGGATTGAGACTTGATTATTTGCAGTAACAGAAATCTTGAGTTTAAAATTATGCCATCCAACACTACAACAAAGTAGACATTTTTTGCGAGGGAAAAAGTGCATTTACGACGGTTGTTCGTCGCAAAAAGAAAAAGCTGAACAATGAGAATAGTCCGTCGCAAAAAGTCACTTTTTTATCCTCGCGAAAAGTGTCTCATTTTTGTTGTGCAATGAGAATGAGGGTTGAGTTACTTTAGAGTATGGGACTAAAATTTTCTTCAAAATTCACGCGGAACTTAATTTTGAGTTACTTTATTTAGTTTTATATTTTAATTAAGGAAGAAACACCATTAGTTCAAATATTGGTGCAATTAATTGACAATCATACTGATCTGACGATTAATGTTTTTTATCAATAAAAAAAATTACTATTACTTCACATTTGTTATAATTAACTTGTGTATATTAATTGTTGCATGTGTTGGTTACTTTCAATCTGATCAGAGACGTACAGTACAGTATGGAACAATTAATTAATATATATTTATGTGACATAATTAAAAAACCTGGATTAATTGAACATTGAGTACTAAACTAATTGGGTTTAATTACCAGTGGCCGTCTACTATAAATTTATCCAAACTTGTGTTACTTTAGAGGATATGACTAAAATTTTAGAGTTTCATTGTACCGTTAGCTACATACAGCATGAATTGAAAATTAGTCGGTAATATATATATGAGGAGGGATCGAGTAACAACAATTTTGAGTTACAACAAATTACAACAACGATTTTCTACATTTTTAAAGTTCAAATCGTCAATCCAAACAGTTAGATGTGATCTCTACAATAAAATGTGCTTGGAGACCAAATTTTATATTTTTTGGAATTTTTTTACTATTTATTAAGATGGGTACAAAATTCAATGATCTGAATTAATTTGACTAGTTTTTGTACCCATCTAACGGTTTGGATCGACGATTTGAACTTTAAAAATATAGAAAATCGTTGTTGTAACTTGTTGTAACTTAAAAATTGTTGTAACTTGATCCCTCCTCTATATATATATATATATATATAGGACTTGGCAACGGTGCTATGGGTTGCATAGAAGCCTCCCGTGCTACGGCTCAATATTCGAGTTTTCAAAATCCTAACGGTCGATCCGAACCGTTCATCTTGTTCTCCATATTAATATGTGTTTGGAAACCAAATTTTACATTTTTTGGAAATTATTTACTATTTTTTTAGATTTATTGAAAATCGTTGTTTTTCAGACAAATCTGGACCATAAAAAACAGCGATATTCAATTAATCTAAAAAAATAGTAAACAATTTCCAAAAAATGTAAAATTTGGTCTCCAAGTACATATTAATATGGAGAACAAGTTGAACGGTTCGGATCAACTGTTAGGATTTTAAAAACTCGAATATTGAGCCGTAGCACGGGAGGCTTCTATGCAACCCATAGCACCGTTGCCAAGTCCTATATATATATATATATATATATATATATTTGAAACTCTTAACTAGCGTCTTAATTTAGTAATGTTATGAAAACAATGAAACAATTAAAAACCTCAATAATTAATGAAAATGGATCTTTCCGATCGACCAACTCATTAATTTACTCGAAATTAAGGCGAGATCATTCGCTGTATATTTGTGACCTTATGGTATGAGAAATTACATCACCATCCCTTTGATCATAAGGCAACCTTAATTACTTTCAAATTAATATAATTCTAAATTCTATATTTAAGTATTTCTCATCAATCCAATTGAGATTAATTAAACCTAAATAATATCATTATTCAATTAATTGAAAAAAACAATAGTTATTAAAAAATTTAATGGTAAATACATAATTTCGTAATTTTTGAGTGATACATCTGAAATTATCCCACAAATTAACTTTTTGGAGCCAGTCGTTAATTTTGATATAATGAGGGAAATATAAATTAGTGGCAGCTTTTTAGTGTATTTCACCATCATTTTATTTCTTCATTTCTTTTTGGATCTAAAATCTTGAATATAAAAAAGGAAAAAAGAACACAAAAATAAAAACACAGAATTCCCCAATAGAATAATTCTATTTCTTGTTTAACCATGCAAGCTTCTATCAAGCAGTAATATATCAAACACCAATAACTAATCAAAACTAAATGAGCAAATAAATACAAAAAAATCCTTTCATATACTCTTCTCTTTATATTAAAAAAGGTATCAGATGACTTGTTTATTGGCATACACCATAAATAGGAAAATTGCAGTTTATATCATACACCATATTACTAACCTCAATTATATCTGGAAAAAAAAAAAAAAAAATTTTACGAAACACCCTCATTTTGTCGACATCCAAAACTGCATTTTTCAACTATTCATTACTTATTAACAATACCACAACATCTTAATAATTAAAATTAACAAAACTACTCATCTACTCCATCTTCATCAACCCAAGCAACAACCTGTTCAATATCTGGTTTCCTTTATAACTTGACCATCAGTCGGCACTAAGTGGCTATATATGTGCCACACTAAACTTAGACAAAAATGTAAGCTTGCTTAGTGAAGCGGGTATGGACCCATTAAGTTTATTCATAGAAAGATCCAAAGTTCTCCATGTTTGTTATAGAGTCAGGTATGTGACCCGTTAACCCATCATGACTCAAATCTAAAACATGAGGCAATTTCAGATTTCCAAATTCAGGCCATATCGACCCGTTAAGCCCGTTATTGTTTAAGTTGAGACAAGGGGCCATATCAGTTTTGGAGGAAGTATAAAATTTAAAATATTAAAGAATTAATAGTTTTCGATCACTTACAGTAGACACCATCGATGAATTCGAGCAATCCATCAGGCAGCTTTTTGTAGAAGAATCTAGTTCTACTGAGGAGTGACATCTCATTCGAGAGAGTATTTGAACTGAAAAGCAAAATCAAGCACAATAAGTACCTCTTTTACAAACCAAACTAAACAAATTTTTAATCATACAAAATTACAACTGATACAGAAAAGTAACAAAAAACAGTAGAAAAGAAAGAAAAATAATAAAAATAGCTAACCTGGTAATTAGACCTTGCTACTTCATAGTCAGATAGAGGATTCCTCACTGAGCATCTGGATACAAAACTTTCCATTTTTAGGATTTTTAGAGTATTTTTAAGTTTCATATTTTCAAATTGCAAAAAATGTCAAATTCCAGCAAATACCGGGCTTATTGTGCATTTAGAACATAGCTCATGTGCCCCAAATTCCTGGAACTTTTTGTGCATATAGAACATGTTTGGACATGCATTTTCATATAACGAGCAAAAAATAACAGCTTGCCCAGAATAAATTTCTAAAGATGGGCTGACGGCGTTACCAAAACAAAAAACAGTAACAAGTTCAAAGCCCAAAAATAAATGTCTAAAATGCCCCTGAACTGAAATATTCTGCTATGTAACAGTATTGAACATTATTTTTTTCCCTCTTGTCATGCACATGCACATACCCCCCAATCATGGCTGACCTTGTGATACGATTTCTCTCGGGCATTTTTGTCAAACACCATCCATGCATCCTCCAAGCTCCTGACATTCAATCAACACTGGCTTCAGTTTGCCCTGGTAACAGATTCAACATGATGTTTTCATTATTAAATTGCCTAATGAAGTTTTAGTTGAAGCTATTTAAGACATGAGGTGCAAAATTTGTGAGAACAGGATCAGCTGAAACTGCACTGTAGAAAGCGTATATACCCTACAGTACAGTGCTTCCTGTTAACATTGAGTTTAACATTAGAGCTCAGAGAACAAATTCAAAAGATATAGCAAATATGAAAAAGGAAAAACCTGACTGGATGGTACAGTAATCAGTGATTTCGGGATTAGCTCCATACGAAGAACTGGAGGTGTCAGTTTCGAACTGATCCCTGAGCTTTCTGTTCTTCTCCGTCATACGAGTACGCCTTTTAAACAAAATAAGGTGATGATTAATTTATTTCAAGCACTCTCCCTTGGCCTCTGACTTGTTGACCCTCTCGCTTCCTGCCAGGTCAACAAGGTGCATGGAAGCATCTGAGCACTGTCCCACTCGTTAGATTTCTTCCTTGCACATGCACTGTCAAGCAACTGCACACATGACCCCCAATCTTTCATTTCAGTATTGCATCATTTGGAAGTAATTTCAAACATAATATATATAGAGTGAGGCTATGGATGGCACTATGCATAGCACAGATTATTCTGTACTATGGATCAATATCTGCTATTTCAAAGTCCACATGATTGATCTAAACCGTATAATATGATCTGTATATGAAAATGTAGTTGAAAACTAACTTTTTACATTTTTTAGAATGTTTCTACTATTATTTTAGATAGGCAGAAAATCACTGCTGTTTAATGATGTAGAATATTTAGATCTACAAGTACATTTAATTATCTGAAAATCACTACTTTCTAACTATCTGAAAACATAAAAATAAAATTCTAAAAAATATAAAATTTGATATACAAGTACATTTTTATATAGAGATCGTGCTGAATAGTTACGATCAACTTCTTGAACTTTGAAAATAGAACTATTGATCCATAGTACGGGCCAAAATGCGCTATGCATATACCATAGCCTCACTCAAATATATATTAAAAAGAAATAACATAACAATATTTTGTTTGTTACTTACCGAGAGGAGAGGAGATCAACACCCTTCATCTTCAACAGTCGGTACAATCTCTTAGAGTGAGGCCAGATCATTACTTTCCTGTTTCACCTATATCTCTCTCCTAAGTAGCCCGTAATTTGGTGATGATTGTTCCTTTGACGAGGGGGTCCCATTTCTTTCCATCTCTCCATATATATGATATGAGGCCGACATCTGGCAACCCCAAATGTGCAGCAAAGATCGAGAAACCTTGCATGAAATCAGGCCAACATACAAAATTCTTCACTCAGTCAATTCAACAAACACCTACTAGGTATGAAATAAACCATGGTTTTAGTCCGTACATTATAATATATCATACCAGAATGTTAGACACATCAGTGTCACCCAGACCAGCATCCCGATTCAAGCCCTCTCAACAAATCTGATTTGACCATAGTCAAACAATAACTGTTTTTATTATCAATTCTGTATAAGGGACTACTGCAAGTACCATCACAGAAACCTTGCATGAATCAGACCACTTCAGTCAGTCAATTCAACAAACACCTACTAGGTGTGAAATAAACCAGTGTTTTGGTCCATATATTATAATATATTAATATGCAATTCTGATTTGTTTTACAGAATGTAACAGTATCAAATAACTGAACAAGACAAGAGAACAAACACTTACCCCTGGTAAAACAAAAACCGAACCCAGCCCGTTCAATCAGCTTGGCGCTGAGTACATCGAAGCAAGCGGGTCCCTGATGGATACTATATTAATGGGAAGCAGAACAAGGTTATACAACTCATAAATGCTTAATTTGGTCAATTTTAATATTAATGGGGATCGAACTGAATAATAATTACTAAAAAGAAATATAATATGGTAATTACCTGCTGATTTTCACAATCTATTTTCTTGCGTAGCACATTCAACTGAAATTTTGCATTGTCTATTTCCTTCTTTAACTCTTCCATCTCTTCTTTCATCTGCCAATTTAAATAAATCATATATCTAATTATTATAAGGATTATTATTTTAGTGTTCAACTAAATATGAACTCAAATAAAAAAAATTTGGGGTATATACCTGTATAATCCTCCAGTCCTTCTCTATACAATTACATCAGAGTTGTTAACCTCAGGAGTCCATAACACAGTTTCCAATCTAGCAACTTCCTTTTGTAGATGATTTACCAGTTTCTTGTCCGAAAATGACCTAAATAAATTAATCCAATCGACAATTAATGAGGATTATATACAAACTATTAGATTAAAATTACGCTTAAATACCTAGTTCAAACTCAATTTGAAGAACCAAGCTTTCACAGAAGCCAAACTAGGGTAAGTTGTGACTCAATTTGCCTATACTAGTTTGGTATAATTTGAAGAACTTACAAAGAAAACAAATAAAATAAGAAAAATTAGGTCATTTGGAGCTTGCTTGGAAAATTTATGGGAATTTAATTGGATTCAATTTCATGAGGATTGATCAGTTACAATGCTCTACTAGGCAAAACTGAAACCTAGCTAGTAAATCAACCTATTTATCTATATTTTTAATGCAAACGGACCCCATGTGAAATGTCAAGCATGTTCCTCATTATTTCACATAAGCACCAAATTAAGGAGTACAGACCAATTATATGCTGAACATTTCCTTTGGTTTCAATCAACCACCTCTCCCATGTCAGTATCTCTTTCTCTTTCTTTGTTAAAGAAAGTGATTGTACAAAAGGTAAAAAATAAGGAGTGCATACCAATATGGTACTATGCATAGCACGGGTCAATCTGTGCTATGGATAAATATCTTTGTAGTGGTTTAAAAATATGCCATCGATCCTCATTAAAAAGAAGCTATGATAAGTATCCTACTAATAGAATTAGGGTCGGGTCAAATGTTGCTATATCAAATTATTTGATATATATCTATGTAGAAAATATTGATTACAACAATTAATATTACGAATTATTGCATGCAATTATCAGTTAGTCACTGACTCAGAGACATTAACAGGCGACCATAGTTCACACTTTTTAATAAATATATGTCATATGTCATATTTCTAAGTTAGCCTAATAACTTAAATATTGTGCATTAATTTCACTTGTGATTCACTAATATTAAATTTTTGTGTCCTGTGATATTTTTAAATAACTTTTTGTTACATTAATCCCATAAAAGTTCTGAAGCCTGCATAATCTCATCTGAAAATATGCTTCAACATTCATATACGGTTTTTAATATGAAATGGACTCAAACAACCTGTTGCTCGTTGTGATATATATATTTTACCCTCTCAAAATGAAACTTTGTGTCTTTTAATAAACAGTTTACAACATTAATTCTAAAGAAGTTTAGAATTAAAAATTATCCAAAAATAAATTCATAGATTTAACAAAAAAATATAGAAAAATTATTGTTTTGTTCGAAATTGAAAAATAATTTTAAAAGTTACTGTCCTCTTTTTAATTACAAGGGAACAGGTAGTATCTTTGCTTGTTATCAGCCCACTGTTCAACTAACGGGCCTCTTTTGTGCTTTAGATAATGTTAAGCTCAATCATTATCTTCAGTCTTCATAACAATGTTAAGCTCAACTAACAGGCCACTCTTTTCAACCAATTTCGAACCGAGCTGATTTCATTCGAAGTAGGGTTTCAAACGGAAGAGTTCGAGTTTGATTCGGTAATATTCGAACTAGTTCAATTTGGATCGTTAATAATTCGAATTGAGACGAATCAGAGAAGAATCGAAAGAGTTAGAGGTTATAGAACGATTCAAACCAATTTCGAACCGAGCCAGACCAATTTCAAACATCAATAAAATTAAATAATTAATAAATACTAATAGTTATATTATATTGACATGCGGAGTTAGACATTTTTTTTTTTTGGTTTCAGTAATTGAAAAATATTATAAATACTTAAAAATTAATATTTCTTGACATGATTTTTTAGCTGTTGATTATGTGGCTCCCAATTAAGTGCACCAAGCTTAATCTGTACACTTGCCTGCTCCTGTGTCAAGCATGCATGAAGCTAATTAATTAAGTCACCAAAAGATAATAAAAAAAAAAATTAAGCTTTAGTTGTTCATATTATTAAAAAATAAAGAATTGTTGAATACGAATTACAGAAGCATGAGTTATTGAAACTTCAACTCTAATTTTGGTTTTGTAATCTTCATTTAATTAGTTAACAAATATATATAAATTAAGCTCAGTATTAAAAAAAGTAATATAAATAAGTACAGAAATTAATGGCTGCAGCTATGGCCAAGCTAATTCCAGCACTTACTTTTGTAATGGCTGCTTCTATTGGGTATGTATTATATATATACTGATCTTTTAAACTTTTAATCTTAGCTTATATGTGACTTGATCAAAAATATTGTGAAGGATATAAAGTGAACAATTATTTAAATCCATCATTTTACAATTTACAGATTAGAGAGTGAAATTAACAAGTTAAGAAGCTGGGCTAAGATACTTGACGCCATGATTTGTGTAGGAGGAGCAATGACAATGGTCTTCTTCAAAGGTCCAAAGCTTTTAAACATGTAGTAGATTCCTTTATAATTTTCCACAAAATTTTTCTTCAGCTAAATCCGAGTCAGTTTGAGAAAGATATGACCAAGATACTAACCTTTGATAAATCTGTTCAGGTTGCGTGATTTTTTTTTTTTTAATTCAACAAACTTCATTACTTGTAACTATAATCAGAATATGAACTTAGTGAGCTAAACAAGGCACGAATGAGCACAAAAGAGTACGTATAAAGGAACAAATATCTTTGTCACAAACATCTCTTGCTGAGCATGCAAGGAACTAATATTTTACGTGTTAATTAAACACAACTTCAAAGCCTTGTTTCATTTATGTTCCCTATCAAAGACTTCCTCAATAATCGTCATCCAAATTCTTGATTTGTGCAATACCTCAAAAGCTTTTTTCACCTCAGGCAGCGATGGGCTCATTTGTTGAAGGATTGTATACTTTCGAAACAAAGGAGGTTTCAACGCTTGCACCCCAGGGTCGAATAAATGAAGAATTGTACGAAATAAAATCCTACGAAAGAATGTATACTATAAAGTACGGTCCTTTTACCCTGGGAGACATCGAATGGGAGATCCGCCTATTACCGTTCGGAGAATATTTGGGCTATTGTCTCTGTTTGTTAGATGATGCAGTGGTAGTCAAGAAGTTTGGCTACATATCCTTGGTGCAGGATCACAGTAGCAATGGTAATTGGAAGATCGGCAGTTCGACAAAATTGAACGAAGGGATGGCTTTCGAAGTACTCCCCTTCGCCAAGGGAATGGGCCTCCCCATGGTAGAGTTAAAATACTTTAACAAATCAGAACAACAGAAATATTCTAAAGATGATTGCTTCTTGAATAAATTCGTATTTTGGGTCATTGCTGATGATTCCAGGAAGGCGCCAGCAAATGCTGTGCGCCTTCGACAGCCTCATCAACCCGAGTTCATATCACCAAACCTTTCTGTGCCTTCGACAGCCTCATCAACCCTCCTGGTAACTGGTGATTTTGCAGATATTATTTTTCTTGTGAAAAAAGACACATTTGCTGCCCATAGGTGTGTGCTTGCGGCTCGTTCATCTGTTTTCCGATCAGAACTTCTCGCCCTACAAAAGGATATTAATATAAGCATGAATAGTTTGTGTGTATCTGTACGGCACATTGATGGACTCACGTTTAAACATTTGCTCCATTTCATTTATACCGATACCTTGCCGCCTGACTTCGAGGAGGTTACCCCACCAGAGAGATACCACCGCATGTTTGTCGCAGCGCATCGTTTTAAAATTGAAGGGCTCACGTTAATATGTGAGAAGAAGCTTACCAAGGTGGTTGCCGATGCCATGATAACCGCAATAGATCTCTCAGAGTATCATGAGAGCAGTCAGCTCAAAATTGTTCAGCATGATTGAAATAATTGCCTCAACTCTTCTGGGTACAAAAGAAGTCGACCACCTATGTCTATGTTAGCAGTAGTTGTACCACCGACAAGTATGTTGGAGAGGAGTCCAAGTAATAAAAGGGATTAAAAGATTTAAGAAATAGAGAATAAATATTGTATTAATCTTGTGTATCAATTACAATTATAATGAAGTTCATTTACAGACTATATTATAGTTTATTTCTAAACATCTCCAATTAATCATCTCCTACCTACAACTCTTGTATAGCGAATTATTTCCCACATTATATACCCACTTATGTCTCTAATAGGGATCGGAGTTTATCCATTTTTTTGTTTTTCAAAGGTTCTGTTGTAATCTGTGTTTTTGTTAAGTTGTTCATGTTATTTAATTGCTTGTATCATATTGGCATTTTCCTTTTTTTCTCATTTTAATTATATATATATAATTAAAATGAGAAAAAAGGAATGGAGGTGGTGATCTTGCAAGTTCAATTCAGAATCCTATTAGTTGGTGGAGCTGTGTACATTGGTCAATTTGAAAGGAACATCAATTATGATTTTTTTTTTTAAATTGCTGAATTTTTCATGCGCTAATTGGTTGTGTAACAGAACGGAGAAAGGATTCCATTAGAATTATATAATTCTCATGCATTTATTATGTGCCGAAGTACAGAGCTATAATTGTATTCTTGCTTGGAAGAAAATCACCAAAATATACTATATATATTCATGACCCGTTTCGTATAGAATTTTTTATACCTTGCAACTTCCATACAGGACTCGAACTTAAATGAACCAGAAAAGAATTGAAACTAATAGTGTATTTTAATTAGTATTTATCAATAATTCAATTTGAACTCTGCTATAGCAGATATGAATCAAAGCTTGAGCACACATAGGGGAGCTTGAAAAATCAAAGGGGTTTATTGTGGTCCAAATTTACAAATATAAAATTAGGAATCGTTCAGGCCCAACTATTTGTAATTTATGTGTTACGGATTCTAGGCCCAAAATGTAAGCAGGCCTAAGGCCTCCAATCCAAATTTATCAGGGCTAGATTTTCACTGGTACGGTCTGTACGGAATTGATGTGGAAAGGAAATTAAAATATACAAGTTTTTTAAACAACTGTATGTTTTGACTTTATTGATAAGTAGATAACATGTTGCAATTAATAAACATAATCTGGAAGGAATATTCTCAAATCATTGTCACTATACCTCATTTCTTAGCCGCGTGCTGAGCACACAGAGAAATAGTCTTTTCCCTGTGTTAATTACCCCCTAAATTGAAGCCCCCTTTCATTTCTGTTCCCTATCAATCATCCTCCAATTTATTAATTTGTACAATACCTCAAAAGCTTTTTTTTCACCACAGCCAACAATGGGTTCATTTGCTGAAGGAGTGTTTACAGTTGAAACAAAGGAGGTTTCACGGCTTGCACCGCAGGGCCGAATAAATGAAGAATTGTTGAAAATAAAATCCTTTGAAAGAATGTATAATATCAAATATGGTCCCTTTACCATAGACGATATCATATGGGAGATCCGCCTATACCCGGTTGGAGAATTCGTGTGGTATTATCTCTGTTTGTTAGATGATACAGTGGCAGTCAAGAAATATGGCTACATGTCCTTGGTGCAGGATTACAGTAGAGATGGCGAATGGAAGATCGACACTTTTATAAAAATAAATGAAGAGATGGATTTCAAAGCAACCCCACTTGGCGAGGGTTTGGGCCTCCCCATGGTGCCGTCGACATACTTCACCAAAGAAGATCAAGAGAAGTATTCTAATGATGATTGCTTTGTGCATAAATTCTTTTTATGGTTCAATTTTGATGGTTCAAAGAAAGCACGGGCAAAATCTATGCGCCTGCGACGGCCACAACAACCCCAGGTAATATCAACAAAACCTTCTGAGCCTTCGGCACTTGAGCAGCCGGATGAAGAAGAAATGCTAATATCACCTCCTTTAGACCTAATTAGTACACTCCTAGAAAACGGGGATTTTGCAGATATTATTTTTGTTGTAAAAAAGCACACATTCGCTGCCCATAGGTGCGTGCTTGCGGCTCGTTTCTCTGTGTTCCGATCAGAACTTCTCGCTCTACAAGACAATATCGATACGAGCATGAAGAGTTTATGTGTATCCATACAGCATATGGATGGGCTCACATTTAAGCACTTGCTCCATTTCATTTATACAGATTGGATTGGGTTGGGTTGATATGAGACAGCTGGTTGATGGACCCCCCCCCCACCGTTGCCTTTGTTAGGGAGAGAGACAATGGAAAAAGAGGCCCAGCCCAGTTGGAAAAAATATGTGACGTACGTGATAGCTAGAGTTCTTTGAGAGTTAATTAATTGTGTACCGGTAAGATAAGAGAAATGTTGAGTTTGAAGTCATGCTGTCGGATGAGATGAGGGTTGGAATCGGTGCGAGTAAAGCTAACGAACGGATCCGATCCCAACTCAAAGTTTGAGTTAGTTTAGAGTATGGGACTAAAATTTTCTTCAAAATTCACGCGGAACTTAATTTTGAGTTACTTTATTTTAGTTTTATATTTTAATTAATTAATGAAATTCACACCATTAATAAATTAATGAAATTTTGCTCTCTCTCTCTCTCTTCTCACAGTGCAAATATTGGTGCAATTAATTGACAATCATACTGATCAGATGATTAATGTTTTTGATCAATAAAAAAAATTACTATTACTTCACATTTTTTATAAATAATTAACTTGTGTATATTAATTGTTGCATTGCATGCGTTGGTTACTTTCAATCTAATCAGGGACGTACAGTATTGAACAATTAATTAATTAATATTTATGCGACATATATAATTGTGAGAAAAAATATGCGACATATATAATTAAAAAACCAGGATTGAACATTGAGGACTAAACTAAACTAATTGGGTTTAATTACCAGTGGTCGTCTACTATATATTTATCCAATTACTTCCTGTATCCAAATTATTTTAGACTTTAGATAAATAAACGGGTTGGCTTCATATACACGTGCATTATATATAATGTACTTTTGAACAGCCGGCTAGATAAGTTTAATAACATTGAATATTCAAGATGAATTCCATATATATATAGCTTATGAACTTCAATTATACTGCATGTCTGTGTTTTACACAACATCAATACTCGTGTCATGATCAATTATCATTTGTTGATCTGAATTAATTTAAAATGTTAAGCATCTTGATTAACTCGAACTTAACGAATTTACAGGGGCAGGGTTTCTGACATGTCTCTCAGTTTTAAAGGTTTTGGATTGGTTTTCATTGCAGCTTTAGCAGGGTAAGTATGAACTGACTTGCAATTCAATATTAAGCTGACTATTTATTATATTGATTTATATTTAAATTTTTACTTTTCCAATGTCTTATATAAATACTCAACAGTGCCACAATGAATCAGTCATTGTATTATCAGGTGGTACATTAATTTGGGTTCTCCATCAATGGCAGCAGCTATATATGGCCAACCTAATTCCAGCAATTACTTTTGTAATGGCTGCTTCTGTTGGGTATGTTTTATACTCTAAAAATTTTAAACTTATTTTATATGTGAAATTAAGAGACAATGAAATTATTTGAATTCGTCATTTCGCATTTTACAGATTAGAGACAGTGCAATTAAGAAGTTTAAGAAGTTGGGCTAAGATACTTGGCACCATGATTTGTGTAGGAGGAGCAATGACAATGGCCTTCTTTAAAGGACCAAATCTTCTAAACATGTCTTTCCAAAATTTAATGGTGGATCTTCACATGAATATCGACAAATGGGTTATCGGTGGCCTCTGTCTCATGGGATCAAGAAGTTTCTGGTCTTTATGGCTTATATTACAGGTACATTTTGTTAAAGGTTACAACAATATTGATTTGTGAATATAAAGAATAAATTAAAAGAAAGTTTTGTGTACTCCTATTACTAAATTCCAGATCTTGTTTAAAAGATTTTTTAAACTAGCCAGATCTTGTTATATTTCACATGCATATATACTAGATATATATTGTTGCAAATAATTTCTTTACTCGTAAGATTGGTTCCAATGAAATATGATAATTTTGTTCTTTCCCTTTCTTTGTAGGTTCCCATTTATAAATTGTACTCCGACCCGTTATCGCTCTCGGCATGGACATGCATAATGTCAGCCCAACAAGAAGCCGCCGCAACATTTTACATGCATCCTGGTGATTTGAGCATTTGGTGCTTCACTTCTCTGAGTGACCTCTTTGCTTGCATATATGCTGTACCTAACTAACCCTTTTGCTTTCTTTTCAGATCTATTAGTTATTTAAGGGGGACATATATAGATATAATTAAGGGAAAATTGGTTATTTGCCACTCCAAAATCTTCAAATTATAAAAATGTCATCCCAAAATTTGAAATTGTAAAAATGCCACTCCAAATAATTAATGACTAAAATACCCCCTTCTCCTCCTCTTCTTTCTCCTGCCTCCTCTTCTTCTCCTGTTCCGACCTTCTCTTCCTCACGTGAAAACCTAAAGAGAGAGAGAGAGAGAGAGAGCGGCGGCGGCACCATCTCCCAGACCAGACGTGACTGACCAGCGCAACCATCTCCCCGATCTCTTCTCCAGTGATAGCGGCAGAGGTGATTGACCAGTGACAAACTCCTCTCTCAGCCACCTTGTTACTGGTTTAAGCTCTCTCCTAATTAATTTAAATACCAACTTTTCTTCAAATCTTATACGGACTATGTTGTCGCTACTTAGTTTCATAATTTGAATGACCAACTTTACAAACATTTCTCTTCTATCAAAGTTTTCAACAATCTGAGTTGCTCTTGAACTGCCAAGTGCTATTATTTAGGCAAAAATCATTATACAAAATTGAAAGTACAAAGGAATACAAAGGAGTACAAAAAATTATGTGCACGGAGAAATTGAATTGAGTAAGCAATTAGTATGGTTTGCCTTCTAAACTCAAATTTCTCGTGTTATTTTCAATCTGCAGAATTTTAGAAAAAATCAAGGCTTATGGTGGAGCCAATGGCACTTGCAGCCAACTAACAGAGTCAAGCCATAATCGGAATTTGGACATAGTTTGAGTTCAGTTGAAAACTTGGAGTACTACTATCAAGAGAAAATAATAAAATTGAGTTTTATTGGAATTATTACTAGTTTTTAGGAATTATGAATACTCAAAGTAGCCAGATGATGTTTTCGACTGGATATTTATTAACATTCCAGTTGGAAACCTATTTGCTTGTTTTGACAATCTTTTTTCTTATTTTGACATTTTTCTTCTTTTCTCCATTTTCAGGATTTCTTTGGATCTGCTGTGACCTTCTATCCGCAATCGTGGTGCATATTGGTCAGAGGGCCTCTGTATTGTGCTATGTTTAACCCGCTCTCGACTATAATTACAACGGTTCTTTCTTCTATTATTCTTCATGAAGAGCTCCACATTGGAAGGTAATTGTGTTCAAAATCATTCACAAAATTCATAGTCAGGATAGTTTTACCATTATAAATCCTCAGTGAGAAACTTGATTGCCACCATAAATAAACAGTAAATCAATGAAAAATCTATAAATAATGAGAAAAAAAAAGGACTTGGAATGACAAAGGTTGACTCGCAGGCGACCAACACTTATACCGGTTATTACAATATATTACCAATATATATCTACTATTAGTATTATAACTTCTTATTACATTTTTTTGCTTCTAAGAGTTGACACAAATTGTTTCTGCTAATTTCTTCTCCAGCTTTGTTGGTGCTACTGCCATTATTGGAGGACTGTATGTAGTGTTATGGGGTAAAGCAGAGGATTTGAGGAGAATGAAAGAACAGAGAATTATAGATTATAAAAAGAGAATTATAGATTATAAAAAGATTTCCACCTCAATAGAAACTGAATCTCAAAATTGTGAAACTGATATTGAACAACCCCTTCTGACAAACAAGTCAGAATTGGAAAAATAGAAGATTATTGTGTCAATTTTTTGTCAGTATTTATGATATATATATATATATATATAGAGTACGGCTAACGCGCTTCCTCTAGCATATGGGCCGAAATGCTTCCGGTGGAAATTTAAAATTTCAAAATCCAAAAAGTCGATCTGAACCATTCATCTTCTTCTCCATATTAATATCTGCTTGGAGACCAAATTTTACATTTTTCTGAAATTTTTTACTATTTATTAAGCCACTTTGAAAATCGCTGATCCAATGGTTTTACAGTTTTGTTAAGCCACCGTTGGATCAGCGATTTTCATAGTGGCTTAATAAATAGTAAAAAATTTCAGAAAAATGTAAAATTTGGTCTCCAAGCAGATATTAATATGGAGAAGGAGATGAACGGTTCAGATCGACTTTTTGGATTTTGAAATTTCAAATTTCCACCGGAAGCATTTCGGCCCATATGCTAGAGGAAGCGCGTTAGCCGTACTCTATATATATATATATATATATATATATATATATATATATATATTATCAAGACCATGTCTTTCAATGAAAATATTAATTTTGGCCATTTTATTTTTCAATTGGGAAGATTTTGTTTAGTTCATGGATATACATAACATAACTACAGTATGACTACCAAAATTAACTAATTAATCTCTCAACAAAATTGAACACACAAATCATTCAAATCTGTATAAAAATTTTCTGTAATCTATATTCTGGTTTAAAAATAACGCTATAAATTAAACAAAAATAAAATGCCAGCCCAATTAGACTGCTTGGCCCAATTGGGCTTTCCATCAAACAACTAATTGATCCACTGGAAAGTTTTTTTGGTTTAAAAAAAGAAATTAAAATTATTTTCTGAGAATTCAAGTTGAAAAAAAAAATAATATATTGAGTAAATTATACAAATATTTGTTAAAGTATATCTTGTTTTGTATTTGGTACGAAATGAATTCTACTGCTAAGACAGTTGAAAAATAACATGAAAATCCATTTTTGAATCTAGGTCATGATAATGTCTAATATAAGGATGTATGAATTTTCAATTAATTAACAATGAAAGATATGTTGATGCTCATATTTATTAAAATGATACTTAATATTTGAGATTGATGTTAATTTGCAGGGGATAAGGTATCGACAATTGGGCAATGTATTTGCTAATTTGAACCAAGATGAATTGTTCAGGTGCAATAATTTCAATTGATGGGTTACAGATTCCAGGCCCCAAATATTAGCAGGCCTAAGTCCAACAATCCAAATTTTATTGTGGGTTCCATGAGATGATCAGTACATTGCATGCACACTATATTATTGCCTATATTTTACATTTTTTGAATTTTTTTTATTATTCATTAAGTATTTAACAAAATCGCTATATTCAGACCATTGAATTTTTGTACCCATCTTAATAAATAGTAAAAAAATTTAGAAAAATGTAAAATTTGATCTGCAAGCACATTTTAACATATCCATCATGTTGAACGATTTGGATTTTGAAAACATAGAGTGTAATCCGGTGTTATCAAAAAAGAGTGTAATTGGATCCCTCCTCATATAAAAAATGTACAATGTACACCTTAAATACCGAGTTGTTACTCTCTCTCTCTCTCTCTCCCTCTCCCTCTCTAATTGTAAACACAGCAATGAGTGGGTTTAGCTTAGAGGAACAGAAACCATTGATGGCTATGGTGGCAACGCAGTGCATATATGCAGTATTGAATCTGGTGTCGAAAGCGACATTGAACCGCGGTTACAGCACGATGGTTTTTGTGGTGTACAGACAAAGCATTGCTACTCTTTTTATAATCCCTTTCACACTCCTTGCAAAGCAGTACGTACTGTATATAGTATATAGTTTCTCTTTAACCACCTTTTAGATAGCACTGACACAACAATTTCATACAAAGAGAAATAACTTTAAGTAAAATTAGGAGATCTTTAATCAGCATTTTTAACTTAAAGTCCCAAAATGCCCATCGACTAAATATTTTCAATTCATACTATAAAGTGTGAACAGATCAGACATTATTCAAACCAACCTAAATTAATATTGATGGATTGATCATGCTGCTATTTCCAAAGTTAACAAAAGAGTTGATAGAGGGTAAATTGCTAGATATTTCCAAAATTTAGTAGCTATATATATACATAGTCATTATCAATTATCATGTATATATCTGAATTAATTTTAAAAGTTTAAGCATCTCAGTTAACTTGGAACCTTTCAAATTTACAGGGACAGGCTTTCTGACATGTCTCTCAATTTTAAAGGCTTTGGATTGGTTTTCCTTGCATCTTTAACTGGGTATGTATGAAATTACTTAAAATTCAATTAAGCTGTATTTTTTTTTTTTTTTGAATGTTAAGCTGGAAATTTGTTATATTTATTTATATTAATTTTTTTACTTTTCCAATGTCTTATATTATATAGAAATACTCAAGAGTGTAACCATGAATCAGTCATTGTATTATGAGGGGGTACATTTGGGGTCTCCATCAATGGCTGCAGCTATATATGGCCAACCTAATTCCAGCAATTACTTTTGTAATGGCTGCTTCTATTGGGTATGTATTATACTCTTTTAAACTTTTAATCTTAGTTAATATGTGACTCGATCAAAAATATTGTGTAGGATATAAAGTGAACAATTTTTTATATCCATCATTTTACAATTTACAGATTAGAGACAGTGAAATTAAGAAGTTTAAGAAGCTGGGCTAAGATACTTGGCACCATCATTTGTGTAGGAGGAGCAATGACAATGGCCTTATTTAAAGGACCAAAGCTTCTAAACATGTCTATCCAAAATTTAATGGCAAATCTTCACACGAATATTGACAAATGGGTTATTGGTGGCCTCTTTCTCATGGGAGCAAGCAGTTTCTGGTCTTTTATGGCTTATATTACAGGTAACTTTAGTTAAAGGTAAAATAATACCAAATTGTGAATAAAAAGAATAAATTAAAAGAGAGTTTTTTGTACTCTGTGTTACTAAATTCCAGATCTTGATTAAAAGATTATTTAAAGTTTTAAACTAGCCAAATCTTGTTATGTTTCACTTGCATATATATATATACACACACACTTGATTGTTGCAAATAACTTCTTCGTTATAAAGTAGTCGTGATGAAATATGACAATATTGGTGTTTCCATTTGTTTGTAGGTCTCATTTGCAAATCGTACTCTGACCCGTTATCAATCTCGGCATGGACATGCTTGATGTCAGCCCTAAAAGCAGTTGCCGCAACATTTTACGTTCATCCAGATTTGAGAATTTGGCGCTTCACTTCTTTGAGTGACCTCTTTGCTTGCATATATGCAGTACCTAACTTGACTCCTTTGCCTTCTTTTAAGATCTCTTAGCTATTTATGAGGAACATATATTGATACAGTTGATTAATTTTATGGTTTACAGGGTTTCTTTGGCTCTGCTGTGACCCTTTCTATCTGCAATCGTGGTGCATATCAGTTAGAGGGCCTTTGTATTCTGCCATGTTTAGCCCGCTCTCGACTATAATTACTACAGTTCTTTCTTCAATTATACTTCATGAAGAGTTCCACATTGGAAGGTAATTGTGTTCAAAATCATTCACAAAATTCATAGTCAGGATAGTTTTACCATTATAAATCCTCATGGAGGAACTTGAATAAAACCATAAATATAAGTAAATCAATGACATATTAATAAATAATAAAGAAAACAAAATAGAATTGGAACGGCAAAGGTTTACTATTAGTAGTGTAGATTCTAATAACTCTATTTCTTTTTTATTATTCTAAAAGTTGACACAAATTATTTTTGCTAATTTCTTATCCAGCTTTGTTGGTGCTACTGCAATTATAGGGGGGCTGTATGTTGTGTTATGGGGTAAAGCTGACGATTTGAAGAGAATGGAATAACAAGGAAATTTAGATTTTAAAAAGATTTCCATCTCAATAGACACTGAATCTCAAAATTGTGAAACTGATATCCAGCAACCCCTCCTGACAAACAAGTCAGAGTTGGAATGAAAGATTAATGTGTCAATTTTTTGCTAGTATTGACTTGCGATGAGAGACCAAGGGAGACGAGGTGATTCAGAGGCGATTAGGAGAGCACAGCCAGAGAACAACCAAAACAGGCCACCCACCTCAATCCAAACCATTCTAGAGAGATACAGAAACCACCGACGGAGATCTTCACAGCTTTGGGAGAAGACCAAATAGGAAACATGAATGAGGAGAACAAGAGAAATCACTTGATGGACCAGAAGACTTCTGAAGAGCCACAAGACAACACTGTTCAATTGGCAGATAATCTCTTACCCTTTGTACGAATTGAAGGAATCAAATACAGTAGACTACTTCTAATTGGAGACCACTCGGTTCTCCAAGTCATAGAAGAAGACAACAGTAGTAGTAATGGGCAAAATTATTGGATTCCTAGCATTAATTCAACAGGAGGAGAAGCCAATCAATCACAACAATTGTCTCCTAATACCAATTGCACAACCTATCTTTCTAATTTGCATTGCTTGGACTTTTGCTCATGGACCTTCTGAGGCGATAATGGCCACGACCTATCTTTCTCATCATCTCCTCCATCTACCCTCAACTATAACCCATGAGCCATCCCTTATCTTTTCTCATACGTTCCCTGCCAAGGTACACCCGAATCAAAAGTTATTTATTTAACCATTGCACAATGATTATTTGTTTAGACGGATTTATTAAATAATAAAATTAGTAGTAAATAGTTAGTTAATTAGTTAATTACATCATATGTTAACGCTTCTTCTGTTATTCATGTTTATATCTATTGAACGTATCTTTACTTCACTATCCTCTTAATATTATTATACTTTTTAAATAATATCAAACATTATGTTCATTTTTGTTTCAAAGTTTATAAATATCTATCTTAGTTCGCATTTATTTTATCTTTATACTTTACCGTTATTCATTGACTTTTAATTATCTGTTGAAGTAACTATATCAATTTTTTTACTAAGTACTCTAATTAGTTTTAACACTGAGGATATATAAATAAAATGGCAATTACTAAATAGCTATATTTTAAAGAACTTGGTTAAATAAAGTTATGATGCATATTAGATATATAGTGTTTCTTTCGTAGACGTTGCAAACAACCTTTGATTTTGTTTTTGGTTCTTGTTTAAAGAAAATAAATTAGATTACAGTGTGTCTTTATATATGTTCAAGTCTTTGTTTGTTCTTTTTTTTTTTATCTCTGATTCTTAAATGGATTTCAAGTAGGTTGTAACCGGCAAAAATGTATTAAGTATTATAGATAAGTGTTATCGAGCGATGTTAACTAGAGTCATGTTAACGTAATTTAGGTTCAAATCCTGAAGTGTTGAAGAGTGAAAGAATGAATAAGAAATTACTACAATAACAGGTGCGGGTTCCTAGACTTTATAAAACTATTTTATTTTTCTATTGTTCATTCAACTATTTATTATTATTGCATTAGTTGGATTTATGCATGTTGTTTTCGAACCATGAATTTTGAGTAGACATAAATAATTTGCATGAAATGATAGGATGCATTATTGACCAATGGACTTGCATGAATAGGATGTGTTGCGCATGGCATGAACTGTGTGATTGAATAAATATATTTTGAAAATGAACGAATATGGTAATTGAACAGGGGCCAATATGCTTGCATATTGGGATGTATACATTGGGTCTAGTTTCGACTGGACCCCTCGTTAATGTGACTGTAGGCGAAAGCGGTCATGTCACGGATGTGATTGTAGGCGAAAGCGGTCATATTACGCCAAGACCTAGTGGCATATGAATTCACCGTCTAGTGAGGCAAACGGAACAAGATTAACATATTTTTCTTTAAGTAATTGAAAGTAGTAAGAAATAATATGATATGCATTGCATTAGGATAAACATATGCATTTTATTGTTCTTATCATATTTGTGAATATAAGTAAATATTTTATAAGCTTCGAGTTGGAACTGAATCCCGCACTGAGAGAAGGTTTGATCTCTCACCCGTTCCACTTTTACGTGGGTTCCAGGTAATGAAGAGGAAGGGTTCGAGCAAAGACAAGAGTAAGACTAAGCGGGAAGATATAAGAATTGATAAAGTGCCACATGTTGTTTGTTTTGTTTTCATGATTCAATAATTGATACATTGAGTCGGCATGGCAGTGTTTGTGTTACTAGCCATATCGGCCGTGAATGTTTGTTTAACTCTTTTGCTTTTGAAATAAATGTGGCTTTATTCATATTGTTATTGATAATGTATGTGATGTGCACACGCCTTATGTAGAAATACGTGGCGGGTTGTCCCGGGGTGTGACAAGAGATCATTCTGGAGCAGAGAAGCATTCCTAGGGTTTTGGATTGGCAGCTATTGCTTGGAGGCGAAGTTGAGAAGCAAAAGACGTGAGTTTTGTTGTGGATCTTCTTCTTCTTTGGGTTTTATCATGACTTTTCTTTATCTTATCTATTTTATTTGCTTTAGAACTATGCTTGAGTAGATTTCTTAGTTTCTAGGGTTAAGATGTAATCGAATGTTTTGTTTTGCATTTTGGATATTATAATTTTTGTGTTGAAATTTGTGTTTGCTTGATTGTGTTTGATTTTAATTGCTTAGCATAAATTGTTTGATTATTATTGGTTTGCCAATAGATGAATGGCCACGTCTGTAGCACATTACAACCCTTATAATCTCTCGACCAAACTAAGTACATAAGGTAGGATTAGTGACCCGAAAGGTGAAATCAAGTAGTAGCCGAAAGGTGAACATTTCCTCTTATCGACGGATAAGAGGTTACCTTTAGTATACCAAACAAGCAACTAGGTAATTCAGACCAATATACGACAGTTGAGATCTAGAACCCGACGAGGGCAGATATTGCAATTCCATACCAAGTTAATGAACCAACATACTACGGTTCAGGTTTAGGAACATTAGGTCTGGTCAGTAAAACCCTACACAAAGGAACAACACAAAGAAACTGTATCTGGTGCATTAACTCGAAGTTAGTACGGACCGGACTAGAAGCTGTATGGCCCGTGTTACCTAATACGACCTGTACAGGAAGCTGTACGGCCCATATCAGGGACTGAGAGGCAGAACTTAGATAAATCTGAAATCCTGAAAACGTCTTTTTATCATTGATTTAAAACCAAACTTTAATTTCTATCATTTAATTATTGCAATTGAACTTAGGAAACATAATTACCAAAACCAACTTTTCAAACTTCTAGTTTTTTGATACTTTAGGTAGAATCTAGTTGATACCTGAACCGTCCCTTGGATCGATACCTGACGATACAAACGATAGGATTGTGCACTTGCAGTCTAAATCAAGAGTTAGTCAAGGTTCAAAGGTACAGCTTGTTGTACTGAAACTTTGTAGCATACTTTTGTGTGAACAGAAGCTTCAATAAAAAATCGACAACCGGTTTTTGCATATTTGTAGGTGAAAATCTAGTCACATGGAAAAGTAAGAAACAAAATATTGTAGTACGAATTAACTTGGATCAAACAACTCCTATTAGATATGAGATTTAGAACTCAAGCTCCAATGAAATTGTATTGCGACAATAATTTGGCACGACACATAGCTTCTAATCTCATGTTTCATGAACGCACAAAGCATACAAAAGTAGATTGTCACTTTATTAGAGAAAAGGTTCAAGCAAAAGAAATTACAACACTATATGTAAAAAGTGAAGATTAACTCGTGGATATCTTCACTAAAGGCTTGGATCCGAGTTCATTTGAAAAAATTGCAAGCAAGCTAGGATTGCACGATATTTACAATCCTAGCTTGAGGGGGAGTGTTGAAAATAGTGAATAATTATTATTATTATAACGGCTAGTTTAGGGAGTAATAAATAAAATAAAAGATAGAGGTTAGTGGTAGTAGTTGGTAGTTGTAATTAATATGCAACGGCTAGTTTTTAATTACTTTTATAAATAGAGATACATGTAAAGCTCAAAATAAGATTGCAATAATAAAAATGGTTTTCTTTCATCTATTCTCTCTTACAAATTTAACAATACTCAAAATATAGATGTTGTACATTCCTTTACAATTATCCACAAAATTTTTGTTCAGCTAAATCCGAGTCAATTTGAGAAAGGTATGACCAAAATACTAACCATTGATAAATCTGTTCAGGTTGTGTGATTTGTTTTTTTTTTTTTTTATTCATCAAACTTCTTTACTTGTAACTATAATCAGAATATGAACTTTAGTGAACTAAACAAGGCACGAATGAGCACAAAAGAGTAAGTATAAAGGAACAAATATCTTTGTCACTAATCATCTCTTGCTGAGCATGCAAGGAACTAATATTTTACGTGTTAATTACACACTACTTTGAAGCCTTCTTGCATTTATGTTCCCTATCAAAGACTTCCTCAATAATCATCATCCAAATTCTTGATTTGTTCAATACCTCAAAAGCTGTTTTCAACTCAGGCAGAGATGGACTCATTTGCTGAAGGATTGTATACTGTTGAAACAAAGGAGGTTTCAACGCTTGCACCCCAGGGTCGAATAAATCGAGAATTGTACGAAATAAAATCCTACGAAAGAATGTATACTATCAAATACGGTCCCTTTACCCTGGGCGACATCGAATGGGAGATCCGCCTATTTCCGTTCGGAGAATTATTGGAATATTATCTCTGTTTGTTAGATGATGCAGTAGTAGTCAAGAAGTTTGGCTACATATCCTTGGTGCAGGATCACAGTAGCAATGGTGATTGGAAGATCCACACTGGGATAAAATTGAATGAAGAGAAGGGTTTCAATGTACCCTGGTGGGCCGAGGCAATGGGATGCCCCATGGTACGGTTAACATACTTCAGCAAATCCGAACAAGAGAAATATTCTAAAGATGATTGCTTCTTGAATAAATTCGTATTATGGGTCATTGCTGATGATTCCAGGAAGGCGCCGGCAAATGCTGTGTGCCTTCGACGGCCTCAACAACCCGAGTTCATATCACCAAACCTTTCTGTGCCTTCGACAGCCTCATCAACCCTCCTGGTATCTGGTGATTTTGCAGATATTATTTTTCTTGTGAAAAAAGACACATTTGCTGCCCATAGGTGTGTGCTTGCGGCTCGTTCATCTGTTTTCCGATCAGAACTTCTCGCCCTACAAAAGGATATTAATATGAGCATGAATAGTTTATGTGTATCCGTACAGCACATTGATGGACTCACATTTAAACACTTGCTCCATTTCATTTATACCGATACCTTGCCGCCTGACTTCGAGGAGGTTACCCTAACAGAGAGATACCACCGCATGTTTGTCGCAGCGCATCGTTTTAAAATTGAAGGGCTCAAGTTAATATGTGAGAAGAAGCTTACCAAGGTGGTTGCCGATGCCATGATAACTGCAATAGATCTCTCGGAGTATCATGAGACCGGTCAGCTCAAAATTGTTCAGCATGATTGAAATAATTGCCTCAACTGTTCTGGATACAAAAGAAGTCGACCACCTATGTCTATGTTAGCAGTAGTTGTACCACCGACAAGTATGTCGGAGAGGAGTCCAAGTAATAAAAGGGATTGAAAGATTTAAGAAATAGAGAATAAATATTGTATTAATCTTGTGTATCAATTACAATTATAATGAAGTTCATTTACAGATTATATTATAGTTTATTTCTAAACATCTCCAATTAATCATTTCCTACCTACCACTCATGTATTCCTAATTATTTCCCACATTTTATACCCACTTGTATCTCTAACAGAGATCGGAGTTTGTCCAGTTTTTTTGTTTTTCAAAGGTTTTGTTGTGATCTGTGTTTTTGTTAAGTTGTTCATGTTGTTTAATTGCTTGTATCTCTTTGGAAATCTAATATGATCTTTATTTCTTCTCAAAGAAAGGAATGGAGGTGGTGATCTTGCAAGTTCAATTCAGAATCCTATTAGTTGGTGGAGCTGTGTACATTGGTCAATTTGAAAGAAACATCAATTATGATTTTTTTTTAATTGCTTAAACTTTTCATGCGCTGATTGGTTGTGTAACAGAACATTGAAATTAAGGATTCCATTATAATTATATAATTCTCATGCATTTATGTGCCAAAGTACTGTTATGTATGTGGGTCTGATTCTAGGAGTATGCGGGGGGTGGCAGGGGGGCGGCAGCGCCCCGGAGAATTTTATTTGTGAGAAGTCAAATTGCATAAAAATCCTTTAACCGACGGCCCAGATTAGTCACGTTGCCCATTAAGATGTGCGGTCCAGATTAGTCTGTTTTCACGCCCTTTCAGTGGGTTTTGTATTTTATATATGCATTATGTCTCTTTGTAATTTGTTGTAACTGACTTTGAGAAATAGTGGATTTTGTTTGGCGAGCGGCCGTGGGTTTTCTTCCCCTAGAGGGTTTCTCACATAAAATCTGTGTGTTCTGATTTTGATTCTTTCTCAATTTTTTTTTTCTTTCTGTATTTTGTGATTGCTCTCTGGTACTCAAACTCTCAACAAGTACAGAGCTATAATTGTATTCTTGCTTGGAAAAAAATCACCAAAATCTACTATATATATTCATGACCCGCTACGTAGAGAATTTTCTATACCTTGCAACTTCCATACAGGACTGGAACTTAAATGAGCCAGAAAAGAATTTAAACTAATGGTGTATTTTAGTATTTATCAATAATTCAATTTGAACTCCGCTATAGCAGATATGAATCAAAGCTTGAGTACCCCGGAGCTTGAAAAATCAAAGGTGTTTATTGTGGCTCCAATCGTTCTGGCCCAACTATTTTTTATTTATGTGTTACGGATCTAGGCCCAAATACAAGCAGGCCTAAGGCCTCAAATCCAAATTTGGCAGCTACTAGATTTTCATTAATACGGTCTGTACGGAATTGATGTGCAAAAGAAAAGCAAATATATATAAATTTATTCAAACATCTGTATGTTTGACTTTATTGAATAGTAGATAATATGTTGCAATTAATAAACATAATCTGGAAGGAATATTCTCAAATCATTGTCACTATATCTCATGTCTTAGCTGCGTGCTGAGCACATAGAGAAATAGTCTTTTCCCTGTTAATTACCCCTAAAATTGAAGCCCTCTTTCATTTCTGTTCCCTATCAATCATCCTCCAAATTCTTAATTTGTGCAATACATCAACAAACCCTTCCGAGCCTTCGGCACTTGACCAGCCGGATGAAGAAGAAATGGTAATATCACCTCCTTTAGACCTAATTAGTACACCCTTAGAAACCAGAGATTTTGCAGATATTATTTTTGTTGTAAAAAAGCACACATTCACTGCCCATAGGTGCGTGCTTGCGGCTCGTTCCTCTGTTCAATGAAAATATTAATATCGGCCATTTTTTATTTTTCAATTGGGGAGATTTTGTTTAGTTCATGGATATACATAACTACAATATGACTACCAAATTAAGTAATTAATCTCTAAACAAAATTGAACACAGAAATCATTCATATTTGTATAAAAAATTTCTGTAATCTATACTCTGGTTTAAAAATAATCGTTATAAATTAAACAAAAATAAAATGTCAGCCCAATTAGACTGCTTGGCCGAATTGGGCTTTCCATCAAACAGCCTATTGATAAACTGGGAATTTTTTTGGTTTAAAAAAATTAAAATTAGTATCTGTGAATTCTTGTTGAAAAAATAAAAAATAATATAGTGAGTAAATTATACAAATATTTGTTACAGTATATCTTGTTTTGTATTAGGTACAAAATCAATTCTACTGCTAACACAATTGAAAAATTAGATGAAAAAAATCAATTTTTGAATCTAGGTCATGATAATGTCCAATATAAAGATGTATGTAAGTATGAATTTTCAATTAATTAAAAATGACAGATATGTTGCTGCTAATATTAATTAAAATGATACTTAATATTTGAGATAGATTTTAATTTGTGGTATTGACAATTGCGCAATTGTAACACCCGGTAAATATTTATATTATTTTTGAAATTACTATGGACTTATTTGCAATTTTTAGATTAGAAGGTTACTTGTATAAAAATGTTCAACTTTAAAAAAAATATGATCCTACGTGGCATTCTTCCACGTGTCTCCCATGCATAAACCTCATCCCTGTGACCACCGTTAAAAGCTCTATATATAAAGAGGGTTATTTTCTTTCGGATTAGAGTTAAAAAAAAATCAGAACCAAATAAAATTGGAGAGAAAAAAAAAACAGAGAGAAAGAGGAAATGTGAAGGAAATTAGGAGAAAGAGAAAAAAAATATTTTATATTCATTAAGATTTGATTGTTTTGTTTGATTGGAATTCTGACTACGTCGCGTTGATTCTGAATGGTTGTTGCAACTCGATTGGATTTTTGAATTGATCGTTATCAGGTAACCGGACTTTTTTATAATCTGTGTTTTTGTTTTGTTTAGTTGAATTGAATTTTGAATTGGATGATTGAATTGGTTATTGAATTATGATGCATATTTAATGGGATAGCGGGTCTGTCGTTCAAAATTGATTTGTGAAATTATATGATCGTGTCTTCTGAGAATTTGAGAAATGAAATGATTGTGTGAAAGGAAATGATATGGATATTGTGTGACTTGTTTTATTGATAATTCAGATCCATGTGCTATTACCGGCTAAATATGTATTTATAATTTGATGTGAATTAATCAGGTCTGTTTGAATGGTTGTTTAATTAAGTCAGTTATAGAAAAGTGCATCGTTAAATAACTGATTACTGAGTTTTGTAGTTGACTCCGTATTGTTTTCTATCTGTTTTTGTTTGCGATATAGATTGATGCGATGAAGGATGGATGAGAGGATGCATCTCTTGTCACGACTCTCAGTCCGGCGGCGGGGTCGTGACAGCAATGTATTTGCTAATTTGAACCAAGATGAAATTGTTCAGACCCAATTATTTCAATTGATGGGTTACAGATTCCAGGCCCCAAATATTAGCAGGCCCAAGTCCAACAATTCAAATTTAGCAACATATATAGATACAACGAATGACAGCCTATTGTGGGTTCCATGATATGATAATCATTTGATCAGTACATTAATTGCAGAATTTTATTTTAAAAACCATAAATAAAAAATAATATTTATCAAACCAACTTAATTGCTTCGGTTTTTTTCCATAAACCATAACAACCGAAATGACATTTTGGTCCAAATTTTTTTTTTCGGGACCGAAATATCATTTCGATCGATCGATCCAAGATGCTTTCACAAATTTTACTATCATTTTTTTATTGACATATGTGAAAATTGTCCGGTCTCAAAAAAAAAAAAGACCGAAATAGTATTTCGGTTTTTATGATTTTTGTGAAAACCAAAGCAATCAAGTTGGTTTGATAAAATATTATTTTTTACTTATGGTTTTTAAAAAAAAAATTCTGAATTGCATGCACACTGTAATAGGCCTCTGTAAAAAATGTAAAATGTACACCTTAAAACCTTGTTGTAACGTACGCTCTCTCTCTCTCTCTCTCTCTCTCTCTCTCTCTCTCTCTTGAAAGCTTCTCTCCCTTGCTAAGTGTAAACACAACAATGGGTGGGTTTAGCTTAGAGGAACAGAAACCATTGATGGCCATGGTGGCAACACAGTGCATATATGCAGTAATGAATCTGGTGTCGAAAGCGGCATTCAACCACGGTTTCAGCACGATGGTTTTTGTGGTGTACAGACAAAGCATTGGCACTCTTTTTCTATTCCCTTTCACGCTCCTTGCAAAGCAGTACGTACTGTATATACTATATAGTTTCTCTTTAATAACCTTTTAGATAGCACTGACACAACAATTTCATACAAAGAGGAAGAACTTGCGTAAAATTAGGAGATCTCCAATCAGCATTTTTAACTTGAAGTCCCTAACTTTCAATTCATACTATAAAGTATGAACAGATTGGACATTATTCAAACCAACCTAAATTGGAATTGCCTAAGACCTATGTTACATTAACACTTGTAAAATTGTACTGCATACGTCTGTGTTTGACACGACATTGATACTCATGTCTTTATAAAATTTGAACTTAAAATGACTTGTCGTGTCATGATATACACTCCTGTCATATATCGGTTCGATAGTAGTGTTGGTTTTAATCAGCAGCATCCATGGAAATCCAATTGATCTGAATCTAGCATGAAACAAATCGTCTATTAGTTGGTACTATTCCTAGTTAATTTCATACTAGTCATCGTTTGAATTTTGAATTTATTACTTGATCAAGGCACAACAATGGAGAACATATATATTTTTTTGAATAATTATATTGCTCCCCTCACGTCCATCCTGCATTTTTCCCGCACTCTTTTTTTTCCTTAATTGCCATATATCTCCTCACTTATTTTCCATTTATCACCGCATTAAATTAGACTGTCATTTAATACCAATCCCACATTAATTATACTTTTCTCTAATAACAATTTCCGCATTAATTATTCCTTTAAAATAATTCCCGCATTAATTATACTGTTATCTAATAACAATTCCCATTAATAAATGTTTATTTGTTATTTCTGAGAAGTATTTATCCATGTAACATAAAATATTTATCATTATGTCTTAGAGTATTTATCATTGATGTTTTACTGAAAGTTGCAATTATACTTGAAAAATATTTATCTATGTAACATAAATTATTTATCATTATGTCTGAGAAGTATTTATCATTAGGTGAGAGGATTATTTATTTAATGATCCTCAGTTGTGCGGGGACAATCCATAAAAAAAAAAAAATTGTGCGGGGATAAATGACAATTATTTATGAGGGATTGTTTATTTAATGGTCCCCAGTTGTGCGGAGACAATTCAAAAAAAAAAGAAAATTTTGTGCTGGTACAATTAATGGATTGATTTATTCAGTTATAAATAGAGATCATTGCATAGGGATTAATAATTTGCAAATCCACGATAATACTTTGATGGTTGAAGTTAAATACTAATAGTTTCTGCGGAGTATTCATGATTGAGCGGTCTCCCCATGACTTTTTTGGTAGTTTGTGCGGGATTTATTGTGGGATTAAGACTGCGGAGATTGTTATCAGGATCCTATTTTTTTTTTCACTTATGTTTTTTTATTTTAGTTTTTTGTCTGGCGTCAAAACATGTATAACCAATGTATGAGTGACATTGGAACAAAAAGGGCACAGTCAACTGCTTTCTGATGTATAAAGGATAGTAGGTCCAACTTTAGCCCAACAACAAGGGTTATTTTTTTCTTTTAATTCGGCCCATTGTAATTCAAACTTATTTAATTTATGGCCGGAAAATCTTTAATTGTCTTCAGTTTTAAAACCACGCACGCGACCTGCAATTAATCAGCTCTCCTCTTAGATAAGAGAACTTCTCGCTCTACAGGACAATATCGATACGAGCATGAAGAATTTATGTGTATCCATACAGCATATGGATGGACTCACATTTAAGCACTTGCTCCATTTCATTTATACTGATTTCTTGTCCCTTGATTTTGAGGAAGTTACTCCTCGAGAGAGGTACCACCGCATGCTTGTTGCAGCGCAATATCGTTTTAAAATTGAAGGGCTCAAGTTAATATGCAAGAAGATGCTTACCAAGGCAGTTGCTGACACCATGATAACTGCTTTTAGATCTCTCGGAGTATCATGAGTGCGGTCTGCTCAAAGTAGTTCAACCTGATCAGAACAAGAAGCAAGAAATAATTGCCTCAACTGTTGCTGGTACAAAAGAAGTCAACCTTCAATGTGATGATAGCAGTAGTTGTTCCACCGACGAGTTTGTTGGAGTAGATCTCAAGTAATTAATACCAGTGATCGGTTTATCCCTTGAAACTAAAAGGGCCAGTTGAAAAAGAGGCCAGTTGAAAAAAATGCCACGTGATAGATAGAGTTCTTTTGTGACTGAAGTAAAAAGTTGGCTTGAGACTTAATACTGGGCAGTAACGGAAATGTTGAGTTTGAAGTTATGCCGAGGGTTGGAATTGGTGCAAGCCAATGAACGGACCTGATATCAACTCAGAGTTTGAGTTACTTTAGAGTATGGGACTAAAATTTTCTTCAAAATTAACGCAGAACTTAATTTTGTGTTACTTTATTTAGTTTTATATTTTAATTAAAGAAGAAACACCACACCATTATTGCAAATATTGGTGCAATTAATTGACAATCATACTGATCTGACGATTAATTAATGTTTTTGATCAATAAAAGAAATTACTATTACTTCACATTTGTTATAAATATTTAACTTGCGTATATTAATTGTCGCATTGCATGTGTTGGTTACATTCAATCTGATCAGGGACGTACAGTATTGAACAATTAATTAATATTTAATTATGTGACATAATTAAAAAACCTGGATTGAACATTGAGTACTAAACTAATTGGGTTTAATTACCCGTGGCCGTCTGCTATGCATTTATCCAATTACTTACTGTATCCAAATTATTATAGACTTTAGATAAATAAACGGGTTACTCTGGGTTCATACATTGCATTAGTCAAAAAAACAGTCTCAAAGAAACCAAACAGTAGGTAGAATCTCAGCACTTGAGTTTCCATTTATTGGAACTTCTAACACTGTGATTCTAAACAATTGTTGAATCCTCTCAGCCATAGCACTGAGCAATCCATGCTATGCATAGTATCAAAGTCTCAATAACTCATAAATTCACAGCCAAAGTGTAGAAAATCACACAAAAAGAAATTCTAGTATTATTCCTAATTTGTATATTTCTAAAGATAATACTAATTAAGGACTTGACCTTCATTCTTAATAATTTATTTTATTCAAATATACACAAGAAAATATGGTTAGATTGCATCAATGATGTCAACTTTTTTTTTTTAAGGAATAATTGGAGAGCGAGAGAGAATAATTAGATTATTTGATTATTGTCAACATATATCATTTGCTTGGAGATAGACAAATGAACACAATAAATAGTAAATGCATTTTAAAATAATTATATGAATCATTCTTGAATAATCCCTTAGGCTATTAACTAAACAAAATATCGATCGTTGTATGCCTACTGTTGAACAAAAACTTAAATTGAATTTTTGAGGCACTAAACGACATTTTTTTGAAATTTTGATGCTTCGGATGCTTGGGTGTAATCCTCCGGATGATATTCGAATCCGTCTCATCCCTCCCTTTCCAAAAAGTGGTCACACATGCAAATCCGACTTTTCTAGCCAAAGTTATGGCTGTTTAAAGTTTTTTCGAAAGCTAAACTTTGGAAATTCATAACTAACTGTAGAAAAATCCAAATAAATTGAAATTTATATCAATTATGTGTATTTTTGAATGCTCGACATGCTGGTGTAATAACTTTTGCTATTTGATCCATGTATCAATCCATACTTTCTTATTTACCAGCAAAGGTCAAATTGGATGTTTTTAGTGTATTGCACTATACCAATGGCCTTTGCCTAGTGCTTGGCTGCTGAGTTTGGACTTGGTACCATACCAGAGGTCAGTCTTGCATGGACAGAGATCTAATTTGAGATTTGAACATATTTTAGTAGCTCTAAACTACTGTTTTAATACCAGAAATAAAGAGAAGAACAACAAGCTGTGAGAGGTTGGAAATTTTGTAATCAAGGCCAAGTCCTTAATTAGTGTTAAAATTAGACTTGTGATATTCCACTGACAAATCAAATCAAAGTTATAAAGCGTTACGACATCACTTCATAAATATATCAAATGTCTTATTTTTTGGCATACAAGAAAACTTTTTTTCACAAAATTATTTAAATCAAAATATTAAGATCTCTATAAAAAAAAAATTAGAGGACCGCCCGGCCCCCAGGTAGTCTGGTCCCTAGTGGACCTCCCCTGACCCGGGCGGTCTGCTAGAGGATCTGGGCCGCCCGTGGGCCTGGTAGTCGGGACAGTTTAAAAAAATAAAAAAAAAGGATGTAGGGGCATTTTTAAAATTAAGTTTTTTTTAAGGGTATTAATAAAAATGGCCGGATATTTTTAAGTAACTTTTTGTTACATTAATCCCATAAAAATTCTGAAGCCCGTATAATCTTCATCTGAAAATATGCTTCAACATTCATATACAGTTTTCAATATGAAATGGATGCAAACAACCTGTTGCTCGTTGTGATATATATATTTTACCGTCTCAAAATTAAACTTTGTGTCTTTTAATTAATAGTTTACAACATTAATTCTAAAGAAGTTTAGAATTAAAAATTATCCAAAAATAAATTCATAGATTTTACAAAAAAAATATAGAAAAATTATTGTTTTGTTCGAAATTGAAAAATAATTTAGAAAGTCACTACTAGAATTTCCGTTTTTTTCAAGGGTAGCATCTATATTTTCAAGGATAAGAAGGGCCCTTGGAAATGAAATTGAGTTTGCTGACACATTTAACTATTTTCAAGGGTAGGCCATTGGAAATAGTAGCGCATGGAAATCCCTGATGCCAACCCTTGAAAATGCTTGCTATCCACCATTGGAAATACTTTTGCATGACCCATGACCCGCTAAACAGAACGAATACTATATTTTATTGAGAGCCCATATTATTTTCAAGGGACTACCCTTGAAAATGTTTTGGTAAGTCTGTTTATACTATTTTATAGTGAGGCTCATGGAAATGCTGAAGCACAATACCCTTGAAAATACTTTGTTGATTCAGTTTATATTATTTTATGCTGAGGCCCATGAAAATGCTGGAGCACACCCTTGGAAATGTTTTATTGATTCAGTTTATATTATTTTATAGTTGGACATAATATTTCCAAGAGACTACCCTTGAAAATGTTTAGCTCCTAGAGACAGAAACATTTTTGTTTATTTGAGATGCCCCTTTGAATGATGAAAATAATAAATCACAACAATAAAACTAGTACAATAAACACCCACAATTCCAATTAATAATACTAAATTATATAAAAAGATTACTAAATAACACGATAATAATATCATATTATCCAAGTATCATATTTACAAAATCAAAGTACCTCATTATTCAACACACAATTTCATGTATCTATGATCAGAAAAAATCCACCTACAATTTTTCTCAAAACAATAAAAAGTGTAAAAAAATCCACTACAATTTTTCTTCGTAATCTGATCATTTGTTCATTTCCTTGTATGCTTCCATCTCCAATTACTAGACTAAGAGGCAAAAAAAAAAAAAAAAAGCAATGTCAGCTCTCTCTCTTTTTTGAATAAAATGAGGTCATGGATAAGATAAGTTATTTCACCATGTACAAGATAATAAGAAGAAGACTTAAATTAGTAAGACACTAGTTTACCTTCTTTGGAAATGGTCAAATCTACAAAATTTCATACAAGTAATTCAATTGATTTTGCACAATTCTCCTTTCAAAATGACAAAATCTGTTTGTTGGTAAACTGCAGTTCTCTATTCTGACAGTCTGATTTGTGATTTTTGCTGAGAGCAATTGGCTGGGCCAAATTTGGAGTTTTTTATATGGAAATGACCATCAATACTTGAACTTTATGCCTAATTAATTTCAGAATGTTTATGGCTCAGGGACTATGATGAACAGGTGGTTTTCTAACTGACAAATTTCAGGCTGGTAGCAATTTTTCTGAACCAGTCCCAATTTCAAAAGATGAACTTCTAAAATCGATCATAAATCACAGAAAATTCCAAATCAAGAAATTCATTTTTCAATATATTCATATGAATGTCCTCCACATGTAGATGTAGCAGTTTGAACATATTTGAATTAGAGCTATGCTTTTCTATTTGTTTAGTGCATAGTGACTTGTAAATAACCAATGAGACAGTACTGGTACTGGCTCCTTAGTTGTCTCTCCTTTTATATCTTTATTTGTGCAAATGGCAAGTTTGAGATTCTGTTCTATACCAAAATTTTCTTCCTTGTCAAAAGTAAAATAATAAAAAAGAATATATAATAAAATAAACTTGTCTTGTGTTTCTCTTCAAGTTTCTCAGATGAATCAAATGACAGCTGATCTGTCAAATGGACCAAGGATAATTTGTGATAAAGTGAAAATGACCAACTTGTCCTTGAGGCATCCTCTTGCAGGTAGTAACAAGAGCCTCGCCAAAACTCCTCTAGCTGAGACTTCATAACAGCATTCATTTTGGTTTCTTGTGATGAATGTATAATATCTACTAAGTTCAGTAATCTCTCCATATCCTATATAAATTCAATTCAAAGCATTACAGTAATATTCATGGCAACTTCCAGTTTCTTCCTTAACCCTTCTTTGCAAATATTAAAAAAGATGGCAGACCATTTGATAATCTAGGCACCATTTGCAAAACTGTAATTTACATATTTTACTTGGTAGGCAGGGTAATTAAATATATTACAAGTACTGGCAAGGTATATCGTATTTGAAAGAGAAACCCCTATTTCTTCTCAAATTTGTGTAAACACGAAATGTTACAACCCTTGCAATTTATATACACTGGTGTAAGTAAAACAAACTTTAGATTACTTTATTACCAAAGTATTTCTTTTCTCAAATATGTTTTGAGAGAGAGAGAGAGATTACCCTTCAGAAGCAAGGATATTAACACGTGCCACAATTTCAAAATGTACCATAGCACCATGAAATCATCCTTTGGAGGTCGTCATCAGCCACTGTAACATTCATGAGCACCAGTGATTTGACAGAACGAATGCCGGTTAATTCTGATGGCACCACCAGCCTATAGGTGCTGATCTCCACCTTTACAATCGTGTCGCAAGCAAACACTGGAGAGGGTATCTGGTAGCAGCTATGGAAACCAGTGTTGGAGATAGGCAGCTCCTCCACACCAGCAGAGCAGACAACACTGCCAGGTAAAAATCATCAACATATAGTTCGCGTATATTTACCTCTGTGTCAAACTTCTTAATGACAGTTTCTCTCTCTCGGCTGAGACCTCTCCCTCCCTCTCTCTCTTTTTTCTTCTCACAAAACTGAGTTGGGGTGTTTCCACCTCTCTCCTCTTTTACTGCTCATTTCCATTTTTCTCTTTTACTGGTAAAACCCTAATTCAATTAAAAAGCCCCAATTAAACAAAAATTAATCAATATCAGTGTATAACAAAAAATGGTTAAAAAAATAGAGAGAAGAGAGTACCAGTTGCGGAGGAGGTGAGTGAAAGCAATCTCGGAGGGGGCGGTGTAACAGAGCTGCGGCGGCGAAGGATGGGACCGACGGAGAGGGGGAAGACAGCAGGGAGGGGACAGAGCGCATGGTGTCGACCTTGGGTTTCAGGCTGGGATTCGTCGGAGGAAGGGGAAGGGAAAAAAAGGTGGCGGTGGAGGAGGAGAGGAGGCAGAGGGAGGAGAAGGGGTGGTGGGAATGAGGATCGGAGGGGAGTAGAGAGAATGGAAATGCGGAAAAAGAAGAAAAAAAAGAATCGATATCGCTGAAGAAAGGGAGTCTGCATCGTCTGCAATAACTCAAAAAAAGAAAGAATCGATACCAGCCGTCCGATTATAAACGGAGTCCATCCGACCCTCCCCTAAAACATAGGGGTCTTTACTTTTAGTGCGGATCTAATTTTCACGACTATCAAAACAAATCAGACGGTCTAGATACTTAACTCAAAAGATTCATTTTTGAGTTAATGCAGAGGATACGAATTCGAAGAAAGGGACCCATTTGTCAGAGACGCTGTTTAATTCATTATACTGTAGCAATCATCAAGGATTAGATACATAGTATAGATTGGTCCGGATCTCCTGAGATAATGGAGATGTCCATTGACAATCAGGATGACACATTTTTAATCGAACGGCTTAGATTTACAAATGTTCATAGCCCTTCGATATCTCGATATTCCATCAGCCAGATGGATAAGTAAATGAACATGAAATCAGATCAAACTTTGCTATAAGGAAATAAATGCAGTGCTCTTTAATTTCAACGGTTCCGATCGACCAACGAACAATGTGTTTACGTGCGTCTTCATTAACTCACAGAGCAAGAGTTTATGTTCTATGAAACATATACTCTTGCTTTGTGAGTTAATGAAGGCACACGTATACATGTCGTCCGTTGGTCGATCGAAACCGTTGAAATCAAAGAGCACTGCATATATATTATTGCAGAAAATTTTGATGAAATTTTATATTTATTTACCTATCCATCAAGTCGACGGAATATCAAAACATCGAAGGGCTATAAATACTTCACGTTGGATCAAGGCTCAGATACAACAAAATTTCAAAACTTTTATGTTGGTTGTGTTTAATATATCTCCTTGATCATTTCAAAACAAATTTAGAATCATTTCATTGAAAATCAACCGTCGATCATTTATGTGAAAATGAACGGTCCGCAAATATTTGCTAAATTTGAAGGGGCAAATAATGATGAAAGTCTTTAAAATTGACACTTATAAGTATAATTTGGCCCTAAAAAACATAAGTAATTTTAATTTTAATTTTTTTCATATTATTTGATGTATATGCATTACATAATTAGCAAATATCAACCTCCAAGCCGTCTGATAAATAATAAATGGTGATGATGTACTTATTTGAGGTGATTTTATTAGCAAAGCAGTTTTAAATTATGCAGCGCACAACCTATATAATTTAAGGAGCTTCTAAAATATCTGATACACTGCTTGAAGCTAAAACTGCTCTGTTAAAATCTATACTTCTCAAATTTTTTGTTCTCCCATTTCATCCAGAGAAGATTTTTAGGCACCTACTCTCTCTAAAATTTTCCATTCCCTCCAATTTTATCCGCCATTTTCCTCTTCTTTTTTGGAAATTTCAAATGGAGTTGCCGCTATCACCAAACCTAATGCCGATCTTTTTCACTTACGATCTAACCACTAGACCTTACCTTCGCCCAATCCCACCACCAAACCCTTTTGCACACGCAAACTTCCATCTGTGCTCTCCATCTTCTACAATGCAGCCGCCGCGACGAGGTAGCAGAGGTGGCGACTAAGATGGCCGCGATGAGCAGTGGCTGAATTTGTGAATTTACGCATCTGATTGCAATTTAAATTAACACAAGTCTCTCTCTCTCACACACACGCACACATATGCGCACATAGAATTCTAACGCAATTGACCTCCTTCTGCCTAATAGGAACTCTGAAGAGGCCCAAATTAGTCGTGTCAGCACAGAAAATCTCGCTTCCTTCAGTGACAACAAGTTTAGTAGCATAGCAGGTATGCTACGGGGAACTGATGAGTTGATTAGTTATTATTGTCTTTCTTGTGGTGCACTTCAACTGTTTGATGAAATGCCTCTTTTGCTTGCTTATGCAAAATTGACAGTTTTTTACTAAATTTTTTGACAAACTTTATTAGATCTTCTTCATGATTTACAGTCTGGCTGTTATTTTTGGTGCTGGATTAGTAACCAGCTTATCCCCTTGTACATTGAGTGTTCTGCCATTGACTCTAGGCTACATAGGTAAAACAATTTCATAATGCATGCATTAGTTAAATGATAATGTTGAATGCAAAGTACATTTCCCTCTCATGCATTTCACTTTTTTTTTACTTTTCAGGAGCCTTTGGTGCTGGGAAAGATTGAGGAGAGGTAATGAAAATCTTTGTTTAAGAAAAAAAAATACCTTAATGGAGGCCCATATGAACCTCTAGTGAAAGAATGATGATATTAATATGTTTAGTCTAGTTTTCATAAAACTAGCTACTGGAGCACATCGGGTTTATGTGATAAGCTGCAAGAACAGTTACTTTATTAGGCGCAACAGTAACTGTTCTTTCTCATATTATTTCCAAAAAATTATAACGGGCAAGAACAGTTACTTTTAGAGAGAAAAAAAATAACTTAGGCGCAACAGTAACTGTTCTTTCTCATATTATTTCCCTATTTCTCACATTGTATCAATTCCACATTGGTTTTCATTATTAGGCACTAAAAACTGAATAAATGGTGAATTGCAGTGCTGAGGGGCTAATGGAGGCTCAATTGGTCATAATTGAATATTATTGTAGCCTTTGCCATATTTGCTAATATGCTACTATAACTGCTTGATTTTAGCTCTGGTCGAGTTGTTGTGTGCAATATTCATCTCCTACATGGGGTACGTATTTTGGATTTACTTTTTTGTTGGTATCCTTGTTTCATCATGTCAATTAGGCCTGCAGTTTGCTTGTGGAAGAGATGAATGCACACTTGGTTTTACATGCTGGCCTTATACTTGACTTCTATATAGGTGGCAATAGCATTAAGAGTGAGGCTATGGTACTATATATGCATAGTGCATATTGGTCCGTCCTACGGATCAATATTTTCATTTTTAAAGTCCAAATGTCAATCTGAGTTATTCAACATGATTTCTATATAAGAATGTACATGCAAAATTTATATTTTAATCCTTGGGGGATTATCTTTTGTATTCTTGGCATTTGTTTGATTAACTAATGTTGAATTGAAAACTAACTAATATTTTGGTTTTAGCTGAAAAACTTTAGTTCGATGATGACAAAAAGCAGTCCAGATTCATAAGCAAGTTAATGAACTTAAGGTACTTTCATATATACTTGTAGTTATTTATTCTATGCTTTTGGTGCTTGTAGTATTTGTTTTTTTATTTTTTAACAGGATCTTACCGATCTATTAAATTTTTCCACCTTCTTTTCATACAATGACTTGCTTTTTGAAAATATTTTGCTAAATGACTTGCAAGGTAACCTTCTCTTAAGTATTTTTTTTTTCGAAATTTTTGGCAAAGGTTGTTCCTCCATCTAAAGTAACTTCTCATTTTTTAGAAGTTAAAGCCTTAGTGATGTTTCACTTGTGCTTTTAATTCTCAATTGAAAAAATGCAGGTTTTGCTTTCTGACAATCCATAATTGTAGTTGTCAATTAATAGTAACTTATGCTTTTTTCATATTTATTATTTGGATAGGTAAACTTTATTTCATAGATTTGAGTATGGCTCATACAGTTACAGAGGATACAACATTGAGAATCATTTCAATGAATATGCTGGTTTTGATTTCGACTATATACAACCAGTAAGTTCAAAAATAATGATGAACTTTCTAGTCTATAGCCCAAAATTAAGAGGCTTTATTTGACAATTAATGATATTTGTAACTCTGCTTTAGATATCCATATAAGGAGGATAGTTTTGTCCTTTTTCAAAAGGTATCAGAGATTATATATCTTTTCAAGTCTGCTATTTTTTTATGATACTGGTATCAATATTGCTTGCCTTCTCTTCTATTTTCTATTATTTAGACATTGGTACAGTACAGGTACACTGATACAAATCACTTGATTAAAATTGTGAAAATGACGAGACATTGGTACAGTACCAGTACAGTACAGGTATGCCAATTTCTGAAAATGTTTCCTGCTTTGGTTGCTTAATCAAGTTTAAACTAGTATTTCATTATACCTATCCTTGCTTGTATGACCATAATTATATGCAAAGCATTTTTTATTAATTCAAATTGCACCTCATATCATTATTGTATTTGCATTGATGCCTACTAATTGTGTTTGTGATCATCATCGAACATTGGTTTATCTTAGCAATTCTAGTTTTAAAATTGCATATAAAGTGGTTAATTTGCCTCAAACATTTTGAATTAATTGAAAACTAGCCTCTCCACAAGCAGTTGATGTAAAGAACAAAAAACTATTATTTGGTTGACATCTGGTTACTTTTTTATCAAATTTACACTAGCAAGATGGTCAAGTTAAAAACACAACATGGAGTGATAATAATGAGATTCATTCTACCATAATTAGATACTACTTTGACAATTGACACACTGATCATTATAACCAAAGATACCCAACAAATTAACCTTGTCAATCTATTGTCTGTTTATAATGGTATGGCCATGTTAGTCCTGGGTACCAACATGTACTTTACATCCAAGATTTTATTTATTATTATTTAATTTTAATTATTGAAATTTTAGCAACTGAGATTTAACTTATACCTTCTACAGTGAGGATAAGTCAAACTATATGTCCAGGCAAAACTTACCATCGTCCATGATAAACAGCAGCAAGGTAGAGTACAATTTTTAGTAACTTATCACATTTTTGCAAAATGCATTTCCAAGCTAATAATAATAATATAATTCTCATAATTTATTTTCTTAATATTGTAGGTAACAGACTCGATAATTTCACATGGATGCTCACATGGATGTTTTCTTAATATTGTAGGTGGCAATCTACCTTCAACTTTAACCAGACCTTTTAGTGTCCGAAAGTGCACATTTTGGTGAATTTACAACCTCTAACATATCAACAAACTAGGTGGTAACTTATTATGTGAATTTTTGTTAACTCATAGCATAGTGGGTATATTTTGGGTATATTAGTAGTGTGCAAGTACACAATACTGTGTTGTAAAGGGTTTTTCACTTTCTTTTGATACAATGTGTTGATTATGCTATGTTAATGATTTATGCTTATTAAATGCTTTGCAATCTCTTTTCTCAATGTGTTTTTTATCGATTTGTAAGATGTGTTATCAGTTTGAATGAGAATTGGGAATTGTAAAGGAATATTGGGTTGGTACCGGGAGAATAATCCAATGAAAGCATTCTGGTACAAAAAAAAAGGAGGCTAGTATTTCCAGAGGTATTTCCATGGAAAAAAAATGCACGAACTCATTCAAATAATAGCACCAACATTTGACCAGGTGGGGCCCACTTTTGTTGGCCATGAATTTGCTGGGGTGGGTCCTCCATAAACTGCCCTTGAAAATACTCAAGTGGGTCCCAGGGGTGTCACCCTTGGAAATGTTCAAGTGGGACCCATGTTCCCTCCCTTTGAAAATAATCTGGTGGGCTCCACAATGCTTCCCTTGAAAATAATCTAGTGGGCTCCACGATGCTCCCCTTGAAAATAATGTAGACAGAAGTCAAATTTGAAAGTATTTCCAACGGTCCTTTTTTCAAGGGTAGTCTCTTGAAAAAAGCTAGAAAAGAGTATTTCCAACGGTCCCCTTGGAAATACTGACTATTTCCAAGGAGGGTATTATCAACGGTAGTATTTTCAAGGGTAGCGCTTGAAAATAACGATTTTTGGGCTTTTTTCAAGGGTAATCCCTTGGAAAAAGCCATTTTCGGGAGCATGAAAAAAGAGTGAATTCTAGTAGTGTTAGTCCTCTTTTTAAGTAGAACGTGTGGTAGTATCTTTGCTTGATATCAGGCCATTGTTCAACTAACGGGTTTGTTTTGTGCTTTCGGTCTTCATAACAATGTTAAGCTCAATTAACGGGTCTCTTTTGAACCAATTTCGAACTGAACTGGTTTGATTCAAAGTAGGGTTTCAAACAGGAGTTCGAGTTTAGTTAGATACGATTCGAACTAATTCAATTTGGTTCGTTAATAGTTTGAATTGAGACGAATCAGAGAAGAATAGGAAGAGTTAGAGGTTTTAGAACAATTCAGGCCAATTTCGAATCGAGCCAGACCAGTTTCAAACATCAATGAAATTAAATAATTAATAAATACTAATAGTTATATTATATTGACATGCGGGGCTAGACTTTTTTTTTTTTGCTTTCCGTAATTGAAAAATATTATAAATACTTAAAAATTAATATTTCTTGACATGATTTTTTAACTCATGTTGATTATGTGGCTCCTAATTAAGTGTACCGGTAACAGATGGCTCATGCATGCATGCCTTGGTGAACCAATTACGCTTAATTTGTACATTTGCCTGCTCCCGTGTCAAGCATGCATGAAGCAAATTAAGTCACCAAAAGATAATAAAAAAAAAGAATTTTGCTTTATTTGTTCATATTATTAAAAAATAAAGAATTGTTGAATAGGATCGAATTACAGAAGCATGAGTTATTGAAACTTCAACTCTAATTTTGTTTTTGTAATCTTCATTTAGTTAACAAATAAATATAAAGCTCAGTATTAAAAAACAAGTCAGAGTTGGAATGAAGATCAACATGTGTCAATTTTTTACTATTATTTATGATCTTTTTTTTCAAGACCATGTCATTCAATGAAAAATTTAATTTGGGCCATTTTACTTTTTAATTGGGAAGATCCCAACTCATGGATCTACATATTTCCAGTTTGACAACCAAAATTAAGTAATTAATCTCTTGCTCAACATCTTAACTACATTAACATTGTCTAACCAAATTAAACACAAAAATAATTCAAATATGACTATGGCTTGAAATTATCATCCTAAGTTTGACAGTAACATTTTTATCGTTGAAATCCCTAAGCTAAACAAGATTTTTAGGTCGAATTCCTACCAAAGCCCTAGACATTTTTTCTATAAAATTTCAACCTATCAACAAATTACTTGGCCAAGATATGTTTAAAGATACTCAAAATATAGATGTTGTAGATTCCTTTACAATTTTCCAGAAATTTTTTATTTAGCTAAATCCGAGTCAGTTTGAGAAAGATATGACCAAAATACTAACCTTTGATAAATCTGTTCAGGTTGTGTGATTTGTTTTTTTTTTTTAAATTCAACAAACTTCTTTACTTGTAACTATAATCAGAATATGAACTTAGTGGGCTAAACAAGGCACGAATGAGCACAAAAGAGTAAGTATAAAGGAACAAATATAGAATAAATATTCTCATATCTTTGTCACTAATCATCTCTTGCTGAGCATGCAAGGAACTAATATTTTACGTGTTAATTACACACTACTTTGAAGCCTTGTTTCATTTATGTTCCCTATCAAAGACTTCCTCAATAATCATCATCCAAATTCTTGATTTGTGCAATACCTCAACAGCTCTTTTCACCTCAGGCAGCATTCTATGGGCTCATTTTATGAAGGATTGTATACTTTCGAAACAAAGGAGGTTTCAACGCTTGCACCCCAGGGTCGATTAAATCAAGAATTGTTCAAAATAAAATCCTACGAAAGAATGTATACTATCAAGTACGGTCCCTTTACCCTGGGTAACATCAAATGGGAGATCCGCCTATTTCCGTTCGGAGAATTGTTGATATATTATCTCTGTTTGTTAGATGATGCAGTGGTAGTCAAGAAGTTTGGCTACATATGCTTGGTGCAGGATCACAGTAGCAATGGTGATTGGAAGATCCACAGATGGACAAAATTAAATGAAGAGAAGGGTTTCGAAGTACTCCCCTTTGCCAAGGTATTGGGCCTCCCCATGGTACAGTTAACATACTTCAGCAAATCAGAGCAAGAGAAATATTGTAAAGATGATTGCTTCTTGAACAAATTCGTATTATGGGTCATTGCTGACGATTTCAGGAAGGCGCCGGCAAATGCTGTGCACCTTCAACAGCCTCATCAACCCGAGTTCATATCACCAAATCTTTCTGTGCCTTCGACAGCCTCATCAACCCTCCTGGTAACTGGTGATTTTGCAGATATTATTTTTCTTGTGAAAAAAGACACATTTGCTGCCCATAGGTGTGTGCTTGCGGCTCGTTCATCTGTTTTCCGATCAGAACTTCTCGCCCTACAAAAGGATATTAATATGAGCATGAATAGTTTATGTGTATCCGTACGGCACATTGATGGACTCACATTTAAACACTTGCTCCATTTCATTTATACCGATACCTTGCCGCCTGACTTCGAGGAGGTTACCCCACCAGAGAGATACTACCGCATGTTTGTCGCAGCACATCGTTTTAAAATTGAAGGGCTCAAGTTAATATGCGAGCACAAGCTTACCAAGGTGGTTGCCGATGCCATGATAACCACAATAGATCTGTCGGAGTATCATGAGTGTGATCTGCTCAAAATTGTTCAGCATGATTGAAATAATTGCTTCAACTGTTCTGGGTACAAAAGAAGTCGACCACCTATGTCTATGTTAGGAGTAGTTGCAAGTAATAAAAGGGATTAAAGGATTGATGAAATAGAGAATGAATATTGTATTAATCTTGTGTATCAATTACAATTACAATGAAGTTCATTTACAGACTATATTATGGTTTATTTCTGAACATCTCCAATTAATCATCTCCTACCTACCACTCTTGTATTCCTAATTATTTTCCACATTATATACCCACTTAATCTCTAACAGGGATCGGAGTTTATCCAGTTTTTTGTTTTTCAAAGGTTTTGTTGTGATCTGTGTTTTTGTTAAGTTGTTCATGTTCTTTTATTGCTTGTATCATATTGGCAGTTTCCTTTTTTCTCATTTTAATTATATATATATATATATATATATATATATAGAGTAATGCTACGTTACTTTGCAAATTAATTTGGCTATTTTAATTCGCGTTTCTGACCCTCCGATTTGCTTCAAAAATAGTGTTGATCAGATCTAAAATTTGCGGAACTGGACATCTCCTGTAGGGCCCCCTTTACATATCCTTTTGAAATTATCGGAAATGGAGATCTCCAATTTAACCCCAGACCTCCCGATCCCTCTTCTTCTCTCTAACACGAAAAAGAAAAGAGGTGATCAGCGCCTCTCTAAGTCGCGAAGTCGCTTAGTCGCCTCTCTCTCTGAGTCGCTCAGTCGATCTCCCCTCTCTAAAGTCTAAACCTAGCTTCTCCTACCAGTACTTTCCAACTGTGATTTTTAAGCTCCTCAGTCATAGAAGGAAGGAGATCGTTTTTAATCTCGAATCAATTGCTCAATCTCCAACTGTGATTTTTCCAACCGAAGGTAAGCTAATATTGAGACCCCATGATAAAACACTTCTATTTTTAAATTTATTTATTCTCTTTATTGATGGATAGATGGATACATCATTTTGTTCAGTCATACGGGGATCTAAAGTCTAAACAAATGTATTTAGACCCCTCCATCCTTTTTTTTAGCTTCATGACTGAAAATTTGATAGGAATTTAAAACGGTGTCTAGAATATTTTAATAGAAAACACTTATGGGTACGGCCCTAGTACTTAGCATTAAGGAGCATAATTGCCCAAATTTTGGCTGAAACCATAACTAGCGGAGGAAACAAGCATGCTGTCTAGTTTTGTGCTGGAAACAAGCATCCTGTTATTTTCATTTATACATCTCAATTTTTATGTATGTGTTATTTGTCTTTTTTCTTCTGAAAAATAGGTGGGGCAGAACAACTGATTGTTGATGCGGCATGTGAGCTTGTTTCACATGGACATGATGTCCATGTTTCACTGCACATAATGATTTCCTACCACGGCATATCTTTTACCGCTTTCATGCCATATGTGCCTACATTCGTTGTATTTTTGTAGCTTTATGTGTAGTATTCTTCTGGTCGTCATTTGATGTAGTATTAGTAGATCAAGTCTCAGTTGTGATTCCTCTCTTCCGAATCAAACGAGCAACAAAGGTGCAACCAATCAAGCTAGTCTTGTGAAAAATTCAGTTTCATAATTTAGGAATTCTAGGTGTAAGCATAGCTTAGAATTTGAATAATACAAGGTTTCTAGGGTATATAACCTATGTTTTAGGATCTGATACCAGTTTGTGGTACCAGTAGCAATTGGAGAATTTTACAATATCTCTGGGATGTTTGCTATGATGTAAGGATACTTGTTTAATATTGTCCATGGGCTTTGAAATAATAAAAAAAAGTGTTGTGTATTTCTATCTTTTTTTTGTCAGAATTTAGAGATGTATTTGCAATGGCAGTAGAAAACTTGCACTGTGTGAACAAAAATTTTAATGGAAAGCATGCACTGTTAATTTGGCTTCTTTTTTTTATTTGTGACAGTGATGAAAGAGATTATTTCATCATGTAGCCTTTTGTGATTAATTGTATTGGTATGTAATCGATTTCTTAAGTGAAAATGATCTATGACAAAACTGGCTGGTACAGGAAACTAGCATAATTTTAAACTGACTGGTACAAAAATAAAGAACATAATGATTGAGCCAATGTTGACCGACAAATTTCATACATCAAATTGTCATACACAAGCACTACAAAACCTTACAGCATCTCTAATACATGAGAAATAACAATTATATAGAGATATTCTTCAATGCCCAAAATGAAACTATGAACTTTATAGATTCACATAACAGTAATACAGCAAGTTACAACATCAAACAATAATAGTAACAAATAAGAAGTGTTTTACATTAAGCTGACTTGCAAACTTCATGCAGATAATTATGATACATAAAAGCTGACACTTTACAAAAAAGAACAAAAAATATGAAAACCCAAAAGATTCCTGTACTATCCATCCCATCAAAACCCGCAGATAATACACACAAGTTACAACATCGACATCAAAATGTGCAACCCAATCAGTATGTCCTCTTGGTCATGTCGTTGCATCAGTTGGTTGAGTTCCAGTTCTGCCCCTACCTTGCTTGAGCCAATGACATGAATTTCCTGATCTAGTGCCAATGTATACAAATTTGGGTATCTTTTGCAAATTGGTCCCTGTAATCATGTTTCTTCTAGGATATGTTATCTTTGTATTTATTACACTTCTCCATCAGATTCTCTTGAAATGGTATTTTGCAAAGTGCCAATGTTCACTGTGCTGCCCCAAAAGCTCCAATTCAGCAACATCTATTCTCTGCATTATACCGTCACAGCTTAATAAAAGAGCCAATGAAATCACCAATTAATAGATCCAATTTATTTAGTATATAAAATTTCACAATTCATTCTTTCTTTGGCTTCAAAAGTTTGAAAAGGGCGTCTTCTCAGTAGGTCTAGTGCAGAGAAATTGGTGATTTTGTTGGAAACTTTGCTGATTGCAGCAGCCTTTTTCTGGTAAATTTTCTGGTACAAAAAACAGAGAACAACTACAATTTTCAACTATAAGCAACAACTTGTCATTCCTCACATTCGATTACAGAAGTTCAGTATTTAAAGTAACACAATATCTAAATTTAGAACCAACTACTCCCACTACAGACAGCTATATTTAGAACCCACTAATCCCAAAATAACGCTGCTATAACTAGCCTATAACCAACCCACTGCATGACAAACTAAATATAGAAACTACCCTTTTCTGCACACGTCTAAACAGAGAACGTGTCTGACTAAGAAGATTAACAACCTGGTTACAACTAATTCTTAACAGAAATAGACCTACAACTAAAAACGTAGCTTCTAGAAACTGCAGTTCTTATGCACCTTGCTGACTTGGCTGCTGACTTGGATTACATTCAACACTCCCCCTTAATCCAAAGTCATCTACGTCCATCATTCTTCGACACCAAATAAACTTCTCTCTTGCAAGAGCCTTGGTCATGATATCTCCAACTTGTTCATTTGTATTAACATACTCCAATTCGATTTCCTTTTGCTCAACCAACTCTCGGATGAAGTGTTGCTTTGTATCAATATGCTTAGTACGACTATGAAACACTGGATTTTTGCTCATTGCTATCGTTGACTGGTTGTCGCATAGTATTATTGTTGCTCCTGTTTGCTTGCAATTTAACTCTTCTAGCATGCGTCTAAGCCAGACCCCTTGACGTGCAGTTGAAGTCACAGCATTGTACTCTGCTTCAGCTGTGGAAAGTGCAACGGTTGATTGCTTCTTTGAATTCCAGCAAATTGCATTGTTGCCATAAAAGAACACTTGCCCGGATGTGCTCCTTCTATCGTCTAAGCTCCCTGCCCAATCGCTATCGCTATACCCAATTAAACTTGGATTCTCCACAGATTTGTACCACAGTCCATAGCTCGTTGTGCCTGCAACATACCTTAATATCCTTCTTGCTGCACCCATGTGTTGTTTGGTCGGTGTTTGCATGAACCTTGAGATGACCCCAACTGAGTGCGAGAGGTCGGGTCATGTGTGTGTTAAATACATCAAGCCTCCAACCAAACTTCGGAATCGTGTTGCATCAATATGTTCTGTGCCATCCTCTGCTGTGAGTTTTTCGTTGACATTAGATGGTGTTTGCACGAGATTGCATCCTTTCATACCGAACTTCTCAACTAGATCTTTGGCATACTTCCTCTGAGAAATGAACATATGACCTTTTTCTTGCTCAATCTCTAGCCCTAGAAAGTAATGCATCTTACCCAAATCTGTCATCTTGAACATACGCATCATTTGTTCTTTAAATGTTTGAACCATTCCTTGATCTGTACCGAAGTAGATCATATCATCAACATATAAAAAAACAACCAGCAGACCTGTGTTATGTTTGATGTAGAGATTCGGCTCATTCTTGCTTCTCGTGAACCCCAAGGTCTGAAAGCATGCATCTACCTTGCTATACCACACTCGTGGGGCTTGCTTCAAGCCATAAAGTGCTTTGTAGAGCCGATACACCCAGTTTTCTTTGCCTTTGATTTTGAAACCTTCAGGTTGCTCGACATACACCTCTTCCATTAGTTCTCCATTCAAAAAGGCAGACTTAACATCAAGTTGAAAGATTGGTTGCTTTAATTGGACAGCAAGTGCTAACATGAGTCGAACGGTTTCAAACCTCGCAACAGGGGAGAATGTTTCATTGTAGTCAATTCCCTGCCTTTGTGCATATCCTTTCACAACTAATCTTGCCTTGTATTTGAGCACCTCCCCATCAGGACCAAGCTAGGTTTTGTAGATCCATTTGACCCCGATTTGCTTGTGATCCTTTGGCAGCTGTACTAACTCCCAAGTGTTGTTTTCCTCAATTGCTCTCATTTCTTCTTTCATCGCTGTAACCCATTCTTCCTTTCCAGCAGCTTCTTCAAAGCACTCGGGATCAGCCACCAAAAGCTCTTGTGTTGTTGCATATAATTCTTGCAAGGTTTTGGTCTTTTGCTGTGGCGATTGGTTGCTTCTTCTTGTATAAACTCGTGATGGTGTTGGTATGTCTTCGTTTAGGTTTGTTTCAACTTGAGGCTGCTCGGTGTTTGGTTCAAATTGAGGCTGCTCGGTGTTTGGTTCAAATTGAGGCTGCTCGCTGTCCTCATCCTCCTCATTTTGTAAAGCAATCGGTACTTCAACACCTTCCGAATTCCATCTCCAACTCGTATTCTCATCAAACATCACGTTGCGGCTGACAATTGTCTTCTTTGTTTCAGGGTTGTAGAGTCGATATCCCTTCGATTGAATACAATACCATATGAATATGCACTTTTCAGATTTGGCATCCAACTTCTTTCGGTTGTGCGAGTTGATAAGAGTGTATGCAACGCATCCAAAGACTCGTAAGTGCCTCACGGTTGGTTTCCTTCCGAACCACGCCTCATACGGAGTTTTGTTCATGACTGCCTTTGTTGGTGAAAGGTTGAGAATGTAGACTTCTGTGGCTACGGCTTCTGCCCAAAAAGAATTCAGTATGCCTTTTGATTTCAGCATGCTTCTTGCCAACTCAACAACGGTTCTGTTCTTTCGCTCAGCTACACCGTTTTGCTCGGGGGTGTAGGGTGTGGTTAGTTGCTGCAAGATGCCTTCTTGTTCACAAAATTTCTTGAATTCGGTTGATTGATACTCACCACCCCGATCTGATCTTAACACTTTCAGTTTCATGCCGGTTTGCGTTTCAGTCATGGCTTTGAACTTCTTGAACATCTTAAATGCTTCGCTTTTATAGGTAATGAAGAATACCCATGTCATTCTACTGAAATCATCGATGAACAACATGAAATATTTACTTCCTCCCATTGAACTCGTCTCCATGGGCCCACATAGGTCGGTATGCACCAGTTCAAGTACTCGAGTTGCACGGAGAGATTGATCCTTCGGAAATGGCAATTTTGATTGTTTTCCAAGTATAGAACCTTCGCATAACCCGACTTCCTCTATCTCTGGTAGTCCTATCACCATATTTTTCTGGTTTAGTAATTTCAAACCATTAATATTTAAATGCCCATACCTTAGATGCCATAATCTGCTTTGACTAGGTTCTGTTATTGCAAGTGCAGTATCATCAACCTCTGTTATTTCCAGGGGAAACAAGTTATTTTGTGTCTTCCGGATGGTTGCCATCACATGCTTTGTTGATGACTCCTCAATTTTACAAGTGTTGCCTTCGAATTTGTTTGCATAATCGCTGTCCATCATTTGCCCAATGCTTAGGAGATTTTGTGAAAGTTGAGGGATGTAGTATACATTGTGTAGATACCTTGTATTGTTTGCAGTTTGGACAGCCACCTTGCCGATACCTTCAACTTGTATTTGTTTGTCGTTACCGAGACTCACAGGCTTCTTGTATGACTCATCCAATTCTTCGAAGAGATACTTGTAACCGGACATGTGATTAGAACATCCGCTGTCCAGGAACCAAACTTGACTCACGTCTGATTTCTCATCAGTTTTTGCCATGAAGAGCATGGTTTCGGTGCCTTTCTCCTCTACAACATTGGCTTGCTCTTCCTCACGCTTCTTCTTGTAGCAATTAGCCTGCACATGACCAATTCTGTGACAATAGTGGCATTCAACGCCTTGCTTGCCTTGTCCGTCTTCCCTCTTCTTCTTATAGCAATCTGCCTTGACATGACCGAACTTGTGGCAATAATAGCACTCGATATCCTTTTTTGTTGTTTGTTGTTGTTGACGGTTGCTGCTCGTGTCTCTTCCACGACCTCTACCGCTGCGACCTCTTCCTCTACTTGAGTTGCCTTTGGTGAGGAATGCCTTAGAATCGTCCTTCTCTTCAGATCTGAGAAGTCGTACTTCATGGGCTTGCAGCGAACCCATCAACTCGTCGAAAGAGTTTGTGGAGAGGTCCTTGGACTCTTCGATTGCTGCCACGACATGGTCGAATTTTGCTGTAAGGCTGCGGAGCACCTTCATAACCACGATCTTTTCTGTGAGATCTTCGCCACAACTCTTAATTTGGTTGACGATGGATGTGACTCTTGTTAGAAATGCTTGAACAGATTCGCCTTGATTCATGTTCAGCGTCTCAAACTCTCTTCTCAAGCCTTGTAACCTTATCTCGAGAACTTTTGAATTTCCCTGGAATGCGGTTTTCAGGGTTGTCCATGCCTCCTTTGCCGATGCCGCTGCTGCTATTTTTGTGAACACCGTGTCAGCAACGGCTTGTTGAATGAAGAACAGCGCCTTCGTATCTCACTTCACTGTTTCTGTTGGTGCGAGATCTGCGGTCGGTGCTCCCGTCTCCACCAATTCCCATAGACCTTGCGACTTGAGCAAAGTTCATATCTTGATGCTCCAGAACTCGTAGTTGTCTCCCTTGAACAGCGGAATCGATGGATTTGAAACGCTCATGTTCTCTGCCATGGTCGGATCTGCCCTGATCTCTAACCTTTGGCTCTGATACCAATTTGTTGGAAACTTTGCTGATTGCAGCAGCCTTTTTCTGGTAAATTTGCTGGTACAAAAAACAGAGAACAACTACAATTTTCAACTATAAGCAACAACTTGTCATTCCTCACATTCGATTACAGAAGTTCAGTATTTAAAGTAACACAATATCTAAATTTAGAACCAACTACTCCCACTACAGACAGCTATATTTAGAACCCACTAATCCCAAAATAACGCTGCTATAACTAGCCTATAACCAACCCACTGCATGACAAACTAAATATAGAAACTACCCTTTTCTGCACACGTCTAAACAGAGAACGTGTCTGACTAAGAAGATTAACAACCTGGTTACAACTAATTCTTAACAGAAATAGACCTACAACTAAAAACGTAGCTTCTAGAAACTGCAGTTCTTATGCACCTTGCTGACTTGGCTGCTGACTTGGATTACATTCAACAGATTTCAGATAATCTGGAACATAAAGTTCCTATCAGATTATCTGAAATGGTATTTTAGAAGCAAAAGCTCTTTTTACTTTCTGTCTCTTACTGCCAGCAATTGAACTACATAAAGTCGGATCAATGTGAACAAGAGACTACAGTCAGAATAAGGTGTTTCAGACTACCTTTGTGATGATGCATAGACTGTTGCTTGAATTCAGAGAGAGAGAGAGAGCACCTGGCAAGAGAGGCAGCGACTGAGCGACTAAGAGGCGCTAGGTTTAGACTTCGAGTGACCAGTCGGAGGCGAAGGGAAGTACTGGTAGGAGAGGTGAATGAGCGACTCTGATAGAGAGAAAGAAAGGAGAGGGAGCGACGTCGCCTCTTTTCTTTTTCGCGTGAGAGAGAAGGAGAGGGGTCGGGGAGGTCTAGGGTTTAGGTTTTCGCTCAGTCGCCAGGAAAAGGAGAGGAATAGAGGGAACGGGTCGCGTCTGGGGTTTAATTGGAGATCTCCATTTCCGATAATTTCAAAAGGATATGTAAAGGGGGCTCTACAAGAGACGTCCAGTTCCGCAAATTTTAGATCTGATCAACACTATTTTTGAAGCAGATCGGAGGGTCAGAAACGCAAATTAAAACAGCCGAATTAATTTGCAAAGTAGCGTAGCATTACTCTATATATAGATATATATATATATATATATGTGTGTGTGTGTTTTGAAAAGGACGATTTAATGACAAATCCGACAAATTAGCCACAGCCTATATATATAGAGTAGAATTAGGGTGTTCTTAAGCTCACCGACACTTTGGTGAACTTAACTCCAAAACCCATTAAATCGGTTTCAAATGACGAATCTGAACTGTTGAAACCAGCCAATCTTACGAGTGATGCGTCTACATGTGAAAATTTTAAATATTTGAATTAATTTAGTATAAAGTCAAGCGGTCAAAAAACGTTCAAAAAATGAATGCACTAAAATTAATTTAATGACCTTCTACTTTTGACCGATTGAATTTATACTAAATTAATCCAAACCATTGGAAGTCTAATATGATCTTTATTTCTTCTCAAAGAAAGGAATGGAGGTGGTGATCTTGCAAGTTCAATTCAGAATCCTATTAGTTGGTGGTGCTCTGTACATTGGTCAATTTGAAAGGAATATCAATTATGATTTTTTTTTTAATTGCTTGAATTTTTCATGCGCCAATTGGTTGTTTAACAAAACGGAGAAAGGATTCCATTATATACATATAATTCTCAAGCATTTATGTGCCAAAGTACAGAGCTGTAATTGTATTCTTGCTTGGAGAAAATCACCAAAATCTACTATATATATTCATGACCCGCTACCATTAAGAATTCACATCCTCTGAGATATCTCATATTTTGTGTGACTTTTTGGAAAATCCCAACCGTTGCAATACATTCTGCATGAATCTCAAAGGTCAAATAGCCACCAGACACGTCACCCCCGAATAGACACCGGACACGTCGGTCATGCAAAATATGAGATATCTCAGAGGATACGCACTCCTACCATTAATATACGCTGTTTGTAGAGAATTACCTATTTTGAACTCTGCTATAGCAGATATGAATCAAAGCTTCAGCACACATAGGGGAGCTTGAAAAATCAAAGGGTTTTTTATATTGTGGCTCGAAATTTACAAATATAAAATTAGGAATTGTTTAGGCCCAACTATTCTTAATTTATGTGTTACGGATGTAGACCCAAATACAAGCAGGCCTAAGGCCTCAAATCCAAATTTGGCAGCAACTAGATTTTCATTAGTACGGTCCGTACGGAATTGATGTGCAAAAGAAAAGAAAATATATATAAATTTATTCAAAATCTGTATGTTTTGACTTTATTGAATAGTAGATAACATGTTGCAATTAATAAACATATTCTGGAAGGAATATTCTCAAATCATTGTCACTATATCTCATGTCTTAGCTGCGTGCTTTGCACACAGAGAAATAGTCTTTTGCCTGTTAATTACGCCCTAAATTGAAGCCCTCTTTCATTTCTGTTCCCTATCAATCATCCTTCAAATTCTTAATTTGTGCAATACCTCAATGGCTTTTTTTTCACCTCATCCAACAATGGGTTCATTTGCTGAAGGAGTGTTTACAGTTGAAACAAAGGAGGTTTCACGGCTTGCACCGCAGGGCTGAATAAACGAAGAATTGTTGAAAATAAAAAATCCTTCGAAAGAATGTATAATACCAAGTATGGTCCATTTACCATAGGCGATATTGAATGGGAGATCCCCCTATACCCGGTTGGAGAATTCGTGTGGTATTATCTCTGTTTGTTAGATGATACAGTGGTAGTCAAGAAATATGGCTACATGTCCTTGGTGTAGGATTACAGTAGCGAAGCCGAATGGAAGATAGACTCTTTTATAAAAATAAATGAAGAGATGGATTTCAATGCAACCCCTCTCGGCGAGGGATTGGGTCTCCCCAAGAAAATTGCAATGAGAAAAGAAATGTACTTTCAAACTGTACTTTTGGAAATTGCAGTTATAAGAAGTTATTGGCAGTTCGAGTTAGTTATTAGCGGTTATTAGTGGTTATTGGCAGTTAGAGTTAGTTATTAGCGTCTGCACTGGGTTAAATCTTGTATACTGTAAAATTGAATCTTGTATACTGTAAAATTGAATCTTATATACTGTAAAATTGAATCTTGTATACAATAAATTTTTCAATTGAATCTTGTATACTGTAAAATTTTCAAACAATACTGTAAATTTTCAATTGAATCTTGTATACTGTAAAATTTTCAAATAATACTGTAAATTTTCAATTGAATCTTGTATACTGTAAAATTTTCAAATAATACTGTAAATTTTCAATTGAATCTTGTATACTGTAAAATTTTCAAATAATACTGTAAATTTTCAATTGAATCTTGTATATTGTAAAATTTCTAACTCTAAACCATAAAATAATACCATGTATACTGTAAGATAAAATGTAAAAAATGCTACATTTCAGCTTAAACTACAGCCTGCAAAGAATCATGTATACTGTAAAATTTCAAAATATAAACCATAAAATAATACCATGTATATTGTAAAATTTCTAAATCTATACATACATCCATCATCTGTTCACCAAAAATCTGTTCACCACACAAAAATCTGTTCACCACAAACAAAATCTGTTCACTGGGTTGAATCTTGTATACAGTAAAATTGAATCTTGTATACTGTAAAACTACAAAGTGAATACTGTAAAATATCCCGATTATGCTCCAGACCGTTCTTCTCTGAGCAAGTTAATGTCGTTGTCAAGGGCCCCTTCGTCCCTCTCTTCCTCTTGCTCCATTGTCGACCAAGTTAGCATCGATTCTTCATTGATTCTTCATATTCGATCTTGCAATGGTGTTTTAGAGGCAGAAGTAAAGGTCGATGTGATGATTTGATGATCAGAAGAGAGATTTCGGGAAGAGAAGAAAGTATGTTATGTCGAGATCAGATCTAGATGCAAAAGAAACGAGGCAAAAGCTAGTGTGTAAACGGGGCGAGATCAGATCTGAATCCATAAGAATGCTGAGAGAAGAGAACGGGGAGAGAGATTAGAAGAGAAAAGAGTCAGCGGAGAGATCGAAAATTTGTAAAATGGAATTGCTGGTGAGGAAGGAAGGTTTGTTTAAGGAAATCATTAGAAGAAGGTGGGGACCGACAGTTAGAACGAGAGTTGGATAAGGTTGTGGACAAATGGTGGACAAAACTCAGTGGACATAAACCTTTTCTCTAAAATTTTATAATATTGTTGTGTCAATAACAAATTTTGATATGTTGAAGGAGGTGATAGGGACTAGAGAGGGAAGGCAGAGAAATAAGGAGAAGAAAAGGAATTGGTCATGAGTACATGCAGCAGAGAGAGAAGAAGAAGAAAGAGACGTAATGAAAAAAATAAAAAGTCTGCTTCGTGTGATTCTCATTGGTCAGGAACGAAAAAATTCCATCCTTTTTTAGGTAATCGGAATAGTTATAAATGAGGGAATTGAAATAGTAGGGAACAAAGAATTACCGAATTTATTTCCTTTGTAATTTTGTCAAATGCAATAATTACTTTTCATGGAATCACAATGTCTAGAAAGTGCCTTTTAAAAGCACAAACCATGTGCTCTCCAATTTAGGCAAAAAAGACCAACTTATGGTAAGAAAATTGAGAGGAACAAAGAGAATGGTTATTTTTTTTAGTTTAAATTGCAATAGATTAAGTGAGAAAAAAAAAAACAGTGAACAATTCTTTATTTTTTTTTAAATTTGTTCCTTATTCTTAATATTCTTAGTCTTCATTCCTTCTATTTGAAGGATAAAAGTAATTTCTTTCATTATTTTCCAATTCAGAGCTACATTCTTAGTTTAAAAAAGTGGAATTGCAACTATTATCATAGATCTGTATCCTTAAATAACATTTTAAAAATTAAAAAATAGAAACAAATGAGAAAATAATGATATCTACATATGACGAGTAATGTGGTGAGTACGTGTTTAAATAAATTTTGATTTTTGCGTGTAGAAAAATATTAAAAAGTATGCATAGAATCCAACTAAGACAAACTATTTGATTGGAGAGTTGATATTTAAGCTAAAATTACATATTTTTAATCATTGTCGTTAGCGGATCATAATATTTTAATATAAGAATAGAGATAAGGATAAACTAGATGTAAAAATAAAAAAATTATTTCACCGCTTAATGTTATAATTATTATTAATCTTAAAAGAATACCCTCAAGAAAGATATCAGAATCATTAATTCACTGACTCAAATATAAAAAAAAAAATAGAGGAGGGCCCAAGTGCCACATTGTTTTATGCCCCAATCGTACTCCAACATCTTTATTTTCAATTTCAAAATGCAAACAAAAGATCTGAACTACTCAACATGATATCTACATTAAAATGTGCTTAGAGATTAAATTTTATATTTTTTAAAATTTTTTTACTATTTTTTTAAGATAGATACAAAATCAATGTTTTTTACTATTTTTTTAAAATAGATAAAATTTTTTTACTATTTTTTTAAGATAGATACAAAATCAATATTTTTCAGAAAATCAATATTTATCCTTTAAAATTTTAAAAGTTCACAAAACTATCCAATAAAACTCATTTGAAATTTATAAAGTATCCATTGTATCCTTTATTAAAAAAATAAAATATGCAGTATGTGAAAAAAAATGTTTCATCTTCTAACTGGTTGATTTCCGAGGACAATTAGTTTATTTTTTTGACTTGTGACACATATACAGTGACATTTTGGTATATTACTCTTGCGTGTGTGTCACAAGTAAGAAAATGATCCATTTGTTCTCACAACTGACCAATTAGAAGAAGAAAATGACCCATTTGTTTAATAAGGGTAAAAATGATACTTTATAAATTTAAAATGAGTAAACGGTACCGATTGATACCGTGTAGTTCAGTCTCTGATGTATCACATTGTGATTTTTCTTAGTTTAACCAAAGCCTTGACAGCTTCTGTCAAGTTTTAAAAAAAAAAAAAATTTAAATGAGTTTTAATAGAAAAGTCAATAATTGAGTAAATATGATATTATGAATTTTAGAGATATGTAATTTTGAGATTTCTGAGGGGAATACAGGAAATTCTCTTCTTTTATTGGCCAATTTATCCTAAATTTTGTCTCTGGTTCCTTCTTAGTTCATCTCTCTCTCTCTAAGTGTAAACACAAAAATGAGTGGATTCAGCCTAGATGAACATAAACCATGGATGGCCATGGTGGCAACACAGTGCATATATGCAGTAATGAATCTGGTCTCGAAAGTGGCATTCAACCATGGTTTCAGCACGATGGTTTTTGTGGTGTACAGACAAAGCATTGCTACTCTTTTTCTAATCCCTTTCACACTCCTTGCAAAGCGGTACGTACTGTATATACTGTATAGTTTCTCTTTAATCACCTTTTAGATAGCACTGACAAAACAATTTCATACAAAGAGGAATACCTTAAGTAAAATTAGATCTCCAATCAGCATTTTTAACTTAAAAGTCCCTAGCATGAAACAAATTGTCTATTATTTGGTACTATTCCTAGTTAATTTCCTACTAGTCATAGTTTGAATTTTGAATTTATTACTTATCAAGGCACAAGAAGGGAGAACATATTTTTTTTTCACTTATGTTTCTTTATTTATTTTTTTCGGGCCTCAAAACATGTATAACCATTATCTGGGTGACATATGTAATACCATCATTGAAAACCAGAGGCAAATTAAATATAGAGAGCAATAGAGAATAGTAGAGTCCATATTGATGGATTGATCATGCTGCTATTTCCAAAGTTAAAAAAAGAGTCATAGAGGATAGATTGCTAGATTTTTCCAAAAGTTAGTAGCTATATATATAAACGTAGTCATTATCAATTATCATGTGTTGATCTGAATTAATTTTAAATGTTTAAGCATCTCTGTTAACTTGAAATCATAGTAGGAATTATCGGTATCGGGATCGGGATCGGTCCCGGCCGATACCGATACGGGATTGGGGTATCGGATCGGTATCAGCTCAGGATCGGAGTTTTTTTTTGCTTTTTCTTTATGATTTTCTACGTGAGGATTGGTTCAAGATCGGATCGGGGTAGGCCGATAACGATACGTATCGGCCAATCCGTATCGGTATCGGCCGATATTTCTTACTATGCTTGAAACCTTTCAAATTTACAGGGGCAGGGATTCTGACATGTCTCTCAATTTTAAAGGCTTTGGATTGGTTTTCCTTGCAACTTTAGCTGGGTATGTATGAAATTACTTGAAATTCAATTAAGCTGGATTTTTTTTTAATGATAAGTTGGTGCTTTTGCAATGTCTTATATAAATACTCAACAGTGTCACCATGACTCAGTCATTGTATTATCAAGGGGTACATTTGGGGTCTCCATCAATGGCTGCAGCTATGGCCAACCTAATTCCAGCAATTACTTTTGTAATGGCTGCTTCTGTTGGGTATGTTTTATACTCCTAAAATTTTAATCTTATTTTATATGTGAAATTAAGAGACAATGAAATTATTTGAATTCGATCCTCATTTAAATTTGCATTTTACAGATTAGAGACAGTGAAATTAAGAAGTTTAAGAAGTTGGGCTAAGATACTTGGCACCATGATTTGTGTAGGAGGAGCAATGACAGTGGCCTTCTTTAAAGGACCAAAGCTTCTAAACATGTCTTTCCAAAATTTAATGGTGGATCTTCACACGAATATCGACAAATGGGTTATCGGTGGCCTCTGTCTCATGGGATCAAGCAGTTTGTGGTCTTTATGGCTTATATTACAGGTAGCTTTCATTAAAGGTTACAACAATATTAAATTGTGAATAAAAAGAATAAATAGAAAGAAAGTTGTGTACTCATGTTACTAAATTCCAAATCTTGATAAAAAGATTATTCTAAAAGTAGTGGTTCCAAAGAAATATGATAATTTTGGTCTTTCCCTTTCTTTGTAGGTTCCCATTTGCGAATCGTACTCCGACCCGTTATCACTCTCGGCATGGACATGCTTAATGTCAGCCCTACAAACAGCCGCCTTAACATTTTACATGCATCCTGGTGATTTGAGCATTTGGTGTTTCACTTCTCTGAGTGACCTCTTTGCTTGCATATATGCTGTACCTAACTAACCCTTTTGCCTTTTTTTCAGATCTGTTAGTTATTTAAGGGGAGCATATATAGATATAATTAATTGATCCATGATTTACAGGGTTTATTTGGATCTGCTGTGAACTTCTATCTGCAATCTTGGTGCATATCGGTTAGAGGGCCTGTATATTCTGCTATGTTTAACCCGTTCTCGACTATAATTACAACAGTTCTTTCTTGTATTATTCTTCATGAAGAGCTCCACGTTGGAAGGTAATTGTGTTCAAAATCATTCACAAAATTCATAGTCAGGATAGTTTTACAGTAATAAATACTCATTGAGAAACTTGATTGCCACCATAAATAATCAACAAATCAATGAAAAATCTATAAATAATAAGAAAAAGGAAATAAAGGAATTGGAATGACAGAGGTTGACTCGCAGGCGACGAACACTTATATCGGTTATTACAATTTATCACCAATATCTACTATTCGTATTGTAACTTCTAATAACTCTCTTTATTTCTTTTGATTCTAAGAGTTGACACAAATTATTTCTGCTAATTTCTTCTCCAGCTTTGTTGGTGCTACTGCCATTATTGGAGGACTGTATGTAGTGTTATGGGGTAAAGCAGAGGATTTGAAGAGAATGAAAGAACAGAGAGTTATAGATTATAAAAAGATTTCCACCTCAATAGACACTGAATCTCAAAATTGTGAAGCTGATATTGAACAACCCCTTCTGACAAACAAGTCAGAGTTGGAAAAATAGAAGATTAATGTGTCAATTTTTTGTTAGTATTTATGATATTTTTTATTAAGACCATGTCCTTCAATTAAAATATTAATTTTGGCCAATTTTTTTTTCAACTGGGGAGATTTTGTTTAGTTATTGGATATACATAACTACAATATGACTACCAAAATTAAGTAATTTGTATAGTCTGGTTTAAAAATGGAACACAGAAATCATTCAAATCTGTATAAAAAATTTCTGCAATCTGTAGTCTGGTTTAAAAATAATCGTTATAAATTAAACAAAAATAAAAGCCAGCCCAATTAGACTGCTTGGCCCAATTGGGTTTTCCATCAAACAACCAATTGAAATAAGTATCTGAGAATTCAATTGAAAAAAATAATATATTGAGTAAATTATACAAATATTTGTTAAAGTATATCTTATTTTGTATTTGGTACGAAATCTATTTTACTGCTAAGACAATTGAAAAATAAGATAAAAATCCATGTTTGTAAGTATGTATGTAAGTATGAATTTTCAATTAATAAAACAATGAAAGGTATTTTGATGCTAATATTTATTAAAATGATACTTAATATTTGAGATAGATATTAATTTGCAGGGGATGAGGCATCGACAATTGCGCAATGTATTTGCTAATTTGAACCAAGATGAATTGTTCAGGCCCAATTATTTCAATTGATGGGTTACAGATTCCAGGCCCAAATATTAGTAGGCCTAAGTCCAACAATCCAAAGTTTGCAACATATATAGATACAGCAAACGAAAGCCTATTGTGGGCTCTACGAGATGATGATCACTTGATCAGTACATTAATTGTAAAATTTTTTTTTAAAAACCATAAATAAAAAATAATATTTTACCAAACCAACTTGATTGCTTAACCATAAGAACCGAAATACAATTTTGGTCTAAAACACTTTTTTTTTGGGGACCGAAATGTCATTTTGTGTTTTCACAAGTTTTATTATCACTTTTTTTATCGAAATCTGTGAAAATGACTCGGACCGAAATGACATTTTGGTTCTTATGATTTTTATAAAAACTAAAGCAATCAAGTTGATTTGATAAAATATTGCTTTTTATTTATGATTTTTATAAAAAAATTCTTAATTGCATGCAAACTGTAATAGTGCCTCTATAAAAAATGTACAATGTACACCTTAAATCCTTGTTGTAACGTACGTTGTCTCTCTCTCTCTCTCTTTTGAAAGCTTCTCTCCCTCTCTAAGTGTAAACACAACAATGGTTGGGTTTAGCTTAGAGGGACAGAAACCATTTATGGCTATGGTGGCAACACAGTGCATATATGCAGGAATTAATCTGGTGTCGAAAGCGGCATTCAACCGCGGTTTCAGCACCATGGTTTTTGTGGTGTACAGACAAAGCATTGCTACTCTTTTTCTATTCCCTTTCACACTCCTTGCAAAGCGGTACGTACTGTATATATACTGTATAATTTCTCTTTAATCACCTTATAGATAGCACTGACACAACAATTTCATACAAAGAGGAATAACTTGTTAATTTCCTACTAGTCATAGTTTGAATTTTGAATTTATTACTTGATCAAGGCACAACAGTGGAGAACATTTTTTTTCCCTTATTTTTCTTTTCTGACCTCAAAACATATATAACCAATGTCTGGGTGACATCTGTAACACCATCATTGAAAACCAGAGTCAATTTAAATACAGAGAGCAATAGAGCATAGTAGAGTCCATATTGATGGATTGATCATGCTGCTATTTCTCAAGTTAAAAAAAGAGTCATAGAGGGAAGATTGCTAGATATTTCCAAAATTTAGTAGCTATATATATATAAACATAGTTATAATCAATTATCATGTGTTACAGGGGCAGGGTTTCTGACATGTCTCTCAATTATAAAGGCTTTGGATTGGTTTTCCATGCCTCTTTAACTGGGTATGTATGAAATTACTTGCAATTCAATTAAGCTGGAAATTTGTTATATTGATTTATCTTAATTTTTTTTATTTTTCCAATGTCTTATATAAATACTCAACAGTGTCACCATGAATCAGTCATTGTATTATGAGGGGGTAAATTTGGGGTCTCCATCAATGGCTGCAGCTATGGCCAACCTAATTCCAGCAATTACTTTTGTAATGGCTGCTTCTATTGGGTATGTATTATACTCTTTTGAACTTTTAATATTAGCTAATTATATGCGACTTGATAAAAAATATTGTGAAGGATATAAAGTGAACAATTATATAAATCTATCATTTTACAATTTACAGATTAGAGACAGTGAAATTAACAAGTTTAAGAAGCTGGGCTAAGATACTTGGCACCATGATTTGTGTAGGAGGAGCAATGACAATGGCCTTCTTCAAAGGTCCAAAGCTTTTAAACATGTCTTTCCAAAATGTAATGGAAGATCTTCACACGAATATCGACAAATGGGTTATTGGTGGCCTCTATCTCATGGGAGCAAGCAGTTTCTGGTCTTTATGGCTTATATTACAGGTAACTTTAATTAAAGGTAAAATAATACCAAATTGTGAATAAAAATAATAAATTAAAAGATAGTTTTTTGTACCAAATTCCAGACTTTGATTAAAAGATTATTTATACTAGCCAAATCTTGCTATATTTCACATGAAGATATATATATATATATATATAGAGTTAGGCTGGGGTGCTATGGATAGCATAGTGGACTCTATGCTACGGCTCAATATTCGAGTTTTCAAAATCCAAACTGTCGATCCGAACCGTTCATCTTATTCTCCATATTAATATCTGCTTGGAGACCAAATTTTATAATTTTCTGAATATTTTTACTATTTATTAAGCCACTTTGAAAATCGCTAATCCAACGGTTTTACTGTTTTGTGCAGCCACCGTTGGATCAACAATTTTGTAAAATACTTAATAAATATTAAAAAAATTCAGAAAAATGTAAAATTTGGTCTCCAAGCAGATATTAATATGGAGAATAAGATGAACGGTTCGGATCGACCGTTTGGATTTTGAAAACTCGAATATTGAGCCGTAGCATAGAGGCCACTATGCTATCCATAGCACCCCAGCCTAACTCTATATATATATATATATATATATATACTAGAAATTGTTGCAAATAATTTCTTTGTAGGTCCCCATTTGCAAATCGTACTCTGACCCGTTATAACTCTCGGCATGGACATGCTTGATGGCAGCCCTACAAGCAGCCACCGCAACATTTTACGTTCATCCAGATTTGAGAATTTGGCGCTTCACTTCTTTGAGTGACCTCTTTGCTTGCATATATGCAGTACCTAACTTGATTCCTTTGCCTTCTTTTAAGATCTCTTAGCTATTTAAGAGGAACATATATTGATACAGTTGATCAATTTTATGGTTTACAGGGTTTCTTTGGATCTGCTGTGACCTTCTATCTGCAATCGTGGTGCATATCGGTTAGAGGGCCTTTGTATTCTGCCATGTTTAGCCCACTCTCGACTATAATTACTACAGTTCTTTCTTCTATTATACTTCATGAAGAGCTCCACATTGGAAGGTAATTGTGTTCAAAATCATTCACAAAATTCATAGTCAGGATAATTTTACCATTATAAATACTCATGAGGAACTTGCTTTTAATAAAACCATAAATATAAGTAAATCAATGACATATTAATAAATAATAAAGGAAAAAAAAATTGGAACGGAAAAGGTTTACTATTAGTAGTGTAGATTCTAATAACTCTATTTCTTTTTTATTCTAAAAGTTGACACAAATTATTTTTGCTAATTTCTTCTACAGCTTTGTTGGTGCTACTGCAATTATTGGAGGATTGTATGTAGTGCTATGGGGTAAAGCAAAAGATTTGAAGAGCATGGAAGAACAGAGAAACTTAGATTTTAAAAAGATTTCCATCTCAATAGACACTGAATCTCAAAACTGTGAAACTGATATCCAGCAACCCCTCCTGACAAACAAGTCAGAGTTGGAATAATGTGTCATTTTTTTTCTAGTATTTATGATCTTTTTTGTCAAGTCAGAGTTGGGTACAAAAGAAGTCGACCACCTATGTCTATGTTAGCAGTAGTTGCAAGTAATAAAAGGGATTAAAGGGTTTAAGAAATAGACAATGAATATTGTATTAATCTTAAGTGTATCAATTACAATTATAATGAAGTTCATTTACAGATTATATTATAGTTTATTTCTAATTATTTCCCACATTATATACCCACTTATATCTCCAATTAATCATCTCCTACTTACCATTCTTGTATTCCTAATTATTTCCCACATTGTATACCCACTTATATCTCTAACAGGGATCGGAGTTTATCCAGTTTTTTGTTTTTCAAAGGTTTTGTTGTGATCTGTGTTTTTGTTAAGTTGTTCATGTTGTTTAATTGCTTGTATCATATTGGCATTTTCCTTTTTTTTTTTTAATTTTAATTATATATATATATATATATATATATATATATATATAGTATAGTCTCCGTGCGTTGCAACGGAGACATATTATAAGATTGAATATAATATGAAGAGACTTTTTATTTGACATGCATTCACACAAAATAAAAAAAAATAAAAAAAAGACAAATTGAAAAAAACAGAAATCCAAATAATAAATAACAATAAAATAAACAACAACAAATGAAAAAAAGATCTAATATAACATGATTTTTTTTTTAAATATCATTGCGATTTAATATATAATTTTCTCCACAAGTGAGATAGGTCATTAAACGAGTTAGAGGAGATGATATGTGAAGAAACAAATTTAAAAAATATATAATTAAATGATTCAAATAAGGATTTTCTCTACGTATATATTCTTCATGAAAATTATTTTAACAATAGAAATTTCTCTGCATATCATTTCTGTACACGAAAGTTTTAGATATTATTCATTTTCTCTTCAGAACAGAAAGATCTATTGTTTTTGTCAGCACAAGATCTGATATTTATCTATTCACAGAAATACAATAGCTCTAAACAAACTAGAGAAAAATATGATTGTTTTCATTTTCATTGTCGAAACTATAGAGGAAGAGGAGAAATGAAGGAATCAAATCTTCTGCCCACTAGTGGGTAGAATTTTCCTGCCATATATGAAAACTAACCAATCCTGGTCTGCCACGTTTTGGACCTCTCAATGATGGTTTTCGCAATAATTAAATACTTGGTTTGTCATTAATATTTCTAAGCATAGAAAAATTGACTGACGTGGTCAACAAAAAAAAAAAAAATTCGAGTTTTTCTTTATGAAATCTCCATTCTTATATTATGATACCACAAGTAAAATAAATTTATAAAAAAATACCATAAGATATTTTTTTATGAAAAAAAAGTAATTTATATAGAAGAGATGCATGTGCAATTTGAGTTATAAATTTTCAAATATAAATGAAAAAGTAAACTTTGAACATTTTATAGCACAAAAATTTAGGGAGAATTTTGAATTTTAAAAATTATTATTAAATAATATAAGAAAATTGATTGAGTACGTCAGATTTTTTAAAGTCTAGAAGGCTCTAAGTTAGTGATTTGAATTAAAACTTTGAAGCTGAATTAGTGGTTCCGACTTAAACTTTGAACCCAAATTACTAACTCAATTTCAAAATTTAAATCCGAGTTACCCACTCAGTGCATGCTAAGCCATAAAAAAATTAACGTACGGAATCTATATTCTTATATTATTTAATAATAATTTCTAAAAATAAAAAATTCTCTATAATGTTATGACATTTTGTAGCAAAATTCACTTTTTGTTTATATTTGAAATTTTTTAACACAAATTGTACATTAAATTTGTTATATTGAAACTCTCCTCTGGATAACTTCACATAAATAATAACTTGTGATATTCTTATTATTAATTTTTTTTATATTCATTATATTGATTATTCTCTAGATAAATTGTGGTATTAATAATTATTTCATAAAAGACATTGGATTGTATTTTAAAATATTTGTTCATTATGTGAGTTAATTTTTCGACATTTAAAAAACTTTCTATATAAGTTAGTCTACACATATTAATGACAATTGATTATTGTAAAAACCTTCATTGAGAGTTAACAAAATGTGGTATACGCAGATTAATTAGTTTTTATAGATGGCAGGGAAATGAAATGGAGGAAATGGAGAAACAAGGAAATAATTTAATTGGAAGAATAGAAGATAGCTAATAAGGAAAAATAAGGAAACGAATTGTTAAGGATTTATTCAATTTTAATGTGATAAACCATGCAGTAGTCTGTGTGTCGAGCATGTTTTTAACTAAATTTAAACTTCTACACATAAAATAGATGTATACAATAAAAAGAAGACAGATTATGTGATTGGAGGGTTGATATTCAATTTGAAAATTCATCTTTCAATCTCAGCCATTGGAGGATCAGGACTTTCGGTAGCACTTCGGCCGAAGTGCTACCGGTCCAAATTTCAAATTTCACATTCCAAAAAGTCGATCTGAACCGTTAGATGTGATCTCTATATTGAAATTAGGGTGCTCCAAACACCTTCAATTTGTATTAGGGTCCAAATTTCAAATTTCAAGGTGGTTGCCGACGCCATGATAACAACAATAGATCTCTTGGAGTATCATGAGTGCGATCTGCTCAAAATTGTTCAGCCTGATTGAAATAATTGCTTCAACTGTTCTGGGTACAAAAGAAGTCGACCACCTATGTCTATGTTAGCAGTACGTAGTTGCAAGTAATAAAAGGGATTAAAGGATTTAAGAAATAGAGAATGAATATTATATTAATCTTGTGTATCAATTACAATTATAATGAAGTTCATTTACAGATTATATTATAGTTTATTTCTAAACATCTCCAATTAATCATCTCCTACCTACCACTCTTGTATTCCTAATTATTTCCCACATTATATACACACTTATATCTCTAACAGAGATCGGAGTTTATCCAGTTTTTTTGTTTTTCAAAGGTTTTGTTGTGATCTGTGTTTTTGTTAACTTGTTCATGTTGTTTAATTGCTTGTATCATATTGGCATTTTCCTTTTTTCTCATTTTAATTATATATATATATATATATATAATTAAAATGAGAAAAAAGAATGGAGGTGGTGATCTTGCAAGTTCAATTCAGAATCCTATTAGTTGGTGGAGCTGTGTACATTGGTCAATTTGAAAGGAACATCAATTATGATTTTTTTTTTAATTGCTTGAATTTTTCATGCGCTAATTGGTTGTGTAACAGAACAGAGAAAGGATTCCATCATAATTATATAATTCTCATGCATTTATGTGCCAAAGAAGAGAGCTATAATTGTATTCTTGCTTGGAAGAAAATCACCAAAATCTACTATATATATTCATGACCCGCTTCGTAGAGAATTTTCTATACCTTGCAACTTCCATACAGGACTCGAACTTAAATGAACCAGAAAAGAATTGAAACTAATGGTGTATTTAAGTATTTATCAATTTGAACTCTGCTATAGCAGATATGAATCAAAGCTTGAGCACACATAGGGGAGCTTGAAAAATCAAAGGGGTTTATATATTGTGGCTCCAAATTTACAAATATAAAATTAGGAATCGTTCAGGTCCATCTATTTTTAATTTATGTGTTACGGATCTAGGCCCAAATACAAGCAGGCCTAAGGCCTCAAATCCAAATTTATCAGGACTAGATTTTCACTGGTACGGTCTGTACGGAATTGATGCGCAAAAGAAAAGAAAATATATATAAATTTATTCAAACATCTGTGTGTTTTGACTTTATTGAATAGTAGATAACATTGTGCAATTAATAAACATAATCTGGAAGGAATATTCTCAAATCATTGTCACTATATCGATCTCATGTCTTAGCTGCGTGCTGAGCACACAGAATTAGTCTTTTCCCTGTTAATTACCCCCTAAATTGAAGCCCTCTTTCATTTCTGTTCCTTATCAATCATCCTCCAAATTCTTAATTTGTGCAATACCTCAAAAGCTTTTTTTTTTCAACACAGCCAACAGGGTTCATTTGCTGAAGGAGTGTTTACAGTTGAAACAAAGGAGGTTTCACGGCTTGCACCGCAGGGCTGAATAAACGAAGAGTTGTTGAAAATAAAATCCTTCGAAAGAATGTATAATACCAAGTGTGGTCCCTTTACCATAGGTGATATCGAATGGGAGATCCGCCTATACCCGGTCGGAGAATTCATGGACCATGTCCTTCAATGAAAATATTAATTTTGGCCATTTTTTATTTTTCAACTAGGAAGATTTTGTTTAATTCATGGATCTACATAACTACAATATGACTACCAAAATTAAGTAATTAATCTATAAACAAAATTTAACACATAAATCATTCAAATCTGTATAAAAAAAATTCTATGATCTATACTCTGGTTTAAAAATAATCGTTACAATTTAAACAAAAATAAAAGCTAGCCCAATTAGCCTGCTTGGCCCAATTGGGCTTTCCATCAAACAGCCAATTGACAAACTAGGAATTTTTTTGGTTTAAAAAATTAAAATTAGTATCTGAGAATTCTAGTTGAAAAAATAAAAAATAATATATTGAGTAAATTATACAAATATTTGTTACAGTATATCTTGTTTTGTATTTGGTACGAAATCAATTCTACTGCTAAGACAATTGAAAAATAAGATGAAAATCCATGTTTGAATCTAGGTCATGATAATGTCTAATATAAGAATGTATGTAAGTATGAATTTTCTATTAATTAACAATGACAGATATGTTATTGCTAATTTTTTTTAAATGATACTAAATATTTGATATAGGTGTTAATTTGAACCAAGATGAATTGTTCAGGTCCAATTATTTCAATTGATGGGTTACAGATTCCAGGCCCAAATATTAGCAGGCCTAAGTCCGACAATCCAAATTTTGCAACATATTTAGATACAGCAAACGACAGCTTATTGTGGGTTCCATGAGATGATCAGTACATTGCATGCACACTATAAAAAATGTACAATGTACACCTGAAATCCTCTCTCTCTCTCTCTCTCTCTGTTTTTTTTTTTTTTTTTTTTTTAAAACTTGACAGAGGCTCTCTCTCTCTCTCTCTCTCTCTAAGTGTAAACACAACAATGGGTGGGTTTAGCCTAGAGGAACAGAAACCATTGATGGCCATGGTGGCAACACTGTGCATATATTTAGTAATGAATCTGGTGTCGAAAGTGGCATTCAACCGCGGTGATCAGCACGATGGTTTTTGTGGTGTACAGACAAAGCTTTGCTACTCTTTTTCTATTCCCTTTCACGCTCCTTGCAAAGCGGTACGTACGTACTGTATATACTATATAGTTTCTCTTTAATCACCTTCTAGATAGCACTGACATAACAATTTCATACAAAGAGGAATAACTTAAGTAAAATTAGGAGATCTCCATCGACTACATACTTTCAATACATACTATAAAGTATGAACAGATCAGACATTATTCAAACCAACCTAAATTGGAATTGCCTGAGACCTATGTTACATCAACACTTGTAAAATTGTGCTGCATATATCTGTGTTTGACACGATAACGATACTCAAGTCTTTATAAAATTTGAACATAAAATGACATGTCGTGATATACACTCCTATCGTATATCCGTTCGATAGTAGCGTTGGTTTTACTCAGCAGCATCCATAGAAATCCAATTGATCTGAAACTAGCATGAAAACAATTAAATTGTCTATTACTTGGTACTATTCCTAGCTAGTTAATTTCCTACTAGTAATAGTTTGAATTTTGAATATATTACTTGATCAAGGCACAACAATGGAGAACATATTTTTTTTTCACTTATGTTTCTTTATTTATTTATTTATTTTCTGGCCTCAAAACATGTATAACCAATGTCTGTGTCACATATGTAACACCATCATTGAAAACCTGAATCAATTTAAATACAGAGAGCATAGTAGAGTCCATATTGATGGATTGATCATGCTGCTATTTCCAAAGTTAAAGAAAGAGTCATAGAGGGTAGATTGCTAGATATTTCCAAAATTTAGTAGCTATATATATAAATACTAGTAATCGTACCCGTGCACAGCAACGGAAGCAAATTATGTAGTAGAAAACACTATGCTCCTTAATAAGGATGAGAGATAATTTAAATCAAATTTGTAGAGAAAAATAGTTAAATACTATATTTATCTACAAGATAACACATGTAAACTCTAGTGTAGTGGTAATAATTTTGGTATCAACAGAATCCAACTGGGTTTGAATACCGCCTTCAGCAGAAAAAATGAAAAAGAGTGCGCTGTGCACAGACTCGGTTCGCAGGTGCCGTGCGTGGTTCAGAGGCGCGCGGTCTACGGGCACTGGGATCATATGCGGCGCGACCAATGCATACTTAAGTGTTGAAGCTCATAATTTGGAAAATTCATCTATGTGCGATCTGGAAATTCAACGGCTGAGCATCATTCCAAAAAAAAAACAGTAAATCAGGACCCTTGCAGGATCTAGACATTAAGCTCCTTAATAAGGAGGATATATATATATATATATATATATATATATATATATATATATATATAAACATAGTCATTGTCAATTATCATGTGTTTATCTGAATTAATTTTAAATGTTTAAGCATCTAGGTTAACTTGAAACCTTTCAAATTTACAGGGGCAGGGTTTCTGACATGTCTCTCAATTTTAAAGGTTTTGGATTGGTTTTCCTTGCATCTTTAACTGGGTATGTATGAATTTCAATTATAAGCTGGATTTTCTTTTTTGAATGTTAAGCTGGGAATTTGTTATATTGATTTATATTAATTTTTTTACTTTCCCAATATATGTCTTATATAAATGCTCAACAGTGTCACCATGAATCAGTCATTGTATTATCAAGGGGTAAAATTGGGGTCTCCATCAATGGGTGCAGCTATAGACAACCTAATTCCAGCAATTACTTTTGTAATGGCTGCTTCTATTCGGTATGTATTATATGTACTCTTTTAAACTTTTAATCTTAGCTTATATGTCACTTGATCAAAAATATTGTGAAGGATATGAACTATGAAGTGAAAAATGATTTAAATCCATCATTTTACAATTTACAGATTAGAGACAGTGAAATTAAGAAGTTTAAGAAGCTGGGCTAAGATACTTGGCACCATGATTTGTGTAGGAGCAATGACAATGGCCTTCTTCAAGGACCACCAAGTCTTTCCAAAATTTAATGATGGATCTAATTCACACGAATATCGACAAATGGGTTATTGGTGGCCTCTATCTCATGGGAGCAAGCAGTTTCTGGTCTTTATGGCTTAATTACAGGTAACTTTAATTAAAGGTAAGATAATACCAAATTGTGAATAAAAATAATAAATTAAAAGAGAGTTTTGTGTACTCTGTGTTACTAAATTCCAGATCTTGATTAAAAGATTATTTAAACTAGCTATATACTAGATATTGTTGCAAATAATTTCTTTACTGTAAGAGTTATTCCGATGAAATATGATAATTTTAGTCTTTTCATTTCTTTGTAGGTCCCCATTTGAAAATCGTACTCTGACCCGTTATCACTCTCGGCATGGACATGCTTGATGTCAGCCGTACAAGCAGCCACCGCAACATTTTACGTTCATCCAGATTTGAGAATTTGGCGCTTCACTTCTTTCAGTGACCTCTTTTCTTGCATATATGCAGTACCTAACTTGACTCCTTTGCCTTCTTTTAAGATCTATTAGCTATTTAAGAGGAACATATATTGATACAGTTGATTAATTTTATGGTTTACAGGGTTTCTTTGGATCTGCTGTGACCTTCTATCTGCAATCGTGGTGCATATCGGTTAGAGGGCCTTTGTATTCTGCCATGTTTAGCCTGCTCTCGACTATAATTACTACAGTTCTTTCTTCTATTATACTTCATGAAGAGTTCCACATTGGAAGGTAATTGTTAATTTTTGTAAGAGAGAGATGTAAGGAAACAACATAGTATTGCAATTTTATTTTGAGATTTACATGTATATATCTCTATTTATAGAAGAAATTTAAAAACTAGCCGTTGTGCTATTAATTACAACTACCAACTACTAACCACTAACCATTATCTCCTAACGTATTAATTACAAGACACTACTCCCTAAACTAGCCATTACAATTCAAAAATCATAACTAGCTGTTATTTTTAAAAGTAACTGTGTTCAAAATCATTCACAAAATTCACAGTGAGGATAGTTTTACTGTAATAAATCATCATCGAGGAACTTGAATAAAGCCATAAATATAAGTAAATCAATGTCATATTAATAAATAATAAAGGAAAAAAAAAGAATTGGAACGGAAAAGGTTTACTATTAGTTGTGTAGATTCTAATAACTCTATTTCTTTTTTAGTCTAAAAGTTGACACAAATTATTTTTGCTAATTTCTTCTACAGCTTTGTTGGTGCTACTGCCATTATAGGGGGGCTATATGTTGTGTTATGGGGTAAAGCTGAGGATTTGAAGAGAATGGAAGAACAAAGAAATTTAAATTATAAAAGGAGTTCCATCTCAATAGGCATTGAATCTCAAAATTGGGAAACTGATATCCAACAAGCCCTTCTGACAAACAAGTAAGAGTTGGAAAAATAGAATAATGTGTCAATTTTTTGTTAGCTATATATGATCTTTTTTATCAAAGACTATGTGATTTAATAACAAAATTTAATGTCTGCTATTTTATCTTTCAATTGGGAAGATCTGATATGCACAGTAAACTAAAAGTTCCATTGTTTAGATCATGGATCTACATATTTCCGGTTTGACTACCAAAATTAAGTAATTAATCTCTTGCTCAAAATCTTAACTATATTGACACTGTCTAAGCAAACTAAACGCAAAAATAATTCAAACATGACTCTGGCTTGAAATTATTGACCTAATTTTGACAGTAACATTTTTATCGTTGAAATCCCTAAGCTAAACAAAAATTTTAGGTTGAATTTGTACCAAAACCCTAGACATTTTTACTATATAATTTGAACCTATCAACAAATTATTTGGCCAAGATATGTTTAAAGATACTCAAAATATAGATGTTGTAGATTCCTTTACAATTTTCCACAAAATTTATGTTCAGCTAATAAATCCGAGTCAGTTTGAGAAAGATATAACCAAAATACTAACCTTTGATAAATCTGTTCAGGTTGTGTGATTTGTTTTTTTTTTTTTTAATTCATCGAACTTCTTTACTTGTAACTATAATCAGAATATGAACTTAATGAGCTAAACAAGGCACAAATGAGAACAAAAGAGTAAGTATAAAGGAACAAATATAGAATAAGTATTCTTATATCTTTGTCACTAATCATCTCTTTCTGAGCATGCAAGGAAATAATATTTTACGTGTTAATTACACACTACTTTGAAGCCTTCTTTCATTTATGTTCCCTATCAAAGACTTACTCAATAATCATCATCCAAATTCTTGATTTGTGCAATACCTCAAAAGTTTTTTTCACCTCAGGCAGCAATCGATGGGCTCATTTGCTGAAGGATTGTATACTTTCGAAACAAAGGAGGTTTCAACGCTTGCACCCCAGGGTCGAATAAATGTAGAACTGTTCGAAATAAAATCCTTTGAAAGAATGTATACTATCAAGTACGGTCCCTTTACCCTGGGCGACATCAAATGGGAGATCCGCCTAGTACCGTTCGGAGAATATTTCTTCTATTATCTCTGTTTGTTAGATGATGCAGTGGTAGTCAAGAAGTTTGGTTACATATCCTTGGTGCAGGATCATAGTAGCAATGGTGATTGGAAGATCCACACGTGGATAAAATTGAACGAAGAGAAGGGTTTCGAAGTACGTACCCCCTTAGCCGAGGTATTGGGCCACCCCATGGTACGGTTAACATACTTTAGCATGTCAGATCAAGAGAAATATTCTAAAGATGATTGCTTCTTGAATAAATTTGTATTATGGGTCGACATTGCTGATGATTCCAGGAAGGCGCTGGCAAATATTGTGCGCCTTCGACAGCCTCATCAACCCGAGTTCATATCACCAAATCTTTCTGTGCCTTCGACAGCCTCATCAACCCTCCTGGTAACTGGTGATTTTGCAGATATTATTTTTCTTGTGAAAAAAGACACATTTGCTGCCCATAGGTGTGTGCTTGCAGCTCGTTCATCCATTTTCCGATCAGAACTTCTCGCCCTTCAAAAGGATATTAATATGAGAATGAATAGTTTATGTGTATCCGTACGGCACATTGATGGACTCACATTTAAACACTTGCTCCATTTCATTTATACGGATACCTTGCCGCCTGACTTCGAGGAGGTTACCCCACCAGAGAGATACCACCACATGTTTGTCGCAGCGCATTGTTTTAAAATTGAAGGGCTCAAGTTAATATGCGAGAAGAAGCTTACCAAGGTGGTTGCCGACGCCATGATAACCGCAATAGATCTCTCGGAGTATCATGAGTGCGGTCTGCTCAAAATTGTTCAGGGTCATTGAAATAATTGCTTCAACTGTTCTGGGTACAAAAGAAGTCGACCACTTATGTCTATGTTAGCAGTAGTTGATAAAAGGGATTAAAGGATTTAAGAAATAGAGAATGAATATTGTATTAATCTTGTGTATCAATTACAATAACAATGAAGTTCATTTACATACTATATATTATGGTTTATTTCTAAATATCTCCAATTAATCATCTCTTACCTACCATGCTAGTATTTCTAATTATTTCCCACATTATATACCCACTTATATATCTAACAGGGATTGGAGTTTATCCAGTTTTTTTTTTGTTTTTCAAAGGTTTTGTTGTGATCTGTGTTTTTGTTAAGTTGTTCATGTTGTTTAATTGCTTGTATCATATTGGCATTTTCATTTTTTCTCATTTTAATTATATATATATAATTAAAATGAGAAAAAAGGAATGGAGGTGGTGATCTTGTAAGTTCAATTCAGAATCCTATTAGTTGGTGGAGCTATGTACATTGGTCAATTTGAAAGGAACATGAATTATGATTTTTTTTTCTTAGGAAGCAGCTAATAGTTTTCCAACTCCAGTCTCTCAAAAATTTCTCAAATATTTTCAAAGATCTTGTAAACTAATGGAGCAAATTCGATAAACTTCAATACTAAATCCTGTAAAATAATTCAATGAATTCTGTCAACATAAAAAACTTCTCATTTCTGTGTGATCCCCAATAACCACTTTAACTTTCACTTTAACCACTTTAACTTCCAATTCAATCTCCACTGTAACTTCCATTTTTTTTCAAAAAAAATTTTCCAAATTTTTTTTCCAAATTTTTTTCCGAAATATTTTCCAATTTCTTTTCCGAAAATTTTTTCAAAATTCTTTTCCAAAATTTTTTTCCAAATTCTTTTCCGAAATTTTTTTCCAAATGATTTTCCGAAATTTTTTTCAAATTTTTTTTCCGAATTTTTTTTCAAAATTTCTTACATAAATATTTGTCAAAAAAAATTTCCGAAATTTTCTTCCCAATTTTTTTTTCAACTATCCTTCTAGATGCTACTTTCAATTATTTTAAATTCTGTAAACCTTATCACATAACTCTATAGATAATTTCGTTGAATCCTGTAAACTGATAAATATTTTTTTTTCAAATTTTAATTTTTTTTCAAAATTTTATTTTTTTCAATTTACATTTAAATAATAGTTTCAATTATTTTGAATTCTGTAAACATAATCACATAACTCTGTAGACAATTTTGTTGAATATTGTAAACTAGTAAAACAATTTCAAATTTTTTTTGTTTAAATTTGCATCTAGACGCTACTTTAAATTATTTTGAATTCTATAAACCTTATCACATAACTCTGTAGACAGTTTCATTGAATATTGTAAACCGGTAAAAAAAATCCAATCATAATTTTTTTTTAATTCTATAAACCTTATCACATGACTTTGTAGATAGTTTGATTGAATACTGTAAACCACTAGATAAAATTCAATTTTTTTTACAATTTTTTTATTCTACATCTAGATGCTACTTTCAATTATTTTAAATTTTATAAATCTTATTATATAACATTGTAAACTGTTTATTTGAACACTGTAAATCTAATACATGAATTCAAGTACAAGCATGTAATGTATACAAACTATAAATCATTCACTCAGCCTATACATCGGTTCTGGCATCAACCATAATTAAGCGTCTCCTTATAATTCAAAATTGAATTTAACCTCTGATTCTTGAGTTGCTTCTTAAACCGATTGATGAAATCATTGACACTTGTCTTGGCATCAACCAAGCAAAAACATAAAGGGTACGCCATCATGCCATGATCTTGATTTTTAAGGGATTGAACCAAGTTGATTTTACCTTTGAGATTGTGCCAAGGGAAGCACAAGTCTCCACATAAGGGGGTCGGATCCAGCACTTGTCCAGATCACCACTAGCCATTCAATGCATGAATATTTGATTGCATACCCTACAAAGTATGCAAATTTATGATTATGGCCCAATGACGATGTTTTCAAGATCCAAATTAGAGAGTAAAAAAAAAAAAATCAAACTTTAAAGCCTATGTTGGTAAGAAAGTTGAAAGAACAAGAATAAAAAAAATATATAAAAAATAAGATTTTAAGGTTTTTTACCTACTGATAAACACAAGGTTCAGCTTTTTGGGGGGAATCTACAGGAAAAAAAGAAAACAAAAACGCCTTCCAACCAGAAGGACAAAAAATCAACACCAAAATTAAATAACAAATTTCTCCCAATGACCTCCAAAAGTTGGTAAAACTTACTTACCTGACCCTTCGAATCTTGCTTTTTTCTGTGTGTCCCTGAAATATTAAGTTGCTCTATTTCAGGAAATCTTGTTGATTTGTACGAAGTTCATGATTTACAACATTGGTGCCGCCATTTTACTTCTGTTAGCATGTCCTATCTGTACTAGATTTGTGCCCTCCCCATATAGTTCATGCTTTACAACACAAAATATGCCAATTCGATAATTGTTGCAGCTCACTTAAAGGAAATTAAAACCCATTAAAAAAAAAAGGTCACATATCCTGTATTACCCATTCGATTTGACCAAACCTTACCAGGATCTAACTAAAGAAAATTAAAAATTAACCATCCCAAAATATTGACCCAAAACATGAATAAAACAACCTAACTGTAATTATAAATTGAAATTACAAATTGAAATGTACTAACCCTGTATGAACCTGAGCAATTATAAATTGAAACTAACATAACAGAAGCATTACATGAAACTCTTATTAAATCTCTAACCCCAAAAATGCTGAACCACAACTAAAGTCAAATTTGTATAAAATTTAATCAATGCATGTAACCCATGAAACCTGATACCTGCAATTAAAACTCGACAATACTTGGCATATAAAGCCGGTAACAGAAACTACTCAGAAGGGAGATGCCCAAATAATCAACCTGTGCTTAACCCTGATTTGCCTCATCTAGTTGTACTACATGATTACGCTTAATTTTTCATTTTCATTGGTATAGGTTCTGGTATGCAACTGTACTGCTTAATTTTTTTTTTTCATTTTCATTTTCATTGGTATGGGTTCTGGTATCCTCGAATTCAACTGAAAAATGTCTGTAAACTTCTTCACTAGATTTTGTACACTTCAATAATAAATCTTGTAAGACGATTCAATGAATTCTGCAAACAAACAAAAAGTAAATAAATTTAAACCTCAGCGAATCCAGTCAGAAAAGCTTGATCCGTGGACCATAATTTAATCCTTGTTCAAAGCAATTTTGACAAAGTACTGAAAATTCTCTAGTGGTACATTCCCTAATTCTCTTATAATTTGCCAGTAAAAACCTAAAAAGTAATTGGTACATGATAGTAACTTGACCTGGTCTAAGGATGATGTGCAAGATACTGCTTGGCACCAATGTGTAGGATAATTAGTCAATTTTGTTAAAATTACATATACTGCTATTACAGATAATGTGGTATGGCTATCGTTGACAATATTGTTGTTTATTCCAAAGATTTGGTAGCAGTAAAGTGAGCATCTCCTTTTCTCCAATCATGATCCTTTGCTTCCAGCTTCTCCAAAATGTGACTGAAAAGATTTCTTCTATACCAAAAAATCATCACAAACACCTCTCACTATACTTCTAATCAAATCAAATTACTTCAAAGCAGCTTACGAAAGAAAAGTTCAAATGAACACACAAATTCAAACAAGCCCTACCTAGCAACTAAGCCCCACAGTAAATGAACTAAAAAATGGAAGTACGGAATCAAAAAGAAAGCTTAATGGTATACTCAGTTGCCTCCGTCACCACAATTCTCGCATTTGAACTGTTCCACGATCTTACCAGAGAAAATCGAGGGTGAGAAAGAAAAAGCACGAGCAATTTAAATCGATCAAAAAGAAATCCACCATCAGATACCTTGAAGTGGTGAGCTCGGAGAGAATCACGGACATAGACAGATCGAGGCCGTCGGAGGGGAGGTTGTCAGAGAGGAGGCCGTCAGATCGGGATCGAGGCCGTTGAAGGTTCAGATACTTGTCGGAGCAGTGGCCGTCGGAGGGGAGGTTGTCGGAAAGGAGGCCATCGGAGGTTCAGAGACTTGTCGGAGCGGTGGCCGTCGGATGGGAGGTCGTCGGAGAGGAGGCCGTCAGATCAGGATCGAGGCCGTCGGAGGTTCAGAGACTTGTCGAAGCGGTGGTCGTCGGAGGGGAGGTTGTCAGAGAGGAGGCTGTCGGAGGCCGTCGGAGGGGAGGTCGGGTTGGATCTATGTGATCAAAATTTTTGACGAGAGAGCAAAGAAAACGGGAAAATAGATCAGAGAAATTGGATTTTTAAATAAAGTAATTTGAAGTTGAACAGTTAAAAAACAGTTGAAATCTTATCCAAAACGGTCCGGGAGTTTTCGGGGGATTTGACTTGGGGACATTACCTTTTCTCTTTTTTTTTAATTGCTGAATTTTTCATGCGCTAATTGGTTGTGTAACAGAACGGAGAAAGGATTCCATTGTAATTATATAATTCTCATGCATTAAGTACAGAGCTATAATTGTATTCTTGCTTGGAAGAACATCACCAAAATCTACTATATATATTCATTACCCGCTTCGTAGAAAATTTTCTATACCTTGCAACTTCCATACAGTACTGGAACTTAAATGAACCAGAAAAGAATGGAAACTAATTAATGGTGTATTTTAGTATTTATCAATAATTCAATTTGAACTCTGCTAAAGCAGATATGAATCAAAGCTTGAGCACACATGGGGGAGCTTGAAAAATCAATGGGGTTTATATATTGTGGCTTCAAATTTACAAATATAAAATTAGGAATCGTTCAGGCCCAACTATTTTTAATTTATGTGTTACGGATCTAGGCCCAAATACAAGCAGGCCTAAGGCCTCAAATCCAAATTTGGCACCAACTAGATTTGCCTGAGAACTATATATGTTACATCAACACTTGTAAAATTGTACTGCGTATGTTTGTGTACACAAACATACGCAGTACAATTTTAACTAATTATGTGTTGTATGAAATTAACTAATTATGGCTTCAAAAGGATTTAAGCAGTGAATGTGATTATGATCTATCACCATATCATAACTTTGAACAAGATGATGATTAAGCCCTTGTTATTTTTGTGCATTGCTATAGCTCTTGTCTTAATTTTAACTTGTATTCTTATCTTAATTTTCAGAAAAAAGAAAACAAACAAACAAACCTGATCATAGACTATTGTTTGGGAGCCCTTATCAACAGTCGGAATAATTACACGACCTATTTTTCAGGCAAGGTAAGAATGTCATGGAAAAAGATCTTATACAAAAAAGAAAACAATTAATTTGTGTACCATAGAATTAATTTGATTTATTGGTGGATTTGACTTCTGTTTGGTACCAAAGAAAAATATACATACACATGTGCAACTGGTACAAATAGAAATATATTTTTTGTTTGTGCATGTTGACTTTTTATAAAATTAGAAAAATATTTTCAGCTTTTAAGCACAGATATTTTGTGTTGTTTGACAGTGATGGCACTTCTGTTCAAAATGGTTAATATTATTTTGATTTCATTTTTGTAGTTGGTATTATTGTTCCAGCTTTGGATTTGAAAGTATTTCACTTGAAGAGAAACAGAGAAGGAAATAGCCTTTAGTATAGCTGACAAGTGTTGTTATCACCATAAGCCATAAAAGGATCTGGTCGGTTTTACTTCTGGATTTTATATCATAAATTTGTATGAACATGAACAATTCTCATATAAAGCAAGCTTTAAGTTTTTGTAGGTCACTGCTGGCAAGTAATCATTTATTTGGAAAAATACTGTTAATTACTTCATTCCCATTTTATGTCAAACTTTGAATATCTTTGAATGTATTCAATAAAGAGGAGTTCTAATTACTTAGCAAGAGGAGTCAGTGAATTTTTTGATACTTGATGGTAAATTCTTGGTACGTATCAATTACATTGCTTGTGAATTATTTGATATTTAATGTTAAATGCTTGATATGTATCAATTAAATTGCTTGTGAATCGTCTGATATTTGATGTTAAATGCTTGTGAATATTACGTTTTGTACCAATTGAAGTGAGAGAAAAATATATGAATAGAATGGGTTTAATATTATATTTGTTTGTTACAGTTCTTACTAATTGGAAATAAAAAAAATAATAAAAAATAACAAAAAAAATAATAATAAGCTTCTGCGACCGATTTGGGAACCTTTCGTGACTGCCCAGTCGGTCTCTGATAAGTCTCTAGCCATGTCAGCATGTCACACTAGGGACGGATCTAGTCGGTCGCTGAAGGGGTCATCTGCGACCGGTGCCATAACCTTCAGAGACCGATGACGTCAGCAGGGCAGTCATCAGTGACGGAGCAACTGCGACCCATTTTGGTCATCTGGGACCGGCGCCCACCTTCTGCGACCGGCGCTTCACCCATCTGCGACCCATTTGACCGGTCGCAGAAAGGTATTTCTGCTGTAGTGTGTTTGACACATCATCGATACTCATATCTTTATAAAATTTGAACTTAAAATGACATGTGTCATGATATGCACTCCTGTCGTATATCGATCGGTTCAATAGTAGCGTTTGATTTAATCAGCAGCATCCATGGAAATCCAATAGATCTGAAACTAGATTAAATTGTCCATTACTTGGTACTATTCCTAGTTAATTTCCTACTAGTCATAGTTTGAATTTTGAATTTATTACTTGATGAAGGCACAACAATGGATAACATATTTTTTTTTTCACTTATGTTTCTTTATTATTATTATTATTTTTTTCTGGCCTCAAAACATGTATAACCAATGTATGGGTGACATATGGAACAGAAAGGGCACGTTCAACCGCTTTCTGATGTATAAAGGGTAGTAGGTCCAACTTTAGCCCAACAAGAAGGGCTATTTTTTTCTTTTAATTCGGCCCATTGTAATTCAAACTTATTTAATTTATGGCTGGAATTTAATTGTCCTCAGTTTTAAAATCACGCACGCGACCTGCAATTAATCAGCTATATATCCTCGACAAACTTGTGTTACTTTAGAGGATATGACTAAAATTTTAGAGTTTGACTGTACCGTTAGCTACATACAGTACTTGAATTGAAAATTAGTCGGTAATATATATATGAGGAGGGATCAAGTTACAACAAGTTACCACAATTATTTTCTACATTTTCAAAGTCTAAATCGTCGATTCAAACCATTAGATGTGATCTCTACAAAAAAATGTGCTTGGAGACCAAATTTTACATATTCAATGGTATGAATTTATTAAGATGGATACAAAATTCAATGGTCTGAATTTGACTAGTTTTTGTATTCATCTTAATAAATGGTAAAAGAATTCAAAAAAATGTAAAATTTGGTCTGCAAGCACATTTTACTGTAGAGATCACATCTTACGATTTGAATTTTGAAAATGTAAAAAATGATTGTGGTAACTTGTTGTAACTTGATCCCTCCTATATATATATATTTGAAACTCTGTCTTAATTTAGTAACGTTATGAAAACAATGAAATAATTAAAAACCTCAATATTTGGATCTTTCCAATCGACCAACTCATTAATTTACTCAAAATTAAGGCGAGATCATTTCCCTGTACGTATATTTGTGACCTTATGGTTTGAGAAATTAATTACATCACCACCCCTTTGATCATAAGGCAACATTAATTACTTTCAAATTAATATATATAATTCTAAATTCTATATTTAAGTATTTCTCATCAATCCAATTGAGATTAATTAAACCTAAATAATATAATTATTCCATTAATTGAATAAATACACGAGTTATTAAATTTTTTAATGGTAAATACATAAGTTTGTAATTTTTGAGTGGTACATCTGAAACTATCCCACAAATTAATTTTTTGTAGCCAGTTGTTAATTTTGATATAACGAGGGAAATACAAATTGGTGGCAGCTTTTTAGTGTATTTCACCATTATTTTATTTCTTCATTTCTTTTTGGATCTAAAAATGTTGAATATAAAAAAGGTAAAAAGAACACACAAAGAAAAAAAACACAGAATTCCCCAAAAGAATAATTATATTTCTCATTTAACCATGCAAGCTTCTATCAAGCAGTAATATATCAAGCACCAGTAACTAATCAAAACTAAATGAGCAAATAAATAAAAAAGAATCCTTTCATATACTCTTCTCTTTATATTCAAAAAGGTATCAGATGACTTGTTTATTGGTATACACCATAAACAGTTAAATTGCAGTTTATATCATACACCATATATTTTTTTTTTTTTGAAAAGTAGTGGATTACCACCGATTTCATATATGAAACCAAAAGTACTTCTTAACATGGTATCCAAAATGGAGACCAAAGTAAGAAGTAGAATGTCATACAACAAAACAGGAATAAAGCAGTAAAAGAAACAGACATATCATACACCATATAACTAACCTCAATAATTATATCTGGAAAAAAAATATATTTACAAAACACCCTCATTGTGTCCACATCCAAAAATATTTGTTTTTTTGTTTCTTTTTAATTCATCAAACTTCTTTACTTGCAACTATAATCAGAATATGAACTTAGGGAGCAAAACAAGTCACGAATGAGCACAAAAGAGTAAGTATAAAGGAACAAATAATATAGAATAAGTATTCTCATATTTTTGTCACTAATCATCTCGATCTTGCTGACCATGCAAGGAACTAATATTTTACGTATTAATTACACACTACTTTGAAGCCTTCTTCCATTTATGTTCCCTATCAAAGACTTCCTCAATAATCATCATCCAAATTCTTGATTTGTGCAATACCTCAAAAGCTGTTTTCACCTCAGGCAGCGATCGATGGGCTCATTTGCTGAAGCATTGTATACTTTCGAAACAAAGGAGGTTTCAACGCTTGCACCCCAGGGTCGAATAAATGCAGAATTGTTCAAAATAAAATCCTACGAAAGCATGTATACTATCAAGTACGGTCCCTTTACACTGGGCGACATCAAATGGGAGATCCACCTAGTACTGTTCGGAGAATATTTGCACTATTATCTCTGTTTGTTAGATGATGCAGTGGTAGTCAAGAAGTTTGGCTACATATACTTGGTGCAGGATCACAGTAGCAATGGTGATTGGAAGATCAACACTTGGATAAAATTAAACGAAGAGAAGAGTTTCGAAAGTCAAGTAACCATCTTAGCCCTGGCATTGGGTCTCCCCATGGTACCGCTAACATCCTTTAGCAAATCAGATCAAGAGAAATATTCTAAGGATGATTCCTCTTAAATAAATTCGTATTATGGGTCATCGCTGATGATTCCAGGAAGGCGCCGGTAAATGCTGTGCACCTTGGACAGCCTCATCAACCCGAGTTCATATCACGAAATCTTTCTGTGCCTTCGACAGCCTCATCAACCGTCCAGGTAACTGATGATTTTGCAGATATTATTTTTCTTGTGAAAGAAGACACATTTGCTGCCCATAGGTGTGTGCTTGCGGCTCGTTCATCTGTTTTCTGATCAGAACTTCTTGCCCTTCAAAAGGATATTAATATGAGCATGAAGAGTTTATGTGTATCCGTACAGCGCATTGATGGACTCACATTTAAACACTTGCTCCATTTCATTTATACCGATACCTTGCCGCCTGACTTCGAGGAGGTTACCCCACCAGAGAGATACCACCGCATGTTTGTCGCAGCGCATTGTTTTAAAATTGAAGGGCTCAAGTTAATATGTGAGAAGAAGCTTACCAAGGTGGTTGCCGATGCCATGATAACTGCAATAGATCTCTCAGAGTATCATGAGAGCAGTCTGCTCAAGATTGTTCAGCATGATTGAAATAACTGCCTCAACTGTTCTGGGTATAAAAGAAGTCAAGCACCTATGTCTATGTTAGCAGTAGTTGTACCACCGACAAGTATGTCGGAAAGGAGTCCAAGTAATAAAAGGGAATAAAAGATTTAAGAAATAGAGAATGAATATTGTATTAATCTTAAGTGTATCAATTACAATTATAATGAAGTTCATTTACAGACTATATTGTGGTTTATTTCTAAACATCTCCAATTAATTATCTCCTACCTACCACTCTTGTATTCCTAATTATTTCCCACATTATATACCCACTTATATCTCTAACAAGAGATCGGAGTTTATCCAGTTTTTCTTTTTCAAAGGTTTTGTTGTGATCTGTGTTTTTGTTATGTTGTTCATGTTGTTTTTGTAAAGCTTGAGCACACATAGGGGAGCTTGAAAAATCAAAGGGGTTTATATATTGTGGCTCCAAATTTACAAATATAAAATTAGGAATCGTTCAGGCCCAACTATTTTTAATTTATGTGTTACGGATCTTGGCCCAAATACAAGCAGGCCTAAGGCCTCAAATCCAAATTTGGCAGCAACTAGACTTTCATTAGTACGGTCAATCTATTTATTCAAACATCTGTATGTTTGACTTTATTGAATAGTAGATAACATGTTGCAATTAATAAACATAATCTGGAAGGAATATTCTCAAATCATTGTCACTATATCTCATGTCTTAGCTTCGTGCTGAGCACACAGAGAAATAGTCTTTTCCCTGTTAATTACCGCCCAAATTGAAGCCCCCTTTCATTTCTGTTCCCAATCAATCATCCTCCAAATTCTTAATTTGTGCAATACCTCAAAAGCTTTTTTTTTTTTCACCTCAGCCAACAATGGGTTCATTTGCTGAAGGAGTGTTTACAGTTGAAACAAAGGAGGTTTTACGGCTTGCACCGCAGGGCCAAATAAACGCAGAATTGTTGAAAATAAAATCCTTCGAAAGAATGTATAATACCAAGTATGGTCCCTTTACTATAGGCGATATCAAATGGGAGATCTGCCTATACCCGGTCGGAGAATTCATGTGGTATTATCTCTGTTTGTTAGATGATATAGTGGCAGTCAAGAAATATGGCTACATGCATGTCCTTGGTGCAGGATTACAGTAGCGATGGTGAATGGAAGATCAACACTTTTATAAAAATAAATGAAGAGATGGATTTCAAAGCAACCCCTCTCGGCGAGGGTTTGGGCCTCCCCATGGTGCCGTTAACGTACTTTACACTAGTACAAAAAACCCCTTTACCGACTGTTCAAATACCCTTACACTAACTGTTATAGCGGCGTCAGTAAAGCCGGTGCCAGTGAAGGTTACCTTTTACTGACACTTGAAAAAGAGTCAGTGTTGAACACAACACTGACTGTTTTTAGAGCGTCAGTGTTGGTGTTCAACACTGACTCTTTTTAAAGCGTCAGTGTTGAACACCAACACTGACGCTCTAAAAACAGTCAGTGTAGGTCCTAAAAACAGTCAGTGTTGACATAAAAATTTTGGCACGGTTCTGCTTGTATCGAGACTAGCCTCCATATTTTGGTAGCCATATAACTATTCGACATTCATTGACATTAAATAGAATATCATGCAAATAATGTAGACAACATAAATAAAATGCAACACAATTTAACAACATAACATATTCATTCACAAAAAACCACACTATAGCAAAATTTACATAACCCATAAAAACAAAATATGCAACTGAAATTAACAACATTGTATTTCTTTTAAATAGGTTAGAAGTTGTCCAAGAAAAATATACAATTCTTGTAGTTGACTGGACTAAGCAAGGACACGAGAAGTCTAATTACCCAAAATTGCTCCAATTATCGCTTGACAAGAGAGGCTTACTTCATGTGTGCTTTGACAACAAACTCAGCAATTTTGAAAGGTACCTTGCAAGGATACGATCAAGCAGTTGACCTCCTTTGCACAACCTGTATTAACAGAATGTCATTAATCACCTCCAAATATCCACACTGAAATTTGGAAAGGACTAAGCATTTCACGCAATATACAGCCCACTGGTTATTGATTCATCACTATTATAATGAAATAAGGCCTACTATTGGTGTAGAAGCACAAATCACGGAGGATTAGGACTTTTAGTTTGGAACTAATGAATAAGCATTGCTAGGAAAAAGGTGAGTCATACGGACTGATTTCTCTCAGTTCAGGGATGTCGGAAAAATATAATTCAATCAAATAAAAATAGAATCAATCAATGAGATTTTTTTTCCTTTCTTAAAAGGAATTGTTAAGGATAGGGAACCTATAGATTTAGGAATAAACAAAGTTGTAGGAGATTGAAATTCAGTATAGTGTGTGTGTGTTTTTTTTTTTTTTAATTAAGCAGGATTGGAAACCCCCAACTATTACCAAAAAAGGAAAGAAAAAGAACATGTCGTGACAGAAGCCTACTCAAAAGTTAATTATTATTTTTCAAATTCAATAAAAATACAAGGTACAGAGTGCAAATATAATTTTAGTGCAGTTGAGATGTGTTTTGTTCTATTAGGAAGGGAAACATAATATTTCACAAAAAAAATTATAATCAAGTCAAACATCATACCAGTAACCAGAAGCAAGCAACTTTCCACCAACCAATTTGGGCGGTTTTCCCCAAATGAGAGCATACCAGTAACAAAGAAGAACCAATACAACAGCATAAAGTAAAATAAAATGAAATGAACAAGCTAACAAACAGAATATAAATAAATTATGTACAGGTTTTAGCCAGCCCAACTCATATTATCATTTTTTAAGGAAAAAAAAAATAAGCATATGGATTTAAAAGATCGTTTGACCTACTTTTAGTGTTGATATTTAAAATAGGAAGAGAGGTGGCTGTTGAAGAAAATCTTTGTAAATATTGGTTCCTAAAACAGTTCCTACCAAACTTTCAAAGTAAATATTGGTTCCTAAAACAGCTATATATCAGGTGGTACCTAAGTAATTGAATACAATAAATGCAATGCAATAACATTAATTAACCTGATTGATAACTTGTTCTCTGACAAATTTGTGATGCTCTCGCATATGGTAGAATTGGTCTGACAAGGCCCTAAACTGCAAAAAAGCACCATATATTTAACAAATTATTTTATGTGCTCAAAAGTAAATAAAAATTATCAGAAAACCACATGAAGTAATTGTAATTATACTGAGTAATTATACTGAGTAATTGTAATTACAATAATCTTCTTATATTACAGTCTTTTTCTCATGTCACAATAAATTTTTTTGCTTGCTTCACCATCACCTAGCCTCACCACGTATCAGGCTCCTTCCATCATCCATCGAATTTAGTATGCCAGTTTACCAGAAACTCCAAAACTAATCGGTACCTAATGTACCATCGCCAACACTGGCTATAGAAGGGCTACAGAACCAACACGGCTCAACTACATACGATATTCAACACATCCAATTCAAGGGTTCGAGAGTCACAAAGGGCTTAACCACATACACACAAATCAGAACCGAGCCCGATAAGAAACAAAAACAGACGCAGTTCACAATTTAATTGATAGAGGGGATCGGTCCTTATGCCATATAAGGCATCACAGAAAAATCAAGCAAGAATCGAAAAGGGGATTAATTTATTACCCGACATGATCGAATCTGTAGAAGCCAGTTGGTACCAAGGTTGTGGATAGCGACTTCCCAACCCCGCCTCTCGACCGTCTTCGAGTCCAAATTCACGAATTAGTAGGGTAACCTTTTGATTTTGCATTTCCAGCCTCGTCGTCTTCAAATTGCAAAGGAGGTGACCTCCCAAATACTGGTTTCTTGACTCAGTACCTTGAATTTTTAACACTGCACTCTTGATAAAGTCTAATCTAACTTCAATTTAACAAATTACACAAACCATTAGCCACCACATCAAAAACATATGATAAAAATACATAATATACAGGACAGGGATTTGTAGCTTGTAAGCTGGATCAAGATTGAAATAAAGCAATCAATCTTGAGAGAACTCTTACAGTTACAACGGTTTCTTAATAGAACTCTAATTTTGGCCTCCATTTAGGGACTTTCCTGATTAAACCATATAGAGATGTACTCCCTCAATTTAGGGGTTTTCTGATTGAACCCTAAATAAAGCCAAGGCCTTGATTGGGCTAGATATATAAACATGCTTTATTGATTTAGGATTTTGTCGATTGAATACTTAGGAACTACAATATTTTTTAGGATTACAGCTCCAGTGCATGTCTGAGGGTCAGTTAGAGAAACTTAATTCAAGTAATTTGCACAATTATAGTTTACTGGCCTAATTTTTTGCAGATGATAATTCTATCAAACCCTAGTTAAGGATTCATACTTACAACAGCAAAAAAAAGAACCCAAAAACTTTTCGAAACAAATATTATACTGGAATTTTTGTCTATCTTTGCTCATTCGCAGGCAACGTAATGTATTTACCTCAATAATAACAAATCCATAATTACCATTAACAAGCTTTAAAACTACCCATTCCTAACAAATCAATTAACAAAATAGAAAACTAACCTAACAGTGGAGAAGAACGACAGGGCGGAGTTGTGGAGACTGGAGAGCCGCAAGGACGGTGATCAGCAGCCGGCGGAGGCGCGGTCGACGGTCAGTGCGGAGTAGCGGAGGCCGGAAAGACACAGTGGCGGAGAGCGGTAGGGGTCAGGGATTCGCAGAAGAATCGGGGCGGACTGACGGAGAGAAAGAAGAGCGACAGAGAGAAAGGGGTAGGCTGGGCTCGGCGGAGAGCGGTAGGGGTCAGGGATTCGCAGAAGAACCGTCGATTTCGAGTCTGAGGTGGCGCAGAGGCTGAGATTGCGGGAAGCTATGCCGCTTGATGTGAATTGGAGATGTACTGTGGGGGATCGGGGATGGAGGGATGGATGGCATGAGGCAGGGGTGCGGGATCTTGGCAGCGAGCCCTTTTTTCCATCAGGGTTTCGATTTTTGGCGGAGAGGGGTATGGCGCTTCATTTTTTCTAGCCGCGCGTTTTTTCCAAAATTTCAGCGGCATTAAACAAAAAATCACTGACGGTTTTATAAAAAACAGTCTACACTGACTGTTTTTTATAAAAACAGTCAGTGTTGATGGTGTAATAACATGTTATTGCAGCATCTTTTCTATATGAATTTTATAATTTAAATAGTTAATCTTTATTTTCTATGCAAGAAATTCTTGATCTTAGTTTGCATTATCTTTTATGCATGAATATTTGTTGTTGGGTATTAAGCCCTTAATTAACGGATCCAAGTTTGCATGAGCATGTGTTACACAATTCTAAGTTTCTAATTAACATATTTTTATTTTTATTTTCTTCAGCATAAATTAAATTATCATATTATTTATTTATGTACATACTTTCTTAACAACTAATCAAAGTTTAAAAATATATTATAAATTTTGGAAGACTTAATTGTATTATAAAATATTCACAAATTACTTAATTGGATTCCCTTCTAATATTTGTCAACGGACACAAAATCCCAGTTGAAATCACATTTCATATAACCTATGATTTTCTTTAGGATTCTCCATCTTCTTGCATTTTCTTGTAATTATTAAATTTGTATTTCTAAAAACTTGAAATATTTGAAGTCTTAACTTGATTTTATTAAATAAATTAATGTATTACATGTGTTCAATGAAATGTTCAAGCCAAAATAGTATATTTTTAATTATTATATTTGAAAAAAAATAATTAAGGAAAAAATATAAATTAGAAAGGAAAATGAAACAAACAAAAATATGAAAAATATACATAATTGTTAAATATCTTACAAATTTAGACAGATTTATAAATACAAATTTATTATGTAAAATAAAAATCATATTGTATACGATAAAAAAAGCTTAATAATTTTCTACAGAAATAAAAAATCATTCATCTACAAAATAAAAAATAATTCCTCTACAGACACTTCATCATTTTCTAGTTTATGTTTCATGTTCACGATAGAAGATGTGAGTCATATATGCAATATGCATGTAATGTTATATAATATAATGTGTTAAAATCATTTAATTAAGCAATAAACATGTTATAGCATTAATTATTGTATAAATATTACTAATATAATTTTCATTACAAAATATTTTCTAAAATTAAAGTCAAAATTTCATGTTAATTGTCTAAATTTCACTAATCATGTAAATTACTAATCATACTTATTAAATAGAATATGTTCATTCAAATATACATGTATTATATTATATATACATGTATATACATATACATGTATTATATATACATATATTATGCATATATTATACATATATTATACATATATTATACATACATAGCCCATGCGGCGCATGCGGCCGCAAATGCTCAAAGCAAACCAAAATAAATTAATGTATTACATGTGTTCAATGAAATGTTCAAACCAAAATAATATATTTTTAATTATGATATTTGAAAAAAAAATTAAGGAAAAAATGTAAAATAAAATGAAAAATGAAACAAACAAAAATATGAATAATAAATATAATTGTTAAATAAAATTCACCTAATACACATAAATTATTATTTTTAAATAAAATTCAACCCTAATAAATTATAAATACTGGAGCCAGACCCTCATCGTCTCTTCCCGGGAATTGAATTCCTCTTGATTTCAAGCTCTATGAAAAGATGTCCAAAGCAAGCATGTTAGCATATACAGTTACTGTGATTGTGTTAATTAGGAAGACATTTATAATCACTTGTAAGTTCTCAAAATATATTTAAACAATTGTTTCAGTGCACTTTATTTACACAGAACATGTGAGAACTACACTAAAATGAAGTCACTGTTTTTTCAAAATTTCAGTGGCATTAAAAAAAAAAAATCACCGACTGTTTTTAAAAAAACAGTCAGTATTGAACGCCAACACTGACTGTTTTTAAAAAACAGTCAGTGTTGAACACCAATATTGACGGCTTTTAAAGCATCAGTGTTGGTGCTCAACACCGACGCTCTAAAAACAGTCACTGTTGGTGTTCAACACTGACTGTTTTTTAAAAACAGTGTTGAGCACCAACACTGACGGTTTTTAAAGAAACAGTCAGTGTTGGTTATCAACACTGACGGTTTTTAAAGCGTCAGTGTTGAGTATGAACACTGACGCTTTTTAAAGCGTCAGTGTAGACAACCAACACTGACTGTTTTTTTTAAAAACCGTCAGTGTTGATAACAAACACTGACTGTTTTTCAAGCGTCAGTGTTGAGCAACAACACTGACTGTTATTTAATAAAAGGGTTAGTGTAGGTATAGCAACACTGATGCTTCGGTTAAAACAGTCGGTGATTAAGGGTCGGTGAAGGGGTTTTTTGTACTAGTGTTACCAAAGTAGATCAAGAGAAGTATTCTAATGATGATTGCTTTGTGCATAAATTCTTTTTATGGGTCAATTTTGATGGTTCCAAGAAAGCACAGGCAAAATCTATTCGCCTGCGACGGCCACAACAACCCCATGTAATATCAACAAACCCTTCCGAGCCTTCGGCACTTCACCAGCCAGATGAAGGAGAAATGGTAATATCACCCCCGTTAGACATAATTAGTACACTCCTAGATACCAGGGATTTTGCAGATATTATATTTGTTGTAAAAAAGAACACATTCGCTGCCCATAGGTGCGTGCTTGCGGCTCGTTCCTCTGTGTTCCGATCAGAACTTCTTGCTCTACAAGACAATATCAATACGAGCCTGAAGAGTTTATGTGTATCCATACAGCATATGGATGGACTCACATTTAAGCACTTGCTCCATTTCATTTATTCGGATTGGATTGGGTTGGGTTGATTTGAGACAGCTGGTTAAAAAAGAGACCCGTTGCTTTTGTTAGGGGGAGAGAGTGAAAAAAGCGGCCCAGCCCAGTTGGAATAAAATATGGCATACGTGATAGCTAGAGTTCTTTGAGAGTTAATTAATTTTGTACCGGTAATAGAAATCTTGAGTTTGAAGTCATGCTGTCGAATGAGAATGAGGATTGGAATCGGTGCGAGTAAAGCTAACAAACGGACCCGATCCCAACTCAAAGTTTGAGTTACTTTAAGAGTATGGGACTAAAATTTTCTTCAAAATTCATGCGGAACTTAATTTTGAGTTACTTTATTTAGTTTTATATTTTAATTAATTAATGAAATTCACACCATTAATAAATTAATGAAATTTTGCTCTCTATCTCGCTTCTCACAGTGCAAATATAATATTGGTGCAATTAATTGACAATCATATTGATCTGACGATTAATGTTTTTGATCAATAAAAAAAATTACTATTACTTCACATTTGTTATAATTAATTAACTGGTGTATATTAATTGTTGCATGTGTTGGTTACTTTCAATCTGATCAGAGACGTACAGTACAGTATGGAACAATTAATTAATATATATTTATGTGACATAATTAAAAAACCTGGATTGAACACCATGATCACATAACTAACAATGTCTAATTGAGTTAGGTACGGATTTGTGCTTGATTTGTGTGTGATAACTAGTGAGTTTTTTGGTTCACTATGTTAAATGCTGGATTTGTGCTTGATTTTTAAATTTTCATGTCTTTACTTGTGAGAATATATATTTGGCTAGATTTGTTGAATTGTTGTGTGCATTAAATTTTTTTGTTCTTTCTCATTGAGGTAAGTATGTCTTGGAATCTGCCATAAATGTGTACATATTCCGAATCAGTTTCTTAGAGAGAAGCTTAATTTTGTCTATTAGCTAGGTTTGTCTTGTTTGTACTTGCACAAATGTGGATGCATTTTTATACAAGCATGAGGCATTACTTTGAGCGTTAAATGAAAAGGTCACACTGTCATTTCCTTTAATTTGTTTATGAGTTTTGAGGAATCTAGTTGAGGCATGTTTTTTTTGTTTTACTGGTATTTGATCTGTACATGTCTTGAATCTCTCCAAAATGGTAATTAGATGCACATTCCTGTTTCTTATTTTGTCAAGAAAATTGACGGTATCAATATCACAGTGTCATATTTTTAGGGTTATTTTAATTCTCATTAATCAATGTGTATAACAATATTAACATCTCTAATAAAATTACTAATAGTGGAATTAAAAAGGTCGTTAGATTCCTTTTGATTTCTTGCAAATTAATTTCAGTTACTACATTCAATGCTCTCTTTAGGGTCAGATTTTAGAGAAGGGTCAGAGTTTTGAGAAATCAAGTTGACGCATGTTTTTTGGTTTTACTGGTATTTGATTTGTACCAGTCTCGTATCTGTACCAATCTTGAATTGTTTTGAGAAATCAAGTTGTTTTCTTTCTTGCATAAATAACTAACCATATACTATAAATCAAAATAATTACAAGGAAAGATAAATCAGACATGATTCTCAGATTAAATCATACTTGTTTATGCAGGAAGTATAGGCATTTTTTGTTGGTCAATCTAGTATGGCATTACATAGTCAACTTGTCCTAGATGCTTCCTTTTAGCCTATTGTGGTGCTTAACTAAATTATAATAAAATAGTGGTATAAAGGTCCTGCTATTTTCATTGGAAAATAATTCTTTGTACATGTCTGAGTTGTCTGTATGTTTGCATGTACCTAACAGTCATCAGTTTTTACATGCATGAAATTTTGAAATTCATGCCAGATAGATCATATCCAAATGTACCAATTATATATATGTATAGTTATTTTCATCTGTGACCTCGATTACTATATATGTATATATGTTTTTCATCTGTGCCATCTAGTACTATAGCAACATTGTTTTGTTATCTCATCTCTAGATATGGCACCGAGTAGAAAGGGAAAGGCGCCGGCGGAAGACGAAGGAGAGTCTAGTGAGAGAAATGTTCGCGGTCGAAATGCATACAAAGCGCCGCCTTCAGATCCGAGTTTGCGACCAGTGCTTCGGTTGGCGGGTTTCAAGTAATATTCAATTTTTTTGTATGTTGTAATTATGCTTTAATTGTAGTGATCGTAATAATTATTTCTATTTGCAAGACTTTTGATGCAGGGCACCCGGAGAAGACAAAGGATGTCACCAAAATTATTTCACAGGAAGTACGAAATAATTATCCTGGCCCGTACTACAGATACATGGATTTCCCCCAGGATAATAAAGATATTATCTAGACAGATTTTTTGGTAAGTAAAATTTTCTGAAATAAAACCTCTAATAATAAGGATATTATCTAGGAATTACGATATTAATTGTCCACTATGCATTGCAGAAGCACTATCAGTTTGCATCGGATGTAGTGGTGCGTGAGGCATGGACTACATTTAGAAAAATAGCTGATGTACGGCTGAAAGATATGCTTAATAAATGCAAGGGGGCAGCAAACAAGCAGTACGGAGATTCAATGCTTGAGTGGAAGAAGCGTGGGGCTGCTTCTCACTCCTACTGCGAATGGATCAAGCCAGCGTATTGGCCCGGACTCGTCGATCATTGGTGCAGCGATGATTTTACCAGTCAGAGCAAGCAGAATGCAGAAAATAGGGCCAATGCCGAAGGTGCAGGGGCTTCGACGGGCTCTGTGAACATGCTTGTTCACAAACAGCGCTTTGTAAGTTGTTTTTCATTAAATTAATATATTTTCATTCTTATTGAATATAATCGAACTAACCTTGATAATCTTTTTTTAAATGAAATTGTCTTTCAAATTCTTAATAGGAGCAAACACAAGGGCGCGAACCCAGATGGAGCGATGAGCTATTTCATCCTACCCATACGAACAAGAAGACTGGGGAATACGTTAGTACTAAGGCTAAAAATGCACAGGTAATAGTACTTTCGAATCGTTGTATAAAATATCATGGTTCATGTTGTACGTAACATTATTGTTATATTTTACAAAATTTGCAGTTAAAATATGAGAAAGCTATGAAGGACAAGTATGGAGAGGATAAAGAGACATAGCCCAGATATGACGCCGATCTCTGGTTCACTACGGGCGTTGATGATCAAAATACCCACGGCGATAACTACGGTCTCGGTACTCTAGGTAAAATAAACATTTTTTGAAATTTTAAATTTATTTTAGTTTTGTCAGATAATACTAATTGTCTTACTTTTAATGTTTCAGGCAAGATGAGAAGCATGTTTCGCTCTGGTGGGTCTAGCAGTGCTCGGTCGCACTCGTCACAGTCATATTCTTCTATGCCGCCATCGACGCATCTCACAAAAGAAAATATTGAGAGGATATCTTCCCGGGTACTTGATAAGATGGAGGCTCGCATTGAGGCTCAGGTGGAGGCTCGGTTGGAGGCTCGGTTCAGAGCTCCGGTACGAAATTCAATATTTCAGTATGTTTTAATTGTGAAATGTAAACCCTAAATCATAATTATCTAAAATACCCTTTTACAACTTCACAGGGAGGTTCAGGCTCGCAGTCGGCCTCGATTCCCGCTCCTCAGGATGACGAGGATGATGACGAGGATGACGGCGACGATGGTACTGTTTAGTTTAGTTATTTATATCTTCTTCAGATGTTGTCTTGACATTTAGATTATTTGTTTATGGTACTTGATTAGATTATCTGTTTATGTTATGCGACATTTAGATCGATATATTACTTGACATTTCGATTTTATGTTTGATCGATATATTATCGGTTTTTCGATATTTATGTTTATATCTATTTTTTATGTATCGATGTTTTGTATTTATGTATTGTATATATCGATGTTTATGTTGTATGTTGGTACGTGTCGTATCAATTATTAAATGATGCAAATTTAAATAATAAAAAAATTCTAAAAACCTGACAGAAAACTTTATGCGACCGTTACTTTGGTCGCTGAAACTACTTCCTGACATCAGCAAAAACAAATAGCGACCAGAAAAATTTGGTCGCAGAAAATGTATCAGCGACCGGCTGACGTCATTCAGCGACTGTTTACGTCAGCAGAAGAGTATCTGCGACAGTGCTTTCTGTGACCGGTCTATTAGCTACCGATGTTATGTTCTGCGACCAGAATTCCGGTTGCAGAAAGTAATTTCTGCTGTAGTGAATCAAGCATTGAAACTACAACAATAAAAAAATCAGTAAAGCAGGATGGTACGGACAAGTCCCAGTACCATTCAGGTGGTACAGGTGGTAGAGTACTCCGTAAAGAAGGTGTATATATTGGTCAAATTTATTTTCAAATTTAGATGGTACACAGAAGATAACCCGCCTCAGATTTCAATTTGGCCTAATGAGGCCTAATTTAAATCAAAAAATTCAACTACTTGGTACTGATATAAAGCAGTGAAGTGATAAAATTATGCTGCACAAAAAATATTATTCCTAAAAGAGTTGCAATGAACTACAGTAAACTGATTCATTTGCTTTCACATGGTTAAAGAAGTATTATCAGGGGCAAATTATCAAAAGGAAGACAATTCCTACAAGTACAGTACACCATGTGTAATATCAAAATACCAAATATGCCCTTTATTCAATCTATATAATTAAAGACCTGATAAATCTATCCAGGTTTTTATATATTGGACCAATTCAACTAATAAAGTAAGTAATTGATATAGTACTAGAAGGGCCCACCTCTCTGAAGGATCTTGCGCCTCTCTTTCTCTATCTCCAGGCATTAACTGGTACAGGTGATTTTCTGGTGCCTTTCGTTAGTTTTTCATCTTCATTAAACTATAGTTCCTGCAATGGAGAAAAGTTGGTTTACTTCAATTATACCAGCAAAAAAAAATAGAACATTCTGAAAATCCAACAAAATAACAAATGTTAAATGGTCTAGAATTTTTATATCAAGTGAAGAGTAATGGAACTCATTGTTGGCTTTTGGAGCTCTCGACTTGCTCGTTTGACTAGATTTGCAAAACATACATAATTGTTAATGAATAAACTTAATTTGCCATTAAATTCGTGACTGCACAGTAGACATATTTTGAGGCTGATTAATGAGAGAATTTGAAAGGGCAATTCTAGATCAGTCTAGACAAATGAGGAGTCTATTTGACGTGTCTTTGAGTCTAGTTTCTGGTGGTTCAAGTTTTAAGTTGTTTGGAGTTCCCTATAAAAAGTTATTGCAGTTTTAGTTACCAAGGGTCAGAATTAAGGGCTGCTGTTTACAATTCTGTTTTTCATTTATTTTGTGTACGAATTTTAAGAGTTTACTTTAATGTTTAAGAGTCTATAAATTGAGTTGTGTCCTGTGAAGAATGTAAGAGAAGAACATTTGTTTAAGAGTTAATAGAAAGATAATTGTGTTCTTGTTTTCTCTTCCTCCAATAGCACTCTCTTTTTATCAAACTGGTATCAGATCCGATGGAAAATTCCGGGAGAATGTCAGTGGGGGGTATGCCACTGCCACGACTCACCAAGTCGAACTATGACAATTGGAGTATTCAGATGAGTACATTGCTCAGTGCGCAAGACACATGGGAAGTAGTCGAAGCCGGCTATGAAGAGCTGACTACAACGAGCAATCAGACCGCGAATCAGATGAAGGCGTTGAAAGAAATGTGTATGAAAGACAAGACTGTTCTCTATTTCTTGTTCCAAGCAATGGATGAGTCAGGTTTCGAGAAAATTGCTGGTGCAGCAACTTCAAAGGAAGTGTGGGATACTTTGCAAAAGGTGTTCAAGGGCGCTGACCGAGTAAAGCAAGTAAGACTCCAAACTTTACGAGGCGAGTTGGAGGCCATGAAGATGAAGGACTCGAAAGGTGTATCTGACTACATCAACATCATGCGTGTGCAAACAGTGGTAAATCAACTAAAACGAAATGGAGAAATCCTAACTGATGCAAGGGTGGTGGAGAAGATTTTGCGATCATTGACTGAGAATTTTGAGAATGTTGTTTGTGCAATTGAGGAGTCGAAAAATTTGGAAGAGATGACCATTGATGATCTTGCTGGTTCTCTTGAGGCGCATGAACAACGAAAGAAGAAGAACGAGTCGCTTAAGGAAGCGCTGCAAGCCAAGGTGTCTATCAAAGACGAAAAGGTACTCTATACTTGAAACTTTCGTGGTAGAGGGAGAGGTCGTGGAGGTCGCAGCAATGGTCGCGGTGGTGAAGGCCGCGGACGTGGAAACAGTTATGAAAAAAAGGGTGAGTCGAGCCAACAGAATTGGCATGGTCAAGGACGTGGTCGTGGGAGAGGCAGCCGGTCAAATAATTCAAATGTCGAGTGTTACAAATGCGGCAAGTATGGGCACTACGCAAAAGAGTGCAAATCAAATGTCGAGTGCTATATTTGCGGTAAGTATGTGCACTATGCAAAGGAGTGCTATTCCGAGAAAAAGGTAGAAGAAAACACGAATCTAGTCACGGAAGAGGAGACAAGAGAAGATGGTGTTCTCATGATGGCCTACAAAAATACCGTTCCCGACAGCGACACGGTGTGGTATCTCAATACCGGTGCTAGTAATCACATGTGCGGGCACAAGCACCTATTCAAGGAGATGCGAAAGGTTGAAGATGGACACGTGCCATTTGGAGAAGCGTCAAAGGTTCAAGTAAAGGGCTGAGGTAAAATATGTTCTTCTCAAAAAGATGGTAAAGAATGGTCGATTGAGGATGTTTATTATGTGCCTGACTTGAAGAGTAACATTCTTAGCATGGGGCAATTATTGGAGAAGGGATATTCAGTTTTCATAAAATTAAGACCGGGTGTTGCACTTGAAGGACAAAAAAGGCCGGTTGCTTGCACATGTAGAGATGGCCAAGAATCGAATGTTCAAACTGAACTTAAGAAATGTGCGGGAAAAGTGTTTGCAAGTCAACATGGAGAAGGCTGAGCAGCTTTCCAGTTTGGTGGATGAATAGAGGGGAAAAGCAGAAAAGTGCAACACAAAATCTCTTGCCTCAACCATTCAGCAACTAGAGGAGAAGGAGACATCGTTGCATGAGACAGAAATTGAAATTTATACCTTGAAAGAGAAAATGAAGATGCGAGCTGCGAAGGAGGAGAAGGAGTAGCTGCTGGAGAACTTACATCGAGTTGCAAGTAAATGTGGCAAGCAAGGCAATTGAAGAGGCAAGAACGGAGAGCTTGCAATTGAAGGAGAGGTTCTTGGATAAGGAAAACGAATTGCAGAGTATAACACAAAAGAATGAAGAGCTACAGGCTCGTCAGTCAAAGGCTGAAGAAAGGATAGATGAGTTTAGTTCTCAGCTCAAGGAGGTGGTGATTGTAGAGACAGCCCAAGAAATGCCTGAAGAAGCAAATCCCATGTTAGAGAGTCTCTTCATAGGTGCAAAGAGGAAGAATCAAATGATAATGTCGAATAAGAAGGGGAGAATGGAGATGCAAAGAAAGAAGAGGTGTAGAGTAAAATGGCAGAGAGTGAGCCTCCACACGAGGAAAATGGTGGAGAGGATGAGAAAGTGGATTTGAAATCTGGTAATGGTAATCAGGTTGACAATGGATTAGGTTTGAATGACACGGGTAAAAAGGAGATAGAACTAGTGAATGTGAAAAGTGAGGACCAAGCAGTTGACATCTTTACAAAGCCATTGTCCACAAGACTATTTGAGAAAATGAGAAACCTATTCAGCATGAAGAACATAAAAGAATTAAGTTTAAGGAGGGGTGTTGATTAATAAACTTAATTTGCCATTAAATTCGTGACTGCACAGTGGACATATTTTGAGGCTGAATAATGAGCGAATTTGAAAGAGCAATTCTAGATCATTCTGGACAAATGAGGAGGTCTTTGAGTCTAGTTTCTGGTGGTTCAAGTTTCAAGTCGTTTGGAGTTTCCTATAAAAAGTTATTGCAGTTTGAGTTACCAAGGGTCAGAATTAAGGGCTGCTGTTTATAATTCTGTTTTTCATTTATTTTGTGTACGAATTTTAAGAGTTTACTTTAATGTTTAAGAGTCTATAAATTGAGTTGTGTCTTGTGAAGAATGTAAGAGAAGAACATTTGTTTAAGAGTTAATATAAAAATAATTGTGTTCTTGTTTTCTCTTCCTCCAATAGCACTCTGTTTTTATCAATAATTGCATTTTACAGTTTTCCTTCTTGAGACGTGCAGATTCATGACAATAGAAGATTCAATAAATACACATCGAGGATGAATTAATGAACTGCAAAATAACATCGAAGATGTGGTCATGAAGCACAAGATACTGGAGAGCAAAAGCATAACTCAAGATTAAAGATAATTAATTTGTAAAATTAGTAAAATAAGCTTGAGACTAACCTAAGTGAGGCCTACTGTTGCAACAGTCCTTGGTCCAAGGACCGTTGCAACGGAATAAATAAATTCACAGAAATGACTGTGGTGGATTAAATCGGAATCAAGCGGCTCCAGCCGGAAGATGAGACATAAACTTCCGTTAAGGAGACCGTTATAACGGTCCTCAACCGTTACAATCCAAACCAGTTCAAACTACCCTACCGTTGTAACGGTCCATGTACCGTTGCAACGGTCAACACCAAATACTTTATTTTTATCAGCTCTCTATAAATACAAGCTATACCAAGGTTTCGATTGACACTCTAGCTGCCTCCAACTTCAATATTTCATATTTACAGATCTAGAGAAAGTCATTGTTGCTTGTGTGCTTAAACTTCAATACTCAATGAATCTCAAGCTTATTCAATCAATTTAACAACTCCTAGAGTAATCATGCATGATCAAATCAATTACTACTTTGAGCCTTGTGCTCACCCAACAACCCTTGAGTCCTCACGAATCAAATTAACTTGACTCCTTTGCCTTCTTTTAAGATATCTTAGCTATTTAAGAGGAACATATATTGATACAGTTGATTAACACATGATTTACAGGGTTTCTTTGGATCTGCTGTGACCTTCTAGCTGCAATCGTGGTTCATATCAGTTAGAGGGCCTTTGTATTCTGCCATGTTTAGCCCGCTCTCGACTATAATTACTACAGTTCTTTCTTCTATTATACTTCATGAAGAGCTCCACATTGGAAGGTAATTGTTAATTTTTGTAAGAGAGAAGAGATGTAAGAAAATAACTTATTATTGCAATTTTATTTTGAGCTTGACATGTATCTCTATTTATAGAAGAAATTTAAAATCTAGCCGTTGTACTATTAATTACAACTACCTAACGTATTAATTACAAGACATTACAATTCAAAAATCATAACTAGCCGTTATTTTTAACAGTAATTGTGTTCAAAATCATTCACAAAATTCATAGTCAGGATAGTTTTACCATTATAAATCCTCATCGAGGAACTTGAATAAAACCATAAATATAAGTAAATCAATGACATATTAATAAATAATAAAGGAAAAGAAAAGAATTGGAACGGAAAAGGTTTACTATTATTAGTAGTGTAGATTCTAACGGCCATTTTTATTAATACCCCAAAAAAAGGAAATTTTATTAATGCCCCTGTCATCTGGTTTTTCTCAAAACTGCCCCAACCGCTCCAGGCACGGGCAGCCCAAAACACCAAGCAGACCGCCCCCTGCAGAGGCGGTCCACTATGCACAGTACGGATCCCTATAAATTTCCTTTTGTTTCTCTCTCCTACCACTCCAAACCAGAAAACATCCTTGTAGAAGCTGTCAGCGAATTTGGCGATTTTTGGAAGGATTTTTGGCGATTTTCAGGCGACTGCTACAGGTAATTAATTTTTTAATTAGTTTATAATTAAACATTGATACTATAGCAATTACTGTGCATTTACTGCAGCAACCTGCAGCAACAGGTATTTTTTGTTTTTTTTTTTAATTATTTTCTAATTAGCCATTTATTACTGTACCCGTTATAATTACAGTATAATTACTATAGTACTTATAAAATTATTTTTTAAATGTAGTTTGTTAAGGAAAAGATGTTAGTTGCGCTGTATGTGGGCGGCAAGCTAATTAAGGGTGCAGATGGCGTGTATTACACGAAATAGGCAGCATTTGGCTTCCATGTTGATGAAAATACCACATTTTAGGAACTTAATCAAGTAGTATACGAAAAGACTGCTGTAAACCCCAACAGGTATGAAATATAATTGGCTATACAGATTGACAACTCACAAAGGGGTGGGGGTGGGGTGAGGGGTAGACCTTACTTTGTGAGATATCCTATAACATATGCAAATTTGTGGAGATTTGTGTACACTCTATTTGAGTCTAGTGGGGTCCCGGTAATGGAATTATATTCGAAGAGGGGTCCCCGGGCTGGAGTTGGACCATCTAGTGTTCCCTCGGTTGGACCTTCAGGTTATGACAATTCGGGTTATGAAAATCAAGGGTACCAGTCCAGTTATGACAACCAGGGGTACCACCACTCCCCTCAAGACAACCAGGGGTACCCCCACTCCCCTTATGACAACCAGAGGTACCACAACCCCGGTTATGACAACCCGGGGTACCACAACTCCACTGAGTTTACTCAAGAGTCACCACCACCACCACCACTACCCAGACAGACACCCATAATCCCTAGATTTTCATCTATGCCAGAGTCGGTACTGGTACCCGTTAATCAAACTGATATTGATATTGATATTGATGTTGATGTTATTGATGCCATACCAGAAAAGGAAATGGAAACGGGGGATGAATACGAAGGGATTTGGGAATCTGATGACTTATTAGATGGTGATGCAAATGTACCAGGTTTGTCCAGGAAAGAAAAATTCCCAATTAGAGGTCAGGAGAGTAAGCATCCGGTCATCACATTCAACGATACTATAGCTTTGAAAGAGGCAGACATTAGTTTATTTGGTCGTCGTGTTGAATACAATCACGAACTTGCCACAGGGCAACTTTATACCAACATAGATGAACTTATAAAGAAAATCAATGAGACTCATGTTCACGGCAACTGGGAACGTAAAATACACAAAAAGGGACCGAACAAGGTTAGTTGTGCTATATAAAACTCACCCACGGTGCAAGTTCCGCCTTTTTGCAACCCCTTCTCCCTCTTCTTCTTCTTCTTCAATTTCTTCTGCAGGTTCTTTAGATGACACTCCAACAACTCCGGTATCATATTTTGTAGGTCTGGATGGTCTGAGATGCCACCTATGGGGTTGCCATCGATACATAGACCCCAAAAGACGCTCACATCACCAAGGGTGACTGTCATCTCTCCAACCGGAAGATGAAATGTATGGGTCTCAGGTCGCCATCTCTCCTCTAGACCATGCATCAGAGACTGATCGATCTTACTCTGCAGCATGGTGGCAATCTGATACAACCCAAGATTGACGAGGCATCGCTGCATCAATGGATGGGGAACGAACATAATCTCAGACCTGCGGTGCCTCACCGTAAGCATGACATCGTCTTGTATTTATTATCAATCTGTGAGACTCAAATCATGTCATTCTTTTAGTACTATTTACATTAAGTATAAAAATCATGTACCTCAATAGATGCCAATGAGATATGGTGCTTAACATGATGGGTCCATAGAAGAGGACTAAATGTGTCAGTATCATGCAAGCCATTTGTAGTCCCGACCTGAGATGATGGACCCGCTTCAATCGGATCCTCAAATCCCGCTCCAATCATATCCTCATATGACGACGGGCCCTCTCTAGTCGGATCCACCTAGGAAGTGCCCGCTCCAGTCGGATCCACCGATGATCCTCTCACTCCAGTCGGGTTGACAACATCTGGACCCGCTCTAGCCGAACCCGCTGCAGGCGCAGGTCGTACTCCCCACCGTCTAGCCCTGGGCATACTACATTTACAAAAAATATATATTAATCAATCACAACTTAAGCAATTCAACAATTATGATCAATTACAACATATGATATTTTTTCTAAGATAAAAAAAAATACAATTGATTTATAGTTATAAAGTATTAATGAATTTTTTTTTAACAATAAAACTATAATTTATTATAGCAATATAACATATTAATTAATTATATAGTTATATATTATTAATAAGATACAAATTATATAATATTTATATATTAATAATATCTTTAATATATTACAATATTATTATAATAATTGCTTAATATATAATTATACAGCATAATAATTATATAATTTTTAACCATAAACCCTAACCCAAATTTTTTATTAACATCACACAATTCAAGCAATTCGAGAAATTCGACCATAAATTTTAACCCTAAATTTTTAACCATAAACACTAACCCAAATTTTTTCTTAACATCCCACAATTCAAGCAATTCGAGAACTTCAACCATAAATCCTAACCCTAAATTTTTAACCATAAACCCTATCCCAAATTTTTTATTAACATCCCACAATTCAAGCAATTCGAGAACTTCGACCCTAAACCCTAACCCTAAATTTTTAACCATAAATCCTAACCCAAATTTTTTATTAACATCCCACAATTCAAGCAATTCGAGAAATTCGACCATAAATCCTAATCCTAAATTTTTAACCATAAACCCTAACCCTAAATTTTCAACCATAAACCCTAACCCAAATTTTTTATTAACATCCCACAATTCAAGCAATTCGAGAACTTCGACCATAAATCCTAACCCTAAATTTTTAACCATAAACCTAACCCAAATTTTTTATTAACATCCCACAATTCAATCAATTTCGAAAACTTCGACCATAAACCCTAATCCTAAATTTGTAACCAAAACCCCTAACCCTAATTTTTTATTAACACCCCACAATTCAAGCAATTCAAGAAATTCGACCATAAACTCTAACCCTAATTTTTTAACCATAAACCCTAAATCTTGAAGGATGTGATATCCTAAATTGAATCGAACAATTACATTTAATCACAATTATTAATTTAATCACAATCACAATCACAATTACATTTAATCGAATTCAATCGCATTCAATCGAATCGAATCGAATTCAACAATTATATAATTTAATCACATTCAATCGTCAAATCGAAAACTTACTCGAGAGAGAGAGAGAGAGAGAGGAGTGGCAGCGACGGTCGGGGAGGCACAGTGGTGAAGGTGCCGCTGAGCGAGGGAGAGGGAGGGTGGCAGCAGGGCGGCAGTAGCAAGGGAGGGGGCGGCCGTGCGGAGGCAAGGGTTGCAGAAGCTAGGGTGGCAGTGGCGGTGGCCGGGCAGGCAGGCCTAGGGCGGTTTTTCTTTTGTTATGCGCAGGGGTTTGAGTCATGGGAGAGACAGAGGGGTTCACGGGAGAGGGAGAGAGGGGTCGGGTCAGGGGGTTTATTAGTTGGCTAGTGGATCGCCCCTGCAGGGGGCGATCTGGTAGGTGTGTGTCCCACCCCTGCAGGGGGCGGTCTGATAGGATTTTTGGGCCGCCCGTGGACCTAGCGGTCGAGACAGTTTTAAAAAAAACTAGATGACAGGGGTAATAATAAAACTAACTTTTTTTTGGGGGTATTAATAAAAATGGCCGAGATTCTAATAACTCTATTTCTTTTTTATTCTAAAAGTTGACACAAATTATTTTTTCTAATTTCTTATCCAGCTTTGTTGGTGCAACTGCCATTATAGGAGGGCTGTATGTTGTGTTATGGGGTAAAGCTGAGGATTTAAAGAGAATGGAAGAACAGAAAAAAATTAATTTTAAAAAGATTTCCATCTTAATAGACACTGAATCTCAAAATTGTGAAACTGATATCCAGCAACCCCTCCTGACAAACAGGTCAGAGTTGGAATGAAGATTAATGTGTCAATTTTTTGCTAGTATTTATGATCTTTTTGGTCAAGACCATGTCATTCAATGAAAAACTTAATTTGGGCCATTTTACTTTTTAATTGGGAAGATCTGACATGCACAGTAAACTAAAAGCTCCATTGTTTAGTTCATGGATCTACATATTTCCAGTTTGACTACCAAAATTAAGTAATTAATCTCTTGCTCAACATCTTAACTACATTAACACTGTCTAAGGAAATTAAACATAAAATAATTCAAATATGACTCTGGCTTGATATTATCGTCCTAAGTTTGACAGTAACATTTTTATCGTTGAAATCCCTAAGCTAAACAATATTTTTAGGTTGAATTTCTACCAAAACCCTAGACATTTTTACTATATAATTTCAACCTATCAACAAGTTATTTGGCCAATATATGTTTAAAGATACTCAAAATATAGATGTTGTAGATTCCTTTACAATTTTCCACAAAAATTTTGTTCAGCTAAATCCGAGTCAGTTTTTTAGAATAACTGTTAGTAGTGCTAAGTTATTTTGAGTATATGTTTATAATAGCAAGGACAGATTAGTGAGGTGCTAAATTTAGAATAGGCTTAGTGGTTTCTGTATTTAGTTGAGGCGTGCATTTAGTGGAGTAAGTGGTCTCTATTTTTAGACATTTTGGTATGCCTTAAATAGAGAAGTTGTAATCTGTTTTCAATCAAGCAATAGAAGTTAATTTCAGCAGCAAATTTCTTTCTTTGTTTCATTGTATCCTTCCAAAATTTCCAACATAACCTCCATTTTTCTGCCGAACATGCCCTAAATGTTTAAGAATCTCAGTTAACTTGAAACCTTTCAAATTTACAGGGGCAGGGATTTTGATATGTCTCTCAATTTTAAAGGCTTTGGATTGGTTTTCCTTGCATCTTTAACTGGGGATGTATGTAATTACTTAAAATTCAATTAAGCTGGAAATTTGTCATATTGATTTATATTCATTTTTTTATTTTTCCAATGTCTTATATAAATACTCAACAATGTCACCATGAATCAGACATTGTTTTATCAAGGGGTACATTTGAGCTCTCCATCAATGGCTGCAGCTATGGCCAACCTAATTCCAGCAATTACTCTTGTAATCGCTGCTTCTATTGGGTATGTAATATTATATATACTCTTTTAAACTTTTAATCTTAGCTAATTATATGTGACCTGATGAAAATTATTGTGAAGGATATAAAGTGAACAATTATTTAAATCCATAATTTTACAATTTACAGATTAGAGAGTGCAATTAAGAAGCTTAAGAAGCTGGGCTAAGATACTTGGCACCATGATTTCTGTAGGAGGAGCAATGATAATGACCTTCTTCAAAGGTCCAAAGCTTTTAAACATGTCTTTCCAAAATTTAATGGTGGATCTTCACACGAATCTCGACAAATGGGTTATTGGTGGCCTCTATCTCATGGGAGCAAGCAGTTTCTGGTCTTTATGGCTTATTATTACAGGTAACTTTAATTGAAAGATAAAATAATACCAAATTGTGAATAAATAGAATAAATTAAAAGAGAGTTTTGTGTACTGTGTTACCAAATTCCAGACCTTGATTAAAAGATTATTTATACTAGCCAGACCTTTCTATATTTCACATGCATTTATATATATACTATATATTGTTGCAAATAATTTCTTTGTACGTCCCCATTTGCAAATCTTACTCTGACCCGTTATCTCTCTCGGCATGGACATGCTTGATGTCAGCCCTACAATCAAGCAGCCGCCGCAACATTTTACGTTCATCCTGATTTGAGAATTTAGCGCTTCACTTCTTTGAGTGACCTCTTTGCTTGCATATATACAGTACCTAACTTGACTCCCTTGCCTTCTTTTCAGATCTCTTAGCTATTTATGAGGAACATATATTGATACAGTTGATTAATCCATGATTTACAGGGTTTCTTTGGATCTGCTGTGACCTTCTATCTGCAATCGTGGTGCATATCTGTTAGAGGGCCTTTGTATTCTGCCATGTTTAGCCCGCTCTCGACTATAATTACTACAGTTCTTTCTTCTATTATACTTCATGAAGAGCTCCACATTGGAAGGTAATTGTATTCAAAACATTCACAAAATTCATAGTCAGGATAGTTTTACCATTATAAATCCTCATCGAGGAACTTGAATGAAACCATAAATATAAGTAAATCAATGGCATATTAATAAATAATAAAGGAAAAAAAAGAAGGAATTGGAACTGAAACGGTTTACTATTAGTAGTGTAGATTCTAATAACTCTATTTCATTTTTATTCTAAAAGTTGACACAAATTATTTTTGCTAATTTCTTCTACAGCTTTGTTGGTGCTACTGCTATTATTCAAGGATTGTATGTAGTGCTATGGGGTAAAGCAGAAGATTTGAAGAGAATGGAAGAACAGATAAATTTAGATTTTAAAAAGATTTCCATCTCAATAGACACTGAATCTCAAAATTGGGAAAGTGATATCCAGCAACCCCTCTTGACAAACAAGTCAGAGTTGGAATGAAGATTAATGTGCCACTTTTTTTGCTAGTATTTATGATCTTTTTTGTCAAGACATGTCATTCAATGAAACAATTAATTTGGGCAATTTTACTTTTTAATTGGGAAGATCTGATATGGACAGTAAACTAAAAGTTCCAGTTTAACTACCAAAATTAAGTAATTAACCTCTTGCTCAACATCATAACTACAATAACACTGTCTAAGCAAATTAAACACAAAAAATAATTCAAATATGACTCTGGCTTGATATTATCATCTTAAGTTTGACAGTAACATTTTTATCGTTGAAATCCCTAACCTAAACAAGATTTTTAGGTCGAATTCCTACCAACACCCTTGACATTTTTACTATATAATTTCAACCTATCAGCAAGTTATTTGGCCAAGATATGTTTAAAGATATTCAAAATATAGATGTTGTAGATTCCTTTACAATTTTCCAGAAATTTTTTGTTCAGCTAAATCCGAGTCAGTTTGAGAAAGATATGACCAAAATACTAACCTTTGATAAATCTGTTCAGGTTGTGTGATATTTTTTTTTTTTTTTTTAAATTCACCAAACTTCTTTACTTGTAACTATAATCAGAATATGAACTTAGTGAGCTAAACAAGGCACGAATGAGCACCAAAGAGTAAGTATAAAGGAACAAATATCTTGGTCACTAATCATCTCTTGCTGAGCATGCAAGGAACTAATATTTTACGTGTTAATTAAACACAACTTTGAAGCCTTCTTTCATTTATGTTCCCTATCAAAGGCTTCCTCAATAATCATCATCCAAATTCTTTATTTGTACAATACCTCAAAAGTTTTTTTCACCTCAGTCAACGATGGGCTCATTTGCTGAAGGATTGTATACTTTTGAAACAAAGGAGGTTTCCAAGCTTGCACCCCAGGGTCGAATAAATGTAGAATTGGTCAATATAAAATCCTACGAAAGAATGTATACTATCAAGTACGGTCCCTTTACCCTGGGCGACATCAAATGGGAGATCCGCCTAATACCGTTCGGAGAATTGTTGGAATATCATCTTTGTTTGTTAGATGATGCAGTGGTAGTCAAGAGGTTTGGCTACATTTCCTTGGTGCAGGATCACAGTAGCAATGGTGATTGGAAGATCCACAGATCGACAAAATTGAATGAAGAGAAGGGTTTCGAAGTACCCTCCTTCGCCAAGGTAATGGGCCTCCCCATGGTAGAGATAACATACTTTAACAAATCAGAGCAAGAGAAATATTGTAAAGATGATTGCTTCTTGAATAAATTCGTATTATGGGTCATTGCTGATGATTCCAGGAAGGCGCCGGCAAATGCTGTGCACCTTGGACAGCCTCATCAACCCGAGTTCATATCACCAAATCTTTCTGTGCCTTCGACAGCCTCATCAACCCTCTTGGTAACTGGGGATTTTGCAGATATTATTTTTCTTGTGAAAAAAGACACATTTGCTGCCCATAGGTGTGTGCTTGCGGCTCGTTCATCTGTTTTCCTATCAGAACTTCTCGCCCTACAAAAGGATATTAATATTAGCATGAATAGTTTATGTGTATCCGTACAGCACATTGATGGACTCACATTTAAACACTTGCTCCATTTCATTTATACCGATACCTTGCCGCCTGACTTCGAGGAGGTTACCCCACCAGAGAGATACCACCGCATGTTTGTTGCAGCGCATCGTTTTAAAATTGAAGGGCTCAAGTTAATATGTGAGAAGAAGCTTACCAAGGTGGTTGCCGATGCCATGATAACCGCAATAGATCTCTCGGAGTATCATGAGAGCGGTCAGCTCAAAATTGTTCAGCATGATTGAAATAATTGCCTCAACTGTTCTGGGTACAAAAGAAGTCGACAACCTATGTCTATGTTAGCAGTAGTTGTACCACCGACAAGTATGTCGGAGAGGAGTCCAAGTAATAAAAGGGATTGAAAGATTTAAGAAATAGAGAATAAATATTGTATTAAACTTGTGTATCAATTACAATTATAATGAAGTTCATTTACAGATTATATTATAGTTTATTTCTAAACATCTCCAATTAATCATTTCCTACCTACCACTCATGTCTTCCTAATTATTTCCCACATTTTATACCCACTTGTATCTCTAACAGAGATCGGAGTTTGTTCAGTTTTTTGTTTTTCAAAGGTTTTGTTGTGATCTGTGTTTTTGTTAAGTTGTTCATCATGTTGTTTAATTGCTTGTATCTCTTTGGAAATCTAATATGATCTTTATTTCTTCTCAAAGAAGGGAGGTGGTGATCTTGCAAGTTCAATTCAGAATCCTATTAGTTGGTGGAGCTGTGTACATTGGTCAATTTGAAAGGAACATCAATTATGATTTTTTTTTAATTGCTTAAATTTTTCATGCGCAGATTGGTTGTGTAACAGAACAGAGAAATTAAGGATTCCATTATAATTATATAATTCTCATGCATTTATGTGCCAAAGTACAGAACTATAATTGTATTCTAGCTTGGAAGAAAATCACCAAAATCTACTATATATATTCATGACCCGCTACGTAGAGAATTTTCTATACCTTGCAACTTCCATACAGGGCTGGAACTTAAATGAGCCAGAAAAATAATTTAAACTAATGGTGTATTTTACGATTTATCAATAATTCAATTTGAACTCCGCTATAGCAGATATGAATCAAAGCTTGAGTATACATAGGCGTTTATTGTGGCTCCAATCGTTCTGGCCCAACTATTTTTAATTTATGTGTTACGGATCTAGGCCCAAATACAAGCAGGCCTAAGGCCTCAAATACAAATTTGGCAGCTACTAGATTTTCATTAATACGGTCTGTACGGAATTGATGTGCAAAAGAAAAGAAAATATATATAAATTTATTCAAACATCTGTATGTTTGACTTTATCTGGAAGGAATATTCTCAAATCATTGTCACTATATCTCATGTCTTAGCTGCGTGCTGAGCACATAGAGAAATAGTGTTTTCCCTGTTAATTACCCCCTAAATTGAAGCCCTCTTTCATTTCTGTTTCCTATCAATCATCCTCCAAATTCTTCATTTGTGCAATACCTCAAAAGTTTTTTTCTCAAAAAAAATACCTCAAAAGTTTTTTTTTTCAACTCAGCCAACAATGGGTTCATTTTCTGAAGGAGTGTTTACAGTTGAAACAAAGGAGGTTTCACGGCTTGCACCGAGGGCCAAATAAACAAAGAATTGTTGAAAATAAAATCCTTCGAAAGAATGTATAATACGAAGTATGGTTCCTTTACCGTAGGCGATATCGAATGGGAGATCCGCCTATACCCGGTCGGAGAATTCGTGTGGTATTATATATCTTTGTTTGTTAGATGATACAGTGGAAGCAAAGAAATATGGCTACATGTCCTTGGTGCAGCATTATAATTGCGATGGCAAATGGAAGATCAACACTTTTTTAAAAATAAATGAAGAGATGGATTTCAAAGCAACCCCCGCTCGGCGAGGGATTGGGCCTCCCCATGGACCATGGTGCCGTTAATGTACTTCACCAAAGAAGATCAAGAGAAGTATTCTAAAGATGATTGCTTTGTGCATAAATTCTTTTTATGGGTCAATTTTGATGTTTCCAAGAAAGCACAGACAAAATCTACGCGCCTGCGACGGCCACAACAAACCCTTCCGAGCCTTCGGCACTTGACCAGCTGGATGAAGAAGAAATGGTAATATCACCTCCTTTAGACCTAATTAGTACACCCCTAGAAACCGGAGATTTTGCAGATATTATTTTTGTTGTAAAAAAGCACACATTCGTTGCCCATAGGTGCGTGCTTGCGGCTCGTTCCTGTGTTTAATGAAAATATTAATTTCGGCCATTTTTTATTTTTCAATTGGGGAGATTTTGTTTAGTTCATGGTTATACATAACTACAATATGACTACCAAAATTAAGTAATTAATCTCTAAACAAAATTGAACACAGAAATCATTCATATTTGTATAAAAATTTTCTGTAATCTATACTCTGCACTACTACAGAAATGGTCATTGTACACTGCACATTCTACACGGATTTGATAATTTTACCTAAAAACCGTGGAGAAATTCTAATTTTTTGGAAGTCTGAAATATGTGTGGGATCTCTACATGGATGTTTACTAAAGAATCAGTGTAGAAAGCCGTGAGAGAGCTACACGGACGTTTATCAGGAAATGTACACGGATTATTATTTAAATAACAGTGTAGAAAGCCTTGAGAGAGCTCCACGGATATTTAATTAAAGACCCGTAAAGAAAGGTCGGCATTGTACACAGATGTTTGTTTAAATTAAAGTGTAGAAAGCTTGTGAGAGCTACACGGCCGTTTCATAAAACGTCGTGTAGAAAGGTGTCAATTATACATGGTTTTTTGTTTAATTATTAGTGTGGAAAGCTGTTAGAGAGCTACACGGACGTTTAATAAAAAAGGCCATGTAGAAAGGTTATTTTAGGGTTTTGGTAAAGGGCGCGCCTTTTCCATCACCAAGTTGGTTATATAAAAGGCCTTCTTCTTCCAGCGCCGATTTGATCAACTCTCTCTCTCTCTGTGATCTGATCACTTCGGACTTTCGGAGGCGGATGAAGATCATATTTTAATAAAGAAAGAGCTGATCGAATAAAGAGTCGGATGAAGATTTTTAAAAAAAGGGGAAGAGGTGAGATGAAGGGCCTTCAGAGCGGATGAAGAGTCGAATGAAGAGTCGGACGACTCTTAATCCGACTCTGAAGGTTCTTCATCCATCTCTTTTCCTTTTTTTTGAAGGTCCATCCAACTTTTTGGTTTTAGCTAGCTATTTCTTTATTAAAATATGTATCTTCACCCGCTCTGGATAATTTCAGAGTCGCCCGGATGAAGAGTCGGATGAAGAATTGGAGAAGGACCTTCAAACCGGATGAAGAGCCGGTCTGATTTGTGCGCTAAAGTGTTTTTGGAGGATAATTTCAGAGCCGGATGAAGAGTCGGATGAAGGACCAGAGCCGGATGGGGAGTCGATGGAGTGTCGGACGATCTCGTCCGACACTTCATCTGACTCTCCATCCGATTCAGAGTGTCCTTCATATATCCACCTCTTCCAGTCCTTAATAGAATTTTTTAGTTTATATGGATTTAACTTTTGTAATTAATGCTCAATAAGAATTTATAATTTTTGTATAAATTAGTGTTATTGAATTTTTTGTTCAAATTGCTATGTATGTTTTGGAATTGTGGATTTTAAATGTGTTCCTCTGTTTTGGAAATTGTTTGTTTTGCTATACGAAGAACATTTAAAAAAAAATACAATGCTACACGGACGTTTAATAAAGCGCCGTGTAGAAAGGTAGAATAAAAAAAGGTTTTTCGTTTTAATTAATAGTGTAAAAAACAATTCTACACGGCTGTTTATATAAAAGTCCGTGTAGCTCTCTCGACTTTCTACACACATTTATAGCTAAATGTCCGTGTAGAAAGGTTTAGGGTTACAAAAAGCTTCTTCGAGCAGGCTTCCAGCGCCGTTTTGATCAATAACTCTCTCTCTCTCTCTGTATTGAATTGGTCTGATTTCTGGGCACAAGGATTGAAACTGGTGCTGAGATCTTTGAAGTTAATTTGCATTTCTCCTCTCTATCCTGCTAGGTTAGTCTTCCTCTTTTCTGTCGCTAATTTTCTGGTACTTATTATTGCTTAATTATTTAGGTCAATTATTTATTAATGCATGCATGCTTGATCTGTTTAGGTAATGTAAATAATTAGTGTATTGACGTCCAATAACCGACCTATTGATGCTTTTAGGTCCATGCCCGTTCAAAATTAATCTAATAGGGATTAATTTTGGATAGTCCCCCGTTTGGGACTGCTCTTTGAATATTGTGTCTCATTTAGGATGTGAACACATATTAGTGGGATTTAATTAGTGTTTGAGAAAAATTCGTCAATATTTCTCCTTATTGCTCCTATGAGTATGTGGTTTTTACACATACTTGGGGAGTTAAGGGGAAATGCTGCCGAATTTTTCTCAAATACTAATTAAATCCCGCTAATGTGTTCACATATGAGGCATAATATTCAAGGAGTGGGTTAGGATTGTAAACCGGCCCCTTTGTAAGCCAATAATTTGTAACAATATATGTTGATCGACCACCATGATTAATTGGAACCGTTATTTTAATTTAATTTACAGATGGATCGAAGTTGGATGTACGAATTGCGATGTGATAGTGCAGAATATTTGGCTCGCGTTAATGAGTTCATAAAATGTGTCGAGAGTTATAGAGCGAAGACAAAGGATAACGACATCTTGTGTCCTTGTAGAGATTGTAGCAATTTTAAAAGATTTGGGGACTCGGAAGAAATTAGAGCTCATTTGATTTGTCGGGGATTTCAGAAAAGATATACATGTTGGTTTATGCATGGTGAGAAAATTGGGGAATGTAGTAATACCAATATAAATTTTGTTTTGGAAGACAATGTTGATATTAATGTAAAAGTTGTTGGTAATTTTGAGCTTCATTCCAACGATGATTTTGAGAATGTCGAAAATTTTGATAATGTTCTTCAACTTGATTGCAATGAGGGTGTTTGTGAGATTATTGATGAAAATGTAGAATACGATTTTACTGAAAATCTAGAGGACATGTTACGTGATGTGGAAGATGAAATTAGTGATAAAAAATATAAAAAATTTTAGTATATGTCTAATGAATCCAAAAAGTCGTTATATCCTGGGTGTACCAAATTTTCAAAACTGTCAGCTGTGTTGAAATTGTTGAACTTAAAAGCAGACAATGGTTGGAGCGACAAGAGTTTCACGTCCTTATTAGAGCTCTTACGAGAAATGCTCCCAGATAACAACGAGTTACCCTGTACAATATATCAGGCGAAGAAGTTGATCTGTCCAATGGGCTTGAAGGTCGAAAAAATACATGCCTGTCCGAATGACTGTGTATTGTACCGTGGAGAGTACGAGGCCATGCATGTTTGTCCTAAATGCTGTGTTTCACGGTACAGACGTAAGAACCAGGACACTGACGATGGTAACGATGAAGGAAACAAGGGCCGGGCTATGGTTAAGTCGGTGTGGTATTTTCCGATAATACCGAGATTCAAACGGTTATTTGCAAATCCCAAAGATGCGAAATTATTGCGTTGGCATGAAGAAGAGCGCAAAAGGGACGGTAAACTAAGACACCCAGCTGATTCTCCTCAGTGGAGAAACATTGATAGAGATTTCACAGAATTTGGTGGCGAATCAAGAAACCTTAGGCTAGGGTTGAGCACAGACGGAATGAGTCCGTTTGGAAGCATGAGCAGTCGACACAGTACTTGGCCAGTTCTTATATGCATCTATAATCTTCCTCCTTGGTTGTGCATGAAACGCAGGTATATAATGATGTCATTACTAATCCAAGGACCCAAACAACCCGGAAATGACATAGATGTATATCTCGCACCATTAATTGAGGACCTCCAAAAATTGTGGAGGGATGGCGTCCGGGTGTGGGATGCGTACAACAAAGAGCAATTTGAGCTGCGGGCCATGGTATTTTGCACCATAAACGATTTCCCCGTGTACGGAAATTTATCAGGCTATAGTACTAAAGGAGATAAAGCGTGCCCTATCTGTGAAGATGACACGCAGATGCTGAGGTTGAAAAATTGTAAAAATAATGTTTTCATGGGGCACCGTAGGTTTCTTCCTATTAATCACCCATACCGTAAGAAGAAGAAAGAATTCAACGGGAACACTGAGCTTGGAGTGGCACGTCGTCCGTTAGACGGGAAGGGTGTCTTCTTGCTGGTAAAAAACCTTAAAGTTGTTTTCGGAAAATGTGCCAAAGCACCACCGAAAAATATTTGGAAAAAAAAGTCCATATTTTGGGAGCTACCGTACTGGGAATATTTAGAAGTGAGACACTGCCTAGATGTCATGCATATTGAGAAAAATGTTTGCGACAGTCTGATTAGCACATTGTTGAATATTTCGGGGAAGACTAAAGACGGTATCAATGCTCGAAAAGACATGGTGGAAATGAAAATACGACCCAAGCTTGCACCGCAGGATAAAGGAAAGCAAAAGGCATACCTACCTCCCGCAATGTGCACAATGTCGAAGACCGAGAAAACAAGCTTCTGTAAATGCCTTCATAGTATTAAAGTCCCATCAGGGTATTCTTCGAATATTAAGAAGCTTGTGTCGATGAAGGACATGAAATTGATTGGTCCGAAATCCCACGACTGTCATGTTTTAATGACACATATGATTCCTGTTGCAATCCGGGGAATTTTACCAAAGCCCATTCGGCAAGCCCTCACGAAGCTTTGTTTTTTCTTCAATGCAATTAATTCCAAAGTGATAGACCCGCTAAAATTGGACGCTCTACAAAAGGAGGTCGTCGTTACTCTTTGCCATCTTGAGATGTATTTTTCGCCATCTTTTTTCGATGTTATGGTTCACCTTGTTGTTCACCTTGTGAGGGAAATTAAGATTTGTGGTTCCGTGTTCCTGCGATATATGTATCCATTCGAGAGATTCATAGGTATTTTGAAAAGTTACGTAAGGAACCAACATCGGCCCGAAGGTAGCATCGTAGAAGGATATTCCACGGAAGAGATGATTGAGTTTTGTACCAGCTACATGACCAGTGTTGGTCCTATTGGCGTTCCAAAATCTCGGTACGAGGGAAGGCTCCAAGGAGTAGGGACTATTGGGTTGAAAGCCATAGTTGCTGATAGAGATGAACTGTTAAAGGCACATTTTATTGTACTACAGCACATGGCAGATGTCACTCCCTATATAGATGAGCACATGGCAATCCTTCGACAACAGAACTACACGAGAAGTCAGAAGTGGATTACTAACGAGCATAACCATTGTTTCATAGGATGGCTGAAAGAAAGAGTGAAGTCACACTCCGAAATGTCACCCGTAAGTGAAACGGTTAGATTGCTGGGCCAAGGACCCCAAATGGTTGTTAGAACATTCCAAGGATACGAGATTAACGGATATACATTTTACACTAAATTACAAAGTGATAAGAGCACCATGCAAAATAGTGGGGTGACGTTGGTGGCGACGTCTCAAGAATTCAGTAGATCAGGGGATGCCCGGCCTGTAATGGCATCAAAGTCATATTACGGTGTTATTGAAGAAATTTGGGAACTCATTTACAATACTCACCTCAGCATTCCCTTGTTTCGGTGTCAATGGGTCGAAGACCGTGGTGTTAAAGTTGATAATGACGGGTTCACACTGGTTGATTTTAACAAAGTCGGGTATGTTGATGATCCGTTCATACTCGCCAAGCAAGCAACTCAAGTCTTTTATGTCACTGACCCGAGTGATTCTAGGTGGAGCATCGTCTTACCCGGAAAAAGAAGGATTGTTGGGATAGAAAACGTAATCGACAAAGAAGAGTACGACCAGTTCGATGAGATACCTCCATTTTGTGCCGATGTGCAAGCTGAGATAGCAGCAACTACTGAAGAACAAGACGAAGCAAATTACATGAGATCTGACCACAGTGAAGGACTATGGGAAAATGTTCAAACAGTGGAAAAAAGGAGAAAAAGGAAAAAAAAATCCAATGTATAATATTTATTCCTTTTAACCGTGAAAAATTTCATCTTTCTATTCCAGAAAAAAAACAATGTATAATATTTATTTCTTTTATAATATTTCAGAGATGAAGAGCCGAACGAAGAGTCAGACCATAAGATCACTTAAGGTTAGTTCTATAATCTATCTCTAGATATTAATTTGTTTCTCATTTTAGTTTTTTTTTGTATCAGCCAGAAGATCCATCTATGTATTTAATGACTCGAATAGAAAAGCAGAGTTTACTTGCAGTATTGATGAGAGCTTTGGATGACTGTAAACCGATAACATTTTACTGTGTTTTTGTATTTTACATTTTATTTGTTTATATTTATTCCTTTTAAATATAAATTTTATGAATATAGATATCTGATTATTTATAATTCATATTAGTTTACTTAAATATTAATATAAATATAAAAATCAGATTATCAATCACCATGCACAATAGTAATATAAATATATTTTTTTTGTGCCGATGTTTTCTAAGAATTCTTGTAATAAAGTTTTTAAGAAGGGGAGAGGGGGGCTGTCCGATGGCCAGCGGCCCACTTTTGTGTTCGATGGGTTCTCTTCACCGTCGATTCTGCTTTAGGATTCGCGCCCGCAATTTTGCATATGATTTAAAATCCGTACACACGAATCTTAAAGCAGAACCGACGATGAAGAGAACCCATCGAACACAAAAGTGGGCCGATGGCCATCAGACATGTAGCCCCCTATTCCTTTAAGAAGAGTCGTTTTGATCATCTTTTCGAATTCCGTGAAACTGTTGAAACCTGTAATTAAAAAAAGGAGTCCTACACGGACATTTAACAAATGTCCGTTTAGCTCTGTTATTATTTTTTATTTAATAATATTATTTTAATGACCCCAAGCTTTTCTACACGGACATTTAACTAAATGTCCGTGTAGCTCTTTTTTTATGTATTTATTTTTTTGCATATTTTAAACTGTTTAAAAACATTTCTACCCAGATATTTAGCTAAATGTCCGTTTAAATTTTGCATTTATTCTTCAGTTTTTACATTTATTATTTAAACTGGAAAAGGAAACGACACTCCAAACTCAATATATTTGGGATCAAATAAAGAGAAATACACTTCTTATATACAAAATGGCTGCGAACAATGAAGAACCAGTGGCGGAAGCGAACAAAAAAGAACCAGCACCTGTATACGGATATTTCCCGAAAAGCTGGCCGTGGCCACCCCTGTCAAAGCCAAGGCGGAGCCCTAGGGGCCATCCTAAACCAAAGCCCTACATCTGTAGGGCCAAGCGTCAGCAAGCTCTTTATTAGTTTTTCCAGTTTTTTGTTAAGTCTGTATTATCTTTTACTTTGTGTTATGTGGGAACTTTTATAATTGTTTAAAATGATTTTGTATGATCTGCTGTTCAATACTTTCAGTTTCGTATCATTGTTTAAATGTAGTGTTCTTTTTTTTCAGTTTACATATTAAATGCAGAATTTAAGAATAAAAAAATAAAGGCAACTTATTATTTGTGTAAGTACCAAAAAAATCCGTGTAGACATTCGAGCCTTCATGTTTTGTTACTCTTTATTAATTAGTTTTTACTCTTTTACATGTATTAATTATGAGCAGCCTTTTGCATCGTTGGAACTTATGAATATTAAATAAAAGAAAATTGAAAGGGCACCATATTCATTCCCTAACCCTTTAGTAATTAGAGCCATATTTATTGACCAAAAACATTAGAAAGAATCGTACACAGACGTTTAATCAAACGTCCGTGTAGAAATAGTTATTTTAATTAAGACGTCCGTTATGAATGCTGTAAAATGTTGCATTTAATTTGAAGCACGGAATTCAAATAGTTGCATTTCTATTTAATTATCTGAGAAGACGATCAAAACGACTTCATAATTCTATATAATCCGAGAAACTCCATCACAAAACAATCTGAATTGTACAATTCTTTTGAACTTACTTCTTTAATTTCTTCCCAGGAAAAATGGATCCCTACTCATCCGATGACTCACAAAATAACAGTGACTACTCAAACTCTAACGATTCAAATAATTCTGAGAGTGAGTTCTTCCAGCAAACTGAAGGTTCAGACTCAGACAACTCACAAAACGACTTACCCATTGAAGGCATACAGTGCACAATATGCCAAGAGGTCGGAAAATATGAGTGGTTGTTCCATTGCAACCACTGTCAAGACTCATACCACCTGTTATGCGTCTGCTCAAATACTTACCAAGGCAGCAGAGATCCGAGATACAATTCATGGATCTGCCCTGGGTGCGAGAACGATGATCAAGAAGAAGAAGATGATGACGAAGACGACGATGAAGAAGAAGAGGAGGGAGAGGAAGAGGAGGAAGAGGAAGAGGAGGGAGAGGAAGAGGCTTCTGGAGAAGATGATGAGGAGGAAGGAGAAGAGAAAGACGAGGAGAAGAGAAGGGCGAGGAAGAAGCAGAAAAAAAATGAAGAAGATCAAGAAAGCAAGAAAGACAAAAAAGATGAATCACATTCAAATAAAACCAAGAAATAGATTATTTTTATTTTTAATATTAAATAATTTATATTTCATTTGTCTATATTTTGATTTGTCTATATTTTAATTGTTTATATTTTGTCTGTTTATATTTTATTAATCTTTACTTAAATATTAATATAAATATGAGATTATTAATATAAAATATAAATATACTAATTTAAATATCAGATTATTTGAAAATATAAAATATAAATATACTAATTTAACGTCCGTGTAGAATACTTGTCTACACGGATTTCTAATTTAACGTCCGGTGTAGAAAGGTATTCCACACTTTAATTAAAAATCCGTGTAGAAAGGTATTTTAACACTTTAATTAAACATCCATGTAGAAAGGTTTTTAATTTCCCAAAATTGTATTATTTTATAATTATTCTGTCCGGTCAGAAATTAAGTAAAGCATAAATTTATTTGTTTTGTAAACCCCATAAATTAAATATAACATCAATTTGTACTGCTAATTTATATCTATAGCATTATTAATTATTTAGATAGCATCATTTATTTAACAAAAAAGAAAAATTTATAGAAAACAAAATGTTGATTAAATTAAACAAAATATATTACATCAAAAAGGATCCTAGCAAATACATCATATAACACAAAAAAAAACTGATTAAACAAAATACAGAAGAAGAAAACATAAAAAGCTAGCTAAATTAATGAAACATGCCTTCATAAAGGCCCTGGCGCGACCCCGGCCTCCTCCTAATCCAGGGGCTCTTTGGCCTGATCTAGCGATCGCCCCTCCTTATGTACGGCTTTGGTGGTGGGTGCCCCCTTGGACTTTGGCGTGGCACATTTGAAGGCAGCCACGACCATGTCCTCCTGTAGTTGGGAGGAGGCCTGAGATAGTCGGGAGGGACTTCGAAACCGGGGGGGAGTTCGAAATTAACATCAACCTCTTCGGGCGGGACGTAGCCGGAGGGCAATGGCCATGGCACATTTGAGGGGTGAGCACTGCCGGTCGGAGGGACTTCGGCCATTTCTACTTTCAAATAAAATTTATATAAATATCTTGATCGAACTAATTTTATATAGAATTTTGAAGAGCCGTTTCGTCTTCTAAGAATTTTAAATTAATAAATATTTGCATACGGACGTTTAATGAAATATCCGTGGAGACATTCTCTATCATTTCTAAACGGTTTTTTACTTAAACATCCGTGTAGAAAGTTAAAAGATTTGCTATTTAAACTGAAAATGTGCTTTTTAAATAATTATCTAATGGAAGTCGGAACGACGTCGCTTCAAACTCTGAAATTTTATTATTTATAAATATTTGAGTTTAGATGCAAATTAAGTGTAAAAATATAAAAAAAACATAAAAATATGTCTTTATATTTTGAACTTCCCAAGGCACGCATTTTTTTCCGCGTACGTATAAAATTTATACACGGATTATTAATGAAATAACCGTCTAGAAATGTCTTCCTTCACGGATGTTTAATTAAATATCCGTGTAGAAATGGTTTGCGCGAAATAAAATGCGCGCTGGGTCGGCCTGGTCACTTTCTTTTCAAAATCCCTTCGTCTCCTCTAAACCCTAAACCCACGCGTCTCCTCCTCTCTCTTTCCATGGTTCCTCTCTCTTGGTGCTGCCACTGTTGGTGTTTCGCTCTCTGTTTCCACTCTCTGTTGCTCTCCTCTCATCTCGCCTGAACCTCTAAGCTCCTCTCGCTCGCTCGGTAGATTGTAGAAAGAACGATGACACATTCAGGTGAGGATAATGTAGAGAATGTAGCTGTGATGGATAATGTAGAAGGAGAGAATGTACCTGTCATGGAAGAAGAGGTCTCGCCGGCTCGGCCTGAAAAAAGGAAAAGAGGTCCGACAATGTGCAAGAAGATCACTGAGCAGAAGGAAATATTGCCAATAGAATTCCGGAAGAACGGCTGTGCGAAGGGTGAAAATCGGGTAAAGTACTCAAATTTTTGCGCCGCCACAGTGAAGAAAAATGCATCTATCCTGGTTGAGCGCTGGGATAAGTTTGATGAAAAGAAGGACAAGGACCAATGGTGGAACATTGTGAAGGTAAAGTACCTAACAATTCTATTTTTTTTTTTTTGAGTAGATGAACTTACATGCAGTAGTTTCGTTGTCAATCAGGACCAGTGGAACATCGTGGACGACCCAAAAGACAAGATAAAGGAAAAGACTTTGAAGATAATGAATGAAGCTTGGAAGCAATTCAAGAGCAGGTTGAAAACAGTTTACATGGATCAAGGGAAAGATCCGTTGCCAGTGTATCCTTGGCTGACACAGGAGGTGTGGGAGGAGTTCCAAGCTTTGAAGAAAACTAAAGAATTCAAGGTATGTAAATTTAGGTAACTCATTAGAGCATCTCCAACAATGATTGCTTATGAATTGCTTATGCTGATGTGTCAATTGTTTTTGTAATTGCTGGGTTGTATGGCTATTGCTTATTTAGCAATTGTTGGAAAGAATTGCTTAATAAGAAATCCTTTTCTAAAGATGAGTTGGCCAAATGTTTAATTCTTATTGGTCAAATGTTTAATTCTCAATTGTTTGGTTGATTGCACCAATGTAAGAGTGGATTGCTTAATTTTTAAAATTTTCATAATTGCTAATTTAGCAATTAATTTCAATTGCTGGATTGGAGATGCTCTTAGTTTTTGTTCTTTCTCAATCTGTACTCATCTTCCTTAAGTAATGGATTTACTTTGATGTTCGAAGAAAAAAAGTGAGAAGGGCAGGAAGATCGCCCAAATGAACAAGTACCCGCACAAATTAGGGTCGGGTGGTTACGAGGGTAAGTCGAAAGAATGGGCAAAAGTTCTTTCGCAAAACAAAGATTCTCCCGTGGTTAAGATCCAAAATCCTAGGGGCCAAGATTGGGTCATGGGAAGATCTGAGGTAACCGTTGACGGGCGGATAGTACTCCCAAAAGACGTGGAGCCCATTGCTCATAAAATGGTAAGAGCCTTTTGTGTCATTCAAACAAAATGATAACTCTGTGTACATTACTTAGTGTTTTGTTATAACCAATTTTTTAATTAACAGTTGGAGGTGGAGGAGGAGGTCAATTCTAGTGCCCGGACTGTCGCAAGACAAGAAGATTCCTTGTCCTTAGCGCTCCCGAATCCAGAACACACCGGTCGAGTTAGGGGCAGAGGGGCCTACACGGGCTGGAAGGAGGAATTCAATGAAGCAAAACCCTAGAGAAGACCTCGTGCCAAGGTCAACAAAGACGAGATGGAATCAAGGTTGGCGCAGGTGCGCCAGGAGGTACGCGAGGAGCTTACAATGGAGTACACCCAGAAGCTGGCTGAGCTGGAATCAAAGATGGTGAACCAAATGCACCAAATTAGGCAGCCATCCGAGGATCAACCTCCCGTTTCTCCGGGAGTTCGGTGAAGTAGTCAGGCATCCGGGGCCGAAGTGCTAGGCAGCTTGGACAATCTAAAGGTAAGCACTACTTGTTCATAATCGAAAGGTATTGTTGATTCTCGCGGTTAATTCGCTAGACAATATTATTTCATTCTAAAGACAACTAATTGCTGATAATTATTGCAGGAGGCCACAGCATGCGACCTCGTCATGTATTTCGGTACTACTCCTCTGACCATTGCTAAGGGCATTGTATATCCTCCTGCAGCCGGTGATCAGTTGAGGCCCAACTATCTCCGCGTAGCGGTTGAGAAGATCACGTAGGATTGGGCTGTGAGAATACCTCTTCTTGTCCCTGTCGATGAAATGGTGGTGCTTAATGATGCCCGTTATGTGATAGTCCAATAGCCGAAAAATCAAATTATTTTGGACAATGTACGTAATCTCCAAATACAATAGGATATCTTATTCAAATCATTCTTTTCAAATACTTGAAAAAGACATATACAAAATTTGATACAGACACGAAGAGGTGAAACAATCAATGAGGATGAAGCGTTGTCACCGGTACGGGACATGGAATTAGCCTTGGTGTCTGTTGCGCCAGAAGTGCCTGATGCGCCAGTGGATGCGCCACTAGACCGTACGGGGCTCACAGCAGAAGAGGTTAGGCGTTTGCCTGGTCAGTTGCAGACTCTCCACGCCTACTTGATCAAGGCACCCAAGGACATGACGACTGTTACCTTCAGTGTCCCCCCCCGGTATGTTTCTACACGATGGCAGGTAGGTTGTGCTGCCTTTCACAGAATTCAACGACTTTCTACAGGCCTCCTCATCAAGCGATAAATGGCTCGATGTGGGAGTCATCACCGTTTTCCTCATGTTAGTGACCAATCAATTATTTATATCATGTGTATAGCACTAAAATATATACTCTAATGTAAAATGATGATTTTTCAGGTTCCTAGTCCAGAAATGCCGTGAGACCGCATCGAAAGGTAAGGTGAACTTGTGTGCACTTTTGGACCCCGGCATAATTAATGGAATGATGTTGGAATGGTATGAGGATGATTGTGTCGACTACTTGCGTAAAGCGATGCATCATGCTCATGGGGATCAAAAGAAATTTCTTCTCCTGCCATGCCACCAAAGGTAGGTTACTTGTAACCCTTATTAATTGTTTATATTTTCAGTTAAAGAATTACACAATGAACCATAGCAAACACTTGAGTCACTATTACATGCTGAAATATATATGTCACTAATTTTATGCTAAAGTACTACAATTCTTCTCCCCCCCACAGCTCCCACTAGTGTTTGTTGGTAATTGTGCCACTTGAAAATACGATTTATGTCATGGATTCAAGCCGGCCCGACAAATCCATCACCACTCAGCAGTCCAAAAGAGTCATGCCTGTTATAATTAAGTAAGTAATCTAAATATCACTTGGTTTGATTTTTATTTTTATAATTGTGGAATTGCTAATTACAGTCACTCAATTTTGTAAGGGCTTTTCGGCAATATCTTAAAGAGGGTGGAGTGCAAAGCACGGGTAAGAGCAGAAATAAAATGAATGGGCTCTGGAAGGAGGTGAGCACACTATAATTTTATAATTTCATATTTTTGGGTTAAAAAATTTATTGTCATTCTGACATAGGCTGCTGAATGTAAATTTCAGTGCCCGCAACAGAATGGCGGTTGGGAATGCGGTTATTACACGATGATTTTTATGTTTCACTTTGTTGAGAGCATACAATTCAAATGGCCAGCATATCCGGTATGTAATTCATATGTTTTGCCTTGACTTGTCCATACAATTAATATTGATTTCCTCTAAACTTGTTTTATTAGTTGCATTGTTATAATTGCAATAATTTATTTCTATAAAGCAAAACAGAGATGTAGTTGCCATATTTTTGTAACTTGCATGTTTTGAATTTTTTGTAGTATTCATCACAGTCAAAGAGTTACTCCAAGGAGCAGTTAGATCACTTTAGATGTATATGGGCAGATTTTTTTATAAAACAATTTTGTAAACCAGAATATGGATTTGTATGATCTTTGTATAATTTAGTGTACATGAATTTTGTATTAATTTTTGATATAATTTGGAAATTTCCAAAATTTAGGGGTTTTGGTATTCTTATTTTGGAAATTCTCTGTTCTGAAATTGATCTGATTTTAAATGGCTGGCAAAACTGGAGGCTAGCCAAAAAAAAGCAAAAAATTAAAAAAAAAAACAGTAGTTCAATTATACACGGACATTTTAAAAATTATCCGTGTAGAAAGGTTTTTCCACATTAAAAAAATAAAGAAGAAAATTAATACATAAAATTAAATATTAAAAAAATATTAAAAAATAAGAGAGCTACACGGATATTTAATTATATATCCGTGTAGAAAGGTTTTTCCACATTAAAAAAATAAAGAAGAAAATTAATAAATAAAATTATATATTAAAAAAAATATTAAAAAATAAGAGAGCTACACGGATATTTAATTATACATCCGTCTAGAAAGATCTTTCAATATTAAAAAAATATTAAAAAATAAGAGAGCTACACGGATATTTAATTATATATCCGTGTAGAAAGGTTTTTCCACATTAAAAAAATAAAGAAGAAAATTAATACATAAAATTATATATTAAAAAAATATTAAAAAATAAGAGAGCTACACGGATATTTAATTATACATCCGTGTAGAAAGATCTTTCAATATTAAAAAAATATTAAAAAATAAGAGAGCTACACGGATATTTAATTATATATCCGTGTAGAAAGGTTTTTCCACATTAAAAAAATAAAGAAGAAAATTAATACATAAAATTATATATTAAAAAAATATTAAAAAATAAGAGAGCTACACGGATATTTAATTATACATCCGTGTAGAAAGATATTTCAATATTAAACAAAATTAAAAAATAAGAGAGCTACACGGATATTTAGATAAATAACCGTGTAGAAATCGAATTGTACACGGCTTTTTATGTAATAATCCGTGAAGCTCGGTTATGGAGAGCGCCAGTGTCAAGGATTTGTAAACGGCTGTGTATGTAATAATCCGTGTAGCTATTAAGTAATTGTACACGGTAAATATCCGTGTGTATATATACAAGGATTTCTAAACCGTGACAGCCCACGCGGCGGGAAATCCGTGTAACTCGCTTGTTTATGTCCGTGTATAATCACTTATTCTGTAGTAGTGCTGGTTTAAAAATAATCGTTATAAATTAAACAAAAATAAAATGTCAGCCCAATTAGACTGCTTGGCCCAATTGGGCTTTCCATCAAACAGCCTATTGATAAACTGGGAATTTTTTTGGTTTAAAAAATTAAAATTAGTATCTGTGAATTCTAGTTGAAAAAATAAAAAATAATATATTGAGTAAATTATACAAATATTTGTTACAGTATATCTTGTTTTGTATTTGGTACAAAATCAATTCTACTGCTAAAACAATTGAAAAATTAGATGAAAAAAATCAATCTTTGAATCTAGGTCATGATAATGTCCAATATAAAGATGTATGTAAGTATGAATTTTCAATTAATTAACAATGACAGATATGTTGATGCTAATATTAATTAAAATGATACTTAATATTTGAGATAGATTTTAATTTGTGGTATTGACAATTGGGCAATTGTAAAACCCGGTAAATATTTATATTATTTTTGAAATTACTATGGACTTATTTGCAACTTTTAGATTAGAAGGTTACTTGTATAAAAATGTTGAACTTTAAAAAAAATATGATCCTACGTGGCATTCTTCCACGTGTCTCCCATGCATAAACCTCATCCCTGTGACCACCGTTAAAACCTCTATAAAGAGGGTTATTTTCTTTGGAAAAATCAGAACCAAATAAAATTGGAGAGATAAAAAAACAGAGAGAAAGAGGAAATGTGAAGGAAATTAGGAGAAAGTAAAAAAAAATATTTTATATTGATTAAGATTTGATTGTTTGTTTGATTGGAATTCTGATTACGTCGCGTTGATTCTGAATGGTTGTTGCAACTCGATTGGATTTTTGAATTGATCGTTATCAGGTAATCGGACTTCTTTATAATCTGTGTTTTGTTTTGTTTGGTTGAATTGAATTTTGAATTGGATGATTGAATTGGTTATTGGATTCTGATGCATATTTGACGGGATAGCGGGTCTGTCGTTCGAATTTGATTTGTGAAATTATATGATTGTGTCTTCTGAGAATTTGAGAAATGAAATGATTGTTTGAAAGGAAATGATATGAATATTGTGTGACTTGTTTTATTGATAATTCAGATCCATGTGCTATTACCGGTTAAATATGTATTTATAATTTGATGTTAATTAATCAAGTCTGTTTGAATAGTTGTTTAATTAAGCCAATTATAGAAAAGCGCATCGTTAAATAACTGATTACTGAGCTTTGTAGTTGACTCCGTATTGTTTTCTATCTGTTTTTGTTTGCGACGTAGATTGATGGGATGAAGGATGAATGCGAGGGTGTATCTCTTGTAGCGACTCTCGGTCCAGTGGCGGGGTTGTGACAGCAATGTATTTGCTAATTTGAACCAAGATGAAATTGTTGAGGCCCAATTATTTCAATTGATGGGTTACAGATTCCAGGCTCCAAATATTAGCAGGCCGAAGTCCAACAATCCAAATTTAGCAACATATATAGATACAGCGAGTGACAGCCTATTGTGGGTTCCAATATATGATAATCATTTGATCAGTACATTAATTGCAGAATTTTATTTTAAAAACCATAAATAAAAAATAATATTTTATCAAACCAACTTGATTGCTTCGGTTTTTTCCCAGAAACCATAACAACTGAAATGACATTTCGGTCCAAATTTTTTTTCGGACCGAAATATCATTTCGATCGATCCAAGATGCTTTCACAAATTTTACCATCATTTTTTTATTGACATATGTGAAAATTGTTCGGTCTCAAAAAAAAAAAAAAGACCGAAATAGCATTTCGGTTATTATGATTTTTGTGAAAACCAAAGCAATCAAGTTGATTTGATAAAATATTGTTTTTTACTTATGGTTTTTAAAAAAAAAAAGTTCTTAATTGCATGCACACTGCAATCTGGTGTCGAAAGCGGCATTCAACCACGGTTTCAGCACGATGGTTTTTGTGGTGTACAGACAAAGCATTGCCACTCTTTTTCTATTCCCTTTCACGCTCCTTGCAAAGCGGTACGTACTGTATATACTATATAGTTTCTCTTTAGAGTAAGGCTTGGGTGCTATGGATAGCATAGAGGCCTCTATGCTACGGCTCAATATTCGAGTTTTTAAAATCCAAACGGTCGATCCGAACCGTTCATCTTATTCTCCATATTAATATCTGCTTGGAGACCAAATTTTATAATTTTCTGAATTTTTTTACTATTTATTAAGCCACTTTGAAAATCGCTAATCCAACGGTTTTACTGTTTTGTGCAGCCACCGTTGGATCAACAATTTTGTAAAATACTTAATAAATAGTAAAAAAATTCAGAAAAATGTAAAATTTGGTCTCCAATCAGATATTAATATGGAGAATAAGATGAACGGTTCGGATCGACCGTTTGGATTTTGAAAACTCAAATATTGAGCCGTAGCATAGAGGCCTCTATGCTATCCATAGCACCCAAGCCTTACTCTTCTCTTTAATATCCTTTTAGATAGCACTGACACAACAATTTCATACAAAGACGAAGAACTTACGTAAAATTAGGAGATCTCCAATCAGCATTTTTAACTTGAAGTCCCTAACTTTCAATTCATACTATAAAGTATGAACAGATTGGACATTATTCAAACCAACCTAAATTGGAATTGCCTGAGACCTATGTTACATCAACACTTGTAAAATTGTACTGCATACGTCTGTGTTTGACACGACATCGATACTCATGTCTTTATAAAATTTGAACTTAAAATGACTTGTCGTGTCATGATATACACTCCTGTCATATATCGGTTCGATAGTAGTGTTGGTTTTAATCAGCAGCATCCATGGAAATCCAATTGATCTGAATCTAGCATGAAACAAATCGTCTATTAGTTGGTACTATTCCTAGTTAATTTCATACTAGTCATCGTTTGAATTTTGAATTTATTACTTGATCAAGGCACAACAATGGAGAACATATATATTTTTTTGAATAATTATATTGCTCCCCTCACGTCCATCCTGCATTTTTCCCGCACTCTTTTTTTTCCTTAATTGCCATATATCTCCTCACTTATTTTCCATTTATCACCGTATTAAATTAGACTGTCATTTAATACCAATCCCACATTAATTATACTTTTCTCTAATAACAATTTCCGCATTAATTATTCCTTTAAAATAATTCCCGCATTAATTATACTGTTATCTAATAACAATTCCCATTAATAAATGTTTATTTGTTATTTCTGAGAAGTATTTATCCATGTAACATAAAGTATTTATCATTATGTCTTAGAGTATTTATCATTGATGTTTTACTGAAAGTTGCAATTATACTTGAAAAATATTTATCTATGTAACATAAATTATTTATCATTATGTCTGAGAAGTATTTATCATTAGGTGAGAGGATTATTTATTTAATGATCCTCAGTTGTGCGGGGACAATCCATAAAAAAAAAAAAATTGTGCGGGGATAAATGACAATTATTTATGAGGGATTGTTTATTTAATGGTCCCCAGTTGTGCGGAGACAATTCAAAAAAAAAAGAAAATTTTGTGCTGGTACAATTAATGGATTGATTTATTCAGTTATAAATAGAGATCATTGCATAGGGATTAATAATTTGCAAATCCACGATAATACTTTGATGGTTGAAGTTAAATACTAATAGTTTCTGCGGAGTATTCATGATTGAGCGGTCTCCCCATGACTTTTTTGGTAGTTTGTGCGGGATTTATTGTGGGATTAAGACTGCGGAGATTGTTATCAGGATCCTATTTTTTTTTTCACTTATGTTTTTTTATTTTAGTTTTTTGTCTGGCGTCAAAACATGTATAACCAATGTATGAGTGACATTGGAACAAAAAGGGCACAGTCAACTGCTTTCTGATGTATAAAGGATAGTAGGTCCAACTTTAGCCCAACAACAAGGGTTATTTTTTTCTTTTAATTCGGCCCATTGTAATTCAAACTTATTTAATTTATGGCCGGAAAATCTTTAATTGTCTTCAGTTTTAAAACCACGCACGCGACCTGCAATTAATCAGCTCTCCTCTTAGATAAGAGAACTTCTCGCTCTACAGGACAATATCGATACGAGCATGAAGAATTTATGTGTATCCATACAGCATATGGATGGACTCACATTTAAGCACTTGCTCCATTTCATTTATACTGATTTCTTGTCCCTTGATTTTGAGGAAGTTACTCCTCGAGAGAGGTACCACCGCATGCTTGTTGCAGCGCAATATCGTTTTAAAATTGAAGGGCTCAAGTTAATATGCAAGAAGATGCTTACCAAGGCAGTTGCTGACACCATGATAACTGCTTTTAGATCTCTCGGAGTATCATGAGTGCGGTCTGCTCAAAGTAGTTCAACCTGATCAGAACAAGAAGCAAGAAATAATTGCCTCAACTGTTGCTGGTACAAAAGAAGTCAACCTTCAATGTGATGATAGCAGTAGTTGTTCCACCGACGAGTTTGTTGGAGTAGATCTCAAGTAATTAATACCAGTGATCGGTTTATCCCTTGAAACTAAAAGGGCCAGTTGAAAAAGAGGCCAGTTGAAAAAAATGCCACGTGATAGATAGAGTTCTTTTGTGACTGAAGTAAAAAGTTGGCTTGAGACTTAATACTGGGCAGTAACGGAAATGTTGAGTTTGAAGTTATGCCGAGGGTTGGAATTGGTGCAAGCCAATGAACGGACCTGATATCAACTCAGAGTTTGAGTTACTTTAGAGTATGGGACTAAAATTTTCTTCAAAATTAACGCAGAACTTAATTTTGTGTTACTTTATTTAGTTTTATATTTTAATTAAAGAAGAAACACCACACCATTATTGCAAATATTGGTGCAATTAATTGACAATCATACTGATCTGACGATTAATTAATGTTTTTGATCAATAAAAGAAATTACTATTACTTCACATTTGTTATAAATATTTAACTTGCGTATATTAATTGTCGCATTGCATGTGTTGGTTACATTCAATCTGATCAGGGACGTACAGTATTGAACAATTAATTAATATTTAATTATGTGACATAATTAAAAAACCTGGATTGAACATTGAGTACTAAACTAATTGGGTTTAATTACCCGTGGCCGTCTGCTATGCATTTATCCAATTACTTACTGTATCCAAATTATTATAGACTTTAGATAAATAAACGGGTTACTCTGGGTTCATACATTGCATTAGTCAAAAAAACAGTCTCAAAGAAACCAAACAGTAGGTAGAATCTCAGCACTTGAGTTTCCATTTATTGGAACTTCTAACACTGTGATTCTAAACAATTGTTGAATCCTCTCAGCCATAGCACTGAGCAATCCATGCTATGCATAGTATCAAAGTCTCAATAACTCATAAATTCACAGCCAAAGTGTAGAAAATCACACAAAAAGAAATTCTAGTATTATTCCTAATTTGTATATTTCTAAAGATAATACTAATTAAGGACTTGACCTTCATTCTTAATAATTTATTTTATTCAAATATACACAAGAAAATATGGTTAGATTGCATCAATGATGTCAACTTTTTTTTTTTAAGGAATAATTGGAGAGCGAGAGAGAATAATTAGATTATTTGATTATTGTCAACATATATCATTTGCTTGGAGATAGACAAATGAACACAATAAATAGTAAATGCATTTTAAAATAATTATATGAATCATTCTTGAATAATCCCTTAGGCTATTAACTAAACAAAATATCGATCGTTGTATGCCTACTGTTGAACAAAAACTTAAATTGAATTTTTGAGGCACTAAACGACATTTTTTTGAAATTTTGATGCTTCGGATGCTTGGGTGTAATCCTCCGGATGATATTCGAATCCGTCTCATCCCTCCCTTTCCAAAAAGTGGTCACACGTGCAAATCCGACTTTTCTAGCCAAAGTTATGGCTGTTTAAAGTTTTTTCGAAAGCTAAACTTTGGAAATTCATAACTAACTGTAGAAAAATCCAAATAAATTGAAATTTATATCAATTATGTGTATTTTTGAATGCTCGACATGCTGGTGTAATAACTTTTGCTATTTGATCCATGTATCAATCCATACTTTCTTATTTACCAGCAAAGGTCAAATTGGATGTTTTTAGTGTATTGCACTATACCAATGGCCTTTGCCTAGTGCTTGGCTGCTGAGTTTGGACTTGGTACCATACCAGAGGTCAGTCTTGCATGGACAGAGATCTAATTTGAGATTTGAACATATTTTAGTAGCTCTAAACTACTGTTTTAATACCAGAAATAAAGAGAAGAACAACAAGCTGTGAGAGGTTGGAAATTTTGTAATCAAGGCCAAGTCCTTAATTAGTGTTAAAATTAGACTTGTGATATTCCACTGACAAATCAAATCAAAGTTATAAAGCGTTACGACATCACTTCATAAATATATCAAATGTCTTATTTTTTGGCATACAAGAAAACTTTTTTTCACAAAATTATTTAAATCAAAATATTAAGATCTCTATAAAAAAAAAATTAGAGGACCGCCCGGCCCCCAGGTAGTCTGGTCCCTAGTGGACCTCCCCTGACCCGGGCGGTCTGCTAGAGGATCTGGGCCGCCCGTGGGCCTGGTAGTCGGGACAGTTTAAAAAAATAAAAAAAAAGGATGTAGGGGCATTTTTAAAATTAAGTTTTTTTTAAGGGTATTAATAAAAATGGCCGGATATTTTTAAGTAACTTTTTGTTACATTAATCCCATAAAAATTCTGAAGCCCGTATAATCTTCATCTGAAAATATGCTTCAACATTCATATACAGTTTTCAATATGAAATGGATGCAAACAACCTGTTGCTCGTTGTGATATATATATTTTACCGTCTCAAAATTAAACTTTGTGTCTTTTAATTAATAGTTTACAACATTAATTCTAAAGAAGTTTAGAATTAAAAATTATCCAAAAATAAATTCATAGATTTTACAAAAAAAATATAGAAAAATTATTGTTTTGTTCGAAATTGAAAAATAATTTAGAAAGTCACTACTAGAATTTCCGTTTTTTTCAAGGGTAGCATCTATATTTTCAAGGATAAGAAGGGCCCTTGGAAATGAAATTGAGTTTGCTGACACATTTAACTATTTTCAAGGGTAGGCCATTGGAAATAGTAGCGCATGGAAATCCCTGATGCCAACCCTTGAAAATGCTTGCTATCCACCCTTGGAAATACTTTTGCATGACCCATGACCCGCTAAACAGAACGAATACTATATTTTATTGAGAGCCCATATTATTTTCAAGGGACTACCCTTGAAAATGTTTTGGTAAGTCTGTTTATACTATTTTATAGTGAGGCTCATGGAAATGCTGAAGCACAATACCCTTGAAAATACTTTGTTGATTCAGTTTATATTATTTTATGCTGAGGCCCATGAAAATGCTGGAGCACACCCTTGGAAATGTTTTATTGATTCAGTTTATATTATTTTATAGTTGGACATAATATTTCCAAGAGACTACCCTTGAAAATGTTTAGCTCCTAGAGACAGAAACATTTTTGTTTATTTGAGATGCCCCTTTGAATGATGAAAATAATAAATCACAACAATAAAACTAGTACAATAAACACCCACAATTCCAATTAATAATACTAAATTATATAAAAAGATTACTAAATAACACGATAATAATATCATATTATCCAAGTATCATATTTACAAAATCAAAGTACCTCATTATTCAACACACAATTTCATGTATCTATGATCAGAAAAAATCCACCTACAATTTTTCTCAAAACAATAAAAAGTGTAAAAAAATCCACTACAATTTTTCTTCGTAATCTGATCATTTGTTCATTTCCTTGTATGCTTCCATCTCCAATTACTAGACTAAGAGGCAAAAAAAAAAAAAAAAAGCAATGTCAGCTCTCTCTCTTTTTTGAATAAAATGAGGTCATGGATAAGATAAGTTATTTCACCATGTACAAGATAATAAGAAGAAGACTTAAATTAGTAAGACACTAGTTTACCTTCTTTGGAAATGGTCAAATCTACAAAATTTCATACAAGTAATTCAATTGATTTTGCACAATTCTCCTTTCAAAATGACAAAATCTGTTTGTTGGTAAACTGCAGTTCTCTATTCTGACAGTCTGATTTGTGATTTTTGCTGAGAGCAATTGGCTGGGCCAAATTTGGAGTTTTTTATATGGAAATGACCATCAATACTTGAACTTTATGCCTAATTAATTTCAGAATGTTTATGGCTCAGGGACTATGATGAACAGGTGGTTTTCTAACTGACAAATTTCAGGCTGGTAGCAATTTTTCTGAACCAGTCCCAATTTCAAAAGATGAACTTCTAAAATCGATCATAAATCACAGAAAATTCCAAATCAAGAAATTCATTTTTCAATATATTCATATGAATGTCCTCCACATGTAGATGTAGCAGTTTGAACATATTTGAATTAGAGCTATGCTTTTCTATTTGTTTAGTGCATAGTGACTTGTAAATAACCAATGAGACAGTACTGGTACTGGCTCCTTAGTTGTCTCTCCTTTTATATCTTTATTTGTGCAAATGGCAAGTTTGAGATTCTGTTCTATACCAAAATTTTCTTCCTTGTCAAAAGTAAAATAATAAAAAAGAATATATAATAAAATAAACTTGTCTTGTGTTTCTCTTCAAGTTTCTCAGATGAATCAAATGACAGCTGATCTGTCAAATGGACCAAGGATAATTTGTGATAAAGTGAAAATGACCAACTTGTCCTTGAGGCATCCTCTTGCAGGTAGTAACAAGAGCCTCGCCAAAACTCCTCTAGCTGAGACTTCATAACAGCATTCATTTTGGTTTCTTGTGATGAATGTATAATATCTACTAAGTTCAGTAATCTCTCCATATCCTATATAAATTCAATTCAAAGCATTACAGTAATATTCATGGCAACTTCCAGTTTCTTCCTTAACCCTTCTTTGCAAATATTAAAAAAGATGGCAGACCATTTGATAATCTAGGCACCATTTGCAAAACTGTAATTTACATATTTTACTTGGTAGGCAGGGTAATTAAATATATTACAAGTACTGGCAAGGTATATCGTATTTGAAAGAGAAACCCCTATTTCTTCTCAAATTTGTGTAAACACGAAATGTTACAACCCTTGCAATTTATATACACTGGTGTAAGTAAAACAAACTTTAGATTACTTTATTACCAAAGTATTTCTTTTCTCAAATATGTTTTGAGAGAGAGAGAGAGATTACCCTTCAGAAGCAAGGATATTAACACGTGCCACAATTTCAAAATGTACCATAGCACCATGAAATCATCCTTTGGAGGTCGTCATCAGCCACTGTAACATTCATGAGCACCAGTGATTTGACAGAACGAATGCCGGTTAATTCTGATGGCACCACCAGCCTATAGGTGCTGATCTCCACCTTTACAATCGTGTCGCAAGCAAACACTGGAGAGGGTATCTGGTAGCAGCTATGGAAACCAGTGTTGGAGATAGGCAGCTCCTCCACACCAGCAGAGCAGACAACACTGCCAGGTAAAAATCATCAACATATAGTTCGCGTATATTTACCTCTGTGTCAAACTTCTTAATGACAGTTTCTCTCTCTCGGCTGAGACCTCTCCCTCCCTCTCTCTCTTTTTTCTTCTCACAAAACTGAGTTGGGGTGTTTCCACCTCTCTCCTCTTTTACTGCTCATTTCCATTTTTCTCTTTTACTGGTAAAACCCTAATTCAATTAAAAAGCCCCAATTAAACAAAAATTAATCAATATCAGTGTATAACAAAAAATGGTTAAAAAAATAGAGAGAAGAGAGTACCAGTTGCGGAGGAGGTGAGTGAAAGCAATCTCGGAGGGGGCGGTGTAACAGAGCTGCGGCGGTGAAGGATGGGACCGACGGAGAGGGGGAAGACAGCAGGGAGGGGACAGAGCGCATGGTGTCGACCTTGGGTTTCAGGCTGGGATTCGTCGGAGGAAGGGGAAGGGAAAAAAAGGTGGCGGTGGAGGAGGAGAGGAGGCAGAGGGAGGAGAAGGGGTGGTGGGAATGAGGATCGGAGGGGAGTAGAGAGAAGGGAAATGCAGAAAAAGAAGAAAAAAAAGAATCGATATCGCTGAAGAAAGGGAGTCTGCATCGTCTGCAATAACTCAAAAAAAGAAAGAATCGATACCAGCCGTCCGATTATAAACGGAGTCCATCCGACCCTCCCCTAAAACATAGGGGTCTTTACTTTTAGTGCGGATCTAATTTTCACGACTATCAAAACAAATCAGACGGTCTAGATACTTAACTCAAAAGATTCATTTTTGAGTTAATGCAGAGGATACGAATTCGAAGAAAGGGACCCATTTGTCAGAGACGCTGTTTAATTCATTATACTGTAGCAATCATCAAGGATTAGATACATAGTATAGATTGGTCCGGATCTCCTGAGATAATGGAGATGTCCATTGACAATCAGGATGACACATTTTTAATCGAACGGCTTAGATTTACAAATGTTCATAGCCCTTCGATATCTCGATATTCCATCAGCCAGATGGATAAGTAAATGAACATGAAATCAGATCAAACTTTGCTATAAGGAAATAAATGCAGTGCTCTTTAATTTCAACGGTTCCGATCGACCAACGAACAATGTGTTTACGTACGTCTTCATTAACTCACAGAGCAAGAGTTTATGTTCTATGAAACATATACTCTTGCTTTGTGAGTTAATGAAGGCACACGTATACATGTCGTCCGTTGGTCGATCGAAACCGTTGAAATCAAAGAGCACTGCATATATATTATTGCAGAAAATTTTGATGAAATTTTATATTTATTTACCTTTCCATCAAGTCGACGGAATATCAAAACATCGAAGGGCTATAAATACTTCACGTTGGATCAAGGCTCAGATACAACAAAATTTCAAAACTTTTATGTTGGTTGTGTTTAATATATCTCCTTGATCATTTCAAAACAAATTTAGAATCATTTCATTGAAAATCAACCGTCGATCATTTATGTGAAAATGAACGGTCCGCAAATATTTGCTAAATTTGAAGGGGCAAATAATGATGAAAGTCTTTAAAATTGACACTTATAAGTATAATTTGGCCCTAAAAAACATAAGTAATTTTAATTTTAATTTTTTTCATATTATTTGATGTATATGCATTACATAATTAGCAAATATCAACCTCCAAGCCGTCTGATAAATAATAAATGGTGATGATGTACTTATTTGAGGTGATTTTATTAGCAAAGCAGTTTTAAATTATGCAGCGCACAACCTATATAATTTAAGGAGCTTCTAAAATATCTGATACACTGCTTGAAGCTAAAACTGCTCTGTTAAAATCTATACTTCTCAAATTTTTTGTTCTCCCATTTCATCCAGAGAAGATTTTTAGGCACCTACTCTCTCTAAAATTTTCCATTCCCTCCAATTTTATCCGCCATTTTCCTCTTCTTTTTTGGAAATTTCAAATGGAGTTGCCGCTATCACCAAACCTAATGCCGATCTTTTTCACTTACGATCTAACCACTAGACCTTACCTTCGCCCAATCCCACCACCAAACCCTTTTGCACACGCAAACTTCCATCTGTGCTCTCCATCTTCTACAATGCAGCCGCCGCGACGAGGTAGCAGAGGTGGCGACTAAGATGGCCGCGATGAGCAGTGGCTGAATTTGTGAATTTACGCATCTGATTGCAATTTAAATTAACACAAGTCTCTCTCTCTCACACACACGCACACATATGCGCACATAGAATTCTAACGCAATTGACCTCCTTCTGCCTAATAGGAACTCTGAAGAGGCCCAAATTAGTCGTGTCAGCACAGAAAATCTCGCTTCCTTCAGTGACAACAAGTTTAGTAGCATAGCAGGTATGCTACGGGGAACTGATGAGTTGATTAGTTATTATTGTCTTTCTTGTGGTGCACTTCAACTGTTTGATGAAATGCCTCTTTTGCTTGCTTATGCAAAATTGACAGTTTTTTACTAAATTTTTTGACAAACTTTATTAGATCTTCTTCATGATTTACAGTCTGGCTGTTATTTTTGGTGCTGGATTAGTAACCAGCTTATCCCCTTGTACATTGAGTGTTCTGCCATTGACTCTAGGCTACATAGGTAAAACAATTTCATAATGCATGCATTAGTTAAATGATAATGTTGAATGCAAAGTACATTTCCCTCTCATGCATTTCACTTTTTTTTTACTTTTCAGGAGCCTTTGGTGCTGGGAAAGATTGAGGAGAGGTAATGAAAATCTTTGTTTAAGAAAAAAAAATACCTTAATGGAGGCCCATATGAACCTCTAGTGAAAGAATGATGATATTAATATGTTTAGTCTAGTTTTCATAAAACTAGCTACTGGAGCACATCGGGTTTATGTGATAAGCTGCAAGAACAGTTACTTTATTAGGCGCAACAGTAACTGTTCTTTCTCATATTATTTCCAAAAAATTATAACGGGCAAGAACAGTTACTTTTAGAGAGAAAAAAAATAACTTAGGCGCAACAGTAACTGTTCTTTCTCATATTATTTCCCTATTTCTCACATTGTATCAATTCCACATTGGTTTTCATTATTAGGCACTAAAAACTGAATAAATGGTGAATTGCAGTGCTGAGGGGCTAATGGAGGCTCAATTGGTCATAATTGAATATTATTGTAGCCTTTGCCATATTTGCTAATATGCTACTATAACTGCTTGATTTTAGCTCTGGTCGAGTTGTTGTGTGCAATATTCATCTCCTACATGGGGTACGTATTTTGGATTTACTTTTTTGTTGGTATCCTTGTTTCATCATGTCAATTAGGCCTGCAGTTTGCTTGTGGAAGAGATGAATGCACACTTGGTTTTACATGCTGGCCTTATACTTGACTTCTATATAGGTGGCAATAGCATTAAGAGTGAGGCTATGGTACTATATATGCATAGTGCATATTGGTCCGTCCTACGGATCAATATTTTCATTTTTAAAGTCCAAATGTCAATCTGAGTTATTCAACATGATTTCTATATAAGAATGTACATGCAAAATTTATATTTTAATCCTTGGGGGATTATCTTTTGTATTCTTGGCATTTGTTTGATTAACTAATGTTGAATTGAAAACTAACTAATATTTTGGTTTTAGCTGAAAAACTTTAGTTCGATGATGACAAAAAGCAGTCCAGATTCATAAGCAAGTTAATGAACTTAAGGTACTTTCATATATACTTGTAGTTATTTATTCTATGCTTTTGGTGCTTGTAGTATTTGTTTTTTTATTTTTTAACAGGATCTTACCGATCTATTAAATTTTTCCACCTTCTTTTCATACAATGACTTGCTTTTTGAAAATATTTTGCTAAATGACTTGCAAGGTAACCTTCTCTTAAGTATTTTTTTTTTCGAAATTTTTGGCAAAGGTTGTTCCTCCATCTAAAGTAACTTCTCATTTTTTAGAAGTTAAAGCCTTAGTGATGTTTCACTTGTGCTTTTAATTCTCAATTGAAAAAATGCAGGTTTTGCTTTCTGACAATCCATAATTGTAGTTGTCAATTAATAGTAACTTATGCTTTTTTCATATTTATTATTTGGATAGGTAAACTTTATTTCATAGATTTGAGTATGGCTCATACAGTTACAGAGGATACAACATTGAGAATCATTTCAATGAATATGCTGGTTTTGATTTCGACTATATACAACCAGTAAGTTCAAAAATAATGATGAACTTTCTAGTCTATAGCCCAAAATTAAGAGGCTTTATTTGACAATTAATGATATTTGTAACTCTGCTTTAGATATCCATATAAGGAGGATAGTTTTGTCCTTTTTCAAAAGGTATCAGAGATTATATATCTTTTCAAGTCTGCTATTTTTTTATGATACTGGTATCAATATTGCTTGCCTTCTCTTCTATTTTCTATTATTTAGACATTGGTACAGTACAGGTACACTGATACAAATCACTTGATTAAAATTGTGAAAATGACGAGACATTGGTACAGTACCAGTACAGTACAGGTATGCCAATTTCTGAAAATGTTTCCTGCTTTGGTTGCTTAATCAAGTTTAAACTAGTATTTCATTATACCTATCCTTGCTTGTATGACCATAATTATATGCAAAGCATTTTTTATTAATTCAAATTGCACCTCATATCATTATTGTATTTGCATTGATGCCTACTAATTGTGTTTGTGATCATCATCGAACATTGGTTTATCTTAGCAATTCTAGTTTTAAAATTGCATATAAAGTGGTTAATTTGCCTCAAACATTTTGAATTAATTGAAAACTAGCCTCTCCACAAGCAGTTGATGTAAAGAACAAAAAACTATTATTTGGTTGACATCTGGTTACTTTTTTATCAAATTTACACTAGCAAGATGGTCAAGTTAAAAACACAACATGGAGTGATAATAATGAGATTCATTCTACCATAATTAGATACTACTTTGACAATTGACACACTGATCATTATAACCAAAGATACCCAACAAATTAACCTTGTCAATCTATTGTCTGTTTATAATGGTATGGCCATGTTAGTCCTGGGTACCAACATGTACTTTACATCCAAGATTTTATTTATTATTATTTAATTTTAATTATTGAAATTTTAGCAACTGAGATTTAACTTATACCTTCTACAGTGAGGATAAGTCAAACTATATGTCCAGGCAAAACTTACCATCGTCCATGATAAACAGCAGCAAGGTAGAGTACAATTTTTAGTAACTTATCACATTTTTGCAAAATGCATTTCCAAGCTAATAATAATAATATAATTCTCATAATTTATTTTCTTAATATTGTAGGTAACAGACTCGATAATTTCACATGGATGCTCACATGGATGTTTTCTTAATATTGTAGGTGGCAATCTACCTTCAACTTTAACCAGACCTTTTAGTGTCCGAAAGTGCACATTTTGGTGAATTTACAACCTCTAACATATCAACAAACTAGGTGGTAACTTATTATGTGAATTTTTGTTAACTCATAGCATAGTGGGTATATTTTGGGTATATTAGTAGTGTGCAAGTACACAATACTGTGTTGTAAAGGGTTTTTCACTTTCTTTTGATACAATGTGTTGATTATGCTATGTTAATGATTTATGCTTATTAAATGCTTTGCAATCTCTTTTCTCAATGTGTTTTTTATCGATTTGTAAGATGTGTTATCAGTTTGAATGAGAATTGGGAATTGTAAAGGAATATTGGGTTGGTACCGGGAGAATAATCCAATGAAAGCATTCTGGTACAAAAAAAAAGGAGGCTAGTATTTCCAGAGGTATTTCCATGGAAAAAAAATGCACGAACTCATTCAAATAATAGCACCAACATTTGACCAGGTGGGGCCCACTTTTGTTGGCCATGAATTTGCTGGGGTGGGTCCTCCATAAACTGCCCTTGAAAATACTCAAGTGGGTCCCAGGGGTGTCACCCTTGGAAATGTTCAAGTGGGACCCATGTTCCCTCCCTTTGAAAATAATCTGGTGGGCTCCACGATGCTTCCCTTGAAAATAATCTAGTGGGCTCCACGATGCTCCCCTTGAAAATAATGTAGACAGAAGTCAAATTTGAAAGTATTTCCAACGGTCCTTTTTTCAAGGGTAGTCTCTTGAAAAAAGCTAGAAAAGAGTATTTCCAACGGTCCCCTTGGAAATACTGACTATTTCCAAGGAGGGTATTATCAACGGTAGTATTTTCAAGGGTAGCGCTTGAAAATAACGATTTTTGGGCTTTTTTCAAGGGTAATCCCTTGGAAAAAGCCATTTTCGGGAGCATGAAAAAAGAGTGAATTCTAGTAGTGTTAGTCCTCTTTTTAAGTAGAACGTGTGGTAGTATCTTTGCTTGATATCAGGCCATTGTTCAACTAATGGGTTTGTTTTGTGCTTTCGGTCTTCATAACAATGTTAAGCTCAATTAACGGGTCTCTTTTGAACCAATTTCGAACTGAACTGGTTTGATTCAAAGTAGGGTTTCAAACAGGAGTTCGAGTTTAGTTAGATACGATTCGAACTAATTCAATTTGGTTCGTTAATAGTTTGAATTGAGACGAATCAGAGAAGAATAGGAAGAGTTAGAGGTTTTAGAACAATTCAGGCCAATTTCGAATCGAGCCAGACCAGTTTCAAACATCAATGAAATTAAATAATTAATAAATACTAATAGTTATATTATATTGACATGCGGGGCTAGACTTTTTTTTTTTTGCTTTCCGTAATTGAAAAATATTATAAATACTTAAAAATTAATATTTCTTGACATGATTTTTTAACTCATGTTGATTATGTGGCTCCTAATTAAGTGTACCGGTAACAGATGGCTCATGCATGCATGCCTTGGTGAACCAATTACGCTTAATTTGTACATTTGCCTGCTCCCGTGTCAAGCATGCATGAAGCAAATTAAGTCACCAAAAGATAATAAAAAAAAAGAATTTTGCTTTATTTGTTCATATTATTAAAAAATAAAGAATTGTTGAATAGGATCGAATTACAGAAGCATGAGTTATTGAAACTTCAACTCTAATTTTGTTTTTGTAATCTTCATTTAGTTAACAAATAAATATAAAGCTCAGTATTAAAAAACAAGTCAGAGTTGGAATGAAGATCAACATGTGTCAATTTTTTACTATTATTTATGATCTTTTTTTTCAAGACCATGTCATTCAATGAAAAATTTAATTTGGGCCATTTTACTTTTTAATTGGGAAGATCCCAACTCATGGATCTACATATTTCCAGTTTGACAACCAAAATTAAGTAATTAATCTCTTGCTCAACATCTTAACTACATTAACATTGTCTAACCAAATTAAACACAAAAATAATTCAAATATGACTATGGCTTGAAATTATCATCCTAAGTTTGACAGTAACATTTTTATCGTTGAAATCCCTAAGCTAAACAAGATTTTTAGGTCGAATTCCTACCAAAGCCCTAGACATTTTTTCTATAAAATTTCAACCTATCAACAAATTACTTGGCCAAGATATGTTTAAAGATACTCAAAATATAGATGTTGTAGATTCCTTTACAATTTTCCAGAAATTTTTTATTTAGCTAAATCCGAGTCAGTTTGAGAAAGATATGACCAAAATACTAACCTTTGATAAATCTGTTCAGGTTGTGTGATTTGTTTTTTTTTTTTAAATTCAACAAACTTCTTTACTTGTAACTATAATCAGAATATGAACTTAGTGGGCTAAACAAGGCACGAATGAGCACAAAAGAGTAAGTATAAAGGAACAAATATAGAATAAATATTCTCATATCTTTGTCACTAATCATCTCTTGCTGAGCATGCAAGGAACTAATATTTTACGTGTTAATTACACACTACTTTGAAGCCTTGTTTCATTTATGTTCCCTATCAAAGACTTCCTCAATAATCATCATCCAAATTCTTGATTTGTGCAATACCTCAACAGCTCTTTTCACCTCAGGCAGCATTCTATGGGCTCATTTTATGAAGGATTGTATACTTTCGAAACAAAGGAGGTTTCAACGCTTGCACCCCAGGGTCGAATAAATCAAGAATTGTTCAAAATAAAATCCTACGAAAGAATGTATACTATCAAGTACGGTCCCTTTACCCTGGGTGACATCAAATGGGAGATCCGCCTATTTCCGTTCGGAGAATTGTTGATATATTATCTCTGTTTGTTAGATGATGCAGTGGTAGTCAAGAAGTTTGGCTACATATGCTTGGTGCAGGATCACAGTAGCAATGGTGATTGGAAGATCCACAGATGGACAAAATTAAATGAAGAGAAGGGTTTCGAAGTACTCCCCTTTGCCAAGGTATTGGGCCTCCCCATGGTACAGTTAACATACTTCAGCAAATCAGAGCAAGAGAAATATTGTAAAGATGATTGCTTCTTGAACAAATTCGTATTATGGGTCATTGCTGACGATTTCAGGAAGGCGCCGGCAAATGCTGTGCACCTTCAACAGCCTCATCAACCCGAGTTCATATCACCAAATCTTTCTGTGCCTTCGACAGCCTCATCAACCCTCCTGGTAACTGGTGATTTTGCAGATATTATTTTTCTTGTGAAAAAAGACACATTTGCTGCCCATAGGTGTGTGCTTGCGGCTCGTTCATCTGTTTTCCGATCAGAACTTCTCGCCCTACAAAAGGATATTAATATGAGCATGAATAGTTTATGTGTATCCGTACGGCACATTGATGGACTCACATTTAAACACTTGCTCCATTTCATTTATACCGATACCTTGCCGCCTGACTTCGAGGAGGTTACCCCACCAGAGAGATACTACCGCATGTTTGTCGCAGCACATCGTTTTAAAATTGAAGGGCTCAAGTTAATATGCGAGCACAAGCTTACCAAGGTGGTTGCCGATGCCATGATAACCACAATAGATCTGTCGGAGTATCATGAGTGTGATCTGCTCAAAATTGTTCAGCATGATTGAAATAATTGCTTCAACTGTTCTGGGTACAAAAGAAGTCGACCACCTATGTCTATGTTAGGAGTAGTTGCAAGTAATAAAAGGGATTAAAGGATTGATGAAATAGAGAATGAATATTGTATTAATCTTGTGTATCAATTACAATTACAATGAAGTTCATTTACAGACTATATTATGGTTTATTTCTGAACATCTCCAATTAATCATCTCCTACCTACCACTCTTGTATTCCTAATTATTTTCCACATTATATACCCACTTAATCTCTAACAGGGATCGGAGTTTATCCAGTTTTTTGTTTTTCAAAGGTTTTGTTGTGATCTGTGTTTTTGTTAAGTTGTTCATGTTCTTTTATTGCTTGTATCATATTGGCAGTTTCCTTTTTTCTCATTTTAATTATATATATATATATATATATATATATATATAGAGTAATGCTACGTTACTTTGCAAATTAATTTGGCTATTTTAATTCGCGTTTCTGACCCTCCGATTTGCTTCAAAAATAGTGTTGATCAGATCTAAAATTTGCGGAACTGGACATCTCCTGTAGGGCCCCCTTTACATATCCTTTTGAAATTATCGGAAATGGAGATCTCCAATTTAACCCCAGACCTCCCGATCCCTCTTCTTCTCTCTAACACGAAAAAGAAAAGAGGTGATCAGCGCCTCTCTAAGTCGCGAAGTCGCTTAGTCGCCTCTCTCTCTGAGTCGCTCAGTCGATCTCCCCTCTCTAAAGTCTAAACCTAGCTTCTCCTACCAGTACTTTCCAACTGTGATTTTTAAGCTCCTCAGTCATAGAAGGAAGGAGATCGTTTTTAATCTCGAATCAATTGCTCAATCTCCAACTGTGATTTTTCCAACCGAAGGTAAGCTAATATTGAGACCCCATGATAAAACACTTCTATTTTTAAATTTATTTATTCTCTTTATTGATGGATAGATGGATACATCATTTTGTTCAGTCATACGGGGATCTAAAGTCTAAACAAATGTATTTAGACCCCTCCATCCTTTTTTTTAGCTTCATGACTGAAAATTTGATAGGAATTTAAAACGGTGTCTAGAATATTTTAATAGAAAACACTTATGGGTACGGCCCTAGTACTTAGCATTAAGGAGCATAATTGCCCAAATTTTGGCTGAAACCATAACTAGCGGAGGAAACAAGCATGCTGTCTAGTTTTGTGCTGGAAACAAGCATCCTGTTATTTTCATTTATACATCTCAATTTTTATGTATGTGTTATTTGTCTTTTTTCTTCTGAAAAATAGGTGGGGCAGAACAACTGATTGTTGATGCGGCATGTGAGCTTGTTTCACATGGACATGATGTCCATGTTTCACTGCACATAATGATTTCCTACCACGGCATATCTTTTACCGCTTTCATGCCATATGTGCCTACATTCGTTGTATTTTTGTAGCTTTATGTGTAGTATTCTTCTGGTCGTCATTTGATGTAGTATTAGTAGATCAAGTCTCAGTTGTGATTCCTCTCTTCCGAATCAAACGAGCAACAAAGGTGCAACCAATCAAGCTAGTCTTGTGAAAAATTCAGTTTCATAATTTAGGAATTCTAGGTGTAAGCATAGCTTAGAATTTGAATAATACAAGGTTTCTAGGGTATATAACCTATGTTTTAGGATCTGATACCAGTTTGTGGTACCAGTAGCAATTGGAGAATTTTACAATATCTCTGGGATGTTTGCTATGATGTAAGGATACTTGTTTAATATTGTCCATGGGCTTTGAAATAATAAAAAAAAGTGTTGTGTATTTCTATCTTTTTTTTGTCAGAATTTAGAGATGTATTTGCAATGGCAGTAGAAAACTTGCACTGTGTGAACAAAAATTTTAATGGAAAGCATGCACTGTTAATTTGGCTTCTTTTTTTTATTTGTGACAGTGATGAAAGAGATTATTTCATCATGTAGCCTTTTGTGATTAATTGTATTGGTATGTAATCGATTTCTTAAGTGAAAATGATCTATGACAAAACTGGCTGGTACAGGAAACTAGCATAATTTTAAACTGACTGGTACAAAAATAAAGAACATAATGATTGAGCCAATGTTGACCGACAAATTTCATACATCAAATTGTCATACACAAGCACTACAAAACCTTACAGCATCTCTAATACATGAGAAATAACAATTATATAGAGATATTCTTCAATGCCCAAAATGAAACTATGAACTTTATAGATTCACATAACAGTAATACAGCAAGTTACAACATCAAACAATAATAGTAACAAATAAGAAGTGTTTTACATTAAGCTGACTTGCAAACTTCATGCAGATAATTATGATACATAAAAGCTGACACTTTACAAAAAAGAACAAAAAATATGAAAACCCAAAAGATTCCTGTACTATCCATCCCATCAAAACCCGCAGATAATACACACAAGTTACAACATCGACATCAAAATGTGCAACCCAATCAGTATGTCCTCTTGGTCATGTCGTTGCATCAGTTGGTTGAGTTCCAGTTCTGCCCCTACCTTGCTTGAGCCAATGACATGAATTTCCTGATCTAGTGCCAATGTATACAAATTTGGGTATCTTTTGCAAATTGGTCCCTGTAATCATGTTTCTTCTAGGATATGTTATCTTTGTATTTATTACACTTCTCCATCAGATTCTCTTGAAATGGTATTTTGCAAAGTGCCAATGTTCACTGTGCTGCCCCAAAAGCTCCAATTCAGCAACATCTATTCTCTGCATTATACCGTCACAGCTTAATAAAAGAGCCAATGAAATCACCAATTAATAGATCCAATTTATTTAGTATATAAAATTTCACAATTCATTCTTTCTTTGGCTTCAAAAGTTTGAAAAGGGCGTCTTCTCAGTAGGTCTAGTGCAGAGAAATTGGTGATTTTGTTGGAAACTTTGCTGATTGCAGCAGCCTTTTTCTGGTAAATTTTCTGGTACAAAAAACAGAGAACAACTACAATTTTCAACTATAAGCAACAACTTGTCATTCCTCACATTCGATTACAGAAGTTCAGTATTTAAAGTAACACAATATCTAAATTTAGAACCAACTACTCCCACTACAGACAGCTATATTTAGAACCCACTAATCCCAAAATAACGCTGCTATAACTAGCCTATAACCAACCCACTGCATGACAAACTAAATATAGAAACTACCCTTTTCTGCACACGTCTAAACAGAGAACGTGTCTGACTAAGAAGATTAACAACCTGGTTACAACTAATTCTTAACAGAAATAGACCTACAACTAAAAACGTAGCTTCTAGAAACTGCAGTTCTTATGCACCTTGCTGACTTGGCTGCTGACTTGGATTACATTCAACACTCCCCCTTAATCCAAAGTCATCTACGTCCATCATTCTTCGACACCAAATAAACTTCTCTCTTGCAAGAGCCTTGGTCATGATATCTCCAACTTGTTCATTTGTATTAACATACTCCAATTCGATTTCCTTTTGCTCAACCAACTCTCGGATGAAGTGTTGCTTTGTATCAATATGCTTAGTACGACTATGAAACACTGGATTTTTGCTCATTGCTATCGTTGACTGGTTGTCGCATAGTATTATTGTTGCTCCTGTTTGCTTGCAATTTAACTCTTCTAGCATGCGTCTAAGCCAGACCCCTTGACGTGCAGTTGAAGTCACAGCATTGTACTCTGCTTCAGCTGTGGAAAGTGCAACGGTTGATTGCTTCTTTGAATTCCAGCAAATTGCATTGTTGCCATAAAAGAACACTTGCCCGGATGTGCTCCTTCTATCGTCTAAGCTCCCTGCCCAATCGCTATCGCTATACCCAATTAAACTTGGATTCTCCACAGATTTGTACCACAGTCCATAGCTCGTTGTGCCTGCAACATACCTTAATATCCTTCTTGCTGCACCCATGTGTTGTTTGGTCGGTGTTTGCATGAACCTTGAGATGACCCCAACTGAGTGCGAGAGGTCGGGTCATGTGTGTGTTAAATACATCAAGCCTCCAACCAAACTTCGGAATCGTGTTGCATCAATATGTTCTGTGCCATCCTCTGCTGTGAGTTTTTCGTTGACATTAGATGGTGTTTGCACGAGATTGCATCCTTTCATACCGAACTTCTCAACTAGATCTTTGGCATACTTCCTCTGAGAAATGAACATATGACCTTTTTCTTGCTCAATCTCTAGCCCTAGAAAGTAATGCATCTTACCCAAATCTGTCATCTTGAACATACGCATCATTTGTTCTTTAAATGTTTGAACCATTCCTTGATCTGTACCGAAGTAGATCATATCATCAACATATAAAAAAACAACCAGCAGACCTGTGTTATGTTTGATGTAGAGATTCGGCTCATTCTTGCTTCTCGTGAACCCCAAGGTCTGAAAGCATGCATCTACCTTGCTATACCACACTCGTGGGGCTTGCTTCAAGCCATAAAGTGCTTTGTAGAGCCGATACACCCAGTTTTCTTTGCCTTTGATTTTGAAACCTTCAGGTTGCTCGACATACACCTCTTCCATTAGTTCTCCATTCAAAAAGGCAGACTTAACATCAAGTTGAAAGATTGGTTGCTTTAATTGGACAGCAAGTGCTAACATGAGTCGAACGGTTTCAAACCTCGCAACAGGGGAGAATGTTTCATTGTAGTCAATTCCCTGCCTTTGTGCATATCCTTTCACAACTAATCTTGCCTTGTATTTGAGCACCTCCCCATCAGGACCAAGCTAGGTTTTGTAGATCCATTTGACCCCGATTTGCTTGTGATCCTTTGGCAGCTGTACTAACTCCCAAGTGTTGTTTTCCTCAATTGCTCTCATTTCTTCTTTCATCGCTGTAACCCATTCTTCCTTTCCAGCAGCTTCTTCAAAGCACTCGGGATCAGCCACCAAAAGCTCTTGTGTTGTTGCATATAATTCTTGCAAGGTTTTGGTCTTTTGCTGTGGCGATTGGTTGCTTCTTCTTGTATAAACTCGTGATGGTGTTGGTATGTCTTCGTTTAGGTTTGTTTCAACTTGAGGCTGCTCGGTGTTTGGTTCAAATTGAGGCTGCTCGCTGTCCTCATCCTCCTCATTTTGTAAAGCAATCGGTACTTCAACACCTTCCGAATTCCATCTCCAACTCGTATTCTCATCAAACATCACGTTGCGGCTGACAATTGTCTTCTTTGTTTCAGGGTTGTAGAGTCGATATCCCTTCGATTGAATACAATACCATATGAATATGCACTTTTCAGATTTGGCATCCAACTTCTTTCGGTTGTGCGAGTTGATAAGAGTGTATGCAACGCATCCAAAGACTCGTAAGTGCCTCACGGTTGGTTTCCTTCCGAACCACGCCTCATACGGAGTTTTGTTCATGACTGCCTTTGTTGGTGAAAGGTTGAGAATGTAGACTTCTGTGGCTACGGCTTCTGCCCAAAAAGAATTCAGTATGCCTTTTGATTTCAGCATGCTTCTTGCCAACTCAACAACGGTTCTGTTCTTTCGCTCAGCTACACCGTTTTGCTCGGGGGTGTAGGGTGTGGTTAGTTGCTGCAAGATGCCTTCTTGTTCACAAAATTTCTTGAATTCGGTTGATTGATACTCACCACCCCGATCTGATCTTAACACTTTCAGTTTCATGCCGGTTTGCGTTTCAGTCATGGCTTTGAACTTCTTGAACATCTTAAATGCTTCGCTTTTATAGGTAATGAAGAATACCCATGTCATTCTACTGAAATCATCGATGAACAACATGAAATATTTACTTCCTCCCATTGAACTCGTCTCCATGGGCCCACATAGGTCGGTATGCACCAGTTCAAGTACTCGAGTTGCACGGAGAGATTGATCCTTCGGAAATGGCAATTTTGATTGTTTTCCAAGTATAGAACCTTCGCATAACCCGACTTCCTCTATCTCTGGTAGTCCTATCACCATATTTTTCTGGTTTAGTAATTTCAAACCATTAATATTTAAATGCCCATACCTTAGATGCCATAATCTGCTTTGACTAGGTTCTGTTATTGCAAGTGCAGTATCATCAACCTCTGTTATTTCCAGGGGAAACAAGTTATTTTGTGTCTTCCGGATGGTTGCCATCACATGCTTTGTTGATGACTCCTCAATTTTACAAGTGTTGCCTTCGAATTTGTTTGCATAATCGCTGTCCATCATTTGCCCAATGCTTAGGAGATTTTGTGAAAGTTGAGGGATGTAGTATACATTGTGTAGATACCTTGTATTGTTTGCAGTTTGGACAGCCACCTTGCCGATACCTTCAACTTGTATTTGTTTGTCGTTACCGAGACTCACAGGCTTCTTGTATGACTCATCCAATTCTTCGAAGAGATACTTGTAACCGGACATGTGATTAGAACATCCGCTGTCCAGGAACCAAACTTGACTCACGTCTGATTTCTCATCAGTTTTTGCCATGAAGAGCATGGTTTCGGTGCCTTTCTCCTCTACAACATTGGCTTGCTCTTCCTCACGCTTCTTCTTGTAGCAATTAGCCTGCACATGACCAATTCTGTGACAATAGTGGCATTCAACGCCTTGCTTGCCTTGTCCGTCTTCCCTCTTCTTCTTATAGCAATCTGCCTTGACATGACCGAACTTGTGGCAATAATAGCACTCGATATCCTTTTTTGTTGTTTGTTGTTGTTGACGGTTGCTGCTCGTGTCTCTTCCACGACCTCTACCGCTGCGACCTCTTCCTCTACTTGAGTTGCCTTTGGTGAGGAATGCCTTAGAATCGTCCTTCTCTTCAGATCTGAGAAGTCGTACTTCATGGGCTTGCAGCGAACCCATCAACTCGTCGAAAGAGTTTGTGGAGAGGTCCTTGGACTCTTCGATTGCTGCCACGACATGGTCGAATTTTGCTGTAAGGCTGCGGAGCACCTTCATAACCACGATCTTTTCTGTGAGATCTTCGCCACAACTCTTAATTTGGTTGACGATGGATGTGACTCTTGTTAGAAATGCTTGAACAGATTCGCCTTGATTCATGTTCAGCGTCTCAAACTCTCTTCTCAAGCCTTGTAACCTTATCTCGAGAACTTTTGAATTTCCCTGGAATGCGGTTTTCAGGGTTGTCCATGCCTCCTTTGCCGATGCCGCTGCTGCTATTTTTGTGAACACCGTGTCAGCAACGGCTTGTTGAATGAAGAACAGCGCCTTCGTATCTCACTTCACTGTTTCTGTTGGTGCGAGATCTGCGGTCGGTGCTCCCGTCTCCACCAATTCCCATAGACCTTGCGACTTGAGCAAAGTTCATATCTTGATGCTCCAGAACTCGTAGTTGTCTCCCTTGAACAGCGGAATCGATGGATTTGAAACGCTCATGTTCTCTGCCATGGTCGGATCTGCCCTGATCTCTAACCTTTGGCTCTGATACCAATTTGTTGGAAACTTTGCTGATTGCAGCAGCCTTTTTCTGGTAAATTTGCTGGTACAAAAAACAGAGAACAACTACAATTTTCAACTATAAGCAACAACTTGTCATTCCTCACATTCGATTACAGAAGTTCAGTATTTAAAGTAACACAATATCTAAATTTAGAACCAACTACTCCCACTACAGACAGCTATATTTAGAACCCACTAATCCCAAAATAACGCTGCTATAACTAGCCTATAACCAACCCACTGCATGACAAACTAAATATAGAAACTACCCTTTTCTGCACACGTCTAAACAGAGAACGTGTCTGACTAAGAAGATTAACAACCTGGTTACAACTAATTCTTAACAGAAATAGACCTACAACTAAAAACGTAGCTTCTAGAAACTGCAGTTCTTATGCACCTTGCTGACTTGGCTGCTGACTTGGATTACATTCAACAGATTTCAGATAATCTGGAACATAAAGTTCCTATCAGATTATCTGAAATGGTATTTTAGAAGCAAAAGCTCTTTTTACTTTCTGTCTCTTACTGCCAGCAATTGAACTACATAAAGTCGGATCAATGTGAACAAGAGACTACAGTCAGAATAAGGTGTTTCAGACTACCTTTGTGATGATGCATAGACTGTTGCTTGAATTCAGAGAGAGAGAGAGAGCACCTGGCAAGAGAGGCAGCGACTGAGCGACTAAGAGGCGCTAGGTTTAGACTTCGAGTGACCAGTCGGAGGCGAAGGGAAGTACTGGTAGGAGAGGTGAATGAGCGACTCTGATAGAGAGAAAGAAAGGAGAGGGAGCGACGTCGCCTCTTTTCTTTTTCGCGTGAGAGAGAAGGAGAGGGGTCGGGGAGGTCTAGGGTTTAGGTTTTCGCTCAGTCGCCAGGAAAAGGAGAGGAATAGAGGGAACGGGTCGCGTCTGGGGTTTAATTGGAGATCTCCATTTCCGATAATTTCAAAAGGATATGTAAAGGGGGCTCTACAAGAGACGTCCAGTTCCGCAAATTTTAGATCTGATCAACACTATTTTTGAAGCAGATCGGAGGGTCAGAAACGCAAATTAAAACAGCCGAATTAATTTGCAAAGTAGCGTAGCATTACTCTATATATAGATATATATATATATATATATGTGTGTGTGTGTTTTGAAAAGGACGATTTAATGACAAATCCGACAAATTAGCCACAGCCTATATATATAGAGTAGAACTAGGGTGTTCTTAAGCTCACCGACACTTTGGTGAACTTAACTCCAAAACCCATTAAATCGGTTTCAAATGACGAATCTGAACTGTTGAAACCAGCCAATCTTACGAGTGATGCGTCTACATGTGAAAATTTTAAATATTTGAATTAATTTAGTATAAAGTCAAGCGGTCAAAAAACGTTCAAAAAATGAATGCACTAAAATTAATTTAATGACCTTCTACTTTTGACCGATTGAATTTATACTAAATTAATCCAAACCATTGGAAGTCTAATATGATCTTTATTTCTTCTCAAAGAAAGGAATGGAGGTGGTGATCTTGCAAGTTCAATTCAGAATCCTATTAGTTGGTGGTGCTCTGTACATTGGTCAATTTGAAAGGAATATCAATTATGATTTTTTTTTTAATTGCTTGAATTTTTCATGCGCCAATTGGTTGTTTAACAAAACGGAGAAAGGATTCCATTATATACATATAATTCTCAAGCATTTATGTGCCAAAGTACAGAGCTGTAATTGTATTCTTGCTTGGAGAAAATCACCAAAATCTACTATATATATTCATGACCCGCTACCATTAAGAATTCACATCCTCTGAGATATCTCATATTTTGTGTGACTTTTTGGAAAATCCCAACCGTTGCAATACATTCTGCATGAATCTCAAAGGTCAAATAGCCACCAGACACGTCACCCCCGAATAGACACCGGACACGTCGGTCATGCAAAATATGAGATATCTCAGAGGATACGCACTCCTACCATTAATATACGCTGTTTGTAGAGAATTACCTATTTTGAACTCTGCTATAGCAGATATGAATCAAAGCTTCAGCACACATAGGGGAGCTTGAAAAATCAAAGGGTTTTTTATATTGTGGCTCGAAATTTACAAATATAAAATTAGGAATTGTTTAGGCCCAACTATTCTTAATTTATGTGTTACGGATGTAGACCCAAATACAAGCAGGCCTAAGGCCTCAAATCCAAATTTGGCAGCAACTAGATTTTCATTAGTACGGTCCGTACGGAATTGATGTGCAAAAGAAAAGAAAATATATATAAATTTATTCAAAATCTGTATGTTTTGACTTTATTGAATAGTAGATAACATGTTGCAATTAATAAACATATTCTGGAAGGAATATTCTCAAATCATTGTCACTATATCTCATGTCTTAGCTGCGTGCTTTGCACACAGAGAAATAGTCTTTTGCCTGTTAATTACGCCCTAAATTGAAGCCCTCTTTCATTTCTGTTCCCTATCAATCATCCTTCAAATTCTTAATTTGTGCAATACCTCAATGGCTTTTTTTTCACCTCATCCAACAATGGGTTCATTTGCTGAAGGAGTGTTTACAGTTGAAACAAAGGAGGTTTCACGGCTTGCACCGCAGGGCTGAATAAACGAAGAATTGTTGAAAATAAAAAATCCTTCGAAAGAATGTATAATACCAAGTATGGTCCATTTACCATAGGCGATATTGAATGGGAGATCCCCCTATACCCGGTTGGAGAATTCGTGTGGTATTATCTCTGTTTGTTAGATGATACAGTGGTAGTCAAGAAATATGGCTACATGTCCTTGGTGTAGGATTACAGTAGCGAAGCCGAATGGAAGATAGACTCTTTTATAAAAATAAATGAAGAGATGGATTTCAATGCAACCCCTCTCGGCGAGGGATTGGGTCTCCCCAAGAAAATTGCAATGAGAAAAGAAATGTACTTTCAAACTGTACTTTTGGAAATTGCAGTTATAAGAAGTTATTGGCAGTTCGAGTTAGTTATTAGCGGTTATTAGTGGTTATTGGCAGTTAGAGTTAGTTATTAGCGTCTGCACTGGGTTAAATCTTGTATACTGTAAAATTGAATCTTGTATACTGTAAAATTGAATCTTATATACTGTAAAATTGAATCTTGTATACAATAAATTTTTCAATTGAATCTTGTATACTGTAAAATTTTCAAACAATACTGTAAATTTTCAATTGAATCTTGTATACTGTAAAATTTTCAAATAATACTGTAAATTTTCAATTGAATCTTGTATACTGTAAAATTTTCAAATAATACTGTAAATTTTCAATTGAATCTTGTATACTGTAAAATTTTCAAATAATACTGTAAATTTTCAATTGAATCTTGTATATTGTAAAATTTCTAACTCTAAACCATAAAATAATACCATGTATACTGTAAGATAAAATGTAAAAAATGCTACATTTCAGCTTAAACTACAGCCTGCAAAGAATCATGTATACTGTAAAATTTCAAAATATAAACCATAAAATAATACCATGTATATTGTAAAATTTCTAAATCTATACATACATCCATCATCTGTTCACCAAAAATCTGTTCACCACACAAAAATCTGTTCACCACAAACAAAATCTGTTCACTGGGTTGAATCTTGTATACAGTAAAATTGAATCTTGTATACTGTAAAACTACAAAGTGAATACTGTAAAATATCCCGATTATGCTCCAGACCGTTCTTCTCTGAGCAAGTTAATGTCGTTGTCAAGGGCCCCTTCGTCCCTCTCTTCCTCTTGCTCCATTGTCGACCAAGTTAGCATCGATTCTTCATTGATTCTTCATATTCGATCTTGCAATGGTGTTTTAGAGGCAGAAGTAAAGGTCGATGTGATGATTTGATGATCAGAAGAGAGATTTCGGGAAGAGAAGAAAGTATGTTATGTCGAGATCAGATCTAGATGCAAAAGAAACGAGGCAAAAGCTAGTGTGTAAACGGGGCGAGATCAGATCTGAATCCATAAGAATGCTGAGAGAAGAGAACGGGGAGAGAGATTAGAAGAGAAAAGAGTCAGCGGAGAGATCGAAAATTTGTAAAATGGAATTGCTGGTGAGGAAGGAAGGTTTGTTTAAGGAAATCATTAGAAGAAGGTGGGGACCGACAGTTAGAACGAGAGTTGGATAAGGTTGTGGACAAATGGTGGACAAAACTCAGTGGACATAAACCTTTTCTCTAAAATTTTATAATATTGTTGTGTCAATAACAAATTTTGATATGTTGAAGGAGGTGATAGGGACTAGAGAGGGAAGGCAGAGAAATAAGGAGAAGAAAAGGAATTGGTCATGAGTACATGCAGCAGAGAGAGAAGAAGAAGAAAGAGACGTAATGAAAAAAATAAAAAGTCTGCTTCGTGTGATTCTCATTGGTCAGGAACGAAAAAATTCCATCCTTTTTTAGGTAATCGGAATAGTTATAAATGAGGGAATTGAAATAGTAGGGAACAAAGAATTACCGAATTTATTTCCTTTGTAATTTTGTCAAATGCAATAATTACTTTTCATGGAATCACAATGTCTAGAAAGTGCCTTTTAAAAGCACAAACCATGTGCTCTCCAATTTAGGCAAAAAAGACCAACTTATGGTAAGAAAATTGAGAGGAACAAAGAGAATGGTTATTTTTTTTAGTTTAAATTGCAATAGATTAAGTGAGAAAAAAAAAAACAGTGAACAATTCTTTATTTTTTTTTAAATTTGTTCCTTATTCTTAATATTCTTAGTCTTCATTCCTTCTATTTGAAGGATAAAAGTAATTTCTTTCATTATTTTCCAATTCAGAGCTACATTCTTAGTTTAAAAAAGTGGAATTGCAACTATTATCATAGATCTGTATCCTTAAATAACATTTTAAAAATTAAAAAATAGAAACAAATGAGAAAATAATGATATCTACATATGACGAGTAATGTGGTGAGTACGTGTTTAAATAAATTTTGATTTTTGCGTGTAGAAAAATATTAAAAAGTATGCATAGAATCCAACTAAGACAAACTATTTGATTGGAGAGTTGATATTTAAGCTAAAATTACATATTTTTAATCATTGTCGTTAGCGGATCATAATATTTTAATATAAGAATAGAGATAAGGATAAACTAGATGTAAAAATAAAAAAATTATTTCACCGCTTAATGTTATAATTATTATTAATCTTAAAAGAATACCCTCAAGAAAGATATCAGAATCATTAATTCACTGACTCAAATATAAAAAAAAAAATAGAGGAGGGCCCAAGTGCCACATTGTTTTATGCCCCAATCGTACTCCAACATCTTTATTTTCAATTTCAAAATGCAAACAAAAGATCTGAACTACTCAACATGATATCTACATTAAAATGTGCTTAGAGATTAAATTTTATATTTTTTAAAATTTTTTTACTATTTTTTTAAGATAGATACAAAATCAATGTTTTTTACTATTTTTTTAAAATAGATAAATTTTTTTTACTATTTTTTTAAGATAGATACAAAATCAATATTTTTCAGAAAATCAATATTTATCCTTTAAAATTTTAAAAGTTCACAAAACTATCCAATAAAACTCATTTGAAATTTATAAAGTATCCATTGTATCCTTTATTAAAAAAATAAAATATGCAGTATGTGAAAAAAAATGTTTCATCTTCTAACTGGTTGATTTCCGAGGACAATTAGTTTATTTTTTTGACTTGTGACACATATACAGTGACATTTTGGTATATTACTCTTGCGTGTGTGTCACAAGTAAGAAAATGATCCATTTGTTCTCACAACTGACCAATTAGAAGAAGAAAATGACCCATTTGTTTAATAAGGGTAAAAATGATACTTTATAAATTTAAAATGAGTAAACGGTACCGATTGATACCGTGTAGTTCAGTCTCTGATGTATCACATTGTGATTTTTCTTAGTTTAACCAAAGCCTTGACAGCTTCTGTCAAGTTTTAAAAAAAAAAAAAATTTAAATGAGTTTTAATAGAAAAGTCAATAATTGAGTAAATATGATATTATGAATTTTAGAGATATGTAATTTTGAGATTTCTGAGGGGAATACAGGAAATTCTCTTCTTTTATTGGCCAATTTATCCTAAATTTTGTCTCTGGTTCCTTCTTAGTTCATCTCTCTCTCTCTAAGTGTAAACACAAAAATGAGTGGATTCAGCCTAGATGAACATAAACCATGGATGGCCATGGTGGCAACACAGTGCATATATGCAGTAATGAATCTGGTCTCGAAAGTGGCATTCAACCATGGTTTCAGCACGATGGTTTTTGTGGTGTACAGACAAAGCATTGCTACTCTTTTTCTAATCCCTTTCACACTCCTTGCAAAGCGGTACGTACTGTATATACTGTATAGTTTCTCTTTAATCACCTTTTAGATAGCACTGACAAAACAATTTCATACAAAGAGGAATACCTTAAGTAAAATTAGATCTCCAATCAGCATTTTTAACTTAAAAGTCCCTAGCATGAAACAAATTGTCTATTATTTGGTACTATTCCTAGTTAATTTCCTACTAGTCATAGTTTGAATTTTGAATTTATTACTTATCAAGGCACAAGAAGGGAGAACATATTTTTTTTTCACTTATGTTTCTTTATTTATTTTTTTCGGGCCTCAAAACATGTATAACCATTATCTGGGTGACATATGTAATACCATCATTGAAAACCAGAGGCAAATTAAATATAGAGAGCAATAGAGAATAGTAGAGTCCATATTGATGGATTGATCATGCTGCTATTTCCAAAGTTAAAAAAAGAGTCATAGAGGATAGATTGCTAGATTTTTCCAAAAGTTAGTAGCTATATATATAAACGTAGTCATTATCAATTATCATGTGTTGATCTGAATTAATTTTAAATGTTTAAGCATCTCTGTTAACTTGAAATCATAGTAGGAATTATCGGTATCGGGATCGGGATCGGTCCCGGCCGATACCGATACGGGATTGGGGTATCGGATCGGTATCAGCTCAGGATCGGAGTTTTTTTTTGCTTTTTCTTTATGATTTTCTACGTGAGGATTGGTTCAAGATCGGATCGGGGTAGGCCGATAACGATACGTATCGGCCAATCCGTATCGGTATCGGCCGATATTTCTTACTATGCTTGAAACCTTTCAAATTTACAGGGGCAGGGATTCTGACATGTCTCTCAATTTTAAAGGCTTTGGATTGGTTTTCCTTGCAACTTTAGCTGGGTATGTATGAAATTACTTGAAATTCAATTAAGCTGGATTTTTTTTTAATGATAAGTTGGTGCTTTTGCAATGTCTTATATAAATACTCAACAGTGTCACCATGACTCAGTCATTGTATTATCAAGGGGTACATTTGGGGTCTCCATCAATGGCTGCAGCTATGGCCAACCTAATTCCAGCAATTACTTTTGTAATGGCTGCTTCTGTTGGGTATGTTTTATACTCCTAAAATTTTAATCTTATTTTATATGTGAAATTAAGAGACAATGAAATTATTTGAATTCGATCCTCATTTAAATTTGCATTTTACAGATTAGAGACAGTGAAATTAAGAAGTTTAAGAAGTTGGGCTAAGATACTTGGCACCATGATTTGTGTAGGAGGAGCAATGACAGTGGCCTTCTTTAAAGGACCAAAGCTTCTAAACATGTCTTTCCAAAATTTAATGGTGGATCTTCACACGAATATCGACAAATGGGTTATCAGTGGCCTCTGTCTCATGGGATCAAGCAGTTTGTGGTCTTTATGGCTTATATTACAGGTAGCTTTCATTAAAGGTTACAACAATATTAAATTGTGAATAAAAAGAATAAATAGAAAGAAAGTTGTGTACTCATGTTACTAAATTCCAAATCTTGATAAAAAGATTATTCTAAAAGTAGTGGTTCCAAAGAAATATGATAATTTTGGTCTTTCCCTTTCTTTGTAGGTTCCCATTTGCGAATCGTACTCCGACCCGTTATCACTCTCGGCATGGACATGCTTAATGTCAGCCCTACAAACAGCCGCCTTAACATTTTACATGCATCCTGGTGATTTGAGCATTTGGTGTTTCACTTCTCTGAGTGACCTCTTTGCTTGCATATATGCTGTACCTAACTAACCCTTTTGCCTTTTTTTCAGATCTGTTAGTTATTTAAGGGGAGCATATATAGATATAATTAATTGATCCATGATTTACAGGGTTTATTTGGATCTGCTGTGAACTTCTATCTGCAATCTTGGTGCATATCGGTTAGAGGGCCTGTATATTCTGCTATGTTTAACCCGTTCTCGACTATAATTACAACAGTTCTTTCTTGTATTATTCTTCATGAAGAGCTCCACGTTGGAAGGTAATTGTGTTCAAAATCATTCACAAAATTCATAGTCAGGATAGTTTTACAGTAATAAATACTCATTGAGAAACTTGATTGCCACCATAAATAATCAACAAATCAATGAAAAATCTATAAATAATAAGAAAAAGGAAATAAAGGAATTGGAATGACAGAGGTTGACTCGCAGGCGACGAACACTTATATCGGTTATTACAATTTATCACCAATATCTACTATTCGTATTGTAACTTCTAATAACTCTCTTTATTTCTTTTGATTCTAAGAGTTGACACAAATTATTTCTGCTAATTTCTTCTCCAGCTTTGTTGGTGCTACTGCCATTATTGGAGGACTGTATGTAGTGTTATGGGGTAAAGCAGAGGATTTGAAGAGAATGAAAGAACAGAGAGTTATAGATTATAAAAAGATTTCCACCTCAATAGACACTGAATCTCAAAATTGTGAAGCTGATATTGAACAACCCCTTCTGACAAACAAGTCAGAGTTGGAAAAATAGAAGATTAATGTGTCAATTTTTTGTTAGTATTTATGATATTTTTTATTAAGACCATGTCCTTCAATTAAAATATTAATTTTGGCCATTTTTTTTTTCAACTGGGGAGATTTTGTTTAGTTATTGGATATACATAACTACAATATGACTACCAAAATTAAGTAATTTGTATAGTCTGGTTTAAAAATGGAACACAGAAATCATTCAAATCTGTATAAAAAATTTCTGCAATCTGTAGTCTGGTTTAAAAATAATCGTTATAAATTAAACAAAAATAAAAGCCAGCCCAATTAGACTGCTTGGCCCAATTGGGTTTTCCATCAAACAACCAATTGAAATAAGTATCTGAGAATTCAATTGAAAAAAATAATATATTGAGTAAATTATACAAATATTTGTTAAAGTATATCTTATTTTGTATTTGGTACGAAATCTATTTTACTGCTAAGACAATTGAAAAATAAGATAAAAATCCATGTTTGTAAGTATGTATGTAAGTATGAATTTTCAATTAATAAAACAATGAAAGGTATTTTGATGCTAATATTTATTAAAATGATACTTAATATTTGAGATAGATATTAATTTGCAGGGGATGAGGCATCGACAATTGCGCAATGTATTTGCTAATTTGAACCAAGATGAATTGTTCAGGCCCAATTATTTCAATTGATGGGTTACAGATTCCAGGCCCAAATATTAGTAGGCCTAAGTCCAACAATCCAAAGTTTGCAACATATATAGATACAGCAAACGAAAGCCTATTGTGGGCTCTACGAGATGATGATCACTTGATCAGTACATTAATTGTAAAATTTTTTTTTAAAAACCATAAATAAAAAATAATATTTTACCAAACCAACTTGATTGCTTAACCATAAGAACCGAAATACAATTTTGGTCTAAAACACTTTTTTTTTGGGGACCGAAATGTCATTTTGTGTTTTCACAAGTTTTATTATCACTTTTTTTATCGAAATCTGTGAAAATGACTCGGACCGAAATGACATTTTGGTTCTTATGATTTTTATAAAAACTAAAGCAATCAAGTTGATTTGATAAAATATTGCTTTTTATTTATGATTTTTATAAAAAAATTCTTAATTGCATGCAAACTGTAATAGTGCCTCTATAAAAAATGTACAATGTACACCTTAAATCCTTGTTGTAACGTACGTTGTCTCTCTCTCTCTCTCTTTTGAAAGCTTCTCTCCCTCTCTAAGTGTAAACACAACAATGGTTGGGTTTAGCTTAGAGGGACAGAAACCATTTATGGCTATGGTGGCAACACAGTGCATATATGCAGGAATTAATCTGGTGTCGAAAGCGGCATTCAACCGCGGTTTCAGCACCATGGTTTTTGTGGTGTACAGACAAAGCATTGCTACTCTTTTTCTATTCCCTTTCACACTCCTTGCAAAGCGGTACGTACTGTATATATACTGTATAATTTCTCTTTAATCACCTTATAGATAGCACTGACACAACAATTTCATACAAAGAGGAATAACTTGTTAATTTCCTACTAGTCATAGTTTGAATTTTGAATTTATTACTTGATCAAGGCACAACAGTGGAGAACATTTTTTTTCCCTTATTTTTCTTTTCTGACCTCAAAACATATATAACCAATGTCTGGGTGACATCTGTAACACCATCATTGAAAACCAGAGTCAATTTAAATACAGAGAGCAATAGAGCATAGTAGAGTCCATATTGATGGATTGATCATGCTGCTATTTCTCAAGTTAAAAAAAGAGTCATAGAGGGAAGATTGCTAGATATTTCCAAAATTTAGTAGCTATATATATATAAACATAGTTATAATCAATTATCATGTGTTACAGGGGCAGGGTTTCTGACATGTCTCTCAATTATAAAGGCTTTGGATTGGTTTTCCATGCATCTTTAACTGGGTATGTATGAAATTACTTGCAATTCAATTAAGCTGGAAATTTGTTATATTGATTTATCTTAATTTTTTTTATTTTTCCAATGTCTTATATAAATACTCAACAGTGTCACCATGAATCAGTCATTGTATTATGAGGGGGTAAATTTGGGGTCTCCATCAATGGCTGCAGCTATGGCCAACCTAATTCCAGCAATTACTTTTGTAATGGCTGCTTCTATTGGGTATGTATTATACTCTTTTGAACTTTTAATATTAGCTAATTATATGCGACTTGATAAAAAATATTGTGAAGGATATAAAGTGAACAATTATATAAATCTATCATTTTACAATTTACAGATTAGAGACAGTGAAATTAACAAGTTTAAGAAGCTGGGCTAAGATACTTGGCACCATGATTTGTGTAGGAGGAGCAATGACAATGGCCTTCTTCAAAGGTCCAAAGCTTTTAAACATGTCTTTCCAAAATGTAATGGAAGATCTTCACACGAATATCGACAAATGGGTTATTGGTGGCCTCTATCTCATGGGAGCAAGCAGTTTCTGGTCTTTATGGCTTATATTACAGGTAACTTTAATTAAAGGTAAAATAATACCAAATTGTGAATAAAAATAATAAATTAAAAAGATAGTTTTTTGTACCAAATTCCAGACTTTGATTAAAAGATTATTTATACTAGCCAAATCTTGCTATATTTCACATGAAGATATATATATATATATATATAGAGTTAGGCTGGGGTGCTATGGATAGCATAGTGGACTCTATGCTACGGCTCAATATTCGAGTTTTCAAAATCCAAACTGTCGATCCGAACCGTTCATCTTATTCTCCATATTAATATCTGCTTGGAGACCAAATTTTATAATTTTCTGAATATTTTTACTATTTATTAAGCCACTTTGAAAATCGCTAATCCAACGGTTTTACTGTTTTGTGCAGCCACCGTTGGATCAACAATTTTGTAAAATACTTAATAAATATTAAAAAAATTCAGAAAAATGTAAAATTTGGTCTCCAAGCAGATATTAATATGGAGAATAAGATGAACGGTTCGGATCGACCGTTTGGATTTTGAAAACTCGAATATTGAGCCGTAGCATAGAGGCCACTATGCTATCCATAGCACCCCAGCCTAACTCTATATATATATATATATATATATACTAGAAATTGTTGCAAATAATTTCTTTGTAGGTCCCCATTTGCAAATCGTACTCTGACCCGTTATAACTCTCGGCATGGACATGCTTGATGGCAGCCCTACAAGCAGCCACCGCAACATTTTACGTTCATCCAGATTTGAGAATTTGGCGCTTCACTTCTTTGAGTGACCTCTTTGCTTGCATATATGCAGTACCTAACTTGATTCCTTTGCCTTCTTTTAAGATCTCTTAGCTATTTAAGAGGAACATATATTGATACAGTTGATCAATTTTATGGTTTACAGGGTTTCTTTGGATCTGCTGTGACCTTCTATCTGCAATCGTGGTGCATATCGGTTAGAGGGCCTTTGTATTCTGCCATGTTTAGCCCACTCTCGACTATAATTACTACAGTTCTTTCTTCTATTATACTTCATGAAGAGCTCCACATTGGAAGGTAATTGTGTTCAAAATCATTCACAAAATTCATAGTCAGGATAATTTTACCATTATAAATACTCATGAGGAACTTGCTTTTAATAAAACCATAAATATAAGTAAATCAATGACATATTAATAAATAATAAAGGAAAAAAAAATTGGAACGGAAAAGGTTTACTATTAGTAGTGTAGATTCTAATAACTCTATTTCTTTTTTATTCTAAAAGTTGACACAAATTATTTTTGCTAATTTCTTCTACAGCTTTGTTGGTGCTACTGCAATTATTGGAGGATTGTATGTAGTGCTATGGGGTAAAGCAAAAGATTTGAAGAGCATGGAAGAACAGAGAAACTTAGATTTTAAAAAGATTTCCATCTCAATAGACACTGAATCTCAAAACTGTGAAACTGATATCCAGCAACCCCTCCTGACAAACAAGTCAGAGTTGGAATAATGTGTCATTTTTTTTCTAGTATTTATGATCTTTTTTGTCAAGTCAGAGTTGGGTACAAAAGAAGTCGACCACCTATGTCTATGTTAGCAGTAGTTGCAAGTAATAAAAGGGATTAAAGGGTTTAAGAAATAGACAATGAATATTGTATTAATCTTAAGTGTATCAATTACAATTATAATGAAGTTCATTTACAGATTATATTATAGTTTATTTCTAATTATTTCCCACATTATATACCCACTTATATCTCCAATTAATCATCTCCTACTTACCATTCTTGTATTCCTAATTATTTCCCACATTGTATACCCACTTATATCTCTAACAGGGATCGGAGTTTATCCAGTTTTTTGTTTTTCAAAGGTTTTGTTGTGATCTGTGTTTTTGTTAAGTTGTTCATGTTGTTTAATTGCTTGTATCATATTGGCATTTTCCTTTTTTTTTTTTAATTTTAATTATATATATATATATATATATATATATATATATATAGTATAGTCTCCGTGCGTTGCAACGGAGACATATTATAAGATTGAATATAATATGAAGAGACTTTTTATTTGACATGCATTCACACAAAATAAAAAAAAATAAAAAAAAGACAAATTGAAAAAAACAGAAATCCAAATAATAAATAACAATAAAATAAACAACAACAAATGAAAAAAAGATCTAATATAACATGATTTTTTTTTTAAATATCATTGCGATTTAATATATAATTTTCTCCACAAGTGAGATAGGTCATTAAACGAGTTAGAGGAGATGATATGTGAAGAAACAAATTTAAAAAATATATAATTAAATGATTCAAATAAGGATTTTCTCTACGTATATATTCTTCATGAAAATTATTTTAACAATAGAAATTTCTCTGCATATCATTTCTGTACACGAAAGTTTTAGATATTATTCATTTTCTCTTCAGAACAGAAAGATCTATTGTTTTTGTCAGCACAAGATCTGATATTTATCTATTCACAGAAATACAATAGCTCTAAACAAACTAGAGAAAAATATGATTGTTTTCATTTTCATTGTCGAAACTATAGAGGAAGAGGAGAAATGAAGGAATCAAATCTTCTGCCCACTAGTGGGTAGAATTTTCCTGCCATATATGAAAACTAACCAATCCTGGTCTGCCACGTTTTGGACCTCTCAATGATGGTTTTCGCAATAATTAAATACTTGGTTTGTCATTAATATTTCTAAGCATAGAAAAATTGACTGACGTGGTCAACAAAAAAAAAAAAAATTCGAGTTTTTCTTTATGAAATCTCCATTCTTATATTATGATACCACAAGTAAAATAAATTTATAAAAAAATACCATAAGATATTTTTTTATGAAAAAAAAGTAATTTATATAGAAGAGATGCATGTGCAATTTGAGTTATAAATTTTCAAATATAAATGAAAAAGTAAACTTTGAACATTTTATAGCACAAAAATTTAGGGAGAATTTTGAATTTTAAAAATTATTATTAAATAATATAAGAAAATTGATTGAGTACGTCAGATTTTTTAAAGTCTAGAAGGCTCTAAGTTAGTGATTTGAATTAAAACTTTGAAGCTGAATTAGTGGTTCCGACTTAAACTTTGAACCCAAATTACTAACTCAATTTCAAAATTTAAATCCGAGTTACCCACTCAGTGCATGCTAAGCCATAAAAAAATTAACGTACGGAATCTATATTCTTATATTATTTAATAATAATTTCTAAAAATAAAAAATTCTCTATAATGTTATGACATTTTGTAGCAAAATTCACTTTTTGTTTATATTTGAAATTTTTTAACACAAATTGTACATTAAATTTGTTATATTGAAACTCTCCTCTGGATAACTTCACATAAATAATAACTTGTGATATTCTTATTATTAATTTTTTTTATATTCATTATATTGATTATTCTCTAGATAAATTGTGGTATTAATAATTATTTCATAAAAGACATTGGATTGTATTTTAAAATATTTGTTCATTATGTGAGTTAATTTTTCGACATTTAAAAAACTTTCTATATAAGTTAGTCTACACATATTAATGACAATTGATTATTGTAAAAACCTTCATTGAGAGTTAACAAAATGTGGTATACGCAGATTAATTAGTTTTTATAGATGGCAGGGAAATGAAATGGAGGAAATGGAGAAACAAGGAAATAATTTAATTGGAAGAATAGAAGATAGCTAATAAGGAAAAATAAGGAAACGAATTGTTAAGGATTTATTCAATTTTAATGTGATAAACCATGCAGTAGTCTGTGTGTCGAGCATGTTTTTAACTAAATTTAAACTTCTACACATAAAATAGATGTATACAATAAAAAGAAGACAGATTATGTGATTGGAGGGTTGATATTCAATTTGAAAATTCATCTTTCAATCTCAGCCATTGGAGGATCAGGACTTTCGGTAGCACTTCGGCCGAAGTGCTACCGGTCCAAATTTCAAATTTCACATTCCAAAAAGTCGATCTGAACCGTTAGATGTGATCTCTATATTGAAATTAGGGTGCTCCAAACACCTTCAATTTGTATTAGGGTCCAAATTTCAAATTTCAAGGTGGTTGCCGACGCCATGATAACAACAATAGATCTCTTGGAGTATCATGAGTGCGATCTGCTCAAAATTGTTCAGCCTGATTGAAATAATTGCTTCAACTGTTCTGGGTACAAAAGAAGTCGACCACCTATGTCTATGTTAGCAGTACGTAGTTGCAAGTAATAAAAGGGATTAAAGGATTTAAGAAATAGAGAATGAATATTATATTAATCTTGTGTATCAATTACAATTATAATGAAGTTCATTTACAGATTATATTATAGTTTATTTCTAAACATCTCCAATTAATCATCTCCTACCTACCACTCTTGTATTCCTAATTATTTCCCACATTATATACACACTTATATCTCTAACAGAGATCGGAGTTTATCCAGTTTTTTTGTTTTTCAAAGGTTTTGTTGTGATCTGTGTTTTTGTTAACTTGTTCATGTTGTTTAATTGCTTGTATCATATTGGCATTTTCCTTTTTTCTCATTTTAATTATATATATATATATATATATAATTAAAATGAGAAAAAAGAATGGAGGTGGTGATCTTGCAAGTTCAATTCAGAATCCTATTAGTTGGTGGAGCTGTGTACATTGGTCAATTTGAAAGGAACATCAATTATGATTTTTTTTTTAATTGCTTGAATTTTTCATGCGCTAATTGGTTGTGTAACAGAACAGAGAAAGGATTCCATCATAATTATATAATTCTCATGCATTTATGTGCCAAAGAAGAGAGCTATAATTGTATTCTTGCTTGGAAGAAAATCACCAAAATCTACTATATATATTCATGACCCGCTTCGTAGAGAATTTTCTATACCTTGCAACTTCCATACAGGACTCGAACTTAAATGAACCAGAAAAGAATTGAAACTAATGGTGTATTTAAGTATTTATCAATTTGAACTCTGCTATAGCAGATATGAATCAAAGCTTGAGCACACATAGGGGAGCTTGAAAAATCAAAGGGGTTTATATATTGTGGCTCCAAATTTACAAATATAAAATTAGGAATCGTTCAGGTCCATCTATTTTTAATTTATGTGTTACGGATCTAGGCCCAAATACAAGCAGGCCTAAGGCCTCAAATCCAAATTTATCAGGACTAGATTTTCACTGGTACGGTCTGTACGGAATTGATGCGCAAAAGAAAAGAAAATATATATAAATTTATTCAAACATCTGTGTGTTTTGACTTTATTGAATAGTAGATAACATTGTGCAATTAATAAACATAATCTGGAAGGAATATTCTCAAATCATTGTCACTATATCGATCTCATGTCTTAGCTGCGTGCTGAGCACACAGAATTAGTCTTTTCCCTGTTAATTACCCCCTAAATTGAAGCCCTCTTTCATTTCTGTTCCTTATCAATCATCCTCCAAATTCTTAATTTGTGCAATACCTCAAAAGCTTTTTTTTTTCAACACAGCCAACAGGGTTCATTTGCTGAAGGAGTGTTTACAGTTGAAACAAAGGAGGTTTCACGGCTTGCACCGCAGGGCTGAATAAACGAAGAGTTGTTGAAAATAAAATCCTTCGAAAGAATGTATAATACCAAGTGTGGTCCCTTTACCATAGGTGATATCGAATGGGAGATCCGCCTATACCCGGTCGGAGAATTCATGGACCATGTCCTTCAATGAAAATATTAATTTTGGCCATTTTTTATTTTTCAACTAGGAAGATTTTGTTTAATTCATGGATCTACATAACTACAATATGACTACCAAAATTAAGTAATTAATCTATAAACAAAATTTAACACATAAATCATTCAAATCTGTATAAAAAAAATTCTATGATCTATACTCTGGTTTAAAAATAATCGTTACAATTTAAACAAAAATAAAAGCTAGCCCAATTAGCCTGCTTGGCCCAATTGGGCTTTCCATCAAACAGCCAATTGACAAACTAGGAATTTTTTTGGTTTAAAAAATTAAAATTAGTATCTGAGAATTCTAGTTGAAAAAATAAAAAATAATATATTGAGTAAATTATACAAATATTTGTTACAGTATATCTTGTTTTGTATTTGGTACGAAATCAATTCTACTGCTAAGACAATTGAAAAATAAGATGAAAATCCATGTTTGAATCTAGGTCATGATAATGTCTAATATAAGAATGTATGTAAGTATGAATTTTCTATTAATTAACAATGACAGATATGTTATTGCTAATTTTTTTTAAATGATACTAAATATTTGATATAGGTGTTAATTTGAACCAAGATGAATTGTTCAGGTCCAATTATTTCAATTGATGGGTTACAGATTCCAGGCCCAAATATTAGCAGGCCTAAGTCCGACAATCCAAATTTTGCAACATATTTAGATACAGCAAACGACAGCTTATTGTGGGTTCCATGAGATGATCAGTACATTGCATGCACACTATAAAAAATGTACAATGTACACCTGAAATCCTCTCTCTCTCTCTCTCTCTCTCTCTCTCTAAGTGTAAACACAACAATGGGTGGGTTTAGCCTAGAGGAACAGAAACCATTGATGGCCATGGTGGCAACACTGTGCATATATTTAGTAATGAATCTGGTGTCGAAAGTGGCATTCAACCGCGGTGATCAGCACGATGGTTTTTGTGGTGTACAGACAAAGCTTTGCTACTCTTTTTCTATTCCCTTTCACGCTCCTTGCAAAGCGGTACGTACGTACTGTATATACTATATAGTTTCTCTTTAATCACCTTCTAGATAGCACTGACATAACAATTTCATACAAAGAGGAATAACTTAAGTAAAATTAGGAGATCTCCATCGACTACATACTTTCAATACATACTATAAAGTATGAACAGATCAGACATTATTCAAACCAACCTAAATTGGAATTGCCTGAGACCTATGTTACATCAACACTTGTAAAATTGTGCTGCATATATCTGTGTTTGACACGATAACGATACTCAAGTCTTTATAAAATTTGAACATAAAATGACATGTCGTGATATACACTCCTATCGTATATCCGTTCGATAGTAGCGTTGGTTTTACTCAGCAGCATCCATAGAAATCCAATTGATCTGAAACTAGCATGAAAACAATTAAATTGTCTATTACTTGGTACTATTCCTAGCTAGTTAATTTCCTACTAGTAATAGTTTGAATTTTGAATATATTACTTGATCAAGGCACAACAATGGAGAACATATTTTTTTTTCACTTATGTTTCTTTATTTATTTATTTATTTTCTGGCCTCAAAACATGTATAACCAATGTCTGTGTCACATATGTAACACCATCATTGAAAACCTGAATCAATTTAAATACAGAGAGCATAGTAGAGTCCATATTGATGGATTGATCATGCTGCTATTTCCAAAGTTAAAGAAAGAGTCATAGAGGGTAGATTGCTAGATATTTCCAAAATTTAGTAGCTATATATATAAATACTAGTAATCGTACCCGTGCACAGCAACGGAAGCAAATTATGTAGTAGAAAACACTATGCTCCTTAATAAGGATGAGAGATAATTTAAATCAAATTTGTAGAGAAAAATAGTTAAATACTATATTTATCTACAAGATAACACATGTAAACTCTAGTGTAGTGGTAATAATTTTGGTATCAACAGAATCCAACTGGGTTTGAATACCGCCTTCAGCAGAAAAAATGAAAAAGAGTGCGCTGTGCACAGACTCGGTTCGCAGGTGCCGTGCGTGGTTCAGAGGCGCGCGGTCTACGGGCACTGGGATCATATGCGGCGCGACCAATGCATACTTAAGTGTTGAAGCTCATAATTTGGAAAATTCATCTATGTGCGATCTGGAAATTCAACGGCTGAGCATCATTCCAAAAAAAAAACAGTAAATCAGGACCCTTGCAGGATCTAGACATTAAGCTCCTTAATAAGGAGGATATATATATATATATATATATATATATATATATATATAAACATAGTCATTGTCAATTATCATGTGTTTATCTGAATTAATTTTAAATGTTTAAGCATCTAGGTTAACTTGAAACCTTTCAAATTTACAGGGGCAGGGTTTCTGACATGTCTCTCAATTTTAAAGGTTTTGGATTGGTTTTCCTTGCATCTTTAACTGGGTATGTATGAATTTCAATTATAAGCTGGATTTTCTTTTTTGAATGTTAAGCTGGGAATTTGTTATATTGATTTATATTAATTTTTTTACTTTCCCAATATATGTCTTATATAAATGCTCAACAGTGTCACCATGAATCAGTCATTGTATTATCAAGGGGTAAAATTGGGGTCTCCATCAATGGGTGCAGCTATAGACAACCTAATTCCAGCAATTACTTTTGTAATGGCTGCTTCTATTCTGTATGTATTATATGTACTCTTTTAAACTTTTAATCTTAGCTTATATGTCACTTGATCAAAAATATTGTGAAGGATATGAACTATGAAGTGAAAAATGATTTAAATCCATCATTTTACAATTTACAGATTAGAGACAGTGAAATTAAGAAGTTTAAGAAGCTGGGCTAAGATACTTGGCACCATGATTTGTGTAGGAGCAATGACAATGGCCTTCTTCAAGGACCACCAAGTCTTTCCAAAATTTAATGATGGATCTAATTCACACGAATATCGACAAATGGGTTATTGGTGGCCTCTATCTCATGGGAGCAAGCAGTTTCTGGTCTTTATGGCTTAATTACAGGTAACTTTAATTAAAGGTAAGATAATACCAAATTGTGAATAAAAATAATAAATTAAAAGAGAGTTTTGTGTACTCTGTGTTACTAAATTCCAGATCTTGATTAAAAGATTATTTAAACTAGCTATATACTAGATATTGTTGCAAATAATTTCTTTACTGTAAGAGTTATTCCGATGAAATATGATAATTTTAGTCTTTTCATTTCTTTGTAGGTCCCCATTTGAAAATCGTACTCTGACCCGTTATCACTCTCGGCATGGACATGCTTGATGTCAGCCGTACAAGCAGCCACCGCAACATTTTACGTTCATCCAGATTTGAGAATTTGGCGCTTCACTTCTTTCAGTGACCTCTTTTCTTGCATATATGCAGTACCTAACTTGACTCCTTTGCCTTCTTTTAAGATCTATTAGCTATTTAAGAGGAACATATATTGATACAGTTGATTAATTTTATGGTTTACAGGGTTTCTTTGGATCTGCTGTGACCTTCTATCTGCAATCGTGGTGCATATCGGTTAGAGGGCCTTTGTATTCTGCCATGTTTAGCCTGCTCTCGACTATAATTACTACAGTTCTTTCTTCTATTATACTTCATGAAGAGTTCCACATTGGAAGGTAATTGTTAATTTTTGTAAGAGAGAGATGTAAGGAAACAACATAGTATTGCAATTTTATTTTGAGATTTACATGTATATATCTCTATTTATAGAAGAAATTTAAAAACTAGCCGTTGTGCTATTAATTACAACTACCAACTACTAACCACTAACCATTATCTCCTAACGTATTAATTACAAGACACTACTCCCTAAACTAGCCATTACAATTCAAAAATCATAACTAGCTGTTATTTTTAAAAGTAACTGTGTTCAAAATCATTCACAAAATTCACAGTGAGGATAGTTTTACTGTAATAAATCATCATCGAGGAACTTGAATAAAGCCATAAATATAAGTAAATCAATGTCATATTAATAAATAATAAAGGAAAAAAAAAGAATTGGAACGGAAAAGGTTTACTATTAGTTGTGTAGATTCTAATAACTCTATTTCTTTTTTAGTCTAAAAGTTGACACAAATTATTTTTGCTAATTTCTTCTACAGCTTTGTTGGTGCTACTGCCATTATAGGGGGGCTATATGTTGTGTTATGGGGTAAAGCTGAGGATTTGAAGAGAATGGAAGAACAAAGAAATTTAAATTATAAAAGGAGTTCCATCTCAATAGGCATTGAATCTCAAAATTGGGAAACTGATATCCAACAAGCCCTTCTGACAAACAAGTAAGAGTTGGAAAAATAGAATAATGTGTCAATTTTTTGTTAGCTATATATGATCTTTTTTATCAAAGACTATGTGATTTAATAACAAAATTTAATGTCTGCTATTTTATCTTTCAATTGGGAAGATCTGATATGCACAGTAAACTAAAAGTTCCATTGTTTAGATCATGGATCTACATATTTCCGGTTTGACTACCAAAATTAAGTAATTAATCTCTTGCTCAACATCTTAACTATATTGACACTGTCTAAGCAAACTAAACGCAAAAATAATTCAAACATGACTCTGGCTTGAAATTATTGACCTAATTTTGACAGTAACATTTTTATCGTTGAAATCCCTAAGCTAAACAAAAATTTTAGGTTGAATTTGTACCAAAACCCTAGACATTTTTACTATATAATTTGAACCTATCAACAAATTATTTGGCCAAGATATGTTTAAAGATACTCAAAATATAGATGTTGTAGATTCCTTTACAATTTTCCACAAAATTTATGTTCAGCTAATAAATCCGAGTCAGTTTGAGAAAGATATAACCAAAATACTAACCTTTGATAAATCTGTTCAGGTTGTGTGATTTGTTTTTTTTTTTTTTAATTCATCGAACTTCTTTACTTGTAACTATAATCAGAATATGAACTTAATGAGCTAAACAAGGCACAAATGAGAACAAAAGAGTAAGTATAAAGGAACAAATATAGAATAAGTATTCTTATATCTTTGTCACTAATCATCTCTTTCTGAGCATGCAAGGAAATAATATTTTACGTGTTAATTACACACTACTTTGAAGCCTTCTTTCATTTATGTTCCCTATCAAAGACTTACTCAATAATCATCATCCAAATTCTTGATTTGTGCAATACCTCAAAAGTTTTTTTCACCTCAGGCAGCAATCGATGGGCTCATTTGCTGAAGGATTGTATACTTTCGAAACAAAGGAGGTTTCAACGCTTGCACCCCAGGGTCGAATAAATGTAGAACTGTTCGAAATAAAATCCTTTGAAAGAATGTATACTATCAAGTACGGTCCCTTTACCCTGGGCGACATCAAATGGGAGATCCGCCTAGTACCGTTCGGAGAATATTTCTTCTATTATCTCTGTTTGTTAGATGATGCAGTGGTAGTCAAGAAGTTTGGTTACATATCCTTGGTGCAGGATCATAGTAGCAATGGTGATTGGAAGATCCACACGTGGATAAAATTGAACGAAGAGAAGGGTTTCGAAGTACGTACCCCCTTAGCCGAGGTATTGGGCCACCCCATGGTACGGTTAACATACTTTAGCATGTCAGATCAAGAGAAATATTCTAAAGATGATTGCTTCTTGAATAAATTTGTATTATGGGTCGACATTGCTGATGATTCCAGGAAGGCGCTGGCAAATATTGTGCGCCTTCGACAGCCTCATCAACCCGAGTTCATATCACCAAATCTTTCTGTGCCTTCGACAGCCTCATCAACCCTCCTGGTAACTGGTGATTTTGCAGATATTATTTTTCTTGTGAAAAAAGACACATTTGCTGCCCATAGGTGTGTGCTTGCAGCTCGTTCATCCATTTTCCGATCAGAACTTCTCGCCCTTCAAAAGGATATTAATATGAGAATGAATAGTTTATGTGTATCCGTACGGCACATTGATGGACTCACATTTAAACACTTGCTCCATTTCATTTATACGGATACCTTGCCGCCTGACTTCGAGGAGGTTACCCCACCAGAGAGATACCACCACATGTTTGTCGCAGCGCATTGTTTTAAAATTGAAGGGCTCAAGTTAATATGCGAGAAGAAGCTTACCAAGGTGGTTGCCGACGCCATGATAACCGCAATAGATCTCTCGGAGTATCATGAGTGCGGTCTGCTCAAAATTGTTCAGGGTCATTGAAATAATTGCTTCAACTGTTCTGGGTACAAAAGAAGTCGACCACTTATGTCTATGTTAGCAGTAGTTGATAAAAGGGATTAAAGGATTTAAGAAATAGAGAATGAATATTGTATTAATCTTGTGTATCAATTACAATAACAATGAAGTTCATTTACATACTATATATTATGGTTTATTTCTAAACATCTCCAATTAATCATCTCTTACCTACCATGCTAGTATTTCTAATTATTTCCCACATTATATACCCACTTATATATCTAACAGGGATTGGAGTTTATCCAGTTTTTTTTTTGTTTTTCAAAGGTTTTGTTGTGATCTGTGTTTTTGTTAAGTTGTTCATGTTGTTTAATTGCTTGTATCATATTGGCATTTTCATTTTTTCTCATTTTAATTATATATATATAATTAAAATGAGAAAAAAGGAATGGAGGTGGTGATCTTGTAAGTTCAATTCAGAATCCTATTAGTTGGTGGAGCTATGTACATTGGTCAATTTGAAAGGAACATGAATTATGATTTTTTTTTTCTTAGGAAGCAGCTAATAGTTTTCCAACTCCAGTCTCTCAAAAATTTCTCAAATATTTTCAAAGATCTTGTAAACTAATGGAGCAAATTCGATAAACTTCAATACTAAATCCTGTAAAATAATTCAATGAATTCTGTCAACATAAAAAACTTCTCATTTCTGTGTGATCCCCAATAACCACTTTAACTTTCACTTTAACCACTTTAACTTCCAATTCAATCTCCACTGTAACTTCCATTTTTTTTCAAAAAAAATTTTCCAAATTTTTTTTCCAAATTTTTTTCCGAAATATTTTCCAATTTCTTTTCCGAAAATTTTTTCAAAATTCTTTTCCAAAATTTTTTTCCAAATTCTTTTCCGAAATTTTTTTCCAAATGATTTTCCGAAATTTTTTTCAAATTTTTTTTCCGAATTTTTTTTCAAAATTTCTTACATAAATATTTGTCAAAAAAAATTTCCGAAATTTTCTTCCCAATTTTTTTTTCAACTATCCTTCTAGATGCTACTTTCAATTATTTTAAATTCTGTAAACCTTATCACATAACTCTATAGATAATTTCGTTGAATCCTGTAAACTGATAAATATTTTTTTTTCAAATTTTAATTTTTTTTCAAAATTTTATTTTTTTCAATTTACATTTAAATAATAGTTTCAATTATTTTGAATTCTGTAAACATAATCACATAACTCTGTAGACAATTTTGTTGAATATTGTAAACTAGTAAAACAATTTCAAATTTTTTTTGTTTAAATTTGCATCTAGACGCTACTTTAAATTATTTTGAATTCTATAAACCTTATCACATAACTCTGTAGACAGTTTCATTGAATATTGTAAACCGGTAAAAAAAATCCAATCATAATTTTTTTTTAATTCTATAAACCTTATCACATGACTTTGTAGATAGTTTGATTGAATACTGTAAACCACTAGATAAAATTCAATTTTTTTTACAATTTTTTTATTCTACATCTAGATGCTACTTTCAATTATTTTAAATTTTATAAATCTTATTATATAACATTGTAAACTGTTTATTTGAACACTGTAAATCTAATACATGAATTCAAGTACAAGCATGTAATGTATACAAACTATAAATCATTCACTCAGCCTATACATCGGTTCTGGCATCAACCATAATTAAGCGTCTCCTTATAATTCAAAATTGAATTTAACCTCTGATTCTTGAGTTGCTTCTTAAACCGATTGATGAAATCATTGACACTTGTCTTGGCATCAACCAAGCAAAAACATAAAGGGTACGCCATCATGCCATGATCTTGATTTTTAAGGGATTGAACCAAGTTGATTTTACCTTTGAGATTGTGCCAAGGGAAGCACAAGTCTCCACATAAGGGGGTCGGATCCAGCACTTGTCCAGATCACCACTAGCCATTCAATGCATGAATATTTGATTGCATACCCTACAAAGTATGCAAATTTATGATTATGGCCCAATGACGATGTTTTCAAGATCCAAATTAGAGAGTAAAAAAAAAAAAATCAAACTTTAAAGCCTATGTTGGTAAGAAAGTTGAAAGAACAAGAATAAAAAAAATATATAAAAAATAAGATTTTAAGGTTTTTTACCTACTGATAAACACAAGGTTCAGCTTTTTGGGGGGAATCTACAGGAAAAAAAGAAAACAAAAACGCCTTCCAACCAGAAGGACAAAAAATCAACACCAAAATTAAATAACAAATTTCTCCCAATGACCTCCAAAAGTTGGTAAAACTTACTTACCTGACCCTTCGAATCTTGCTTTTTTCTGTGTGTCCCTGAAATATTAAGTTGCTCTATTTCAGGAAATCTTGTTGATTTGTACGAAGTTCATGATTTACAACATTGGTGCCGCCATTTTACTTCTGTTAGCATGTCCTATCTGTACTAGATTTGTGCCCTCCCCATATAGTTCATGCTTTACAACACAAAATATGCCAATTCGATAATTGTTGCAGCTCACTTAAAGGAAATTAAAACCCATTAAAAAAAAAAGGTCACATATCCTGTATTACCCATTCGATTTGACCAAACCTTACCAGGATCTAACTAAAGAAAATTAAAAATTAACCATCCCAAAATATTGACCCAAAACATGAATAAAACAACCTAACTGTAATTATAAATTGAAATTACAAATTGAAATGTACTAACCCTGTATGAACCTGAGCAATTATAAATTGAAACTAACATAACAGAAGCATTACATGAAACTCTTATTAAATCTCTAACCCCAAAAATGCTGAACCACAACTAAAGTCAAATTTGTATAAAATTTAATCAATGCATGTAACCCATGAAACCTGATACCTGCAATTAAAACTCGACAATACTTGGCATATAAAGCCGGTAACAGAAACTACTCAGAAGGGAGATGCCCAAATAATCAACCTGTGCTTAACCCTGATTTGCCTCATCTAGTTGTACTACATGATTACGCTTAATTTTTCATTTTCATTGGTATAGGTTCTGGTATGCAACTGTACTGCTTAATTTTTTTTTTTCATTTTCATTTTCATTGGTATGGGTTCTGGTATCCTCGAATTCAACTGAAAAATGTCTGTAAACTTCTTCACTAGATTTTGTACACTTCAATAATAAATCTTGTAAGACGATTCAATGAATTCTGCAAACAAACAAAAAGTAAATAAATTTAAACCTCAGCGAATCCAGTCAGAAAAGCTTGATCCGTGGACCATAATTTAATCCTTGTTCAAAGCAATTTTGACAAAGTACTGAAAATTCTCTAGTGGTACATTCCCTAATTCTCTTATAATTTGCCAGTAAAAACCTAAAAAGTAATTGGTACATGATAGTAACTTGACCTGGTCTAAGGATGATGTGCAAGATACTGCTTGGCACCAATGTGTAGGATAATTAGTCAATTTTGTTAAAATTACATATACTGCTATTACAGATAATGTGGTATGGCTATCGTTGACAATATTGTTGTTTATTCCAAAGATTTGGTAGCAGTAAAGTGAGCATCTCCTTTTCTCCAATCATGATCCTTTGCTTCCAGCTTCTCCAAAATGTGACTGAAAAGATTTCTTCTATACCAAAAAATCATCACAAACACCTCTCACTATACTTCTAATCAAATCAAATTACTTCAAAGCAGCTTACGAAAGAAAAGTTCAAATGAACACACAAATTCAAACAAGCCCTACCTAGCAACTAAGCCCCACAGTAAATGAACTAAAAAATGGAAGTACGGAATCAAAAAGAAAGCTTAATGGTATACTCAGTTGCCTCCGTCACCACAATTCTCGCATTTGAACTGTTCCACGATCTTACCAGAGAAAATCGAGGGTGAGAAAGAAAAAGCACGAGCAATTTAAATCGATCAAAAAGAAATCCACCATCAGATACCTTGAAGTGGTGAGCTCGGAGAGAATCACGGACATAGACAGATCGAGGCCGTCGGAGGGGAGGTTGTCAGAGAGGAGGCCGTCAGATCGGGATCGAGGCCGTTGAAGGTTCAGATACTTGTCGGAGCAGTGGCCGTCGGAGGGGAGGTTGTCGGAAAGGAGGCCATCGGAGGTTCAGAGACTTGTCGGAGCGGTGGCCGTCGGATGGGAGGTCGTCGGAGAGGAGGCCGTCAGATCAGGATCGAGGCCGTCGGAGGTTCAGAGACTTGTCGAAGCGGTGGTCGTCGGAGGGGAGGTTGTCAGAGAGGAGGCTGTCGGAGGCCGTCGGAGGGGAGGTCGGGTTGGATCTATGTGATCAAAATTTTTGACGAGAGAGCAAAGAAAACGGGAAAATAGATCAGAGAAATTGGATTTTTAAATAAAGTAATTTGAAGTTGAACAGTTAAAAAACAGTTGAAATCTTATCCAAAACGGTCCGGGAGTTTTCGGGGGATTTGACTTGGGGACATTACCTTTTCTCTTTTTTTTTAATTGCTGAATTTTTCATGCGCTAATTGGTTGTGTAACAGAACGGAGAAAGGATTCCATTGTAATTATATAATTCTCATGCATTAAGTACAGAGCTATAATTGTATTCTTGCTTGGAAGAACATCACCAAAATCTACTATATATATTCATTACCCGCTTCGTAGAAAATTTTCTATACCTTGCAACTTCCATACAGTACTGGAACTTAAATGAACCAGAAAAGAATGGAAACTAATTAATGGTGTATTTTAGTATTTATCAATAATTCAATTTGAACTCTGCTAAAGCAGATATGAATCAAAGCTTGAGCACACATGGGGGAGCTTGAAAAATCAATGGGGTTTATATATTGTGGCTTCAAATTTACAAATATAAAATTAGGAATCGTTCAGGCCCAACTATTTTTAATTTATGTGTTACGGATCTAGGCCCAAATACAAGCAGGCCTAAGGCCTCAAATCCAAATTTGGCACCAACTAGATTTGCCTGAGAACTATATATGTTACATCAACACTTGTAAAATTGTACTGCGTATGTTTGTGTACACAAACATACGCAGTACAATTTTAACTAATTATGTGTTGTATGAAATTAACTAATTATGGCTTCAAAAGGATTTAAGCAGTGAATGTGATTATGATCTATCACCATATCATAACTTTGAACAAGATGATGATTAAGCCCTTGTTATTTTTGTGCATTGCTATAGCTCTTGTCTTAATTTTAACTTGTATTCTTATCTTAATTTTCAGAAAAAAGAAAACAAACAAACAAACCTGATCATAGACTATTGTTTGGGAGCCCTTATCAACAGTCGGAATAATTACACGACCTATTTTTCAGGCAAGGTAAGAATGTCATGGAAAAAGATCTTATACAAAAAAGAAAACAATTAATTTGTGTACCATAGAATTAATTTGATTTATTGGTGGATTTGACTTCTGTTTGGTACCAAAGAAAAATATACATACACATGTGCAACTGGTACAAATAGAAATATATTTTTTGTTTGTGCATGTTGACTTTTTATAAAATTAGAAAAATATTTTCAGCTTTTAAGCACAGATATTTTGTGTTGTTTGACAGTGATGGCACTTCTGTTCAAAATGGTTAATATTATTTTGATTTCATTTTTGTAGTTGGTATTATTGTTCCAGCTTTGGATTTGAAAGTATTTCACTTGAAGAGAAACAGAGAAGGAAATAGCCTTTAGTATAGCTGACAAGTGTTGTTATCACCATAAGCCATAAAAGGATCTGGTCGGTTTTACTTCTGGATTTTATATCATAAATTTGTATGAACATGAACAATTCTCATATAAAGCAAGCTTTAAGTTTTTGTAGGTCACTGCTGGCAAGTAATCATTTATTTGGAAAAATACTGTTAATTACTTCATTCCCATTTTATGTCAAACTTTGAATATCTTTGAATGTATTCAATAAAGAGGAGTTCTAATTACTTAGCAAGAGGAGTCAGTGAATTTTTTGATACTTGATGGTAAATTCTTGGTACGTATCAATTACATTGCTTGTGAATTATTTGATATTTAATGTTAAATGCTTGATATGTATCAATTAAATTGCTTGTGAATCGTCTGATATTTGATGTTAAATGCTTGTGAATATTACGTTTTGTACCAATTGAAGTGAGAGAAAAATATATGAATAGAATGGGTTTAATATTATATTTGTTTGTTACAGTTCTTACTAATTGGAAATAAAAAAATAATAAAAAATAACAAAAAAAATAATAATAAGCTTCTGCGACCGATTTGGGAACCTTTCGTGACTGCCCAGTCGGTCTCTGATAAGTCTCTAGCCATGTCAGCATGTCACACTAGGGACGGATCTAGTCGGTCGCTGAAGGGGTCATCTGCGACCGGTGCCATAACCTTCAGAGACCGATGACGTCAGCAGGGCAGTCATCAGTGACGGAGCAACTGCGACCCATTTTGGTCATCTGGGACCGGCGCCCACCTTCTGCGACCGGCGCTTCACCCATCTGCGACCCATTTGACCGGTCGCAGAAAGGTATTTCTGCTGTAGTGTGTTTGACACATCATCGATACTCATATCTTTATAAAATTTGAACTTAAAATGACATGTGTCATGATATGCACTCCTGTCGTATATCGATCGGTTCAATAGTAGCGTTTGATTTAATCAGCAGCATCCATGGAAATCCAATAGATCTGAAACTAGATTAAATTGTCCATTACTTGGTACTATTCCTAGTTAATTTCCTACTAGTCATAGTTTGAATTTTGAATTTATTACTTGATGAAGGCACAACAATGGATAACATATTTTTTTTTTCACTTATGTTTCTTTATTATTATTATTATTTTTTTCTGGCCTCAAAACATGTATAACCAATGTATGGGTGACATATGGAACAGAAAGGGCACGTTCAACCGCTTTCTGATGTATAAAGGGTAGTAGGTCCAACTTTAGCCCAACAAGAAGGGCTATTTTTTTCTTTTAATTCGGCCCATTGTAATTCAAACTTATTTAATTTATGGCTGGAATTTAATTGTCCTCAGTTTTAAAATCACGCACGCGACCTGCAATTAATCAGCTATATATCCTCGACAAACTTGTGTTACTTTAGAGGATATGACTAAAATTTTAGAGTTTGACTGTACCGTTAGCTACATACAGTACTTGAATTGAAAATTAGTCGGTAATATATATATGAGGAGGGATCAAGTTACAACAAGTTACCACAATTATTTTCTACATTTTCAAAGTCTAAATCGTCGATTCAAACCATTAGATGTGATCTCTACAAAAAAATGTGCTTGGAGACCAAATTTTACATATTCAATGGTATGAATTTATTAAGATGGATACAAAATTCAATGGTCTGAATTTGACTAGTTTTTGTATTCATCTTAATAAATGGTAAAAGAATTCAAAAAAATGTAAAATTTGGTCTGCAAGCACATTTTACTGTAGAGATCACATCTTACGATTTGAATTTTGAAAATGTAAAAAATGATTGTGGTAACTTGTTGTAACTTGATCCCTCCTATATATATATATATATATATATATATATAATCGATTGCACCACGCCTCCCGTGCAACCAAGTGGTTTTCCGATTTTTAAAGTCCAAATGATCGATCCGAACCGTTAGATGTGTTCTCCATATTAAAATCTGCTTGGAGACCAAATTTTACATTTTTTGGAATTTTTTTACTATTTATTAAGCCACTTTGAAAATCGGTAATCCAACGGTGGCTTGCCAAACAGTAAAAATCAGAAGCTACCGTTGGATCAGCGATTTTCAAAGTGGCTTAATAAATAGTAAAAAAATTCCAAAAAATGTAAAATTTGGTCTCCAAGCAGATTTTAATATGGAGAACACATCTAACGGTTCGGATCGATCATTTGGACTTTAAAAATCGGAAAACCACTTGGTTGCACGAGAGGCGTGGTGCAATCGATTGTATATTAGCCTATCTCTATATATATATATATATATATATATATTTGAAACTCTGTCTTAATTTAGTAACGTTATGAAAACAATGAAATAATTAAAAACCTCAATATTTGGATCTTTCCAATCGACCAACTCATTAATTTACTCGAAATTAAGGCGAGATCATTTCCCTGTACGTATATTTGTGACCTTATGGTTTGAGAAATTAATTACATCACCACCCCTTTGATCATAAGGCAACATTAATTACTTTCAAATTAATATATATAATTCTAAATTCTATATTTAAGTATTTCTCATCAATCCAATTGAGATTAATTAAACCTAAATAATATCATTATTCCATTAATTGAATAAATACATGAGTTATTAAATTTTTTAATGGTAAATACATAAGTTTGTAATTTTTGAGTGGTACATCTGAAACTAACCCACAAATTAATTTTTTGTAGCCAGTTGTTAATTTTGATATAACGAGGGAAATACAAATTGGTGGCAGCTTTTTAGTGTATTTCACCATTATTTTATTTCTTCATTTCTTTTTGGATCTAAAAATGTTGAATATAAAAAAGGTAAAAAGAACACACAAAGAAAAAAAACACAGAATTCCCCAAAAGAATAATTATATTTCTCATTTAACCATGCAAGCTTCTATCAAGCAGTAATATATCAAGCACCAGTAACTATCAAAACTAAATGAGCAAATAAATAAAAAAGAATCCTTTCATATACTCTTCTCTTTATATTCAAAAAGGTATCAGATGACTTGTTTATTGGTATACACCATAAACAGTTAAATTGCAGTTTATATCATACACCATATATTTTTTTTTTTTGAAAAGTAGTGGATTACCACCGATTTCATATATGAAACCAAAAGTACTTCTTAACATGGTATCCAAAATGGAGACCAAAGTAAGAAGTAGAATGTCATACAACAAAACAGGAATAAAGCAGTAAAAGAAACAGACATATCATACACCATATAACTAACCTCAATAATTATATCTGGAAAAAAAATATATTTACAAAACACCCTCATTGTGTCCACATCCAAAAATATTTGTTTTTTTGTTTCTTTTTAATTCATCAAACTTCTTTACTTGCAACTATAATCAGAATATGAACTTAGGGAGCAAAACAAGTCACGAATGAGCACAAAAGAGTAAGTATAAAGGAACAAATAATATAGAATAAGTATTCTCATATTTTTGTCACTAATCATCTCTTGCTGACCATGCAAGGAACTAATATTTTACGTATTAATTACACACTACTTTGAAGCCTTCTTCCATTTATGTTCCCTATCAAAGACTTCCTCAATAATCATCATCCAAATTCTTGATTTGTGCAATACCTCAAAAGCTGTTTTCACCTCAGGCAGCGATCGATGGGCTCATTTGCTGAAGCATTGTATACTTTCGAAACAAAGGAGGTTTCAACGCTTGCACCCCAGGGTCGAATAAATGCAGAATTGTTCAAAATAAAATCCTACGAAAGCATGTATACTATCAAGTACGGTCCCTTTACACTGGGCGACATCAAATGGGAGATCCACCTAGTACTGTTCGGAGAATATTTGCACTATTATCTCTGTTTGTTAGATGATGCAGTGGTAGTCAAGAAGTTTGGCTACATATACTTGGTGCAGGATCACAGTAGCAATGGTGATTGGAAGATCAACACTTGGATAAAATTAAACGAAGAGAAGAGTTTCGAAAGTCAAGTAACCATCTTAGCCCTGGCATTGGGTCTCCCCATGGTACCGCTAACATCCTTTAGCAAATCAGATCAAGAGAAATATTCTAAGGATGATTGCCTCTTAAATAAATTCGTATTATGGGTCATTGCTGATGATTCCAGGAAGGCGCCGGTAAATGCTGTGCACCTTGGACAGCCTCATCAACCCGAGTTCATATCACGAAATCTTTCTGTGCCTTCGACAGCCTCATCAACCGTCCAGGTAACTGATGATTTTGCAGATATTATTTTTCTTGTGAAAGAAGACACATTTGCTGCCCGTAGGTGTGTGCTTGCGGCTCGTTCATCTGTTTTCTGATCAGAACTTCTTGCCCTTCAAAAGGATATTAATATGAGCATGAAGAGTTTATGTGTATCCGTACAGCGCATTGATGGACTCACATTTAAACACTTGCTCCATTTCATTTATACCGATACCTTGCCGCCTGACTTCGAGGAGGTTACCCCACCAGAGAGATACCACCGCATGTTTGTCGCAGCGCATTGTTTTAAAATTGAAGGGCTCAAGTTAATATGTGAGAAGAAGCTTACCAAGGTGGTTGCCGATGCCATAATAACTGCAATAGATCTCTCAGAGTATCATGAGAGCAGTCTGCTCAAGATTGTTCAGCATGATTGAAATAACTGCCTCAACTGTTCTGGGTATAAAAGAAGTCAAGCACCTATGTCTATGTTAGCAGTAGTTGTACCACCGACAAGTATGTCGGAAAGGAGTCCAAGTAATAAAAGGGAATAAAAGATTTAAGAAATAGAGAATGAATATTGTATTAATCTTAAGTGTATCAATTACAATTATAATGAAGTTCATTTACAGACTATATTGTGGTTTATTTCTAAACATCTCCAATTAATTATCTCCTACCTACCACTCTTGTATTCCTAATTATTTCCCACATTATATACCCACTTATATCTCTAACAAGAGATCGGAGTTTATCCAGTTTTTCTTTTTCAAAGGTTTTGTTGTGATCTGTGTTTTTGTTAAGTTGTTCATGTTGTTTTTGTAAAGCTTGAGCACACATAGGGGAGCTTGAAAAATCAAAGGGGTTTATATATTGTGGCTCCAAATTTACAAATATAAAATTAGGAATCGTTCAGGCCCAACTATTTTTAATTTATGTGTTACGGATCTTGGCCCAAATACAAGCAGGCCTAAGGCCTCAAATCCAAATTTGGCAGCAACTAGACTTTCATTAGTACGGTCAATCTATTTATTCAAACATCTGTATGTTTGACTTTATTGAATAGTAGATAACATGTTGCAATTAATAAACATAATCTGGAAGGAATATTCTCAAATCATTGTCACTATATCTCATGTCTTAGCTTCGTGCTGAGCACACAGAGAAATAGTCTTTTCCCTGTTAATTACCGCCCAAATTGAAGCCCCCTTTCATTTCTGTTCCCAATCAATCATCCTCCAAATTCTTAATTTGTGCAATACCTCAAAAGCTTTTTTTTTTTTCACCTCAGCCAACAATGGGTTCATTTGCTGAAGGAGTGTTTACAGTTGAAACAAAGGAGGTTTTACGGCTTGCACCGCAGGGCCAAATAAACGCAGAATTGTTGAAAATAAAATCCTTCGAAAGAATGTATAATACCAAGTATGGTCCCTTTACTATAGGCGATATCAAATGGGAGATCTGCCTATACCCGGTCGGAGAATTCATGTGGTATTATCTCTGTTTGTTAGATGATATAGTGGCAGTCAAGAAATATGGCTACATGCATGTCCTTGGTGCAGGATTACAGTAGCGATGGTGAATGGAAGATCAACACTTTTATAAAAATAAATGAAGAGATGGATTTCAAAGCAACCCCTCTCGGCGAGGGTTTGGGCCTCCCCATGGTGCCGTTAACGTACTTTACACTAGTACAAAAAACCCCTTTACCGACTGTTCAAATACCCCTACACTAACTGTTATAGCGGCGTCAGTAAAGCCGGTGCCAGTGAAGGTTACCTTTTACTGACACTTGAAAAAGAGTCAGTGTTGAACACAACACTGACTGTTTTTAGAGCGTCAGTGTTGGTGTTCAACACTGACTCTTTTTAAAGCGTCAGTGTTGAACACCAACACTGACGCTCTAAAAACAGTCAGTGTTGAACACCAACACTGACGCTCTAAAAACAGTCAGTGTTGAACACCAACACTGACGCTCTAAAAACAGTCAGTGTAGGTCCTAAAAACAGTCAGTGTTGGCATAAAAATTTTGGCACGGTTCTGCTTGTATCGAGACTAGCCTCCATATTTTGGTAGTCATATAACTATTCGACATTCATTGACATTAAATAGAATATCATGCAAATAATGTAGACAATAAAAATAAAATGCAACACAATTTAACAACATAACATATTCATTCACAAAAAACCACACTATAGCAAAATTTACATAACCCATAAAAACAAAATATGCAACTGAAATTAACAACATTGTATTTCTTTTAAATAGGTTAGAAGTTGTCCAAGAAAAATATACAATTCTTGTAGTTGACTGGACTAAGCAAGGACACGAGAAGTCTAATTACCCAAAATTGCTCCAATTATCGCTTGACAAGAGAGGCTTACTTCATGTGTGCTTTGACAACAAACTCAGCAATTTTGAAAGGTACCTTGCAAGGATACGATCAAGCAGTTGACCTCCTTTGCACAACCTGTATTAACAGAATGTCATTAATCACCTCCAAATATCCACACTGAAATTTGGAAAGGACTAAGCATTTCACGCAATATACAGCCCACTGGTTATTGATTCATCACTATTATAATGAAATAAGGCCTACTATTGGTGTAGAAGCACAAATCACGGAGGATTAGGACTTTTAGTTTGGAACTAATGAATAAGCATTGCTAGGAAAAAGGTGAGTCATACGGACTGATTTCTCTCAGTTCAGGGATGTCGGAAAAATATAATTCAATCAAACAATAAAAATAGAATCAATCAATGAGATTTTTTTTCCTTTCTTAAAAGGAATTGTTAAGGATAGGGAACCTATAGATTTAGGAATAAACAAAGTTGTAGGAGATTGAAATTCAGTATAGTGTGTGTGTGTGTTTTTTTTTTTTAATTAAGCAGGCTTGGAAACCCCCAACTATTACCAAAAAAGGAAAGAAAAAGAACATGTCGTGACAGAAGCCTACTCAAAAGTTAATTATTATTTTTCAAATTCAATAAAAATACAAGGTACAGAGTGCAAATATAATTTTAGTGCAGTTGAGATGTGTTTTGTTCTATTAGGAAGGGAAACATAATATTTCACAAAAAAAATTATAATCAAGTCAAACATCATACCAGTAACCAGAAGCAAGCAACTTTCCACCAACCAATTTGGGCGGTTTTCCCCAAATGAGAGCATACCAGTAACAAAGAAGAACCAATACAACAGCATAAAGTAAAATAAAATGAAATGAACAAGCTAACAAACAGAATATAAATAAATTATGTACAGGTTTTAGCCAGCCCAACTCATATTATCATTTTTTAAGGAAAAAAAAAATAAGCATATGGATTTAAAAGATCGTTTGACCTACTTTTAGTGTTGATATTTAAAATAGGAAGAGAGGTGGCTGTTGAAGAAAATCTTTGTAAATATTGGTTCCTAAAACAGTTCCTACCAAACTTTCAAAGTAAATATTGGTTCCTAAAACAGCTATATATCAGGTGGTACCTAAGTAATTGAATACAATAAATGCAATGCAATAACATTAATTAACCTGATTGATAACTTGTTCTCTGACAAATTTGTGATGCTCTCGCATATGGTAGAATTGGTCTGACAAGGCCCTAAACTGCAAAAAAGCACCATATATTTAACAAATTATTTTATGTGCTCAAAAGTAAATAAAAATTATCAGAAAACCACATGAAGTAATTGTAATTATACTGAGTAATTATACTGAGTAATTGTAATTACAATAATCTTCTTATATTACAGTCTTTTTCTCATGTCACAATAAATTTTTTTGCTTGCTTCACCATCACCTAGCCTCACCACGTATCAGGCTCCTTCCATCATCCATCGAATTTAGTATGCCAGTTTACCAGAAACTCCAAAACTAATCGGTACCTAATGTACCATCGCCAACACTGGCTATAGAAGGGCTACAGAACCAACACGGCTCAACTACATACGATATTCAACACATCCAATTCAAGGGTTCGAGAGTCACAAAGGGCTTAACCACATACACACAAATCAGAACCGAGCCCGATAAGAAACAAAAACAGACGCAGTTCACAATTTAATTGATAGAGGGGATCGGTCCTTATGCCATATAAGGCATCACAGAAAAATCAAGCAAGAATCGAAAAGGGGATTAATTTATTACCCAACATGATCGAATCTGTAGAAGCCAGTTGGTACCAAGGTTGTGGATAGCGACTTCCCAACCCCGCCTCTCGACCGTCTTCGAGTCCAAATTCACGAATTAGTAGGGTAACCTTTTGATTTTGCATTTCCAGCCTCGTCGTCTTCAAATTGCAAAGGAGGTGACCTCCCAAATACTGGTTTCTTGACTCAGTACCTTGAATTTTTAACACTGCACTCTTGATAAAGTCTAATCTAACTTCAATTTAACAAATTACACAAACCATTAGCCACCACATCAAAAACATATGATAAAAATACATAATATACAGGACAGGGATTTGTAGCTTGTAAGCTGGATCAAGATTGAAATAAAGCAATCAATCTTGAGAGAACTCTTACAGTTACAACGGTTTCTTAATAGAACTCTAATTTTGGCCTCCATTTAGGGACTTTCCTGATTAAACCATATAGAGATGTACTCCCTCAATTTAGGGGTTTTCTGATTGAACCCTAAATAAAGCCAAGGCCTTGATTGGGCTAGATATATAAACATGCTTTATTGATTTAGGATTTTGTCTATTGAATACTTAGGAACTACAATATTTTTTAGGATTACAGCTCCAGTGCATGTCTGAGGGTCAGTTAGAGAAACTTAATTCAAGTAATTTGCACAATTATAGTTTACTGGCCTAATTTTTTGCAGATGATAATTCTATCAAACCCTAGTTAAGGATTCATACTTACAACAGCAAAAAAAAGAACCCAAAAACTTTTCGAAACAAATATTATACTGGAATTTTTGTCTATCTTTGCTCATTCGCAGGCAACGTAATGTATTTACCTCAATAATAACAAATCCATAATTACCATTAACAAGCTTTAAAACTACCCATTCCTAACAAATCAATTAACAAAATAGAAAACTAACCTAACAGTGGAGAAGAACGACAGGGCGGAGTTGTGGAGACTGGAGAGCCGCAAGGACGGTGATCAGCAGCCGGCGGAGGCGCGGTCGACGGTCAGTGCGGAGTAGCGGAGGCCGGAAAGACACAGTGGCGGAGAGCGGTAGGGGTCAGGGATTCGCAGAAGAATCGGGGCGGACTGACGGAGAGAAAGAAGAGCGACAGAGAGAAAGGGGTAGGCTGGGCTCGGCGGAGAGCGGTAGGGGTCAGGGATTCGCAGAAGAACCGTCGATTTCGAGTCTGAGGTGGCGCAGAGGCTGAGATTGCGGGAAGCTATGCCGCTTGATGTGAATTGGAGATGTACTGTGGGGGATCGGGGATGGAGGGATGGATGGCATGAGGCAGGGGTGCGGGATCTTGGCAGCGAGCCCTTTTTTCCATCAGGGTTTCGATTTTTGGCGGAGAGGGGTATGGCGCTTCATTTTTTCTAGCCGCGCGTTTTTTCCAAAATTTCAGCGGCATTAAACAAAAAATCACTGACGGTTTTATAAAAAACAGTCTACACTGACTGTTTTTTATAAAAACAGTCAGTGTTGATGGTGTAATAACATGTTATTGCAGCATCTTTTCTATATGAATTTTATAATTTAAATAGTTAATCTTTATTTTCTATGCAATAAATTCTTGATCTTAGTTTGCATTATCTTTTATGCATGAATATTTGTTGTTGGGTATTAAGCCCTTAATTAACGGATCCAAGTTTGCATGAGCATGTGTTACACAATTCTAAGTTTCTAATTAACATATTTTTATTTTTATTTTCTTCAGCATAAATTAAATTATCATATTATTTATTTATGTACATACTTTCTTAACAACTAATCAAAGTTTAAAAATATATTATAAATTTTGGAAGACTTAATTGTATTATAAAATATCCACAAATTACTTAATTGGATTCCCTTCTAATATTTGTCAACGGACACAAAATCCCAGTTGAAATCACATTTCATATAACCTATGATTTTCTTTAGGATTCTCCATCTTCTTGCATTTTCTTGTAATTATTAAATTTGTATTTCTAAAAACTTGAAATATTTGAAGTCTTAACTTGATTTTATTAAATAAATTAATGTATTACATGTGTTCAATGAAATGTTCAAGCCAAAATAGTATATTTTTAATTATTATATTTGAAAAAAAATAATTAAGGAAAAAATATAAATTAGAAAGGAAAATGAAACAAACAAAAATATGAAAAATATACATAATTGTTAAATATCTTACAAATTTAGACAGATTTATAAATACAAATTTATTATGTAAAATAAAAATCATATTGTATACGATAAAAAAAGCTTAATAATTTTCTACAGAAATAAAAAATCATTCATCTACAAAATAAAAAATAATTCCTCTACAGACACTTCATCATTTTCTAGTTTATGTTTCATGTTCACGATAGAAGATGTGAGTCATATATGCAATATGCATGTAATGTTATATAATATAATGTGTTAAAATCATTTAATTAAGCAATAAACATGTTATAGCATTAATTATTGTATAAATATTACTAATATAATTTTCATTACAAAATATTTTCTAAAATTAAAGTCAAAATTTCATGTTAATTGTCTAAATTTCACTAATCATGTAAATTACTAATCATACTTATTAAATAGAATATGTTCATTCGAATATACATGTATTATATTATATATACATGTATATACATATACATGTATTATATATACATATATTATGCATATATTATACATATATTATACATATATTATACATACATAGCCCATGCGGCGCATGCGGCCGCAAATGCTCAAAGCAAACCAAAATAAATTAATGTATTACATGTGTTCAATGAAATGTTCAAACCAAAATAATATATTTTTAATTATGATATTTGAAAAAAAAATTAAGGAAAAAATGTAAAATAAAATGAAAAACGAAACAAACAAAAATATGAATAATAAATATAATTATTAAATAAAATTCACCTAATACACATAAATTATTATTTTTAAATAAAATTCAACCCTAATAAATTATAAATACTGGAGCCAGACCCTCATCGTCTCTTCCCGGGAATTGAATTCCTCTTGATTTCAAGCTCTATGAAAAGATGTCCAAAGCAAGCATGTTAGCATATACAGTTACTGTGATTGTGTTAATTAGGAAGACATTTATAATCACTTGTAAGTTCTCAAAATATATTTAAACAATTGTTTCAGTGCACTTTATTTACACAGAACATGTGAGAACTACACTAAAATGAAGTCACTGTTTTTTCAAAATTTCAGTGGCATTAAAAAAAAAAAATCACCGACTGTTTTTAAAAAAACAGTCAGTATTGAACGCTAACACTGACTGTTTTTAAAAAACAGTCAGTGTTGAACACCAACATTGACGGCTTTTAAAGCATCAGTGTTGGTGCTCAACACCGACGCTCTAAAAACAGTCACTGTTGGTGTTCAACACTGACTGTTTTTAGAGCGTCAGTGTTGAGCACCAACACTGACGGTTTTTAAAGAAACAGTCAGTGTTGGTTATCAACACTGACGGTTTTTAAAGCGTCAGTGTTGAGTATGAACACTGACGCTTTTTAAAGCGTCAGTGTAGACAACCAACACTGACTGTTTTTTTTAAAAACCGTCAGTGTTGATAACAAACACTGATTGTTTTTCAAGCGTCAGTGTTGAGCAACAACACTGACTGTTATTTAATAAAAGGGTTAGTGTAGGTATAGCAACACTGATGCTTCGGTTAAAACAGTCGGTGATTAAGGGTCGGTGAAGGGGTTTTTTTTACTAGTGTTACCAAAGTAGATCAAGAGAAGTATTCTAATGATGATTGCTTTGTGCATAAATTCTTTTTATGGGTCAATTTTGATGGTTCCAAGAAAGCACAGGCAAAATCTATTCGCCTGCGACGGCCACAACAACCCCATGTAATATCAACAAACCCTTCCGAGCCTTCGGCACTTCACCAGCCAGATGAAGGAGAAATGGTAATATCACCCCCGTTAGACATAATTAGTACACTCCTAGATACCAGGGATTTTGCAGATATTATATTTGTTGTAAAAAAGAACACATTCGCTGCCCATAGGTGCGTGCTTGCGGCTCGTTCCTCTGTGTTCCGATCAGAACTTCTTGCTCTACAAGACAATATCAATACGAGCCTGAAGAGTTTATGTGTATCCATACAGCATATGGATGGACTCACATTTAAGCACTTGCTCCATTTCATTTATTCGGATTGGATTGGGTTGGGTTGATTTGAGACAGCTGGTTAAAAAAGAGACCCGTTGCTTTTGTTAGGGGGAGAGAGTGAAAAAAGCGGCCCAGCCCAGTTGGAATAAAATATGGCATACGTGATAGCTAGAGTTCTTTGAGAGTTAATTAATTTTGTACCGGTAATAGAAATCTTGAGTTTGAAGTCATGCTGTCGAATGAGAATGAGGATTGGAATCGGTGCGAGTAAAGCTAACAAACGGACCCGATCCCAACTCAAAGTTTGAGTTACTTTAAGAGTATGGGACTAAAATTTTCTTCAAAATTCATGCGGAACTTAATTTTGAGTTACTTTATTTAGTTTTATATTTTAATTAATTAATGAAATTCACACCATTAATAAATTAATGAAATTTTGCTCTCTATCTCTCTTCTCACAGTGCAAATATAATATTGGTGCAATTAATTGACAATCATATTGATCTGACGATTAATGTTTTTGATCAATAAAAAAAATTACTATTACTTCACATTTGTTATAATTAATTAACTGGTGTATATTAATTGTTGCATGCGTTGGTTACTTTCAATCTGATCAGGGACGTACAGTATTGAACAATTAATTAATATTTATGTGACATAATTAAAAAAACTTGGATTGAACATGGAGTACTAAACTAATTGGGTTTAATTACCAGTGGCCGTCTACTATATATTTATCCAATTACTTACTGTATCCAAATTATTTTAGACTTTAGATAAATAAACGGGTTGGGTTCATATACACATTATATATATAATGTACTTTTGAACAGCCAGATAATTTTAATAACATTGAATGTTCAAGATGAATTCCATATATAGCTTAGGAACTTCAATTTGTCACCTTTGATCTCTCTCATCTCAGCAGCTTCACTCAAGCTCAATTCAACTCCTTAACCAACTTCTTCAATCCCAATCCATATACAAATATTACCATATATAGCCTCACTAACTCATAAATTCACAGCCAAACATACTAAATTATAGCTACAAAATCACTTGACCATTAAATATTATTATGTCTTCTGCTCTGCAGCTGCAAGTAAGAATCCCAGTTGTAGTTACCGGAAGTTGACTTACATAAACCCGGGTTTCCTTCATAACTTGAATTCGAAAAACTGACCATCATTCGCCACTTGCTTATTGAAGCGGGTATGGACCCGTTAACCCATTATGACTCAAATCTAAAACATGAAGCAATTTCAGATTTCCAAATTCAGGCCATATCGACCCGTTAAGCCCGTTATTATTTAAGTAGAGAGAAGTGGCCATATCAAATCAGCTGTGCAAAAAAAAAATAAAAATAAACATACTTTAAACACTGACAGTTTTGGAGGGAGGGAGTATAAACTATTTAAGAAAGATATGTTTTTCAAACAGTTACTGTAGATGAATTCGAGCAACCCATATATTTAGAAGAATCTACTGAGGAGAGGATTGACATCTCATCTCATTCGAGAGAGAATTTGAAATGCAAAACCAAAATCACTACAGCAGATTGGTTTTTTTGCAACCGTTATCAGTGACCGGCGCTATTGCCAGTCGCAGATAATCAATTTCCTCCACAAAAAAAAATGAAGGAAAAATCAGAGTCGACGACACACTTTCTGTGACCGACGCCTTCACCGGTCGCAGAAAGTGTTGGTAAAAAAAAATCGCACGTTTAATTTCTCCGCGCCAGAACGCAACCCTAGCCGCACGTCCCCTCTTTCTCTCTCGCTCTTGCCACCGGGAATCGTCGATCGCGCCATAGCTAAACCCTCTCTGACTCTCCATCTCCGAACTGATTATCTTCTCCTCTCTAACTCTCCATCTCATCGCTGAAGGTTGAAGGCAAAGGCGAACTCTCTCTCTCTCTGTCCTCTCCTTTGGCTCAAAAGATCGGTTAGGTTTCAAATTTAGTTTTAAATTCTGATTTGAGTTTTGGTATCCATTTAATTAGCCATTTTAAGTACTGAACTATTAATCAATTTGGTTCATTATGATTGGGGTTGGGCAAGCTTAGGTGAGCTTGCTGGGTTCTTGGTAGCAGATCCTTTTACAGATCAACAACAACAACCAAGCCTTTGGTCCCAAACGAGTTGGGGTAGGCTAGAAATGAAACCCAATCACACTCAAACAATAAAAATAAGTAATAATAAAGTAGTCATAAAATAAAAGTAATAAAAATAAAAGTGAAAGTGATAGTAATAATACTAATATTAATATTAACTATATTTTACCTAAACGTAGAGGTCAAAGTCCTAAGCTTACATCCTAGACTCCAACCTCCTACTCCTATGACCTAAGACCTATAATACTATCTCTAAATAATCCCTAACCAGCATTAGGTCATGGTTCTGGTACGTGGATCGCTAGCTTCCACGCGCTCCTGTCCGAAGTCGACTCCTTAGCTATATTCCACTCCTTCAAGTCTCTTTTTACTGCTTCGTCCCATGTCAATCGTGGCCGACCTCTGCCTCTCCTTGTGTTTTCGATATGCCTTATAATTCCAGTACGCACCGGTGGAATCCTTTTACAGATCCTTTTACGAAAATTTGGTTCTCTTGTTCCTTTGAGATCTGAAATTGTAAGGAATTTTGCCTTATGTGTATTCAATTTGGTAAATTAAATATGATGCAAAGTTTGTAAAAGGAAAAATAAACCTCAATTTTTTTATTTAGGGTTTTGGATACCTATTACTTTAGATTTATTCTGATTTGGCATTAAGCAAAGTCTTAGACTCTGTGCTAATTGCAATGAGATGCAAACTAATTAAGATTTTTTTTTATTTTTGGGTTCTTTAGTTGGGATAGTATTTGAACTTGATAGTATTAATTTATTTTGGTAACACATGTTTTCTCTGTTTAGATTGGTGATCGATTTGAGGCACGTGAGCGCATTAAGTACACTAGAGACCAGCCAATCCAGTTGCGTGAGGTATAATCTAATATATGTTTTGGTTTTTGCTCTTAATAAAATAAAACTCTTATTTGGCCATTTAACAAAGCAATAATTTATTGGAAAAATTATAGATTATGGCTGTTGTACTATCATGGAGTTTACTAACAATGTCTAATTGAGTTAGGTACGGATTTGTGCTTGATTTGTGTGTGATAACTAGTGAGTTTTTTGGTTCACTATGTTAAATGCTGGATTTGTGCTTGATTTTTAAATTTTCATGTCTTTACTTGTGCGAATATATATTTGGCTAGATTTGTTGAATTGTTGTGTGCATTAAATTTTTTTGTTCTTTCTCATTGAGGTAAGTATGTCTTGGAATCTGCCATAAATGTGTACATATTCCGAATCAGTTTCTTAGAGAGAAGCTTAATTTTGTCTATTAGCTAGGTTTGTCTTGTTTGTACTTGCACAAATGTGGATGCATTTTTATACAAGCATGAGGCATTACTTTGAGCGTTAAATGAAAAGGTCACACTGTCATTTCCTTTAATTTGTTTATGAGTTTTGAGGAATCTAGTTGAGGCATGTTTTTTTTGTTTTACTGGTATTTGATCTGTACAAGTCTTGAATATCTCCAAAATGGTAATTAGATGCACATTCCTGTTTCTTATTTTGTCAAGAAAATTGACGGTATCAATATCACAGTGTCATATTTTTAGGGTTATTTTAATTCTCATTAATCAATGTGTATAACAATATTAACATCTCTAATAAAATTACTAATAGTGAAATTAAAAAGGTCGTTAGATTCCTTTTGATTTCTTGCAAATTAATTTCAGTTACTACATTCAATGCTCTCTTTAGGGTCAGAGTTTTGAGAAATCAAGTTGACGCATGTTTTTTGGTTTTACTGGTATTTGATTTGTACCAGTCTCGTATCTGTACCAATCTTGAATTGTTTTGAGAAATCAAGTTGTTTTCTTTCTTGCATAAATAACTAACCATATACTATAAATCAAAATAATTACAAGGAAAGATAAATCAGACACGATTCTCAGATTAAATCATACTTGTTTATGCAGGAAGTATAGGCATTTTTTGTTGGTCAATCTAGTATGGCATTACATAGTCAACTTGTCCTAGATGCTTCCTTTTAGCCTATTGTGGTGCTTAACTAAATTATAATAAAATAGTGGTATAAAGGTCCTGCTATTTTCATTGGAAAATAATTCTTTGTACATGTCTGAGTTGTCTGTATGTTTGCATGTACCTAACAGTCATCAGTTTTTACATGCATGAAATTTTGAAATTCATGCCAGATAGATCACATCCAAATGTACCAATTATATATATGTATAGTTATTTTCATCTGTGACCTCGATTACTATATATGTATATATGTTTTTCATCTGTGCCATCTAGTACTATAGCAACATTGTTTTGTTATCTCATCTCTAGATATGGCACCGAGTAGAAAGGGAAAGGCGCCGGCGGAAGACGAAGGAGAGTCTAGTGAGAGAAATGTTCGCGGTCGAAATGCATACAAAGCACCGCCTTCAGATCCGAGTTTGCGACCAGTGCTTCGGTTGGCGGGTTTCAAGTAATATTCAATTTTTTTGTATGTTGTAATTATGCTTTAATTGTAGTGATCGTAATAATTATTTCTATTTGCAAGACTTTTGATGCAGGGCACCCGGAGAAGACAAAGGATGTCACCAAAATTATTTCACAGGAAGTACGAAATAATTATCCTGGCCCGTACTACAGATACATAGATTTCCCCCAGGATAATAAAGATATTATCCAGACAGATTTTTTGGTAAGTAAAATTTTCTGAAATAAAACCTCTAATAATAAGGATATTATCTAGGAATTACGATATTAATTGTCCACTATGCATTGCAGAAGCACTATCAGTTTGCATCGGATGTAGTGGAGCGTGAGGCATGGACTACATTTAGAAAAATAGCTGATGTACGGCTGAAAGATATGCTTAATAAATGCAAGGGGGCAGCAAACAAGCAGTACGGAGATTCAATGCTTGAGTGGAAGAAGCGTGGGGCTGCTTCTCGCTCCTACTGCGAATGGATCAAGCCAGCCTATTGGCCCGGACTCGTCGATCATTGGTGCAGCGATGATTTTACCAGTCAGAGCAAGCAGAATGCAGAAAATAGGGCCAATGCCGAAGGTGCAGGGGCTTCGACGGGCTCTGTGAACATGCTTGTTCACAAACAGTGCTTTGTAAGTTGTTTTTCATTAAATTAATATATTTTCATTCTTATTGAATATAATCGAACTAACCTTGATAATCTTTTTTTAAATGAAATTGTCTTTCAAATTCTTAATAGGAGCAAACACAAGGGCGCGAACCCAGATGGAGCGATGAGCTATTTCAGCCTACCCATACGAACAAGAAGACTGGGGAATACGTTAGTACTAAGGCTAAAAATGCACAGGTAATAGTACTTTCGAATCGTTGTATAAAATATCATGGTTGATGTTGTACGTAACATTATTGTTATATTTTACAAAATTTGCAGTTAAAATATGAGAAAGCTATGAAGGACAAGTATGGAGAGGATAAAGAGACATAGCCCAGATACGACGCCGATCTCTGGTTCACTACGGGCGTTGATGATCAAAATACCCACGGCGATAACTACGGTCTCGGTACTCTAGGTAAAATAAACATTTTTTGAAATTTTAAATTTATTTTAGTTTTGTCAGATAATACTAATTGTCTTACTTTTAATGTTTCAGGCAAGATGAGAGGCATGTTTCGCTCTGGTGGGTCTAGCAGTGCTCGGTCGCACTCGTCACAGTCATATTCTTCTATGCCGCCATCGACGCATCTCACAAAAGAAGATATTGAGAGGATATCTTCCCGGGTACTTGATAAGATGGAGGCTCGCATTGAGGCTCAGGTGGAGGCTCGGTTGGAGGCTCGGTTCAGAGCTCCGGTACGAAATTCAATATTTCAGTATGTTTTAATTGTGAAATGTAAACCCTAAATCATAATTATCTAAAATACCCTTTTACAACTTCACAGGGAGGTTCAGGCTCGCTGTCGGCCTCGATTCCCGCTCCTCAGGATGACGAGGATGATGACGAGGATGACGGCGACGATGGTACTGTTTAGTTTAGTTATTTATATCTTCTTCAGATGTTGTCTTGACATTTAGATTATTTGTTTATGGTACTTGATTAGATTATCTGTTTATGTTATGCGACATTTAGATCGATATATTACTTGACATTTCGATTTTATGTTTGATCGATATATTATCGGTTTTTCGATATTTATGTTTATATCTATTTTTTATGTATCGATGTTTTGTATTTATGTATTGTATATATCGATGTTTATGTTGTATGTTGGTACGTGTCGTATCAATTATTAAATGATGCAAATTTAAATAATAAAAAAATTCTAAAAACCTGACAGAAAACTTTATGCGACCGTTACTTTGGTCGCTGAAACTACTTCCTGACGTCAGCAAAAACAAATAGCAACTAGAAAAATTTGGTCGCAGAAAATGTATCAGCGACCGGCTGACGTCATTCAGCGACTGTTTACGTCAGCAGAAGAGCATCTGCGACAGTGCTTTCTGCGACCGGTCTATTAGCTACCGATGTTATGTTCTGCGACCAGAATTCCGGTTGCAGAAAGTAATTTCTGCTGTAGTGAATCAAGCATTGAAACTACAACAATAAAAAAATCAGTAAAGCAGGATGGTACGGACAAGTCCCAGTACCATTCAGGTGGTACAGGTGGTAGAGTACTCCGTAAAGAAGGTGTATATATTGGTCAAATTTATTTTCAAATTTAGATGGTACACAGAAGAGAACCCGCCTCAGATTTCAATTTGGCCTAATTAGGCCTAATTTAAATCAAAAAATTCAACTACTTGGTACTGATATAAAGCAGTGAAGTGATAAAATTATGCTGCACAAAAAATATTATTCCTAAAAGAGTTGCAATGAACTACAGTAAACTGATTCATTTGCTTTCACATGGTTAAAGAAGTATTATCAGGGGCAAATTATCAAAAGGAAGACAATTCCTACAAGTACAGTACACCATGTGTAATATCAAAATACCAAATATGCCCTTTATTCAATCTATATAATTAAAGACCTGATAAATCTATCCAGGTTTTTATATATTGGACCAATTCAACTAATAAAGTAAGTAATTGATATAGTACTAGAAGGGCCCACCTCTCTGAAGGATCTTGCGCCTCTCTTTCTCTATCTCCAGGCATTAACTGGTACAGGTGATTTTCTGGTGCCTTTCGTTAGTTTTTCATCTTCATTAAACTATAGTTCCTGCAATGGAGAAAAGTTGGTTTACTTCAATTATACCAGCAAAAAAAAATAGAACATTCTGAAATTCCAACAAAATAACAAATGTTAAATGGTCTAGAATTTTTATATCAAGTGAAGAGTAATGGAACTCATTGTTGGCTTTTGGAGCTCTCGACTTGCTCGTTTGACTAGATTTGCAAAACATACATAATTGTTAATGAATAAGCTTAATTTGCCATTAAATTCGTGACTGCACAGTAGACATATTTTGAGGCTGATTAATGAGAGAATTTGAAAGGGAAATTCTAGATCAGTCTAGACAAATGAGGAGTCTATTTGACGTGTCTTTGAGTCTAGTTTCTGGTGGTTCAAGTTTTAAGTTGTTTGGAGTTCCCTATAAAAAGTTATTGCAGTTTTAGTTACCAAGGGTCAGAATTAAGGGCTGCTGTTTAGAATTCTGTTTTTCATTTATTTTGTGTACGAATTTTAAGAGTTTACTTTAATGTTTAAGAGTCTATAAATTGAGTTGTGTCCTGTGAAGAATGTAAGAGGAGAACATTTGTTTAAGAGTTAATAGAAAGATAATTGTGTTCTTGTTTTCTCTTCCTCCAATAGCACTCTCTTTTTATCAAACTGGTATCAGATCCGATGGAAAATTCCGGGAGAATGTCAGTGGGGGGTATGCCACTGCCACGACTCACCAAGTCGAACTATGACAATTGGAGTATTCAGATGAGTACATTGCTCAGTGCGCAAGACACATGGGAAGTAGTCGAAGCCGGCTATGAAGAGCTGACTACAACGAGCAATCAGACCGCGAATCAGATGAAGGCGTTGAAAGAAATGTGTATGAAAGACAAGACTGTTCTCTATTTCTTGTTCCAAGCAATGGATGAGTCAGGTTTCGAGAAAATTGCTGGTGCAGCAACTTCGAAGGAAGTGTGGGATACTTTGCAAAAGGTGTTCAAGGGCGCTGACCGAGTAAAGCAAGTAAGACTCCAAACTTTACGAAGCGAGTTGGAGGCCATGAAGATGAAGGACTCGAAAGGTGTATCTGACTACATCAACATCATGCGTGTGCAAACAGTGGTAAATCAACTAAAACGAAATGGAGAAATCCTAACTGATGCAAGGGTGGTGGAGAAGATTTTGCGATCATTGACTGAGAATTTTGAGAATGTTGTTTGTGCAATTGAGTCGAAAAATTTGGAAGAGATGACCATTGATGATCTTGCGGGTTCTCTTGAGGCGCATGAACAACGAAAGAAGAAGAATGAGTCACTTAAGGAAGCGCTGCAAGCCAAGGTGTCTATCAAAGACGAAAAGGTACTCTATACTTGAAACTTTCGTGGTAGAGGGCGAGGTCGTGGAGGTCGCAGCAATGGTCGCGGTGGTGAAGGCCGCGGACGTGGAAACAGTTATGAAAAAAAGGGTGAGTCGAGCCAACAGAATTGGCATGGTCAAGGACGTGGTCGTGCGAGAGGCAGCCGGTCAAATAATTCAAATGTCGAGTGTTACAAATGCGGCAAGTATGGGCACTACGCAAAAGAGTGCAAATCAAATGTCGAGTGCTATATTTGCGGTAAGTATGGGCACTATGCAAAGGAGTGCTATTCCGAGAAAAAGGTAGAAGAAAACACGAATCTAGTCACGGAAGAGGAGACAAGAGAAGATGGTGTTCTCATGATGGCCTACAAAAATACCGTTCCCGACAGCGACACGGTGTGGTATCTCGATACCGGTGCTAGTAATCACATGTGCGGGCACAAGCACCTATTCAAGGAGATGCGAAAGGTTGAAGATGAACACGTGCCATTTGGAGAAGCGTCAAAGGTTCAAGTAAAGGGCTGAGGTAAAATATGTTTTTCTCAAAAAGATGGTAAAGAATGGTCGATTGAGGATGTTTATTATGTGCCTGACTTGAAGAGTAACATTCTTAGCATGGGGCCATTATTGGAGAAGGGATATTCAGTTTTCATAAAATTAAGACCGGGTGTTGCACTTGAAGGACAAAAAAGGCCGGTTGCTTGCACATGTAGAGATGGCCAAGAATCGAATGTTCAAACTGAACTTAAGAAATGTGCGGGAAAAGTGTTTGCAAGTCAACATGGAGAAGGCTGAGCAGCTTTCCAGTTTGGTGGATGAATAGAGGGGAAAAGCAGAAAAGTGCAACACAAAATCTCTTGCCTCAACCATTTAACAACTAGAGGAGAAGGAGACACTGTTGCATGAGACAGAAATTGAAATTTATACCTTGAAAGAGAAAATGAAGATGCAAGCTGCGAAGGAGGAGAAGGAGTAGCTGCTGGAGAACTTACATCGAGTTGCAAGTAAATGTGGCAAGCAAGGCAATTGAAGAGGCAAGAACGGAGAGCTTGCAATTGAAGGAGAGGTTCTTGGATAAGGAAAACGAATTGCAGAGTATAACACAAAAGAATGAAGAGCTACAGGCTCGTCAGTCAAAGGCTGAAGAAAGGATAGATGAGTTTAGTTCTCAGCTCAAGGAGGTGGTGATTGTAGAGACAGCCCAAGAAATGCCTGAAGAAGCAAATCCCATGTTAGAGAGTCTCTTCATAGGTGCAAAGAGGAAGAATCAAATGATAATGTCGAATAAGAAGGGGAGAATGGAGATGCAAAGAAAGAAGAGGTGTAGAGTAAAATGGCAGAGAGTGAGCCTCCACACGAGGAAAATGGTGGAGAGGATGAGAAAGTGGATTTGAAATCTGGTAATGGTAATCAGGTTGACAATGGATTAGGTTTGAATGACACGGGTAAAAAGGAGATAGAACTAGTGAATGTGAAAAGTGAGGACCAAGCAGTTGACATCTTTACAAAGCCACTGTCCACAAGACTATTTGAGAAAATGAGAAACCTATTCAGCATGAAGAACATAAAAGAATTAAGTTTAAGGAGGGGTGTTGATTAATAAACTTAATTTGCCATTAAATTCGTGACTGCACAGTGGACATATTTTGAGGCTGAATAATGAGCGAATTTGAAAGAGCAATTCTAGATCATTCTGGACAAATGAGGAGGTCTTTGAGTCTAGTTTCTGGTGGTTCAAGTTTCAAGTCGTTTGGAGTTTCCTATAAAAAGTTATTGCAGTTTGAGTTACCAAGGGTCAGAATTAAGGGCTGCTGTTTATAATTCTGTTTTTCATTTATTTTGTGTACGAATTTTAAGAGTTTACTTTAATGTTTAAGAGTCTATAAATTGAGTTGTGTCTTTGTGAAGAATGTAAGAGAAGAACATTTGTTTAAGAGTTAATATAAAAATAATTGTGTTCTTGTTTTCTCTTCCTCCAATAGCACTCTGTTTTTATCAATAATTGCATTTTACAGTTTTCCTTCTTGAGACGTGCAGATTCATGACAACAGAAGATTCAATAAATACACATCGAGGATGAATTAATGAACTGCAAAATAACATTGAAAATGTGGTCATGAAGCACAAGATACTGGAGAGCAAAAGCATAACTCAAGATTAAAGATAATTAATTTGTAAAATTAGTAAAATAAGCTTGAGACTAACCTAAGTGAGGCCTACTGTTGCAACAGTCCTTGGTCCAAGGACCGTTGCAACGGAATAAATAAATTCACAGAAATGACTGTGGTGGATTAAATCGGAATCAAGCGGCTCCAGCCGGAAGATGAGACATAAACTTCCGTTAAGGAGACCGTTATAACGGTCCTCAACCGTTACAATCCAAACCAGTTCAAACTACCATACCGTTGTAACGGTCCATGTACCGTTGCAACGGTCAACACCAAATACTTTATTTTTATCAGCTCTCTATAAATACAAGCTATACCAAGGTTTCGATTGACACTCTAGCTGCCTCCAACTTCAATATTTCATATTTACAGATCTAGAGAAAGTCATTGTTGCTTGTGTGCTTAAACTTCAATACTCAATGAATCTCAAGCTTATTCAATCAATTTAACAACTCCTAGAATAATCATGCATGATCAAATCAATTACTACTTTGAGCCTTGTGCTCACCCAACAACCCTTGAGTCCTCACGAATCAAATTAACTTGACTCCTTTGCCTTCTTTTAAGATATCTTAGCTATTTAAGAGGAACATATATTGATGCAGTTGATTAATCCATGATTTACAGGGTTTCTTTGGATCTGCTGTGACCTTCTAGCTGCAATCGTGGTTCATATCAGTTAGAGGGCCTTTGTATTCTGCCATGTTTAGCCCGCTCTCGACTATAATTACTACAGTTCTTTCTTCTATTATACTTCATGAAGAGCTCCACATTGGAAGGTAATTGTTAATTTTTGTAAGAGAGAAGAGATGTAAGAAAATAACTTATTATTGCAATTTTATTTTGAGCTTTACATGTATCTCTATTTATAGAAGAAATTTAAAATCTAGCCGTTGTACTATTAATTACAACTACCTAACGTATTAATTACAAGACATTACAATTCAAAAATCATAACTAGCCGTTATTTTTAACAGTAATTGTGTTCAAAATCATTCACAAAATTCATAGTCAGGATAGTTTTACCATTATAAATCCTCATCGAGGAACTTGAATAAAACCATAAATATAAGTAAATCAATGACATATTAATAAATAATAAAGGAAAAGAAAAGAATTGGAACGGAAAAGGTTTACTATTATTAGTAGTGTAGATTCTAACGGCCATTTTTATTAATACCCCCAAAAAAGGAAATTTTATTAATGCCCCTGTCATCTGGTTTTTCTCAAAACTGCCCCAACCGCTCCAGGCACGGGCAGCCCAAAACACCAAGCAGACCGCCCCCTGCAGGGGCAGGCCACACCTCCAGCAGACCGCCCCCTGCAGAGGCGGTCCACTATGCACAGTACGGATCCCTATAAATTTCCTTTTGTTTCTCTCTCCTACCACTCCAAACCAGAAAACATCCTTGTAGAAGCTGTCAGCGAATTTGGCGATTTTTGGAAGGATTTTTGGCGATTTTCAGGCGACTGCTACAGGTAATTAATTTTTTAATTAGTTTATAATTAAACATTGATACTATAGCAATTACTGTGCATTTACTGCAGCAACCTGCAGCAACAGGCATTTTTTGTTTTTTTTTTAATTATTTTCTAATTAGCCATTTATTACTGTACCCGTTATAATTACAGTACAATTACTATAGTACTTATAAAATTAATTTTTAAATGTAGTTTGTTAAAGAAAAGATGTTAGTTGCGCTGTATGTGGGCGGCAAGCTAATTAAGGGTGCAGATGGCGTGTATTACACGAAATAGGCAGCATTTGGCTTCCATGTTGATGAAAATACCACATTTTAGGAACTTAATCAAGTAGTATACGAAAAGACTGCTGTAAACCCCAACAGGTATGAAATATAATTGGCTATACAGATTGACAACTCACAAAGGGGTGGGGTGGGGTGGGGGGTAGACCTTACTTTGTGAGATATCCTATAACATATGCAAATTTGTGGAGATTTGTGTACACTCTATTTGAGTCTAGTGGGGTCCCGGTAATGGAATTATATTCGAAGAGGGGTCCCCGGGCTGGAGTTGGACCATCTAGTGTTCCCTCGGTTGGACCTTCAGGTTATGACAATTCGGGTTATGAAAATCAAGGGTACCAGTCCAGTTATGACAACCAGGGGTACCACCACTCCCCTCATGACAACCAGGGGTACCCCCACTCCCCTTATGACAACCAGAGGTACCACAACCCCGGTTATGACAACCCGGGGTACCACAACTCCACTGAGTTTACTCAAGAGTCACCACCACCACCACCACCACTACCCAGACAGACACCCATAATCCCTAGATTTTCATCTATGCCAGAGTCGGTACCGGTACCCGTTAATCAAACTGATATTGATATTGATATTGATGTTGATGTTATTGATGCCATACCAGAAAAGGAAATGGAAACGGGGGATGAATACGAAGGGATTTGGGAATCTGATGACTTATTAGATGGTGATGCAAATGTACCAGGTTTGTCCAGGAAAGAAAAATTCCCAATTAGAGGTCAGGAGAGTAAGCATCCGGTCATCACATTCAACGATACTATAGCTTTCAAAGAGGCAGACATTAGTTTATTTGGTCGTCGTGTTGAATACAATCACGAACTTGCCACAGGGCAACTTTATACCAACATAGATGAACTTATAAAGAAAATCAATGAGACTCATGTTCACGGCAACTGGGAACGTAAAATACACAAAAAGGGACCGAACAAGGTTAGTTGTGCTATATAAAACTCACCCACGGTGCGAGTTCCGCCTTTTTGCAACCCCTTCTCCCTCTTCTTCTTCTTCTTCAATTTCTTCTGCAGGTTCTTTAGATGACACTCCAACAACTCCGGTATCATATTCTGTAGGTCTGGATGGTCTGAGATGCCACCTATGGGGTTGCCATCGATACATAGACCCCAAAAGACGCTCACATCACCAAGGGTGACTGTCATCTCTCCAACCGGAAGATGAAATGTATGGGTCTCAGGTCGCCATCTCTCCTCTAGACCATGCATCAGAGACTGATCGATCTTACTCTGCAGCATGGTGGCAATCTGATACAACCCAAGATTGACGAGGCATCGCTGCATCAATGGATGGGGAACAAACATAATCTCAGACCTGCGGTGCCTCACCGTAAGCATGACATCGTCTTGTATTTATTATCAATCTGTGAGACTCAAATCATGTCATTCTTTTAGTACTATTTACATTAAGTATAAAAATCATGTACCTCAATAGATGCCAATGAGATATGGTGCTTAACATGATGGGTCCATAGAAGAGGACTAAATGTGTCAGTATCATGCAAGCCATTTGTAGTCCCGACCTGAGATGATGGACCCACTTCAATCGGATCCTCAAATCCCGCTCCAATCATATCCTCATATGATGACGGGCCCTCTCTAGTCGGATCCACCTAGGAAGTGCCCGCTCCAGTCGGATCCACCGATGATCCTCTCACTCCAGTCGGGTCGACAACATCTGGACCCGCTCTAGCCGAACCCGCTGCAGGCGCAGGTCGTACTCCCCACCGTCTAGCCCTGGGCATACTACATTTACAAAAAATATATATTAATCAATCACAACTTAAGCAATTCAACAATTATGGACAATTACAACATATGATATTTTTTCTAAGATAAAAAAAAATACAATTGATTTATAGTTATAAAGTATTAATGAATTTTTTTTTAACAATAAAACTATAATTTATTATAGCAATATAACATATTAATTAATTATATAGTTATATATTATTAATAAGATACAAATTATATAATATTTATATATTAATAATATCTTTAATATATTACAATATTATTATAATAATTGCTTAATATATAATTATACAACATAATAATTATATAATTTTTAACCATAAACCCTAACCCAAATTTTTTATTAACATCACACAATTCAAGCAATTCGAGAAATTCGACCATAAATTTTAACCCTAAATTTTTAACCATAAACACTAACCCAAATTTTTTCTTAACATCCCACAATTCAAGCAATTCGAGAACTTCAACCATAAATCCTAACCCTAAATTTTTAACCATAAACCCTATCCCAAATTTTTTATTAACATCCCACAATTCAAGCAATTCAAGAACTTCGACCCTAAACCCTAACCCTAAATTTTTAACCATAAACCCTAACCCAAATTTTTTATTAACATCCCACAATTCAAGCAATTCGAGAAATTCGACCATAAATCCTAATCCTAAATTTTTAACCATAAACCCTAACCCTAAATTTTCAACCATAAACCCTAACCCAAATTTTTTATTAACATCCCACAATTCAAGCAATTCGAGAACTTCGACCATAAATCCTAACCCTAAATTTTTAACCATAAACCTAACCCAAATTTTTTATTAACATCCCACAATTCAATCAATTTCAAAAACTTCGACCATAAACCCTAATCCTAAATTTGTAACCAAAACCCCTAACCCTAATTTTTTATTAACACCCCACAATTCAAGCAATTCAAGAAATTCAACCATAAACTCTAACCCTAATTTTTTAACCATAAACCCTAAATCTTGAAGGATGTGATATCCTAAATTGAATCGAACAATTACATTTAATCACAATTATTAATTTAATCACAATCACAATCACAATTACATTTAATCGAATTCAATCGCATTCAATCGAATCGAATCGAATTCAACAATTATATAATTTAATCACATTCAATCGTCAAATCGAAACCTTACTCGAGAGAGAGAGAGAGAGAGGAGTGGCAGCGACGGTCGGGGAGGCACAGTGGTGAAGGTGCCGCTGAGCGAGGGAGAGGGAGGGTGGCAGCAGGGCGGCAGTAGCAAGGGAGGGGGCGGCCGTGCGGAGGCAAGGGTTGCAGAAGCTAGGGTGGCAGTGGCGGTTTTTCTTTTGTTATGCGCAGGGGTTTGAGTCATGGGAGAGACAGAGGGGTTCACGGGAGAGGGAGAGAGGGGTCGGGTCAGGGGGTTTATTAGTTGGCTAGTGGATCGCCCCTGCAGGGGGCGATCTGGTAGGTGTGTGTCCCACCCCTGCAGGGGGCGGTCTGATAGGATTTTTGGGCCGCCCGTGGACCTAGCGGTCGAGACAGTTTTAAAAAAAACTAGATGACAGGGGTAATAATAAAACTAACTTTTTTTTTGGGGTATTAATAAAAATGGCCGAGATTCTAATAACTCTATTTCTTTTTTATTCTAAAAGTTGACACAAATTATTTTTTCTAATTTCTTATCCAGCTTTGTTGGTGCAACTGCCATTATAGGAGGGCTGTATGTTGTGTTATGGGGTAAAGCTGAGGATTTAAAGAGAATGGAAGAACAGAAAAAAATTAATTTTAAAAAGATTTCCATCTTAATAGACACTGAATCTCAAAATTGTGAAACTGATATCCAGCAACCCCTCCTGACAAACAGGTCAGAGTTGGAATGAAGATTAATGTGTCAATTTTTTGCTAGTATTTATGATCTTTTTGGTCAAGACCATGTCATTCAATGAAAAAATTAATTTGGGCCATTTTACTTTTTAATTGGGAAGATCTGACATGCACAGTAAACTAAAAGCTCCATTGTTTAGTTCATGGATCTACATATTTCCAGTTTGACTACCAAAATTAAGTAATTAATCTCTTGCTCAACATCTTAACTACATTAACACTGTCTAAGGAAATTAAACATAAAATAATTCAAATATGACTCTGGCTTGATATTATCGTCCTAAGTTTGACAGTAACATTTTTATCGTTGAAATCCCTAAGCTAAACAATATTTTTAGGTTGAATTTCTACCAAAACCCTAGACATTTTTACTATATAATTTCAACCTATCAACAAGTTATTTGGCCAATATATGTTTAAAGATACTCAAAATATAGATGTTGTAGATTCCTTTACAATTTTCCACAAAAATTTTGTTCAGCTAAATCCGAGTCAGTTTGATACATCTGTTCAGGTTGTGTGATTTTTTTTTTTTTTTTTTAATTCATCAAACTTCTTTACTTGTAACTATAATCAGAATATGAACTTACTGAGCTAAACAAGGCACGAATGAGCACAAAAGAGTAAGTATAAAGGAACAAATATCTTTGTCACTAATCATCTCTTGCTGAGCATTCAAGGAACTAATATTTTACGTGTTAATTACACACTACTTTGAAGCCTTGTTTCATTTATGTTCCCTATCAAAGACTTCCTCAATAATCATCATCCAAATTCTTGATTTGTGCAATACCTCAAAAGCTTTTTTCACCTCAGGCATCAATGGGCTCATTTGCTGAAGGATTGTATACTTTCGAAACAAAGGAGGTTTCAACGCTTGCACCCCAGGGTCGAATAAATGATGAACTGATCAAAATAAAATCCTATGAAAGAGTTTATACTATCAAGTACGGTCCCTTTACCCTGGGCGACATCAAATGTGAGATCCGCCTATTACCGTACGGAGAATATTTGTGCCCTTATCTCTGTTTGTTAGATGATGCAGTGGTAGTCAAGAAGTTTGGCTACATATCCTTGGTGCAGGATCACAGTAGAAATGGTGATTGGAAGATCCACACTTGGATAAAATTGAACGAAGAGCAGGGTTTCGAAGTAGAAGCCTTCGCCAAGGCATTGGGTCTCTCCATGGTACAGTTAACATACTTTAGCAAATCAGATCAAGAGAAATATTCTAAAGATGATTGCTTCTTGAATAAATTCGTATTATGGGTCATTGCTGATGATTCCAGGAAGGCGCCGGCAAATGCTGTGCGCCTTGGACAGCCTCATCAACCCGAGTTCATATCACGAAATCTTTCTGTGCCTTCGACAGCCTCATCAACCCTCCTGGTAACTGGGGATTTTGTAGATATTATTTTTCTTGTGAAAAAAGACACATTTGCTGCCCATAGGTGTGTGCTTGCGGCTCGTTCATCTGTTTTCCGATCAGAACTTCTCGCCCTACAAAAGGATATTAATATGAGCATGAATAGTTTATGTGTCTCCATACAGCACATTGATGGACTCACCTTTAAACACTTGCTCCATTTCATTTATACCGATACCTTGCCACCTGACTTCGAGGAGGTTACCCCACCAGAGAGATACCACCGCATGTTTGTCGCAGCGCATCGTTTTAAAATTGAAGGGCTCAAGTTAATATGTGAGAAGAAGCTTACCAAGGTGGTTGCCGATGCCATGATAACCGCAATAGATCTCTCGGAGTATCATGAGAGTGGTCAGCTCAAAATTGTTCAGCATGATTGAAATAATTGCCTCAACTGTTCTGGATACAAAAGAAGTCGACCACCTATGTCTATGTTAGCAGTAGTTGTACCAGCAACAAGTATGTCGGAGAGGAGTCCAAGTAATAAAAGGGATTGAAAGATTTAAGAAATAGAGAATAAATATTGTATTAATCTTGTGTATCAATTACAATTATAATGAAGTTCATTTACAGATTATATTATAGTTTATTTCTAAACATCTCCAATTAATCATTTCCTACCTACCACTCATGTATTCCTAATTATTTCCCACATTTTATACCCACTTGTATCTCTAACAGAGATCGGAGTTTGTCCAGTTTTTTTGTTTTTCAAAGGTTTTGTTGTGATCTGTGTTTTTGTTAAGTTGTTCATGTTGTTTAATTGCTTGTATCTCTTTGGAAATCTAATATGATCTTTATTTCTTCTCAAAGAAAGGAATGGAGGTGGTGATCTTGCAAGTTCAATTCAGAATCCTATTAGTTGGTGGAGCTGTGTACATTGGTCAATTTGAAAGGAACATCAATTATGATTTTTTTTTAATTGCTTAAATTTTTCATGCGCTGATTGGTTGTGTAACAGAACAGAGAAATTAAGGATTCCATTATAATTATATAATTCTCATGCATTTATGTGCCAAAGTACAGAGCTATAATTGTATTCTTGCTTGGAAAAAAATCACCAAAATCTACTATATATATTCATGACCCGCTACGTAGAGAATTTTCTATACCTTGCAACTTCCATACAGGACTGGAACTTAAATGAGCCAGAAAAGAATTTAAACTAATGGTGTATTTAGTATTTATCAATAATTCAATTTGAACTCCGCTATAGCAGATATGAATCAAAGCTTGAGTACACATAGGGGAGCTTGAAAAATCAAAGGTGTTTATTGTGGCTCCAATCGTTCTGGCCCAACTATTTTTTTATGTATGTGTTACGGATCTAGGCCAAAATACAAGCAAGCCTAAGGCCTCAAATCCAAATTTGGCAGCTACTAGATTTTCATTAATGCGGTCTGTACGGAATTGATGTGCAAAAGAAAAGCAAATATATATAAATTTATTCAATTGGGGAGAAATAATCTTTTCCCTGAGTGCGTGCTGAGCACTAATTGAATAGTAGATAATATGTTGCAATTAATAAACATAATCTGGAAGGAATATTCTCAAATCATTGTCACTATATCTCATGTCTTAGCTTCGTGCTGAGCACACAGAGAAATAGTCTTTTCCCTGTTAATTACCGCCCAAATTGAAGACCTCTTTCATTTCTGTTCCCTATCAATCATCCTCCAAATTCTTAATTTGTGCAATACATCAACAAACCCTTCTGAGCCTTCTACACTTGAGCAGCCGGATGAAGAAGAAATGGTAATATCACCTCCTTTAGACCTAATTAGTACACCCCTAGAAACCGGAGATTTTGCAGATATTATTTTTGTTGTAAAAAAGCACACATTCGCTGCCCATAGGTGCGTGCTTGCGGCTCGTTCCTCTGTGTTCAATGAAAATATTAATTTCGGCCATTTTTTATTTTTCAATTGGGGAGATTTTGTTTAGTTCATGGATATACATAACTACAATATGACTACCAAAATTAAGTAATTAATCTCTAAACAAAATTGAACACAGAAATCATTCATATTTGTATAAAAAATTTCTGTAATCTATACTCTGGTTTAAAAATAATCGTTATAAATTAAACAAAAATAAAATGTCAGCCCAATTAGACTGCTTGGCCCAATTGGGCTTTCCATCAAACAGCCTATTGATAAACTGGGAATTTTTTTGGTTTAAAAAATTAAAATTAGTATCTGTGAATTCTAGTTGAAAAAAAAATAATAATATATTGAGTAAATTATACAAATATTTGTTACAGTATATCTTGTTTTGTATTTGGTACAAAATCAATTCTACTGCTAACACAATTGAAAAATTAGATGAAAAAAAATCAATTTTTGAATCTAGGTCATGATAATGTCCAATATAAAGATATATGTAAGTATGAATTTTCAATTAATTAACAATGACAGATATGTTGATGCTAATATTAATTAAAATGATACTGAATATTTGAGATAGATTTTAATTAATTTGTGGTATTGACAATTGCGCAATTGTAACACCCGGTAAATATTTATATTATTTTTGAATTACTATGGACTTATTTGCACTTTTTAGATTAGAAGGTTACTTGTATAAAAATGTTGAACTTTAAAAAAAATATGATCCTACGTGGCATTCTTCCACGTGTCTCCCATGCATAAACCTCATCCCTTTGACCACCGTTAAAACCTCTATAAAGAGGGTTATTTTCTTTCGGATTAGAGTTAAAAAAAAATCAGAACCAAATAAAATTGGAGAGAAAAAAAAACAGAGAGAAAGAGGAAATGTGAAGGAAATTAGGAGAAAGTAAAAAAAATATTTTATATTGATTAAGATTTGATTGTTTTGTTTGTTTGGAATTCTGATTACGTCACGTTGATTCTAAATGGTTGTTGCAACTCGATTGGATTTTTGAATTGATCGTTATCAGGTAATCGGGACTTCTCTATAATCTGTGTTTTCGTTTTGTTTGGTTGAATTGAATTTTGAATTGGATGATTGAATTGGTTATTGGATTATGATGCATATTTAACGGGATAGCGTGTCTGTTGTTCGAATTTGATTTGTAAAATTATATGATCGTGTCTTCTGAGAATTTGAGAAATGAAATGATTGTGTGAAATGAAATGATATAGATATTGTGTGACTTGTTTTATTGATAATTCAGACCCATGTGCCATTACCAGTTAAATATGTATTCATAATTTGATGTGAATTTATGTAAATTAATCAAGTCTGTTTGAATGGTTTAATTAAGTCAGTTATAGAGAAGCGCATCGTTAAATAATTGGTTACTGAGCTTTGTAGCTGACTCCATATTGTTTTCTATTTGTTTTTGTTTGTGACGTAGATTGATGGGATGAAGGATGGATGCGAGGGTGCATCTCTTGTCGCAACTCTCGGTCCGGCAGCGGGATCGTGACAGCAATGTATTTGCTAATTTGAACCAAGATGAAATTGTTGAGGCCCAATTATTTCAATTGATGGGTTACAGATTCCAGGCCCCAAATATTGGCAGGCCCAAGTCCAACAATCCAAATTTAGCAACATATATAGATACAGCGAATGACAGCCTATTGTGGGTTCCATGATATGATAATCATTTGATCAGTACATTAATTGCAGAATTTTATTTTAAAAACCATAAATAAAAAATAATATTTTATCAAATCAACTTGATTTTTTCGGTTTTTTTTCCAAAAACCATAACAACCGAAATGACATTTCAGTCCAAATTTTTGTTTTTCAGGACTGAAATACCATTTCGATCGATCCAAAATGCTTTCACAAATTTTACCATCATTTTTTTATTGACATATGTGAAAATGGTTCGGTCTCAAAAAAAAAAAAAAAACCGAAATAACATTTCGGTTCTTATGATTTTTGTAAAAACCAAAGCAATCAAGTTGGTTTGATAAAATATTGTTTTTTTACTTATGGTTTTTAAAAAAAAATTCTTAATTGCATGCACACTGTAATAGGGCCTCTATAAAAAATGTACAATGTACACCTTAAACCCTTGTTGTAACGTACTCTCTCTCTCTCAAGCTTCTCTCCCTCGCTAAGTGTAAACACAACAATGGGTGGGTTTAGCTTAGAGGAACAGAAACCATTGATGGCCATGGTAGCAACACAGTGCATATATGCAGTAATGAATCTGGTGTCGAAAGCGGCATTCAACCACGGTTTCAGCACGATGGTTTTTGTGGTGTACAGACAAAGCATTGCCACTCTTTTTCTATTCCCTTTCACGCTCCTTGCAAAGCGGTACGTACTGTATATACTATATAGTTTCTCTTTAATAACCTTTTAGATAGCACTGACACAACAATTTCATACAAAGAGGAATAACTTGCGTAAAATTAGGAGATCTCCAATCAGCATTTTTAACTTGAAGTCCCTAACTTTCAATTCATACTATAAAGTATGAACAGATTGGACATTATTCAAACCAACCTAAATTGGAATTGCCTGAGACCTATGTTACATTAACACTTGTAAAATTGTACTGCATACGTCTGTGTTTGACACGACATCGATACTCATGTCTTTTTAAAATTTGAACTTAAAATGACATGTTGTATCATATATCGGTTCGATAGTAGTGTTGGTTTTAATCAGCAGCATCCATGGAAATCCAATTGATCTGAATCTAGCATGAAACAAATCGTCTATTAGTTGGTACTATTCCTAGTTAATTTCATACTAGTCATCGTTTGAATTTTGAATTTATTACTTGATCAAGGCACAACAATGGAGAATATATATATATATATTTTTTTCACTTATGTTTCTTTATTTTATTTTTTTGTCTGGTGTCAAAACATGTATAACCAATGTATGAGTGACATTGGAACAAAAAGGGCACAGTCAACCGCTTTCTGATGTATAAAGGGTAGTAGGTCCAACTTTAGCCCAACAAGAAGGGCTATTTTTTTCTTTTAATTCGGCCGGAAAATCTTTAATTGTCTTCAGTTTTAAAACCACGCACGTGACCTGCAATTAATCAGCTCTCCTCTGAGATAAGAGAAAACTTCTCGCTGACAATATCGATACGAGCATGAAGAATTTACGTGTATCCATACAGCATATGGATGGACTCACATTTAAGCACTTGCTCCATTTCATTTATACTGATTTCTTGCCCCTTGATTTTGAGGAAGTTACTCCTCCAGAGAGGTACCACCGCATGCTTGTTGCAGTGCATCGTTTTAAAATCGAAGGGATCAAGTTAATATGCAAGAAGATGCTTACCAAGGCGGTTGTTGACACCATGATAACCGCTTTTAGATCTCTCGGAGTATCATGAGTGCGGTCTGCTCAAAGTAGTTCAACATGATCAGAACATGAAGCAAGAAATAATGGCCTCAACTGTTGCTGGTACAAAAGAAGTCGACCTTCAATGCGATGATAGCAGTAGTTGTTCCACCGACGAGTTTGTCAGAGTGGATCTCAAGTAATTAATACAAGTGATCGGTTTATCCCTTGAAACCAAACGGGCCTTAATTGGGTTGGGTTGTTAGGGAGAGAGAGAATGGAAAAAGAGGCCAGTTGAAAAAAATGCGATGTGATAGGTAGAGTTCTTTTGTGACTGAAGTAAAAAATTGGCTTGAGACTTAATACTGGACAGTAACAGAAATGATGAGAATGAGGGTTGGAGTTACTTCAGAGTAGAAACAAAACACCATTAATAAATTAATAAAATTTTGCTCTCTCTCTCTCTCTTCTCACAGTGCAAATATTGGTGCAATTAATTGACATTCATACTGATCTGACGATTAATTATTGTTTTCGATCAATAAAAAAATTAGTATCACTTCACATTTAATTGTTATAATTAACTTGTGTATATTATATTAATTGTTGCATGCGTTGGCTACTTTCAATCTGATCTAATCAGGGACGTACAGTATTAAACAATTAATTAATATTTTTGTGACATATATAATTAAAAAACCTGGATTGAACATTGAGTACTAAACTAATTGGGTTTAATTACCAGTGGCCGTCTACTATATATTTATCCAATTACTTACTTTATCCAAATTATTTTAGACTTTAGATAAATAAACGGGTTGTGTTCATATAAATATTATATATATAATGTACATTTGAACAGCCGGCTAGATAAGTTTAATAACATTGAACATTCAAGATGAATTCCATCTATTTGTCACCTTTCACTCAAGCTCAATTCAACTCCTTAACCAACTTCTTCAATCCCATTTCATATACAAATATTACCAATTATATATAGCCTCAGTAACTCATAAATTCACAGCCAAACGTACTATGTATGTTATAGCTACAAATTAAATCACTTGACCATTAAATATTAATTATATATTATGTCTTCTCGATCTGCTCTGCAGCTGTAAGTAAGAATCACCATTGCAGTTACTGGAAGTTGACTTACTTAAACCCACCCGCTTTTCCTTCATTACTTGAATTCGAAAAACTGACCATCATTCGCCACTATTTATTCCCTCCCTCTCATAAGTCATAAGCTTGCTTATTGAAGCGGGTATGGACCTGTCAACCCATTATGACTCAAATCTAAAACATGAAGCAATTTCAGATTTCCAATTCAGGCCATATGTTAAGCCCGTTATTCTTTAAGTAGAGAGAAGGGGCCATATCAAATCAACTGTGCAAAAATAAATAAAAAATAAACATATTTTAAACACTGATCACAGTTTTGGAGGGAGTATGAACTATTTAAGAAAGATTATGTTTTTCAAACACTTACTGTAGATGAATTCGAGAAACCCAGAAGGCGGCACGGCCCCTTATATATGTAGAAGAATCTACTGAGGATTGACATCTCATCTCATTCGAGAGAAAATTTGAAATGCAAAACCAAAATCAAGCATTGAAACTACAATTTGTGTCCTGTGATATTTTTAAATAACTTTTTGTTATTAATCCCATAAAAGTTCTGAAGCCCGCATAATCTCATCTGAAAATATGCTTAAACATTCATATACGGTTTTTAATATGATCGAAATGGACTCAAACAACCTGTTGCTCGTTGTGATATGTATATTTTATTGTCTCAAAATTAAACTTTGTGTGTTTTAATAACAGTTTACAACATTAATTCTAAAGAAGTTTAGAATTAAAAATTATCCAAAAATAAATTCATAGATTTTACAAAAAAATATACAAAAAGTATTGTTTGGTGCTTTAGATAATGTTAAGCTCAATCATTATCTTCAGTCTTCATAACAATGTTAAGCTCAAATAACGGGTCTCTTTTGAACCAATTTCCAACTGAGCTGGTTTGATTCGAAGTAGGGTTTCGAATAGAAAATATCGAGTTTGATTTGGTATGATTCGAACTAGTTCAATTTGGTTCTTTAATAATTCGAATTGAGACGAATCAGAGAAGAATCGGAAGATTTAGAGGTCTTAGAACGATTTAGACCAATTTCGAATCGAGCCAGACCAATTTCGAACCGATCCAGACCAATTTCAAACATCAATAAAATTAAATAATTAATAAATACTAATAATTATATTATATTGACATGTGGGGTTAGAAATTTTTTTTTGGGTTTTAGTAATTGAAAAATATTATAAATACTTCAAAATTAATATTTCTTGGAGTAGGGTTAAAATGCACCATTAGTTTTGTGCCCCAACCATATCCCACGTCTATATCTCCGTTTACAAAGTTCAAACAGTTGATCTGAACCGCTCAACATGATCTTCATATTAAAATGTTCTTAAAGACCAAATTTTATTTTATTTTAGATAGATACAAAATCACTGCATCTGGACCATCCAAAAACAGTGATTTTGTATCTATCTAAAAAAATTCTAAAATATATAAAATTTGGTCTCTAAGCACATTTTAATATGGAGATCATGTTGAGAGGTTCGAATTGACTGTTTGAACTTTGTAAACAGAGATATAGACGTGGGATATGGATGGGACATAAAACCAGTGGTGCATTTTAACCCTACTCTATTTCTTGACATGATATTTTAGCTGTTGATTATGTGGCTCCTAATTAATTAGTGTACCGGTAACAGATGGGCTCATGCATGCATGCCTTGGTGCACCAAGCTTAATTTGTACACTTGCCTGCTCCCCGTGTCAAGCATGCATGAAGCTAATTAATTAAGTCACCAAAAGATAATAAAAAAAAATAAAGAATTAAGCTTTATTTGTTCATATTATTAAAAAATAAAGAATTGTTGAGTAGGAAAATGTTTACTATTAGTAGTGTAGATTCTAATAACTCTCTATTTTTTTTTTATTCTAAAAGTTGACCCAAATTATTTTTGCTAATTTCTTCTACAGCTTTGTTGGTGCTACTGCCATTATAGGGGGGCTGTATGTTGTGTTATGGGATAAAGCTGAGGATTTGAAGAGAATGGAAGAACAGACAACTTTAGATTTTAAAAAGATTTCCATCTCAATAGACACTAAATCTCAAAATAGTGAAACTGATATCCAGCAACCCCTGCTGACAAACAAGTCAGAGTTGGAATGAAGATTAATGTGTCAAAAATAATTTAAATATGACTCTGGCTTGATATATATTATCGTCCTAAGTTTGACAGTAACATTTTTATCGTTGAAATGCCTAAGCTAAACAAGATTTTTAGGTTGAATTCCTACCAAAACCCTAGACATTTTTTACTATATAATTTCAACCTATCAACAAATTATTTGGCCAAGATATGTTTAAAGATACTCAAAATATAGATGTTGTAGATTCCTTTACAATTTTCCACAAAATTTTTGTTCAGCTAAATCCGAGTCAGTTTGAGAAAGATATGACCAAAATACTAACCTTTGATAAATCTGTTCAGGTTCTGTGATTTTTTTTCTTTTATTTTTTTCTAATTCATCAAACTTCTTTACTTGTAACTATAATCAGAATATGAACTTAATGAGCAAAACAAGGCACGAATGAGCACAAAAGAGTAAGTATAAAGGAACAAATATAGAATAAGTATTCTCATATCTTTGTCACTAATCATCTCTTTCTGAACATGCAAGGAACTAATATTTTACGTGTTAATTACACACTACTTTGAAGCCTTGTTTCATTTATTATCCCTATCAAAGACTTCCTCAATAATCATCAACCAAATTCTTGATTTGTGCAATACCTCAAAAGTTTTTCTCACCTTGGGCAGCGATTGATGGTCTCATTTTATGAAGGATTGTATACTTTCGAAACAAAGGAAGTTTCAACTCTTACACCCCAGGGTCGAATAAATGAAGAATTGTACGAAATATATTCCTACGAAAGAATGTATACTATCAAGTACGGTCCCTTTACCCTGGGCGACATCAAATGGGAGATCCGCCTAGTGCCGTTCGGAGAAGATTTAGAATATCATCTCTGTTTGTTAGATGATACAGTGGTAGTCAAGAAGTTTGGCTACATATCCTTGGTGCAGGATCACAGTAGCAATGGTGATTGGACGATCGACAGTTGGATAAAATTGAACGAAGAGCAGGGTTTCGAAGTAGAAACCTTAGCCGAGGGATTGGGCCTCCCCATGGTATTCTTAACATACTTTAGCAAATCAGATCAAGAGAAATATTCTAAAGATGATTGCATCTTGAATAAATTCGTATTATGGGTCATTGCTGATGATTCCAGGAAGGCGCCGGCAAATGCTGTGCCCCTTCGACAGCCTCATCAACCCGAGTTCATATCACCAAACCTTTCTGTGCCTTCGACAGCCTCATCAACCCTCCTAGTAACTGGTGATTTTGCAGATATTATTTTTCTTGTGAAAAAAGACACATTTGCTGCCCATAGGTGTGTGCTTGCGGCTCGTTCATCTGTTTTCCGATCAGAATTTCTTGCCCTTCAGAAGGATATTAATATGAGCATGAAGAGTTTATGTGTATCCATACGGCGCATTGATGGACTCACATTTAAACACTTGCTCCATTTCATTTATACCGATACCTTGTCGCCTGACTTCGAGGAGGTTACCCCACCAGAGAGATACCACCGCATGTTTGTCGCAGCGCATTGTTTTAAAATTGAAGGGCTCAAGTTAATATGCGAGAAGAAGCTTACCAAGGTGGTTGCCGACGCCATGATAACCGCAATAGATCTCTCGGAGTATCATGAGTTCGGTCTACTCAAAATTGTTCAGCATGATTGAAATAATTGCTTCAACTGTTCTGGGTACAAAAGAAGTCGACCACCTATGTCTATGTTAGCAGTAGTTGCAAATAATAAAAGGGATTATAGAATTTAAGAAATAGAGAATGAATATTGTATTAATCTTGTGTGTCAATTACAATTACAATGAAGTTCATTTACAGACTATATTATGGTTTATTTCTAAACATGTCCAATTAATCATCTCCTACCTACAACTCTTGTATTGCTAATTATTTCCCACATTATATACCCACGTGTATCTCTAACAGGGATCAGAGTTTATCTATTTTTTTGTTTTTCAATGGTGTTGTTGTGATCTGTGTTTTTGTTAAGTTGTTCATGTTGTTTAATTATATATATATATTCTTTGGAAATCTAATATGATCTTTATTTCTTCTCAATGAAAGGAATGGAGGTGGTGATCTTGCAAGTTCAATTCAGAATCCTATTAGTTGGTGGAGCTGTACATGTACATTGGTTAATTTGAAAAAAACATGAATTATGTATTTACTTTTTTTTAATTGCTTGAATTTTTCATGCGCTAATTGGTTGTGTAACAGAACGGAGAAAGGATTCCATTATAATTAATTATATAATTCTCATGCATTTATGTGCCAAAGTACAGATCTATAATTGTGTTCTTTCTTGGAAGAAAATCACCAAAATCTACTATATATATTCCTGAGTCCCGCTTCATAGAGAATTTTTTATACCTTGCAACTTCCATACAGTACTGGAACTTAAATGAACCAGATAAGAATTGAAACTAATTAATAATGTATTTTAGTATTTATCAATAATTCAATTTGAACTCTGCTAAAGCAGATATGAATAAAATTAGGAATCGTTCAGGCCCAACTATTTTTAATTTGTGTTACGGATCTAGGCCCAAGTACAAGCAGGCCTAAGGCCTCAAATTCATTTTTTTTTTTTTAAACTGATAGTGGCTATCAATCAAATTCAAATTTGGCAGCAAAACATGTATAACCAAAGTATGGGTGACATATGGAACAGAAAGGGCACGGTCAACCGCTTTCTGATGTATAAAGGGTAGTAGGTCCAACTTTAGCCCAACAATAAGGACTATTTTTTTCTTTTAATTCGGCCGATTGTAATTCAAACTTATTTAATTTATGGCCGGAAAATCTTTAATTGTCTTCAGTTTTAAAATGACGCACGCTACCTGCAATTAATCAACTATCCTATGAGATAAGAGAAATGATGAGTTTGATTGGGTGCCGTGGGATGAGAATGTGGTTGGGAAACTTAAAATGGACGGACCTGATTTATGGACAAACTTGTGGTTACTTTACAGTTGAATTGAAAATCAGCTGGTAATATATTTTTCTGAATTTGTTTACTATTTATTAAGTATTTTACAAAATTGTTGATCCAACGGTGGCTGCTGATTTTACTGTTTTGTTAAGCCACCGTTGGATCAACAATTTTGTAAAATACTTAATAAATAGTAAAAAAATTTCAGAAAAATGTAAAATTTGGTCTCCAAGCACATATTAATATGGAGAACAAGATGAACGGATTGGATCGGCCATTTGGATTTTGAATTTTAGATTTATGGTCCAATGCACAACCCCTCCATGCATTGCAATGCACCATAGCCCATCTCTCTCTCTCTCTCTCTCTCTCTCTATATATATATAGTGACTAATGTGCATTCGTATGCATATGGCCCGATATGCATACGGTCCAAATTTGAAATTTCAAAATCCAAAACGTCGATCCGAACCGTTCATCTTGTTCTCCATATTAATATGTGCTTGGAGACCAAATTTTACATTTTTCTGAATTTTTTTACTATTTATTAAGCTACTTTGAAAATTGTTGATCCAACGATGGCTGCTGATTTTACTATTTTGTTAAGTCACCGTTGGATCAATAATTTTCAAAGTGGCTTAATAAATAGTAAAAAAATTCAGAAAAATGTAAAATTTGGTCTCCAAGCACGTATTAATATGGAGAACAAGATGAACGGTTCAGATCGACGTTTTGGATTTTGAAATTTCAAATTTGGACCGTATGCATATCGGGCCATATGCATACGAATGCACATTAGTCACTCTCTCTCTCTCTCTCTCTCTATATATATATATATATATATAGAGAGAGAGTTAGGCTAATATGACACTAGTGTTATATCAAACTAAATAACACCACATCTTAAACCCTTAGATCTGCTTTAAGATTCGTACAAAATGAAGTGCTTGAACAGTAAAAGCGGATAGTACGAATCTTAAAGCAGATCTAAGGGTTTAAGATGTGGTGCTATTTAGTTTGATATAACACTAGTGTCATATTAGCCTAACTCATATATATATATATAGAGGAGGGTTAAAATGCACCATCATTTTTGTGCTCCTAACGTGCACCCTCCTCTCATATCTTCATTTTCAAAGTTTAAATAGTCGATTCGAACCTTCCAACGTGTTTTTCGTATTAAAATGTGCTTGGAGACCAAATTTTACATTTTTTAGAAATTTTTTACTATTTTTTTCATAATTTTTGATTAAACTAAACAATAATAAAAAATTCAGCAAAGTGATGATTTTCAAAAATTCTGAAAAAATAGTAAAAATTTTCCAAAAAATGTAAAATTTGGTCTCCAAGCACATTTTAATATGAAGAACATGTTGGAAGATTCAAATCAACTATTTGAACTTTGAAAATGAAGATACAAGGAAAGGATGCACTTTAGGAGCACAAAAGGGAGGGTGAATTTTAACCCTCCTCATATAGATATATATATATATGTATATATATTTGAAACTCTTAACTAGCGTCTTAATTTAGTAACGTTATGAAAACAATGAAATAATTAAAAGCCTCAATAATTAATGAAAATGGATCTTTCTGATCGACCAACTCATTAATTTACTTGAAATTAAGGCAAGATCATTCCATTATATTTGTGACCTTATATATGGTTTGAGAAATTACATCACCATCCCTTTGATCATAAGGCAACCTTAATTACTTTCAAATTAAAATATATAATTCTAAATTCTATATTTAAGTATTTCTCATTAATCCAATTGAGATTAATTAAACCTAAATAATATAATTATTCCATTAATTGAATAAATACATGAGTTATTAAATTTTTTAATGGTAAATACATAAGTTTGTAATTTTTGAGTGGTACATCTGAAACTATCCCACAAATTAATTTTTTGGAGCCAGTTGTTAATTTTGATATAACGAGGGAAATACAAATTGGTGGCAGCTTTTTAGTGTATTTCACCATTATTTTATTTCTTCATTTCTTTTTGGATCTAAAAATGTTGAATATAAAAAAGGCAAAAAGAACACACAAAGAAAAAAAAACACAGAATTCCCCAAAAGAATAATTATATTTCTCATTTAACCATGCAAGCTTCTATCAAGCAGTAATATATCAAGCACCAGTAACTAATCAAAACTAAATGAGAAAATAAATAAAAAAGAATCCTTTCATATACTCTTCTCTTTATATTCAAAAAGGTATCAGATGACTTGTTTATTGGTATACACCATAAACAGTTAAATTGCAGTTTATATCATACACCATATAACTAACCTCAATAATTATATCTGGAAAAAAAATATATTTACAAAACACCCTCATTGTGTCCACATCCAAAAATATTTGTTTTTTTGTTTCTTTTTAATTCATCAAACTTCTTTACTTGCAACTATAATCAGAATATGAACTTAGGGAGCAAAACAAGTCACGAATGAGCACAAAAGAGTAAGTATAAAGGAACAAATAATATAGAATAAGTATTCTCATATTTTTGTCACTAATCATCTCTTGCTGACCATGCAAGGAACTAATATTTTGCGTATTAATTACACACTACTTTGAAGCCTTCTTCCATTTATGTTCCCTATCAAAGACTTCCTCAATAATCATCTTCCAAATTCTTGATTTGTGCAATACCTCAAAAGCTTTTTTCACCTCAGGCAGCGATCGATGGGCTCATTTGCTGAAGGATTGTATACTTTCGAAACAAAGGAGGTTTCAACGCTTGCACCCCAGGGTCGAATAAATGCAGAATTGTTCAAAATAAAATCCTACGAAAGCATGTATACTATCAAGTACGGTCCCTTCACACTGGGCGACATCAAATGGGAGATCCACCTAGTACCGTTCGGAGAATATTTGCACTATTATCTCTGCTTGTTAGATGATGCAGTGGTAGTCAAGAAGTTTGGCTACATATACTTGATGCAGGATCACAGTAGCAATGGTGATTGGAAGATCAACACTCAGATAAAATTAAACGAAGAGAAGAGTTTTGAAAGTCAAGTAACCATCTTAGCCCTGGCATTGGGTCTCCCCATGGTACCGCTAACATCCTTTAGCAAATCAGATCAAGAGAAATATTCTAAGGATGATTGCCTCTTAAATAAATTCGTATTATGGGTCATTGCTGATGATTCCAGGAAGGCGCCGGCAAATGCTGTGCACCTTGGACAGCCTCATCAACCCGAGTTCATATCACCAAATCTTTCTGTGCCTTCGACAGCCTCATCAACCCTCCAGGTAACTGATGATTTTGCAGATATTACTTTTCTTGTGAAAGAAGACACATTTGCTGCCCATAGGTGTGTGCTTGCGGCTCGTTCATCTGTTTTCCGATCAGAACTTCTTGCCCTTCAAAAGGATATTAATATGAGCATGAAGAGTTTACGTGTATCCGTACGGCACATTGATGGACTCACATTTAAACACTTGCTCCATTTCATTTATACGGATACCTTGCCGCCTGACTTCGAGGAGGTTACCCCACCAGAGAGATACCACCGCATGTTTGTCGCAGCGCATTGTTTTAAAATTGAAGGGCTCAAGTTAATATGCGAGAAGCAGCTTACCAAGGTGGTTGCCGATGCCATGATAACCGCAATAGATCTCTCGGAGTATCATGAGTGCAGTCTGCTCGAAATTGTTCAGCATGATTGAAATAATTGCTTCAACTGTTCTGGGTACAAAAGAAGTTGATCACCTGGGTCTATGTTAGCAGTAGTTGCAAGTAATAAAAGGGATCAAAGGATTTAAGAAATAGAGAATGAATATTGTATTAATCTTGTGTATCAATTACAATTACAGTGAAGTTCATTTACAGACTATATTATGGTTTATTTCTAAACATCTCCAATTAATCATCTCCTACCTACCACCCTTGTATTCCTAATTATTTCCCACATTATATACCCACTTATATCTCTAACAGGGATCGGAGTTTATCCAGTTTTTTTTTTTTTTTTTTTCAAAGGTTTTTTTGTGAACTGTGTTTTTGTTAAGTTGTTTATGTTGTTCATATTGTCTAACAGGGATCTGTGTTTTTGTTAAGTTGTTCATGTTTTTGAATTGCTGAATTGTTGACACAATGGCTACAGCGCTAATTGGCTGTGCCGTGCCGGAAAAAGGATTTCATTGTAATAATATTATTCCCATGCATTTATGTGCTAACTATAGGCATTGGCGCACCCAAGGTGTTCCAGGGGTAGACAAGTGTCTAGTCGTGTCAAATTTTTGAGAGATGACCACGTTGTGTGAATGGTCATTGCACGGGACACACGAGTCACAACACGTGACTAGCACATGTGAAATGTTTTGCCGTGATGGAACCGTGTTGTGCTATGATTGAACCATGTTGTGTCGTGACGTATCTGGTCACGTCGTGAGATTTTTAGAAACTTATTTGCTTTTTTATTTTAATTCGTTAGGAGAAAAAAATAATATACTCTTATTAGTATTTTGTGCCTACCCTTGACTAGAATTATGGATCCTCCCTTGACTACAGAGCTAAGATTGTATGGAAAAAAATCACCAAGACCTACTAATCATGACCCACTACCATCAATTTATGATGTTTGTAGAGAAGTCAATTTTCTCTACCTTGCAACTTTTATAATGGACTGGAACTTAAATGAACCAGCAAAAAAATTAAAAGTAGTGGTGCATCTATCAATAATGCAATTTTGATTCTTCTATAGTAGATATTATTAATTGTTGCATATCAATCTTGATTAGTTAGTCATTAAAAATATATGAAATAAAATGAATCAAAGCTTTTAATTTAGAGGGGAAAAAGGGCTTTAGCTTTTTTAGCACACATAGGTGAGCTTCAACAATCAATGTGGTTGCAAATTTACAAAAATAAATTACGAATCGTTCAGGTCCAATTATTTCAATTGATGGGTTACGGATTCTAGGCCCAAAATGTAAGAAGGCCTAAGGCCTCCAATCCAAATTTATCAGCACTAGATTTTCACTGGTACGGTCTGTACGGAATTGATGTGGAAAGGAAATTAAAATATATAAATTGATTTAAACAGCTGTATGTTGACTTTATTGAATAGTAGATAACATGTTGCAATTAATAAACATAATCTGGAAGGAATATTCTCAAATCATTGTCACTATATCTCATGTCTTAGCCGCGTGCTGAGCACACAGAGAAATAGTCTTTTCCCTGTTAATTACCCCCTAAATTGAAGCCCCCTTTCATTTCTGTTCCCTATCAATCATCCTCCAAATTCTTAATTTGTGCAATACCTCAAAAGCTTTTTTTTCACCACAGCCAACAATGGGTTCATTTGCTGAAGGAGTGTTTACAGTTGAAACAAAAGAGGTTTCACGGCTTGCACCGCAGGGCCGAATAAACGAAGAATTGTTGAAAATAAAATCCTTTGAAAGAATGTATAATACCAAATATGGTCCCTTTACCATAGGCGATATCAAATGGGAGATCCGCCTATACCCGGTTGGAGAATTCGTTTGGTATTATCTCTGTTTGTTAGATGATAAAGTGGCAGTCAAGAAATATGGCTACATGTCCTTGGTGCAGGATTACAGTAGCGATGGCGAATGGAAGATCGACACTTTTATAAAAATAAATGAAGAGATGGATTTCAAAGCAACCCCACTTGGCGAGGGTTTGGGCCTCCCCGTGGTGCCGTTAACGTACTTCACCAAAGAAGATCAAGAGAAGTATTCTAATGATGATTGCTTTGTGCATAAATTCTTTTTATGGTTCAATTTTGATGGTTCCAAGAAAGCACGGGCAAAATCTATGCGCCTGCGACGGCCTCAACAACCCCAGGTAATATCAACAAACCCTTCCGAGCCTTCGGCACTTGACCAACCGGATGAAGAAGAAATAGTAATATCACCTCCTTTAGACCTAATTAGTACACTCCTAGAAACCGGGGATTTTGTAGACATTATTTTTGTTGTAAAAAAACACACATTCGCTGCCCATAGGTGCGTGCTTGCGGCTCGTTCCTCTGTGTTCCGATCAGAACTTCTTGCTCTACAAGACAATATCGATATGAGCATGAAGAATTTATGTGTATCCATACAACATATGGATGGACTCACATTTAAGCACTTGCTCCATTTCATTTATACTGATTCCTTGCCCCTTGATTTCGAGGAGGTTACTCCTCCAGAGAGGTACCACCGCATGCTTGTTGCAGCGCATCGTTTTAAAATAGAAGGGCTCAAATTAATATGCGAGAAGATGCTTACCAAGGCGGTTGCTGACACCATGATAACCGCTTTAGATCTCTCGGAGTATCATGAGTGCGATCTGCTCAAAATAGTTCAACATGATCAGAACATGAAGCAAGAAATAATAGCTTCAACTGTTGCTGGTACAAAAGAAGTCGACCTTCAATGCGATAATAGCAGTAGTTGCTCCACCGATGAGTTTGTCGGAGTGGATCTCAAGTAATTCAAGTGATTGGTTTATCCTTTTTTGTTTTTCAAAGCTTTTGTTTTGATCCATGTTTTTGTAAGTTGTTCTTGCTGTTTAATTGCTTTGTATCATATTGGCATTTCCTTTTTTGCTATTTAAGTTTTATATGTATTTTTTTTTGGAAATGTAATGTGGTTGCAATTAAGTTGTACTTGGTTAATATATATAATTTATATTATATTTGCAGTTGAAAAGTTTTTGTTTAATTTATTAATTGATAATAGAAAAAAAAAATTGGTCAATAATTGCAGCTATTATTAATCAATTGAGGGATATAAATAGTGACCAGTTGTATTCAGTGGGGAGCATGTCATTTAGTACTTTACATATTATCAGGATTAAAACGATCAATAATTGATTTGATTATACCATACTTCAAATAAATCTCCTTCCCTACAGAGGCGGAGACACTACAAAAATGGAGTCAATTGACCTCCATTTTTTTTTTTAAAACTATATAATAAAAATATAGTTTTGTTATATAAATTATTAGAAATGCTATGGATACAAGAAAATTGACCTCTATATTTTTGTGAAATTTTTATACTACTGACCCCCATTCTATTTCAAAAAAAATTGATTTGTGTACAATTTGGAGAACTCTAGCATTTTAGATTTTTAGTATGTGTTTGATCTAGAGGTGAAAACGGATCAAATACGGATTGGATACATGTCAAAATCACATTCATATCATTTTTTTCTTGATATGGATCAAATATTAGATGGATACGAATACTGATACAGATCGATATATGTCTTTCAATTAATGACTCCAAAAATGAATGAAACGATTTTACCATGGCTATATATTACCACTAAAAATTATTGTCACAATAAATTAATGTTAATTCCATATCATATAATGGAGCTAATATTTATATATGATTATCAAAATTATTAATTTAATATATTGTCAAATAAATCTCAGCTCTTAATTAATTGATATTGATCATGGAGTAGAACTAGGGTGTTCCTAAGTTCATCAAGTTTCTTTGTGAACTTAACTCTAAAACCTATCAGATTGGTTTCAAATGATGAATCCAAACCGTTGAAATTATTCTACCTTATGAGTGATGCGTCTACATGTAAAAATTTTAAAATTTTAAATTAACTTTGTATAGAGTCAAGTGGTCAAAAGATGTCCAAAATATAAATGCATGCATTAAAATTAATTTATAAACGTTATAATTTTAACCACTTGACTTTATATTAAATTAATTCGAAACTTTAAAATTTTCATATGCAGAAGCATCACTCATAAGGTAGGCAAATTTTAACCGTTCGGATTCATTATTTGAAGCTGATTTGATGGATTTTAGACTTGAGTTCACCAAGAGGCTTGATGAACTTAAGAACATCCTAGTTCTACTCCTAATATTTATATGAGGAGGGTTCAAATGCCTCCATGTTTTTGTGCCTCCATCATGCCTCCATCTCTATCTATCATTTTCAAAGTTCAAACAGTCGATCCGAACCGCTCAACCTAACCTCCATACTAAAATATGTTTGGAGACCAAATTTTATATTTTTAGGAATTTTTTTACTATTTTTTTAGATAGGTACAAAATCAGTAAATCTGAACCATCTAAAAACAGTATTTTTGTACCTATCTAAAAAAATAGTAAAAAAATTCCTAAAAATATAAAATTTGGTCTCCAAACATATTTTAGTATGGAGGTTAGGTTGAGCGGTTCGGATCGACTGTTTGAACTTTGAAAATGATAGATAGAGATGGAGGCATGATGGAGGCACAAAAACATGGAGGCATTTGAACCCTCCTCTATTTATATATGATTATCAAAATTATTAAGTTAATATATTATCAAATGAATCTCAACTCTTCACTAATTGATATTGATCATGTGTTATAATATTGTATTGTAAGCTTAGAAACTTTAGCCAAAAGGTACAATGGCACTATCATATAGTAATCAAAGAAATTTATTGCTACGAAGTACCCACTATTTGTTGAATTTATATGTGCACATTTCATATGTCAGAATTATCCTGTTACTGTTTCAACATAATATGGTCAATGATATGAAACAGTAAATGAGATCTACATTTATTATTCTTCTCTTCAATTCGGCATATTCTCTTCAAATAGCCATTTGTCAAAGTTACCCAAGGTACCGGGTCAAGATTCATAAAATAACTCAAATTTTGAATTTGAATTTGGACCGTTGGATTAGAATTTAGATCAATCTAAGTTGATTTGGAAATTTACGAGACCTTCTAATCGCGTGCCAAATTTGATCGGACAATCGGCATCCAAATTCAAAATTTAGCAAAAAGAAATCTTACAAAATGTGAAATAAATATTTATCTGGTACAAAACAATCCGCTAACCAGTAAAATATGGTTTCACACTTGTAAAATCAATGGCTAAAAATGCGCAAAAGAAAATGTATTAATTATTAGTTAAGTGAAGCCCCTATATATGTAAGATGCTCTATTTGACTTTATTGTGACAATTCCATACCATCTATAATATATACAAAAAAAGTCAATCTCCTATTATGACTCATTGAAATACAAAAGGTTGCAAATTATCTATTAAATAAAGAAAAAAATGCTCAATAATTATTAAGTTGATAAAATAAAATTAGTTACAAAACCTCCAAAATTTGGATAATCAAAATAAAAATTGCAACCTTTTTGTAAATTTCCAGTAGTACAGTTATCTAATTTTAAAAGGAATTCTCCCAATTTCCCCCAACTCCTCATCATCCAAATTGTTATTTGTTAATTTGTGCAATAAATTTGTCATGAGCTTTTTGCCTCAGCAAGCTATGGGCTAAATTGCCGAATGATTGGATACAATTCAAACTAAAAAGGTTTCATAGCTTCCTTCAAAAAAACTGTACTGCATGAAGTATGAATGAACCGTCAGAGAAGATCTGAAGCGGTATCCCTGTTTGTTAGATAATTGCAAATTATGCAACGCAGTTGTGTTTGAAGTTGTTCTTGGTTGATCAGTGCTCAGGCGATCTTAGCTTATAAGAACGACTTCAAATTAATTTAGACTGTACTTTGCTGAGTAATTGCACCTCCCCATGGTCCCACTAAGCAATTTCGACAGCAAAATTCGTAAGAGATTACTATGTAAAGATCATCGTTTCGGCTTAAAACTCACTACATCGTTCATTCGGAAGAACAACTGTAACTTGCCATAGATTCAGGGTTCATTTTGTATTATGCCAGTGGTCAGATGGTTTCTACTGTGTTGAGCTTTCGATAGTTTAGCCCCTTACTGGTAAAAGTAGTATATGGTTTGCAATGATCATGCAATTCCCAATTTCATCAGAATGAGTCCAACCAAATAAATTTTTCCTGCCAGATGAACTGCTGTTTCACTGAAGTGAAAGGAGCAATAATTAAAAAATATTATGTTTACAGCTTTCATGCCTGTTACACTAGCCTGTGGACCAAATTCCAATAATACAGTGGTCATAGGCCAACATATAATCTACTAGAAAAATATGCTTTCAGGCCCAAGAGTAACTCAGCCCATATTTGTAGCATCAGGGTAATTGAATTCTGAGCCTTACACAATATTTTATGAGTAAAGCTTAAGTATTATATGGATAATATAAGACCTTCCGTGCTATGGATTTCAAACTTCGATTTAAGTAGCTCAGTAAATTTATTATATAATGAACTTGTAGAATATCAACTTTTACTATTTTTGAATTTTTTTTTTACTATTTTTTATGATATATGTAATATGGTAAAAAAATGACTTAAAATAAAAAAAAAATTTCAATGTTTTAGGCCATTTTTTGCCATCTTTCATAAATCATAAAAAAAACGTAAAAATTAGTATTCTATAAGTTCATTTTATAAACAATTTATTGAGCTACTTAAATCGAAGTTTGAAATTTATATAATAGATATTTGAGACCATAACACGGAAGGCCTTATACGTATAAGGCCTTCCGTGTTATGGTCTCAAAAATCTATCATATAAATTTCAAACTTCGATTTAAGTAGCTCAATAAATTGTTTGTATGCCATACTCATATTTTATTTGTTTATATGTTGGCAAGTTCTTTTTGTTGTTTAGTTCAGTAGATGTGGGAAATGAATTGATGGAAATGCGAAATTAGAATATTGAAATTGAGGATTGAAAAAATTATTGCAATGTAATTTTATTTTATAAGGACTAAAGAGTATAAATACTTAAAAAAATTATAAAATATAAAAGATAAAATTGCTAATTTTAATTTATAGGGTTGGCTAAGTCACCCCTAATTAATACATGGATCTGCCCCTAGTAATTGGTTAGGAATTTTCAGTGTGGATATCTTTTTTTTTTTTAAATCCATGGTTGGCTTTCAGTGTGGATATCACTATTGATAATATATATAGTAATTTGATCGTTTAACTTATAAGTTCCATTTTAAATTTTCAAACTTATTTCAATTAATTTAAAAACTATTATCAAAATTAGATAAACAATTGTCCAATAACTCCTCTAAGTATTACCAAATTTTGCAGGGATCCGCCTTCTACTGTTAGGTACTATAAGATAATTAAAGTTTACATAATTCCATAAAATTATGAATAACACATTGACCCTCACTTATGAGGATTTCTTCATATCTTTGTTTCCTTATATGTCTGTGATGGTCAATGTTGTTTCTTGGAATCTTAATTTTGTTATATTTTTGCTTTACAATTCTAGAATAGTTGTTTATGAGCTTTTGAACCAGTGAACAAGTCATAGCTAGTACAACAGTCAATGTGTTTTTCCAATACATAAGAAACATCAAATAAACATTCATTCAGACTAAAAGCATGTTTAATTATAGAGTACTGATCACCAATTATTAAAAATAACAGAAGTATTAAAGCCTGTTGAAGCTCACATTTTTTAAATAAACTAACAATGCCTAAGAACGTAATTTTTTATAAATAGCACAACATTTTAAAACAAACAAACAAATTATTGTTCTTAAGGGGAAAAAAAAAAAGCAAACCATTTTTATGGAAGGATAAAGAAATTAACATCAACTAAATTGATTCATCAATCATCACGCAACACACTCTTAAGTGTTTTGTCATACACTTTTCTTTAATCTTCAATCATTGTGGATGTACCTCGTTCCATAAACTTAAGCGTAAAATTCTGATTGTGTATCGTTTTAATCTCATTGAACAACCCTTCCATAGTCTTATTGAAGCTATCAATTTTTCTGATCTTCTCTAATTTAATATTATGTTAAGCCTCCATTGCTTCCTTCTTCTTTTCTATTTTTCTTGCAGACATCTCTTTTTCTTTTCCCTTCGCCTTCGAAGCTTTCCTTCCTGGGGGGTGAGGAGGGAGAATTGTATCGGAATCTTCATTCGAGTTGTACGTAGTTGTTGCTAGTGCTAGTTTTGTTTCTCTTTGAACCTGTCCGTTTAGTTGATGGGATATCTTCGGTCTTTTCATACTGGCTGAGTCATTTCTCTTCTTTTCTCAGAACATCAATCCCAAGCATACATGAAGATATAATTTTCACCTTCCATCTGATGATATAACTCTAGTGCTTTATTATTCTTATCATCATCACTCAAGCCACTTTCTCTCCGATTGTGGATCTTTTTAATATTACCAACAAACTTCGAGACGGCGTGGCTTAATTTGTGCCAGCGACTTGTCATTTAATTATGAATTACATTATAAATGCTCACCTACAGACATAAATTTTATCTATACCACCATTTCAGAGTTTTAGCATTTTTCAATAAAAAAAATCCGTTCTCGCCAATTTATTCACTATTCAACTACAACTCAATGGATCCCCGTAGACCACCGTTCAACCCCTACTCATATCCTTACTACATGAATAACCAAGTGAGCTACCCAGAAATGCCAAATATGGGATTTCCTTTAAATTCTATGTATCAAAACCCGAATAATCCACACATCCCATTAACCCAAGATCAAGCCACATCTAATACGGTGCCACATAGTAGTGCCCAAACAACTAATTCTACAACCGAGGTACTCAGGCAACTAATTCTACAAACTTCTGTCGTTGCCTTAGTACTTTGTTTGTAGATATAGTTGTTTGGGCACTACTATGTGGCACCGTATTAGATGTGGCTTGATCTTGGGTTAATGGGATGTGTGGATTATTCGGGTTTTGATACATAGAATTTAAAGGAAATCCCATAGTTGGCATTTCTGGGTAGCTCACTTGGTTATTCATGTAGTAAGGATATGAGTAGGGGTTGAACGGTGGTCTACGGGGATCCATTGAGTTGTAGTTGAACAGTGAATAAATTGGCGAGAACGAATTTTTTTTTATTGAAAAATGCTAAAACTCTGAAATGGTGGTATAGATAAAATTTATGTTTGCAGGTCAACATTTATAATGTAATTCATAATTAAATGACAAGTCTCTGGCACAAATTAAGCCATATCGTCTCAAAGTTTGTTGGTTATATTAAAAAGATCCACAATTGGAGAGAAAGTGGCTTGAGTGATGATGATAAGAAAAATAAAGCACTAGAGTTATATTATCAGATAGAAGGAAAAAATTTTACCTTCATGTAATGCTTGGGATGTTCTGAGAAAAGAAGAGAAATGGCTCAGCCAGTATGAAAAGACCGAAGATATATATCCCATCAACTGAACAGACAGGTTCAAAGAGAAATAAAACTAATACTAGCAACAACTACAACTCGATTGAAGATTCCGATACAGTTATCTCTGCTCACCCCCCAAGAAGGAAAGCTTTGAAGGCCAAGGGAAAAGAAAAAGAGGTGTCTGTAAGCGAAATAGAAAAAATGAAGGAAGCAACTGAGGCTCAACATAATATTGAATGAGAAAAGATCAGAAAAATTGATAGCTTCAATAAGACTATGGAAGGGTTGTGCAATGAGATTAAAAGGGTGCACAATTATAATTTTGCAATTAAGTTTATGGAACTAGATACATCGACAATGACTGAAGATCAAAGAAAAGTGTACGACAAAACACTTAAGAGTGTGTTGTGTGATGATTGATAAATCAATTAATTAGTTGATGTTAATTTCTTTATCCTTCCATAAAAATGGTTTGCTTTTTTTTTCCCTTAAGAATAATAATTTGTTTGCTTGTTCTAAAATGTTGTGCTATTTATCTATGAATAATAAAATTACTTTCTTGGGCATTGTCAGTTTATTTAAAAAATGTGAGCTTCAACATGCTTTAATACTTCTGTTATTTTTAATAATTGTTCAGTACCGTATAATTGAACATCCTTTTAGTCTTAATGAATGTTTATTTGATGTTTCTTATGTATTGGAAAAACACTATTCTAGAGTTATAAAGCAAAAATATAACAAAATCAAGATTCCAAGAAATAACATTGACCATCACAGACATATAATCGGAACAAAATTGTTTAAACCTAGGATTGAATAATCAAAATCAAGATTTTAACAAACCGTACCAGCATATGGCGCAGATCCTGAAGAAGAGAAGAACCAGCTAACAATACCATCCAACAAAAATTAGTAATTACCTGCACTAATAGAATGAAGCTAGAAACCTAACAAGTTAATTATGATTGAGTGTCCAAGAAATAATGCTATAGAACTGCTACTACCGCAATTAGTATTACTTTGAAGATAATTTTGGGGCCTATTAAAGGCTACCACGACTGTGATTGCTGATTGGTCTGTAAATCTTTTTTACTGCCCCTTGTATTGTTGGTAATTATGGAAATTAACAAAGGCATAAGTCCGGGCCTTGGTTTGTATTGAGCTTCAACAAAAATGAAATGAGGGAAGCAAACAAGAGAAGATGGAATGTCAAATCCTTGATTTGCATCTAGAGGGTAATCATCTATACGAAGAAATCTCTAAAATTAGAAAACAACTTTACAATTATCTTTACAATCAAAGATAATTTAAATCAAATAAAAGTAGAAACAAGATCGACCCTCACTTTCTCTAATTGACAAGTAAATTAAGAAATTAATACTGTAAGTCAAGATTTCAAAAAACAACATTGACCCTCACATGCATTTGTATCGAAGAACAAAAGCAGTAAGGCCTTGGCCTTGGCATGATGTCGAAAATGGCCTGCTCGTGGGTGCTACGATGTCTCGAGTAAGAGAGATGTCTAAATGAAGAAAAAAAAAGGGCGAATCAATCAGAATAATTAGCAACAAGAAAAATGATCGGAGGTGAGCGAATTGTGAGAAAAATCAAATGAAAAATGTTTTGTTTTTGTGAAGAGAGAGAGAGCTAGAGATATGGAAATAAAGAATTTGGACTAATCAATTAGCTAACGTGTCAATAAGAAAATATTTTTTTTTAAAGAAAATTTATTAATTTATAAACTATCATACAACCCAACAATTAATACATTAAATTAGAAATATAAAAGAAATCACTGCAGTAGTCTTGTAGATGCTCTTACCTCTCATTTTCTTTTCCAATATTTCTGCTATGCAAATGATGCAACAGCAGTCCAAATAATTCAAACAAATACTGACACGTGGCAGCCTGAGAAAGAGAATCTTGTGCGCAATTCACTATGTGTTCTTCGTGGTGAGAAAACTTTCAACCCGAACATGCTATTTATTTTTGTGGGTTGAAAATAGCACTCCCTTTTTAAAAATTATTCAGGTTAAATTTTTAAAAAGGGAGTGCTATTTTCAACCAAATAATATTTAATATTGAGTGCTGAGATAATTTTTTACATTTCAATATCTAATTTATTCTTATTCTTTAAATATTTAATTCTCTCTCCTATTTTTAATTCCATATGTGCTAAAAATAGAATGAATGTTTTGCCTATGCCGTATATTTTAAGCACAGGTTATAATCAGAGAGAAGAATCCATCTTTTTTTAGCACAATGAATCTTTTTAATAAACATAAAAATCGGCAATACTATGTTACTCCTTTTAACTCTCGGTTATTAACCTATTTTATATTATCCTTCTTATCCGCCAACAAAATTATTTACTATTATGAGCAACAATTTTACTAAAAGTGAACAAATAACGAGTTAATATAAATTTTTAATTGTTATTTTGAATATAGCATAATATGAATCAAGCGAAACTAACAACTAAACTCCTTCAAATAAAATTAAGATTAGAGGTGCTTCATTGAAACCCATGTCACGTTTCAACCGTTAGACAAAACTAGATCGAAAAATGTCAGGCAAGCACCATTAAAGCTGTATTTTTTGAGATATCCAAAGGCATATGGAAAGGAAAAGAATTTCCTAAAAACTACAATTAATATATTTGATGTTGTCTATAAATAAGATTATTTTATTACTAATTTAGATCAGTGTTCTAAATTGCTAGCTATAACAACACAATATCTGAGTTGTAGAATTTTTTTAGACTTTTCGTAATGGCGCAAGAATCTCTATATTTAGAATCTTGATTTAGATTAATTTTAAATAAGCAAGACTCTTAATTAGTTGCTATTTAATAGGCAATAGCTGGTCTATTTAAATTGACATAAACTTTTTCTTGATTTAAACATTTATAAATAACAAAACATTGCAACTGCACACACTCTTGATAATTTATTTTGCCTCAATATTTCTGAATTCTTTCCATGAGCACTTCATCCTCATAAACTTCCAAGGCAGGTTCCATAGAGTCTATAATGATGATCTATATATGATCCTATTGTTTTGCCAAAAAAAATCTTGTTTAAATTAATGTTGCAAAGTTAAATTTTTTACATCTAGTCTTTTTATTTCTAAAAAGAACAATATTTATATTATAGTATGTAAAAGATATCAAAATGATAATAATTATGATATTTGCCACAATTTTACGAGTTAGACTCCCACAATTATTTTTCAGAAAGAATAAAAGATGATAACTGAATATTATAATATATCAAAAATAATAAATTGCATAATATAATTTATCAATTATTGATAGCTTTGTCCATTTTAATACCGGAAAAAAAAATCAATACTAATCAATTAAGATATATTCAAATTTTGTGATATCCACGTAGATATGCATGTTGTAATTATTGTGGGTTCCAAAACTCATATATGCTAAATAATCAACTCTTCAACTATGAAAAAAAAATTGAATTTGCAAATAAATAAAGATCAATAATTGAACTCGCAAAAAAAAAAAAAAAAGGATCTTTAATTTGTAAATCTGAAATATTTATGCAAACAAGTTGATCAAATATTCATTTTGCATTCATATCAATAATATAAAATAATATTTTCATTTATAATTTTATATATAGAAAAATAAATTAAAATATTATTTTATACAATTCATCCCAACAAAGTGTTAGTAAAAAAAAACAAAAAAAATTATTACCATAATAAACAATTTATATTATAAAAAATATATAAAATGAAACAAGTTAAATTATTTTTTCTAATTTTCAAGTACATGACACTTGCAACTAATCTTGATAATAAAAATTAACTCTAATAAAAGTAAATAAATCCTTACCATCCTTTTTTGTTTCCTCCAATGTCTCAAAAATATTTCAATCTCGATATATATAAAACAGGACTCTGTATATAAAATAATATATTGCCTAGTTATATATGTTCTATATAAATGCAAATGCACATATACAACAAAGTCAGAAGAAATTAAATGGGAGAATCATCTAAAAATCATGAACAGTGTTAGATGAATCACACAAAAACACATAAGCAACAATACTAGACCTCATAAAAAGGATGCAGGTCATGTCAATTATATGATCTCATAAAAATAATATTCATATATAATAGGGAGAATACGTATTTATCTCTTCAAAATCAGTAATTACATATTTATCATTGAAAATTATACAAACTAACATATTTGTCCAATCTAACTCTATAACATATTAAATAAGGCACCAAATCTCTGTAGTCTCTCTCTTCAAACGCATCAAATAACATGAAATTGCCCCTATATAATAATACACAACGATTACCCAGGCCTAGATGAGACTAGCTCTAGCTAGTTGTACTTTTTTTTATTTTTGGATTGATCTTCTCTAAACTCCATGACATGTCGACAGTTTTTGAGTGGGCTCATTGCAAATAAAATAGGCCCAATGTCAGTTATGGCTTAAAATTAGCTCTAGTAATAACCAATTGGGCATTCTAGTTTATATTAATTTATTTCCAGACATTTTTTTAACACACCAAAATTTTCTTTTTATTATTATTTTTTTTTTTTGCAATTTTTTCGGTAAGCAGACAAGCTTTCAAAACTTAGATATTAAAAAATATCATCCATCTATAAGTCTCTATTTTTCTATGACGCAAAAAGATTAATTTATCAATAGAAAAAAAAAAAAAAGAATGAATGAATACCAGAAAAAATAATAAAAATTACTAATGTTCAGAATTAATCTAATAAGTGAAACAACAAGTCAATCAACAACGGCACCACTACTTTTAGTTTATTTTGTAAAATATTTTTAACATCTTAATCCTTTTAACAATCATTAATTGTAATACATGGTAGTAATTTATTACATGAAATCTTTTGAATTAACATATGAATCTAAAGAGATGAAACCTCGGTTTACTAAAAGAGGAAGAGAAATATAAAGTGTCAATGGAATTTGTATATTGTATTTTAATTAATTATGGTAAATGAAATTTGTATTCTGTATGTGGTATTTTCTGAGGAAAATGGCTTGCAGAAATTAATTTGTATATTGTATATACAATCATATGATAAATTGCAATTTTTCATGAAACTACATTAATGATAAATTAAAATAATTTCAATACGAGTAAATATGTATAATTCTGCTGAGCCATTTGCAACTTTTTTTTATTTTTGAATTTGAAACCCGTAGGCTATTCATTAAATTACAAAATCCAAAGTACAATTCATGAAAATTTAAGGGAATTATTGTTTGCGCATAAACTAGGCTTCTATATATGCTATTCTCCTGACACATGGTTGGCAATGATATATTCAAACATGCAGAAGCAGAGTCAGACTTTTAAATTATGAAAATTAAATTTCAACATGGATCAATTATATAGATTTTTCATGCTAAGAATAGAGTTCAATTTTACAATAACTTAACATTTTATTCTAGATTCTATCAAAAAAATCATATATAACAGGAGTCAATTGACCCCATCCAATGGATTATCAACCACAATTGCACTCTCCGGTGCCCCGATCAACATCTCCATTTTATCAAAATTTATGGACGTCCCAATACCCGCTCTACTCGACTTTTTCCATAATCATCAATTGACATTAATTTATCTAACTTTACTCTAGTAAGGTGTCAGAAAATATTCTGATTTTCAGGACACATATCTCAAGAGGCGGAGACGAATCGGAGAGGCGAAAAGCAAATGTGGAGAGCTACTGAGGCGGTGCGAAGGAGAACCAGTGGGACAATAAGGAGGAGATCCAGTGCGGCGGCGCGGAGGAGAACCAATGGAGAAAGAGGAATGAAAATTTGAAGAAAGACGAACAGAGCAAAAAATTTGGAGGGAGGTAAAGAGACGGAAAGGAGAGGAATAATGGAAGTACACTGGAGGAAGAGAAATTTTTACCTGAGTGGGTCTTACAAAGATATTTTATCAAGAAATTTAAATAAAATGATATTTTGTTTGATTTTTTTTTTCAGAAGCAGAGAAGATTGTAAATTTTTCAGATTTTAAAACTACTGCCTTTTGGACTTCACATATCGACATAGTCATATAGCCTTTTTCATATTACAACGAGATTCTTAAACTAGGTTGTATAATTAAAATTAAATATAATCGTAACATATAAGGTGTTTTTTTAATATTTTTTTGGTAATTGTACTATTTATGTAACATTATGCAAAATATATATAATGAAATTGATAACTGAAAATAATATATGAATTGTCTGAATATATTTCTCAGTAAGCAAGTAACATTAAAATGAAAATATCATTTTTCAGAAGTGATTAATAATGATGACTAAATTAATTTGACATGAATTTCTATGAAATTGATTGGTATAAAGATATGCTATTAATAAAAATTCTAAAATATTAAGAAATATTTAAAGTACGAAATGGAAAATTTAATAGATTGTAGATATAAGAAATAATCAATCGGAGTAGTGTAAATAAGATGGAAGTAATTAGCAAATTAAGAAATCATGAATATATATATTAAGAATGAATAATTGGCTACATGTGGACTAATTTTTGAAACTTAGACATTTTAAGGTTGAATTGCAAAGTTAAGTTTTTAAATTATATGTGGGACCCACTTTTTTTGTTTCCATCTTTATCTCTTTCTTTTCTTTCCTAGGATACCGTGTACCATAAGATTGAATATATGAACAAGACAAACTTAAGATATAATAAAAAAATGAAAATGATGAACAAATGGCACAAGGACACGCGGCCAGTGTTGTGTGAGACTCCACCGACTTATTCTCCTTCAATTAAAGTGATTCCTTCTCTCTCCCGTAAATGAAAGAAAAAAATAAATAACAAGAAACTAGGGGGGGCAACGAACCGAACCGAACCGAATTTACCCTAGGTTTGAGTTTGGTTTGAATTAATTTCGAACCGAACCTGGTTTGATTTGTTTCGAACCAAATCCATTTCGAACCGAACCCATTTCGAATCACACATTTTTTGAATCGAATCACGAACTAAATTATTTTTTAGCAGTCCTAGTTATACCGGTAGTTTATACATTAATTTTTTCTCGCGGGACAATTCACATGGCTTCCTTTTACCGGTATGAACTATGAAATGAGTATTTTTAAGTTGAAAAATTGTTCATGAAAAAATACATCAGAGACGGCTTTCCTGGTATGAACTATGAGAGACGACCGAAGAGAGAGGAGAGACAGTCATCTAGGCCGGAGAGATGAGTGACAGCCGGAGAGACAGCCAGTCGCCGAGAGCGTCGGCTAGATTTTAGAGCTAGAGGGAGAGTGAGTTAGGGAGAGGTGGAGAGAGAACTAGGTTTGAGATTTGAGAGCGAGGGAGTGTCGGCTAAGTTAAATTATGACTCTCTATCTTGAATTTTAATTTCATCAGGTAAATGGACGGCCGATGTTATTTTGAGATTCGAACCATAAAAATGATCAAACCCATTTCGATCGAACCAGGCTAGGTTTGGGTTTGGTTTGAATTAATTCCGAACCGAACCTGATTTGGTTCGTTTCAATTCGAATCCATTTCGAATCGAATTAAATTCGAATCAAACCCGAATCGAATCACGAACCTCGAATTTTTTTGCCAGCCCTACAAGAAACAAGCAAAAAAGAGAGAAAAACATAGATCAAATAAAATTGGGAAAGAAAACAGAGAGGAGTTGGTTGAGCTTGTGATTAAATCATTGGATGGGTGTGCTCCTATTCTCTTACTGCAACTAGTGCAATTATTTGGTATTCCTCTATCTCAATTATTATTTCTCCTTCACCTGATTTGGTTGATTTTGCTGTAAATTGAATTAGAAAGTCTTGTTTGAAAGTTGGGAATTGATTAATCAAGTTAAATGATATAAAGTTAAGATCTTCTTCAAATTAACAGAAAACTTGTTTAATTACGAGTTTAATTTGAATTGCCTAAGGCCTATCTTTTTTTTATGTGTTATTTAATCGAATATGAACCATATAATTATGGTGGTGCTTAATTTACTTATGTTGGTTTTGGTTGAGAGATACCTAGGCCGTACCAATGTTAGATTGGTGATCTGATTCTTGGATCTTTGATTTAGAACTCATCTCTAGTTGTACCTTTTTGGTATGAACAACTTACCGTGTACGACTATTTAATTGTTTTCTAATATGTTAATAAGTGGTTTGCGTGGTGTTCGGTATAATATGAAAACTGGTACCTAATCGTACCTGATGAATTCGGTTACTTGTATACCTATATAATTTTCAGTGTCGTGATTGTAAAGAAATGCAAAGTAGAAGGTTTAATTTGCAAAAATACTAGGAGTTGGTAAACTAAACTGTCAGAGAGACCTTGGCACAAAGTAGATATTTAAACATATAAATATTAAAGAAGAAATGAAGCTATGAATAAAAGAATAAGGCAATGTGAAATTGGAATTGGATTCGGGTTTGAATCTTGATTTATTTGGATAATTGGACTATTGGATGTATTATAAATGAAATTGGACACAATATGAACTATTGAAATTGAATTAAAATAATTAATGAGCATTTAAAATGGGTTGAGGTGGTTTATAAAATATCTAATTATACGTACAAAATTTTAATTTGTATTACAGGCACTGTAAGACATTGAAATTAAATATAAGTATTGATTAGAATGTGCATATTATTGTTAATGTAGACATAATTATGACAGATTTATGAACCTGTAAAGAAAGATTAGACTACTAGCAACCTCACCTGTTACCCTACGATATCAGGTGTGAGATTATTGGATTAGTCTGAGATTCATGACTAGAAATTAAATCGTAACTCGTTGTGCATTTTGAATATTTGATTAACTGCATTAATTGAATTATTGCATCTTATGCATAGCCCAATACAATTGAAACTGAATTACAGGTAAGTCTGTTGACTGTCATATTGATATTATTTATCGATTAGTTGATTCTTATTGTAAATGATTAATTGAGACCAGAGTGATTGAATTGAATGAATATTGACTACTGAAATCCTCGAACCTCCATATAGTGGAGAAAAATAATTATTATATTGTAAAGTCTAGCTAGCTACTAGACTTTACTCCAAGACCCTTATGCACATATGATGAATGGTCCCAACTAAACCCAGTCCCGGTTGAGTAAGGGATACTGAGTATATGTGAATTGTGACTATAAGACTAATGAACTGTGGTAATTGTTTTATCATTGATTTTCTTTTCGATAATGACAGTATTGAAATATCATTTTCGTCTTGATGCTGTTAATAAATTGTCTTATATAAGCTCTAACACAACAGATACATGTTATGTTATCTATCAGTGTTACTAAACTAGATATTGTAAAGTTAAGAAACCAAACGTTACCAGACTTAGCGGTTGTAAAGATTAGGTCCCAAACGGTTACCAAACTTTATGGTTCAAAGGTTTTGATCCAAACTATTTATTCTAATAAGATTTTTAGAGTTTTTGATTTATTTATGTTACTTTTGTTGTTCAATTAGATATTATTATTGAGCATTTACATTCGTCATTATAAAATGAACTGTATGTTTCTCGTGCAGTGATTTCATTCTAAATATGGATTTCCTTTGAATCTCATTTTCCCTTGTGGGTTACAGGTTCATTATGCGAAGTCAAAGAAACGCTTTCGGATTATAATTGACAGCAGAGCCTCCTAAAGATATGGGATTTGGGTTTATTTTATCTGACAGGATGCAAATAATATTTCTCTAGCATCATCTACTATAAATGTCAGGTAATTCTTGTTAATTATTTAAGATGTAGCAAAAAATATAATGAATGCTATTGGCAATGCATACAAAAGATCCAGGCCTTGTGTTGCCTATATTGAATAGTAAATAAACGCAGTAGAGTTGTTGCACATTCGGATCGGGGGTGTGACAATTTGTTGGTAGAGTGAGGCTGTGGTCTATGGATCTTGTTGTACACTTAAATTAAATATTGTTGCTAATTGAAATTGACATCTCAATTTGAAAGAAAGGGATATATTTGTCTGAGAAATAAATTTAATAAATAAAAAAAAGGTAAAAGAAAAAAGAATAAAGATTTTTATCCCCCAATCTATTTCCCCCATTCATCACCCAGTCAATAACTAATTGTGGGGACCATTAACTAACTGCACTTCATTAATTACTTGGGGGACCACCTAATATTTGATAGATTTTATAACTGACGCGTGCAAATCTGAATACCTATGCACGCAAGTGTTAATATATAATACATCAAGTATTCATAACTAAGATATTAAGTACATCGAAAAAAAATCTGGACACATTGCACACACATCTTTTACACGTTTTTAGAGTTGGATTTTTTTTCCGTTCAATCTCTTCAATATTTCTGACGATATGTGAGAAAATTTGCAAATCTAAAATCATGGACTTCTTCTACGTAATTTTCTCTTTCAAATGAGATCCATGATAACGTACTTTCAGGTTGTCCGTCATGCAAGTATTCATATCTTGTCGAGCAAGTATTCATACATCGTCGTTCAAGTATTAATATCTTGTAATGCATGTGTATATAATTTATGTCTGAAGTGTTTGTACCTAACATATTTTATCAATTTTTTTCTATATGATACAAGATGACATTTGAAAAATATTAATATTAAGTAGTGCAAGTATTTATACATCGTCATGCAAGTATTCATACCTTGTCATGCAAATGTTAATAGTTTATGTATCAAGTGTTTTATCTAAAATGAATACTTACATAACAAGGTATTCACGACGATGTATGAATACTTGCATTACTAGGTATAAATACTTTTACGACGAGGTATGAATACTTTCACGAAGGACAGCTCGAAAATATGTCATCATGGATCTCATTTGAAAGAAAAAATTATGTAGAAGATGTCTATGGTTTTAGATTTGCAAATTTACTCACAGATCATCAGAAATATTGATGAGATTGAACGGAGAAAAAAAAAACCAACTCTAAAAAACGTGTAAAAGATGTGTGTGATGTTCATTTTTTTTCGAACTACTTAGTATCGTAGGTATGAATACTTGATATATTATATATTAACACTTGCGCGCTTATGTATCCATATTTGCACGCGTCAGTTATAAAATCTATCAAATATTAGATGGTCCCCAAGTAATTAATGAAGTGCAGCTAGTTAATGGTCCCCACAAGTAGTTATTGAGTGGGGGATAAATGGAGGAAATTGACTAGGGGATAGTTAGTTGATCCCAATAAAAAAAAATATTAGATTTTAAGATATTGAATATTAAGATGTTTTCATGGTAAACTTGGCTATTTTATAAGTTTCCATGGTACAATAATTCCTTAATAAAATAAATTGACTTAAATGGGAAGATAATTAATTTTGAAATGTTGATAGGAGAGTTCTAATTGAAAGTTATGATGGACATATATCTAACTTTCTCTTTATTTTATTATGTGACAACAAGTCGTATCTTCCATTAGCAGAAAACAAATCTAATTTGGTAACAAAATATCGCCAACTTTTTTTTTTTTTTTTTATGAGAACGTGGATCCCGATGTGGGCTTTAGAGGATTTGCCTTTTTTAATGGAATACACCAACTATATAGATGCCTTTTCTTTCTTTTCTTTTTTTATGATGAACGTGGATCCCACCAGTAGTCTTCCTTAATATATAAAATTCATTTTTCTCTTATGATGAACGTGGATATTAATTATTAAGATGCTTTAGAAATGGTCCCTACTCAGAAATGAATTATTTTAACTTTTATTATGAATATGGATCACGCAATTAATCAATTGAGATCTAGACTAGTCTTGCCGATGTGGTCTTCATCGTCAAAATAAAACTGGAGATGTGTTACATGTGTAGCTAGTAGTTGCTTCTGTATATATATATATATATGTATCTATCTAGCTCCATGGAGATGTGTAGTTTACCACATGATTATTTATTTCCTTTTGTGTTACTAGTTGCTACTGTATATGTATCTATCTATCTCTCTGTTTCTTCATATCTTATAAAATTTGCATACATATCGTTCACCAAGGTATAAAGTAGCCTTATCAGTACAAAAATGGCAGGAGTACGGGTGCTTAATGTGTCCCGGGTGGCACTCCAGCCAGGCCCATACCCATCTCCTGGTGAAACCATACAGTTATCCTTCTTCGATTCAATCTGGGTCTCCGTACCGCATATGCAACGCATCTTTCTCTACCCTGACACTGCCGATGCCTCTTTTGCTGCAATCCTTAGTTCCCTCAAGTCGTCCCTTGCACTCATGTTGCCATCCTTCCATCCATTTGCTGGTAAGCTCACTTACATTTCTTCTGACGCCAAAGCAATTATCGACTGCTCTGCATCAGCAATTCGTGAAGGTGTCGCAATTATAGAGGCAGAGTCTGATCTAGACATACACCGTATTGCTAAGGAGGAAGTACTAGATCTCGAGTTGTTTCTCCAATTGGTGCCAAATATAACCATGCTGGAGCTTCCAATAGAAGTTTTTGCAGTGCAGGTAACAAGGTTTTCCAATGGTGGTGTAGCATTAGGGACTGCTATTCACCACACAGTGGCTGATGGGAGAGGGTTGTGGCAATTTATGGAGGCTTGGGCTTCCACCTGTCGGACCGGCAGTGTGCCATCGGTATTCATGCCAGTGCATGACCGGGCAATAATCAAGTATCCCGAAGGCGATAAGATTGCGAAAAATTTCACAAAGGAGGTGGCTCCTGATTTGCCTAAGGTATATATATGTATATATATGTCAATAGAGTTTGTGGGGAAGTTGAAGACATTTGGAAGAATCAGGTTATATATTGTAATAAATAAATAGCATTGAGAGTCTGAAACTTTTTTGTAACTCACAAATAAAGCATGCATACCATATTAAGTAGATCGAAATAGGATGTTTTTAATGGGGTTAACTTCAAAACTTATCAAATTGATTTTTGAATGATGAATTTAAACTGTTAAAAACCAATCTCTTTCATGTATAATACACTTATATGCAAAATTTATAATTTTCCAAATTGGAATGATCTCTGCCAGCAACTTGGGATGTGATTTTAAGACGTTATTTATTTTAAATGAACTCTTCATCATGCAAGGTACTCACCCTCTCTCTATCTCACTCTCTCTCTCTCTCTCTCTTCGAAATTATCACCGAGACTACGAATTAGTGAGAAGGACTTAAACTCTTGACCTCTGGGTATCCTAGGACATTTTTTCTAGCCAACTGTGCTACCACGCCATTCTCCTCTCTCTCTATATATATCAATCTATAGTTGTTTTGATTAATTTACTCTTGAACCAGCTGACAATAGCACCACGTTCACTTCAAGAGAGGCTGCTCAGAACTCGAAGGACCTTCTTAGTTGATGCATCGACAATTAGGTCCTGGAAGAAACTAGCTAGGCATGAGAACCCTTCAACATTTGTATGCATAGCAGCACGCGTGCTGGTGACTGTCGCGAGTGTGCGTGAATTTGCTGATGATGATGGCCCTTTAATTGCAGCTTTCCTCACCGATTGCCGTTCTCGATTGGACCCACCCATTGATGATGGTTACACTGGAAATTGCGTCTCATATTGCTTTGCCTCGATGACTGCATCGGAGGTTGCCCGGCCTGATGGGTTTGTACCAGCTTGTATCGCTTTGACACAGGTTAGGTTTGATGCAAACTTAAAGATTTTACATGGGTCATTTCTTCTTCTTTGTTGAAGTGATCAATGTTAATTCAAACAGCAGGTTAAATTAATCAGCTAAGATCTATTTTGAAAATTATTCAAGAGTTGTTTTTGCCAAGGAAACCAGTGGCGGAACATAGTGTAATTGAATGGGGCTAAGTCACCCCTATCAATTGAAAATTTTCATTTATGTCCTCTAAAATTTTAAAATTTTATAAAAATTAATACTAGTAGCCACCTTTATAAAGAAAAATAATATAATGGATATGCATCTAGCCCCTTCTATCTTAATTTTCTAGTTCCGCTCCTGAAGGAAACTATCAGTATTAGTAAAAACTGTAAGGTCAATTATATATATAATTTTTTTTTAATAAAGTGGGGGAGTGCCCACCTGTTTAATTAATAGAAACACTAGTGGAAAAACAGAAATCAGGATCGGCCTATCTGGATCGGTTATATGGACACCCGATCCTAATAAGTATCTGGATCGGTTTATTTAAAAAAACCGATCCTAAAAACTATTCAGATCGGTTTTTAGTAACAACCGATCCTAGTTTATTACTATTAGGATCGGTTTTTTGTGGAAACGGATCCTGATACTATCAGGATCGGTTTTATTTTAGAACCGATCCTAATAGTTCAATCATTTGGATCAGTTTTTAGTAAAAACCGATCCTGATAGTATCAGGATCCGTTTCCAACAAAAACCGATCCTGATAATTAAAATATCTCAAATAAATCTTATTAATTGAAATATATCATAAAATAGCATCTGGATCGGGTCTATACATAATAACCGATCCAGATAACTTAAATACATGTAACAAATTAAAATATATCAGAAAATAGCATCTGGATCGGTTTTTAGCAATAAAACCGATCCAGATACTATCAGGAACGGTTTTATTGCTAAAAACCGTTCTTGATAATTTTTTTTTTTTTTTTTTTTTTTTTTTTAAAGGTAGCATGGTAAAACCTGGCCAGCTTTCAAGTACGTTTTTTTTTTTTTTAAAGAGGTTTATAATTAAATTAATTTCTTTAAAGAGGTCAAATTAAAGATATTTCATTCCCTATGTACATCCTATATATGAACCGTCTGATCAAATTCGAAATAATATGGTCTTGGTCTAACCATATATATTTTGTTATCTCAGGTAATATGAATTCGTTTCCATTTGTTCATGACATCAATTAAGCAATTAATTTTATGGTATTAATTTATAAATAACAAATAAATAATTAAACAAACAATTATACAAACACAAACAAGTTGTTTATTTTTTTTTAAATAATCTCTGGTTATATATATATATCTCAGATAACTTAAATACATATAACAAATGAAATATATATCAGAAAATAGCATCTGGATCGGTTTTTAGCAATAAAACCGATCCAAATACTATCAGGAACGGTTTTATTGCTAAAAACCGTTCTTGATAATTTTTTTTTTTTTTTTTTTTTTTTTTTTTTTTTATTTTTTTATTTTTTTTTTTAAAGGTAGCATTGTAAAACCTGGCCAGCTTTCAAGTATATTTTTTTTTTAAAAAAGAGGTTTATAATTGAATTAATTTCTTTAAAGATGTCAAATTAAAGATATTTAATTCCCTATGTACATCCTATATATGAACCGTCTGATAAAATTCGAATCAATATGGTCTTGGTCTAACCATATATATTTTGTTATCTCAGGTAATATGAATTCGTTTCCATTTGTTCATGACATCAATTAAGCAATTAATTTTATGGTATTAATTTATAAATAACAAATAAATAATTAAACAAACAATTATACAAACACAAACAAGTTGTTTATTTTTTTTTAAATAATCTCTGGTTATATATATATATATCTCAGATAACTTAAATACATATAACAAATGAAATATATATCAGAAAATAGCATCTGGATCGGTTTTTAGCAATAAAACCGATCCAAATACTATCAGGAACGGTTTTATTGCTAAAAACCGTTCTTGATAATTTTTTTTTTTTTTTTTTTTTTTTTTTTTTAAAGGTAGCATTGTAAAACCTGGTCAGCTTTCAAGTATATATATTTTTTTAAAAAGAGGTTTATAATTGAATTAATTTCTTTAAAGATGTCAAATTAAAGATATTTAATTCCCTATGTACATCCTATATATGAACCGTCTGATAAAATTCGAATCAATATGGTCTTGGTCTAACCATATATATTTTGTTATCTCAGGTAATATGAATTCGTTTCCATTTGTTCATGACATCAATTAAGCAATTAATTTTATGGTATTAATTTATAAATAACAAATAAATAATTAAACAAACAATTATACAAACACAAACAAGTTGTTTATTTTTTTTTAAATAATCTCTGGTTATATATATATATCTCAGATAACTTAAATACATATAACAAATGAAATATATATCAGAAAATAGCATCTGGATCGGTTTTTAGCAATAAAACCGATCCAAATACTATCAGGAACGGTTTTATTGCTAAAAACCGTTCTTGATAATTTTTTTTTTTTTTTTTTTTTTTTTTTTTTTTTTTTTTTTTTTTTTTTTTAAAAGGTAGCATTGTAAAACCTGGCCAGCTTTCAAGTATGTTTTTTTTTTTAAAAGAGGTTTATAATTGAATTAATTTCTTTAAAGAGGTCAAATTAAAGATATTTCATTCCCTATGTACATCCTATATATGAACCGTCTGATCAAATTCGAATCAATATGGTCTTGGTCTAACCATATATATTTTGTTATCTCAGGTAATATGAATTCGTTTCCATTTGTTCATGACATCAATTAAGCAATTAATTTTATGGTATTAATTTATAAATAACAAATAAATAATTAAACAAACAATTATACAAACACAAACAAGTTGTTTATTTTTTTTAAATAATCTCTGGTTATATATATTTCTCAGATAACTTAAATACATCTAACAAATGAAATATATATCAGAAAATAGCATCAGGATCGGTTTTTAGCAATAAAACCGATCCAGATACTATCAGGAACGGTTTTATTGCTAAAAACCGTTCTTGATAAATTTTTTTTTTTTTTTTTTTTTTTTTTTTTAAAGGTAGCATTGTAAAACCTGGCCAGCTTTCAAGTACGTTTTTTTTTTTTTTAAAGAGGTTTATAATTAAATTAATTTCTTTAAAGAGGTCAAATTAAAGATATTTCATTCCCTATGTACATCCTATATATGAACCGTCTGATCAAATTCGAAATAATATGGTCTTGGTCTAACCATATATATTTTGTTATCTCAGGTAATATGAATTCGTTTCCATTTGTTCATGACATCAATTAAGCAATTAATTTTATGGTATTAATTTATAAATAACAAATAAATAATTAAACAAACAATTATACAAACACAAACAAGTTGTTTATTTTTTTTTAAATAATCTCTGGTTATATATATATATCTCAGATAACTTAAATACATATAACAAATGAAATATATATCAGAAAATAGCATCTGGATCGGTTTTTAGCAATAAAACCGATCCAAATACTATCAGGAACGGTTTTATTGCTAAAAACCGTTCTTGATAATTTTTTTTTTTTTTATTTTTTTTTTTTTTATTTTTTTTTTTTTTAAAGGTAGCATTGTAAAACCTGGCCAGCTTTCAAGTATATTTTTTTTTTAAAAAAGAGGTTTATAATTGAATTAATTTCTTTAAAGATGTCAAATTAAAGATATTTAATTCCCTATGTACATCCTATATATGAACCGTCTGATAAAATTCGAATCAATATGGTCTTGGTCTAACCATATATATTTTGTTATCTCAGGTAATATGAATTCGTTTCCATTTGTTCATGACATCAATTAAGCAATTAATTTTATGGTATTAATTTATAAATAACAAATAAATAATTAAACAAACAATTATACAAACACAAACAAGTTGTTTATTTTTTTTTAAATAATCTCTGGTTATATATATATATATCTCAGATAACTTAAATACATATAACAAATGAAATATATATCAGAAAATAGCATCTGGATCGGTTTTTAGCAATAAAACCGATCCAAATACTATCAGGAACGGTTTTATTGCTAAAAACCGTTCTTGATAATTTTTTTTTTTTTTTTTTTTTTTTTTTTTTTTTTTTTTTAAAGGTAGCATTGTGAAACCTGGTCAGCTTTCAAGTATATATATATTTTTAAAAAGAGGTTTATAATTGAATTAATTTCTTTAAAGATGTCAAATTAAAGATATTTAATTCCCTATGTACATCCTATATATGAACCGTCTGATAAAATTCGAATCAATATGGTCTTGGTCTAACCATATATATTTTGTTATCTCAGGTAATATGAATTCGTTTCCATTTGTTCATGACATCAATTAAGCAATTAATTTTATGGTATTAATTTATAAATAACAAATAAATAATTAAACAAACAATTATACAAACACAAACAAGTTGTTTATTTTTTTTTAAATAATCTCTGGTTATATATATATATCTCAGATAACTTAAATACATATAACAAATGAAATATATATCAGAAAATAGCATCTGGATCGGTTTTTAGCAATAAAACCGATCCAAATACTATCAGAAACGGTTTTATTGCTAAAAACCGTTCTTGATAATTTTTTTTTTTTTTTTTTTTTTTTTTTTTTTTTTTTTTTTTTTTTTTAAAAGGTAGCATTGTAAAACCTGGCCAGCTTTCAAGTATGTTTTTTTTTTTAAAAGAGGTTTATAATTGAATTAATTTCTTTAAAGAGGTCAAATTAAAGATATTTCATTCCCTATGTACATCCTATATATGAACCGTCTGATCAAATTCGAATCAATATGGTCTTGGTCTAACCATATATATTTTGTTATCTCAGGTAATATGAATTCGTTTCCATTTGTTCATGACATCAATTAAGCAATTAATTTTATGGTATTAATTTATAAATAACAAATAAATAATTAAACAAACAATTATACAAACACAAACAAGTTGTTTATTTTTTTTAAATAATCTCTGGTTATATATATATTTCTCAGATAACTTAAATACATCTAACAAATGAAATATATATCAGAAAATAGCATCAGGATCGGTTTTTAGCAATAAAACCGATCCAGATACTATCAGGAACGGTTTTATTGCTAAAAACCGTTCTTGATAATTTTTTTTTTTTTTTTTTTTTTTTTAAGAACAACTTTGAAAATAAAATAGTATTAGAATCAGTTATTTCAAATAACCAATTCTAATACTATTTTTTTGTATATGGCATATGGTTCAATTATATGGTTGTTGTATATGTAATTAGTGTGGTGATTAATAGAATATATATATGGTTGTTGTATATGGCATATGGTTCAATTATAAATATTTTTTTGATGAAAATTAATGTAATTTACATTATTAAAATTTATGTGATAATATAATTAGTTATTTGACATTGATATTTCATTTTGAAGTCATTTTGACTATTGAATTTTTTTATACAATCATGCATGATGCATCAATGACTTGTGCCATATAATAATATACATAGGACTTGAACCCTTGTTGTGTGGGGTTGTGAAGGAACGAATACGAATATTAGCATTTGGTCGATCGGAACCGTTAAAATGAAAGAATGTCGTATTAATTTCACCATTATAAAATTTGATACAATTCGGGATTCGTGTACTAGTTCATCAAAGCAAAACAATATAGCAACATCGCACGGCCGTAAATAATTTACGTTGGATCAAAACTTACAGTTGTCGGGCCTTCGGCACTTTTACGTTATTAATGTTCCATGTTATATCTTGATCATTTTAAAAATTATTACATGTCATTTAATTACAGACCCACCGTTGGATGATCATGCAGAAATGAACGGTCTGCATTCCATTTAACAATTTGATGCCATTAATAATAATAAAATTGTACAAAATTGATCATAGTAGAGTTGATTTGGCCATACAAACACAAATAAATAAATTTGATATTTTTCACATTTTTCTTAATATTTATCTGTGTACATGCATTATCAACAGAAAAGAAAATAAATGGTAGCCGTTTGATGGTTGATAGACCATCAATATGAGTGGGGTTTACCGCAGTGATCTTTCTTATATATAGTATCAGGATCGGTTTTTTATAAAAAACCGATCTTGATACTATTTTTTTTCAAAGTTGGTTCTGCAGCAAAAAAAAAAAAAAAAAAAAAAAAAAAAAAAAAAAAAAAATTATCAAGAACGGTTTTTAGCAATAAAACCGTTCCTGATAGTATCTGGATCGGTTTTTTATAAAAAACCGATCCTGATTTTTTTTTTTTTTTTGCAGAACCCATTTTGAAAAAAAAATTTATCAAGATCGGTTTTTATATAAAAAACCGATCCTGATACTATTTTTTTCAAAGTTAGTCCCGCCAAAAAAAATTAGTATTAGGATCGGTTTTTTATAAAAAACCGATCCTGATACTATTAGGATCGGTTTTTTATAAACAACCGATCCTAATGATAACTCCCTATATAACCTGCTTAGGGTTCTTCTTATTTTCATTCCGCGCCTCTCATTTTCAACTTAGCGTCTCTCTCACTGTCTCCGTCTCTCCCTCTGTACTCTTTGTGTCTCTCTCTCTGTCTCCGTCTCTCCCTCTCCTCCGTGTCTCTCTCTCTCTTTCTTTCCGTCTCTTCCTCTCAAAGCCGAGCCTCTCGCACCTCCGGCTCGGCCGATCAACTATTACGGTATTAACTTTATATAATTTTCTCATTATTATGCTTTAAAAACACATTTTTTTGTATTTTTTATTGTAAAATGTTTTTCCATCTAATTGTTACATTTGTTTTTATTTTTAGGATCTTTTTTAATCTCAAGTGATGTGATTGCAAAAGAGGTAATTATTGATTTTTTTATTGTTGTGCTTTACATTAATTGCATAAATGTGTGTTAATTGAAGAAATAGCTCAATTAGTCACTTGTATGTTTGTTAATTAATTTTTTTTGGATTTAAATTTCTTGTTATAATATGTAATGCTTCACAAAACTTTGTATGAACATGAATTTTTTGTAATAATTTAAGATGTGTATGATATTTAATTTATGATGTGTATATGATATTTGATTATTGTTTCTTACTGTGCAAAAAAAAATATATTTAGGATGCTGGCCAGCAAAATATATATGGAAGCTGGTTAAATAAATAAAAATATTTTTTTTAGCTTCAATAAAACATCAGGATCGGTTATTTTAAACAACCGATCCAGATTACTACTATTATGATCGGTTATTTTTTTAAAAACCGATCCAGATTTCAGATCCTCATTCCAACAAAAAAAAAAGTATCAGGATCGGTTTTATATAAAAACTGATCTTGATAGTTCGTATCTGGATCGGTTTTTATTTAAAAACTGATCTAGATATGAAATTTTTAATAAAAAAAAATATTCGAAAATATTATCAAGAACGGTTTTTATATAAAAACTGATCTTAATAGTTCCTATCTGGATCGGTTTTTATTCAAAAACTGATCTAGATATGAAATTTTTAATAAAAGAAAATATTCGAAAATATTATCAAGAACGGTTTTTATATAAAAACTGATCTTAATAGTCCCTTTCTGGATCGGTTTTTATTCAAAAACTGATATAGATATGAAATTTTTAATAAAAAAAAATATTCGAAAATATTATCAAGAACGGTTTTTATATAAAAACTGATCTTAATAGTTCCTATCTGGATCGGTTTTTATTCAAAAACTGATCTAGATAACTACTATTAAGATCGGTTTTATGAAAAACCGATCCTATTAGTTTCTATTTGGAACGGTTCTTTAAAAAATATAAAACCGATCCTGATAGTATTAGTATCGCCTTCATCAGGATCGGTTGGATTCCGTTACTGATATGTGTATATAACCGATCCGGATTCCATATTTTCCACTAGTGAAACGATAGTAGTTCTTACAAAAATAATGGATAGATCCATTGGATACAAAAGAATGAAAAGCTAAAACAATTATAACAAAAGAACCCCATAAGAGATCAGAAGGATCATCTTAGGTACCTAACAACATATAGTAAGAAAGTAGCATAACCTAACTAATAGTGATATAAGGCAAAACACAACATAGCAAACCAAAGCACAATATCAGTTATTACAAGTACAGCAGTTCCAGTTATCAGAGGAAGAGGTATCCGACTCAGAACCAGGAGAGTCATAGTCAAAGGAGATGGGTATACCAGTGCCATCAAGTGCTGCAATATATTCTAAGTCCCCAAAATAGTTGTTGGGATAAACTAAGCAATACTGCACTGCTTTGTGCCAGTATGCAAAGGATTGAAGAGAGAAGAATATTTTTCTGAATAGAAACAACGCTTTATTTCCTTTCTCTCTTGCTCAATTACATAGAGTTCTACAGTATTTAAAGCAATACAATGTTCCTAAAATAAGCACCCACAACTTTCCTAAATTAAGCACCCACTACACAACATGCTAAAAATAACTAACCACTATTCTAACTAATCCGAAAATAACTATGCTTAAAATAACCAATGCCCAAAATAACCAATGCAGTTTTCATACGTCTAAAAACTGCTTCTAACTAAACTAAACCTATGCAGAAATTATCTAAAAATAATTTTGAATTAATTTTCAACAATAGTCACCCAAATCAGATTCTTCTCCAAGTCCTGGCCCTCTCTCTGAAGTCAGCTGGTAGTTTCTCCTTTCCGGGGTACTTATAAGTTATAACTGACAGGTAGAATGAGCTGTCTATCTGAGTCAAAAAGGAAACATCCATAGGTAGGATGTAAGGTCAATTATATAATTATTTGGTTATTCTAATATTTTCATCCTACCAGATTTACCAAAATCAGGGAATGATCTTGTTTGGTTTTGTGACAGGCTATTCAAAAAGTGACCAAGGAACCACTGGTGGAGTGTGAAAGTTGGGCTGACAAGTATTCAAAACTTCCTGCTGGACGAGTGGTTTACTTTGCCGGGTCACCTCGGTTTAAGGCCTACGAGACAGACTTCGGCTGGTGCAAACCTGATCGGATCGAGTTGGCATCGATTGACCTTGATGGAGAGGTGGTAATGCTCAGTGGAAAAGACGAGGGGACAGTTAAAGTATCCTTGTCACTGGCTTCAGAGAAAATGGATGCTTTTGCTCAAATGTTTCTCACTTGACATCAATTGTGTATTAAACTACGATGTCAAAATTTGAAGTTGTATTGGTTAATTTCAGTAGGTTTGAAGGATAATACATACACCGGTTTAAGTTAATTAGTTTGTCAATTGGCTGTAAGTGATCTTTTTGTTAGTTGTTATGGTCTCCTCATGGACTATACCAGTTGTACATTAGGCAATCATCACCTGAATTCTTTATAATTTGTAACAGGTTTTTATTTCAGAAAATTTTACAAACTACCTTACCTCTAGAAAAAATCAAACAAAATACTCTTGTGGGCTCCAAATTTACCTTCCCCGGCCTCTCCCTTCACGGTACTCTTCCTGGGAACTTTTTATTTTGAAAAGCAACTAAAAAAGGCAAATGATTTAGATGGGCGTTTTAATGATAAAAAAAAGACTTAGATGTAGTCTTATATATTTAGTATAAAATTAATTTAATGCAAATGACATATACTTCTCTATAATACCTATATGAGAGGAGGCATCCACTTACATTCTTTTTTTGTAACACCAAATTATATCATACATTTTCAAAGTCCAAACAGTTGATTCAAACTGTTTAACATGATAGATATATTAAAATGTGCTTGAAGATCAAATTATATATTTTTTTGAATTTTTTTACTATTTATTATTAAGTATTTTTTGAATTTTTTACTAATTATAGTTCACAGGAGAGTAACGTGTGAAGGGAGAGGGGAAGGTAAATCCCACAAAAGTATTTTGTTTGATTTTTTCTAGAGGTAAAGTAGTTTGTAAAATTTTCCAAAATAAAAGCCTGTTACAAATTATAAAGAATTTAGGTCATGATTGCCTAATGTACAGCTGGTATAGTTCGTGAGGAAACCATAACAACTAACAAACAGATAATTTGCAGTGAGCCAAGTTTGAACAAGTTACTTTCAACTCGTGTTTAACTATTTTAGTAAATGAGTGAGTCAACTCGAGTTAGGATGTTAAAAACGAGCTGTAAAGCCAGCTCAAGTTTAGCTCATTACCAACTCGAGTTGGCTCACAACTCGTTTATAACTTATTTGACCAGTTAATTTTCTTATTTATAGTTATATACTAGTAAGAGTTTATTTAAACACAAACAATTCAAATAATTTAATTAGAGTTTATCTAAATACAAATAATTCAAACATAAATAACAAAACAACCAATAAAACAAAAATCATTTAGAAGAGTATGAGATTTATTGTGACGAATTTTATGTAATTCAAGTTGTTAATGAGCGAGTTGAAATATGCTTAAACTCAGCTCATTTATTAAACGAGTCAGTCAACTCTTGTTGGAATTGACTCGAGTTGTAAATTAGCAAGTTAAAGCGAGTAATTAGCGAGCGAGTTACAAGTTTGGGCAATTTTGCACAGCCCTGTGTGCAGCCAATTAACAAACTAATTAACTTAAACCCGTGTATATATTATCCTTCAAACCTACTGAAATTAACCAATACAACTTCAAATATTAACATCGTAGTTTAGTACGCAATTGATATCAAGTGAGAAACATTTGAGCAAAAGCATCCATTTTCTCTGAAGCCAGTGTCAAGGATACTTTAACCGTCCCCTCGTCTTTTCCACTGAGCATTACCACCTCTCCATCAAGGTTACTCGATGCCAACTCGATCCGATCAGGTTTGCCCCAGCCGAAGTCTGTCTCGTAGGCCTTAAACCGAGGTGACCCGACAAAGTAAACCACTCGTCCAGCAGGAAGTTTTGAATATTTGTCAGGCAAACTTTCAATCTCCACCAGTGGTTCCTTGGTCACATTTTGAATAGCCTGTCATAAAACCAAACAAGATTATTACCTGATTTTGGTAAATCTGGTAGGATGAAAACATTTGAATAATTATATAATTGATCTTACAGTTTTTTGCTTATACTGATAGTTCCATTGTCAAAAATGACTCTTGAATAATTTTCAAAATAGATCTTAGCTGACTAATTTAACCTGCTGTTTGAATTAACATTGATCACTTCGAAGAAGAGGAAGAAATGACCAATGTAAAATCTTTAAGTTTGCATCCAACCTAACCTGTTTCAAAGCGATACAAGCCGGTACAAACCCATCAGGCCGGGCAACCTCCGATGCAATCATCGAGGAATAGTAAAATGAGATGCAATTTCCAGTGTAACCATCATCGATGGGTGGGTCCAATCGAGAACGGCAATCGGTGAGGATCGCAGCAATTCAAGGGCCATCATCATTGGCAAATCCACGCACAATCGCGACAGTCACCAGCACGCGTGCTGCTATGGATATAAATGTCAAAGGGTTCTCATGCCTGGCTAGTTTCTTCCAGGACCTAATTGTCGATGCATCAACTAAGAAGGTCCTTCGAGTTTTGAGCATCCCCTCTTGAAGTGAATGCGGTGCTATTGTCAGCTGGTTCAAGAGTAAATTAATCAAAACAACTATATATATATATATAGAGAGAGAGAGAGGAGAATGCATCGTAGCACAGTTGGCTAGAAAAAAAAGTCCTAGGGTACTCAAAAGGTCAAGAATTTGAGCCCCTCTCACTAATTTGCAGTCTTTGCGAAGATTTCGGAGAGAGAGAGAACGAGCATATACCTCACAGCCACTGTCAAGTTTTTTTAAAAAAAAGAAGAAGAGAGAGTGTGCATATATTAATTAATAACATAGAACAATTCAAACCCATAATTTAAGTTACAAAAAGCTGAAGTACCAGTGATATGACCGAGTAAATCTTGGATCCATGTTATTAAGCTAACCAAGAGTTAACTCAAAATATATAAGATTTAATATATTTTTTTAAACTATAAGATTTAAATTTAAACAAAATTCAAATTGTTCAAACTCATCTATTTCACCTATAATGAGTTTATATATACAATTTATAAATTCATCATTCAAAAATCAATTTGATAAGTATTGAAGTTAACCCCATTAAAAACATCCTATTTCTACTCAATATGATACGCATGCCTTATTTGTTAGTTACAAAAAAGTTTCAGACTCTCAATGTTATTTATTTATTACAATATATAACCTGATTCTTCCAAATGTCTTCAACTTCCCCACAAACTCTATTGACATATATATACATATATATACCTTAGGCAAATCAGGAGCCACCTCCTTTGTGAAGTTTTTCGCAATCTTATCACCTTCGGGATACTTGATTATTGCCCGGTCATGCACTGGCATGAATACCGATGGCACACTGCCGGTCCGACAGGTGGAAGCCCAAGATTCCATAAACTGCCACAAACCTCTCCCATCAGCCACTGTGTGGTGAATAGCAGTCCCTAATGCTACACCACCATTGGAAAACCTTGTTACCTGTACTGGTGTTCAAATGGTCGGTTCGGTTAAAACTGAAGTAAAATGATCAAATTGAACTTTTTTCGGTTTTCAAAAAGAGAATCAAACTGAAACGATTAAACCTGTCAACCGATTAAGAATCAAACCGAACAGACCGAAGTAAATTTTTGTTTATTCGGTTCAAACCAAAATAAATTTATTAGTACCATTATTAATGAAAAGAATACATTGTCATACACAACAATTGAAGTTCGGTTTGGTTCGGCCCGGTTTAGTTTAATGAAATCATTATAACACCAATAAAATTAGAGTTGAACTAATATAAACCGGTAGGTTCGGTTTAATTGGTTTTGAGAAGTATAAACCGAACCGATCCATTTAAAACGAAATTATTCAAAATTTCAACTGAACCAATCCATTTAAACCAAAAAACCGATCCATTTAAACCGAAATTTTCCTATTCGGTTAGAAACCGAACAAACCGAACCTCTTGAACACCCCTAGTTACCTGCACTGCAAAAACTTCTATTGGAAGCTCCAGCATTGTTATATTTGGCACCAGTTGGAGAAACAACTCGAGGTCTAGTACTTCTTCCTTAGCAATACGGTGTATGTCTAGATCAGACTCTGCCTCTATAATTGCGACGCCTTCACGGATTGCTGATGCAGAGCAGTCGATATTTGCTTTGTCGTCAGAAGAAATGTAAGCGAGCTTACCGGCAAATGGATGGAAGGATGGCAACATGAGTGCAAGGGACGACTTGAGGGAACTAAGGATTGCAGCAAAAGAGGCATCGGCAGTGTCGGTGTAGAGAAAGACGCGTTGCATATGCGGTGCGGAGACCCAGCGTGAATCGAAGAAGGATAACTGTATGGTTTCACCGGGTGATGGGTATGGGCCTGGCTGGAGTGCCACCCGGGACACATTAAGCACCCGTACTCCTGCCATTTTTGTACTGATAAGGCTACTTTATACCTTGGTGGACGATATGTATGCAAATTTTATAAGATATGAAGAAACATAGAGCTAGATAGATACATATACAGTAGCAACTAGTAAGCCAAAAGGAAATAAATAATCATGTGATAAACTACACATCTCCATGGAGCTAGATAGATACATATATATATACAGAAGCAACTAGCTAGTAAGACAGAAGGAAATAAATGATCATGTGATAAATTACACATGTAACACATCTCCAGTTTTATTTTGACGATGAAGACCACATCGGCAAGACTAGTCTAGCTCTCAATTGATTAATTGCGTGATCCATATTCATAATAAAAGTTAAAATAATTCATTTCTGAGTAGGGACCATTTCTAAAGCATCTTAATAATTAATATCCACGTTCATCATAAGAGAAAAATGAATTTTATATATCAAGGAAGACTACTGGTGGGATCCACGTTCATCATAAAAAAAGAAAAGAAAGAAAAGGCATCTATATAGTTGGTGTATTCCATTAAAAAAGGCAAATCCTCTAAAGCCCACATCGGCAAGACTACTGGTGGGATCCACGTTCATCATAAAAAAAAAAAGTTGGCGATATTTTATTACCAAATTAGATTTGTTTTCTGCTAATGGAAGATACGACTTGTTGTCACATAATAAAATAAAGAGAAAGTTAGATATATGTCCATCATAACTTTCAATTAGAACTCTCCTATCAACATTTCAAAATTAATTATCTTCCCATTTAAGTCAATTTATTTTATTAAGGAATTATTGTACCATGGAAACTTATAAAATAGCCAATTTTACCATGAAAACATCTTAATATTCAATATCTTAAAATCTAATATTTTTTTCTTGGGATCAACTAACTATCCCCTAGTCAATTTTCCCCATTTATCCCCCACTCAATAACTACTTGTGGGGACCATTAACTAATTGCACTTCATTAATTACTTGGGAACCATCTAATATTTGATAGATTTTATAACTGACGCGTGCAAATATGAATACATATGCGCGCAAGTGTTAATATATAATATATCAAGTATTCATACCTACGACACTAAGTAGTTCGAAAAAAAAATGGACATCACACACATCTTTTACACGTTTTTAGAGTTGATTTTTTTTTCTCCGTTCAATCTCATCAATATTTCTGATGATCTGTGAGGAAATTTGCAAATCTAAAACCATAGACATCTTCTACATAATTTTTTCTTTCAAATGAGATCCATGATAACATATTTTCGAGCTGTCCTTCGTGAAAGTATTCATACCTCGTCGTAAAAGTATTTATACCTAGTAATGCAAGTATTCATACATCGTCGTGAATACCTTGTCATGTAAGTATTTATTTTAGAAAAAAACGCTTGATACATAAACTATTAACATTTGCATGACAAGGTATGAATACTTGCATGACGATATATAAATACTTGCACTACTTAATATTAATATTTTTCAAACGTCATCTTGTATCATATAGAAAAAAATTGATAAAATATGTTAGGTACAAACACTTCAGACATAAATTATATACACATGCATTACAAGATATGAATACTTGAATGACGATGTATGAATACTTGCTCGACGATGTATGAATACTTGCACGACGGACAACCTGAAAGTACGTTATCATGGATCTCATTTGAAAGAGAAAATTACATAGAAGACGTCCATGATTTTAGATTTGCAAATTTTCTCACATATCGTCAGAAATATTGAAGAGATTGAACGGAAAAAAAATCCAACTCTAAAAACGTGTAAAAGATGTGTGTGCAATGTGTCCAGATTTTTTTTTCGAAGTACTTAATATCTTAGTTATGAATACTTGATATATTATATATTAACACTTGCGTGCATAGGTATTCAGATTTGCACGCGTCAGTTATAAAATCTATCAAATATTAGGTGGTCCCCCAAGTAATTAATGAAGTGCAGTTAGTTAATGATGAACCATAATTTAACGCATTATTTGACACACGGTTGAGCCCAAAATGTATCATAATTACCATGTTTTATTGCATTTTATTTATCATTTCATTCAGTTTTAATTAATGTTAGTCCAGATACAAGATACTGCGCAAGTTGTTAATTATTGTAGGATTGGAGCACGAAACCGCGCGATCTGCATGTGCACAGAAAATCGATAATGTCAAGCCGAGTGGGGAAACAAATGGAGGAGATCAATCTTTGAATTCGACTAATTAAGCGATTTCATAATTTATTTTCGCATTATTTCTCACCAATTAAATTTGGCATGTCTTTGGCTGGTGCAAGCATGCTGCCAATTAAAGCATTTGAAATCTAAACAAATTAAGGATTTGATGGGCTGATATGGAGTACCTTTATTTCTTACCAAATAATTAAATTGGAGAGGACCTGATATATATTCGGCGCTGCTATCAATTGAGGCACCTTTCATTTTAGCATTTTTTATTTTTGGTTCGGTTACTTGGGTTTTCTGGGAGGAAATTCGGTGAGAGACAAGAGGAAACAGAGAGCACATTTCAATTTGACAACGAGAAATCAGAAGCAAATAGAAGGATCTGCACTTGATTAAGGGAGCCCTTACTCTTCTCTTTTTCTTTTATTTTTCTGATTTTAATGGAATCAAGTATGACTTGTGTTTGTGTTGAAATTATGCTTGGCTAAACAATTTTATCTAGGGATATGGGAGTAACTTGATACTTTAGTTATGTTAATTTAATTGTTTGAATTTTATTTGTGGTTGTGATATTGATTTGTTTGTGAATGCTTGCTTGGTTTGTTTAATTATTTCTTATTTTATTAAGGGATCCGCTAATAATAAATTGAGACCGAAAGGAGAAATTTATATTAGAAGTACTTTTTAAAATAGTCATAGTTATACAAATAATATTAGGTGAATTTGGTGATGGACCGAAAGGAGAAATTGAATTGCTAGAACAACATAAACAAACTTAAGTACTCGGAGCTACGAAAGTAGTTCAAAAGGCTTTTGGGGAAAAACACGAGTTATCAAATAGCTTAATGGGTTTAGATTAAAACTGGTAAGCCACGAACGTAGGAGACCTATTTAATCTAGATACGGTGCGAAGCCACGAAAGTGGATAAACATCTACCTTAGGATAACACCCTCTCAATAATTGCAACCCAAATATTATAAAAATAATTAGAAATACATAATTAAAAGTATCATAGTGAAACCATAACCCTAGATATCCATTCTCTCTGATTTTTCTCGTTGTTTACTATTTCTGGAGTTCAATCTGCATTCTGTCGCATTCAGATAATTCAATCTGCATTCTGTCTGGAATTCAGGCTGAGGTTCTGGAATTTAGTCTGCATTAGTTTATAATTCATTCTGCATTTAGTTAATTCATCTAGCATTTTTATAATTTAGTTTAAAAGAAAACCACTCAATATTTGCTTGTCTAGATTACTGAAAACCGGTAAACCAGTACTTACAATACCTCTCTGTGGTTCGATACCCAAATTACTAAGCGATAAGGTCATGCGCTTGTGACCGAATTGTATTAGGATTAGGGATTAAATTGTTAAGCTAACAAAATCACATCAAGCTTTTTTGGCGCCGTTGCCGGGGAGGTAACGGAATATTGGTACAACCGGTTTGTAAGTGAGACTAGATATTTTCTTTTTGTTCTTATTTCCTTATTTTTTTTAAAACTAATATATTTCTTTTTCTAGACTCGCACGATACTGGCCCCTGTTGCTCATCGGCCGATAACTCGTGCATTTCTGAGAAATCATCCAGAACTGGCTGACCCCAACAATCAAACCATCCCTGTTGGCACAGAATCACCACCGATGGCAGAACGACCGAGATCTTTGCGCGAATTCGCCATCCCCTCCACGCAAAACATCACTTCCAGCATCCGTGCACCTACAGTGGCTGCAAACAATTTTGAAATTAAAACTGCAATTTTGAGAATGGTCCAACAGAACCAATTTACTGGTTTACCAAATGAGGACCCAAACCTGCACCTGTCCATTTTTCTTGAAATTTGTAATATCTTTAAGGTTAATGGTGTGTCTGATGATGCCATTAGACTTAGGTTATTCCCATTCTCACTGACAGGTAGGGCTAGGGCATGGTTACATTCGTTACCAGCTGGTACCATCACTACTTGGGAGGAGCTTGCTCAGGCCTTTCTTGCTAAGTATTTTCCTCCTAGCAAAACAGCTCAACTTAGGAACCAAATCACCTCTTTTGTTCAAAAAGATGGTGAGTCTCTTTATGAGGCTTGGGAACGGTTCAAGGAATTGATTAGGTCCTGTCCACATCATGGTTTAGAGAAATGGTTGATAGTTCAGACTTTTTACAATGGATTGAATTATAACACTCGATTAACCATTGATGCAGCTGCAAATGGAGCATTAATGAATCGTGGGGTAGATGATGCATACATATTGATTGAGGACATGGCTCTCAACCACCATCAATGGACTTCAAAAAGGTCTACACCAGCCGCACCAAGGGCTACACCAGGTAGGCATGAGGTCGATGCAGTCGCACTTCTCTCTGCCAAGTTTGATGCTCTCACAAAGAGGTTAGATAAACTTAACATGAATGCAGTCAGCACAGGTAATCTCTTTTCTTGTGACAATTGTGGGACTGGTGACCATTCGACTCTTGAGTGCCAATTTGGCAATTCTCAATTTCTAGAGTCAGAAATTGAACAAGTAAATGCTTTAAATGGTTTTGGTAGGCCCCAAAATGACCCTTTTTCAAACACATACAATCCTGGTTGGAGGAATCACCCCAATTTCTCTTGGAAGAATAATAACCCGAATGCAATTCCCCAACAGAATAATCAACCTCCTGGTTTTGCTCCAAGGCAGTTTAACCCTCAACCAGCCCCACAAAAGTATAGTCTAGAAACTTTGCTTGAGAATTTTGTGACAAAACAAGACCAACGAATGAATGATCAGGACAAAAATATCTCCAATTTGGTATCAAAAATTGACCAACTAGCAACCCAAAATAGAATGCTAGAAACACAATTTTTCCAATTTTCCCAACAAGCGAGCTCCTCTTCAAGAGCTCCAGGCACACTACCTGGTCAGCCAGAAATCAATCCTCGAGAGCAATGCAATGCGGTGACTCTGCGAAGTGGAAAGCAAACGATTGATCCAACTCCACCAATGAAGCTCGTATTGACTGACGAAAATGCAGGCTACATCAGGAAAGATACACCTGCACAACAAAATGTAGGCCGCACTGACGAAAATGCAGGCCGCACTGACGACAATGCAGGTGTCATGGAGAACAAAGAGAGTGAAAGTGAGGAGCCTAGGTACGTCGAACCACCTCCATACAAGTCCCCACTTCCTTTCCCACAAAGATTTATCAAAGCAAAACTTGACAAACAATTCGGTAAATTTCTTGAAATGTTGAAAAAGTTGCAAGTCAACGTTCCATTTACCGATGTCTTGACAGAAATGCCCTCTTACGCTAAGTTCTTGAAAGACATTTTGTCCAATAAGAGAAAACTCGAAGAGTGTAGCACAGTGGCATTGACGAAGGAGTGTAGTGCAGTCCTTCAAAACAAGTTGCCCCGAAAATTGAAAGACCCTGGGAGTTTCTCAATACCTTGTGTCATTGGCAACACCAAATTTTAAAAAGCCTTGTGCGATCTTGGAGCGAGCGTGAGTTTGATGCCCCTAAGTGTCTTTGAGAAGCTTGGCCTCGGTGAGTTGGAGCCCACTCGCATTTCTCTTCAATTAGCCGATCGATCAGTTAGATATCCCAAGGGGATGCTTAGGGACGTTGCTGTAAGAGTGGGCAAAATGTGTTTTCCCACGGACTTTGTCATTGTCGAGATGGAAGAAGATTCACACATTCCTATCATTCTAGGGAGGCCTTTTCTTGCGACCGCAGGCACTCAAATTGACGTAAAAAATGGCAAGCTCTCCCTGAACTCAGGAAAACAAAAGATGGAATTCAATCTTTCTAAAACCATCAAATATCCCTCTGATGATGATAACTCATGTTACATGATTGAGGCGATTGATGGGATTGTCAGAGAGTTCTTTGATGAGCTTATTTCGGAAAACAATTCTGAATCCCTTTCAAGTGATCCTAAAGACAAATCTTCCCTGAGTGGTGAAGAGGATGAGATCGAGCATGACTCTCTCAACTCCAAACTACTTGCACCAACAAGTGTAGCCCGAATCAACAATGCAGGCTGCACTGATGATCGCACGCCTGCACAGAAAAATGCAGGCTGCACATCAAGCGATGCAGGCACCACTGCTGAAAATGCAGGCTGCATCCAGAACAATGCAGGTTGCATTCCCTTTCACACTTTGAGGGCAATCAAACTCAAACTCAGACTTAAACCAACCCGAACTGACCCCATCCCATTAAACCCTACCAACCGAACCCCTCTCCTTTCTTCCTTTCTTTCTCTTCAGTGCCGAAACCCCTCTCCCTCACAACGTCGCTCCTCTCTCTCTCTTCTAGCGACAGCGCCGCCATCGTTCCACCTTTTTCTCTCCCGCCGCCACTACACAGCATTGCTGCACCGCCGTTCCTCCCTCTCACTGACAGCACCACCGACCACCGAAACCCCTCTCTCTAACAGGGTCACTCTCTCCCTCTCGCCGCCACTACACATCCACCGCCCCCACTGCCACCCTCTCCTATGCCGCCCCCACAGTCTCCACCACCGAAACCCCTCTCCCCCTCGCCGTCCCCACTGCCACCCTTTCTCACAACGGCTGCCTTCTCTCTCTCTCGTACATCAGCAGCCACAGTCCAAGGAGTGGCTATGGACGACATTGAAGATGATGCACCACCACCGGTTCGACAAATGAGTGCCATCCCAGAGGGATTTCAGCAGCTGGCAACATCAATTAATGAAATCCAACAGCGACAGAAGGAGTTGTACGACCACTTCATCAAGCAAGGCCTTGATCCTCCACCACAGCCATGATCAGGTATTATTTTTCAACTTCCCTATTTTTCTTTCTTCATTTCTTTATCTCTATGTCTGCATCAGGGACAATGCAGATTTTAAGTTTGGGGGAGTTGAATTAAAAGTCTCTTTGATTTTCTTTGTTTTATTTAGGTTTCATAAGTTTCATATTGCATTTAGGTTAAACTATGATTTCTTTTGGGTTAAATGTGGAAATGGAAAAATTTTAGGAATTATGTTTAGTATTGGATGTTTATTATTGAATTTTAAGGGATATCAAGGGATGTAGTGAGGGGATGTTTTACTAACACCACAATACACATTCGAATTGTCTTGATTAAATTGCTCGATTAATAGCTCTTTGGAATTCATTTTCTTTAAGAACAAGGATTTGAGAACCTAAATGATTTTGCAAAAATATGTTGGAATTAGTAGAAGGGGTGTATAAGAAAAACAAAAAGCTCAAAAACAGAAAAGGGCGCCCAAAAAAAAAAAAAAAACTGACACACTACTCCGCTGATCTCGGCCCGATAAGTAGCCGGGTGCATTCATGTGCCCCATGTTTGCATTCGCGCGAAGATAAGGGAAAAAGGGATTATGAGTATGCAAAGCACCCTAATTATTGTCAACTTATCGAGAATAGGGAAGCCTGCGTCATAAAAAAAAAGAAAAAAAGAAAAAGAAAATAAATAAATAATATCTTATTATGCCCCCACTTCGAAACAATTCCCCAAAAGTCAATTTGTGAGAAAATTTAGAGTTCTCAATTACATGATCTAGAAGAAAATAATTTAGGAGGTCTATTATTCGTATTGTAGTATAATAATGACAAATTTGTTGTTTATGTATGGTGTGAACCAAAATTACTCTAATTACATCCTTAGTATTCTTTGACCTTTAGTGGTAAACATTTGATTCCCAAACACGATTTCTAGGTTTTTCACTTACACATTTTCTCAAGGAATTCATGGTAATATAATTAGCTTAGGTGTCAACCGCGTACCCTAGTTTGGATTTGTTTTGCTTGAGGGCAAGCAAAGTTTAAGTTTGGGGGAGTTTGATGAACCATAATTTGACGCATTATTTGACACACGGTTGAGCCCAAAATGTATCATAATTACCATGTTTTATTTCATTTTATTTATCATTTCATTCAGTTTTAATTAATGTTAGTCCAGACACAAGATACTGCGCAAGTTGTTAATTATTGTAGGATTGGAGCACGAAACCGCGCGATCTGCATGTGCACAGAAAATCGATAATGTCAAGCCGAGTGGGGAAACAAATGGAGGAGATCAATCTTTGAATTCGACTAATTAAGCGATTTCATAATTTATTTTCGCATTATTTCTCACCAATTAAATTTGGCATGTCTTTGGCTGGTGCAAGCATGCTGCCAATTAAAGCATTTGAAATCTAAACAAATTAAGGATTTGATGGGCTGATATGGAGTACCTTTATTTCTTACCAAATAATTAAATTGGAGAGGACCTGATATATATTCGGCGCTGCTATCAATTGAGGCACCTTTCATTTTAGCATTTTTTATTTTTGGTTCGGTTACTTGGGTTTTCTGGGAGGAAATTCGGTGAGAGACAAGAGGAAACAGAGAGCACATTTCATTTTGACAACGAGAAATCAGAAGCAAATAGAAGGATCTGCACTTGATTAAGGGAGCCCTTACTCTTCTCTTTTTCTTTTATTTTTCTGATTTTAATGGAATCAAGTATGACTTGTGTTTGTGTTGAAATTATGCTTGGCTAAACAATTTTATCTAGGGATATGGGAGTAACTTGATACTTTAGTTATGTTAATTTAATTGTTTGAATTTTATTTGTGGTTGTGATATTGATTTGTTTGTGAATGCTTGCTTGGTTTGTTTAATTATTTCTTATTTTATTAAGGGATCCGCTAATAATAAATTGAGACCGAAAGGAGAAATTTATATTAGAAGTACTTTTTAAAATAGTCATAGTTATACAAATAATATTAGGTGAATTTGGTGATGGACCGAAAGGAGAAATTGAATTGCTAGAACAACATAAACAAACTTAAGTACTCGGAGCTATGAAAGTAGTCCAAAAGGCTTTTGGGGAAAAACACGGGTTATCAAATAGCTTAATGGGTTTAGATTAAAACTGGTAAGCCACGAACGTAGGAGACCTATTTAATCTAGATACGGTGCGAAGCCACGAAAGTGGATAAACATCTACCTTAGGATAACACCCTCTCAATAATTGCAACCCAAATATTATAAAAACAATTAGAAATACATAATTAAAAGTATCATAGTGAAACCATAACCCTAGATATCCATTCTCTCTGATTTTTCTCGTTGTTTACTATTTCTGGAGTTCAATCTGCATTCTGTCGCATTCAGATAATTCAATCTGCATTCTGTCTGGAATTCAGACTGAGGTTCTGGAATTTAGTCTGCATTAGTTTATAATTCATTCTGCATTTAGTTAATTCATCTAGCATTTTTATAATTTAGTTTAAAAGAAAACCACTCAATATTTGCTTGTCTAGATTACTGAAAACCGGTAAACCAGTACTTACAATACCTCTCTGTGGTTCGATACCCAAATTACTAAGCGATAAGGTCATGCGCTTGTGACCGAATTGTATTAGGATTAGGGATTAAATTGTTAAGCTAACAAAATCACATCAGTTAATGGTTCCCACAAGTAGTTATTGACTGGGGGATGAATGGGGGAAATAGATTGGAGGATAAAAATCTTTGTTCTTTTTTCTTTTACCTTTTTTTTATTTATTAAATTTATTTCTCAGACAAATATATCCCTTTCTTTCAAATTGAGATGTCAATTTCAATTAGCAACAATATTTAATTTAAGTGTACAACAAGATCCATAGACCATAGCCTCACTCTACCAACAAATTGTCACACCCCCGATCCGAATGTGCAACAACTCTACTGCGTTTATTTACTATTCCATATAAGCAACACAAGGCCTGGATCTTTTGTATGCATTGCCAATAGCATTCATTATATTTTTGCCACATCTCAAATAATTAACAAGAATTACCTGACATTTATAGTAGATGATGCTAAAGAAATATTATTTGCATCCTGTCAGATAAAATAAACCCAAATCCCATATCTTTAGGAGGCTCTGCTGTGAATTATAATCCGAAAGTGTTTCTTTGACTTCGCATAATGAACCTGTAACCCACAAGAGAAAATGAGATTCAAAGGAAATCCATATTTAGAATGAAATCACTGCACGAGAAACATATAGTTCATTTCATAATGACGAATGTAAATGCTCAATAATAATATCTAATTGAACAACAAAAGTAACATAAATAAATCAAAACTCTAAAAATCTTATTAGAATAAATAGTTTGGATCAAAACCTTTGAACCATAAAATTTGGTAACGTTTGGGACCTAATCTTTACAACCGCTAAGTCTAGTAACGTTTGGTTTCTTAACTTTACAATTTCTAGTTTAGTAACACTGACAGATAACATAACATGTATCTGTTGTGTTAGAGCTTATATAAGACAATTTATTAACAGAATCAAGATGAAAACGATATTTCAATACTGTCATTATCGAAAAGAAAATCAATGATAAGACAATTACCACAGTTCATTAGTCTTACAGTCACAATTCACATATACTCAGTATCCCTTACTCAACCGGTACTGGGTTTAGTTAGGACCATTCATCATATGTGCATAAGGGTCCTGGAGTAAAGTCTAGTAGCTAGCTAGACTTTACAATATAATAATTATTTTTCTCCACTATATGGAGGTTCAAGGATTTCAGTAGTCAATATTCATTCAATTCAATCACTATGGTCTCAATTAATCATTTACAATAAGAATCAACCAATCGATAAATAATATCAATATGACAGTCAACAGACTTACCTGTAATTCAGTTTTAATTGTATTGGGCTATGCATAAGATGCAATAGTTCAATTAATGCAGTTAATCAAATATTCAAAATGCACAGCGAGTTACGATTTAATTTCTAGTCATGAATCTCAAACTAATCCAATAATCTCACACCTGATATCGTAGGACAACAGGTGAGGTTGCTAGTAGTCTAATCTTTCTTTACAGGTTCATAAATCTGTCATAATTATGCCTACATTAACAATAATATGCACATTCTAATCAATACTTATATTTAATTTCAATGTCTTACAGTGCCCTGTAATACCAATTAAAATTTTGTACATATAATTAGATATTTTATAAACCACCTCAACCCATTTTAAATGCTCATTAATTATTTTAATTCAATTTCAATAGTTTATATTGGGTCCAATTTCATTTATAATAGTTCATAACAATTACATATTGGATTCCGAGTTGACTCGGCCGAGCAATAATCAAGTATCCCGAATTTAACCGCCCTTTGCAATTTTTGTACTGATAAGGCTACTTATCGCCTTCTTTGTGAAGATTTATCTGAGTTTCCCGCCCGATTCGGCCGATTCAACAGAGTTTTTTCTTCAAATCAATCCGATTCTTACGATTTGGAGTAATTCTCGGCCGATTCTACATTTTTTTGTGTCAATTTGGGTTTATCGTTGTCGATTTGAGAAGATATTCACGTTCGATTTGAGAAAATGAAAACGAAGAGATCTGTGAGGAAGAATGGGAAATGTATATACATTTTTCTAATTGCACTTGGTGTATTGGACCCCTAAGTACATAAATGAAAGAAGTGTTCGATCCACAGTGAACCAGAGACAACAAACAAGACATTAGCATTTGAGTGAGTCTATGGTACTATGCATATTATGATTTGGCACAGTGCTACGGCTCTATATTCGAGTTTTCAAATCCTAACGGTCGATCCGAACCGTTCATCTTGTTCTCCATATTAATATGTGTTTGGAGACCAAATTTTACATTTTTTGAAATTTTTTTACTATTTTTTTAGATTTATTGAAAATCACTGTTTTTGGATGGTCCAGAATTTTCAGATCAAGTGATTTTCTAAATATCTAAAAAAATAGTAAAAAAATTTCAAAAAATGTAAAATTTGGTCTCCAAACAAATATTAATATGGAGAACAAGATGAACGGTTCGGATCGACCGTTAGGATTTTGAAAAGTCGAATATTGAGCCGTATTACGGACCAACCCGTGATATACATAGTATAGACTCACTCAATATTTATTGCAGGAGAATCTCAAATATCAATTTGCACACGAGATATGCTCCCTCTCCAGAATACTATTCTTTGAAAAATAAAATTATAAAATTAATTTGAATCTATATTGCATGAATACCGATACGGATATTGCATCGGATATGATACGAATATGACAATATGGTAATTTAAAAAAATATAAGATACGATACACTTATTATATTTATTATTTTAATTATATTATTAGTTCAACACTATATTATACTAATTGTTATGTAATTAAACCATAAAGAACAACTAGTGTTGTGGTAAATCACTTTGTTGACAATCAAAAGGTCACACTACAACAAAGTAGACACTTTTTGCGAGAAAAAAAGCGCATTTATGACGGTCGTCCGTCGCAAAAAGTCACTTTTTTATCCTTGCGAAAAGTGTCTCATTCTTGTTGTGTCATCTGTTCAAACCTCGCTTCTCATAGGAAAGTAATAATTTTGTGCACCAGAGAATGGCACGGAAACGTATCCAGATAAAAAGAGACGTATCAGGTGTGTATCCATATCCGTATCTGATACGCGCGCAATTGAAATGCAGAGAAGATAAGTGAATCAATACTAATAGCAATTATCAAAGTACAATGTTCAGAACTAATCTTCATTAACTTCATATTTAGTTGCAAAATCGTACTGTATCATTATCCCTTTACAATTGACGACATCATTATCGCTTTATTATTTTTGATATGTTATACAATACAGTTACCATTATGTTCTTCTTCTTTTTTGGAAAATAATTGTGGAAGTCTCATTCCTAACTTGCATTGTGAAAGATATAACAATTCTTAACTTGCATTGTTTTTAATAGAGGTTAGTGTTTTTCCAGACTTTACAGAGGAATTCTTGGCAGTTTTTACCTAGTATTAAAAAAAAAAAGAGACAAGGAGAGAGAGATAGAGAGGGGAAAAAAGATTGTATGTTTTAAAGTTATAATTATCTGAGCATATAAGCATAAAAAATCGTAAAAGTATATCAAAGTATATTGTATGTTTCAATATTATACATAAAGAAAAAAAAAATCATTGAAAGTGTCCTACTTGTAAGGACAACATAATTAATTTGTCATTGGATTTTGTTGAAGAATAGTTTATGAATTATGCAAATTATGTGGCTATTAATTTAATATGTTTATAAATTGAATTATGATGAAAAATGAAAGCATTAAAATTAATTTATGAATATGAATTATTTTTTTAACCTTTTGATTTTATACTAAATTAATTCGATAATTTATAAACTTGACATATAAACACACCACTCTTGAAGTAAATCAATACTAATGGTTTGGATTGGTTGTTTGAAATCAATCAAAGATGTTTTAGAGCTAAGAGCTGGTAAGCTGAAAGAACACCCTAGTTATACTCTTATAAAATAATAAGATTTAGTTTATTGACTAAGTAATTTAAATATTATTTTCAAGAACTAAAAAATTCATGATTATTGTTGCATTACCAACTATAGAAGTTTCAAGTCTAGATTCCAAGTCATTTTTATTTAGTAATTTTTTTATTGTTTTGGTCCATTTTGCCCATATGTCAGTTTTATTAGTTCTTTTATTTTTGATCTTGAATTTTGACATCTGTTTACAGTCAATATCCGTATCTGCTCATCATTGACATGCGGTTACGGATCAGCATTATCCGCTCCGTTAACACCCCTGGTTAATCCTATCAGATTAACCTGATATATACTTCTATCATTTGGACCCACCATACGGGATCTGTGTTTACCGTTCAGTAAATCAATATCCAAAATATATTATTTTTAGTGCACATTATGCTGCATCTATTCGTGCAGCAGGTCAACGAATAAAGGTCTGAATTAAATTCAATCGAGCAACAATCTGTTGGTTTGGTTGCACATGTATCATCGGAAAACCAAAATAAGTTGTATCTCTTGAATATCGATGAACAAAAAAATTAAAATTTCAGATTAGTTAATGTTTCTCTTTAAATGATGACAATTGACAAAATGTAGCAGGCAATAAGAGATTCAACATGATAAATGAGAAATTAACACACGGATATCTACACGGGAGAGAAACATGAGAACAAAATAAGAAAATAGTTCGAGTGAAACTGTTGTGAACCTTTAGATATTGATCAGATGATGCAGAATTTTTTGAGGAGATAATTATTCTTTCGGGAAGACCTTTTTATCTCAAAAATAATGTGCGTCTTAATTTACTTTTGTTTTTTTTAATAGATCTATCAGGTAATAAAGAGTCTGACCTGATTTGGAAAATAAATATTTATATTCTGAGATCTATATATCCTAACAAAAGAAGAAAAAAAACTATGTACGGTGACCATTTTTTTTTTGTCTTATGTGATTTAAAAAATGTTATAGGCTTATTGCAGACTAAAACTAATCACATGTTGTTAGTAAAAAAAATTTAAACTTCTATATTTTTATTGTTGACTATAATATTTGGTTGATCATCTTTTGTTTTCTCCAATATCTCAAGCATATATATTCCAAACTCAACAAAAAGAGGAACCTTTCGTAAATATAAAAGCATGGGCATTGTTTGATAATTTATAATTTATCTTAATGCAAATGTATATAAGCAACAAAATCTGAAGGAATCAACTGGAAAAACCATCTAAGAATTGTGCATAGTGTTAAATAAATCACACAAAAAGCTTAAGCAACAAAATTAGACTTCATAAAATAGATGTATGTCATGTCAATTAAATGGTCTCATACAAAAAAAAAATTAATCATGTCTATTTACAGTAACGGCTAGCTGACATATGACACTTTTTTTTTCAAATATTTACCGTTCATATTAATAGTAACGGCCTCGAATTCCTCCAAACACGTACTGACGCGTGGCAACCATAGGTAGAAAATTATGTGGCAATAGGCTATGTGTCCTTCGTGCTGCTGCCGACATAAAAATATTTTTATTGTTGTCAACAATCAGATATTGAAGATGATGTACGATTTTTCCGGAAAATAATTATTCTTGTCCAAATACTACTTTATCTAAAAATTAATATGCGGTATTCTTTTTTTATATGTAAATCTTCCAGGTACTTAACTTTGGAAATTTATTTTTTATATTCTGTGATTTATCATAACAAAAATACTAAATTACTATCTTTCTTTCAACAAATATACTAAGTTACTAATCACATGTTGCTGTTTAAAATATATAAACCTATTTATTTCCATTGTTTTCCATTGTTGATTGTATTACTGGATAGTTTTTTTTTCCGAAATTTTTAATAAATTTGGTTATGTGTTATATTATGTAGAAATAATTCTATTTTTACTGGATATTTTTTTAAAGAAAGCAGTCCTCTTACCTATTTTTTTCATTGCAAATCTTATAAGTTCCATTATAAATTTTTAAACTTATTTCAATATATTTAAAAAATATTATCTAAATTGTCTAGATAAATAATTATCCAATAACTCTTTCTCTATGATAATATATACTAAATTTTGCATAGATATTAGTGCTATTATTAGGCACTGTAAATAAAATTTAAATAATTAACATTGTTACATATATATCATGATGACATAATACAATAATTATGGTAGTCAAATGACAGTCCTATTAGATGAAAGCACAGTAACAAGATTTGTGAATTATTCGCGAATAATTCAGATTTAAACACTCTACAAATCAATCAGCGAATTAAACAAGTTATTCGTGTATTATTCACGAATTTTACATACTAAATGCATTTTATACGAAAAATATGTCACTTGTTTTGCCCTATAGCGAGAAAAAGCGAGACACTTTTGAACTTTTGCTTTCTCCTTTGTCAAAAATGCAAGCTATCAGTCAAAGTACAATATGTTTGAAACTTTAATTACTTTGAGATAAGATAATAAATTAATATAAAATTTTGTGTGTCAATAGAATTTTTTTTATAGTCCTTTAATAATAAATTAATATATAATTTTGCATGGATAATTTTTTATTTATGAGATTTTATACACTGAAGTTATTTTGTACTAAAAAATTAATGTTTAATACCGAATCATTTCTGAATCAATTCCATAGAAATAATCGAAAAAATTCAATTCCATAGATGGAATCGAAGAAAAATTCAATTCCATAGAAGAAAGCGAAAAAAAATAAATTCCATAGAAAAAAGTGAAAAAAAATTAAATTCCATAGAAGAAAGCATAAAAAATTAAATTCCATAGAAGAAAGTGAAAAAAATTCAATTCCATAGAAGAAAGTGGACGAAGCACCAATAGGCAAGCCCAAAGGGTGAGATCCTACCAAATCTAAACAGCCCCCGAATGGTGATGAAGTGAAACCACTCGTGTGGCCTATTGAACCTGAAGAAATCTACACTACAAGAAAGAAATGCCAACTCATGGTGACCTTGTGATTTCTAAGACAACAGTACATGGACCTCACCATTTTTTTCATTCAAAATATTTTGTGCAATCGGAGGCCAAATGAGGATCGAATGCAAGCACCATCTCTCTTCAAATAATATCATGCTCCGGTTCCTTGGGTAAAATCTATTTTTACATTGTTGCCGGGTTATAGACACATAAAGAATACACCGGGTGGAACATATAAAAAAGGAGAAGCCCATTTGCAGAAGACAATAATTTAACGTGTTATGGGGACTTGATCTTTATTTAATTGTTATTTATTATTTGAATTTAGTTTTTTTTATTTGTGTCTTTTATTTTTATTTAAATATATTTTTTCTTAATTTTATGTGAATGTCAAATAAAAATGTATCTTCATATTCTATTCAATCTTATAATATATCCTCGTTACAACACACGGGCAAGATGCTAGTATAGTTATATTGGTATAATCTGTCTAGATATCCATACTACTTTTGAACCATGGGGTCTCCGTCTTTTATTTGCATGATCAAATAATGACAAAGAGTTACGGATCGAGGCGCAGTACACATTTGTTACATCTTCATTAATTTTTTTTATTGAAGTCAAAACAGAGAATATTTTTTCTGATAGCATTGCATATTTGCATGTGTACTTTTACGTCAATAATTTCTCAAGTAAAAAAAAACAATTATAGTTTTGAATCCACTCCCCCGGGTATAAAAAACAATCGATCCTCAAGAATCCACTCCCCCTGATAATAATGAGCATGTAAAAAAATCTAACATGAAAAAGAAAAATAATCTAGAATTTCATGCTGCAATATAAAAGTATGTTTTCACAAATCTACATCTATGCATTGGTTCCAACAATTGATACAACATTAGGTCTGCACCGAAACAACCACTTTAAACCAAATTACAAACAGGTAGAGATGCGTAAGTTTTCTCAGCATGCAAATAATGTACCTGAATCCTTTATAGCAATCACAGTTAAACCTGCACTTGTGCTTCCCGGTCCAGTCGTGAAAGTTAGCGGAAAATATCAAAAGTTGTGACTTCCGAGTACCTGAAATTCATATATAATCGCCAAAATCAGCTGACATCTTACAAAAGGTGCAATCAATATTAAAGTTTCAGCTGACATTTTACCTTCAATTCGTTGACCTCATGCACTTCATCTTCAATTATATTACAGGAAAACCCTCTAAAATAAAAATGAGAAAATTTAATTTTTTTTTATTATTAAACAATTTTATTATTGTTTCCTTCTATAGAATTAATTTTTTTGCTTTTTTTCTATGGAATTAAATTTTTTTGCTTACTTCTATGGAATTGAATTTTTTTTATTCCATCTATGGAATTGAATTTTCTTTCAATTTCATTTATAGAACTGAAAAAATTTTGATTTCTTCTATGGAATTATTTTTTTTTCAATTCCTGCACTTACAATAAGCGGTTTCACACTTTCACTTGTCAGTATTACCTTCTCATTTCCTTTCTTTTTTTCAACCAAATACCTTCCCATCTCCTTTCTTTTTTTTTCAACTATACGACTAGCATTCATCCCCCCATGTTGCCCCTTTATCCTGAAAACAAATTAATTAAGCTACAAATTAAGAACCTCTCTTTTCTACTCAAAATTGGCCAATTTTTCTGAGTCCACCATTATTGATTAGTACGACTGTAAATCTACTTGCATCATTTCTTATTTTTCCTGAAAGTTTCGTGCTCCAGCTTTCAAGGAAAATTGTGAAGCTACCACCTACCACCTACCACCCACTTATCCAAATCTCGGCCAATTCCACCGTTTTGATCGGTTTGACATAAATTGAATACTAACTCCACATGCGCCGTTCAAATTTAAGAGCCTAGATGGTTAGTAAAATTTACCAAGTGCACCACCCATTTTTGACGAATAAATAATAAGAAATAATATTATATCAAGTGTGAATATTATAGTTATTGCAAGTATTTGTACCTTGGGTTAGTACGAATGAAACCACAAAGAAATAAGTATAACCATGATACTATGCTACTAGCTAGAAAATTTTTAGTACAGCAAGAATTTTGAATGTGAAAATGCTAATTAAAATTCTAGTAATAAAATCAGAATAGTGCAGCGAAAGCGTAGTAAATTTTAACTACCAGTTGAATTGGTTAAACTATGTATCTAAATTTTCAGTCTAATTAATTTCAAAGTAAATAAAATACTATTTTATTCTTTTCTATTTTGATTTCGATTTCGATGACAAAAATTTTTGATGGGAGAATGTTAATATGAATCGTTTGAGTGATATTTTTTTTATTTCGATTTCGAGGACAAAATTTTTTGATGGGAGAAGAATGTTAATATGTGTTGGGCCAGTTCCAATTAGCTAAATTCAACATGCACAGTATTGGTTAAGATTTTATATGAAGTTGTGGCAATCTCAGTCGTTGACCTCTCAAGAGTCACACGGAATTTACATAAAGGGTCTTGGGATTAAAAATGTGAAAAATCATACAAAATATTCTAAACAATTACTAGAATAATCTATGTAAATCATTAGTTAAGATAGGATCTGGAACCAGTAACAGTTTTGACACCTTGCTAAAAATGTTATTTTCTATTGTATATCTCGCAAATATATTATGCGAAAATCCAGACAGCAGTTTTGATGTACAAGCACGATCCCCACGAAAATTCTGGAGTTGTTAGTGATTAATTGCAATTTGAGTTGTTTAATTTCGTTGCTTTAGCTTTTCTTCTCAATGTTTCTCTTTTACTGCTCATTCAATTGTGAAAACTGATATAATTTGTGCTTTATGTGCTTAGTTTATGGATCAGTTCCCTCGTAGTCGTGTGGTAAATAATATCTCATTTGTCAACAGTTCTTGGAAGTATGAAACTTTCTGAGAATTTTGCATTGGCATGTGAGATAATTAATTCCAACCCTTTTCTGACTAACCTCTTCTAACATCTTATCATAGAACTTATTACAAAGAGACTATTTGAATGAGGTAAATTAAGATTTTTACATAATTTAATTAGAATTAACATGAGACTAATTAACTATATAAGAGGTAAATAAGAAAGAGTTGCAAGAAATGAGAGAGAAATAGAATAAATTGAAGTGTTTAAAGGTAAATAAGAAAATGGACAAGTTGTGAAGGATAAATAAAAAATTAACTACTTTTAAATGGTATAGATTTGTTAAATCAACCGAATTTCTACCTGCATAAAACAATTGTAAAAAATGCAAAATTTATTCCACAAGTATATTTTTATATAAAGATTATATTAAACAGTTTATATCAATTGATTTGAATTTTGAAAATAAAGACATCGATCTATAGTACGAACCAATTCACGTTATGAATAGTATCATAGCCTCGCTCATAAAATAATTATATATCACATATTGATAATTTTACGTTCAAAAACAATTAGTACGGTTAAAATTATTTTAGATATCATAATGTTATATCGATCGCAAACTTTTTATGTGTATAATTAAGTGAAGTAGAACAAGGGTGTTCTTAATTCACTAAGCTCTTTTTGAACTCAACACTAAAATCTATTGAATTGACTTCAAATGACGAATCCGAACAATTGAAATCTAGTTACCATATGAGTGATGCGTTTACATGTGAAATTTTTTAAACTTTATAATTAATTTAGTATAAAGTCAAGCGGTTAAAATTAAAATATTTATAAATTAATTTTAATGCATATATTTTTTGAACATTTATTTACCACTTGAGTCTATACAAGATTAATTCCAAAATTTTGACCACTTTACTAAATTTTAATTACAAAATAATTTTAAGTTATTATAATTAAAAAAAACTTCCTAATTGTCATTAAATGTGTAATACAAAATATGGAGATTAAGAGGTTCAACTTATTCCATCATATATAACTTTAACTCATAACCAAAAATAATATCTTATGTAATTTTAATTTAGAAAAAAACAACTTAATTTATCATAACTTTAACTCGCACCCAAAAATAAACTATTAAACATTGAACATTGTTTATGTGAAGTTTTATAGAGTTGCTTACAACAAACATTTATCATTTCCTATAGTATAAAATGCCAGTCAATGGAAAACAAAATGTTCATTATCATTATTGTGGGTCATATGATTCTATTTCTTTAATCTTGCTTCAAAAATAAAAAATGGTGGTCTTATTCCATTTCTTTAATTGTCGCTTCTATCATAAAATCTAAAATGGTGGTCAGATTAGAGAAAATGGACAGGTATCTAGCGTTTGTTACAACTCTTTATGTACCAATTAATCTTATCTCTGATGGAATCTCAATATGAATTACACTATTCGTCTACCCTAATTTTCCTACAGCTAAGTTTCATCTGAGTACAATAAGCAAAGCAACTATCTCTCCAAAAATATTAATTTCCTTATTTGTAAAAATTAAATTCAAAATAAATAAATAAACCATTTACTATCTTCTTTTGTTTTCTCCAATGTCTCAAGCATGTTTCAAACAGAGTTTCTAATTTCTAGTAAATATAAAAGAATGTGCATTGCCTAGCTAGTAATTTATGATTTATGATAATACAAATGTACATAAACAACATAGTATAAATAAATTAAATAGGAAAATCATTTACAAATTGTGAATAGTGTCAGATGAATCACACAAAAACACTTGAGCTATAAAACTAACCTCATAAAAAGGATGCCGGCCGGTCATGTCAATTAAATGATCGCATAAAAAAAAAATTAGGCTTGGATTAAATTTTAAGAATGGTTCACCTGTATTTATTGGATTAACTTTCTCTTTAAAGTTGATAATATGGCACTTTTTGTGTCGACTCATTGCAAAAAAAAAAAATAGACCCAAAATCAGTTGTAGCTTAAAATAGGCCCTAATAATCTCCATTTAAGCATTAAGTGAACATTTATACTGAGGAATATTCCTCCAACAAGAGGAGAGGTAGTGTGGGAAAAATGGCACGGCGAAGCCGGCTCTGTCACGGAACGGCACGGCAGGTGTTATTATTATGTGCCGTGACTCGCGTGTCACGTGCTGTGACCATTCGCATGCCGTGACCACCCCTTGACATTTTGATCATAGCATGGCACAACACGCGAAAGATCCGGTCACGGCACGTAATTATGCAAGTCACGTGCAATTAGGACCGTTAGGTCTTAATCAAATGGTGAATCTTGAATAAACTAACTTAAATTATAAAAAAATAGTTAATCGTAAGAAACATGACCAGTTTCGTTTGGACACGGCACGCGAGTCACAGCGTGACTCGAGTGTCGTGACCACCCCTTGACATTTTGGTCATGGCATGGCACGGTACGGGTCACTGTTCACTTCGTCACGGCACGGCATGGCATGAGACCAAAGTCACGGCGTGTTAGTCACGTTACGGTATGGTACGGTACGTTTTTTCCACTCTAAGGAGAGGTCAACATATTTAAGACGATCCCACATATTTGAGATCGCTTGAACCTTATTTTTATTAAAAGAAAAAAAAAACAGGTTTCTGTTATAAAAAATTATAAAAATAACCTCTGATTTCTTTTATATATATATATGTCCCGATAAAAAAGAAAATTACATGAAAGAATAAAAAATCTTTTTCTATTACATCCAAATCCACATAAAAATACAGTTTGAAAACTTAAGCCAAAATACTAAAGACCATCATAACAATTGAGCAAACTTGTCATAGTCAGATTCAGTGTCAGGTGCGGCTTCACGGGTAGCAGGTCTTCGACAACGTGTGGTTTCAGATTTAGAGCTTGTTGTTCCATCCTTCTGGTTTCCTGCTAATTGCTTTGAGATAACTCAGTATAAATCTCTATCCTACAAAAATCAGACAAATTAAGAAAGACAAAAAATATATATATACATAAAGATAATTATAAAATAAAATATTAAAACAATCTGATCTCTCTCTAACACTTCACAGGTCTCATGATGCTCGAAATTAGCTGCATCTAGATTTTGTGTTGGTGAACAATTGGTACAACAAAAGCAAAACAGTGTACTGGTTGACAAATTATTAAGCAATTTGTCAACTGTTTGATGAAATGCTAAGCTGTTTACCTAACTCATTTCAATTTCCAATTGTGTTACTTTATCGGTCTTTACCTGTTCATGCTACCTAATCACTAATTGCATACTAATACTGAATGCAGTTAAATTAAACCCATTTGGACCTCAGTAAATGATCCATAGAGCAATACGGTAACCATTAAGGTTCGCCCATAATCTCACAAGCATATTTCCAAATCATTTTGTCACTTAAATTATTGCCATAAAGAAATTAACAAGCAGATACTAACTAATTTGAAAACTAATTTTAAGATATCTCTTCAAACAAAGAAAAAGTTATGTAGGTCCTATTCGATCGGTACTATAGCCTAATTGATCCCTGCTTCGGAAGAGAGATCAACATTAAACAAGTAAAAATAAACAAAATAAAAAATAAAAAAAAGGCACTCACCTTCTTCGGAAGAGAGGGAGTGACAGAGAGGATAGGGCAAAGGGTGGAAGAGAGCGGATGAGAGCACAATGGGCACAATGAGAGCGGAGAGAAGGAGAGCGACAGGAAGGTCACTGGAATCGGATAGAGGGGATGGCCGAGTCGAGCTGGGCGGTAGAGAAAGGTGTCGCTGGGCGGAGGCGGAGGAGAAGAGAATGAGAGAGAGCGAGGGGCAGTAGCTGGAGGAAAATAGAGAGGTGCGTCTGTGGTGACAATTGGACATCTCCAGTTCCGAAATTTACAAACTCAAATTTAAAGGGTTTTCAACTGGACGTCTCGTGTTCCGCAAGTTGGAGATCCATTTACACGATTTTGAAGGAGATCGGACGGTCACAGAATTTAAATTCCGGACCATGAATTTTTTCCACGGTTCCGAATTTAAATTATGGGCCGTGTATTTATTCCACGGTTCAGAATTAAAATTCGGGACCGCAATTTTTTTTCACATTTTGGGTATTTTTAAAATTTTAATAAGACTCTGGTTATTTTTATTAAAATATTTTAAAAATTGAGTAAAAACCAGATTTTTAGGTTATTCTGCTGGAATTTTTGGTATGAGTATTTGACTATTTTCTGGGTTTTTTTTTTTGTCAGTATTTTCCTTCCTGGTATTTGATTTGCTGATAATTTTCTGGTATGACTGATAACAGAATTAGTTTTCTAGTATTATGACTTTTGGAAGGTTATCGAGTTATCGAAGTTTTTGCGATCTCAAGAACAAGGCTCTGAGAAAGGTTTTTTTTTTCATGTATGATCTAACTCAGTGTTTTGAGCCTTGATGGTGCTGCAGTTCTTCGTTGGCTGCAGTCTTGTAGTTTGTTATTTGCGGAATTGAGATAGAATTAGATATTCTACTCTAATACCATGTTAATTTTTGTAGAGACAGAGAGAGATGAAAAACTTGTATTTTTTCTATTTTTTCTTGTTGTGTGTTCTATCTACTGTGCAAGAGTATTTATAGTCATTCTACTTATTTTACCGTTGATGCTTCTAACGGTAACTTTCTAGTTATCCTAAATTACAATTTTACCCTTTTTCTTATTTTACAAAACTACCCTTCTACTTAGTTTTATTGTTCAACAAGTAGCATTAATGAACTCTTAGTTTAGTCTCAGAGCTGTAGCTCTGTATTGTAATGAACAATATTTGTTTCTAATGAAACAGGTGAAAATATCCAATTTGTCAAAAAAAAAAAAAAAAAAGTTTTCCCTACTATTTATCCAATCTCATTCTCTTTTTAAGTTGATTTTTTTTTCCTTAAAACTCTGACATTTGATTGGACATATTAAAGAATTGAGTTTTGAATCAACATTTGATTGCATATATTAAAAATTTAACTTTGTTGATTGAATCAACTTATGATCAATTTACAGAGCATATCCAACAAGGACGGTATATTGCAACTATTTCCATCTTCTAATTAATTTTCTATTTTCATAATCCTGAAACTATTCTTTTGCATGCTTTTCTAGCTAATATGCTGGAGATGTTATGCTGAAACTTTACTTTGACCAAAAATCGATGGAGAAAAAAAGAATATTAATATTGAAGAGAATGACAAAGGACTTGAGAACTGTTGTTGGAGGGAAGGAATGAGAGGAAACTACCGTTGGAGGAGTAAATATCTGACATAAAGTATAGAGAAGAAAGATAATTAGGAGTAGAGAAGACCTCCATTTAAAATTGAAGGACATATTTGTCAATTCAAGTTTTAAGCTAAGATTTGATGGGGATTTTGGATATTATAGTAGTTTGATGGGGAAATTGGCTATTTCTAAATTGTACATGAGCACAGTAAAAATTTTCCCAAAAAAGAAATACAATCCAGATTATATTTCAGTTTATTCGGTTTTTTATTTCCATGAATACATAGGTACAAGACCGAAAGGAGCCCAATAATGTACACAGCTTCTAGCCTAAATTAGACTGCGTGGATAATGTAGCTAGTAGGACTTTGGAGCCTCAATCACGTCGTAGAATATTTTCTTCAAGCATTGCATGCTATCAGGCTCCAGTCCGACCATCATCGATATCCCACCATCCATTGCTGGAACCCTAGATAGATAACTCATTGCCATCCATTGCGTGAACCCACTTCCGTGCATCTCGGCACGTGCCATTAGTGTTGGTTCACCCCAACCAAAATCAGCATCATACAAGGGAAAGCTGAGCCAACTTACTGCTGTCAAGCTCGTGTTACTCATTGCACTTCTCTTGCCTAGAACCTCTAACCCTGTTGACTCCAGGTGGTCGATAAGTGACCGTCCAAACTCATCAGTGATGTTGTCGACCGCATTTTGTATTAAATTTGCAGCGAATTCAAGCGTGTTAGACATAAGGTCCTTGACCTTAGCTACAGCCTTGGTACGGACCGTTGTGTTACCAAAGTAAGTTGCGGGGAGTGGTGGCTTTAAGCGGCCACATATGTCAACAGGCAGGATGAGTTGGGTCTCTACATCAGAGGCCAGTCCCCTTGCAATGCAGATGCATTTCCACAAGTGCGCAACTACTGCACGGAAAGTAGAAACCTTCTCTCCACCCGAGAGGATTTTTAATAAGTGGATTTGTTCTTTGGTGAGTTTGAAATTGGAACATACAACCTGAGAGGAGGTGTTTGACGGACCTTTGGATTGGTCAACTTTCGGGGTGTAATCAGAGTGGTCGAAGCAGACAGAAGGAGGGGAGCGGGCCCGGAGGAGGGAGTGGTCAAAGAAGGGGGTAGGGATTGTGCCTGCGTTGCCACGGGCAAAGGAAGATAATGTCTTGATGAAAAGGATGGCGCTGCGGCCGTCAATGAAATAATGGTGGTTTGCAAAGCCAAGGATTATGCTGCCGCACCTGAGGCGAGTCATCTGCTTGGGAAAAGAAGAAAAAACAGATTGCTGAGTTACATTTATATATATTACTAAACAAAGCTTTCTCAAAAAAAAATATTACTAAACAAATATTGCATACATATACATACATAGGAAAATCGTGCAGAAGTGCAAACAAACAAGAAAAATTGAAAAAAATAACAAACAAGACATAATTAACATTAAGATTATTGAGGAAAAATGCAAACAATCAAGAAATTAATGAACAATATATAGAGTATAGACGGACGTTCAGGCAAGAAAATTTAAACAACACTGAAAGCATGGTTCCGGAAATCGGAATCGGAATCGGAATCGGAATCGGATTTTTGACTGCTGAGTCAGAATCGGATGAATCGGCCGGAATCGGAAGAATCGGATCGGTAACTCAGGTATTTTTGGCAGAAACCTTGTTTTGTAGCAAAAAAATAGGAAAAAATTGATAAAAATAATTTATAAAAAAACTATGTTAAATAAGACAATATTACACTCAAATAATCCACTAATTATATAATGTATTATAAATATTATAAATAGAACACATTTTTATTATCAGAAGCTATGTCGAGCTGGCTGAATCATCTCATTATCCTCTGTATTAAAATACAAATGAAAATATTATTGTACAGAGTCAAAAATAAAAACATTAATATTGTCAAATGAAAAATTAGTAGGATGTTATCTTTTCATTCCTGTCATTTCTTCCATTTTTTTTTTGTCAAATGTAAAAAAATTATGGAGTCCGATAAAAAATTCCCTTTTTCATTTCTTCTCTCTTGAGGGGCCCACATATCTTTCCTTTGAGAAATAATCTCTCACTCACGTGGATGAGTGTCTATTTGTTCTCCAGTTAGAAATTCAACCTGGAACTCAAACAGAAAAAGAAATTCAACCCGCTCTTGAGGGGCCCACATATCTCTACTTTTTCATTTACGCATTGACCAACCCACCCATATCTCCTTCTTCTTCACGACGTCTACATGGGTCAAATTCAACCCGTTCGCCCTTTCCTCTGCACTAGTTATTTAGCAAAACCAAATTGAACAAAATAAAATGCAGAATCGGTGAGACAATCAACCAAAACGTGAGAATCTGTCTGGAATCAGTGCAGACTTGCTTCACTCAGCCGATTCATCACTTTTCAACCAAGATTTTCGAAGAAAACTCGCTCGCCGTGTAAGTTTGTTTAAAACTCAGCTCAACTCGGTCTAACACGGCTCAACTCGGTGTAACTCGGCTTGACTCGGTCGGAAAATCGGATAACTCGGCCGAGTCAAGCACTTTTCATCCGAATTTTGCCGAAAAACTCGCATAGGCGTGAGACTCGGGTGAAACTCGGATCGGACAGGGCCGATTCCGAGTTGACTCGGAATCGGCCGATTTCTGGAACCATGACTGAAAGTCCATCTAAATACATTTCAAAGACTAGTATTACTATTTATTTATTTTATTTTTTTGATAAAAAAGCAAGATTGTCTATTTCATTAATATGAACCACATAACTTACAAGTTGTATTACTAATTACTGGCACACTGATACTTACAGTAGTGTTTGTTCAAAAAAGAAAAAAAAAGAAAGAAAAAAAGGTAAACTAAAAAGGAAGAAGAAAGTATCATATATGAACAAACCTGGATTGCCATTATGATGCAAGGAGGGTCTGCGGAGTCGACCACCGGCACAAGCTTCTTCCTCATCTCTGTTGACGGTGTAAAATCCTTGAAATCATCAACCGTTGCGTCCAAATCAGCCGTGAAAAAATGTACTCCCTCTCCGGTGCAGTCGATCTCTGGTCTGCCGGTCTCTGGGTCTCGGCTCAGCCGACCGGCAAGTGGGTAGAAGACCACCAGTGCCTTGGCCAGACTGGCTTTGAATGCCTCGGCGGGAAAGAAATCTTGTATGCCAGTCGAAGGATACACATAGATTGTCGGTGTGTAGCCGCGAGCTGAAACTATGTCAAGGTTGGAAAGCCAGATTTTGTGCTTTGGGGTTTCATCTGATGGGGTTACTATAGTAGCCTGCACCATTTTTGGCGTATCAAGTTCTTTTAACTTGGTTTGAATGAATGATGCTAAATAATGGAGGGGGTCTCTTCTAGTCTTGTTGACAGCATAGTAGGAATTATCGGTATCGGGATCAGGATCAGTCCCGGCCGATATCTCTAGTTGCAAAATATGGAAATTTAAAGGTTAGATTGCAAAGTGAATTGTTAAATAAGATAGTGGGACCCACGTTCCTTCTTATCCCTCTGTATTTTCTTCTTTCCCCAATCCCCACCGACTATTCCTTCTCTCTATGGTTAGGTTGCCTAATTTGGTTGTTTTCTCTATTCGGCAAATAACAGGGAGACTAATGAATATCTCTAGTTGGCTTGACTTTTGTTATTGAATCAATAGCTCGATACTCTGTCCAGATAGCTGTGCTATTGTAGGTAATCTGTCTATTGGTTGTGGTTTTCTTGATTTCCATATGTTTATTTTTTATTAAATGATTTGGATTTGGGAGAAGTTTATTTAAATGAATTAAAGTACAAAAGTCAAAGTTTGTGAGGAATTATTGAAAACTAGATTAATAATATATATGATGGATTTGTCTGAGGCTTCTCTGTTACCCACAAGTACATCACTTGGATATGAATCCAATAATTGCTATAGTAATTGGATACTTGAATTTTTAGTTTAGAACTCAATTTTAGCTCTACCTTTCGGTACCAAGCTCAAATAGATTATATCAGGTATTTGTATTATTTTTCTTGGTGATTGAAATTATTCATGGTTGGTATGGGGATAAGGGTTGGTGATGCAATATGAACATTGGTACCAATATCGGTGCCGGTTTACTGTGGTTACTGGTACACCTACTTAAAATACCAAGGGCTTGTTGTTAAAGAAATATAAAGTATAAGGTTGAATTTGCAAAATTACATATATATATAAATGTATATATATACTAGCTGGAAATTATAAACGTAACTTGGAATTGAATTATGGGCCTTTGGGGCTTGATTGTATATTAAATAGAAAATTGGGCTTGAGCTCTTTTGAACTTGTTTCATAAATTTGAAATGGAAAAATAAAGTATGGCTCAAGTTAAGCCTTCGGACCTGATCCAGAAAATTAAAAAAATAAAGGAAGCACAAACTGAGTTGGTCAAAACTGGACTCTGCCCGAAAATGAATGAAAATAAATTGAACTTGACTGTTGGACGTAGACTTGGATCTTGATTTATTAGGTTATTGAACTGTGGAACTTAAGGTAGGCATAAATACAAAAGATTTTGATGAGATGGAATGTTCATGAAGATTTGACTGCTAGCGACCTCACCTGTTGCCCTACGATATCAGGTGCGAGGTTATTGGATTAGTCTGAGATTCATGACTAGGAATTAAATCGTAACTCGCTGTGCATTTTGAATATTTGATTGACTGCATTGATTGAACTGTTGCATCACATGCATAGCCCAATACAACTGAAACTGAATTACAGGTAATTATGTTGACTGTCATGTTGATATTGTTTATCGATTGCTTGATTCTTATTGTAAATGATTGATTGAGACCACAGTGGCTGAATTGAATGAATATGGAATAGTGTAATCCTTGAACCTCCATATAGTGGAGAAAAATGATTAATATATCGTAAAGTCTAGCTAGCTACTAGACTTTACTCCAGGACCCTTATGCGCATATGGTGAATGGCCCCAACTGAATCCAGTACCGGTTGGATAGGGGATATTGAATAAATGTGAATTGTGACTGTAAGACTAATGAACTGTGGTAACTGTCTTATCATTGATTTTCTTTCCGATAATGACAGTATTGTGATATTGATTCCATATTGTTTCCATTAATCAGATGTCGGGATAGTTAGAATGGTATAAGCCCTGACACGACAGATACATGTTATAGTATCTATCAGTGTGACCGGACTAGAAATTGTAAAGTTAAGAAACCAAACGGTACCAGACTTAGTGGTTATAAAGATTAGGTCCCAAACGTTACCATACTTAAAGTATTAAGAGATTTTGACCCAAACCATTTATTCTGATAAGATTCTTAGAGTTTTGATTTAATTATGAAATATTTGTTGTTCAATTGGATACTGTTATTGAGCATTTGCATTCGTCATTATAGAACTGAACTGATAATTTCTCGTGCGGTGATTTCATTCTGAATATGGATTTCCTTCAAATCCAATAATCTGAGTGGCAATCAGCACTGAGAAATAATTTATTATTTCTCACTCGTTTCCTCTTGTAGGTTACAGGTTTATTATACGAAGATAAAGAGCGCTTCCGGGTAATATTTGACAGCAGGGGCACCTAAAGGTATGGAATTTGGGTTTATTATATCTGACAGGGTGCAGAGAATATATCTCTAGCATCATCCACTATAAAATGTCAGATAAATTTTATAAATAAATTGGGATGTGGCAAAAATAATGGATGCTATTGGCAATGCATAAAAAGATCCATGTCTTATGTTACGTATATTAAATGGTAAATAGACGCAGTAGAATCGTCGCGCCTCCGGATCGGGGGTGTGACAAATACGGTGTATGTCTAGATCAGACTCTGCCTCTATAATTGTGACGCCTTCACGGATTGCTGATGCAGAGCAGTCGATAATTGCTTTGTTGTCAGAAGAAATGTAAGTGAGCTTACCGGCAAATGGATGGAAGGATGGCAACATGAGTGCAAGGGACGACTTGAGGGAACTAAGGATTGCAGCAAAAGAGGCATCGGCAGTTTCGGGGTAGAGAAAGACACGTTGCATATGCGGTGCGGAGACCCAGATTGAATCGAAGAAGGATAATTGTATGGTTTCACCAGGTGATGGGTATGGGCCTGGCTGGAGTGCTACCCGGGACACATTATGCACCCGTACTCCTGCCATTTTTGTACTGATAAGGCTACTGATCGGCCGATTCTGCATTTTTTGTGTCAATTTGGGTTTATCGTTGTCGATTTGAGAAGATATTCACGTTCGATTTGAGAAGAATGAAAACGAAGAGATCTGTGAGGAAGAATGGGAAATGTATATACATTTTTCTAAATGCACTTGGTGTATTGGACCCCTAAGTACATAAATGAAAGAAGTGTTCGATCCACAGTGAACCAGAGACAACAAACAAGACATTAGCATTTTGCATGGAAGATGCATTTTTCAAACAAATATTTATGAGTCTATGGTACTATGTATATCACAGGTTGGTCCGTAATACGGTTCAATATTCAACTTTTTAAAATCCTAACGGTTGATCCGAACCGTTCATCTTGTTCTCCATATTAATATGTGTTTGGAGACCAAATTTTACATTTTTTGAAATTTTTTTACTATTTTTTTAGATTTATTGAAAATCACTGTTTTTGGATGGTCCAGAATTTTCAGATCAAGTGATTTTCTAAATATCTAAAAAAATAGTAAAAAAATTTCAAAAAATGTAAAATTTGGTCTCCAAACACATATTAATATGGAGAACAAGATGAACGGTTCGGATCGACCGTTAGGATTTTGAAAAGTCAAATATTGAGCCGTATTACAGACCAACTCGTGATATACATAGTACTATAGACTCACTCAATATTTATTGCAGGAGAATCTCAAATATCAATTTGCACACGAGATATGCTCCCTCTCCAGAATACTATTCTTTGAAAAATAAAATTATAAAATTAATTTGAATCTATATTGCATGGATACGGATACGGATATTGCATCGGATATGATACGAATATGGCAATATGGTAATTTAAAAAAATATAAGATACGATACACTTATTATATTTATTATTTTAATTATATTATTAGTTCAACACTATATTATACTAATTGTTATGTAATTAAACCATAAAGAACAACTAGTGTTGGGGTAAATCACTTTGTTGACAATCAAAAGGTCATCTGTTCAAACCCCGCTTCTCATAGGAAAGTAATAATTTTGTGCACCAGAGAATGGCACGGAAACGTATCCAGATAAAAAGAGACGTATCGGAACCGTATCAGGTGTGTATCCATATCCGTATCTGATACGCGCGCAATTGAAATGCAGAGAAGATAAGTGAATCAATACTAAGAGCAATTATCAAAGTACAATGTTCAGAACTAATCTTCATTAACTTCATATTTAGTTGCAAAATCGTACTGTATCATTATCCCTTTACAATTGACGACATCATTATCGCTTTATTATTTTTGATATGTTATACAATACAGTTACCATTATAATGTTCTTTCTTTTTTTGGAAAATAATTGTGGAAGTCTCATTCCTAACTTGCATTGTGAAAGATATAACAATTCTTAAGTTGCATTGTTTTTAATAGAGGTTAGTGTTTTTCCAGACTTTACAGAGGAATTCTTGGCAGTTTTTACCTAGTATTAAAAAAAAAAAAGACAAGGAGAGAGAGAGATAGAGAGGGGAAAAAAGATTGTATGTTTTAAAGTTATAATTATCTGAGCATATAAGCATAAAAAATCGTAAAAGTATATCAAAGTATATTGTATGTTTCAATATTATACATAAAGAAAAAAAAATCATTGAAAGTGTCCTACTTGTAAGGACAACATAATTAATTTGTCATTGGATTTTGTTGAAGAATAGTTTATGAATTATGCAAATTGGTTTGTTTTTATCTTGCAACTAACCTTGATTGTAATAATTAACTCCAATAAAATAAATAAATCATTATCAATTTCTTTTGTTTTCTCTATCGTCTCAAGCATATTTCAAACTTAACATATATGCATGTCAAATTTAGTAAATATAAAATAATGTCTAAGGATTTATGTTTTATCATAATAAAAATGTGTATAAACATAAAACAACAAAGTATAAAAGAATTAGATGGGAGAATCATCTCCGAATTGTGAATAGTTTTCCATGAATCACACAAAAAGCTTAAACAATAAAATTAGACCTTATAAAAAAGATGCATATATATATAGAGAGAGAGAGAATGGCTATGCTCAAATCGTTTGTTCCTGGACTCAGGAACAAACGACTTGGTTCTCCGATTTTCGAAGTTCAAACGACCGATCCAAACCGTTAAATGTTTAATCTATATTAAAATGTGCTTGCAAACAAAATTTTAGATATTTTGAAATTTTTTTACTATTTATTAAGATAGTTTGAAAATCGTTGTTTTTATTAAAATTCTGCACCATAAAAAAACAGTGACTTTCAAACCATCTTAATAAATAGTAAAAAAATTTCAAAAAATCTAAAATTTTGTCTACAAGCACATTTTAATATAGATTAAATATCTAACGGTTTGGATCGGCCGTTTGAACTTCGGAAATAGGAGAATCGAGTCGTTTGTTCCTGAGTCTAGGAACAAACGATTTGAGCTTAGCCATTCTATCTCTCTCTCTCTCTCTCTCTCTCTATATATATATATATATATAGTAGAACTAGGGTGTTTTTAAGTTCACTAAGCTCCTTGGTGAACTCAAACCTAAAACCCGTCAAGTCGGTTTCAAATGACGAATCCGAACTATTGAAATACGTCTACCTTACGAGAGATGCATCTACATGTGAAAATTTTAAACATTCGAATTAATTTAGTTTGCAGTCAAGCTGTCAAAATTAGAAGGTTAATAAATTAATTTTAATGCATTCATTTTTTGAACATATTTTGACTACTTGACTCTATGCAAAATTAATTTCAATTTTTTTTTACATGTAGACTCATCACTCGTGAAGTAGGTGAATTTCAACGGCTTGGATTCGTCATTTAAAGTCGATTCGATGAGTTTTACAAAATGGTTATGTTTATTAAATGGTCTTATAAAATAACTTATTTGTTCATATCTAATTAGAAAATGATTATCGGATCTAAAACTCGATGACATAGACACTTTTTTTTTCCTAATATATGCCATTCATTTTTATTTTTCCAACATTTCCGTTATGCACATGATGCAACTGTCATATGCTACGTCATATATACAACAACCCAAGCTGTCCAAATCTTGTGCACAATTCGCTATGTACAATTTGGCGGAAATTGACTCCTAAGATTAGCGCTTTACTTCAGGATTCGCGCTCGTAGGATTAGGATTAGGGTTCGTCACCGATTCTCCCTTCTCTAGCAACGGCAGATTGAGGGCCAGATACCATTGGCATCGCCTTGAGCCGGTGAGTTAATTGGGCCCCTTGTCGGCGTCTGATGATCACCGGAGACACCAATTCGCCGCCTTACTCTTCTGCTTCGGACAAAGTCGAGACTGAAGGTGCATTTTGAATTGTTTTTCTTTGATTTCTTTTACACAGAGCATCGTTTTAGTTGTTTAATCATGTTTGCAATGCCAATTAAGTCTCCACTTGCTTGGTTTAGGGGTTTCATGAAATTCTGTGATTTTTCCCTTTTTATTTATTTTATCAGATTTTGTTATTCTTATTATCCCACAAGTGAATTGCATACTCTATTATTCCTTTTACATGTAGATATGTTTTATAAAAATGAATATAAGTTTTGATGATTTGATTTTATCACTGTATTATTTGTTTTTGACCCTTGGTCAACTCTGCAGTTGACTTTTCTTTTTATTTTACAGACCTGATTTGTTAGCAATTTTTAATTAATCTTTTAGTCCTAAAACTGTGTCAAATTTATAATTAAGTGTTTGAGATATCCTTTACCTGCTGTAGAAGTTTCAAGTCTAGATTTCAAGTCATTTTTATTTAGTAATTTGTTTAATGTGTTTGGTCCATTTTGCCCATAGGTCAGTTTTATTAATTAGTTCTTTTATTTTTGGCAGATAAAGTTTTTGACATTTCACTCAGATGCCCTGCACTTTCAGTCCTCTGCGTCTCTTCCTCAGAAGAATTTGTGCAACCAATAATTTATAAAGTGAAAACTACCCATTTCAAATTATATTTTTTCTATTACAAATTTTCATATTTAAATGTTATTAATTAGTATTTATAATTTTTATCTTAAAGTTCATATAACTCTATTATCCAATAATTATTCATTTTGTATCCATATTTGAATCCGTATTCATGAATTATTCGCACCATATCTATATACGTTTAAAACGAATTTGATCTTGAATTTTGACATCTGTTTACTGTCAATATCTGTATCTTCTCATCATTGACATGCGGTTACGGATCAGCATTATCCGCTCCGTTAACACCCCTGGTTAATCCTATCAGATTAACCTGATATATACTTCTATCATTTGGACCTCCTTATGGGATCTGTGTTTACCGTTTAGTAATCAATATCCAAAATATATTATTTTTAGTGCACATTATGCTGCATCTATTCGTGCAGCAGGTCAACGAATAAAGGTCTGAATTAAATTCAATCGAGCAACAATCTGTTGGTTTGGTTGCACATGTATCATCGGAAAACCAAAATAAGTTGTATCTCTTGATCGATGAACAAAAAAAATTAAAATTTCAGATTAGCTATGTTTCTCTTTAAATGATGACAAAATGTAGCAGGCAATAAGAGATTCAACATGATAAATGAGAAATTAAACACGGATATCTACACGGGAGAGAAACATGAGAACAAAATAAGAAAATAGTTCGAGTGAAACTGTTGTGAACCTTTAGATATTGATCAGATGATGCAGAATTTTTTGAGGAGATAATTATTCTTTCGGGAAGACCTTTTTATCTCAAAAATAATGTGCGTCTTAATTTACTTTTGTTTTTTTTAATAGATCTATCAGGTAATAAAGAGTCTGACCTGATTTGGAAAATAAATATTTATATTCTGAGATCTATATATCCTAACAAAAGAAGAAAAAAAAACTATGTACGGTGACCATTTTTTTTTTGTCTTATGTGATTTAAAAAATGTTATAGGCTTATTGCAGACTAAAACTAATCACATGTTGTTAGTAAAAAAAAATTAAACTTCTATATTTTTATTGTTGACTATAATATTTGGTTGATCATCTTTTGTTTTCTCCAATATCTCAAGCATATATATTCCAAACTCAACAAAAAGAGGAACCTTTCGTAAATATAAAAGCATGGGCATTGTTTGATAATTTATAATTTATCTTAATGCAAATGTATACAAGCAACAAAATCTGAAGGAATCAACTGGAAAAATCATCTAAGAATTGTGCATAGTGTTAAATAAATCACACAAAAAGCTTAAGCAACAAAATTAGACTTCATAAAATAGATGTATGTCATGTCAATTAAATGGTCTCATACAAAAAAAAAAATTAATCATGTCTATTTACAGTAACGGCTAGCTGACATATGACACTTTTTTTTTTTTCAAATATTTACCGTTCATTTATTTTTTTTCCAATATTTCTGATATGTCATTTTTTTTGCAGCGCCTCGAATTCGTCCAAACACGTACTGACGCGTGGCAGCCATAGGTAGAAAATTATGTGGCAATAGGCTATGTGTCCTTCGTGCTGCTGCCGACATAAAAATATTTTTATTGTTGTCAACAATCAGATATTAAAGATGATGTACAATTTTTCCGGAAAATAATTATTCTTGTCCAAATACTACTTTATCTAAAAATTAATATGCGGTATTCTTTTTTTATATATAAATCTTCCAGGTACTTAACTTTGGAAATTTATTTTTTATATTCTGTGATTTATCATAACAAAAATAACTACGGTGATCATTTTTATTTGTCTTACGTGATTTAATAAATGGTGTAGGCTTACCGCTGACTAATACTAAGTTACTATCTTTCTTTCAAAAAATATACTAAGTTACTAATCACATGTTGCTGTTTAAAATATTTAAACCTATTTATTTCCATTGTTTTCCATTGTTGACTGTATTACTGGATAGTTTTTTTTTTCCGTATTTTTTAATAAATTTGGTTATGTGTTATATTATCTAGAAATAATTCTATTTTTACTGGATATTTTTTTAAAGAAAGCAGTCCTCTTACCTATTTTTTTCATTGCAAATCTTATAAGTTCCATTATAAATTTTTAAACTTATTTCAATATATTTAAAAAGAATTATCTAAATTGTCTAGATAAATAATTACCCAATAACTCTTTCTCTATGATAATATATACTAAATTTTGCATAGATATTAGTGCTATTATTAGGCACTGTAAATAAAATTTAAATAATTAACATTGCTACATATATATCATGATGACATAATACAATAATTATGCTAGTAAAATGACAGTCCTACTAGAAGAAAGCACAGTAACAAGATTTGTGAATTATTCGCGAATAATTTAGATTTAAACACTCTACAAATCAATCAGCGAATTAAATAAGTTATTCGTGTATTATTCACGAATTTTACATACTAAATGCGTTTTATACGAAAAATATGTCACTTGTTTTTCCCTATAGCGAGAAAAAGTGAGACGCTTTTGAACTTTTGCTTTCTCCTTTGTCAAAAAGGCAAGCTATCAGTCAAAGTACAATATATTTGAAACTTTAATTACTTTGAGATAAGATAATAAATTAATATAAAGTTTTGTGTGTCAATAGAATATTTTTTTATAGTCCTTTAATAATAAATTAATATATAATTTTGCATGGATAATTTTTTATTTATGACATTTTATACACTGAAGTTATTTTGTACTTGTAACACCGTGAAAAAAAAAAAAAAAAAAAAAAAAATTTTTCCTAAAACGTTATGTAACGTTTTCCACTGTAAAACATGATGAAAAACGACGATTTTATGAAGGCTGGATTCAATTAAAACGTCATAACGTTTTCAGAAAACGTTATAACGTTTTATACACCAAATTATGCGTTTTATACACTATTTCCTGCGTTTTTCACTAGCTGAATCGTTATAACGATTTAACAAAACGTCATAACGTTTTATCCGATAAAGTGAGGGTTTATTTAGCAAAAATTCATGTTCTCTCTCCTTCTTTCTCTTCCTCCTTTCCCCTTTTTCTCTTTGGCCGCCCCAACAGAGAGACACGAGAGAGAGATAGAGAGTGAGAGAGAGAGTTTGATTTCCCGCGGAATTGGCCGAAACTTGAGAAAATCGTAGAGGAGCTCGAATCTCGCCCCTTCCTCCACTTGGTTTGGTAATCCCTCTTCTCGTTTGCTCTATTTTCTCGTCCCTTGATTTTTAGGGTTTCGGTGAAACCCGACCAAATTGAACCAAACTCGAGAATCAATGTCTTTGTTGCTTCTTGAGCGTTATTTGATTGATTTCATGTCTCAATTCCAACTAAAACCCGAATGGTGAGATTATCCCAAATTGATTAGGGTTTTGAACCAACTTTTGAATGAATTGAATTGTAAATGACCGTGATTACGAGTTTGAGTGAATTGAGACTTCCTTATTGCTATCTATTTGATATAAACCCCAATTGAGAAGAAATGTGACTTAAACCCTAAAAAAAAGGGTGAATTGCAAGGGTAAGATGGTAAAACGTCCGAATTTGTTGAATTGACCGTTTACGAGTATTAGAATGCGATTGGGTATAGGAATTATGAAATATATTGAAATTGACTTGCTATGCCATGTAATTTAGGCCTAGACCCGATTGACCTTGGATTAGCGGATTAGACGAGGTCGTCGAGTTTAGCGATACCGGATCCTACCCAAGTGCCCTACTTGATCAGGTGCGGGGGTTCACGGGATCTGTTTTGGATTCTATTACTTAGAATTAAATAACGGTACATGTATATATATATATATATGTGCTTATATATATATACCGATTGAATTGTTAATTGACTTATTGTGCATGACCTCATGTTGGATCTCTATTGTTAGCATTATTTGCAGCATTGCATGAAAATAAGTAATGATATAATTGAATTGATATGATATTGTTGATCTTGCATGTTGGTATTGTTATTCGATTGATTGTTCTATCGTTTTGATAATTGAATGGAACCACAGTACTGAAATGTGAAGAGGGCAGAGGATAAGTTAATTGTGAATGAAATGAGTGAATTGTAGGGACAATGTCTAGCTAGCTACTAGACTTTGTCTCAGGGCCCATATGCGCATACGGTGAATAACCCTAATTGTGGAGGGTATCGGTAACCAAGGAGAAAGGCAGAGCTAGGTTAACTGATACCAAAAAGGTAGAGTATAGCAGGAGGATTGAAACTGTGGATAATTGATTGTTATTGGTCTCTCTTTGGAAGAGTGACAACCCGTTGCATGATCGGGAGATATGCAATCCTAAATTGGAAATTGACGAATTGATATGGATGTTTGACTATAAACCAGACCAGAGAAATGTTAAGCCAAATGAGATGGATAGTCGATATCTATCACTTGTAACCGGACTTAGCAATTGTATCTGTTATACCAAACCATTCTATGAATTCTTCGATTTCATTTGATTGTGATGTGAGTTGGATTTCAATTGCTTCTATATATGTTGCATATGCATTTCTTTTATCGAATTGTTGAATTGAAACTCGTTGCGGGTTTATTTAGTTCCGGTAATGGATTTCTTACAAATCTAGTAGCCCTGACTAAATTCCGCACTGAGAAAACGGTTGACAAGTTTTCTCACCCCCTATCCCCTCGGGGAACTTTATTCTTTCGTATGTGTTTGCAGGTAAACGCGAATAGAAGGGATTCGAGTGCTCGACCAGTGAGGTTTAAGCCGCATAGCGATAGGGTATGCCTCACATTGAGTCCATTTTGATGTCGATAGGGTTTTGGTATGGTATTTGTGTATAACCTTGTTATCGGACCGTGTCGAGTGGTTTTGTAAACCTAATTGTATATTAAACGTTTACTGTGATTTAATATGAATTTTCTTTTATGTTTTAAACTGTGTATAAAATGTTAATGGGAATGGTTTATATTGATTTGGAAATATGGGGATCGATCGAGTTGAAATCGGGGAAGAGAAATGGTATAAAATGGGAATTGATTTGGGATTGTTTAATCTTTCGATTATATAGTTATTGCACGAATTTATACATATACTATTGAGTATAGTTTGATAATCTATAAATGTATTTGTATAAACATGATTTTAAATCGGATTAAATGATAAGTGGTGATGTTGTAAACCGATATTATGTTAGGTTTACACCGTAATTGCCTTGTGAATGTATAGTCATCTATATATTCACGGCGTAACTGCACGACCCCTAGTTCCGGGGTGTGACAGTTATAAGTTGGTATCAGAGCACAGGTTTGGTTCGTTTTTCAAACCCTAACCAGACCAAACCATAACCAGACTTGATAGGATTCGCGAGTGGGGATTAAAAGTAGAATGGGACGGTAGTTTAAATTGTCGTGAAACTTAATATGAAGCGTATTAAGTTTCAGATAATGGAGCGCGGTCTAGAGGAGATGTTGATTGCGGCCTACGAGAGAGGTCGTAGAGCCGAGCAACAGGCACAAGGACCAGCTGCACCGGTTGCTCAAGTGGCACCGGGAGAGGAGTTTAGGCAACTCTACGACGCGTTCATGCGCTCAGCACCCCCTCGTTTTGACGGGTCAGGGGGATACCCTGAGGCGGAAGAGTGGATGGTGAACGTGAGGGCCAAGTTCACTCTGTGCCGGATTCCGGATGCCAACAAGGTGGAGTTGGCCGTGCAACTGCTAGAGAGGTCAGGCAGGCATTGGTGGGAAGGCGTGAAAGCGGAGTATGAGGGAGCTGAGCAAGACATTCCCTGGACATGGTTCGAGCAGATGTTCGGAGAGCAGTATCTGAGTGTTATGCATCAGGAGGCTCTGAGGAGTCAGTTCCTGAACTTGCGTCAGCGGGAGAGGTCGGTTGAGGAGTACAACCGAAGATTCTTTGACTTGTCCAGATATGCTCCAGATGTGAAGGCAGATCCTGCAAGGTACCGCAGGCAGTATCTTGACGGGTTGGACCCGAAGGTTGCTCTAGCCATACACCACTCCACAGCTGCAGGGATTCCAGCCCTAATGAAACAAGCGGAGCAAACCGAGGTGTATCTCAAGAGGAGTGCACAACAGACCCACCCGAGGAATGTTAGGCCAAAGTTTGATCACAAGAAGCAAGCAAGTGGGTCGAGGTCTCAACCCCCAACTTCGGGACACCCGACTGGACAGTTAGTGGTATCGAGGTTTACACAGGGGACCACTGGACCCTGGTGTAATGTTTGTCAGAAACCACATACAGAGGCATCCTGTCGCCGCATCAGAGGAGCTTGTATGTTGTGCGGTGACATGAACCATTGGGCTAGAGAGTGCCCAAAACAAGCTCACTCGGGTGCTTCGGGAAGTAGTGGCAGAGGAGGCTATCGGGGTCCACAGGGGCGTGGAAAAGGAGGCCGAGGCACTCCGCCACAGATGCGAGGAGGCCGTGCAGGAGGCCGGGTTGGTGCTAATGCCGTGCATGCGATCGAGCTGCCGGATAAGGAAAGCGAGCGGGCATCGGGATCCGCTCAGAATGATATGTTGGCAGGTATTATTTCTATCTCCGGGCATCTTGCATATGTGTTGATCGATACGGGTTGTAGTCACTCGATAGTGTCTAGTATATTCGTTGAGAAGTGTGGATGGCCAACCGAGTCGAGTGGGAAAGTTCTGGATGTTCGTACCCCACTCGGTTCAACTACCAAAATTGCAAAAATCTGCCGAAACCTGAAAATAAGAATCGATGGGAGAGACTTGTTAGCGGATATGTTAGTAATGGATATCTCAGAGTATGACGCATTGTTGGGTATAGATTGGTTAACCCGACATGTAGCCACCATTGAATGTTTGCGTCATACCGTGAAATTTGCGTTGCCGAGTGGTTCGAATTGTACCCTTAGGTGTAGGGGCGTGAAGGAGGTGGTACCGTACATCTCGGCGATTGAGGCAAGGAACTTAGTGGAGTCGGGATGTACAGCATACCTGAAGATGATTATGGGTGCCGACACGGAAGTTTCCAAAATAGCGAACATTCCGGTTGTTTCGGAATTTGTAGATGTCTTTCCGGAGGAGATTCCCGGGTTACCCCCGGCACGTGAAGTTGAGTTCAAGATAGATTTAGTACCGGGTACAGCTCCAATCTCGAAAGTTCCGTATCGAATGGCTCCTGCGGAGCTAAAGGAGTTGAAAGTGCAATTAGAGGAAATGTTGGAGAAAGGACTGATAAGGCCAAGCACGTCCCCGTGGGGCGCGCCAGTATTGTTTGTGCGGAAGAAAGATGGAACTCTGCGGTTATGCATCGATTACCGAGAGTTGAATAAAGTGACAGTGAAGAACAAGTATCCGTTGCCACGGATTGACGATCTCTTTGATCAGTTACAAGGGTCGTCAGTCTATTCCAAGATTGTGTTAGTTTGTAATAATCTAGAAGTCAATAATACGATAATTTATCATAAAGCTTTGTTCATGAATTGGATGATTAATATCATTTTGTTGCCTTGAGTATTATTGAATTTATGGATCATTTCGAGTTCATGACTGAAATTGTGAAACTCCATAATATAGATGATATATACTCTTAATCTTAAAAGGTCACTAACTAAGGTAATTAGCAGGAACACTAATTACCACTATAAGGTTAGTATGTGGATTGAAAGATGGTTAAGTTTTACAAACCATTTGACACGAGATGTCATTTTAATCACATAGATACATGTTCTAGGAACATGGTATTTGACAGACCCCGAATGAAAACATTAAATAGAATTGTGTTCGTGTCATTTATGTTTTTCATTCAGTGTCACGTTCTAAAGTATGAGGTATTTATCGTTCCCACTAAGAAATATATATGTGTGAGTGTTATCTAACACTGTCCGTAAAAAGCAGTCATAACGGTAGCATTTCGATATATATAGCTTAGCTGAGGAAGTGATAGTCTGCCAAGAATACTACTTGTCCCTCGTATCTCTATATGAGTTATAGCATCACTGGGCCCCTTGATAGAGTAAGATTATCAGCGCGCGGTATGATTACAAGAGTAATCATATTTGATAATATGCTCAAGATCAAGAAAAGATTCAGTTAGCAAGGATGACACACATCTACCTTGAAACTGATCTGATAGCTATGAGACAGAGGAACAGACACAAGTAAATTGTTTACTGGATCGTGATATTGTACAGTACAGCATCATCTGTGTAATTGGATGGTCATGATGTGTTGCCAGACGCCACCCATGATTATAGAAGTTAAAACGGTTTTAACTCTATTTACCAACATAACACAGATCCTATTGGGTCACACCATATAGGAGTTAATCGGAGAATCTTATTTTGATTGATTATAAATTGGTTATGATCAATGATAAGATGGTTATAATTAATTATACGTGTTATAATTAAATTATAAATGTTATGTAAAAATAACAAGCAAAAACATTGGTTAATTTATAAACGTGTGTGACACGTTATATAAAAGTTGACCGGTTAATTTATAAATGTGCATGACACATTGTATAAATTATCGAAACAACAACCGCAAGAAAAATATATATAATTATTCAGAATAATTATACGAATATTATTTGTGTTCGGGCCGAGGGCATTCGAGTCTTTTCAGATTCGACCTTATCCGCATGACACGTCATCGATCCTATCCAGATGACATGTCATCGATACCGAAACAAATAACCGAAAGAAAAATATATATATAATTGTTTAGAATAATTATACGAATATTATTTGTGTTCGGGCCGAGGGCATTCGGGTCTTTTCAGATTCGAGCTTATCCGCATGACACGTCATTGATCCTATCCAGATGACATGTCATCAATCCTATCCACAAGGGCAAAATGGTCATTTCACACCTATGCCACCTTTCATGTGTAGAAGCATGGAGAAGGATGTGGAAGGGTGTGGAAGGGGTATTTTGGTCATTTCACATATAAAAAGGATGAGGTGTCAATGGCATGTCTTGTAAATAGGCCGAACTTGGAGGGCATTTTGGTCTTTTGCAACCAACTCTAAACACTATAAATAGGGGTGGAGGGGTAGAGAGAGAAAGATATATTCACATATATACATATGCACATTCACATGTATCTTTTCGTGCAGAAACGAATCGGTATTTTCTCTCTTTTCCGGTTTCTCTCCCAAATAGTGTTTCGGTTGAGAAAAGAAAGTTATACGTAGTTGACGTATAATCTTGCGGGTTGTTGTGGAGAATATTTACGGGATTGATGAATAGTGTTTTACCGAATTTCGCGGTATGTCAGTTTTGCATATTGATGAAACTGAGCAACCGAAAATTCGTGATTACGGGTTTTCGTCTTATTCCCGTGAATAGTGTTTTTGCATAATTCCGCGGTTTACGGTATTTCTGGCAGAAGAAATAAACCGCTCTCCGGTTAGTCCTGGTGGATAACCGATAGAGGTATCACACGTGTGATACTCCGAGTCGACTCCTTCCCTGGTGAGGCTCTACTCGCTCGGTCTGCATTCCAACTGTGATTTGGAAACAAGGTATAAATATGTTATATTAATCTATTTAATTTGTAAGTAGATTAAAGTTTTAGAAATCAATCATGGAGTAGATCTGTAAAAAGGATTAAAAGGGTCCTTGCAATGAAAGACTTCAGAAGGAACTCTGCTTTGGTCTTTCCGGCATATCCCTTTTAATTCACGGCTTGAGTTAGAAGTAAAAAATTTTGTTTTACGTTCTTTCCGCAGCTTAAGCCTAAAAGGGTTTTGGTTACCGCAAAACCCCAAAAGTGGTATCCGAAAACCCTACAGTGGTATCAGAGCACAAGGCTCTCCCGCTGATTGATTTTCTAAAAGTTATAACTTATGCAAATTAGGTGCATATACCGCATATCATTTTAATTCTTACATTTGCAGCTTAAGTCCAAAACCGATTAGAAATGAGATTTTCTTGGATCGGTTCTACCGACTAAGAAAGTTAAATTAGATTTAAGCTTTCTTTATGCTTTCTTATGAAATGTAAACTTTTACATTTCTTGGATCGGTTTTCCGACCGAGAAAGATAAAATAGGATTTTATGCTTTCTTTATGTTTTCGTTTGCAAAACTTTCAACTGCGTTTGAGTATATCTAAGAATGTGATGAAGCAATAAAGTACCCAAGTAAGAACTGCTAATCTCCACCCGTAAACGACAAGGTTAATGACAAGAAAAGTCTCGACTTTTCGTCTAACCCTCGTTTACGCGTCCTGATAGCTGGCCCAAAGGGGACTTTGTCACGTTACCAAATTACTCTATGCTTTTGAAATGGCAAAATTTAGTGTAAGTTTTTTGCCTTTTCGAAAACCTTCGGATAAGTAAAGTTCATCGAAGAATGTGATGAAGCAATAAAGTAGCTGAGTAAGAGCTGTCATTTCCACACAAGAAAGAGATGGTTCTGTCTAGGAAAGATTGAGTCTTAGCGGTCCTTGTGACTCCGATCTTTCCTGGGAGCCCCTTTCACGTGTCCTAATGGCTGGCCCAAAAGGAACTTTGTCACGTTACCAAATTGCTTTATGGACCGAAAAGAATATCTGATTTTAAAACATATAAATTGTTTATGTGCTTTAAATGGTATAAATAAGAACTGAGCATAGCTGCAAAATAAAAAATTGGTAACTGATAGATTATATACCCGACTTGGTCCCGTATATAAGTAAATTAGATTTACAGCTTAGAGTAAATTAGATTTACTGCTTTAAAACTGAAAGAAATATACCTGACTTGCTCCCGTATATAAGTAAATTAGATTTACTGCTTTGATATGAATTGAATAAATTAGATTTATTCCTTTCAAAGGAACAGTGAAAGAATGTGATGTCAAAGAAAGATTTGTGAAGGAACTCACCGTTGTCTTTCTGGCAGACGACTTTCACGTGTCCAAAGTCAGTTACAAGAACTGACTGCTTAACAAAGCTAAGCGTATCAAAGAGGTACTAATAAGAACATAAACTAATGGAGATCACATTTCGTATTCAAGACTTCCTTTCCACGACTGCTTAATGAAGCATATGAAAGAGGTCGTTATAAAGATACGAATAGAATCACATTTAGTCATTCTTACATATGCTGAGAGAAGAAAGTAATGGGGATCATATTCGATATTTTAGACTTCCTTTCCACGACTGCTTAATGAAGCATATGAAAGAGGTCGCTATAAAGATACGAATAGAACCACATTAATCGTTCTTTCTAACATAAGATAAGAAAGGAAATGGAGATCACATTTCGTATTCAAGACTTCCTTTCCACGACTGCTTAATGAAGCATATGAAAGAGGTCGCTATAAAGATACGAATATAATCACATTAGTTGTTCTTTCTGACATACCCCTTTGAAGATTGCTGGCACTGTTAAGCATAAACACCAACCCATTAAATATTAAGTAGTATGCCCTTCCCACTCTATCCTCCTCACATCGTTGTTCATTGGTTGTATGATTGAAACCTACTCAGTAGGCATCGCCTTTTACCTTTGGTGGTCGAGGGTTATGTGAGACATAACAAAACAAAATAGAGTGAGGTTACTTACCGATGATTTCTAAAAGAGTTTTAGGCTCGGGGCAAAGTCTTCGTTAAATACACGTGATGTTTTAACGAAACTAAGAATCACAAAGAGTTGTGATTAGCATGTTTGCTTACCTAAGATAACTGATAGCCATGATATGCATACACTGCCTTGGTTATTGGTGAAAACATGGATCTTGGTCCTACTGCAAACGGGAATAGAACAAATTTGCAGTGGGAGTTTTATTCATTGAATAAAACATTACATGAACAAAGCTAAAATATTTACTTTAAACGTTGTAGAAATATGGCTAAAGAAACGTCTTTCTCTTTACGCTCCTTACTCGAAAAAGGTAGACATGCGTAAGAAAAAGGAAAATATCCTAAATACACCGGTCCCTGCTGAGATAGTAGAGAGCAGCTCTGTCAGTACTCACACGCTTCGTATGACAAGCGATGATGAGAAACTGGAGAAGCTTAACTGTCCGTGGAGCCACGAGTTGGCCACAGAAGTTATCCTGAACTCATTTCCTCCCAGCTATTCGGAGTTCATTGTGAACTCCCATAAGCAAGAGTTGGATAAGAGCTTGCAGGAGCTCCAAGGGATGCTGAGGATCACTGATAAAGACATTGAGAATAGTTCTCATGTCCTCATGATCCAAGAAGGTGGGAGGAAGATCAAGAAAGCAAAAGGGAAAAATGGCGATTAAGTACAAAGGCAAAGGGAAGTTGGTTCCAGGAACGAACTCTCCCAAGATAAATGTTTCTGCTAACTCTGACTGCTATTTTAGCAATAGCAAAGGTCACTGAAAGAGAAACTGCCGGAGTATCTTGGAGATATGAATTTTGAGAATGTCTCAAAAGTCTCAGTCTCAAGTATTTATGTTATTGAAATTAATGTTGCGACCTCTGTTAATGATTGGGTACTGGCTACTGGATCATGTGCTCATATTTGCACGAATATGCACGCACTAAGAGGAAGTTACGCAATAAGGAAGTACAACTCCGAGTTGGTAACGGAGCACAAGTTGCGGCCGCTACAGTCGGTAGGATAAAATTGTACTTGCCTAGCGGGTTTATTCTGGAACTAGAAAATGTTTATTTTGTTCCTACCATTTCTAGAAATATCATATCAATCTCGTGTTTAGAGATGAATGGTTTCTCATTTGTTATAAAGGACAATAGATGTTCTATTTATAAAAATGAGACATATTATGGATCATCTTACTTGTTAAATGATCTTTATAAGCTAGAAATGGAAAACCACGTGTTTAACATCAATAACAAAAGACTCAAAACGTTTCATGAAAGTATTGACTTACATGAGACATAAGTCTGAATCCTTTGACGAGTTCAAGGAATTTAAGACTAAAGTAGAAAATCAACTGAATAAAAGTATTAAGGCATTACGGTAGGACCGTGGAGGCGAATACTTGAGTTATGGTTTTCAAAACGTACTTAAAGGAATGTGAGATAGTCTCATAACTCACACCTCTAGGAACACTGCAATGTTACAGTGTTGCCAAGAAAATGAAACAAACCATGTTGGACATGATTCGTTCCATGATGAGTGACGCCACCCTTCCAAAATCATTTTGGGGACACGCACTAAATACTGCCGCACTAATGATAAATATGGTTCCATCCAAGTCAGTTGAAAAGACTCCATATGAGTTATGGTTTGGGAAATCCCAAATATGTCTTATCTTAAAAATGGGGTTGCGAAGTATTTGTCAAATGCCTGACGTCTGACAAACTTGGTCCCAAATCTGACAAGTGCTTTTTCGTAGAATATCCTGAGGAAACGAAAGGATATTACTTCTATTACCAGTCCGAGAACAAATTAGTTGTTGCTCGTCATGGTATACTTTTGGAGAACGAGTTTCTTGCAAAAGGAAGTAGTGGGAGTAATGTAATACTTGAAGAAATTCAAGATACATCACATAATAATATATCTGAACTAGATCAGATATACCCACCACTTGATTCTTCAGCTGATGAGCATCTGGAAGAACCAAATCCACAAGTAGCTGTGGATGAGGTTCTAGTCTCGAGCTCAAGTGCTTCAACGCAAGTTGAAGTAGAACTGGATTCGCAGACAGTTGTGGATCAAGTTCGACAACCTGAAGAACAAGTGCTACGTAGGTCAATGAGAACAGTCCATGCACCCGAGAGGTACTTGGGACTGCACGAGGTCTCAGTTTTTGACACTGAAGATCCTCTGACCTATGCGGAAGCAATGGATAGGCCTAACTCTGATAAATGGCTGGAGGCCATGAGATCCGAAATACAATCCATGTATGACAACACGGTTTGGAACCTAGTTGTACCACTTGATGGGGTGAAGCCCTTAGCTAACAAGTGGGTTTTCAAAGGAAAACAGACATGGATGACAATATGACTATTTACAAAGCACGGCTAGTAGCGAAAAGGTTTCAAACAAATTCTGGGAATTGATGAAACTTTTTCTCCCGTGGCTATGTTTAAGTCAATTCGGATACTCCTAGCAATTGCCGCATTTCATGATGATGAAATATGGCAAATGGATGTCAAAACCGCATTCTTAAATGGAAATTTAAGAAGAGGATGTGTACATGACACACCCTACGGGTTTTGAAGATCCAGAGAAAGCTGGGAAGGTATGCAAGCTTCTTGAATCCATTTATGGATTGAAGCATGCATCACGGAGTTGGAATATTCGATTTGGCGAAGAAGTCAAAAGCTTGACTTCGTCAGATGCGAAGAAGAATCTTATGTGTACAGAAAAACTAGTGGGAGTGTCATCGCCTTTCTTAATTTATATGTAGATAACATACTCTTAATATAGGAAACGATATTCCTCTATTGCAATTAGCCAAGTCTTCATTAAAGAAAAGTTTTCTCGATGAAGGACTTGGGCGAGGATGTCTATATACTAGGCATAAAGATCTACTGAGGTAGATCAAAGAGACTTATAGGATTAAGTCAAAGCACGTACATTGACCAAGTGCCTAATCGGTTCAGCATGCAGGATTCTAAAAGAGAATTCTTGCCAATGAATCATGGTGCACTGCTTAGCAAGACTCAGTGTCCTTCGACAACTGATGAGCAAAGCACTATGAGTAGAGTACCATACGCTTCGGCTATTGGCTCTATCATATGCGCCATGTTGTGCACTCGCCATGATGTCTCGTACGCTTTGAGTGTGACGAGTAGATATCAGGCTAATCCAGGCATAAAGCACTGGAATGCAGTAAAGAATGTCCTTAAGTTCTTGAGAAGAACTAAGGATATGTTTCTCGTCTACAACGTTATCACCTAATACGAAAGATCATAAACATCATAAGATGTTTATAATTAATTATAAAAGATATAATTAATATAAAGGTGATGTCAAGATAAGTAGAATTGACACAGTCAGCAACACAGCTGATCCACTCACAAAATCTCTTCCTCAAGCCAAGCACTAGATGCTTAATGCTTCTATGAGTTTGGAACACATAGAAGATTGGCTGTGAAATTTTCTCAGGATCTACGAGATCTTAGAGAATATAGAGTTTTGTATATAAGTAGGGTCTATGATGATTGACTCCTAGCTTAAGTGGGAGATTGTTAGTTTGTAATAATCTAGAAGTCAATAATACGATAATTTATCATAAAGCTTTGTTCATGAATTGGATGATTAATATCATTTTGTTGCCTTGAGTATTATTGAATTTATGGATCATTTCGAGTTCATGACTGAAATTGTGAAACTCCATAATATAGATGATATATACTCTTAATCTTAAAAGGTCACTAACCAAGGTAATTAGCAGGAACACTAATTACCACTATAAGGTTAGTATGTGGATTGAAAGATGGTTAAGTTTTACAAACCATTTGACACGAGATGTCATTTTAATCACATAGATACATGTTCTAGGAACATGGTATTTGACAGACCCCGAATGAAAACATTAAATAGAATTGTGTTCGTGTCATTTATGTTTTTCATTCAGTGTCACGTTCTAAAGTATGAGGTATTTATCGTTCCCACTAAGAAATATATATGTGTGAGTGTTATCTAACACTGTCCGTAAAAAGCAGTCATAACGGTAGCATTTCGATATATATAGCTTAGCTGAGGAAGTGATAGTCTGCCAAGAATACTACTTGTCCCTCGTATCTCTATATGAGTTATAGCATCACTGGGCCCCTTGATAGAGTAAGATTATCAGCGCGCGGTATGATTACAAGAGTAATCATATTTGATAATATGCTCAAGATCAAGAAAAGATTCAGTTAGCAAGGATGACACACATCTACCTTGAAACTGATCTGATAGCTATGAGACAGAGGAACAGACACAAGTAAATTGTTTACTGGATCGTGATATTGTACAGTACAGCATCATCTGTGTAATTGGATGGTCATGATGTGTTGCCAGACGCCACCCATGATTATAGAAGTTAAAACGGTTTTAACTCTATTTACCAACATAACACAGATCCTATTGGGTCACACCATATAGGAGTTAATCGGAGAATCTTATTTTGATTGATTATAAATTGGTTATGATCAATGATAAGATGGTTATAATTAATTATACGTGTTATAATTAAATTATAAATGTTATGTAAAAATAACAAGCAAAAACATTGGTTAATTTATAAACGTGTGTGACACGTTATATAAAAGTTGACCGGTTAATTTATAAATGTGCATGACACATTGTATAAATTATCGAAACAACAACCGCAAGAAAAATATATATAATTATTCAGAATAATTATACGAATATTATTTGTGTTCGGGCCGAGGGCATTCGAGTCTTTTCAGATTCGACCTTATCCGCATGACACGTCATCGATCCTATCCAGATGACATGTCATCGATACCGAAACAAATAACCGAAAGAAAAATATATATATAATTGTTTAGAATAATTATACGAATATTATTTGTGTTCGGGCCGAGGGCATTCGGGTCTTTTCAGATTCGAGCTTATCCGCATGACACGTCATTGATCCTATCCAGATGACATGTCATCAATCCTATCCACAAGGGCAAAATGGTCATTTCACACCTATGCCACCTTTCATGTGTAGAAGCATGGAGAAGGATGTGGAAGGGTGTGGAAGGGGTATTTTGGTCATTTCACATATAAAAAGGATGAGGTGTCAATGGCATGTCTTGTAAATAGGCCGAACTTGGAGGGCATTTTGGTCTTTTGCAACCAACTCTAAACACTATAAATAGGGGTGGAGGGGTAGAGAGAGAAAGATATATTCACATATATACATATGCACATTCACATGTATCTTTTCGTGCAGAAACGAATCGGTATTTTCTCTCTTTTCCGGTTTCTCTCCCAAATAGTGTTTCGGTTGAGAAAAGAAAGTTATACGTAGTTGACGTATAATCTTGCGGGTTGTTGTGGAGAATATTTACGGGATTGATGAATAGTGTTTTACCGAATTTCGCGGTATGTCAGTTTTGCATATTGATGAAACTGAGCAACCGAAAATTCGTGATTACGGGTTTTCGTCTTATTCCCGTGAATAGTGTTTTTGCATAATTCCGCGGTTTACGGTATTTCTGGCAGAAGAAATAAACCGCTCTCCGGTTAGTCCTGGTGGATAACCGATAGAGGTATCACACGTGTGATACTCCGAGTCGACTCCTTCCCTGGTGAGGCTCTACTCGCTCGGTCTGCATTCCAACTGTGATTTGGAAACAAGGTATAAATATGTTATATTAATCTATTTAATTTGTAAGTAGATTAAAGTTTTAGAAATCAATCATGGAGTAGATCTGTAAAAAGGATTAAAAGGGTCCTTGCAATGAAAGACTTCAGAAGGAACTCTGCTTTGGTCTTTCCGGCATATCCCTTTTAATTCACGGCTTGAGTTAGAAGTAAAAAATTTTGTTTTACGTTCTTTCCGCAGCTTAAGCCTAAAAGGGTTTTGGTTACCGCAAAACCCCAAAAGTGGTATCCGAAAACCCTACAGTGGTATCAGAGCACAAGGCTCTCCCGCTGATTGATTTTCTAAAAGTTATAACTTATGCAAATTAGGTGCATATACCGCATATCATTTTAATTCTTACATTTGCAGCTTAAGTCCAAAACCGATTAGAAATGAGATTTTCTTGGATCGGTTCTACCGACTAAGAAAGTTAAATTAGATTTAAGCTTTCTTTATGCTTTCTTATGAAATGTAAACTTTTACATTTCTTGGATCGGTTTTCCGACCGAGAAAGATAAAATAGGATTTTATGCTTTCTTTATGTTTTCGTTTGCAAAACTTTCAACTGCGTTTGAGTATATCTAAGAATGTGATGAAGCAATAAAGTACCCAAGTAAGAACTGCTAATCTCCACCCGTAAACGACAAGGTTAATGACAAGAAAAGTCTCGACTTTTCGTCTAACCCTCGTTTACGCGTCCTGATAGCTGGCCCAAAGGGGACTTTGTCACGTTACCAAATTACTCTATGCTTTTGAAATGGCAAAATTTAGTGTAAGTTTTTTGCCTTTTCGAAAACCTTCGGATAAGTAAAGTTCATCGAAGAATGTGATGAAGCAATAAAGTAGCTGAGTAAGAGCTGTCATTTCCACACAAGAAAGAGATGGTTCTGTCTAGGAAAGATTGAGTCTTAGCGGTCCTTGTGACTCCGATCTTTCCTGGGAGCCCCTTTCACGTGTCCTAATGGCTGGCCCAAAAGAAACTTTGTCACGTTACCAAATTGCTTTATGGACCGAAAAGAATATCTGATTTTAAAACATATAAATTGTTTATGTGCTTTAAATGGTATAAATAAGAACTGAGCATAGCTGCAAAATAAAAAATTGGTAACTGATAGATTATATACCCGACTTGGTCCCGTATATAAGTAAATTAGATTTACAGCTTAGAGTAAATTAGATCACAAGAGTCTGAAGTATATATTTACTCAGAAGGAGCTGAATTTGAGGCAAAGAAGGTGGCTCGAACTAATGAAAGATTATGACCTCGACATTCAGTATCATGTGGGTAAGGCGAATGTAGTTGCGGATGCGCTGAGTAGAAAGAACCAGGTGAACCTGGCATCCCTGGTTACGAGAGAGTCACACTTGATAGAGGAGATGCGGAGAATGAATTTGCACGTGGGCGCTTCTCGTGAATTGGCTGTGGCAACAGCAACTCGCTTGCTTGGAGCTGAAGCGGGTACGAGTGCATCGGCAGCTATGTCGATTATTTCTGCTGCTATTGAGGTGAGACCCGAATTACACGATCGTATTCGGGTAGCGCAACATGAGGATCCGAAATGTCAGAAATTCCGAGATCATGCGACATCAGACAGAGAGACTCCATTCCGGATAGATGATGAAGGAATCTTGCGGTTTGGCAACCGTATATGCATTCCTGAAGATGCAGAGTTGAAGACCTTGGTTCTATCGGAGGCACATGATTCGGGATACACTATCCATCCCGGGGAAGTGAAAATGTACCAGAATCTGAGGCGATACTTCTGGTGGCCCAACATGAAGAATGACGTGAGGAAATACGTCGAGAAATGCCAAGTCTGTCAGCAGGTGAAGGCTGATAGACGAAGGACAGCCGGATTACTCCAGCCGTTGGACAAGAAAAGAGGTAAATTTGAGATAATTACGATGGATTTCGTAAGTGGCTTTCCAAGGACAAAAGGGCGACATGAGACCATATGGGTGATTGTGGATACGCTGACTAAGGTGGCTCATTTCATTCCGCTTGGACCTGATACCTCGGGTCGGGCCTTAGCGGAGATATTTATGAAATTTTTCTTCAGGTATCATGGTTGCCCACGTGAGATCATATCGGATCGAGATACGAGATTTACCTCTCATTTTTGGAAGAGTTTCCAAGAGGCTATGGGAACAAAACTGAGGTTCAGTACCGCGCATCACCCGCAAACAGATGGACAGTCAGAGAGGACCATTCAAACCCTGGAAGACATGCTTCGAGCGTGTGCGTTGAGCTTCCAAGGGTCTTGGTTAGATCATTTGCCCCTAGTTGAATTCGCTTATAACAACAGTTACCACTCGAGTATTGGGATGCCACCGTTGGAGGCACTTACGGGTGAGACATGCCGGACACCCTTGTGGTGGGGTTCCGCGGGCACTTATTTGCCTACAGGACCAGAAATGATACAAGAGGCTGCAGAAAAGACACAGGTTATCTTGAGCCGACTAAAGTCCGCTCGAGATCGACAAAAGAAGTACGCGGATGTACACCGGCGGCATTTGGAATTCCAAGAGGGTGACCATGTGTGGCTCCGAGTATCTCCAGTCAGGGGAGTACATTGGTTTGGTGTATCGGGCAAGTTGAGTCCGAGATATATCGGTCCGTTTCAAATTCAGAATCGAGTGGGACAAGTGGCATATGAGCTTGCGTTACCTCCGGCTTTGAGCCGAGTTCATCCAGTGTTTCACATATCGCAGCTCCGGAAGTATGTAAAGGATCCATCTCATTGCATCGATCATTCTGACCTGCGAGTAGATGAAAATTTGGCCTATAAAGAAGAACCAATGCGAATTCTGGACCGAAAAGAGCAAAGATTAAGAAATCGAACGATTGGACTTGTATTAGTGCAGTGGGGACGACACTCAGAAAAAGAGGCGACGTGGGAACTTGAAATGAAAATTCGCGAACAATATCCTGAGTTATTCGACAGTTCAGGTACGTAGTTAAGTTCAAAGGATTGAACTTTGTTTTTAAGTGAGGGAGAAATGTAACACCGTGAAAAAAAAAAAAAAAATTTCCTAAAACGTTATAACGTTTTTAAAACGTTATGTAACGTTTTCCACTGTAAAACTTGATGAAAAACGACGATTTTATGAAAGCTGGATTCAATTAAAACGTCATAACGTTTTCAGAAAACGTTATAACGTTTTATACACCAAATTATGCGTTTTATACACTATTTCCTGCGTTTTTCACTAGCTAAATCGTTATAACGATTTAACAAAACGTCATAACGTTTTATCCGATAAAGTGAGGGTTTATTTAGCAAAAATTCATGTTCTCTCTCCTTCTTTCTCTTCCTCCTTTCCCCTTTTTCTCTTTGGCCGCCCCAACAGAGAGACACGAGAGAGAGATAGAGAGTGAGAGAGAGAGTTTGATTTCCCGCGGAATTGGCCGAAACTTGAGAAAATCGTAGAGGAGCTCGAATCTCGCCCCTTCCTCCACTTGGTTTGGTAATCCCTCTTCTCGTTTGCTCTATTTTCTCGTCCCTTAATTTTTAGGGTTTCGGTGAAACCCGACCAAATTGAACCAAACTCGAGAATCAATGTCTTTGTTGCTTCTTGAGCGTTATTTGATTGATTTCATGTCTCAATTCCAACTAAAACCCGAATGGTGAGATTATCCCAAATTGATTAGGGTTTTGAACCAACTTTTGAATGAATTGAATTGTAAATGACCGTGATTACGAGTTTGAGTGAATTGAGACTTCCTTATTGCTATCTATTTGATATAAACCCCAATTGAGAAGAAATGTGACTTAAACCCTAAAAAAAAGGGTGAATTGCAAGGGTAAGATGGTAAAACGTCCGAATTTGTTGAATTGACCGTTTACGAGTATTAGAATGCGATTGGGTATAGGAATTATGAAATATATTGAAATTGACTTGCTATGCCATGTAATTTAGGCCTAGACCCGATTGACCGAGGATTAGCGGATTAGACGAGGTCGTCGAGTTTAGCGATACCGGATCCTACCCAAGTGCCCTACTTGATCAGGTGCGGGGATTCACGGGATCTGTTTTGGATTCTATTACTTAGAATTAAATAACGGTACATGTATATATATATATATGTGCTTATATATATATACCGATTGAATTGTTAATTGACTTATTGTGCATGACCTCATGTTGGATCTCTATTGTTAGCATTATTTGCAGCATTGCATGAAAATAAGTAATGATATAATTGAATTGATATGATATTGTTGATCTTGCATGTTGGTATTGTTATTCGATTGATTGTTCTATCGTTTTGATAATTGAATGGAACCACAGTACTGAAATGTGAAGAGGGCAGAGGATAAGTTAATTGTGAATGAAATGAGTGAATTGTAGGGACAATGTCTAGCTAGCTACTAGACTTTGTCTCAGGGCCCATATGCGCATACGGTGAATAACCCTAATTGTGGAGGGTATCGGTAACCAAGGAGAAAGGCAGAGATAGGTTAACTGATACCAAAAAGGTAGAGTATAGCAGGAGGATTGAAACTGTGGATAATTGATTGTTATTGGTCTCTCTTTGGAAGAGTGACAACCCGTTGCATGATCGGGAGATATGCAATCCTAAATTGGAAATTGACGAATTGATATGGATGTTTGACTATAAACCAGACCAGAGAAATGTTAAGCCAAATGAGATGGATAGTCGATATCTATCACTTGTAACCGGACTTAGCAATTGTATCTGTTATACCAAACCATTCTATGAATTCTTCGATTTCATTTGATTGTGATGTGAGTTGGATTTCAATTGCTTCTATATATGTTGCATATGCATTTCTTTTATCGAATTGTTGAATTGAAACTCGTTGCGGGTTTATTTAGTTCCGGTAATGGATTTCTTACAAATCCAGTAGCCCTGACTAAATTCCGCACTGAGAAAACGGTTGACAAGTTTTCTCACCCCCTATCCCCTCGGGGAACTTTATTCTTTCGTATGTGTTTGCAGGTAAACGCGAATAGAAGGGATTCGAGTGCTCGACCAGTGAGGTTTAAGCCGCATAGCGATAGGGTATGCCTCACATTGAGTCCATTTTGATGTCGATAGGGTTTTGGTATGGTATTTGTGTATAACCTTGTTATCGGACCGTGTCGAGTGGTTTTGTAAACCTAATTGTATATTAAACGTTTACTGTGATTTAATATGAATTTTCTTTTATGTTTTAAACTGTGTATAAAATGTTAATGGGAATGGTTTATATTGATTTGGAAATATGGGGATCGATCGAGTTGAAATCGGGGAAGAGAAATGGTATAAAATGGGAATTGATTTGGGATTGTTTAATCTTTCGATTATATAGTTATTGCACGAATTTATACATATACTATTGAGTATAGTTTGATAATCTATAAATGTATTTGTATAAACATGATTTTAAATCGGATTAAATGATAAGTGGTGATGTTGTAAACCGATATTATGTTAGGTTTACACCGTAATTGCCTTGTGAATGTATAGTCATCTATATATTCACGGCGTAACTGCACGACCCCTAGTTCCGGGGTGTGACAGTACTAAAAAATTAATGTATAACACCGAATCATTTCTGAATCAATTCCATAGAAATAATCGAAAAAATTCAATTCCATAGATGGAATCGAAGAAAAAATCAATTCCATAGAAGAATGTGAAAAAAAAAATTCCGTAGAAAAAAAGTGACAAAAAAAATTAAATTCCATAGAAGAAAGTGGACGAAGCACCAATAGGCAAGCCCAAAGGGTGAGATCCTACCAAATCTAAACAGCCTCCGAATGGTGATGAAGTGAAACCACTCGTGTGGCCTGTTGAACCTGAAGAAATCCACACTACAGGAAAGAAATGCCAACTCATGGCGACTTTGCGATTTCTAATACAATAGTACATGGACCTCACCATTTTTTTCATTCGAAATATTTCGTGCAATCGGAGGCCAAATGAGGATCGAATGCAAGCCCCATCTCTCTTCTAATAATATCATGCTCCGGTTCCTTAGGTAAAATCTTCTTTTGCATTGTTGCTGGATTATAGACACATAGAGAATACACCGGGTGGAACAGATAAAAAAGGAGAAGCCCATTTGCAGAAGACAATAATTTAACGTGTTATGGGGACTTGATCTTTATTTAATTGTTATTTATTATTTGATTTTTTTTTATTTGTGTCTTTTATTTTTATTTAAATATATTTTTTCTTCATTTTATGTGAATGTCAAATAAAAATGTATCTTCATATTATATTCATCTTATAATATATCCCCGTTGCAACGCACGGGCAATATGCTAGTATAGTTATATTGGTATAATCTGTCTAGATATTCATACTACTTTTGACAAAGGGTTACGGATCGAGGCGCAGTACACATTTGTTACATCTTCATTAATTTTTTTATTGAAGTCAAAACAAAGAAGATTTTTTCTGATAGCATTGCATATTTGCATGTGTGCTTTTACGTCAATAATTTCTCAAGTAAAAAAAAACAATTATAGTTTTGAATCCACTCCCCCGGGTACAAAAAACAATCTGTCCTCAAGAATCCACTCACCTTATAATAATGAGCATGTAAAAAAATTTAACATGAAAAAGAAAATTAATCTAAAATTTCATGCTGCAATATAAAAGTATGTTTTTACAAATCTACATCTATGCATTGATTCCAACAATTGATACAACATTAGGTCTGCACCGAAACAACCACTTTAAACCAAATTACAAACAGGTAGAGATGCATAAGTTTTCTCAGCATGCAAATAATGTATCTGAATCCTTTATAGCAGTCACAGTTAAACCTGCACTTGTGCTTCCCGGTCCAGTCGTGAAAGTTAGTGGCAAACATCAAAAGTTGTGACTTCCGAGTATTTGAAATTCATATATAATCACCAAAGTCAGCTGACATCTTCAATTATATGACAGGAAAACCTTCTAAAATAAAAATGGGAAAATTTAATTTTTTTTATTATTAAACAATTTTATTATTGTTTCTTCTATAGAATTAATTTTTTTGCTTTTTTTTCTATGGAATTAAATTTTTTTGCTTACTTCTATGGAATTGAATTTTTTTATTCCATCTATGGAATTGAATTTTTTTCAATTTCATTTATGGAACTGAAAAAAATTTGATTTCTTCTATGGAATTATTTTTTTTTCAATTCCTACATTTACAACAAGCGGTCTCACACTTTCACTTGTCAATATTACCTTCCCATTTCTTTTCTTTTTTTTCAACCAAACACCTTCCCATCTCCTTTCTTTTTTTCAACCAAACAACTAGCATTCACCCCCCCATGCTGCCTCTTTATCCTAAAAACAAATTAATTCAGCTACAAATTAAGAACCTCTTTTCTACTCAAAATTGGCCAATTTTTCTGAGTCCATCATTATTGATTAGTACGGCTGTAAATCTATTTAAATCATTTCTTATTTTTCCTGAAAGTTTCGTGCTCCTGTTTTCAAGGAAAATTGTGAAGCTACCACCTACCACCCACTTATCCAAATCTCGGCCAATTCCACTGTTTTGATCGGTTTGACATAAATTGAACACTAAATCCACATCTTAAGAAATAATAACACAACTCCACATGCGTCGTTCAGATTTAAGAGCCTAGATGGTTAGTAAAATTTACCAAGTGCCCCACCCATTTTTGACGAATAAATAATAAGAAATAATATTATATCAAGTGTGAATATTATAGTTATTGCAAGTATTTGTACCTTGGGTTAGTACGAAAAAAACCACAAAGAAATAAGTATAACCATGGTACTATGCTACTAGCAGAAATATTTTAGTACAGCAAGAATTTTGAATGTGAAAATGCTAATTAAAATTCTAGTAATAAAATCAGAATAGTGTAGCGAAAGCGTAGTGAATTTTGACTACCAGTTGAATTGGTTAAACTATGCATCTTAATTTTCAGCCTAATTAATTTCAAAGTAAATAAAATACTATTTTATTCTTTTCTATTTTGATTTCGATGACAAAAATTTTTGATGGGAGAAGAATGTTAATATGAATCGTTTGAGTGATATTTTTTTATTTCGATTTCGATGACAAAATTTTTTGATGGGAGAAGAATGTTAATATGTGTTGAGCCAGTTCCAATTAGCTAAATTCAACATGCACATTATTCGTTAAGATTTTATATGAAGTTGTGACAACAAGAATGAGACACTTTTTGCGATGGACTAATCTTATTGCTCAGCTTTTTCTTTTTGCGACGGACGACCGTCATAAATACGTTTTTTCCCTCGCAAAAAGTGTCTACTTTGTTGTAGCCGTTAACCTCTCAAGAGTCACACGGAATTTACATAAAGGGTCCTGGGATTAAAAATGTGAAAAATCATACAAAATATTCTAAACAATTACTAGAATAATCTATGTAAATCATTAGTTAAGATAGGATCTGGAACCAGTAACAGTTTTGACACCTTGCTAAAAATGTTAGTTTCTATTGTATATCTCGCTAATATATGATGCGAAAATCCAGACAGCTTACTTGGATATTTTATTTTGTATTCAGATAAGCATACACAAGGTTTAGTCCCAATTAATAGTCCTCAAATGTAATATCGCATTTGTTGTTTGCGAGAGTTTGTATTATTAAAATGAACATTTCTTAGGATGTTGCTTCGGTCATTTGTTTTTCATAGTGTTTTAATGACAATTATAGAAATATAAGGAAAGAAACTCACTGATGGTGCTATATATTGTTTCTTGATTTATACATACTGAAGAATATTGATGAACAAATACTGTTGCACATATAGAAAAATGGATGAAAAATAATGAACTCTTATTCATCTAACATTTCCAGTGTAACTCTTACCTTTTTTATTTAATTTGCTGAAAACTTTCGATCAGTTTATTATGCTTACAAGGAGTAAGTCATTGCTCTTATTGGCAGAATGAATATATTATGATCAACTCTATAGTTTATTTTATACCCGCTTTGTAAATCCTTGATCGAATCCCAATATTATGACCAAAATGGCAGTTTGAATGATATCGGTCTCCAAAATTAGCTTATCAATTAATAATGTCTGGTTTGCATATAAATTATATTTTTCAGTACTTATGAGGTTGCATCATTGGCATGAGTGGTTTAGGAAATGAAATGTGTGTGTTTCTTGACGCCACCTCTCCATAAGAACACTGAGAAGAGACCAGCTGCAATAACATATCGCTCGTAACGACTTACGAGGGTCCGACGGTAGAGCCTCTGTCCCTGGTGAACAGAGGCTGAACATACTCTTCTTCAATCACATGTTGTGATCTATGGCCAGCCTGTAATTTGAGGAGAGGTGGATATGTGGGGCCGGTGCCACGAGCCGGGACAACACGGCCGACGGTGACAGTGGGGTCAATCAGAGAAGCAGTGAAGGCTACAGTATTTGGTCAATAGGTGAGAGGGGACGGAGAGACCCATGAAAGTTTACATGGAAACGGTGCAACGATGGTGTACAAGATTGTGGCAGATAGGGGCGGAAGGTAATGGTTTAAAAAGGAGGCTTAGCTATCAATCTTTATCCATTGAAAATTTGTAATTTTGTCCATTGAATTTTATAATTTTTATATGTATTAATACTTTTAGCCCCCTCTATAAAATAAAATTACACTACTATTTGTTTCCTAGCCCCGTCATCTCAATATTCTAGTTCCGCCCCTGGTGACAGAGCTATATGGCACAGGGATTGACAAAAGAGGTTCAAGTGCAATGTTTGCTTCAACGGTTGAATTAAAGATCTGTAATTTAGTTAGTGGAGTTGATTTTGTTATTTTGTTATATGTATGCTAATCGAGTAGATTCATCACGGCCTTCTTGTCTTTTTTTTCTTTTCTTTTTTTTTTTTTTTTTTTTTTTTTTTTTGGTGTGATGTATAATTTGGTAGAACTTTGAGAGTTGAAAGGTAACATTGTAGTAGCAATTTGGTATCTGGCATTTGAAATTTTGCGGAACTGAAGATCCTCTTATATTTTATGTTGTGCTCAAATGATGTTAATTTGGTTGAACATTATTCAGCAAGTTGGATTTATATATAAAGTAAGAGTGAGGTTATGGTATTATGCTTAGTTCGAAATTCCGAATTGATCCGTACAATAGATCAATATTTTTGTTTTCAAAGTCTGTCGATTTGAACTCTCTTCAAGATCATGATCTTTATATAGAAATGTACTTGCAGAGTAACTTTTATAATTTTATAATTTTTATTTTATTTTATTAGATAGGTAAAAGATCACTGTTTTTAAGGATTAGTTTTTTTTATTTATCCTTAAACACATTAATTTATTCTATTTACCTTTCAACTACTCTTGAAGCTCTTTCTTATTTGTTTCCAATGTAATTAGTGTCATGTTAATTTTAACTGTAAAGTATAATTTGTGCTTTATCTGTTTAGTTTACGGATCAGTTCCCTCATAGTCGTATGGTAAATAATATATCATTTGTCAACAATTCTTGAAGTATGAAATTTTCTGAGAATTTTGCATTGGCATGTGAGATAATTCCAACCCTTTTCTAACCTCTTCTAACATCTTATCATAGAACTTATTACAAAGAGATTATTTGAATGAGGTGAATTAAGATTTTTACATAATTTAATTAGAATTAACATGAGACTAATTAACTATATGGGAGTACATAAGAAAGAGTTGCAAGAAATGAGAGAGAAATAGAATAAATTAAAGTGTCTAAAGGTAAATAAGAAAATGTACAAGCTGTGAAGGATAAATAAAAACAAAACTCTACTTTAAATGGTATAGAATTTTTAAATCAAATGAATTTCTACCTACCTAAAACAATTGTAAAAATGGAAAATTTAATCCATAAGTATATTTTGTATGAAGATTATATTGAACAGTTAAGATCAATTGATTTAAATTTGAAAACAAAGATATTAATATATAGTACAGACCAATTCACGTTATGAATAATATCATAGCCTCGCTCATAAAAACAATTATATATCACAAATTGATAATTTTACGTTCAAAAACAATTAGTACAGTTAAATTTATTTTAGATATCATAATTTTATATCGAACGCAAATTTTTTGTGTATAATTAAGTGAAGTAGAACAAGGGTGTTCCTAATTCACTAAGCCATTTTGTGAACTCACACTAGAATCTATTGAATTGACTTCAAACGACGAATCTGAACAATTAAAATCTAGTTACTATATGAGTGATGCGTTTACATGCGAAATTTTTAAACTTTCTAATGAATTAATTATAAAGTCAAGCGGTCAAAATTAAAATATTTATAAATTAATTTTAATGCATTTATTTTTTGAATATTTTTTTACCACTTGACTCTATACAAAATTAATTACAAAATTTTGACCACTTTACTAAATTTTAATTACAAAATTATTTTAAATTATTTTATAATAGAAAAAACATTCTAATTGTTATTAAATGTGTAAGACAAAATATGGAAATTAAGATGTTCAACTTATTCCATCATATATAACTTTAACTCATAACCAAACAATAATATCTTATGTAATTTTAATTTAGAAAAAAAACAACTTAATTTATCATAACTTTAACTCACATAAAAAATAAACTATTGAACATTGTTTATATGAAGTTTTATAGAGTTGCTTACAACAAACATTTATCATTTTCTCTAGTATAATATGTCAGTCAATGGAAAACAAAAGTTTAATCATTACAAATGTGATTCTATTTCTTTAATCTTGCTTCAAAAAAAAAAAAAATGTCTGTCTTATCCCATTTCTTTCATTGTTGCTTTTAGGGCTGCAAACGAACCGAATCAAATCGAATCTGACCTAGTTCGAATTCGAATTCGAAATAATATCGAACCAAACCCAATTCAAAATTGAAATAGATTTCAAACCTAAAAGGTCGGTTCGAATTTGATTCGGTATAATTCGAACTAGTTCGATTTGATTCGAAATTAGTTCGAAATTGATACAAATTGTATGAAGAATTGAGATCAGAAAATTCAAAATAAATCAACAAAATTAAGCGAGAGGGAGAGACGCGAAATCAATCATAACTCAAGTATCAACTATCAACGCAAAATCTGAAGAGAAAGAGGAGAGAGCGAAAAGGTGATTTTAAGTTGGCTAGGTTTAGACGAGAGTGAGAGTGAGAGAGGAAGAGACGCGATGTTCACCCTGGAAAGTACGACAAGGGCTAATTTACCCAAAAAAAGTATCACGACACTAATAAAATATTACGCACGAAACCGGTTCTTCCGTTCTGTGTCCAGCAGGAGACAAGGCTTTTTATATGTGGTTCGTGTAAAATTCGTAGAGTGTCTGAGTACGAAAATATCAGGGTTGATTACATTTTATACTTGGGCGCACTGTACGAGAGGGCATGCTCTTTATTCTCCACTTTGATTCATCAGAAATAATTGGACGGTCCAAGTTACACTCGGATATTTCGAACCAAATAAATTAGCGAATATATTCGAATCGAATCTGATCAAATTCGAATTCGAAATTGAATTAATTTCGAATCGAACTGGTTTGAATTAATTTCAAACCGAATCTATTTCGAATCGAATTTTTTTCGAACTTTTTCGAATCGAATTTTTTTCGAACTTTTTCGAATCGAATTTTTTTCGAACTTTTTCGAATCAAACTCGAATCGAATCACGAACTACGAATTTTTTGTGCACCCCTAGTTGCTTTGATTATAAAATCTAAAATGATAATTAGATTAGAGAAAATGGAAAAATATCTAGCGTTTGTTATAACTCTTTATGTACCAATTAATTTTATCTTTGATGGGATGTCAATATGCATGACACTATATATTCGTCTACTCTAATTTTCCTACAGGTAAGGTTAATCTTAGCACAATTAGCGAATCAACTCTTTTCTCAAATATATGGGTACGGTTTTCATTTATATTTTAGAAAAATATCAATTTCATTATTTGTAAAAATTAACTTTAACATAAATAAATAAATAATTTACTATCTTCTTTTGTTTTCTTCAATGTCTCAAGCATGTTTCAAACTGAATTTCTAATTTCTAGTAAATATAAAAGAATGTATATTGCCTAGTAATTTATGATTTACGATAATGCAAATGTACATAAACAACAGAGTATAAATAAATTAAATAGGAAAATCATCTACAAATTGTGAATAGTGTCAGATGAATCACACAAAAACACTTCAGCCATAAAATTAACCTCATAAAAAGGATGCCCGGTCATGTCAATTAAATGATCGCATAACAAAAATTTAGGCTCAGATTAAATTTTAAGAATGGTTCCGGACCGCTTAAAAAATAGGCCCAAAATCAGTTATAGCTTAAAATAAGCCCTAATGATCTCCATTTAAGCATTAAGTGGACATTTATCGTGAGACATATTTCTCAGAGGCAGGCCAACATATTTGTATCACGAATCAGATTTTAATATAGTTATTAAGACAATACTTTTTATATAAAAATGGAATGTTTGAAATTTGATTGAAGTATTTTTGTGAATATTTAAGGCGATCCCATATGTTTGAGATCACTTCTACCTTACTTTTATTAAAAAGAAAAAAAGATTTAAATAACTCTTTTACTATAAAATTATAATCTATAGAAGATGAATAAATGAATACTAACAAAAATGATCAAAGTTACAAATGTTCAGAACTAATTAATCTCCACTGATTTCATATTTATTTATAGAAAACTGATGCAGATAATAATTTATCTTTTTTTTTTAGAGAAAAAGTGGCACCAACGGCACCATCTGTTTCATCCGAAAGAAATCAAAATTTTACCGTTCATTCTTCTTTTACAATTGACGACATCAATTTGGATGACAAATTTGGAATAATAACAATTGTGGATAAAAATCGAACAAGATACAATATTATATGTATGTTGACATAAATACAGAAACAAGTCGAATTTATTAATTTAATATATAAAAATTAACACATAAATTATGTATTTACATTTGAAGTGACATTTCACATTTCACAAGTTGTTTGCATCACATGTTGTTTGTATCGTATAATAAACACTGACATGAACATTTTTCTTCACGTGAACACATATATGGGTAATAACATCAAGTATGACATTTCACATCAACTGTTAAAATATCATTGTTATTTTAAAAAGTAAATTTCCTATATATGGTTGAATATTTCCTTAGGGAATGTGAAATTTTTTTTGAAAGAAAGCAGATTTAAATGTTGGTTCAGAGCATTGGTCTTAGTTATGGATGAATACTTAATTTAACGATAGTGAATACTTTATATTTATCAAATGAAATCTTTCATAGGTTGCAACATATGTTTTAAATATTTAGTATTTACATTTGAAGTGACCTTTTACATTTCCCAGGTTGCTTGTATCACATGTTGAACATTGACATGATCATTTTTTTTACGTGAACATTATAAATGTCAATTTTATATGGTTGAATAATTTCTTGGGTAATGTGAAATGTTGTATGGTTGAATACTTCATTGAATAATGTTAAATGTTACTTGAAACATTATAAAGACTATGTGTTATCTTCATTTTAGACTGTGAAATCATTACAAAGAGAATTTATTTGTAATGGATAATATAAAAGAAGAACCTGCTCAATATCAATCACTACAACATAAAGAAGCCATTGAAATTGATGATAACCCTATGCTACATCATCAATTTATTTTATTTTATTTTTTTTTTCTTTATAATGTTTATTGTTCCAATATGGAATTGAAATATTATCGTTTTAATTATTAAACAATTTTATTTTTGCTTCATTTTATGAAATTAAATTCTTTTTGTTTTTTCAATAGAACTAAATTTTTTTACTTACTTCAATGAAATTATTTTTTTATTCCATCTATGGAATTGAATTTTTTTTTCAATTTCATCTATGGAATTAAATTTTTTTCAATTTCTTCTATGGAATTGAATTTTTTTCAATTTCATCTATATATGGAATTGAATTTTTTTTTAATTTCATCTATGGAATTGATTTTTTTTTTTAATTTGATCTATGAAATTGAATTTTTTTTTCAATTTGATCTATGGAATTGAAAAAAAATTTGATTCATATCTAAGTTTGAAATGGTAACTCTCTTAAGGTTTAGTTTCTTCAACTGATTATTCCTAAGCGCTTCTCCGGTCTCAACATGCTAGCACCAACTTAAAATCATAGAACCGAGGGCGACCTTTCAGAGAGATAGATTAGATATTAGGGAAGTGGATGAGAGCGAGAGATGCTTAACGAAGTATAGATTCCGAACTGACAAATGTTGTCAGGTCTTAGCTTACTTATGGTGCCACAAATTACAAACAAGTGAGAAAGCATCTCTATCACGTGGTGTGTTTATGAACTGAAAAACTTCATGGAGTAAGAGTTAAAGCACTCTCTTTTCGAAAAGTGCAGGCTCTGATATGATGTGGTTGTATGAAGGAGTGTGTACACAGGCTCTTAAAATCTTACTTTGATATTTTATTTAGTATTGAGATACGTATAAAAGGTTTAGTTTTAATTAGTTGTCCTCGAACATAATATCGTCTCCGTTGTTTGTGAGAATTTGTATTATCAGAGGGAAAATCTTAGGATGTTGCTTCGGTCATTTGATTTTTGTGGTGTTTTTTAATGACAGTCATAAAAGCACACACATACATGAATTTTTGGATGATAACTTTTCAAAGAATCATATTTCTATATAAGGCAATAAAAAGACTCTCTTATATATGTTGCTATATAATGTTTCTAGATGTATACATACTCAAATATGTTGATGAACGGATACTGTTGCTATCTAAAAAAATAGATGAAAAATGACCTCTTATTCATATAACATTTGCAGTGTAATTTTTACATTTTTTTGAATTGGCTGAAAATGCTCAAGCTGTTTATTATGCTTATAAGAAGTCATTGCTCTTATTGGCATAATGGATATAATGATCAACTCGATCCATACTTTTTTTCATACCTACTTTGAAAATCCTTGATTAAATTCAAATATTATGACCAAAATAACATTTTGATGATATCAGTCTCCAAAATTAACTTATCAATTAATGTCTTAGCATATATATATAGAGTGTGGCTAATTTGCTACCGGAAGCACTTCGACCGAGGTGCTTCCGGGGCTATATTAGCATATGTGATGTTCAAACAACAAATCCAAACCGTTAGATGTTTAATCTATATTAAAATCTAGTTGGAGACCAAATTTTACATTTTTTGAAATTTTTTTACTATTTATTAAGATGGTTTGAAAGTCGCTGTTTTTTATGGTGCAGAATTTTAATAAAAACAGTGATTTTCAAACCATCTTAATAAATAGGAAAAAGATTTCAAAAAAATGTAAAATTTGGTCTCCAAGTAGATTTTAATATAGATTAAACATCTAACGGTTTGGATTTGTTGTTTGAACATCACATATGCTAATATAGCTCCGGAAGCACCTCGGTCAAAGTGCTTCCGGTAGCAAATTAGCCACACTCTATATATATATATAGAGAGAGAGAGAGAGAGAGATGGGCTACGGTGAGTTGCGAAGTAAAATGTGTTTCTACTTCACGCCGTATTTTTATTTTGAAAGTCCAAACGACCGATCCGAACCGTTAGATATTTAATCCATATTGAAATGTGCTTGGAGACCAAATTTTACATTTTTTGGAATTTGTTTACTATTTATTAAGCATTTTATAAAATTGCTGTTATGCTGTGAACAATAAAAATAGTAAAATTTTCTGGGCCATCAGATCAGCGACTTTCAAAATTGCTTAATAAATAGTAAAAAAATTCCAAAAAATGTAAAATTTGGTCTCCAAGTATATTTCAATATGGAGAACAAGATGCACAGTTCGGATCGATGTTTTGAACTATAAAATCATAAAATATGAGCGTGAAGTAAAATAGTCGCTTTACTTCGCAACATTTTGATGATATCAGTCTCCAAAATTAACTTATCAATTAATGTCTTAGCATATATATATATATATATATATATATATATATATATATTTTTCAGCCCTGGCACAATTGTTCTTAATATGTTAACCTTTTTTAATTCTTGTAATGTAGATACACATGAGGCTTTGTCATTTGTAATGGAGAATAAAATTCGCTTCAAATTCGGCATGAGTGATTTAGGAAAAGAGGCCTTGTAGGTATGTAATTGATTTAAGAGGAGTGATTCAATTACACTCTTTTTTGATGACACCGAATTACACTCTTCATTCTCAAAGTTTTCAAATTCCAAACAGTCGGTCTAAACAGTTCAACATAATAGATTTTGAAAACAGAAAGTGTAATCTGGTGTCACAAAAAAAGAGTGTAATTGGATCCCTCCTCTTGATTTAATTGTTATTAATATTTTAATACATTAAGTATACATACTTTTCGTAATTTAGACAAAATATACTTTAGATGCTGAAAGCTAATTTTTAGAACATTAATTCTCATACTTTTTCTGTTTTATCACTTCATGGCCTATATGGTACTGGATATATATGCTTTATATAAGATTTTGTTTTATGGTGCAATCGATGCAGGAATACAGTTATGTTTAGTGCCGACTTCTATGATACTGATGCTGAGAGGTCAAGTGTGTCACTGATTCCGGTTAGAATTGAAGAGAGAGCATAATAATAAGGTTAGAGAATTTAATTAATTGTTTAAATCAATGATTGTACTTGTTAGAGAATTAATTTAATTGTTTAAATATATATACTTTTTGGGGCCTTTTGCTTAATTTTTTTTTTATTTCTTCATAAAGTTAGGTTCATATGTTTAATCAAGATCTTTATTTCGTGTTACAAATATTATTCATAAAACCAAATTATAACAATTAATTTTTCTAAACTGTTTCTATTGCAGGAAATGCGTCATTGATAAAAATGCATGAATTGGATGGAATGTTACGATTGCCAATTCAGAGGTACAAATCTATTACTTAAATTTCATTCAATTTCTTATTTCCGATATAAATACATCTGTACGATACAAAATAGATCATTTTGTTAAAATATCGTAAAAAGCTCGCTTTTTCTATTCTGCCAATGGGGGTACTTGTTATTCAAATGTAAACAAAATTGTACTTGTTATTTGGTAAAAGAAAACTGTGGGGGTTATAATAACTATCCCCAAGAACTCGACTATAGCTGATTGGATGATTATATAACTACAATTTTCTCCCGACCAATCGACGCATTGACCAGTGACTAATGTTGGAAATCAACTGGATTGTAAATAAAATAAAATAAAGATTGTATATATAAAAAAAGATGAGTTATTTGTATTTTTTTTTAAATAAAAGAAGTATACAAGTGAATTGTTTTCTCATTTCACACGGTTCGTGTACAAACCGTACATAAATCTTGTTCGATCAGAATTTCTCATTTCATAGGGTCCTAGAAAAAAAAATTAACAAATTGATTTTATGAGGATAAAATCTGAACTATATGCACTTGAATTCGAATTTAATTTCGATTATATCTGATGAAAATTGTGAAGGTGCTAATTGCACACGGTTCAAGTATAAACTGTATAAATTAAGATTTAGTACAGACTGAAGAGAAAATTAAGCAGAGAAATGTATTAAGCTATTAATCTATGCATACATATTTTTGCACATTATTATTAATATTTTTTTAAAATTACAGTTATAAAAGGAAATTTTAACTTTAGATTTTCTAGAAAGAATGTTCTATTTTCGAAATAATAACTAGGTATTACTCCAAAAATTGTGGAGTCAATTTTTAACTGTAGATTTTCTAGAAAGAAAAAATGTTATATTTTCAAAATAATAACTAGCTATTACTCTAAAAATTGTTACTCCACTTACCACTACATTCACTCATTATTTTTTTATATTATGTGATTGTTCTGACATATTTTTCCAAAATTATCAGCAACATTCGAATTTTCCCTATCTCCAAAAGTTATGAAGATTCTGCAACTTTATCAGCCTGCCATTGGAGAAAATGAATTGCACATGATTTCTTCTCAACTGCTTCATTCACATAAAATATCAACATAAAATTAGTATATAAGTTGAGAACTGTTTTCTCATTAATTAAGGTAGTACGTTGCACTATATATGAAGTCCAAAACTCATATAGCTAGACATTGCAACTCAATTCTGACTAATCAAGAAAATGTTGAACATGAAAAATATATAGGATCTTCAATTTGTTGATCCAAAATAATTATGTAAATAAATTAATTAACTATCCGTTTTCATTTATATAAATTTTATAAAATAAGATTATTTGTCCCTATATAAATATATTTACTATCAATTGAAATAAAAAGGTTTATGGAGTTGCTCACAACAAAATTTTATCATTTTATCTAGTCCGATCAGTATTTTTGTTTTCCACATAAAGTTCGTTATCATAATAACATTTTATGTTATAAAAAAAATATAAAGAGTGAAACAGATTAATTATTTTGTTCTAATTAGCAAAACAAATGGTTCATAGTTCATTTCATTAATCCTCACCTGCAGTCGACATTAACTGAAAAAAAAACTCTAAAGAATAAATAAATTATTACTTTTTTCATTTGTTTCCTCCAATGTCTCAAGTATATTTCAACCTTAATATATATAAAACAAGAATCTTTAGAAAATATAAAAGTAATGTATATTGCTTAGTGATTTATCTTAGTGCAAATTTATATGTACAAACAACAAATTTTGAAGGATTTTAAATGGGAGAATCATCTAAAAATTGTGAATAGTGTTAAATGAATCACACAAAAAGCTTAAGCAACAAAAATAGACCTCATAGAAAGGATGCATGTGTCATGTCAAATAAATGATCTTTAAAAAATATTTTTTTTCATATCTAATTATAGGCAACGATTATCCGGACCTAAAATTCGATGACATGGCATTTTTTATTTTATGTTTTCAATATTTACCGTTCATTCTATTTCCTATTTTCAATATTTCTGCTATACAAAATATGTGGTCTATCATGCAGCGCCATATTAACAGCGACCCTTACATAAAAAAAAAAAAAATGTTGCATATATCATCCCTATAAATAATTAAGCGTTTTTACACATGTTTTACTATTTATCAAGTAATTTAAATTTTCAATGATATAAATTTTGATGCTTAATAGATTCATCACCAAACAATATTCAAATTACATGAAATTTAGTTAGTACGTTACGCATGTCCAAATATATACTTATAAGTTACAATTTAAATTTTCTAGCTTATTTCAATTAATTTCAAAATATTATCAGGATTGTCAAGATAAATAATTCTCCAATAACTCTTTCTCTAATAGGAATTGGATTTTGTCCCAAGAAGTTTGGACAAAATCTTATCCAAAGTCAGGCCTTACCGTTTAATTTGCTTTAAGATTCGTGTCAGTATATTTAAAACTTAATAATTCTGAATGGCTCCATAAATCTAAACTAACACAGATCGGATGGTTTACTACTGACTTTGAATTAGATTTTATCCAAAGCCTTTAGACAAAATCTCCACACCCTCTCTAATATTATAACAAATTTACATTAATATACGTATTATTTGTAGACAGTAGAAGACACTGATATAGTGCAGATAGATACAATATAATCATTCAAATATTTTGATGGAAACAAACAAGAAAATTGTTCCCATAATTTCAGCCCAAAATTTAGATGAAATAACCCAAACTTACCTACAATTAAGAAGTTAGAATAGAATTAGGCCCAATAAAAAATAAACAGCGCGGAGGGACAAAAGCGTCAACAAATTGAAAATAATTCTATAACGGAAACTAAATAAAAGACGATAAAGATATGACCTAATAAAATTACCGTAGAGGATATCTTTATTCCCCTGCAATTAAACAAATAAGATTCGCCTGACAAAGATTATTTCCACCGTCTGATCAAATCAGATGATTAAAGAATTGATAGCAGAGCCCTGTTATTTTATAATACATGTAGAACACAACCAAGGGTTTAGAGTCTAGAATATTCCTTTGAAGGGGTGCGAGAGATCTATAAATAGACCCGACGGACCAGTTCGAAAGACAGAGAACGGCGGCACCGATGAAATCGAAGGAGAGAATGAGAGATAGGGGAGGATCGGAGGCTGTTGCGCGCGACAAACGAGGCGGAGATCCAGCGTCGGGCGTAGCTGATCTAGCGTCTATGAGGTAAATCGGTTGCTCATCTCTGTTTTTGATTACTAGATGTTATTTTGAATTTGAATTTGAGTATCACGATTTAGGTAACTTGAATAGGTTTAAGAGAACATTTCTAGTGTTTTAAAGACTGGATCGGTCTCTGTGTAGACTTATTAGGCATGAAAATTTGTTGATTGTTGATGATATGTTAGCTGATTCCATTCAAATGAGATCGTGTCTTGATCCCTTAGAAACAATCCTGAAGTGTCTTGTAGAAATAAGTAATTAAGACATAAGGTGGATCTGATTGTAGGCTCAATGTAGGGACCATAGCATAATTGTTGTAACAGAAACAAAAAAAAAAAACTGAAAATGGAAAGAAAAATTCAAGCTTTAATTATTGGCACCTGATATGTGTTGGTGCCAGTTTGAATTAGCCAAAATCAACATGCAGAGTATTGGTTAAGATTTTATATGAAGTTGTGGCAATCTCAGTCGTTGACCTCTCAAGAGTCACACAGAATTTACTATTATAAAGGGTCATCGGATTAAAAATGTGAAAAATATAACAAAAGATTCTAAACAATTACTAGAATAATCTATGTAAATCATTAGTTAAGATAGGATCTGGAACCAGTAACAGTTTTGATACTTTGCTAAAAATGTTATTTCTATTGTATATCTCGCAAATATATTATGCGAAAATTCAGACAGCTTACTATTATAAGGGGTCTTCGGATTAAAAATGTGAAAAATAATACAATATATTATAAACAATTACTAGAATAATATATGTAAATCATTAGTTAAGATAGAATCTGGAACCAGTAACAGTTTTTTACACTTTGCTAAAAATGTTAATTTCTATTGTATCTTGCAAATATATTATGCGAAAATTCAGACAGCTTACTTGGATATTTTATTTTGTATTCAGATAAGCATACAAGGTTTAGTCCTAATTAATGGTCATCAAACATAATATTGCATTTGTTGTTTGCGAGAGTTCGTATAAATCATTAGTTAAGATAGGATCGGGAACTGGTAACAGTTTTTTACACTTTGCTAAAAATGTTATTTTCTATTGTATATCTCGCAAATATATTATGCGAAAATTCAGACAGCTTACTTGGATATTTTATTTTGTATTCAGATAAGCATACAAGGTTTAGTCCTAGTTAATGGTCCTCAAACGTAATATCGCATTTGTTGTTTGCGAGAGTTCGTATAAATCCTTAGTTAAGATAGGAGCTGGAACCGGTAACAGTTTTTGACACCTTGCTAAAAATGTTATTTTCTATTGTATATCTCTCACAAATATATTATGCGAAAATTCAGACAGTTTACTTGGATATTTTATTTTGTATTCAGATTAGCATAAATATCAAAGTAATGGTCCTCAAACGTAATATTGCATTTGCTGTTTGCGAGAGTTTGTATTATTAAAGCGAACATTTCTTAGGATGTTGCTTCGGTCATTTGGTTTTCATAGTGTTTTAATGACAATCGTAAACCAGACAAACACAAATATTTGGAATGATAACTTTCAAATAATCATATTTCTATGCAAGGAAAGAAACTCATGGATGGTGCTATATATTGTTTCTTGATTTATACATACTGAAGAATATTGATGAACAAATAATGTTGCACAAATAGAAAAATGGATGAAAAATAATGTACTCTTACTTCTTTTTTTTTAATTTGCTGAAAATTTTCAATCAGTTTATTATGCTAATTACAAGGAGTAAGTCATTGCTCTTATTGGCAGAATGCATATTATGATAAACTCTATAGTTTATTTTATACTCGCTTTGTAAATCCTTGATCGAATCTCCCAATATTATGACCAAAATGGCAGTTTGATGATATCAGTCTCCAAAATTAGCTTATCAATTAATAATGTCTGGTTTGCATATAAATTATATTTTTCAGTCCTTGTCACAATTGTTCTTAATATGGTTCTAATTTTTTTTTTTAATTCTTGTAATTAGATACTTATGAGGTTGCATCATTGGCATGAGTGGTTTAGGAAATGAAACGTATGTGTTTCCTGTCGCCATCTCTCCACAAGAAAAATGAGAAGAGACCAGCTGCAATAACATATCGCTCGTAACGACTGACGAGGGTCCCACGGTAGAGCCTCTGTCCCGGGTGAACAGAGGCTGAACTACTCTCCTTCAATCACATGCTGTGATCTATGCCTGTAATTTGAGGAGAGAGGTGGATATGTGGGGCCAGTGCCACCAGCCGGGACAACACGGCCGATGGTGACAGTGGGGTCGATTAGAGCAGCAGTGAAGGCTACAGTATTTGGTCAAGAGGTGAGAGGGGATGGAGAGACCATGAAAATTTCAACGGAAACGGTGCAACGATGGTGTACAAGATTCAACCGTCCCTAGTAGCAGAGCTATATGGCACAGGGATTGACAAAAGAGGTTCAATGTTTGCTTCAACGGTTGAATTAAAGATCTGTAATTTAGTTAGTGGAGTTGATTATTTTATTTTGTTATATGTATGCCAATTGAGTAGATTCATCACGGCCTTCTTGTTTTGGCTCTTTCTTTTTTTTTATGTGTAATGTATAATTTGGTAGAACTTTGAGAGTTGAAAGGCAACATTGTAATAGCAAATTGGTATCTATAAATCATCTGTTGAAATGAAGTTCCTTTTAAATTATCTTTTGGCTCAAATAATGTTTGTTGGAACAGTATTCAACAAGTTGGATTTGTATATAAAATAAAATAAGAGTGAAGCTGTTACATAACACGATATCACCATCGAACTTAATTTAGTATTGAAAGTTTCTATCAAGCCACAAATCATTGAAAGTTTCTCAGTGATTTACAGAGCTTTAGGCAGTGATTTTGGATAAATCTCCGGGTAGCAAATTGGGCCTAGAAAAATCTGAATTCGTATCCTCTGCATTAATGGAACGTGTGTTGATAGATCTGGACCATCCGATTGAGATCTGTACTAATTTTAAAGAGCCATGTGCGTTATAGGCATGATCCGGATTGGCTCCTATTCTGATTATACGTCAATGTTGTTTTATCTTTTTTTTGCATCAATTTAAAAGAAATTGCAGCAAGCTTTGCATATATATAAAAGGAGGAGATTTTGCAACAGAACCAAGAACTAATAAGAAGCTAGCAAGAAATGCTAACTGCCATTGTTTGTCTGAGTTATGACAAGAATATACGATTTACTATTATAATTTTAATGTTGTAGATTGTAAATATATGATTTAATTATCTCGGCATAAATATTAATTTATGTTGCTTGTACCATATTGTGGTTGGTGTCACTATATAAATGATTGTGCTTATGTTTATTTATATGCAAATTCAAACTTGGTTATGCCATTGTATGTCAATTGATATTGTTCATGTTTGGTAAACTAAAATTTTGAGAAGAAAATCTGCAAGTTAAATTTTGTGTTTTTATTCAATTTATAAAAATAACAAAGCATCAAACATCAACTTTTTCATGCACATACAACTACACAAACAGTACGTATTATTTCAAAAACAAATCAAAATAAGGATACGTATGAATTTCACAAATTCGAAAGTAAAATACATAAATGATAAACAAAGTTTTAATAGTGATCAAATTCACACTCTTTATTCCATTACAAAAATTGATTGCAGAAATAGTGTATTACATATAAGAAGGAAAAGAAAATCCCAGAAAACCATTTAAGAAAGGGACCCCTTATCAACTTAACAAATCAATATACAGAGCATCAAAGCATCGCTATGATAAAAAAAATACAAAATCTTGCTCTAAACCAAAACAATCAAAAGACAAAATATGTTCTAAATCAAAATAAGCAAGCTTCAATACCAGAATCAACAGAAAATATCAAACAATAACTGTCCAGAGCCTTAACCGTATTAGAATTAGCAGGAAAAGTAGTATAATTAGCAAAACATGAAAAATCCAGTCTTGTAACAAAATATGCATGATCTGAACCAGTCTAGTCCGAAATCCTACTCTAAATCAGTCTATAAATGAATTTGCAAGAAAAAACAAAATCAAACTAGAAAAATAAAAACTATACATACCAGACATACTATATTAGTGAAAATCATATGAAATTAACAAACAGGAACTCAAGAATCCAAAACATCACAAAATTAATAAGGATGAATTTACAGAATCCAAGGAAACCCGTGATGAATATGTTATCAGTGTATTACAATTTCTTTTACTCCAGGTTAACGAGTTGAGAGCTGTTATAAATGCACATGCCAATTATATCGATTGGCGCAACATTATTAACAACATAATGTCACATTATGATGAGGTTTTTAGATTGAAAGGCATAGCTGCAAAAGACAATGTGTTTCTCAATCCTTTTGGTATGTAGAAGACTCCAAGTTGAGTGATTCTTTATCTGGCTCGAAGGATCCGTTCATCTGAGCTGTTAAATTTAAATAAATATAAATAAATAAAAGTAAATAAATGAAATATTAATTGAACTGGCACTATTATGGAGGATTTTCAATTCTGATTTGAACCGGAAATATTAAGATTACACGAGATTATAATTTTTAGTTGTGTTGGAGAGTTACAATAGGACTATTTTATTTGTTAAAAAAAAGATATAATAAGATAAGATTGTCCCTATATAAATATATATATGTATAGAACTAATAAAATAAAAAAGGTTATGGAGTTGCTCACATAAAACTTTATCATTTCATCTAGTATAATAGGTCAGTTAAAGAGAAATTTTTTTTCTTATCATAACTAACACTTTATATTATAAAAATGGATATAGTTGATTTTGGTTCTAATTTGCAATTATATTTTAGTTTCAAAGAAAATAAATAAACCATTTATCATCTTCTTTTGTTTCCTCCAATGTCTCAAGCATGATTCAAACTGAATATCTAACTTTTAGTAAATATAAAAGAATGTGTATCGTCTAGTGCTTTATGATTTATCACAATGCAAATGTGCACAAACAACTGAGTAAAAAGAAATTAAATAGGAGAATCATCTACAAATTGTGAATGGTATCAAATGAATCACGCAAAAAGTTTAAGCAACAAACTAGACCTCATGAAAATAACGCATGTCTTGACAATTAAATAGTCTCATCAAAAAAAAAAAAAAAGTTAATGGTGTTCATATACAAATACACAAAAGTTATCCGGGCCTAACTACAAGGAATTGGGCTTTATTAAATTTTAAGAATGGTTCCGAAGATTTTTCTTTTTAAATATTTCAATGAAACAAATACGCTGATCCATGGTAGAGCTGTTTTCATAAAAATTAAATTGCTTATTTTGTTAAAATATTTAAATTTGATTTTATTTAAAGAAAAATTCCGGTTCCGGACCACCACACCTCTGTATATATTGGGTTGATTTTTCTTTAAAGTTGATGATATATGACACTTTTTGAGTGGACTCATTACAAATAAAATAGGCCTAAATCAGTTATGGCTAAAAAAATTAGCCTAATAATCTTCAATTTTAAGAAATCTTAAAATCTATAAATACTCAATTTTTCCATCCCTTTAAATTTTGATCTCTTCTTTGAAAATAAAAATTTGTAGTCTAAGCGTGTAAATAGTAAAAATGCAATCTTATTAAAAAAAATTAAAATGCAAGAAAATAAATATACCTTATTCTAATTAGCTTTACCATTTTATCACATAGATACAAACGAGAGATTATGCATTCTGAATGCACCTAAGAATTTCATCGGGTGATTCTTTTATCGAATAAATACAAACGAGAGGTTATCCGTTCCAAACGAGAGATTATGCATTCTGAATGCACCTAAGAATTTCATCGGGTGATTCTTTTATCGCATAAATACAAACGAGAGGTTATCCGTTCCAAAGTTGATGATATATGACACTTTTTGAGTGGACTCATTTCAAATAAAATAGGTCTAAATCAGTTATGGCTTGAAATTAGCCCTAATAGTCTTCAATTAGGCATTAAATGGATATTTATCCCAAGAAATATTCCTAATATGAGAGAAGAGAGGTTAATATATTTGTATCATGAATAAGATTTTGATATAGTTATTAAGATAATGGTAATTCTTCAAATGGGAAATTTTATGCTCGAAATTTAGTTAAAGCATTTTTGTGAATATTTAAAACGATATCGAATGTTTGAGATCGCTTGAACCTTATTTTTATTAAGAAAAAGAATAAGAGTTTTAGATAATTTTTTACCTCTAAAATTAAAATCTAGAGAAGATGAATAAATGAATATTAACAAAAATGACCAAAGTTACAAATGTTCAGAACCAATCTCTTTAATCTTCATTGATGCATATAATAGTTCATTATAACAATTCTTATTATTATTGTTATTATTGTTTTTTTTTTCTAATGTGGTGTTATCTAGTGTTGTTGATATTGCTACATGAGATATTATTCGAAATAATATTAATAACGCATTGTGAAAACAAAATCGGCATATAAATTAAAATTATATGTGATAGTTTGATTTACATTGTCTATCTCTAGTTTATAGTGTAGTGTTATAAATTATATGATATTGCATTTTTAATTCTAAAAATCTTCAGTACTAATTATTATGTCTGTACATTAGTATGCCACCTACGATTAAATTTTTTTTTTTTCTGAAAAGAAAAGGTATATATATATAGAGAGATAGGCTAATATGCTTTCGATGACATATTGGACTAAAATACACACGGTCCAAATTTGAAATTTCAAAATTCAAAAAGTCGATATGAACCGTTCATCTTGTTCTCCATATTAATATGTGTTTGGAGACCAAATTTTACATTTTTCTGAATTTTTCTACTATTTATTAAGTCACTTTGAAAATTGCTGATCCAACCGGATTAGCTTTATTCTGATAACCAAATAAAAAAAGATAAATTAACAGGATAAGTAGCTTTCCGTCCAACACTGCTTAATTATTCATTTCAAATCCCTTTGGCAAGAAATGGTTGAAACCAAGAATTAGATCATCATTCCCTTTGAATAGCTCTTTGACTCTCATAATCACCCCATTTGTATCAATCCTGCAGAAAATAAATGTATGAATCAATTCTGAAATTTTTATTCTTACCATAATATTAAAAAAATAAACCAAAACATCCTCGTTCAGTCAGAATTTAAAAATTACTCAGGCCGCGGAACCAATCCGTGGACCCAATTACTGAAGTTCACAGATTCAATCTATGGCCCAACACTTTTTTTCTTTTTTTATTTACAAAAACATTTAATATAAAAATCCAAAAGCTCAAAGTTTGTATGCAACAAAAGGCTAAAACTAGGGCCATAGATTGAATTCGTGGACTCTAATTTTGATCTGCAGATTGGTTGTGCGATTCTCATTAAATGGGACCACAGATTGTCCGTACCATCTGGGTATTGATTAAATTCCTGAGTGTTTTGAGTTTTTTTTTTATTATGATAAGAATAAGAATTAATTTCGAGAATAAATTGTTACTTGCCAGTAGGGCTGCAAACGAACCGAACCAAATCGAACTTGTCCTAGTTCGAATTCGAATTCGAAATAATTTCGAACCAAACTCAATTCGAAATTGAAATAGATTTCAAACCTAAAAGGTCAGTTCAAATTTGATTCGGTATAATTCGAACTAATTCGATTTGATTCGAAATTAGTTCGAAATTGAGAGAAGTCAGAGGAGAACAGCGGAGGAGAGAGGTCATAGGAGACAAACAGCGGAGGAGAATGGCCGGAGAGAGGAGACAGACTGGAGGAGAGGCGACGGCAAGTAACTGTTTAGTCGGCCGAGACGAGACAGAGTGAGAGAGCAGCTAGGTTTAGCGAGAAAGGGAGACTCGCGAAGAGGGAAAGCGAGAGAGCCAGAGAAGGTCGAGAAAAATTAATTGGACAGGAGAGAGGCTCGCTATCATGAACAGAAGAAGAGAGGCTCAGTATTAATTTCTCAGACCTAGCAATCATTAATCGCGAACAGGAATCTTCATCAATTAAATTAATTCGAATCAAATAAACTTACCAACCTATTCGAATCAAATCTGATCAAATTCAAATTCAAAATTGAATTAATTTTGAATCGAACTGATTTGAATTAATTTCAAACCGAATTTATTTCGAATTGAATTTTTTTCGAACTTTTTCGAATCAAACTCGAATCGAATCACGAACTACGAATTTTTTATGCACCCCTACTTGCCAGTATAAGTACCAAATTTGATTGTTCAAGATATATATATATTCGGTTGCAAGATAAGATACCTTTGGTTCTTAAAATCCTTCATAATCTCTAAAAACTCGTCATATTTTCCCTTTTGGTCTTGAAACCTCTCTTTGAGCTGTTTCAGATAATCCAAAGCATCATTGGTAGTCAATTTTACCTCGCTCACAGAAGCCGCCTCTGTCTCTGTTGGTGGGGCCTGCACAACAGTTGGCTGTGATTGCACCGACCTGAAGGAAAATAAACACGGAACACATATAATTTAGATCCTTAATTATATACTGATACCGTGTCAGTGCGTTGTAATAGGAATATATTATAAGATTAAATAGAATATAAAAAGAATTTTTTGTTTAACATTCACAAAAAAATATTTAAATGATAATAAAAGACATAAATTAAAAAAATATATAAATCCAAATAATAAATAATAATAAAAGAAACAACAATAAATAAAAAAATATCAAATATAAGTATTTTGATCAACAAAATATGACAATAATTTACCAATTGCATTTTATGTTTTTGTCTTTTGGATGAACAGAATTTACAAATCTACTAACAATGACACCAAAATAAATAAAAAATTATAGCAATAGATTTTTATGGATTGCTAGCAGATTATATTAACAACAAAAGGGCCTAGAAATATACAACCGTGCAAAAAAGAGAGAGAGAAAATAAGTTGACAATTAACCCAAAAAAGCAAATACCATAACTTTTTTTTTCTTAATTAACTCTTAAATTATAATTTTTATAAGACAGATATATACTACTCATAATTGTAAGGAGAATAATATTACAAAATACAAATAACAATTAAAATAAAGAGAGAGCTCACGAATCCCCCTTCTTCATGTATCTCCAAATCACAACCCTCTATCTCCAATCCAAAGGCTCAGATTTGATCTACCTTTCACTGTACTTCTGGAGAGGTGGAGGCAAAGAAAATATTGAAAGGAAAAAAAAAAAAAAAAAAAAAAAAGAGAGACGCCAAGGAGATGAATAGAGGAGATGAGAAGCCGCTATTATGTATAATTAATGATATATATTTTCTATTTAATCAATGTAATTAAAGCAAATTTAATAAAACCAAATAAGGAAGTGCTGAAAATCTGCTAATATAATGAATATTTAGATCTTTTTTCTTCGTATATAGATTTTATAGATTTGAAAAACACAAAATAAGAAAGTAATATTTAATTTAGATTTTTTCCTTCATGTATAGGATATGTATCTGAAAAATATATGAACGTTATTTATTCAAAAAAAAGTCATTGAATTTGATTATATCTTAATTTTTTATTTTTTAGATAAAAGAGAAATTCATTTTAATATACTATGCTTAACATATAATTTTTATTTCAAGTTTGTAATTACAAGCTGAGATAATATTGATACGAGTTTGGCTAGTATAACATCAGTGTCATTTCAGCCTATATAACACCAACTCTAAAACATATCAAATCGACTTCGAACGACTAATTCAAACCGTTCAAACCGATTTACATTATGAGTGATGCATTTATATACAATTTTTTTATATTTTCGAGTTATTTTAGTATCGAATCAAGCGATAAAAATATTGAAAAATTAATGTATTAAAATTAATTTAAAAACTCACACATTTGACCGCTTGACTTTATACTAAATAAATTCGAAAAGTTATAAATTTTGCATGTAAACGCACAACTAATGAAGTAGATTGGTTTGAACGATTTAGATTCATCGTTTGAAGTCGATTTGATAGATTTTAGAATTGGTGTTATATAGATTGAAATGACACTGATGTTATACTAGCCAAACTCTATTGATACATACATATAGACAAAAATTACTTTTCATATTAATCGCTAGAATTTAAATCATTAAAATTAAGATGTATATCAAATTTAAGAGTTTCTTTGACTTCATGATGTTTGCATATGGGTGGTCTTCCAAGGAAATCATATTTATTACTTTGACTGTATGGTGCATGGACAGTCTTCCAAGGAGAGCAATTTTATTGCTTTAACCGCATGGATTTGATAAGAATTAAACTTTTGTTGGTATACTAAAGTTTAGATTTAATAGTATTTAATAGTTTGCATTTCCTATGAAACCATTTTATTTTGTTTTGTCTTTAAATATGTATGGAACCCCCTGTTGGTAGGGGTGTTCATTGGGTCCAATTTATTCGGTTTTGAACCGAACCGAATCAGTTTGGACTAAATAGTTCGGGTTTTTTATTTAATGGTTCGGTCCGGTTTTATTTTTAAAACCGAATTATAACTTCGGTTCGGTTCGGTTTCAAAATTTTCAAAACTAAAATAACCGAACCGACCAAACTTTTATATATTATGAATTTCGTCCGGACCATCCAGGTTTATTTCTTAATACCTCGATTTATTTCTTAATTAATTGTTTTAAATATCATCTCAACTTATTTCTTAATATCCCGGTTTATTTATTAATATACTTCATTATTATAAATCAATTGCTTTAAATAAAAAAAATTAATATATTTCTGTTTGAATGGAATAAACCGAACAAACCGAAATAAAACTTTGATTCGATTCAGTTCGATTGCAATATTAAATCGGTTCAGTTCGGTTCTATTTTTGAAAATGAATTATAACTTTGGTTTGTCTAGTTTGATTCGGTTTCAACCGAACCAAACCGATGAACACCCCTACAGGCAGGGAAGTTTAAATGAAAAGTTTAATTTGTGAGTGTTTTTGAGTCTTTATCTTTTATCTTCTTCTCTATTACTATTTAACCGGCACATGAGTTTAACGGACAAAATCGTAACGGAACCGCTTTGCGTTAAACACAAATATATATATATATATAGAGAGAGAGAGAGATGGGCTATGGTGCATTGCAATGCATGGAGGGGTTTGTGCATTGGACCATAAATCTAAAATTCAAAATCCAAATGGCCGATCCAAACCGTTCATCTTGTTCTCCATATTAATATGTGCTTGGAGACCAAATTTTACATTTTTCTAAATTTTTTTACTATTTATTAAGTATTTTACAAAATTATTGATCCAACGGTGGCTTAACAAAACAGTAAAATCAGCAGCCACCGTTGGATCAACAATTTTGTAAAATACTTAATAAATAGTAAATAAATTCAGAAAAATGTAAAATTTTGTCTCCAAGCACATATTAATATGGAGAACAAAATGAACGGTTTGGATCGACCATTTGGATTTTGAATTTTAGATTTATGGTCCAATGCACAAATCCCTCCATGCATTGCAATGCACCATAGCCCATCTCTCTCTCTCTCTCTATATATATATATATATATGAGATAGGCTAATGTGCTTTCGGTAGCATATGGGCCGAAATACACACGGTCCAAATTTGAAATTTCAAAATTCAAAAAGTCGATCTAAACCGTTCATCTTGTTCTCCATATTAATATATGCTTGGAGACCAAATTTTACATTTTTCTGAATTTTTTTACTATTTATTAAGCCACTTTGAAAATCGCTAATCCAATGGTTTTACTGTTTTGTTAAGCCACCGTTGGATCAGCAATTTTTCAAGTGGCTTAATAAATAGTAAAAAAAATCAGAAAAATATAAAATTTGGTCTCCAAGCACATATTAATATGGAGAAGAAGATGAACAGTTCAGATCAACTTTTTGAATTTTAAAATTTCAAATTTGGACCGTGTGTATTTCGGCTCATATGCTACCGAAAGCACATTAGCCTATCTCTCTATATATATATTTATTGCTAATCTGGAAATGAAATAATTTAGGCCTTTTTAAGAACTGTATTTTCAAATTTCAATTTTTTTTAATGATAAAGGCGTCTCTTTGAAACTCTGATTAAGGCCTACGGGCCATGTCAGAACCAAAAAAAAAAAACTCTGATTAAGAAGAGCTGGTCAAATAAGGCCAATTTGATATCATTATTTCTTGAACTGATCAAGTCAACCTATTCATCCTTAGGCTTAAAGTGTACTTTTTCTTTACTTTCTTTTTTTAAAATTACTTAAGTTGTTAATGGTACATATATATTTTAGTATTTTTCGCTATTCAATGAATCAACAAAGAGCACAGAGTTCACATGGCTACATGTTGTACTGCCTCAAAATAGTACGCATATCCCTGAATTCCAAAATATATCAATTAATTATATGATGCCTTTATATAGGATATTGCAGAGCATAAAGTTAATTTATTTGGACATTAAAATATGTTCATTGGATTTTTTGTTAGTTGGTTTTAGTTTGTTAGTCTTTTATATATTAAATAAAAAAATCTATTTGTTTCTGTATATATACATTTGTACCTTATTCATTTTTATCCACAACTGTTATTATTGCCAAATTTGCCCTCCGAAATTGATGTTGTCAATTGTAAAGGAATAATATATATTTAAATATTCATAAAAATGCTTTAATTAGACTTCAAACATGTGATTCCTAATATGAAGAACATTGTCTTAATTACTATATCAAAATCTAATTCTTGATACAAATATATTGACCTCTCTTCTCTTATGTAAGAATATCTCTCGGTATAAATATCCACTTAGATCATGTTTGATTGTGGAGTAAAAGAAGTAAAATAAGTAAAAGAAGAGGAGTAAAGTAGATTAATTAAGAGATGAGTTAATCCGGATTAAGTTACTCCACCTCTTCAGGCGGATTAACTTACTCCATACTTACTTCACCTGTAGGGCCCACTGTCATAGACGGAGGCTCATTTTTCAACACTTAACTCTTCTAGATGGAGTAATTTAAGCAATGAATTAAACTACCAAAGGAGATGTAAAATATGTGAATAAGATGAAGCAAGCAATTTAATTCTCATTAACTTTTTTCCACAACCAAACATGACCTTAATGCCTAATTGGAGATTATTAGAGCTAATTTGAAGCCATAACTCATTTTGGCCTTATTTTATTTGCATATCACCTGATCCGGAACCAATTCATATTTCTATTTACTTGCACCAGTGATTAAAATCTGATAAACTTTATTTCATTTTGTAAATATGAAAATTCTTTTAAAAGTTCGTCCAATATGTGGAAATTTTATTATTTTGCATAAGAGTTAAAAACATATCTTTCAGCACTTCATTGGAAAATTTGATTATAACCACATTAATTTTCAAAAATAGGACAAAAATTCTTTATGAAATTTGAAATTTGATTCTAACCCACATTAAAATTTTGAAAGACATGTAGAGTCTGACTAAGCAAAAATGACCCACTGAATATTTGGAATTAAAAATATTGTGACAAAACAAATAGGCCTTTTAATTTAATTTATTTATTTTCAGGGGCCTTTTCTTTTATTCTTTTAATTTGATTGTGTTTGATGACAGCATGAGCATGAGCATTTGAATGGCAATAATTCAATGACCCACTGAATATTTGTAATTAAAATTATTTGCCTTGTGACAAAACAAATAGGCCTTTTAATTTAATTAATTTATTTTCAGGGACCTTTTCTTTTATTCTTTTAATTTAATTGTGTTTGATGACAGCATGAGCATGAGCATGTGCATTTGAATGGTATGGCAATAATTCATCTCTAGCTTGTTGTTTCTCTACAGTGACATATCATATCTTTTAGAGGTGGGTTAGGGAAAGAAAGGTTTCTTTTAAGACCATGAAAGAGCCAAAATATATATATATATATATATATATATATATATTTAGATTATTTCTTTCCTAATCAGATGTGACACTTTATTTGAATATTTAATTTCAAAGACCTTTTGCCTTGTAATATTTTTCTCTCTACTTGTAGTTTGAGAAAGAATCAATTGACACTTGACAATGGTTATTTTGATTTTTTTGACAATATAATTTCAGAAAAGATCAAATAAATTTGAAAATTGTAAAGTCAATTTATGGTTTTGTTATTGTAGATATGATAGCCTAACAATTAAATTTCATTAAATTTAAATATTATTTGATGGTGCATCAAAAATTGTTAAATTAGGAACGTTGAAATTTCAAGTTAATTCATGTATGATTAAAAATCAGTGTTCTAAATAGCGCGCTATAGCGTTTTTGGACACAAAACGCTAAGCTATACAATTAAAACACGCTATTTGAGCTACAGACGCTATAGCGGTAATAGCGGTCCGCTATAGCGCATAGCGTGTAGCGCAAATAGCGCCCGCTATGCAACATGCTGTTTTTTTTTTCTTTTCAATTTATATGGGCTTTAAATAAAGGTCAGATTGGATTTTAACCGTGATTTTTTTTATAATTGACATACTAAGCTTTATATTAAATTATTAATTATTATTTTAATAAAAAAAATTATTAATTATTAAATGAGATCAAATAAGGAAGCTACAGCGCGCTATGCAACATGAGCTGTTTTTTTTTCTTTTTTTAATTTATATGGGCTTTAAATAAAGACTCAAATTAAATATATTAAGATATTTCTTGAAGTAACAAAATGATACTTACTATATGGTAGTTTGAATATTTTGAATAGATTAAGATAATTAATTATGCCATGATGTCTAGGTTATTTTGAAATTTAAATAGAAAAAAGATAGATTATGTCATGATGCTGAATATATTTTGAATAGAAAAAGATCGATAGTTTATGATATTAGTAATACTATGGATATTTTGAGTCGCAATTTGGACTTTGTATTGGTTCAATATGAATACTATAATTTTTTAATCAATTTGATGTTATTTATTATTCTATGAGACTTATATAATGTTGATATTTAGTACAAATATATGATATAATTTTTATAAAAATAAAAAAACGCTATGTGGCATAGCTTTCGCTATAGCGACGCTATTCGCTATAGTTTTTTTTTTCGGCTTCCCGCTATGACGCGATAAACGCTATTTAGAACCTTGTTAAAAATACATCAAATGTCAATTTTAATTTTAAAAGAATTATTTTTAAAAATCATTAGAATAGTCAAAATAAATAATTATAAATTAATCCCTCTCTTTTAATTTATCTTACTCTTAACAAGTTAGTACTCTTTAGATTTTTTTTTTCCTTTTCATATAATACATGTGTTGTTCATACGTATAAAAAATTAAAACTAAACAGTTCTATATGTCAATTTAATTTTCTCTCCAAAACTTTTATTTGTATGACTTTGTTGACAACACCATCAATACTCCAGAGTTTATTTTTTTAGTGAAATAAATAATTTAAACCATTTCTTTTCTGCATGAAATTCAACTGGGTTGAAATTCAGACATAAATTTTATTTATGGGGCAATACTTTTGACCAAATATGAAAGCTGTAGTTTTATATATTTTATGAGAAAATTGGATTTCTTAAAATTGTAGGTTTGTTAAAAGGTGGTTATGACAATTAAAAATGTTCATCCAAGATTGACCTATTCATAAAAATCTTAACCTATTACATACAATGATACAAAATATCATTTTGTATTAGATTAGTATTTAAGGCTGATGGTATACAAAACAATTGAGCAAGGGGTCTGAATCCCCTAAAATATCTTAAATTTTGAACTTATCTTGAGTTTAAATTTGTACCATTCAAATCATAGTCTGGACTGATTCAACTCAAGTTGAAAATTCATGCACCTCATTACATCTATATATTTCAAAACCAAGTATTTAAAAAAAAAAAAAATCATGGACCTCATTTATATTTGTGGACACTAATTTCCCACAAGAAAACTCCTATCAATATTCAAATTTCATTAATAATTTGTATTTAGAAAATTGTTAAGGAGATCCTAAATGACCCCATATATATTTCACATAAACATTTAATTGCTGACCCCCGTAAACCAATTTTGATAAGAGGAAGCGATACAAAAATACAATTGTTTAATGATGCAAGAATGTAAGATTTGGTTCTCTCTATCTTTTTCTAAATTGTTAATGCTATGAAATTTTGGATCTCATATTGTTTCTTGAGCAAAATTAGGGTATGGTGTGCTTACTAAGAGGGATAGGTGAGCATAGTTTCAAAAAGCTATTGAATTAACTTTGAATTACAAATTCAAACTGTTGAAATCCATATACTTCATAAGTAATGCATGTAGATACAAAATTTTTACATTTATGAATTTATTTAACACATGATTAAGCAGAATTTTTACATTTATGAATTTATTTAACACATGATTAAGCAGTCAAAACAATGAACATTTTATAAGTTATTCTTTTTATTGTTTTATGTATTAATTTTTCATCTTTTTTTATCGCTTGACCATGTACTAAATGAATTCGAAATTTTAATTTTGCAAACTTAGGCAATAGTGATCAATGTTGGTACCAACTTTTACCTGATTTTTTTTTTTTTTTTTTTGCAAACTTAGGCACCGGAATTTTTATAAATAACATACAAAATAAATAAGTTAACAAAAATAATATCATTTTTTTGGAACTTTCATAAATAATACTTCCGCTGGAAATTGTAAAGTTACGAATGAATTGAACAAAATTGCAAAAGATGAATCCAATTCCACTGCATTATCTAACAGAATTGCAATTCAATTCCCCCAAATTATTCAACGAAATGTTTATTTCTGAAAATTGATTGAATACCATGTTATTTAATTTAATTTATTTATTTGTATGTTATTTTTTAAAAAATCGGACTAAAGCATGTGAAGCCCGAACCCAAATATAACTGTATTGCGTACTGTTCTTCTTTGGAGAAAATTCAGGGACACAAATCGGGGATCTGTATTGGTACTGATATAAAAGCCTAGTTGGTTAGACTGGGCCACTCTTTGACCAATTTATCATATGTCATCATCATTTTATCTTTTGTTTTTGTTTTTATTTTTTATTTTCATTTATTTCCTGAAGAATCATTCTATGAGGGAATACTTTACACCACACCTAATCTAAATTGTGTTAACACGCCTAACACCTCTAATCAATCAGTCTATTTTATGAGATATTATATCTTGGTAGTGGAATAAATATTCCTACATGAGATATTCACCAGTAGCTGCCAAAACATTGCTTGGTTGGAGAATATGATGTTGTTTATGACTTGACTTGAGGCAGACAAAGATTCCATCCACCAATTGGCATTATATTTTTCCAATTTACATAAACTTAATTGCTACTATAAAATTAGCTAACTTAAAGAAATAGTCGTACTTAGTATATGATATGTGTAGCTTACCTAACTGTTTAATTTACTAACATAAATATTGAAAATGTCGTTATGATATACCTAGTCAAAGGCTCAAAGCACATAGATCTCATATCAAACAAATTTCTCAACTCTAGTAAATTGGTACTTAAAAGCAACTAGTTATAGAGTATATACCTCAATTATTATGCATATGTACAACTACTACGAAATAGCATGTACAAAATGCTAATCATGCAAAAAGAAAAATACCCCCTACTAAACACCCAGATCAGGCTCTCATTTACAAAACCAAATCACAAAGCTATAACACCTCTATGGATACCCGGCTTTCCACCCGGCCCCGCCATAGGCGTGATTATCCCTACGGTTATTCCTGAAAGCGCAACACCCGACCGAGTACACAATCACAATGAAAATCAGAAAGATGATGTTCAGAATGGAAACCTTCTTCCAGTCGGACTTGAGATTGGCAACCACGCCGGCCTGGCACGACTGGCAGTCGTAACAGAGAGTCGTGTTGGTGTTGCTCCATGTTGTACAGTCGGGATTGGTGAATGTTGAGTTAGAGTTCTTGCTCCAGTTGATCGGGCTTACATATGTGAAGTTACATTCGGACGGTGGCTTGCAGCATCCAGACTGAATTAGAAAAAATCAAAAAGGTTATTGTTAGAGGAGAAGTTTGCAAAACAAAATTCATCAAAGTATGTACTATTTATAAATCGAGGGTGTTTCAATATCTCCCAAATTGAGTAGGAAGTCAATTTATAGGATTTTTGTATTAGATTACATTGATAAGTTTAGCAATTTACTAGTTATAAATTGGGGGTGTTTTAAGGTCTACCAAATTTCTATACATCCTTTCTTCACACACTATGTAAAAATTGAGATAAGAGTTCGTCGTACCTGAACTGGAGAAAGATTTTCCTTGTAAAATTGTTCATAAGATTCATTCTTCTCCTCCAAACTCTGGCAAACCTTCGAATCGACCAAACAAGCCCTAATTTTGGACCAGTTCTTGTTACTACTGACTCTCTTTTGCAACCAACTCGAGTAATCCCCCAATCGGTACTCCTTGTACCCCCTTCCTGACACAACCTCTCCCGCTCCCTTGTTCGTCACCACAAATGCAAAGATGGTGAAGCAAAACAAGAGAAGGATCAAGATAAACATAACAAATAGATAGATCCAGAGGAGCCATGTCACTCTACAGCAAGCCCCGATCAGACCCGCTAGAGATACGAGAAGGAGAAACACACCAATAGCGATCAATGGACCTTGGAGAAACTTCTCGCACTCAGTCGCCTGAGTCGAGTGCGTTTTCAACCAGATACCTCCAGCGAGGATCGGAATGGAGAGGAGAAAAGTGATGAAGTTGAGAATCCCGACTAGGTTATTGCTTATGCGAAACGCCATTAGAGACAGAGAGAGAAGAAATGAAGAGGTGTGTGTGATGAAATTGAAATGAGTTTGGAATGATTTGAGGAGGGTTTTATAGAAGGGATAAAAAGGCGTGTTTCTTTGCGTTTGCGACTTTGCCTTCGTTTAAGTAATTTATTTTGCTAATTTGGTACTTGTGGATTTGAAATTTGAGAAAGTTCTCCGGCTTTTCTTCTTGTTCTTTTTTTATTTTTCTTTCCTATCTTTATCCTGAATTCACATCCTCTCCAATACCTGATAAAGGAATCTTTTACAACTACTAGATCTGGATCGTTCTTTTTAACCTGGCACGAATCTCAAAGCATAAAATACTGCCCCATGATAACCTGAATCCCGAACCGGTTGAGATTTGAATATGTATCCTTTGAGATATCTCAAACTTTGCATGACTTTATGAAAAATCCCAACCGTTTAACTACGTTATGAACGAATCTTAAAGCACACATAATACTGACCCATCACCCCTGAATAGACACCGAACATGTCGGTCAAGCAAAAGTTGAGATATCTCAGAGGATACGCATTCTTGAGATATAATCTCAAACCGTAAAGTGAGAGTGATCGTCTGCAATACCTGAGATGATACAAATTCACTTTACTGTAGGTGAGTAGTACCGCAGAGGGTAGAATAACATAGGATCTGCTTTAATTTTCGTGCCAGATTAAAACAGACGACTCAGATTTTATTATTCACGATTAGGTATTGCAGAGGATCTGAACTCTTTTTGTTTTTTTTGATGAAATTCCTTTTTTTGAGAAAGTTCTCCGGCTTTTCTTTTTGTCCTTTTTTTATTTTTCTTTCCTACTTTTTTTTTTCCGTGTGCATAGTACCGCAGAGTCCGCAGCGGGTTGAATAACAGACGATCTGCTTTAATTGTCGTGCCAGCTTAAAACAGACGACTCAGATTTGATTATTCACGATCAGGTATTGCAGAGGATCTGAATTCCTTTTGGGTTTGAATAGGAAGATGCTCACGCGCTTGAACCAGGTGTTAAACATGCTACTGCGTCATCTCCGCAGCCGTCTCTCTCTCGAATCACTCGGAGTCTGTAAAAATGGCGAGATTTAGTGTGGCTGAATAAATTTCCAGAACTGTGTAATGAGTTGCTAATATATAATTCAAAGAAAAGACATTTACGTTGGTTATTTCATTCCAATTATAAAATTCACTCATCCATCTCAGAAATTGTATGAGAATTACTATTTTAATTTCTAAACATTAAAAACAATCAAAATTAATTACATAAGTGCAATGTTTTTAAATCAACTTTAAATTAATTTCAGTTATTTATGTTATAATTTTGTGAATATGACAAGAGGGAGCATTTGCTTCTCTTTTTGGGAGGCCATTTCCTACCATTCTAGTGTCATTTTATTTCATTATTTTTTTTAGAACCTGACAGTATTAATTCATTATTATGTATAGCGAAAAAGGTAAGAGAATAGATATGGTAATATGTGATTGTCTTGTCATTACGATTATATAATTCATAGCTATTGCGTTGCTCATTAAGTGTGGATTTTTTATATTCCTATTTAATAGAAATCACTCATTTTGGAAATAAATTTCATTTTAAAAATAAAAGTTATCATTGTGTTTCTTGAATTATGATAATTATTGCAATCTATACTAAATCAAACTACGGGTGCAAACGGGTTGGATATTACCCGACTATATCCGATTTCGTATCCGAAAATTTAATACGGATATCTGATATCTATCCGTGCGGATACGGATATGATTTTGAATTTTAATTATCCGTATCAGAATAGTAGATATATATTGTATAGTTTAATATATATTATGAAAAAAAATTATGTTATTCACTATTATAAAAAACAGATGTATCCAGTTAATATCTAATCCGTATCCGTCTAAAATCCGATTCGTATCCGTATTCCGAAAATAAAAACAGATACGGATATGGTTTTACCACTATCTGATCCATATCCTATCCATCTGCACCCCTAAATCAAGCACTATAATTAAAATATTTTTCTGACAAAAGCGATTAAATGATATTACTTGATATTTACATTCTATGAAATTCTAATAATACATAAAACAATTTACAGCGCGAACTAAACATCCCTAGATATTTGCGTTTAAATATTGTCAGTGACTCGCCACACTGTGCCACAAAGGACTGGACTTGCTCATGAAAATAGACCAAAGCCCAAAAACTATTTATTTCATTATTTATAGATGAGGAGGGTTCAAATGCCTTCATGTTTGTGTGCCTCCATCTCCCTCCATCATTTTCAAAGTTCAAACAGTCGATCCGAACCGCTCAAACTAAACTCCATACTAAAATATGTTTGGAGACCAAATTTTATATTTTTAGGAATTTTTTTACTATTTTTTTAGATAGGTAGAAAAATACTGTTTTTAGATGGTTCAGATTTACTGATTTTGTACCTATCTAAAAAAATAGTAAAAAAATTCATAAAAATATAAAATTTGATCTCCAAACATATTTTAGTATGGAGGTTAGGTTGAGCGGTTCGGATCGACTGTTTGAATTTTGAAAATGATAGAGGGAGATGGAGGCATGATGGAGGCACCAAAACATGGAGGCATTTGAACCCTTCTCTTTATAGATTGAGTGTTAAAATCATTTCAACATTTATTGATTGCCGCGTGTTACGACTTGCGAGTATTGACCGAAACAACTTGCGTTACAACGCGACATGCCATTCACAGAAGTATCCTCAGGAAAGATATAGATTTTATATTATCTTGGAAAAAAAATAAACTTATTCGATGAAAACAAAATGTGGATGATATGCATCCCCCAAAAGATGACAATTGGGTAACGACAATGTTGACCCGTTAAGTCGGTCGTTGGTAGACCGTGTCCGTGTGGTGCGAATTTACATTTGTAATTAGTAGGTTGAAACAAAATTTTATATTTGTTCATTTAATTTTTTTTTCGTAATATTATAAACCGTGTGTCCGTGGGGAGCTATGATTATTAGCATAGTCACAAGATTCGTGAATTATTCACGAATTAAACTTGAATAATTTTTTTTTGGTGATATTGAACTGAACGTCGAATTATTTGGTTGATCAAACTTTGATCAAATTAAATCCGAATAATTCGCTAATTTTACCTAAATTTTACAAACTATTCGCAAAATTTTTCTGAATTTTTCTCATAATATTTTTTTTTTGTTTTTGCTCTTTTGGAGGACTGAGATCTCTAATCCGGATAATTCCGAATCATTCCCAAATTATACCCGAATTATCCTCGAATCATGAATTTTTGACCTCGCCGAACTGAACCCAAATAATTCATTTGTCACTATGATTATTAGTATGTTGAAACAAAATTTGAAATTGCGACAATAATTTATAAATTTTGAGATATTAACTTTTTTTTTAGAGATCTTGGTAGCATCTACTAAGGTTTCAAAAAAAAAAAAATTATAAGCATACAATAGCAGCATAATATGAGAAAAAAAAATTAAGAGGAGGCACAATTATTTGATCTTAAGTATATTTTTATCATTTTCACAAAAAAAAATTAGAAATAGAAATATACTTTTCAATTTTGTTTTGAGTCATGAAGGCAAATGTCTCTTTATGATTCTATGGGGCACAATTAATAGAGAACAGTGGTGAATAATTTTTTTTGGTGATATAGAACTGAACGTCGAATTATTTGGTTGATCAAACTTTGATCAAATTAAATCTGAATAATTCGCTAATTTTATCTAAATTTTACAAACTATTCGCAAAATTTTTCTGAATTTTTCTCATAATATTTTTTGTTTGTTTTTGCTCTTTTGGAGGACTGAGATCTCTAATCCGGATAATTCCGAATCTGTCACACCCCGGAACAGGGGGTCGCGCAGTTTTGTTTTAAAATGCGGTTTTGTTCATGCGGTATTTATATATATATTGTTATGTTTTTGTATGTGGGCCTGATTCTAGGAGTATGCGGGGGGTGGCAGGCGAGCGTTGTCTGAGGTTACGAGCCCGGAGAATTTTATTTCGGAGAAGTCAAATTTCATAAAAATCCTTTAACCGACGGCCCAGATTAGTCAAATTATCATATGATTTGATTTAAAACAAGTTTGGTTCAAATCCGATTTAATTTGGCTAAGTTATACCCAAAACAACATTTTTCAGAATCCCCATTGTGGCCCACAATAGGGCTGTTGCGGCCCGCAACAAGTTCCAAAATTTCCAGCCTCTGCAAATCGTCTCTGCCTCCATTCATTGCGGCCAGTAATGACCTGGTTGGCCTCTGCATCCATTCATTGCGGCCCGCAATAAATGTATTGCGGCCCGCAATGCCCTGGTTGGATTTTAGTCTGCGAAATTCCCTCTGTCTACTCTCATTGCGGCCCGCAATAGGGTTATTGCGGCCCGCAATAAGGGTACAGTTTTTCATTCCTTTGCCCATTTTCGTGAAATTTCACCCAGTTTTCAATCCCGATCAAATCCCCGTATAATTAAACAATTATTCCCCATTTACTAGAAATTTTAATGACATTTAAACATGCAATTTCAACATTTAAGTCATAACAACAATTTATGACATACCGTTAGGGTTTTAGAACATAATACGGTTCGATAATAACCTATACATCAAAATAACCGTCTACGGGTTCAACTACACATTCAAAATGGGCATAAAGGGTTTGGCATAACCTATTAGCTCGGCCTAAACTCACGCGTCGAGCCCGAGTCCCAGTTCACTCGCGTTTACCTGCATATTTCAATTCAAAGGGAAAAATTCCCCGAGGGGAGGGGGTGAGAAAACCTGTCATCCGTTTTCTCAGTGCGGAATTTAAAAGGGCTACTGGATTTGTGAGAAATCCATCACCAGAACTAAATACACTAGCAATAGAGCATCTATTTATTTATTCACCAATAATAATAAATGCACATGTACCGGGAATAGATTCAAACGGATTTCAATTCACATCTCATCAACATCAATCAACGAATTTCCAGAAAGATTTGGTTTCACATATATAATATATATAAGTCTGGTTATGAGGTACAGATATCAACTATCGATCACCTCCGGCTTAACAGTTCTATTTTCTGGTTTCAAGTCATACAATCTCATCAATTCATCACTTAAAATATACACGGGCATATTCCGCGAATATGCAACAGAATATCACTTTTCTCAAAAGAAGTCACTGACACTTTCACTGAATCACTGAACCACAGCTCTACCTAAAATTACACTGCACTTCCCTTACCCAACCGGTACTGGGTTCACTAGGGCCATTCTCCAGATGCGCATAAGGGTCCTGGATGAAAGTCTAGTAGCTAGCTAGACTTTCCACTATGATACACTGTTCACTTCACACAATCAATCCAAGTCATACTGTGGTTCCACTCACTTATTCAAAACGACAGATCAACAATCGATAAACCGTACCAACATGAGAATCATAACAGTTATACAATTCAATTACACTAATATCACAATTAATGCAATGCGGCAACAAATGCTTTCAATCAGAGATTCAACATGCTATGCACAGTTTATTTAAATCAAGCAATCAACATAAATATAATAATATGCACCATTATTTAGTTCTACGAATAAACCCCAAAACAGATCCCGTGAACCCCCGCACCTGGTTACGTAGGGCACGTAGAGGGTCCGCGATCTCGCGACTCGGTAAGCTCGTCAATCCCGCTAGCCGTGCTCGTTAGGATCTATACATAGGTCAATTTATTAAATTCCGGCACTTTTACAATTTAAACCCTAATCAATTTTTGGGAAAATTTGTAAATTGGAAATTTGGTTGCACTTTGGAACACGGAATCAATCAATTTACACTATAGAAACAACAAAGGCACGGAATAATCAGTTTGGTACGATTCTACGGGTTTTCACCGAAACCCTAAAAATACGGAATCAAGAAATGAGAGAGAAATAGGAATGGGAATTACCAATGGAACGGATGGATGTGCGAGGTTTGAGCTCCTCTTCCTAATTCTCCGTTTTCGGGCAATACGGTCACCGGGGGTTGTCTCTCTCTCACTCTCTCGTTGTCTTTCTCTCTTGGCGAAAACAAAGGAAAAGAGAGAAGGGGTGGGGGCGCAGGAAAGGAAAGGAAGGAGGGGAAAGAGGAAGGAATGACAAGGGCCCCCACTTGTAAGTGGTCTTTTTGCAAAATAAACCCTCCACTTGTTCGATATTGATTAAATGATTTATATAACACCTATTGCTCCTCTTTCTTAACACAATTAATCGTATAATTATTGTTCACCATCCACGTCACTAATTTCGTATATACGTATATATATATTATTCGATTTAACCACTTATTATTATAATTAAATCTGAATTTTAAAGTTCACAGTGTTACAGAATCATTCCCAAATTATACCCGAATTATCCTCGAATCATGAATTTTTGACCTCGCCGAACTGAACCCAAATAATTCATTTGTCACTATGATTATTAGTATGTTGAAACAAAATTTGAAATTGCGACAATAATTTATAAATTTTGAGATATTAACTTTTTTTTTAGAGATCTTGGTAGCATCTACTAAGGTTTCAAAAAAAAAAAAAATTATAAGCATACAATAGCAGCATAATATGAGAAAAAAAGTTAAGAGGAGGCACAATTATTTGAATCTTAAGTATATTTTTATCATTTTCACAAAAAAAATTAGAAATAGAAATATACTTTTCAATTTTGTTTTGAGTCATGAAGGCAAATGTCTCTTTATGATTCTATGGGGCACAATTAATAGAGAACAGTGGTGAATAATTTTTTTTTGGTGATATTGAACTGAACGTCGAATTATTTGGTTAATCAAACTTTGATCAAATTAAATCTGAATAATTCGCTAATTTTATCTAAATTTTACAAACTATTCGCAAAATTTTTCTGAAATTTTCTCATAATATTTTTTTTTTGTTTTTGCTCTTTTGGAGGACTGAGTTCTCTAATCCAGATAATTCCGAATCATTCCCAAATTATACCCGAATTATCCTCGAATCATGAATTTTTGACCTCGCCGAACTGAACCCAAATAATTCATTTGTCACTATGATTATTAGTATGTTGAAACAAAATTTGAAATTGCGACAATAATTTATAAATTTTGAGATATTAACTTTTTTTTTTAGAGATCTTGGTAGCATCTACTAAGGTTTCAAAAAAAAAAAAATTATAAGCATACAATAGCAGCATAATATGAGAAAAAAAAATTAAGAGGAGGCACAATTATTTGAATCTTAAGTATATTTTTATCATTTTCACAAAAAAAATTAGAAATAGAAATATACTTTTCAATTTTGTTTTGAGTCATGAAGGCAAATGTCTCTTTATGATTCTATGGGGCACAATTAATAGAGAACAGTTTGGTGTTATATATAGATGATCTCATTTCATCTAAATCAATTTAAAACAAATAAAAAAAAAAATCAAAATTTGAATCTCAAATAAATTAGTCTTTAAATTTTTGTTTGCTGTACCCCTCAAATTTATTAAAAAAAAAATTATTTGCCATATTCAATGAAAGTTTTTAATCTTCAATATAATATTCCATTGACTTATCTTTTGATGAATGGATTTAATAATTAAATATTAATTGATATTTTCTATCTGAGATTAGAAAGTAACTTGATTTGGACAATATATATATATATATATATTTTTAATATAAACATACATTCTTAAATATTTTTATAACAATCCACTTGGTATTATGATAGCAATGTATAGTGTGAATAATTTGATCGGTTCGTCCATCTTTATTTATCTAATTAATATACAAATTAGATATAATTGATAACATGGCTTGGAAATAAATCTGCTGTGATCTGAAATTGTAAAACAATAATCTATAATTTCTACTTTTTCAAATTCAACCGTCTAATTTTTTGTGCACTCATTTCGGGACAGATGATTTTTCTGTACACGCATCTCAAAACAAATCAACAGTCGAATTTAAAAAAGCATGAATTTCAAATACTGTTCACACTTAAAAAATTGCAAATTGCAGAAGATTCGGTTCCAAATACCTATATATGTTTTTTATGATCTGGCATTACATGATCATTTATAGTGCATGAACTGCTTGATTCTTTTCCAAATTGTTATTATTGCAGCTACTTTAGCATTTAAAAATGGAAGCAGCTAACAGTCCCCTAACTCTAGTCTTTCAAAAATTTCTGAATATTTTCAACTAATTCTGTAAACATCAATACTAAATCCTGTAAACTAATTCAACAAATCTTGTCAACATAAAAACGCGTGAAAGCTGTTAAAAATGCGTGAAAACTGTTAAAAACGCGTGACAGCTGTTGAAAACGCATGACAGCTGTTGGGGACCACCTTCTATGAACATACACATAGTATCCTGTAAACATACATATTATTCTGTGAACATACACATATTATCCTGTAAACATACACATATTATTCTGTGAACATACACATAGTATCCTGTGAACATACACATATTATTCTGTGAACATACACATATTATCCTGTAAACATACATATATTATCCTGTAAACATACATATTGTACTTGAAATTATGGTAGTTGTGGCAGTTGAAAGTGCGTCAAAACTAAGCTAATGATTATACACGAGAATTTTCAAAAGACTGTAGCACAGGGACATTACCTTTTCTCTTTAAAAATGGATGATTCATATCATGCCATATCATATATGAGGTGGCACAAGTTGAATCGATGAGCTGGATTAGGTGGTCTAGCCACCTTCTCCAAATATCAAATTAAGTCAAATCAAAATTAAATTTAGGCAAATTCGGAAGAAAAAAGTCCTCTACAATTCTGGTAAGTTGCCACCTTTTTCGGAAAATTTCAAAATTTCAAAATGACACAATTACTCTTTTTCTTTCTTCAATGATTATAAGTTGAATTATCAAGCTATATAAAAATGTTTTGACATATTGGCACTATTTGTATTACGGTATAACCGTTTTTAATTTTGAATTTATTTCCTTTCTTCTTTTTTATACTATTCTTATAGCAGTTGACATCTGATAAAATTTTCACAGAAACAGTAAGCTGTAGGCATGACGAATTTCATGACGCAACATTTTTAGGAGGTTTGAAGAATTTTTTTTTATAAACAATAATTAGAAAAAAGATTTTTATGAAACTAACATCATTATTTATTTTTATTTTTTTACAAAAAACATAAGAACCGAAATGCTATTTCGGTCCCGAATATTTTTTTTTGAGACCGAAATGACAATTCGGTCCTAGATACTTTTACAATTTTTCAACTTATTTTTTTTTCTCAAAATATGTTAAAACGGCTGGGACCGAAATGTCATTTCGGTTGCAAAAAAAAAGAGACCGAAATGCTATTTCTGTTCTTATGGTTTTGTAAAAAAAAAGTAATCGTGTTGGTTTCATAAAAATCTTTTTTCTAATTACGTTTTATAAAAAAAAATTCAGGTTTGAATGTTACAAGTTTTTGGTATCACAAAATATCACATACTTTTTTATATTTATATTTATTTCAAAAATTGAAATTTTATATATCAAATCAAAATTGGTGAAGTTGTTTATTTGACAAAGATGCGCTCACATATGATTTTATAATTTTAGAACATTACTTTATAGTTTATGATTTTATAATCTAAATCTGCAAGAATGTAAGATAAAAAGAATAAATGCTCTGAAATTAGTCTATCATAATCAATTAAATTCGTTCAACTTTTGTCCTCTGATCTAGTATAAAGTGACATTGAAATATTATCAAATTTTATTTGAAAACATTATTTTGAAAACGAGCTAGTTCAACGGTTTAAATTTGACATTGTATTTTAGATTTTTAAAAAATGGATATAAAAAAGAGTATGTGGTACTTTATATTACAACAAAATTTATGGCATCAAAAAAGAGTATGTGGTACTATGCATAACGTGAATTAGTCCGTAATATGGATCGATATTTGTATTTTTAAAGTTCCAACAGTTGATCTAAATCGTGAATTAGTCCTTGCTTTACATTTAAAAAAAAAATACTATTTTTAGATTGGTACAAAATTATTTAATCTATAGAATCTAAACCCTTACAAAAGTAAGTAATTTTCAACCTATTTAAAAAATAGTAAAAAAAAATTAAAAAATATAAAATTTGATATACAATTACATTTTCATATGAAGATCTTATTGAACAGTTCAGATCAATTGTTTACACTTTGAAAATGAATATATTAATACATAGTACGGGTCAATATATGCTACGCATAGTTTCATAGCCTCACTCAATGGAAAATTTGAAATTGCAAAACTATTTTATGAAATTGTTGTTAGTTTAAGTCTCTGAGATGAAAAATATCACAAAACTATGATTGTTGGATTTTACCAAAGCTACAGTATCAGATGCAGCAAAAGGCAGAGCATTGATTTTAAAATTTTCAGAATGTACTGATAAAAGCAGCACTGGAACTGGTTTTTCTGGCAGCTTAGATGGTGATGATTTGCTGTCAGGGGTATGGGTGTTCAAACAGTTCAGCTTGTTCGGTTTTTAACCGAACCAGACAATTTCAGTTTAAATGGATCGGTTTTTCGGTTTAAATGGATCGGTTCGGTTGAAATTTTGAATAATTTCGGTTTAAATGGATTGGTTCGGTTTAAACTTCTCAAAACCGACTAAATCAAACCGACCGATTTTTATTGGTCTGACTCTAATTTTATTGGTATTATAATGATTTCATTAAACCAAGCCAGACCGAACCAAACCGAACTTCAATTATTGTTGTACGACAATGTATTATTTTCGTTAATAATGGTACTAAGAGGTTTACTTCAGTTTGAACTGAACAAACCGAAATTTACTTTGGTTTGTTCGGTTCAATTCTTAATCGGTTTGGTTCGGTTCTAACTTTGAAAATCAAAGAAAAATTTGGTTTGATCATTTTACTTCGGTTTGAACCGAACCGACCGTTTGAACACCCCTAGTCAGGGGTAATTAATTGTTGACAAGCCAGATGAAGCTGTTTGCAATTTTGCTTGGATCTTCACTAATCAACATCACTGTGTCAATCAAAACAGTATAATGCACTTGTAGCAGTTTGTACACTTGCAAAATCGACATGACACAGTATAAAATAGTGTTGTAAATAACGGTATACGGTTATTGGACGGACATGGTACCGCCAAGCGATTAATTAGAAATAATTGGCCAATTAATCGAGAAAATCTGTGACGATTTAGTTACCACCAACAACTAATCAGCCGATTAATCGGTCTAAACGAACGTTTTTTACAACACTGGTATAAAGTACCACTGCTTGGCCGAGCCGTCGACACGTACCGGGTGATTATCGTATTATGAAATTTGGAATGAAAAGGAAGATGAATCCCACAAGTTAAATTTTTTTGGGTTTTTTACCCTAAAAGGGTTTGTGAGATAGAATCATGAAAAAATAAATAGCTAGTATTAATATATAGCTTGCACTGTTGCACTTATCATTTTCGCCTCTTCTTGAGAAATTAAGTCTCGCATTTTCCCTGTCGTAATTTGTCATATTCTCCTGATCCAACATAGATAGGATGAATGGAACAGAACAGTACCAACTACCAATTGATTTAGGGATTATATTTTAGGTAGGGAATCGAAATCTGTCTGATTCGCGTTAAGATTTAGGCATTTTCCCTGTGAATCTAATCGTCCGGAAAAACCTCAACACAAATCGGGTCGACTTAGACCGGATTTTAGGCAGTGGTACCAGGCCCAAATAGAAAAGAACAAATGATATAAAAAAAACAAGGTAATATTACAGCCCAGGCCCAACTAGGTCATCTGTAGGCTGTACTTCAAAATGAATTCAGATCCTCTCCGTACAAGGTGTTACATTTCGATGAAAATTACAGTCAAGAAAATTGTACCAGTAACACCTACCTAAACCCGGTACCCCTGCTTCCCATTCCAACTAATTCCTACCCAATGGGTAAAAGTATATCCCTCATACGAAATCTTATTAGTACGTGCCAAATTTGCAAGAACATGGGCCTGAGTATATTTTTTTTCTCTGAATCCGGATCACCCCAGTGCCAGGTACCTGAGGTGCAAGTGGAAAATCCGGACTGTTCTTTTAGCTTGGCACAAATCTTAAAGCAGACCCCGACAGTCACAACAGGTATGGATTAAATTTGATTTGGATGAAATTAATCTGGACCGTTCGTTTTTTAAATTGTACCTCAGATACCTCAGGATCTTTTCATCTCTAGCCGTTCACATAAGATTGGACGTTTTAATTAAACTTGACAGTATACAAATTGTCAATGCTGAGATTGGTTAAGATCAAAAATAGTAGTTCATGAGTCTTAGTATTACTTATTATTTATTATTTTTTGTTGTTTCAAAGTTAAAATAGTCGATCTGAAGTACTCAACGTGTTCTTCAAATTTTATATTTTTTGAACTTCTTTTACTATTTTGTAAGGATTTTAAAAAATTATTGTTTTGAAGAAAAAAAATAAGAAAAATAAAATCTGAAAAGCAGTAATTTTAAAAATCCATAAAAAATAGTAATTTTTTTTTTAAATACAAAATTTGGTCCAAGTATATTTTATTATGAAGAACATATTGAGCACTTCAGATCGACTATCTGAACTTTGCAAAACCGTAAAAATAAATTGGTAGCACCAATACTTAGGAATTACTATTTTGATCTTAGCCAACTACGTCACTGCTTGTCAATTTGTCTGATTTTAATAACAAAATGATCTAGTAAAACTATTTAATGTTTATTAAGAGGGTTAAAAAGTAAATATATTAACAAATTTGTTTTATCTTCATACAGCGTACATATTATATACTTTTTATTTTGATTTTACTGTCCATGCGTTGCACTAAGTGAAAATAATTCTGTCAATATCTTTGTCCAATTTAAACCATCTAGTTTTCAACTGGCATGTTTTCATAGGAGCCACAATTACCTCTCTTAATTACTATCTCTTGTCAATAATATTTATTTGAGAATTTGTTTATAATTCTTGAAAAAAATACAGATAATCTTTTGACTAATTTAAAAGGCTCAAATATTAGGAACTTTATTTTTGCTCAAAATTCCAGAAACTACCAAAATAGCTGTCACAAGAATATTTTTTTCCTTTTTCTAGCAAAGAGTTAAGTTTTTTTTTTATTTATCTTTTTCATGTACTATTATTGACTCCATGGAGCATAAAATTGTAGATAAATTTTATTTGTGTTTCAGCAATCAACCACTAACAGTCCATTAAAATACAGCATTTCACAAGACATGTTGTTTTATATTTTACGTATCTAAAAGATTCAAAGATAGTGATTGTTTATCTTTATATCTAAAAATAAAAAAAATTATAATTTTTTTTTAAAATTTTTGGTCTTCACGCATAATTTTATATGAAAATCATGTCAAGTGTTGGGTAGTTCAGATCATACCATTTTGCGCTTTATAAATTCACATGTTGGCTATTTGAATCTTATAAATATAAATATAAATTCATAATATGAATCATTACGTGCTTTTTAAAGTATTGTAACCTCAATTGTCGCTCTGCATATACAAATATAATTAGTTTTAATCATCCGATTATTGTACTGAGGAGACAATTATAATATTATTTAAATATAATTAATATTTAATCATGCAAAATGACATAAGTATACAATTTCTGTAATTTTCTCCTTCCACCGATTCTAAATTTATTGAATTTGCAAAATAAACTTTCAAATCGAAGTGTGTTATATACTTTTGTCATTTTTATTAGGGGAATGCTATTCTAAACGCAAGATTTCTATTTTCTTTTATACCAACTTTGCCCACAAAAAATTTTCTTCCAAACTTTTTTGTAAATTAAGTTATTGGTAATAAAGAAAATATTTGAGACTTAACAATACAAATAACAGATCTTGCATATTTATGAAATCATAAATAAGGAATGTAATTATTTTGACTTTTATTCATGTGATCATGATTACAATATATAAGGAAAAGAAAATTGAAAAAAAAAGAAGATAAAAAGAATAGAGATGTCTCCTGAAACTAAAACGGACCTTGTTTTGTAACACCTTACTGTTCTCTTTATTTCATATGACTAACACCAGTAGTAAAATAATTTCGAACTAAGATTTGTTCCAGGGACCAACTATATATATTAAAAATCTTTGGTACCAAAACAACATGCATGGCAAACTCTCTCTCTTTCTCATATACATATATTTCTTTTTGGCTAAGCATAAATAATACTATTTTGGATTCCCCTGAATTATTATTTTTCCTTGACCTAGCTGCTTATTTATTATTATTTTTGAAAGCTAATACAGTCAATGCCACACCAGGTTGTTGTTATACGGATGATTCTTCAAATTAATTATAATCAATCTAACTATTTCTACCATGGACAACAAAAGGACACAAAAATTGAAAAAAATAAAATAAACCCAATCACAACAATAAATGATCTCCACAAAATGAAATTATCTATTTAATTCACAAATAAAATACTTGCTATGTTATAACTTTTTCATAATTTTAATTGTACATATTGGAACTAGCAAAATTTCACCATATATTTTTTTATCCAATTAGTTTTCGTTGGATCAAATAGAGAAGAATTTGTTCACCATTATATTTTTTTTTGACTAGTCTCAATAAATTATTTCATCAATTCAATTACTTATAAAATTTCATTCAGACTGTTTGAAATTTGAATTAATATGAAGTTGCGATTGATAGGCAGTAATTAATGGTAGGAATTATTTAAACAAAAAGCTTTCCGAATTCCCTTCCATAATTGATAGCAGAAATAATTACAAGTAAAATAAGAAGGTATTTAATAAGTGACAAAATTAGATTTAAAACAAAAAAATTCTCTCAAAAGTAGAATTTCCTTCCATAAATGATAGCAGGAATTAATTACAAATAAAACAAGAAGATATTTAATAAGGGGCAAAATTAGATTTAAAACAAAAAAAATTCTCTTAGCGCTCAAAAATAGAATTCATGCGCTTAAAATAACACTCCCCTTTCTGTTATTTAGTTTTAAATAGATATAATTAGTAGTCAATTGTTATTTAGTTTTAAATAGATATAATTAGTAGTCAATTGTGTAATTTGTTTAGAGCTTACTTGCCTTCCAAACTTCTTCTTCTCTGACGATATCTACCAAAATCTCTAGCTCTTGATCATCTGTGGTGCATGAAATATTATATCAAAGTGTTAATTGATGAATCTTGCATTGAATCTTTCTTTTTTATTTCTAAAGTTATATCGATACTTTCTATTTTATTGTTTGAAATATAGTGTAATTTTTAATGTAGAAATATTTTTTTTTTAAATTTGCTTTCTATCTATTTTTATTAACTCGCATTTCTAAGGTTTTAGTAATAATCGATGATGTGATTACTAACAACAATTTAAAATTAATTACACGAGTGTAGAAACTTACACATTTAACTCAACTTATTTCATATTTATTATCTAATTCTAACCTCATTATCAAGACTCAGGAGGAGCTGCACGGGTTGAACCACAGAAAATCCAACCAATCCACCGCTATTAATTATTTGTGATTCTGTAAAAATATAATCAAGGACTTCTATAAATAGCACCGAAATATCTCCTCTCAGAAGCCCACAATTTGTGTTAATCGTTTCTATCTAAAATCTTCTCGCTCAGAAATTAAAGGTATGATAGAATTCGAACCTGTTTATTGATTTTTTTTTCCTCTCTTAATTTAACGATCTGTTTTCTTATTATTTGACATCGATGTGTTTTTCTCCCTTTTTCCCCCAATTTCCCCCAAAAGTATTATATTTTGTGATTAGAAGATCAATTAATAAGTATATATATATTTTCAAATCAAGTTTTATTATAATAAATATATACTATTTTCTTTTTAACGAAAGATGTGTTTCCTTATATTCTGTACAGGAAAAAGATGCAGATTTTTGTGAAAACCCTAACAGGAAAGACGATCACGCTTGAAGTCGAGAGCAGCGACACAATCGATAATGTCAAGATCAAGATTCAGGACAAGGAAGGGATCCCACCTGACCAACAACGTCTCATATTTGCCGGGAAGCAACTCGAAGACGGAAGAACCTTGGCCGATTACAACATACAGAAGGAGTCGACGCTGCATCTAGTGCTGAGATTAAGAGGTGGCTACATCTATGACAAGGAACTCAAGAATCTTGCAAATAAGCAGAATGTATTCAAGATGATATGCCGCAAGTGTTACGGTCGCCTCGCACCGAATGCCACCAATTGTCGAAGAAAGAAATGCGGTGGCAACAACGATTTGAGAAGAAAGCATGCGTTTTCTTACCGATTTATTAGTAAAAAAAATCTACAATGGTCGGAAGATGAAATAAGTGCAAGGAGAAATTATTAATAATTAAAACCAAAAGAATATACAGACTTATTATGGATTTTAGCGATGATTAAAGTGTTGTTTAATTTCTGATGTTCTTTTAGTGTCAGGTTTTATTAGTCTCTTGATTAAATTTTAATTTCTGATGTTCTTTTATGTTTTTCTGTTTTAAATTTCTATTGTCAATTCAATAACTACTCATGGTTGTAATAAGATCGATGCATTCAACTTTGATAAACAGATTATATACTCAGCATTTAATTTGACAATCAGAATAATCGATTTGAAATTTTTTTAATGCTGGATTTGGTAGTTTTAATCGAAATATTCAATTCAAGCAATAAATGAGAAAAGATAGATGTCTCTAAGTTCAACCCTCGTTGAGATTTTAGACAACTTTACCAAAAAGAGCCACAAAATATCACAAATATATTTATGCAATAATAACCTCATATATTACACAATATTATAGGCATAGATATTTATCAAAGATGGAAAGAACTCATGAAATCAAAGATGGAACTTTTTGTGTATTTGTTCAATTTGGGTGTGCTCCACAAATCGCTTCCATTAGAGGAGGAATTGAGGGAAGAATTTAAATGGAGTTACTTGCTCCACAATTCTACAGGGAGGGAGGAATAATAAAGATTTTGAGAAACTTGTCATTTAATTTAGATTTTCTAAAATATGACTATATTGCTCTTATATGATTTCTAAAGCATGAAATAGAAAAATAATGTTACTTCTGTTCCCTCGTGCCTTTTTAGGTTTGATATCGAGAGAGGTACAGTCAAAAGATAAGTGCTAATGTTAATACGTACTGCTTATTTATTTAGTTTAGACTGTTTAAATTTATATATATTGATTGCTAATGTTAGTTTCAATGAAATTTCTTTTACCAGATAAAGAATATTTGAATGAACCTCAATGTCTCTGGAGTGGTGAATTAGTACCTTAATTTGATTGTTAAATATAAGAAATATGTAAAAATGGATTGCTTGATGAATATGGACTAAACTCCCTCGTTGTACTCCTGACAAAAATCTTGATTTTCCGTTTTTCAATGGTCATGCATTTTCATTATTGCAACTTGTAATTTGATTGTTGGTACCAGTTCCAATTCACAACCAAGTCGAACTTGAATAATTAAATGGGATTTTCTTTCTTAAATTCTTTACTGGTATATGAACTCATGTGAAGTCTAGAAATTATCCACATTAGTATACATTTTTACAAACTCAAAATAACAACTAAAACAAAGTTGAAATGCCATAATTTTTTACACGTGCATAGATAAAATGATATAGTTCATATCCAACGGTTTTATTTTGAATTTTAAGATTTAAATTTTGAATTATTAAAGTTTGAAAAAATAGAGACATGATGGAGACACAAAAAATGGACGCATTTGAACCCTCCTCGTTTAAATTATATGGAGTATGTTCGCTTTAAAATTCGTGTTAGTTAAAACAAACATAGAAATGATATAAGTAGGTACTTCTCTAAATGATTGAGGCCCAGGCCCAAATATAGAACAACAAATGATATAAGTAGGTAATATTAGAGAAGTTCAAAGCCCAACTACAGCCCATTTCGGTAAGATGTAGCACTTCAAAACTATTCTACTATTTAGCCCACCTGTCAGATCATTCTCGTCCAACGCATAATTCATACTTAACGTAACAGAAAATTTCTCTTTAGATCTAGGCCGTTTGATCATAATTCGCACGAATAATAATGAGACCCGTGAATTCTTCCTCGGACCCGATTGGCCCAGATTCTAATCAGACGGTCCATATATAAATAGAAATACTCTGTTATCTCAGAGGATATTTCCTCTCTTCCAATTACCATCTCCGCCATTTCAAACTCTTTCCAATCTCCTTAGTAAAACTTTCTTGCTCTCCAAGCCTCCCCCTTCTTCACTGAGTTCGTCGAGGTACACTTCAAGTTCACTTCCATTGCTCTCACGAACTGATTCCATTATATGTTACTCTCTTAAATCCCTCCAATCTCTACTTGTTCCCTTGAAATTCTACTTCACCTTTCTCCACTTGTTCCTCTGTGAGTCGAGCTTGCTCCTCCCCAACTGATTGAACTTGCTAGTGTCCTTGTGTATCTCCTTGGCCAAACAGTATATATGAAATTCCCCGTCCTTTTAATACGCAATTTGCTAACAAGTTAGGATATGGTTTATTAGTTTTTTTTGAAGGTTAATATGGTTTCTTAGTTTTAATGGTTGTGATATGTACAATGCGATTTGGGGCCAACTGTTGGGTATCAACAGTTCCTCTTTTGACTTGTAATTTATATGATATATCTAAGAGTCTATTTACTTTTTTGTTTTTCAATGTTTAACAAGTCTAACAGAGGGTTCATGAATGTGCATGTTGATGCAATACAGCAAATCAGGATTTATGAGCAAGCAAGAGAAATATCTCACTTTTCTAACATGAAAAAATAATCAAAGTCCTCTCCTAATGCTAGATGAGAAAGAGAAATAGTGGCTACACTAAAAATTTACTATAGAAAATACATAAATGATTAAAGATTTATACAAATCTAGGATAAATTGAGCATTACAAACTAATTGCGAATTATGTTTAAAATAATATAGACATATTTGTTTCCATTTATTCATTACAATAAAATGAAAGTCATTAGTAATAAAATAATATTGTTGTTAAAATCTTAAAACATTTTTTTTTTTTGTAACTTTTAAAGACATTGATTTCATGCTTTGACGATAAGGGAGTTTGGGGGAAAGAAGCAAGCACAAGTAAAATCCTAAAACATGTTTCGGTTTTGCAAATAGAGCTAGACTATTATTCTTCTTTCAAAATAAAAGAAATTTTTTTTTTCTTTTTACTACTTTTTTTTTTCTAGTTAGAAGCCTCTATTTAAAAAATAATAAGTAAATAAAGTAATTAAAGCTTACGACCAAGCTTTACAATTTATCCGTAATTTTTTAATATATATTTTTAAAAAAAAAAACTACAAATGTAAGGATCACTAATATGTTATTATAAATCAGTCTTAGAATTTTTTTTATGTAAAGCTTGTAGGTCGAGCTATGTAATTATTTAATATTTATAAGAATTTTTTATTCGAATTTCAAACTTGCGACTTTTCATATCTAAATGATTTTTTTTATTAAATCAAATATTGATTCTTAAAAAATATAAATTAATAAATAAAGGATGAGCTTTATAAAACTTTGTGCTATCAGAAATCGAAAGGATGTCCATGGCAAAAAAAATAAATATATATATATATATTCATTTATATTGAGTATCATGTGGAAATTATAAAGCTATCAGCACAGTTATTAAAACCACTGTTATAAATTAAAACTGGACCAGACTGAGCAATGATTCTGAGCCTTTTCCAGTTTAATTAGTTTATTTAGCAGACCGCATGTGCTCTTAAAATGATTTTGAGCCGGTTTTTTATTTTTGCTAACAACCGCAACTAGATTAAATGAAGAGAGAGAAATAGAGAGTCGGTTACTGTCGGTAGCTAGAATAGTAGACTACCATAACCGAATCTTAGAACTAAGGAAAATGATCGGAAATGACAGTGAAATTTGTTTAATCCAAAAATAGGATTGCACTTAAATCCAATGATTTCCCTGAGGATTCTCTCTGTGTAGAAGTCATGTCGCAGCTCACTTGGGAGTCATAAATAAAGTAGGCACGTCAAAACCCACAGAAATTCAACTCACAGTGGATCTTTATATACGGCCCTTCTTAAAAAATATGAGATTTTAGAGGATGCGAATTCGGTGGAGAGGCGAATCTATTCATAAATTGGGGCATCACATATATATATTGCCCCCATTCTTTAAAAAAATAAAATCAAAATACATCTCTGTTTTTTCGAGGAACGGGTAACCAGGAACATCGGAACACGTGAGTATCTTGTCCCAGAACGTGTGAGTATCTTCTGCGGGAATCCGTATCACCCAGGTACGGAGGTAGAAGTGGTAAATGAGAGAGTTCAAATGACTTTATTTTTTTTTAATCTTTATTATGTTTTTATTTTTAAAACTTTAATAACTCAAAATTTAAATTATAAATATCAAAATAAAATTATTAAATGTGATCTATGTTATTTTCTCTATATACTCATTAAATATTATCACATTCAATTTTATTTTTATGTGAATTAATAAATTGAAAAATCAACGTCTATAAATTATCCATATTAGTACATTTTTTTACAATCTCTTGATGACAATCAAAACAAAGTTGAAATGACGTAATATTTTACATGTGCATAAATAAAATGATGTAGATCATATTTAACTGTTTTATTTTGACTTTTAAGTTACAAATTTTGAGTTATTAAAATTTAAAAAAATAGAGGCATGATGGAGGCACAAAAAATAAAGGCATTTCAACCCTTCTCATGGTAAATTGAGACTAATCATTTAACTTGATATAAATCTCAAAGCAAACTCCTTACGGTCATAATAGGTATCGGATTGAGATTGATTTAACTAAAATTAATTTGGATTGTTTGTTTTTCTAAATTGTACCTCAGGTATCTGGGAGGCACAAACTCCTTTTGCTGCATGCAATATGCTACGTTTAGCCGGATCAAAATAATTTCGATATCTAGGATTTGCTTTAAGATTCGTGTGAAGTTAAAATGGATGATGCAGATCTCATTCTATACGATTGGTTACCGCACTGGATATGAATCCTAATTTAACACCGTTTTATTTTATTAATAGGAAAAATAGAAATAAAATATCGATAATGGAAAACCGTTTCGCTAGGTTTTGAAAAATAGAAAAAATGTTATGGTTTATAACGTCCAGCTAATCCGATCCCTAAATTTATAATTACAAAAACACTATAGCTAAATATTATGGCCTATGAAATCCAGCTACAGTAAAAAAACACTGTAGCTGGACTTCATAGGTCATAACGTCCAACTACATTGTTTTAAAAAAAAAAAAATTAGAAATCATTAGCGATCGGATTAACTGGACGTTATGATTTATAACATCCAGCTACAGTATTCTGGACGAACCATAATGTTTTTCTGATTTTTCGAAATTTTACGAAAGTTTATCCATAATCGATATTTTATTTTTAATTTTCCTATTTAAAAAAAAGAGTAATTTAACGGCCCTCATGTAATTCTATACGGTAGGGTACCGCACTGGCCGGATTTGAATCCTAATTAATTTAACGGGCCTCACACGTAGGGTACCGAACATGAATCCTAATTCAACGGCCCTCACGTGCTGACGCGTATACCAAATACACTGCTGACTGCTCTTTTTCTTTGTTCTATATATAGCCATTTTCTTTCCATTTCTCTAACTAGTAATTACTACTAAGCTTAGAAAGAAGCCACTAATTTCATCTCCCCGCTATATTCTGGTTCAGGTATATCCATAATTTGTTTGCTAATTTTTAGAAATTTATGTATTTATTTATTCTAGATGATTCAATGCCTCACTGCTATATATCTTCAAAATTTAACACACACAGATAATTCAATGCCCGGTGCACGACATTAATAAATTATGTGTGTGTGTGTGTGTGTGTGTGTGTGTGTGTGTCCATACATTAAGAGTAATGACAATTCCATTAATTGGCTGGTTCAAAAATCATGTATTTATAATATCAGCATTATACATGCATGATCCAGGTTCCTGTGTCTGATCTTCTACTTATTGTATATATGGTACCCACTGACATTCATGTATAACTTGTTCATTATCCAGCATGGAGGAGGTAAGATTTGAGAGGGTGAATGCAGTCTTGCATAGCTTCATTCCATGGCTGCAGTCCTGGCTGGAGAAGGTCGAGTATGAGTGGGCAACACTACTACTAGGTGACCACAATTCACTGCTGCATCGGGATTTTGTATTCATAACATGTTGCTGGCTCTTCGGGTTGGTTCGGATCGTCTGCCACAGCCATGAACATAACATGCAACAATCGGCGCTCTTCTACTTTTTCCAACTCGTCTCCGCCATGATTACTGGTGTTCTCTCTGCGCTGCACCTCTTCTGCTCTCATGCTTTTGGCATTTCATCAGCCATGCACACGTATCAGACAACCCGTCACTTGCCTTTACTGTTTTTCTACGTTGTCTCGCTTGCACAAGCACTGATGCTACTTGCTCACTGTTACCTGCTTAGAGGGTGACCATGCAGAAACAAATCTGCTGTTATTCCAATCCCAACTGTTTAATCTTTTCGATGTGCAAATCTCAATGAATAAGTTTCTTATGCACGAATCTCAAGGAAGATCAACGGTTGAGATTGGAATAACAGGTTCCTGTTTTTCCTTTGAAATAACAGCAGATTTATTTCCGAGCATGTGATATGAAACTCATACAGCTGTTAATTAATGTTTCAGAGATTGTTTAATTTTTTTATTTTTGCACACTAAGTTTGTTTAATTTAAGAGTAGTAAGAAAGAGGCATGTCATTTATTTTTATTTTTTTTATAATTATTTTGAACAACCACATGTATTTAATTAGTTGATTTTAATGAGATAAAGTTCTTTGAATAGGGCACAGAGGCATCTCACTCTAATTAGAACGAAATGGACAATTAGACTGCTTGAAGCTGTAGCCCACCAATAGCAGTCCTCCTAATTATATATATTACATAAATATATCAGTAATACAATTTATTAGACTGTGAGTTGGAACACAATTTATTGTATAAATATATATAAATATATATAACAGAGGATTGGAATGAATTAAATAAGTTACAAGTCTCTGTTTCTTAGGATAGCTCATTGACAATCTTTTTAATTCAAGACACATTATTTTCATGAGGAAATGAAAGAACATTACATCTTGTGTAACTGATCGACTCGGGGTCGGGGATGTGTGGGCGGGGGGTGATTATCGAATAACTTCCAGCCGAATGAAAATCATTTCGGTGTCTATTTATATTATGAATAATTATAACAAACCCCCCACTCCCATCCTTCCATTTTCCCCGCACTCTCTCTCTTCCTTAACTGCCATATATCCCCCACTAATTTCCCTAAAAGTTTCATTTTATCCCCCCACTAATTTCTCTAAAAGTTTCCTTTTATCCCCCCACTAATTATAAGAACCCCCCACTCCCATCCCCGCATTAATTATGCATTCCTCTAATAACAATTCCCGCGTTAATTATTGCTTTAAAAACAATCTGCGCATTAATTATACTGTTATCTAATAACAATCACTGTTAATAAATGCTTATATGTTAATTGATGTTCAAAAAAGTATTTATCATTATTTCTGAGAAGTATTTACCCTTGTAACATAGAATATTTATACATGTAACATAAAGTATTTATCATTATGTCTGAAAGTATTTATCATTGATGTTTTACTGAAAGTTGCAATTATGTCTGAGAAATATTTATCTATGAAATACAAAGTATTTATCCATGTAACATAAAGTATTTATCATTATGCATGAGAGTATTTATCATTGATGTTTCACTGAAAGTTGCAAGTATGCCTGAGAAATATTTATCCATGTAACATAAAGTATTTATCCATATAATGTCAAGTATTTACCCATATAACATAAAGTATTTATCATTATGTCTCAGAGTATTTATCATTGGGTGAGAGGATTGTTTATTTAATGGTCTCCAGTTGTGCGGGGACGATTCAAAAAAAAAGAAATTTTGTGCGGGAACAATTAATGGATTGATTTATTCTTTCATAAATAGAGATCATTGCATAGGGTTTAATACCTGATAAATTCAAGTTAAATACTTTGATGCTTCAAGTTAAATACTAACAGTTTTTTAAACGTTCATTAATGATTGAGCGGTCCCCCCATGTTTAATGGTCCCCAGTTGTGCGGGGACGATTCAAAAAAAAAAGAAATTTTGTGCGGGGACAATTAATAGATTGATTTATTCTTTCATAAATAGAGATCATTGCATATAGTTTAATACCTGACAAATTCAAGGTAAATACTTTAATGCTTCAAGTTAAATACCCGCAGTTTTTTAAACGCTCATTAATGATTGGGCAGTCCTCCCATGTTTTTTTTGGCAGTATCTGCGGGAATAAACCTGCGGGGATTGTTATCACTGTCCTTATATTATACGGGACCGTTTTGAATTCGTGTCAAGTTAAAACATACAATGCAAATGCAAAGAGGATGAACCATATGTCAGTTACAATTTTGGACCGAGTTCAGCTGGTTGATTTATCTAACATTGGTTTTATGTAATAATCATTTAAAGGTGAGAGAATGATATCTGGAGGTTGTATGTCTTATGTAATTGCATAATCTCATAAAAATTTGGTACTAGGAGATTTAGGGTGTGATCGGAACACATCACTCAATAGAGTTCAATTGATTTCAATTCAATAGAATTCAATAGAGATGAATTCCAATTGAACTTTGTTGATCAGAACCAAAATAGAAAAGAATTGAATTCTTCTCCATTTAATGATTGGAAAGTATACATAATAGAAGCGAAATAATTTCAATTGAATAAAAATGACACTTATGCCCTTAAACTGATTAGATGTGATAAATGGTAATGCTACGATGATTTTTCTCATTTTAACACAAAACTATATTACATATAGTGTCACAAAATTTAGGTAGTCCCAAGCATTATCAGATCTGCTAAATAAAGAACTTTTTAAAATAAAATAAAAATTGAAATTGAATGCTAAATAAATCATGCTAAATAAACATTCTTTACCAGAAATACCTCCTTCTATATGGGACTTACCAGTATGCATACACCAAGCATTATCAGATCTGTACCACAGTACCAGTATGGATTTGATTTGGGAAATCTTAAAATTGAATGTAATAGTATATGAACCGTATTATGAATACCATTAACCAAATTGAATTTCTTTTGTCAATTATTCTCATAAAGCCAAAAAAATTTCACCTCACAAAAAATACCTGACATGAGGCATATATGAATCGAGTAGACAAGTACAATTAAATACTTAAGTTCTGTAATGTTATTAACAAGCTAAAGTTGATCTATCAAAATCGAGCACCACTTGAAATAATTAAAAAAATATAAATTACTACACAAGCTAGAAGAAAATTTCCATCTAGTTGAGAAGTATACTGATAATTATAGTTGGGTTCATCTCTGTTGCGATAGTTGGGTCCATCTCTGCAGGGTCTTGATAGAAGCAATACCATTGAAAGTCTGCCCCGTTCTCCTTGCAATATTTGCCAGGATGTGAGGTTGCTGAACTGCACGGCATCTAGCATGCTTGAGCTCCACCTTGTGGTTCACAGTTTTCATCCCCATTGAATATTGTATGACTCTCTCCCCGTGCTATCCATTATGGTATTTCCTTGAATTGTTCTATTGTCATTGCTGCTACACTCGTCATTAATGTCTGCCACACTTACATTACTTACCTAGGCCATTTAATAATTTTTTCTTTGAACGAGCTACTTCTCATTTGATCATCCTTAAAGATCTCATGCCATTAATGCTTCCTCCCTGTTACACGGATACACCACTCATGTTTTGTCACATAGTCAATCCATATTGAATATGAAACAAAAGAAAAAAGACACCCCTTTTACATAGAGAGAGAAGAAAATATCGCACCTTCAGCTTATAGGACTCCGACCCTTAGAAGGGCCTCGCGCTTGAGTCGCCTAGCCAAGCTCGTTGGACTCTGCCCCTCTTCCTCCATTGTTATCGGTAGAAGGAAAGTGTTCAGAAAGCGAGAGAAAGGGTATCGCTGGAAAAAAAAGGAGCGCCAGGTTTTAGCGAATGAATTCTCGTCGAATCTCTTCAATTTTCACGAGAAAATTTTGGCACGAAAATTTCCATCCAAATCGTCCGAAGTGAAGTCGTTTTCTGTAGCTGACTGTGTTCCGATCAGAGAATTTAATACGACGTCAATTCTATTTGACGTTTTAGTGTGGGAATTGAGGTTCCGATCAGACCAAGAGCTTTGTTATTGGGCCATGGGCTTGAAAAATTTCCCTGTGCATCTATTTGGACCAAGAGCTTTGTTATTGGGCCATGGGCTATGATTCAACGACTGGTTCAAATTCTTAACGGCTAAGTTGCTGGGCCATTTCGATATGTTCTTAAATGACAGGTGGCCCAAGAGGGCAAAAACTTTCTCCTTACTCGTCTCTGTTTAAAAAATGAGTTACAAATTAAGCATTAAATTAGTAATTAAATTTTAAAAAGGGTCTCAATTTACAAAGTAAACTAGTACGTAATTGTGCATTTCTTTAAAATATAAATGTAAAAAAGAAAACTAATTCTTAAAGGTACAAACTATAAGCAAGCTAAGAGACACTTAAAACGGTGAATAATCCGCTAAATTGATGACTGATTTGCTACATCATATGCTTAATCATCGTCAATCGCGATTTCTTAAATATTTTAGCTCCAGACTAGTATTCACGAAATCACACAACAAGAATGAGACATTTTTCGCAAGAATAAAAAAGTGACTTTTTGTGACGGACTACCCTCATTGTCTACTTTGTTGTAGTGTCACCAAAAACAAATCATAAAAAAAAAATTCATTACTATAAAATCAAAATTATTAGTAATAAAATAGCTGTTAAAATCTTAATTTTTTTATTTTATTAATTTTGTAACATTTGAAGACATTTTACTTCTACTTCATTCTTTAAAGAGTGACAGGGGAGAGTGTGGGAAAATAAGCCCCCCCCCTCAAGATTAATTTCACAAAGAGGACATTGGGTGTTCATTTCGGATCTAAATCTGCTGTTATTCCCGTGCATGAACAGCAAGTCAGTAACCCTGCTATCTTTGTTTTTTCAAATCCAGTCATTGAATTGTTTCGAGATGCGTGCATAGAAAAGTTCTAAAAAAAGTTGCTTTGAGATTCGTTCCCGAAAAAAATTGAACGACTGGATTAAAAAAAAACAGAGATAGAAGGTTATTGTTCACGAAAAGAGAATAATAGCGGATTTGAATCCACTTCAATATCTCAGTTATCCACTTTTGAATATCTTTATTTATTTTTTAATTATACGTTGTTTTATAGGTTTATTTCAATAATTTTTCAACATCACTCTAATACATTCATAAAAGCCGAAATGCAAACATTTGAACCGTTAACCTTTCCCAGTATTAGCGACTCTATAATTACCAACAATAGTTGCACTTTTCAGAAGAAGAATTAAGACCTTGAATGCCAGTATATATTATTTCTCAAAAAAAAAAAAAAATGCCAGTATGTTTCATAGGCTTCTTGAAAACTTAGATTTAGAAATTTTCAATGGTCTTATTAATTAAAATCATTTTAACAAAAAAAATTATCAATAAATCATAACATTAAAAGAATTACCATTACACAGGCACTTGAAATTCACTGTTTAATTAATTCAAAAAGTATGACCACAAAATGAGCAAGAATTATTATTTAACAATAGAAACAAATAAGGTATAGAAAAGGATTACTGCATTTATTTCAAAAAGTATGACAACAAAGTGAGCAAGAATTATTATTTAACAAGAGAAACAAATAAGGTACATAAAAGGATTACTGCAGAACGTATTATATACTTCAACACACACACACCAAAAGAACAAATTCTCACAAATACAAATTGCACACATGTATCTTGCTCATGCCTACCCTCACTGGAACCAATTTTCAAATCCTTTGCCATAACCCGACCCGATTAGGTACCACTTCCTTACCCTCGTCTCTTATCAGAACTCGATCCAGACCCAACACCAGAACCAGCAGAGGACCTCGCACCGGACGAACCAGAGCCAGCAGATGACCCAGCAGAGGAACCAGCACTAGACCCGGCAGAGGAACCTGACCCGGATCCTACTGAGATCGAACCTGAATTAGAGTTAGACCGAGAAATAGAACCAGCCGGGGTAGAAACCGAGCCGGACTCAGAACCCGAACTGGATGCAAACACAGATCCTCCATTGACACCAAGCCCTAGACCGAGCCCGAGCCCGAGACCAAGCCCTAGATCTTTCCTCACGGGCCGTCTTTCGGTAGTGACTACAGCTAAAGTGAAAGAGAATATAAGAAGTAAAACTGAGATACTGTTACTTGCCATTAGTTTCTAGACTTATAGTAGTATAAGGGTTTCTGAGACTTAGTGTATTGAACTAAATGACACTTGAAAGTACGTGTGTGCCCACTTCAATGTTCGTGCAGATCAAGTACGCACGTATAAAAAACTAAATGGCATGTCGTTGTCTTACTACCCTCCAATTAAATAAACTCATATCCAAAAAGAAAACATCAAATTATCAAACCATCAAGGAAACATTAATTAATACGAGTTCCATGTCACATGCTCAACCTCTGTAAGTAACAGCGAGCTAGTAGCATCAGTGCTTGTGCGAGCGAGACAGTATAGAAAAAAAATAAAGGCAAGTGATGAGTCGTTTGATATGCATGAATGGCAGAAATGTCGAAAGCATGAGAGTAGAAGAGGTGCAGCGCGGAGAGAACACCAGTAGTCATGGCAGAACCGAGTTGGAAAAAGTAGAAGGGCGCTGATTGTTGCATGTTATATTCGTGACTCTGGCAAATTAACGATCCGAACCAACCCAAAGAGCCAACAACATGTTATGAACACAAAATCCTCACGCAGAAGCGAGTTGTGGTCACCTAGTAGTAGTGTCGCCCACTCATACTCAACCTTCTCCAACCAGGATTGCAGCCATGTAATGCAGCCATGCAGAAGTACTGCGTTCGCCCTCTCAAATCTTACCTCTGCCATGCTGTATAATGAACAAGTATATGAATGTCAGTGGATGCATTCATTAATTTGATAGCTGTAAGAGAGAGTTCTTATAATCTGAAACGCCATACATTAAGTAGAAGATCAGACACAGAACCTGTGTGTGTAATGACTTCTAAATACAAATTAATATGCTTGATTTTTAGTTAGTATAATGACTTCTAAATACAAATTATATAGTTATAAGGCAATTATATATGTGAATGTAAATGAGTAAATAATATTAGTTTGTAGATATGGATGGTTTCAATTTTGAAACGGGAGGCATTGAATTATCTGTGTGTGTTAAATTTTGAAGACAAATCATTTAAAAATTACTACTGCTTTCCGTCACGAAACTTTTTTTATTGATAAGAAGAAAAAATATATACATAAATTTCTAAAATAAAATAAAAATTATGGATATATATACCTGAACCAGAAGATAGCGGCAAGGTGAAATTAGTAGCTTCTTTCTAAGCTGCTGTAGTTACTAGTAGTTAGAGAATGGAAAAAGCTCAATCCTTTATATAGAGAAAAAACAAAACAGTCAAGTTATAAAAATAAATAAATAAATAAAACAGAGTCACTGTATGAATCCACATCACCCCAGGTACCTGAGGTGCAAGTGGTGAATCTGAACCATTTATTTCACTTGACACGAATCTCAAAGCAGGCTCCTTATAACCTCAACATCTACCCGATTGAGTTTAACCTGAATGGAATTAATCTAGGCCGTTGATTTTTATTAATTGCACCTCAGGTACCTGGGGGAATACGGACTCGTCACTGTATTGGATACATATACATCATTCTTCATTAGATATACGCGTCAGCACGTGCAGCCAGAGGGCGTTAAATTATTATGCAATAATGAACAGCCAGAGGGCGTTAAAATCCACTGTGACAATTCATCTGTGTGTGTTCACGTACCGAGTTTATTTATAACTCCAAAGTGAGCTGCAACATGATGTCCACTGTCATTTATTCAACTGTAATCATATTCTGGGATTAAAATTGTTAGAAATAATGAACCGTTGAATTTTATCGGAGCATAATGCAACTAATTGATCTTCGTAGTTTGTCGCAGTGTTTTAAAATGCGGTTTTGTTCATGCATGCGGAATGCCACTGCATATCGCATATTCGGACTGCATATGCGGCCGCATGCTCAAAACCGCATGAGATGACTGCATGGCCGTTCTGAGCGCGGCTGCCGACCGCATACGCATATGCGGCCCATGCGACTGCATTTTAAAACACTGGTTTGTCCAACCTGCTTTTATAATTCTTTTAAACCTTCTCATGGTATACAGCTAAGAATGGTATATATATATTTTTTTTCATTTTCTGATTTGTACAACACCAGAACCAGCAGATAGAGGAACCAGCCGATGATCCCGCACCGGACGAACCAGAGCCAGCAGAGGAACCAGCACTAGACCTGGCAGAGGAACCCGACCCGGATCCTACTGAGATTGAACCCGAATTAGAGTTAGACTGAGAAATAGAACCAGCCGGGGTAGAAACTGAGCTGGACTCAGAACCCGAACTGGATGCAGACACGGATCCTCCATTAACTTCGATAATTTTATTTTGACATATAAATTATTATTTTTTTATTATTAAAACTATAAAATGTAAAAATATATATAATAGAGGTAAAAAAAAGAAAACATATAAATTCTTCTCTTACTTTTAGATCAAAATTATTATTTCAGGTATCTAAGCTCTTCTAAGGTCATAACACAAGCACTTTGCAAGTAAAAAACAACAACAAACACAGCTAAAAGTTACACTGATCATTTCAAAAAGTATGACAACAAAATTGAGCAAGAACTTTTACTTAACAAGACAAACAAATAAGGTACCTAAAAGGCTTACTTCACAACATATTCAACTTCAACACACACACACACACACCTGAAAGTTTGTGTGTGCCCACTTCAATATTCGTGCAGATCAAGTGCGCATGAATAAAAAACTAAATGACATGTCGTTTTTTTACTACCCTCCAATTAAACAAACTCATATCCAAAAAGAAAACATCAAATTATCAAACCATCAAGGAAACCTTAACTAATACGAGTTCCATGCATGTCACATGCTCAACCTCTCTGTAAGTAACAGCGAGCTAGTAGCATCAGTGCTTGTGCAAGCGAGACAACATAGAAAAAAATTAAAGGCAAGTGACGAGTTGTTTGATACGCATGTATGGCAGATATGTCGAAAGCATGAGAGTAGAAGAGGTGCAGCGCGGAGAGAACACCAGTAGTCATGGCAGAGCCGAGTTGGAAAAAGTAGAAGGGTGTTGATTGTTGCATGTTATGTTCGTGACTGTGGCAAACGATCCGAACCAACCCAAAGAGCCAGCAACATGTTATGAACGCAAAATCCCGGCGCAAAAGCGAGTTGTAGTCACCTAGTAGTAGTGTCGCCCACTCATACTCAACCTTCTCTAGCCAGGATTGCAGCCATGTAATGCAGCCATGCAGGAGTACTGCGTTCGCTCTCTCAAATCTTACCACTGCCATGCTGTATAATGAACAAGTACATATATAGATGTAAGAGGGAGTTCTTATAATCTGAAATGCCATACATGAACCTGGACCATGTATAATGTCGATGTTAATTAATTATACATGATTTTTGAATGTATGAATACACATAATGAGTTATTTAGTTAATGCTGTTGCATGCATCCTCAATTTCTTACATTCTTTTAATACTTTATAATCTCTCTTTTGACAATTTGAGTAAATTAAACACTAGTTTTATTTAATTAATATGCTTCTAAATACAAATTATATGGTTATAAGGCATGTGAATGTAATTGAGTTGATAATATTAGTTTAATTTTAGATATGGATGGTTTCAGTTTTGAAACGGGAGGCATTGAATTATCTGTGTGTGTTAAATTTTCAAGATAAATCATCTAAAAATTACTACTGTTTTATTAATAAGAAGAATAAATATATACATAAATTTCTAAAATTAACAAAATAATTATGGATATATATACCTGAACCAGAAGATAGCGGCAAGGTAAAATTAATTAGTGGCTTCTTTCTAAGCTTAGTTAGAGAATGGAAAAAGCTCAATCCTTTCTATAGAGAGGAAAAAATAAAAGTCAAGTTATAAAATTAAATAAATAAATAAATAAAACATTGCTACTGCATTGGATATACAATACAATATTCTTCGTTGGATATACGCGTCAGAGCCAGACTGCCAGAGGGCGTTAAATTATTATTATTATTATTATTATTTTAGAAGATTTGGTAGTCGCTACGTACGTACCGGGCGTTGAATTATCTGTCTAGGTGGAAATTGAAAGACACCTTAAAATTCCAGTGTGACAATTCATCTATTTGTGTTCACGTACCGAGTTTATTTATGACTCCAAAGTGAGCTGCAACATGATGTCCACTGTCCTTTATTCACGTACGTACCGAGCGTTGAATTATTTGTCTGTGTGAGAATTGAAAGACACCTTAAAAATCTAGTGTGACAATTCATCTGTGTGTGTTCACGTACCGAGTTTATTTATGACTCCAAAGTGAGCTGCAATATGATGCCCACTGTCCTTTATTCACATACGTACCGAGCGTTGAATTATTTGTCTGTGTGAGAATTGAAAGACACCTTAAAAATTCAGTGTGACAATTCATCTGTGTGTGTTCACGTACCAAGTTTATTTATGACTCAAAAGTGAGTTGCAACATGATGTCCACTGTCCTTTATGCACGTACGTATCGAGCCTTGAATTATCTGTCTAGGCGTAAACACATTTAAATTATGTACACCTGGTAGTCACTACCTGGTTTTCAAAAAAAAGAATTATTTGTCTAGGTGGGAATTGAAAGACACCTTAAAAATCCAGTGTGACAATTCATCTGTGTGTGTTCACATACCGAGTTTATTTATGACTCCAAAGTGAGTTGCAACATGATGTCCACTGTCCTTTATTCACGTACGTACCGAGCGTTGAATTATTTGTCTGTGTGAGAATTGAAAGACACCTTAAAAATATAGTGTGATAATTCATCTGTGTGTGTTCACGTACCGAGTTAATTTATGACTCCAAAGTGAGCTGCAATATGATGTTCACTGTCCTTTATTCACATACGTACCGGGCATTGAATTATCTATCTGGGTGGGAATTCAAAGACACCTTAAAAATCCAGTGTGACAATTCATCTGTGTGTGTTCACGTACCAAGTTTATTTATGACTCAAAAGTGAGCTGCAACATGATGTCCACTGTCCTTTATGCACGTACGTACCGGGCATTGAATTATCTGTGTAGGCGTAAACACATTTAAATTCTGTACACTTGGTAGTCACTACCTGGTTTTCAAAAAAAAGAATTATCTGTCTAGGTGGGAATTGAAAGACACCTTAAAAATTCAGTGTGACAATTCATCTGTGTGTGTTCACATACCGAGTTTATTTATGACTTCAAAGTGAGCTGCAACATGATGTCCATTGTCCTTTATTCAACTGTAATCTTTGATCGAAATTGTTATAGTCTGGAATGCTTTATTCCACTGTCCTTTATTCAACTGTAATCATATTCAGGAATTAAAATTGTTAGAAAGAATGAACCGTTGAATTTTATCGGAGGGAACTTGATCTTTATGATTTGTCCAACCTGCTTTTATAATTATAAAATCTTCTCATAAGATGCATCTCCAATTAAGAACGGAAGGTAAGCTTATCTAAAAATCGCTAAAGTCACCCTCATCATTTTCATTTTTTTTTTTATCAAGTATATAAATTGAACTTTTTTTTAAATTTTATATGTATTAGCCCGTCTATGATAATACAAAAAATAATAAAGGGTTTGAATGTGAGATGGTAATTTTATTTTTTTTCATTTTTCTGATTTGTACAATAGAAAAATAGAAAAAAAAAAAAAAAAAAAAAGCTAAAAAAAGGAAAGAAACCGTGCCTATTACATTATTGTTTCAATAAGAATTTTGGAGAGGTCACCTAATCATCATTTTAGAAGGTATTGTTTACCGGGTGAAAAGGAAATTATTGGAGAGTAAAAAAGAAAGTGATTGAAAGTTTTTTTTTTTGAAATAGAAGAAATCAAAATCATAAAGGTTAAATTTAAATTGTTGTGAAAGATTTTTCTTTTGTAATTGAGGTTTGTTTTTTATTCATCGACTAATTACAAATTATTAAATTGTTATTCATTGTATCTTTTAGATGAAGGTTAATTTTAATATATTATGTTCATACTAAATTGCCTTTTAGATTTTTAATTTTTGTAGAAAAAATTTAAATTATGATAAAAATGATTTGTTTATAAAATTATAGAAGAGATTATTTAAATTTTTGTATATAATTTGAATTCAGGTAAAATTATGTCTTAAAAGAAATATCTTAGACTTATTTTTCCGACATTTTTATTAATATCCAATTTAAAATATAATTTTTTTAAAGTTTTTGAAATCATGTAATTTGGAAGAGTTTTGAATTATATTTTAAATTGGATATTAATAAAAATGTTGGCTTATTTTTAAGGTGAAAGAAAGTAAATAGTTAGTGAAGAATCATACTATCTTATATTATATTGATTTTGGTTTTTATTTTAAAAAAATTATATGTGATATTTATATGGTTAGCCCCTCCTATACTCAAAATCGAGTTCCGCTCTTGTGTCCAACCTGCCTTTTCGTATCAAACTTCTAAATTATAGAGCTAGTTGGAGACACATTACAGTAATAAAATAGAGTAATTAATTTTATCAACTAAAGTACCTAGTAACAAAATTAACTTATTGACCTAAACTAATTACATCTAGAATAATTAATATTCAACAAAAGTATCTAGAATAATTAAATTGTGATCATATACAGTGTCAAAAAAAATATTATATGATTGTTATGTATATATACCGACACAACATTTAATATTTCATATAGAAGTAAAAATTATTGATGATTATTAAATTATATTACACTTGTCTTAAAACAAAGTTTGTAAAAATTTAATTGCAATTTAACTGGTTCAAGCAAATGGAGTTTTTCAAATTATCAAACCTTAATTCTTTCTTGTTCCCATTCTAACGAATATGACGTAGCATCCTCAATTTTCTGTACACACTTCCCATGTAGTTATCCATGTAACGGTAACAGAGCATAGTATTTTACAATTTCACACAGAGGCTTGGTAAGGCACCAAAACATGAAGAACAAATGAACAATAGAGAGAGCCAAAAGTATTATTAATTAATATGGAGCAAAAAAAATACATATATAATATCCCATTAATTATTTTACACTATTTTATTCTCAAATACAAACATTTTTTTAACTTTTTTTATAAACCATAATATCGAAATAGAAATCCATACATCGTCCATGAAAAATGATTTTTAAAAGAAAGGGAGAAAAATGTATCAATAAATTAAGCTACTAGAGTATATATGATTGCGTAATTATTCGATTGAACTGTTAATTATATGATATTCCACTGAATTTTTTATTGTTTCATCGCGTGTCTTTATATCAATAAAGCTACTAGCATAGTCATAAGATTCGCGAATTAAATCCGAATAATTTGACTCGTGATTTGACTCGAATAATTTGATTCAAAAAAGTTTATAAAAAAATTGATTCGAAATAGTTTGAAATTAATTCAAATCAAATTCAAACTAAACCTGATTTATTCGAAATAGGTTTGCAAACTATTCTAGTTTGAATCTCAAAATAACGTGAACCATTGATTTCTGTTGATGATTTATGTTCGTTGATGACTTAAAAGTTAAAACATAACTCATGAGTCGTAACTCTCGCTCTCAGTTCTAAAATCTTAGATAACTTTCACCTCTCACTTTCGACGACTACAATCACTCTTCTTTGTCGTAAAAAAATTTGTAAAAGATTTGAAATTGAATTTGTAAAAAATTCAATTCGAAACTAATTCAAATCAATCTTTATTCAAAATTAATTCAAACTAAACTCAAACTGCGATAAGTTCGATTTGATTCGATTCATTTGCAACCTTAGCTACGGAAATGTTTTCGATATTTTTAACATATTCTTACTAATGATCGGAAATGATCGAAAAAGTCTAACGTCATTTCCGATCATTAAAAGTCTCAATTTGTTCCTAGGAAGAAAAATGGAACCAGATAAAATATATGTAGCTACGCAGCCAAACAACTACAGACAAAGGACGGACCTAATAAGTTACATTTACCATTAAAATACAAATTAGGAATTAAATATTATTTTCTGAGAATCCACCATCAATTCAAGCCTCTTTCGCTGCACAGAGCAAGATATATATCACATATCAGAGGGGGGCAGATGATATCATAATTCCACTAAACAATTCAGAACCCTAGTACATTCTTTCCTTGCTTAGCATAGACGATTCCTTCATCTCTCTCTCTTTCCTTGCTTAGCATAGACAGTCTTACTACTCCGCTTATTAGTAAGAAGCCATTAATTTCACCTCGCTGCGATCTTCTAAATCAGTCTGATTCAGGTATATTTATGATTTGTTTGTTAATTCTTAGGATCTTAAGTATTATTTAGTCAAATAAAGTTTCAAGATAGGCAGCCTACCCCTGATTTAAGCTTGTTTTAGGCAATGTTGCTCAAGAGGAGATTTTCTTAATTTAATACATATCTATCAAATAAATGCATCCACTGACATTCATGTATAACTTGTTCATTATCTAGCATGCCAGAGGGAGGATTTGAGAGGGTGACGGCAATCATGTTTCAGATCATAACATGGCTGCAATCTTGGCTGGAGAAGGTCGAGTATGAGTGGGCGACACTACTGCTTGGTGACCACAACTCGCTGCCGCACCAGGACTTTGTATTCATAACATGCTGCTGGCTCTTTGGGTCGGTTCGGCTCGTTTGTCACAGCCACGAACATAACATGCAACAATCGGCAATCTTCTACTTTTTCCAACTCGTCTCCGCCATGACTACTGGTGTTCTCTCTGCTTTTGGCATTTCATCAGCCATGCATACGTATCAGACGACCCGTCACATGCCTTTACTTTTTTTCTATGCCGTCTCACTCGCACAAGCACTGATGCTACTTGCTCGCTGCTACCTGCTTAGAGGATGAGCATGTGACATGAAGCTCATACAGTTGTTAATTAAGGTTATTTCATTGATGGTTTGATTTCATGCATGTTTTTGTTTTTAGTTTGTTTTATAAAAGAGTAATAAGAAAGGGGCATGTCATTTAGTTTTTTATTATTATTATTTTTTTTTGAAGAAGCACATGTATTTAGTTGGTTTTAATGAGATAAATTTCTTTGAATAAGGCACAGAGGCATCTCATTTTTTATTGTTAATGTGGTCTGGACCGAGTTCAGCTGGCTGATTTATCTAACATTGGTTGTGGTTGAGAATGACATTTGGGGATTGTATGTCTTATGTAATTGCATACTTAATCTCATACAAATTTGGAACTGGGAAGATTTAAAATGACTTCAAAAATTTCCCTGTGCATCTATTTGGACCAAGAGCTTTGTTATTGGGCCATAGGCCGTGATTCAATAACTGGTTCAAATTCTTAATGGGTACACTATCTGCTATATGACAAATATATTTCACTGCCAAATTGCTGAGCAAAAACTTTCTCCTTACTCGTTTCTGTTTAAAAATTAGGTTACAAAGCATTAAATTAGTAATTAAATTTTAAAATTATGATTTATGTAGTAATGAGTAAATAATAAATCAAAGGTTTAAATAGCGTTTATCGCATCCTAGCGGCACTATAGTGGTTAGAACCTTGGTAGAAATTATAAAGGGAACGAGAGATTTGACGAGGCTGTCTATATACTAGGCATAAAGATCTATCGAGATAGATCAAATAGACTTATAGGTTTAAGTCAAAGCACGTACATTGACAAAGTGCTGAATCGGTTCAGCATGCAGGATTCTAAGAGAGGATTCCTGCCAATGTCTCATAGTGTTCAGCTAAGCAAGACTCAGTGTCCTTCGACAACTGATGAGCGAAGCATTATGAGTAGAGTACCATACGCTTCGGCTATTGGCTCTATCATGTACGCCATGTTGTGCACTCGCCCTGATGTCTCGTACGCTTTGAGTGTGACGAGTAGATATCAGGCTAATCCAGGCAAAGAGCACTGGATTGCTGCAAAGAATATCCTTAAGTACTTGAGAAGAACTAAGGATATGTTTCTCGTCTACGGTGGTGATTCCGAGCTTGTGATTAATGGTTACACTGACGCCAGTTTCCAAACTGACCATGATGACACGAGATCACAGTCTGGGTATGTGTTCATACTCAACGGTGGTGCTGTGAGCTGGAAGAGTTCAAAGCAAGAGACTACAGCAGACTCAACCACCGAAGCAGAGTACATAGCTGCATCCGAGGCAGCTAAAGAAGGTTTCTGGATCAAGAAGTTCCTTAGCGAACTTGGAGTGGTTCCCAGTGTTCAAGGCCCTGTGGACCTCTATTGTGACAACAATGGAGCTATAGCTCAGGCCAAAGAACAGAGATCGCACTCGAAATCCAAGCATGTTCTACGGCGTTTTCACCTGATACGAGAGATCGTAAATAGAGGTGATGTAAAGATATGTAGAGTTGACACAGTCAGCAACACAGCTGATCCACTCACGAAACCTCTTCCTCAAGCCAAGCACCAGATGCATATTGCCTCTATGGGTCTGAGACACATAGGAGACTGGCTATGAGTTTTTTCTTTAGATCTACGAGATTTTTAGAATACTAGAGATTTGTGTAACTAGGGCCTACGATGATTGACTCCTAGCTTAAGTGGGAGATTGTTAGTTTGTAATAATCTAGAAGTCAATAATACGATAAGTTAATCATAAAGCTTTGTTCATGAATTGAATGTTTATTTATATATCATTTTGTTGCCTTGAGTATTATTGAAATTATGGATCATTTCGAGTTCATGACTGAAATTGTGAAACTCCATAATATAGATAATATATACTCTTAAAAGTCACTGACCAAGGTAATTAGCAGGAACACTAATTACCGCGATAAGGTTAGCATGTGGATTAAAAGATGGTTAAGTTTTACAAACCACCTGACACGAGATGTCATTTTAATCACATGGATACATGTTCTAGGAACATGGTATTTGACAGACCCCGAATGAAACATTAAATAGAATTGTGTTCGTGTCATTTATGTTTTCATTCAGTGTCAAAGTTCTACAGTATGAGGTATTTATCGTTCCCACTAAGAAATATATATGAGTAAGTGTTATCTAACGCTGTCCGTAAAAAGCAGCCATAACGGTAGCATTTCCATATATATAACTTAGCTGAGGAAGTGATAGTCTGCCAAGAATACTATTTGTCTCTCGTATCTCTATACGAGCTATAGCATCACTGGGCCCCTTGATAGAGTTAGATTATCTGCATGCGGTATAATTACAAGAGTAATTATATTTGATAATCTACTCAAGATCAAGAAAAGATACAGTTAACAAGGATGGCACATATCTACCTTAAAACTGATCTGATAGCTATGAGACAGAAGAACTGACACAAGTAAATTGTTTACTGGATCGTGATATTGTACAGTACAGCATCATCTGTATAATTGGATGGTCATGATGTGTTGCCAGATGCCACCCATGACTAACAGAAGTTAAAACAGTTTTAACTCTGTTTACCAACATAACACAGATCCTATTGGGTCACACCATATAGGAGCTACTCGGAGAATCTTACTGATTAATTATAAATTGATTATAATTAATATTAAGATGGTTATAATTAATTATACGTGATATAATTAAATTATAAATGTCATTTAGAATGACAAGCAGAAACAACGGTTAATTTATAAACGTACACGTTACGTTGTATAAAAGTTACCGAACAATAACCGAAAAGAAATATAATTGTACATGACAATTATATATATATGATTTGGAATTTTAATTGTTAATTATGGATTTGAATTATGGGTTTAAAAGCCCAAAATAATCAAAGCCTTAATTAAAATTAAAGGCCCAAAGTCAAAGCCCAAAATCAAAGCCCAACACTATTCATGCCTTAATGGGCCAAGGGTATTTTGGTCATTTTCACCCTATGCCGACTTCCCTTGTGTTGACATGTGTCATGTGAGGTGGCAAGGGTATTTTGGTCATTTCACATGATAAAAGGATGAGGTGTCAAGGGCTTTTGGTAAATAGATTTGTTTTGAGGGGTATTTTGGTCTTTTGCCAACCTCCTCAAAAGTCTATAAATAGAGGGGTAGGGGTAGAGAGAAAGACTCACTAATTCACGTGTTAATCTGATTACTTCGTTGATCGGTTTTCCCTCTCTTCCCTGATTTCGGTTATTACGAGATTCGGAAAAATATATTTTTAGATTCTGCGGTATTTCATGTTTTGCTTTATTAGTAAAACGGAATAACTTGCATTCTTAAATATATTTAATATGTCTCTTTTTCGGTGAATAGTGTTTCTGCAGAATTCCGCGGTTTACGGTATTTCTGGCAGAAGAAGTAAATCGCTCTCCGGTTAGTCCTGGTGGATAACCAATAGAGGTATCACACGTGTGATACTGCGAGTCGATTCCATCCCTGGTGAGGCTCTACTCGCTCGGTCTGCATTCCAACTGAGATTTGGAATCAAGGTATAAATTGTTATATTAATCTATTTAATTTGTAAATAGATTTAATGCTTTAGGAAATCAATTATGGAGTAGATCTGTAAATAGGATTAAACGAATCTTCTTGATTCATTTAATCCGTAGCTTAAGTTAGATGTAAAAAATTTTGTTTTACTCTTTCCGCAGCTTAAGCTAATTAAATGGGTTTGAACCGTTCACGAAAACCCAACACAACCATCCAACACTGACGGTTCCGAAAAAAAAAAACAGTCAGTACAGTGTATCAACACTGACGCTTTTAAATAACAGTCACTGTTGCTATACTTATATTGACCCTTTTATCAAAAAGAGTCAGTGTTAGTTGCCAATACTGACTGTTTTTATAAACCGTCAGTGTTGAGTACCAACATTGACCCTTGAAAAAAAGTCAGTGTTGGTACTCAACACTGACTCTTTTTAAAAAAGGTCAGTGTTGAGTACCAACACTGACTCTTTTTAAAAAGGGTCAGTGTTGAACACCAACGTTGACTGTTTTTCAAGCGTCAGTGTTGGTACTCAACACTGACTGTTTTTTGAAAAACTGTCAGTGTTGATAACAAACACTGACTGTTTTTAAAGCGTCAGTGTTGAACTGCAACGCTGACTGTTATTTAATAAAAGAGTCAGTGTAGTATGAGCAACACTGATGCTTTGCTTAAAACAGTCAGTGATTAAGGGTCGGTGAAGGGGTTTTTTGTACTAGTGACCTTATACAGTAATATGATGTCAATGCAGATTTTATGATTAATAGTAGCTATCATAGAAATCATTCATGCCTAACAATTGGTTTTATTTTGGTACACATGAGTCCTAAATTATTTCAAATCTTCTCTACCACCATTTCTAAGGTTCAAACGAATGGGAGTATCCATGCCTTGATACATCAGATGGGGTCATGAAATGCAGACTCAGTAGAATTTCTTCATACCATTACCAGTATTTTCTGAGCTATGGGACTGGTCATGTTTCTTAGATCTACTACAAAGCTTGAGTTATCTTAATTAAACTGAAACCACACAATGAGACGAAGAATTGGAACTAAGATGGTATAAAGTACAAATTTTATCTATTGGTCTTAAATCCAGCAATATGATTATAGAAAAGCTTTGGCATTTGAGCATATGAAGCTTTGATGTGCTATGAGAGGTAATGTTGTCATTGCACAAGTTTTTTTTCTTTATCTTCTTCAATAGGATTAGGAGACCACAATTGAAGGATTCTGAACCTGGTTAGCTTGAGCTTTGGATCTGTTTTGTAGGGTGCACTTGTATTATCTTTAAAAAAATGATAATAATTGATCAGTTTAATGAAAAAAATATCTAGGCAAATTGCATGCAAGCCAAGTTTTTTTTTTGCATAAATAATAAGAAGAAAAAGTGATTCTGTAGTAAAAACTAAAAACAACCATAAAGGGCCATTAGTTGGGATGCCTACACCAGTTCGGGTGGTGCATGATGTGTTGTTAATGACTGTTTTAATTCCTACTGACATATAGGTGGAAGAAATTTTGTGGCGACACTTCAATAGAAAAGGTTGGTCTATATTTTGAAGGATGTGAAAGAGGCTCTTCTGACTCTATTGATAGCATTGCACTCAAGTAACCCTGAAATAGAATCTCTGGACATCTGAAGTTTAGTTTACTCTTTGTCAAGATTGAAGGCTTCCCAGTCTGGTAAGAGAAAAGAGATTGGCGATCTGTTGTAAGAATTAATTAATTTATTTATCAATGAGACTATGGTACTATGCATAGTACAGATTGGTCCGTACTATTGATCAATATCTCTCTGTTTTCAAAGTCGAAAACAGTCGATTGATTATTGAATTAGTTTGTATAATGGTGTAATGTACTTGGCTTCTTCAATTTGAATTTTGTTCTTATCTAAGATAGTTACATATTGCATTTATCCTGCGTGCATGCCTTTGTTCAATAGGTTTATATATTTCACCAAAATTTCAAATACTTCCTAATAATTTTATATGTTTACCGCATTATATTTGGAATTGTATATATATATATGTCCATATTTTCTGTAAGAACCATCAGAAGAAATCCTGCAAGATAAATCAATTTCTATTGTTATATTGATTCTATAGGTCTTACATTCACACTTTTGTACAATTCCAATTCCGATCCAAGGAGAATATGTGGTACAATAAACACAACAAAAATAGAGAACAATTTGTTCCCGGTTTGCACCAACATAAACCCAAAAATAGTTGCGGCAATGCCGCAACGAAGCATCTAGTTGCATACTTAAATCTCATACAAATTTGGTACTAGGAGGATTTAAAATTACTTCAAAAATTTCCCTGTGCATCTATTTGGACCAAGAGCTTTGTTATTGGGCCATAGGCCATGATTCAATAACTGGTTCAAATTCTTAATGGTTACACTATCTGCTATATGACAAATATATTTCACTGCCAAGTTGCTGAGCAAAAACTTTATCCTTACTCGTTTCTGTTTAAAAATTAGGTTACAAAGCATTAAATTAGTAATTAAATTTTAAAATTATGATTTATGTAGTAATGAGTAAATAATAAATCAAAGGTTTAAATAGCGTTTATCGCATCCTAGCGGCACTATAGTGGTTAGAACCTTGGTAGAAATTATAAAGGGAACGAGAGATTTGACGAGATGTATAAATTGTGACGGTTTAATATCTGAAATTGGAATTTTGACTCAAAGATACAAATTCCAATCGGACGGTCAATACAAAGGATACAAAGGATGGAAGGAAAAATGTTCGGATCTCATAAAGTAACTTAATTTTTTATGTTACATCGGGACCATCAAATTCAAGGAGCTCTGTACTCTCCTTCTCAGACTGAAGTAGCTAGATTCGAATCCAACGGTCATAATCTAAATTCAAAAATTAAGTTACTTTAACGGATCCGGACCCAACCCAATGAATTTTTTTTATAAACCATAATTAAAAAAAAATTATGAAACCAACATGAATATTTTTCTTTTTTACAAAAACCATAAGAATTGAAATGCTATTTCTTTCTGAATTTTTTTTTTCGGAACCGAAATAGCAATTCGGTCTGAAATTTTTTCACAATTTTTAACGTATTTTTTTTTCTTAAAATTTGTAAAAACGATTCAGGTCGAATTGTCATTTCGGTTCAAAAAAATAGGACCAAAATGACATCTCGACTCTTATTATTGAATCTTAGACCTTGTAAATCCTCTTGCTAAAGGAAAATGATAGTAGATCAGTAGATGACGTTAGAATTTGTTTAATCCGAGTATAGGATTACAGTTCGAAACCTGTATAGAAAACATGTCGCAGCTCACTTTTGGAGTCATAGACTCATAGATATTTTGCACGTACGTCAGCACACACATAATTCAAGTCACAGTGAATCCGCATTATAAAAACTCGGGTTAACATGCACGTATCCCACACAGAGATAATTCTTTAGTTTCTTTTTATAATAGCCCGTAGTTCACACCAAGACAAGGAGAAAACAATTTTCTTTTGGCTTGAATCATGCCCATAGCCATAGGCCAGTTACAATAATATTCTTCGGTTTTCCTCAAAAATAAACAATACTCTTTTGTCAAATGTTCATTTTACAAAAGAGACCCCTTGCATTTTCCTTAATCCAATCACTAATCAAGTACCAGTAGTCCAGTACTTCTATAACTTCCCGTATAGCAAGCGTGTTCTTCGTAAAATACACCCCATGACCCATCTCACTCTCTACAGAGAACTCGCTACATCATGTAATACACTAACCATTGTTAGAGAAATATTCGTAGTCATCTCTTGTAGCTAGTTTTCTAGCCATATAGATCGAATTCGTATCCTCTGAGATATCTCAAACTTTGCGTGACTTTATGGAAAATCCTAACCGTTTAAATACGTTTTGCACGAATCTCAAAGCCCACGTAGCAGTGACCCCCTACATCACCCCCCAATAGGCACCGGACACGTCGGTCACGCAAAAGTTGAGATATCTCAGAGGATACGCACTCATATAGATCTCCCCGACTGCGTAAGTGCGCGTATGCTCTGAATTAACTCAAAAGGAAATCTTTTAAGTTAATCAATCTCAATCGTCCAATCTGTTTTGAAATTCGTACAGACTAAATATGCACTAATTTTAAAAGACTTCTATTTTATAAGCAACAGCCCGATTGAGAATCAAACGGTTGAGATGCATTCTCTTTTGAGTTAATGCAGAGGATACGAATTCCAACTCTCTTGGCCCCGGTCAAACAGAACAGAGAAAACATTAGCGCACAGGTGAGAGAGAGAGAGAGAGAAAGATGAGAGAGAGGGGGTCACCAGGCATCCATTCTAAGAATTCAGAAAATCTACTACTTCTCACAAAACATTAGCACCTATTACCTATATATAACCTACTACACCTCAGAAAATCAAATCACATATTTCTGCTCACCACATCCATTCTCTTACCACTCCGCTTATTAGAAAGAAGTCCCTAATTTCACCTGGCCGCGATCTTCTAAATCAGTCTAGTTCAGGTATATTTATGATTTGTTTGTTAATTTTTATGATTTTAAGTATTATTTAGTCTTATTATTAATTAAAACAAAGTTTTCCAACGGGATGCAGCAGTGATTTTAAAGACTAAATAATTACATAATTGCCTCAACTATAGAATTTGTGTTACAAGTCATTATACCAACTAATTAAAAATCAAGCATATTAACTATAGAACTTGTAACTATTGGCTTTTCAAGATAGGCAGCCTACCCCTGATTTAAGCTTGTTTTAGGCAATGTTGCTGAGAGAAGATTTTTCTTAATTTTATACATATCTATCAAATAAATGCATCCACTTACATTGAAGTACTTGTTCATTATCTAGCATGCCAGAGGGAGGATTTGAGAGGGTGAAGGCAATTCTGTTTGGGTTCATAATATGGCTCCAATCTTGGTTGGAGAAGGTCGAGTATGAGTGGGCGACACTACTACTAGGTGACTACAACTCGCTGCTGCATCGGGATTTTGTATTCATAACATGTTGCTGGCTCTTCGGGTCGGTTCGGATCGTTTGTCATACCAATGAACATAACATGCAACAATCGGCAATCTTCTACTTTTTCCAACTCGTCTCCGCCATGACTACTGGTGTTCTCTCTACGCTGCACCTCTTCTACTCTCATGCTTTTGGAATTTCAGCCATACATACATCTCAGACGACTCGTCACTTGCCTTTAGTGTTTTTCTACGTTGTCTCGCTTGCACAAGCACTGATGCTACTTGCTCACTTTTACCTGCTTAGAGGGTGACCATGCAGAAACAAATCTGCTGTTATTCCAAAGGAATAACAGGTTCCTGTTATTCCAATCCCAACCGTTTAAAATTTTCGACGTGCAAATCTCAATGAATAAGTTTTTTTATGCACGAATCTCAAGGAGGATCAACAGTTGGGATTGGAATAACAGTTTTTTTTTTTTTTTTTGCAAACTAAGTTTGTTTAATTTAAGAGTAGTAAGAAAGTGGCATGTCATTTAGTTAGTTTTTATTTTATTTTGAACAACCAGATGTATTTTGTTGATTTTAATGAGATAATTTAGTTTTTTGAATAGGGCACAGAGGCATCTCACATTCTCACTTTAATTAGAACGAAATGGACAATTAGACTGCTTGAAGCTGTAGCCCACCAATAGCAGTCCTCCTAATTAAATATATTACATAAATTAATAAATATATCAGTAAGACAAAGTATACTCGTTTCTGTTTAAAAATTGAGTTATAAAGCATTAAATTAGTAATTAAATTTTAGAAAGGTCTCAATTTACAAAGTAAACTATCTAGTACGTAAATTATACAATTCTGTAATATCTAAAATTAAAATATATAGCAAACTAATTATTCACTAATGGTACAAACTACACGCAAGAGAAACTTAAATGGTTATTAATTAATTAATCCACTAAATTGGTGACTAATCTGCTAAATCATATGCTAAATCAGGAATCACACTTTTTTAAATATTTTAGCTCCAGATTAATTCACGAAATCACCAAAATAAATCCCCTTTTTTAGTATTTAAGCGCAAGATTAATTCATGTAATAAGCAAAAGAAATCATCAAAATAAACTCTGAGTACTAGAAAAATCAAAGTAATTAGTAATAAAATAATATTTTTGTTAAAATCTTAAGAAAATAAATTTTTATTAATTTTGTAACATATGAAGACATTTACCTACATCATGTTTTACAGGGTGATAAGGGAGCTTGTTGGAAAATCATTTTTTTAATTGCACGAATATATTTGTAAATTTATAAAAATTTATGACTAATTTGTACGAAGCTCACGTGCTTGACAATATCATTAATTTTAGACAATTGTGATGAAAAAACAATTCATATATAATACCTATCAATTATGTCAAAGAAACATTTTTTTTTCTAGTATTGGCGTGTTGATTAACATATAATGATATTTTGTCAATATAAATGTATATATTACCTACAAACATATAATTATTGGGTAAATATTTTAACAGAGCTGTTTTGGCTACATACAGCGCACAGACCATATGCGTCTTCCTTTTGATTCTATAGTCTGTATGCTGCATGAAGCCAAAACTACTCTGTTAAAATCTTTACCCTAATTATTTATTGTTAACAACATAATTTGATTTTTACTTTGTGCAGCTGTGATGTTATGAATTTTCTTAATGAGTTTGTTGGTCAATTCAATAATTAGTATTTAGCTAATATGACTTAATATTTAGCTAATTGTAACTAATATTTAGTGAGTTAATATCTTAATTAATTGAAGATGTCCATCTCGGAAACAAATGGACATATTTGAGGTAAACCTTTTTTTTTTTTTTTTTTTTTTTTGTGAGGAAAGCTCGTAGGGCTCTTGTCAGTTCATAACACAGGCACTTGCAAAGTGGAAAACAACAGCAATTAAACACAGATAAAAATTAATTTAGTGAAAACTTCTAAAAGTTTGACAACAAAATTGAGCAAGAATTATTATTTAACAAAAAAACTAACGTCCGGAAGAAGGATTACTACACAATATATTCTACTTGACTACTTCAACACACACACACGCACACACCAAAAGAACAAATTCTCACAAACACTAGAGATTGCACACAATATGTATCTTGCTCATGGTTACCCTCAGTTGAACCAATAATCAATTCCATATATATACCCTCGTCTGTTATCAGAACTCGATCCAGACCCAACACCAGAACCAGCAGAGGAACCAGCCGACAACCCCGCACTGGACGAACCAGAGCCAGCAGATGACCCAGCAGAGGAACCAGTACTAGACCTGGCAGAGGAACCCGACCCGGATCCTACTGAGATTGAACCCGAACTAGAGTTAGACCGAGAAATAGAACCAGCCGGGGTAGAAACTGAGCTGGACTCAGAACCCGAACCGGATGCAGACACGGATCCTCCACTGACTCCAATAATTTTATTTTGACATATAAATTTAATTTTTTTTACATGCATGCATGTAGTGAAAATAATATAGACCACATCCAATAATTATATTTTGACATATAAATTAATTTTTTTTATTATTAAAACTATAAAATGTAGAAATATATATAATAGAGGTACAAAAAAAAAAATTTTAATTCTTCTCTTACTTTTAGATCAAAATTATTATTTCAGGCATCTAAGCTCTTCTAAGGTCATAACACAAGCACTTTGCAAGTAAAAAACAACAACAAACACAGCTAAAAGTTACACTGATTATACTTCAAAAAGTATGACAACAAAATTGAGCAAGAACTTTTACTTAACAAGACAAACAAATAAGGTACCTAAAAGGCTTCACAACATATTCAACTTCAAAAAGTATGACAACAATATTCGTGCAGATCAAGTGCGCACGAATAAAAAACTAAATGACATGTCGTTTTTTTACTACCCTCCAATTAAACAAACTCATATCCAAAAAGAAAACATCAAATTATCAAAGCATCAAGGAAATGTTTATTAATACGAGTTCCATGTCGCATGCTCAACCTCTCTGTAAGTAACAGCGAGCTAGTAGCATCAGTGCTTGTGCGAGCGAGACAACATAGAAAAAAATTAAAGGCAAGTGACGAGTCGTTTGATATGCATGTATGGCAGATATGTCAAAAGCATGAGAGTAGAAGAGGTGCAGCGCGGAGAGAACACCAGTAGTCATGGCAGAACCGAGTTGGAAAAAGTAGAAGGCTGCTGATTGTTGCATGTTATGTCCGTGGTTGTGGCAAACAATCCGAACCAACCCAAAGAGCCAGCAACATGTTATGAACGCAAAATCCCAGCGAAAAAGCGAGTTGTAGTCACCTAGTAGTAGTGTCGCCCACTCATACTCAACCTTCTCTAGCCAGGATTGCAGCCATGTAATGCAGCCATGCAGGAGTACTGCGTTCGCTCTCTCAAATCTTACCTCTGCCTTGCTGTATAATGAACAAGTACATAGATGTAAGAGAGAGTTCTTATAATCTGAAATGCCATACATATATGAACCTGGACCATGTATAATGTCGATGTTAATTAATTATACATGATTTTTGAATGTATGAATACACATAATGAGTTATTTAGTTAATGCTGTTGCATGCATCCTCAATTTCTTACATTCTTTTAATACTTTATAATCTCTCTTTTGACAATTTGAGTAAATTAAACACTAGTTTTATTTAATTAATATGCTTCTAAATACAAATTATATGGTTATAAGGCATGTGAATGTAATTGAGTTGATAATATTAGTTTAATTTTAGATATGGATGGTTTCAGTTTTGAAACGGGAGGCATTGAATTATCTGTGTGTGTTAAATTTTCAAGATAAATCATCTAAAAATTACTACTGTTTTATTAATAAGAAGAATAAATATATACATAAATTTCTAAAATTAACAAAATAATTATGGATATATATACCTGAACCAGAAGATAGCGGCAAGGTAAAATTAATTAGTGGCTTCTTTCTAAGCTTAGTTAGAGAATGGAAAAAGCTCAATCCTTTCTATAGAGAGGAAAAAATAAAAGTCAAGTTATAAAATTAAATAAATAAAACATTGCTACTGCATTGGATATACAATACAATATTCTTCGTTGGATATACGCGTCAGAGCCAGACTGCCAGAGGGCGTTAAATTATTATTATTATTATTATTATTTTAGAAGATTTGGTAGTCGCTACGTACGTACCGGGCGTTGAATTATCTGTCTAGGTGGAAATTGAAAGACACCTTAAAATTCCAGTGTGACAATTCATCTATTTGTGTTCACGTACCGAGTTTATTTATGACTCCAAAGTGAGCTGCAACATGATGTCCACTGTCCTTTATTCACGTACGTACCGAGCGTTGAATTATTTGTCTGTGTGAGAATTGAAAGACACCTTAAAAATCTAGTGTGACAATTCATCTGTGTGTGTTCACGTACCGAGTTTATTTATGACTCCAAAGTGAGCTGCAATATGATGCCCACTGTCCTTTATTCACATACGTACCGAGCGTTGAATTATTTGTCTGTGTGAGAATTGAAAGACACCTTAAAAATCCAGTGTGACAATTCATCTGTGTGTGTTCACGTACCAAGTTTATTTATGACTCAAAAGTGAGCTGCAACATGATGTCCACTGTCCTTTATTCACGTACGTACCGAGCGTTGAATTATTTGTCTGTGTGAGAATTGAAAGACACCTTAAAAATCTAGTGTGACAATTCATCTGTGTGTGTTCACGTACCGAGTTTATTTATGACTCCAAAGTGAGCTGCAATATGATGCCCACTGTCCTTTATTCACATACGTACCGAGCGTTGAATTATTTGTCTGTGTGAGAATTGAAAGACACCTTAAAAATCCAGTGTGACAATTCATCTGTGTGTGTTCACGTACCAAGTTTATTTATGACTCAAAAGTGAGTTGCAACATGATGTCCACTGTCCTTTATGCACGTACGTATCGAGCCTTGAATTATCTGTCTAGGCGTAAACACATTTAAATTATGTACACCTGGTAGTCACTACCTGGTTTTCAAAAAAAAAAATTATTTGTCTAGGTGGGAATTGAAAGACACCTTAAAAATCCAGTGTGACAATTCATCTGTGTGTGTTCACATACCGAGTTTATTTATGACTCCAAAGTGAGCTGCAACATGATGTCCACTGTCCTTTATTCACATACGTACCGGATGTTGAATTATCTGTGTAGGAATTCAAAGACACCTTAAAAATCCAGTGTGACAATTAATCTGTGTGTGTTCACGTACCGAGTTTATTTATGACTCCAAAGTGAGCTGCAACATGATGCCCACTGTCCTTTATTCACGTACGTACCGAGCGTTGAATTATTTGTCTGTGTGAGAATTGAAAGACACCTTAAAAATCTAGTGTGACAATTCATCTGTGTGTGTTCACGTACCGAGTTTATTTATGACTCCAAAGTGAGCTGCAATATGATGTTCACTGTCCTTTATTCACATACGTACCGGGCATTGAATTATCTATCTGGGTGGGAATTCAAAGACACCTTAAAAATCCAGTGTGACAATTCATCTGTGTGTGTTCACGTACCAAGTTTATTTATGACTCAAAAGTGAGCTGCAACATGATGTCCACTGTCCTTTATGCACGTACGTACCGGGCATTGAATTATCTGTGTAGGCGTAAACACATTTAAATTCTGTACACTTGGTAGTCACTACCTGGTTTTCAAAAAAAAGAATTATCTGTCTAGGTGGGAATTGAAAGACACCTTAAAAATTCAGTGTGACAATTCATCTGTGTGTGTTCACATACCGAGTTTATTTATGACTTTAAAGTGAGCTGCAACATGATGTCCATTGTCCTTTATTCAACTGTAATCTTTGATCGAAATTGTTATAGTCTGGAATGCTTTATTCCACTGTCCTTTATTCAACTGTAATCATATTCAGGAATTAAAATTGTTTGAAAGAATGAACCGTTGAATTTTATCGGAGGGAACTTGATCTTTATGATTTGTCCAACCTGCTTTTATAATTATTAAATCTTCTCATAAGATGCATCTCCAATTAAGAACGGAAGGTAAGCTTATCTAAAAATCGCTAAAGTCACCCTCATCATTTTCATTTTTTTTTTATCAAGTATATAAATTGAACTTTTTTTTAAATTTTATATGTATTAGCCCGTCTATGATAATACAAAAAATAATAAAGGGTTTGAATGTGAGATGGTAATTTTATTTTTTTTCATTTTTCTGATTTGTACAATAGAAAAATAGAAAAAAAAAAAAAAAAAAGCTAAAAAAAGGAAAGAAACCGTGCCTATTACATTATTGTTTCAATAAGAATTTTGGAGAGGTCACCTAATCATCATTTTAGAAGGTATTGTTTACCGGGTGAAAAGGAAATTATTGGAGAGTAAAAAAGAAAGTGATTGAAAGTTTTTTTTTTTGAAAGAGAAGAAATCAAAATCATAAAGGTTAAATTTAAATTGTTGTGAAAGATTTTTCTTTTGTAATTGAGGTTTGTTTTTTATTCATCGACTAATTACAAATTATTAAATTGTTATTCATTGTATCTTTTAGATGAAGGTTAATTTTAATATATTATGTTCATACTAAATTGCCTTTTAGATTTTTAATTTTTGTAGAAAAAATTAAAATTATGATAAAAATGATTTGTTTATAAAATTATAGAAGAGATTATTTAAATTTTTGTATATAATTTGAATTCAGGTAAAATTATGTCTTAAAAGAAATATCTTAGACTTATTTTTCCGACATTTTTATTAATATCCAATTTAAAATATAATTTTTTTTAAGTTTTTGAAATCATGTAATTTGGAAGAGTTTTGAATTATATTTTAAATTGGATATTAATAAAAATGTTGGCTTATTTTTAAGGTGAAAGAAAGTAAATAGTTAGTGAAGAATCATACTATCTTATATTATATTGATTTTGGTTTTTATTTTAAAAAAATTATATGTGATATTTATATGGTTAGTCCCTCCTATACTCAAAATCGAGTTCCGCTCTTGTGTCCAACCTGCCTTTTCGTATCAAACTTCTAAATTATAGAGCTAGTTGGAGACACATTACAGTAATAAAATAGAGTAATTAATTTTATCAACTAAAGTACCTAGTAACAAAATTAACTTATTGACCTAAACTAATTACATCTAGAATAATTAATATTCAACAAAAGTATCTAGAATAATTAAATTGAGATTCTAACACGGTATGATGATGAACCTAGGTGGTAATCTCTCATTGATGAGTCCAATAGAATCTTGGTTGAAAAGGAAGGTATTATTCAAAAATTGATTGCTAAAAATGACATGTTAGAATGTGAAGTTAGGAATTTAAAAACATTACACATAGGTGAAATAGGCATATTAAAGGTTAAAGTTCAAACCTTAGAGACCGAAAATAGGGCATTAAGGTCTCCTAGTGAATTTTCAAATGTCACTAGTCTAGATCCTTACTATGTGGATAGTTTGATCAATGGCCAATCTTATTGCAAAATGGATAAAATTGGTCTTGGATTCGAGAAGGGTCAATCCTCATTTGAATCTAACCACATACAAGTCCCGAAAGGAAAATGGGAACATACTCAAACTTCAAACAACAAAAATTTTAAACTTAATTTTAATTGTGATAAGTATTCTACTTATCAATTTTTTACCAAAAAGGGTAATACTTCCTTGCAAAAAGAGTCCAACAAAGGAAATACCTATCAAACCTCAAATGCTAAACCAAATCATGCATTTAGGTATAAGTATAATCATAAAAATTATAAGAACAAAAATTTTCAAAATAGTGATAGGAACACATTTAATCCAAAATGGTCAAACAAAACTTATTTCAAAGGACCGGATGGATGGTTTTATGAACTCAAAAATAAAAATGTTTTACAAAATCAAACTCAAAGAAATGATTTAACAAAGTATGTTCCCCAACATCACAATAGAATCGAGTCTAACAACACCAAAAGTATCTCATCTAGAGTTGCAAATAAGTCGATTGGTAATCATAAGAGTAATTTGCATGAAGTGAAATATCAATACCGATCCACTTTCAAGCAAGGTTCTATTGCTCAAAAGTCATCAATTAAATTTTGTAATTATTGTTGCAAAATTGGTCATACCTCATTAAAGTGTAGGTTTAGGAATGGAGACAACAATCCAAATGTTGTTTGGGTTCCTAAATCTAAACTAGCTTGAGTTCATACAAAATCTCCCCTAATTTATTCAAATTGCCAAAAACAAAGGGGGAGATTAAACAAGGTATATGTTAGTTATTAACCCAAAAATAATTAATATATACTCTTCGAGATGTGTTTGATTGCAACTCATAAAGAAAATACTTGGATCATTGATAGTTGTTGCACACAAATATTATGGATATTCCAAACTCTACATAATTATGAAATACGCTTCCGCAACGCACCAATTATGTGTGACAACACTAGTGCTAAACTGATTTTTTTTTTTTTAAATGTGGTTCTTCACTCTAGAACTAAGAACTCATATATATCTACACTAAAAACCAAATTGTCAATAGTCTCACGAAACCCTTGAATTGTTGAGTCTCATGAATTGTGAACTTGTTAATGGTTTAAATGCAAAAATGTTAATTGCTTGAATTGCTACATCTTAGTTAATTTGGTATTTGTTGTTGATATGTATGAGATGTATGAATTATTTGAATTGTGTGAATTGATAACTTGTCAAGGGTTAAATTGCAAAATTGTTGAATGAGTAAAATTGTGTATCTTAGAATCTTGACAAGTTGTGTGATATATTGAAATGCATGAATTGAATTATTTTATATGAATTGATATGCATTGAATTGATTTGTCGATTGATAATCATTGCTTTAAAATTGCGACATTTAAATGGATTTGTAAAATGTTTGACATGAAGTATTAGAGTAATCCCTCAATTTTATCTCATTTGTGAATTATCGGTATCATATTACTAAATTGAGGGGGAGTGCATATTTTGAGGGGGAGCACTTTTAATTTGTGCTAATTTTTCTCCCTTTCGTCGATTTCCAAAAGGGGGAGAAATTGCTAAACGTGCAAAATAACAATTGGGTAAACCAAATTGAGAAAAAAATTTCATTTATGCACTTACTCGCATTGTATATTTTTGCAAATCGTCAAAAGGGGGAGATTGTTGTTCTAGCAATAATCTTTTTAGTCTATTTGACTAATTTGCAAAAACATACAACTATTGAATTTTACGATTTCTTCTATTTTAGAATTATGCAGGTTTAAGTCAAATGGAATTGCAATATGGAATACTTGACTGAAGAAATCATGAAGACTTATCAAGAATGTAAATTGTAAAATCTAAACTTGGTAAAGTGTTTTTGATGTTGTTTCAACAGGATAAAAACGTTGGTAACGTTTGTAAAACGTTATAACGATTATACCTTAAGAAAACGCTGTGAAACAACTTGATCAAAGGCAAAGAAATCAAAAAAATACGCTGTAACGTTTTAAAAAGTTACAACGTTTTCTGTAACGTTTTAGAAATTGTGCTGTAACGTTTTAAAAAGTTATAACGTTTTCTGTAACGTTTTAAAACGTTATGTAACGTTTTAATTAAATTCAGCCTTCAAACAATTCCTGTTTTTTATCAAGATTTTACAGAACAAAACGTTATGTAACGGTTTATAAACGTTGTAACGTTTTGGATGAGTTAGCTGAGCTGTCAGAAAAGTGTAAACCTAAAATCTCATTATAAGCTAAAACGTTGTAACGTTTTTGAAACGTTTGTGTAACGTTTTGGTGCAGCTCTCGGACTTTTGAAGTTTAGTAAAACGTTACCAACGTTTCTGGAAAACGTTGTAACGTTTTAGCTCAATTTGCTCAGTTTTGAGCTGTCTCTATAAATAGAGCAGTGGGGTTCTCTTCCCACTTAACCTAGCCGTCCCTAAACTTCAAAAGAGGCGATTTTCTGAGAGCTTGGTTCCACCATTGTTGATTGAGCTTAAAACTTCAATATCTCTCAATCAATCTCAAACAACCTCAAATCCACTTCACTAATCTCTAATTAGATTAGGTTAGAGTGATCTATTGAGTGTTTCTCTTGTTCTTGAGTAGCTCGTGTGACTTCCCTTGGTTGTAAGGGCTCGCCGGCGCTCATCTCACGTTGGCCGTGACTTCCCATTTTGTAAGGGCTCACGGTTCACAATTGTAATCCTTTCATATTGGGTAATAGAAAGGCGCACCTAGAAAGAGGTTGCGACGCCCCGGAGACGTAGGCCATTGTTTTGCCGAACTCCGTTATCATCCCGCGTGTCAATTTCTCTAAACTCATCTCTTTTACTTTCAATTGCAATTTATTTTCAGTTTTTGTTCAATTAGAGGTGCATTAAGTATAACAATAACATGATACTACGTTTATTTTTTCTTAACGTATAAGCACTTTACATGTGTAAGTAACACGTTTATTTAATAAAAAAATAAATTCAAGAATTAAACTTTTCCAAATCCTAATAAGTAATAACATATTATTTGAAAGGAATAAAATATTCTAACATAAATCACTAAATTTTGTTTATCATAACAACTTAGTTTCGAACTGAACATATAGTGCTAATTGAAAAAGTTACATCAGTAACTAATAAGAAAAATATATGGTATATAAATAACAAAAAAAATTAATAATATCAAATAAGAAGAAGAAATATATATGAAAAATATGGGATGTATGTTCATGCACAAATAAAATTACAATAAATGATTTATAAAACTTATTATTACACACTATCATAGAAAAAAGTTGATGTGAAAAATAAATATTCATTGAAATAAATTAGAAAACAAGCATCCGTTAAGTGTAATTGCAAATCTAAACTTAAAAATTGAGTTACTTTAGGGGATCTGGACCCGATCCAATGGTCCTAAAAAGTTTCAATAGGAGTAAATTAGGTGCGCGGTGGATATAAATCTGCTATTATTCCAAAGAGATCATAGGACCCTATTATTTCTATTCCAACGTTCAAAGTTTTTCATACGCAAATCTCAAGAAATTTTTTTTTCCGAATCTAAATCTCAACAAATTAATATCAACAGCTGGGATCGGAATAACAGGAATCCCTTTGGAATAACAGCATATTTATTTCCGTGCGCGGTGCCAAGACAATTTCAGTGCTCATCTGTTTGTGGGGGTAAATCCTCTTGCTAAAGGAAAATGATGTTATAATTTGTTTAATCCAGAGAATCGATCGGATTACAGTTCGAAACCCAATGATTTCCCTTTAAGATTTTTATGAAGTCTAGTTATCAATCGTTTCTCTGAAAAGTACTTCTGTATAGAAAACATGTCGCAGCTCACTTTCGAGCCATAAATAAAGTAGCTACGTCAACACACACATAATTCAAGTCACAGTGGATCTTTTTTACTATTATCTCGTTGATATGCCGAGTGCGTATCCTTGAGAGATCTCATATTTTGCGTGACCGACGTGTCCAGTGCCTATTCGGGGTAGCACAGGGGGCAATACTATTTGAACTTTGTGATTCGTGCAGAACGTACTTTAACGGTTGTGATTTCCCGAAAAGTCATGCAATATATGAGATATCTCAGAGGATGCGAATTCTAACATGCCCGCATCCCTCACAGAGATAATTCTTTATTTTCTTTTTATAATAGCCCGTAGCTAGGGTTGCAAATGAATCGAACCGAATCGAACTTATTCAAGTTTGAGTTTGATTTGAATTAATTTCGAATAAAGGCTGATTTGAATTAGTTTCGAATCGAATTTTTTACGAACTTTTTTACGACAAAGAAAAGTGGCTGTAGTCATTGAAAGTGAGAGGTGAAAGTTGTCTAAGATTTTATAACTGAGAGCGAGGGTTACGACTCATGAGTTATGATTTATACTGGACGGCCTTATATTTTAACTTTTAAGTCATCAACGAACATAAATCATCAACAGAAATCAATGGTTTATGTTATTTTGAGATTCAAACTAGAATAGTTTGCAAACCTATTTCGAACAAACCAGGTTTAGTTTGAATTTGATTTGAATTAATTTCGAACTATTTCGAATCAAATTTTTTACAAACTTTTTTGAATCAAATTATTCGAGTCAAATCACGAACTACCGATTTTTTTGTGCAGCCCTAGGCCGTAGCTCTCACAAAGACAAGGAGAAAACATTTTTTTTTTGGCTTGAATCATGCCCGGAGGCCAGTTACAATACTTTCTCAGTTTCTTGTCAGATGACGCAAGACTGCATTTTCTTTTTTTTTTGATCAAATGACGCAAGACTGCATTTTCTTTTTCTTTTTTTTGTCAAATGACACAGCATTTTCTTTTCTTTTTTTTCTCAAATGACGCAAGACTGCATTTTCTTTTTTCACTATATAACAAAAGGCTTCTTTGCATTCTCTTACTACATACTACGCTTATTAGAAAGAAGCCACTAATTTCACCTCGCCGCGATCTTCTAAATCAGTCTGGTTCAGGTATATTTATGATATGTTTGTTCATTTTTAGGTCTTAACTATTATTTAGTCTTATTATTTATTAAAACAAAGTTTCGGAACGGCATGCAACAGTGATTTTTAAGACTAAATAATCACATAATTGCCTTAACTATAGAGTTAATTTGTATTACAAAGTCATTATACCAACTAATTAAAAATCAAGCATATAAATTAAATTAAATTAATGCTTAATTTACTCATGTATATTTTGGCATTTAAGAGTACGTAACTATGGTCCAGGTTGATTCTATGTCATGATTAATTTTCTACTTGTAACTATTGGCTTTTCAAGATATATAGGCAGCCTACCCCTGATTTAAGGTTGAATTGGTTTGATTTAAGTCTGATTTAAGCTTGTTTTAGGCAATGTTGCTGAAGAGGAGATTTTCTTAATTTTATACATATATCTATCAAATAAATGCATCCACTTGAGTCCGCATCGTCATTAACTCAAAAGAGCATCTTTTGAGTTAATACATATCGGTCGTCCGATTGTAAACGGAACCCATCCAGCCCCCACCTAAAACATAGGGGGTCTTTAATATTAGCACGGATCTAATTCGCACAAATTTTGAACCTGACCGGACAGTCCAGATACATTAACTCAAAAGATTTCCTTTTTAGTTAATGCAGAGGATACAAATTCTTACATTGAAGTACTTGTTCATTATCTAGCATGCCAGAGGGAGGATTTGAGAGGTGAAGGATTTGAGGATACAAATTCTGTTTGGGTTCATAATATGGCTGCAATCTTGGCTGGAGAAGGTCGAGTATGAGTGGGCAACACTACTACTAGGTGACTACAACTCACTGCTGCATTGGGATTTTGTATTCATAACATGCTGCTGGCTCTTTGGGTCGGTTCGGATCGTTTGTCACAGCCACGAACATAACATGCAACAATCGGCAATTTTCTACTTTTTCCAACTTGTCTTCGCCATGACTACTGGTGTTCTCTCTGCTTTTGGCATTTCATCAGCCATGCATACGTATCAGACGACCCGTCACATGCCTTTACTTTTTTTCTATGTTGTCTCGCTCGCACAAGCAATGATGCTACTTGCTCGCTGTTATTTACTGAGAGGTTAAGCGAGTGACATGGACCAGTAGGCATGATTATAGTGGGACGCCATACCATATAGAAAATCAGAAAAAAAAAAAAAAAAAAAAAAAGTGGGACGCCATACGGTATGGGCGTCCACTATAGTATTTTTTTTTTTTTAGATTTATGGTTTAAATTTATGTGATGTTGTGTTTTGTTATATTATATTATGTGATGTTTATGTATTTCATAGATTATTTATGCTATGCTAAGGTTATGTGCTTTGAACTTCTTATTATATTTGTATGCAATACAAATATTACGCCTGCAACTAATTAAGATCACTTGTTATGTGATGGTATTTTTTATATGATGTTATATTATGTCAAAATAAAACTGTTATATATATGATATGTATTATTTTCTCAATGTATATGTAATTTTTTTTTTTTGAAATTTCAACTTTGTTTAAATTTTCATCACAAGCTGCAAAAATACACTAATGTGAATAATTTATGTACGTTGAATTTTCAACTTATTGATTCATATATAAACAAAATCGAAATGTGATAATTTTTTACGTGCATGTAGTGAAAATAATATAGACCACATTCAATAATTTTATTTTGACATATAAATTTGAATTTTTTATTATTAAAACTATAAAATGTAGAAATATATATAATAGAGGCACAAAAAGAAATGAAAGCATTTAAATTCTTTTAGATCAAAATTATTATGTCAGGCATCTAAGCTCTTGTAAGCTCATAACACAAGCACTTTGTAAGTAGAGAAAAAACAACAAACACAGCTAAAAGTTCACTGATTATAATTATGTGTCTCACTATAATATTTGTTTCCAAAATATGTATTTATTTCTGCCCTTTCCTAGAAAACAATTTATTTTTTTAATATTTATTATAATTATGAAATTGTGTCTCATTCTAAAATTTAGTCCATCCGATTAATTAAAAAATCTTAATTGGATGGCATATATATGGCTTCTCTTTTTCATTTTACTTCACTATTCATGTAAGTCATATAATTAATGACGTTTACAAAAATGAGCTCATGATGTTACAGATAATTATATTTGACAACCTAATAATTAAGGAATTGTTTAACAATAATTAATAGAATTTCTACTTGACCACTGAGGCAAAGACTATCAAGTCAATGTTCATTGGGCGTACTGAATTCTACACAAGTTGTAGGTTGTTGGGGATGAAAGAGTAGAACTAGGGTGCTCATTAGCAAAACTGCAAAAGGACTGAACAGGGGGTCAATTTCACAATTTGGCAATTTTTTGTAGGCGCATCCACCCACGTGCATGCAGCGTTGGCACTTGGTAAATATATAATATCATATATATTTATCCTTCTAAACTTCAAAAATACACAAATTTATTCCTCTTAATGACTTTTCTATTAAAACTAATTTTAATTTCTCAAATACCCATTTTATCCATTATTATATATAAAATAAAAAAAATATGTAGCATGTTTTAAAAAAAATATCAGTCTTCTAATTTAATAGTTTCCGACGACAAATGGATTATCTCTCTACTTCACATTTACACAGTGACATTTAAGTATATATGTGCTCGTGTAAGTGTCAAAAATAGAGAAATGACATATTTATGGTCGAAAGTCAACCGATAGAATACGAACTGATATTTTTCTAGAAGCTAAAAAGAAATTGAACAATAAAAGATGAAACTTGAAAGAATGAAAAAAATGCTCAAACCTCAGTCGTCTGTCAATAAAATTAAGGTCCGACAAGTACCATGACATTGCTTTCATAATTCACATCCCCTAATTTACCTCAAATTTTGAATTTGAATCCGGACCATCGAAATTACTTTAACACAAATATTAATATGATTAAGTATATTTCATCTCGGACAGAATTAGCCCAAATTCTAAATGGATGGTCCCAATGCAAACTTAAAAGGGAATCTTTTGAGTTAATGAATTTTGACCATTCAATTTATTTTAGGATTCGTACAGACTAAATCTGCACTAATATTAAAGAGCCCCTGTATCATAAGTAGAGATCGAATTGACTCCGTTTAAAATCAGACGGTTGAGATTCATTAACTCAAAATATTCCTTTTTGAGTTAATGCAGAGAATACGCGTTCAGCTTTCATCCCCAACAAGTGCCAAGCATGCACGCGGATGCGCCTACAAAAAATGACCAAATTGACCACTGTTCAGTAGTGGTTTGCTAACGCGTTACCCGTGACCCGTTCCGGGTAACCCGTTAGGGGTAACGGGTAGGGCGGGTAGACGGGTAGGATGGGTACGGGTACAACCCGCAACGGGTAGACGGGTAGTTTTCCCAAAACCTCTATCCTACCCGTTTATTACCCGTACCCGTTGCGGGTTGACGGGTGCGGGCGGGTTTTTTTTTCTTTTCTGTTTTTTCTGAATTTTTATGCTTTGAGATTCGTGCCAAGTTAAAGGACATATCCCGGAGTCCGTTTACAAAATTTTCAAAATTCAACTAGTCGCTCCAAACCGTTTAACATAATGAATATATTATTATGTGATTGCAGATCAAATTTTATATTTTTTTTTCAAATTTTTTTACTATTTATTAAGTATTTAACAAAATCACTATATTCATACCATTCAATTTATATACCTATAAAATTAAAAAAAATATATATGATGCCAGGTAATTACCAATGAGCGGAGGCAATTTATACATAACACTTTTCAATTTTTACAAAACATTTTTTTTGAACGGACCATTTTACTCTTCATTTAATAACTGAAAGGACCTGTCCACCTCACCTCCCACCACTCTCATTCTCTTTTCTGCTTAAAACTGAAAAAAGAAGTTATAAAAATAAACAAAAAAACAAACGGGAGAAGAAAGGAAAAAAGTGAGAAAGAAATAGAAATAGAGATAGAGAAACCTTTTGTGCGGCCATCATGTCCATGGCGAAGAAAGCGCTTACAACGGCGCAGGATTTGAAGTTTAGCTGGGAGGAGGTAGCGAAAAAGCTATCCCTTTGGCACACCGCCACCTTCCGCCCAATCCTAACCCATGACGATCTCGAGCCAATCCTTGCCTCCGCTAGATTTTGTCCAGTCCGAAGCCTCGCCGAGCCGTCGCAATCTCCTTCAATAAAAGGAGATGGTGCTTCATCGACAGTGGTAACGTGGCGGGAGTACGAGTATTGCAACGGAAGGAGAGATTCATGAAAGGTAAAATGGAAGGTGAGATTCATGAAAGATAAAATGATCCATCTAAAAAAAGTGTTATGTAAAAATTGAAAGTGTTATGTATAAATTACCTCCCACCAATGAGTGATCACATTCATCTCATGACGTAGCATCCTCAATTTTCTGTACACACTTCCCATGTAGTTATCCATGTAACGGTAACAGAGCATAGTATTTTACAATTTCACAGGCTTGGTAAGGCACAAAAACATGAAGAACAAATGAACAATAGAGATAGAGCCAAAAGTATTATTAATATGGAGCAAAAAAAGAGTACATATATAATATCCCATTAATTATTTCACACTATTTTATTCCCAAATTCAAACATTTTTAAACTTTTTTTTTTATAAACCATAATATCGAAATAGAAACCCATGCATCGTCCATGAAAAATGATTCTTAAAATAAAGGGAGAAAAATGTATCAATAAAGCTACTAGAGTATATATCATCGCGTAATTATTCGATTAATTGAACTATTAATTATATGATCTTCCACTGAATTATTTACTGTTTCATTAGAGGTGGATTTATGTATATGTCAGGAGCACTAAGCCACCCTATAATTTTAAAATTCTTAATTATGTATATTAAAATTTAATTAAACTTTTGAGTTTTTTAAACTTTTATATAATTTAGCCCCTCTCATAAAATAACAAATGCGTGTTTGTAGTCCATTGGTTTGAATTCTAGTTAATATGTGCATTTGTTCAATTCTCACTAACCACATTTATTTTGTCTTTTTTTACATATTACATTTTATAGATTAGCCCCTCCTATTCAAGTTTTCTAGTTCCGCCCCTGTGTTTCATCGCATGTCTTTATGTCAATAAAGCTACTAGAGTATATAATTTAACATTTTACATTTGATGGAAGTAATTAAAGTTCTGAAACCCAGTTTGCATTGGAATAATACTCGCATCATATGAAGATTTCTGGTATATATTATAAGCTGAAAGATTTTAATTAATTATGTATAGAATACAAAACCATACTCAGTAATTCAGTGATCAAATGAGAAAACTAACCATTAGTATTTTGAATTAGTGTACCAAAATCTAAAGATTAACATTGTCGGTATCTCGGTTTATCAGGTTCAAAGCATCGCTGAAGATCACAAATCGGTAGCATTTCCGGCCCAACAATCCCCGTCCATTTAACCCAACAGGGCCTGAGGCCCAATGTAGAGAAAGCCTGCCGTGAAATCCAAAATTAAGGAATTTCAAACCGTTATTGCGAGACAAATGGAGAGGTCTTTGACCAAAGATCCGGATTTTCCCGCTGCGCTAGCGCCGAAATTTTTATTTGTAGCGCGCAAAAAAAAAAGAAAAAAAAAAAAAACTCTAAATTTGGGGGTTTTCTTATTTATCATAGCCGCACAGTTAATCTGCAGTTTATTTATGAAGGGTCGTAGATTGTTTTAGAGGAGTAGAACTAGGGTGCTCTTAAGCTCATCAAAGTTTTGGTGAGCTTAACTTTAAAACTCATCAAATCGATTTCAAATGACGAATCCAAACCGTTGAACCCCGGCTATCTTACGTGTGATGCATCTACATGTGAAATTTTTAAACATTCAAATTAATTTAGTATAAAGTCAAGCGGTCAAAATTAGAAGGTTAATAAATTAATTTTAGTGCATTCATTTTTTGAACGTTTTTGACAGCTTGACTTTATACTAAATTAATTCGAATGTTTAAAAATTTCACATGTAGATGCATTACACGTAAGGTAGGCGAGTTTCAACGGTTCGGATTTGTCATTTGAAATCGATTTGATGAGTTTTAGAGTTAAACTCACCAAAACTTTGGCAAGCTTAAGAGCACCCTAGTTCTACTCGTTTTGATGAACTTTAAGTCAATTTATGACCCTCCATAAATGAATTGCAGATTAGCTGTGCGGCCCGCATAAATATGAAAATCCTCAAATCTAGGGTCTTTTGTTTTTTGTTTTTAATTATGGTATTTAAAAAAGATTCGGGCGCTAACGAATGCAATAACCGGCAAAATTTTCGAGAATTTGCAATATGTATGTTTAGGTCAATGAGTTAATTTTGTTACTAGGTATACCGAACTATTAAAAATAGTACTTCGGATGAAAAAATTAATTACTTCATTTTTATTACTGTAATGTATCGCTAACTAGCTTTTGGAAGCCTTACATGCATGAGAGTCACCGATTCCTTTTTTTTTTTTTTAATAATTTTTTTTCCTATTTTTAGTACAAAACAAACATTTACTAAAAGAAATACAAGTTTTCCGATCCAATTCAACCGATTTTGACCGATTCACCTGATTCTGATTTTACGGTGAAGTGGCCGATTCCAATACCGATTCCGATTTTGCGAACTATAATAATAATAAGTTGATAACCAACAGTAGTTGCACTTCTTAGAAGAAGAATTATGACTTTGAGTTCCAGACTTCCAGTATGCATGTTTCATGGACTTCTTCGAAACTTATTAGATTTAGCAATTTTAAAGAGCCTTAATTAATAGCTTTTTAAAAACAAAATTATCGATAAATCTTAAAATTAAAAGAACTTCCTTTTAGATCAAAGTTTTTATTTTAGGCATGTAATTAAATAATTAATGCTCTTCTCAGCTCATACCACAGGCGCTTGCAATGGAAAACAACAACAAACAGAGCGAAAAATTTACTGATAACTTCAGAAGGTATGACAACAAAAATGAGCAAGAACTATTATTTAACAACACACACAAACAAACAAAATAAGGTACATAAAAAGGATTACTACACGACATATTATCCTTCAACACACAGACACACCAAAAGAACAAATTCTCAGAAACACACAAATTGCACACAACATGTATCTTGCTCATGCCTACCCTCACTGGAACCAATTTTCAAATCCTTCGCCATAACCCGACCCGATTAGGACTCACTTCCTTACCCGTGTCTCTTATCAGAACTCGATCCAGACCCAACACCAGAACTAGCAGAGGAACCAGCCGACGACCCCGCACCGGACGAACCAGAGCCAGCAGAGGAACCAGCACTAGAACTGGCAGAGGAACCCGACCCGGATCCTACTGTGATCGAACCTGAATTAGAGTTAGACCGAGAAATAGAACCAGCCGGGGTAGAAACTGAGCCGGACTCAGAACCCGAACCGGATGCAGACACAGATCCTCCACTGACACCGACCCCAACACCGAGCCCGAGCCCGAGCCCGAGACCAAGTCCTTCGTCTTTCCTCACAGGCCGGCTTTCAGTAGTGACTACAGCTAAAGTCAAAGAGAATATAAGAAGTAAAACTGAGATACTGTTACTTGCCATAGTTTCTAGACTTGTAGTAGTATAAGGGTTTCTGAGACTGTGTATTGAACTTAGTGCTGTGAGAATGTGAGATTTCTAACTAGTGGTGGGTTTTTGTAGAGGATAAGAGGAGGTTAGTTGCTAATAGTAGGTCTCCTTTGAGAATGATTAATTGTCAAACTATTGAGGAAAAGACATACTAACGGTAGGGCTCCTTTGTACATGAACTGTCAAACCAATGACCAATTGACTTGTGAAGAATATATTGGTTGGAAAAGCAATGTGGCAACTTTTCTTTTTCGGGGCAAGAATTATGGTGCAAATTAAAAGCATGATTTTTATAAACCATAATTGAAAAACAAAATTTATGAAACCAACGTGATTACTTTTTTTTTTTACAAAAACTATAAGAAATAAAATGACATTTCGGTTTGATTTTTTTTTTTTTAGACCGAAATGGCAATTCGGTCTGAGATATTTTCACAATTTTTCAATGTATTTCTTTTCTCGAAATCTGTGAAAACGACTCGGATTGAATTGTCATTTTGGTTCCAAAAAAAAAAGGTCCGAAATGACATTTCGGTTCTTATGATTTTTGTAAATAAACAAAGCAATCAAATTGGTTTGATAAAATCTATTTTTTTTATTTATGGGGGGTGGGAATTAACTTATCTTGCAATTACAAGAGTAAATGACAATATTTTCGCTCCTGATTACTTAGATTAATTGATGAAGAGAGAGCTAGTATATTTGCCCATAATTAAAATGGTGAAGTTGCATCTGTATATGTTTATGATATATATATTATGGGTAAGTTGTGGTACTTATGATTTACATAAAAGTGAAATTAAAAAAAAAATTGATACGATCGAGTATCTTTCTTTTTCTTATTAACCATGCTCTGAGAATTAAAGCTAATGGATTTTACAACAATTTGGTTGTTTACAGTGGCGTACCTAGAATTTTCATCGGAGGTAGGCAAAAATAAAAAAGAATGCTTCCAAACAGAGATATTACCCATTATTTATAGTTCCATACAACTTGTCTCCACACAACCACACAACCACAACTTAAAATTTTTATTTCTCTGCAGTTTTTACTTCTTAAACAATGAGAAATTGAATACTAGAAGAACATAATATAGTGGATAGGGTTTACAGAAGAGCGCCAGATTTTTGCACGGATTGTAGTACTGATGTCAAAAATCTAGAATCATATATAGTTCTAAAAATCAGAATCAAAATTGATAAGTTGATAATGGAATCAAGATCAGATGAATTGGTAAACAAAATCAAATCGAAAACTCATATTTTCTCGAAGTTTTATACTAAAAAAATAGAAAAAAATTATACAAATTTATTTTGTTTAAATATTATGTTAACTCAAGAGTACATCCAAAAATCACTAATATAATATAATACATTCATTTTGTCAAAAAATTATTTTCCAACTTCTATTATAGACTGCTATAATTTTATCAACTATTTAACTTTTCGGTATCATTTTTATCAAATAATTACTTTTCTTTTCTCCTAAATCAAGCTCCATCTCAAATTTTCTAATATTGATCTCCGCTCAAATCTCCCCACACAAATATTCACATACATTTTTCTCTACTTTATCAGCCATGTATATTAGGGGTGTAGACGGAGCAGATTCAGAGCGGATAATGCTAATACCATATCCGTATCCGTTTTTCAATGAGCGGATACGGATACGGATAGTGAGCGGATACGGATACCGATAGTAAACGGATATCAAAATTTAAAACCATATCCGTCTTAAACGGATACGGATACAGAGCGGATAATTGCCGAATAATTGAGTTATATGCACTTTAAGATACAAAAAAATAACTTGTTGTTGTCTTGAAACAATAACTAAAATCAATTTAGCAAAAACTAAAAATATACTACATTCATGAATTAAAGTCTTTAATGAAAAAGAATGGAGAATGAAGAAATGAAGGTAAAATGGAAAGAAAATTATTTTATTGTAGCACCATCATTAGCAAAAAAGAGATTAAATTGAAAAACATATAATATTATCCTTTATACCACAACCAAGACTGAAATGAATATGAGATAATATATAACAACTTCTATCAAGAGCAGTAAAGTTAAAGCTGATTGAGAGTAATTTCATATCCGGATAATTGCGGATACAGATTGAAATTATCCGTATCCGTATCCGCCATTTTTTTCACCATATGCAAAAATTATCCATATCCATATCTACAATTATTCGTATCCGTTTAATCTGGATTCAGATAATCTTTCAATATGGAGCGAATACGAAGCGGATTATCTGTATCCGTTTACACCCCTAAGCCACATACATCTTTATTTTAATATTCTATTTTTAAGACCCACACAAAAGTCAGCCCCAAAAACCATCTAAACAATTGTCCCACTTTGTCATAATATCCTTCTACCTTGGTTCTATTTACACTTTTCTCTTTGAACAATCATCTAAACAATGACTTTGACGCTAGCTGTGGAATCTAGGTTGTGAGCTTTTTTACAGAGTAGACGATGAACCTTATCTGAGGAAGCGTATCCTCTGCGGAGGTTTTACCTGCGGAGCTGTGCGGTGGTTTTGATATGGTCCATTCGTTTCGAATCGGACGGACCAGATCAAATCTTGCCCGAATTTTAAAAAAACTCAAAATTTGATAAACTTTTAATCCAGTCCGTCCGATCTGAAACGAACGAACCAGATCAAAACCACCGTACAGCTCTGCAGGTAAAACCTCTGCAGAGGATAGCGTTTCCCTTATCTGAGGTAGGCAACGATCCTTATCAGAATTAGACTGCGAGTCAGTCTTATATAGTCAGTACAGTTTTTCAAACTTCAGGGTTACGCCGCGTAGGCGTTTTTCAAAATCCAGGGTAGCCTGGATACCTGTGTCTCCGGCTCTCCGCCTCTGGACTTATTGTTGTAAAAAATTGTGGGCGCGCCATGAGCTTAGATAGAGGAAAATTAATTCTTAATTAGTTGCTTCCTGACACGTGCATGTACACAGAAATATTAAATTAAAAAAATGTCAGATTTCTTGTGGCGTAATTTTATGTGTCATATCATGTGGTATGTCACTGAGATACTGATATAATTAATAATGTGGTCCAATTTGGACCATGTACTATTTTTGCATTTATTTATTAAGTATGGTTTTTTAATTAATTAAATTTTTTTTTGTTTGAATGTAGATTAATAACAATTAATATATAGCTACATGCAAACAGCAGAATAGTAGGTTTGGAATATTGACAAATTAGATAATTGAATGATCATGATGAGATAAATTAGATAATTGAATGATCATGACAAATTAGATAATTGAATGATCATGATGAGATTGGGACGGCGACATTAGATAGTTCAGAGAATGTTCTCTTTGGCATTAGATAAATCTAGGAATTTCCATATTAACAGTTTGACAAAATTTGCTATCCATTCCAGAGATTTTAATACCTGTGGTACCTGTTTAGCTGTCACTGTATATGTGAAAACAAAAATTCACTCATAGTGAATTGCATAGTGTTTCGGCCATTCAAATAGAATCCGAATCAAAGTCTATTTTTATTTTCGCCTGACAGCTGAACATGCTCGTAGGGATTATTTGAATTTGCATGTTTTGATGAAATTTGATTGTCATGTTATTTATATCATAACAACATGTCTCTCAATTTACTTTCTTTTTTTAATTTTATTACATTTAAAAAAAAATATTGTCAAGTGATTCCTCCTGCTCCTTTTTTTTTTTTTATCTTCACTCGAAGTTTAATTAAATAAGTTTGAATCTAACTCATTTCAAACAATATTGCAAAATTGATCAATAAATCTAGCAAAATAGTGAGAGAACTTTGTGATCTTTAATTAAAAATGACGTTTAAGAAGAAATGTTGCCAAAATTAACACGAAAACTATTATTTTAGAAAAAAAATACCATTTAATTAAAATTGTTTCGTACGTCTAAAAACTCAAATCATTATACTAAAATCAATTTTGTGATCAGGACAATTATCTCAAACTATTATAATTGTCATCCCAATTAATATCATACATGGTAACAAATGAATTATCCGGTTCAGTTTGGCGAGGTCACAAATTCGTGATTCGGGAATGATTCGAAATTATCCGGACCAGAGATCTTAGTCCTGCAAGAGAGCAAAAAAAGCAAAAAAAACAAAAAAAATATTATGGGAAAAATTCAGAAAAAAAATCGTAAAATTTGTGAATTATTCGGGTTTAATTCAGTCAAAGTTTGGTCCACCGAATAATTCGGCATTCAGTTCGGTATTACTAGGGCTGCTCATGAGCCGAGTTGAGTCCGACTTGGATTCAACTCGCGAACTTATGAGCCGAGTTGAGTTCGAGTCGCTAATCCAGTTCCGAGTCAAAAACTCCGATTTGGAATCAACTCGCGAGCAATTCGAGTCGACTCGTGACTCATAATGTAGTACATAGTGAGACAGTCTAATTTAATTATAACAAAAAAATATTACATAGTTTACCAAAATAATACACAATTAAAGGCAATACATAATGAGATAATGGCCAACACATAATTAAAAATTACGAAAAATACCAAAATAGTACATAATATGAAAAGACGAGGCAGACACAAAGTGGAGAAAATTACGTTTAATCGCTTCTCTGATTTTTTTTTAAGTTTTAAGCGGCAATCTGAATGATGAGTCTAACCGAGTTGGAGGTAACTTGGAATCGACTCATAAATCAGCCGAGTCAGTAAACTCAAGTTAGTTTTGACTCGAGTCAGTTTTAACTCGAGTTATAGTGAGTTGAATCCGAACTGAGTTTCGAGTCATGAGTTTTTTGTGCACCCCTAGATATTACCAAAAAACAAATTATTCGGATTTAATTTGCGAATCTGAATGATATATATATTGCCAACAAGTACAAACCTAAAATTTGATCCAAATGATTAAAATATATTTGAAATCCATTTTGCATTGGAATAATACTCGCATCATATCATATGAAGATTTCTGGTATATTTTATAAGCTGAAAGATTTTAATTAATTATGTATAGAATACAAAATCATACTCAGTAATTTTGAATTAGTGTACCAAAACTAAATATTAACATTGTCGGTATCTCGTTTTATCAGATTCAAAGCATCGCTGCAGACAAATTGGTAAGAAATCCGACTTTTGTCAGGCCCAATTAATAATCCCCGCCTATTTAACCCAAATGGGCCTGAGGCCCAATGTAGAGAAAAATGGGCCTGCCGTGGAATCCAAAATTAAGGAATTCAAAACCATTATTGTGAGACAAATGGTGAGGTCTTTAACCAAGGATCCGGATTTTGTTACCGAAGGCATCTACATTGCAGTAATTCAAATAAGTTTTTAAATATGTTAACTATAGTTTAAAAATTATGATATCTAAAGTTTCTAACTTTTGCATCTCTAAAATTAAGTTTATAATTTCTATTAAGCTATATCATAAATAAATTAAAAAAAAGAAGTAATTTGAACCAATCATTTAGCCATTGTGGAGTTTATAAACAGTTTATTAATAATAATCTTTCTTGCATATTTCTAAATAAGAAATTTTCCCACATCTCTGTAACTGAATTAGAAACTGCCATGTAAAATTAGAAACTCTCGTGATATTAGAAATGTAGATGCTGTAAGTATACCGAACTTTTAAAAATATTACTTTAGTTGACAAAATTAATTACTCTATTTTATTACTGTAATGTGTCTCTAACTAGCTTTTCGAAGCCTTGACATGAAAAAGGCAGAAAAAGCCTTGACAAAATTAATTATTCTTTTTTTTTTTTATCATTTTTGTTTTCCTTTTTTTTAGTACAAGACAAGCATTTGCTAAAAAAAAAACGAGTTTTTCAATCCTATTCGGCCAATTTTGACCGATTCACTTGATTCCGATTTTATGATCACTTCAAGTGACCGATTCCAATACTAATTTCGATTTTGCGAACTATGATAACAAGTTAATAACCAACAGTAGTTCCAGACTTCCAGTATGTTTCATGGACTTCTTCAAAACAAAGATTTAGCAATTTTAAAGAGTAGCTTTTTGAAAAAAATATGAATTATCGATAAATCTTAAAATTAAAAGAACTTCCCTTTAGATCAAAGTTATTATTTTAGGCATTTAATTAATGTTCTTCTCAGACTTCTCAGCTCAAAACATGTACAGGCGCTCACTAATGGAAAAGTCCAACAAACACAGCTAAAAATTTACTGATAACCTCAAAAGGTATGACAACAAAAATGAGCAAGAACTATTATTTAACAACACACACAAACAAAATAAGGTACATAAAAAGGATTACTACACAACACATTCTACTTCAACACACACACACACACACACACACTCACCAACAGAACAAATTCTCACAAATACAAATTGCACACAACATATATCTTGCTCATGCCTACCCTCACTGGAACCAATTTTCAAATCCTTCGCCATAACCCGACCCGATTAGGTACTACTTCCTTACCCTCGTCTCTTATCAGAACTCGATCCAGACCCAACACCAGAACCAGCAGAGGAACCAGCTGACGACCCCGCACCAGATGAACCAGAGCCGGCAGATGACCCAGCAGAGGAACCAGCACTAGACCCGGCAGAGGAACCCAACCCGGATCCTACTGAGATCGAAGTCAAATTAGAGTTAGACCGAGAAATAGAACCAGCCGGGGTAGAATTAAACCGAGCCAGACCGAGAACCCGAACCGGATACAGATGCAGATCCTCCACTAACGCCAGTCCCTAGACCGACCCCGCTCCCAAGACCAACCCCTAGATCTTTCCTCACGGGCCGGCTCTCCGTAGTGACTACAGCTAAAGTCAAAGAGAATATAAGAAGTAAAACTGAGATACTGTTACTTGCCATTAGTGTCTAGACTTATAGTAGTATACGGGTTTCTGAGACTCAATGTATTGAACTTGGTGCAGTGAGAATGTGAGATTTCTAGCTAGTGGTTGTGTTTTTGTAGAGGAGAAACGGTTGGTTGCTAATGGTAGGGCTCCTTTGAACATGCCCTCATCAAGAATATGTACGATGACGTTGTGACTAGTGTCAGAGCATGCGATAGCGAAACCAATGACTTTCCTCTTAAGATAAGATTACATTAAAGGTCAGCTTTGAGTTCCTACATTAATGGTCACGTATAGTACAACAATTAACTTCTCTTGCAATTGCAAGAGTAAATGACAATATTTTGGCTCCTGATTACTTAGATTGATGAAGAGAGAGCTAGTATATTTGCCCATAATTTAAATGGTGAAGTTGCATCCATATATATATAGATAGAGAGAGATGGGCTATGGTGCATTGTAATGCATAGGCCATGGTGTGTATTGAACCATAAATCACCGATTCAAAGTCCAAATGACCGATCCAAACCGTTCATCTTGTTCTCCATATTAATATGTGCTTGGAGACCAAATTTTACATTTTTTGAAATTTTTTTACTATTTATTAAGCCACTTTGAAAATCGCTGATCCAACGGTGACTGTTTGGAACAGTAAAATCAGAAGCCACCGTTGGATCAACGATTTTCAAAGTGGCTTAATAAATAGTAAAAAAATTCCAAAAAATGTAAAATTTGGTCTCCAAGCACATATTAATATGGAGAACAAGATGAACGGTTTGGATCGGTCATTTGGACTTTGAATCGGTGATTTATGATCCAATGCACACCATGGCCTATGAATTGCAATGCACCATAGCCCATCTCTCTCTATATATATATATATGAGTAGAACTAGGGTGCTCTTAAGCTCACCAAAGTATTGGTGAGTTTAACTCTAAAACTCATTAAATCGATTTCAAATGACGAATCCGAACCGTTGAAACCCGCCTACCTTACGTGTGATGCATCTACATGTGAAATTTTTAAACATTCGAATTAATTAAGTATAAAGTCAAGCGGTCAAAAAACGTTAAAAAATGAATGCACTAAAATTAATTTATTAACCTTTTAATTTTGACCACTTGACTTTATGCTAAATTAATTCGAATGTTTAAAAATTTCACATGTAGATGCATCACACGTAAGGTAGGTGGGTTTCAACGGTTTGGATTCGTCATTTGAAATCGATTTGATGAGTTTTAGAGTTAAGCTTACCAAAACTTTGGTGAGCTTAAGAGCACCCTAGTTCTACTCTATATATATATATATATATAGAGTTAGGCTGGGGTGCTATGGATAGCATAGAGGCCTCTATGCTACGGCTCAATATTCGAGTTTTCAAAATCCAAACGGTCGATCCGAACCGTTCATCTTATTCTCCATATTAATATATGCTTGGAGACCAAATTTTATAATTTTCTGAATTTTTTTACTATTTATTAAGTATTTTACAAAATTGTTGATCCAACGGTGGCTGCACAAAACAGTAAAACCGTTGGATTAGCGATTTTCAAAGTGGCTTAATAAATAGTAAAAAAATTCAGAAAATTATAAAATTTGGTCTCCAAGCAGATATTAATATGGAGAATAAGATGAACGGTTCGGATCGACCGTTTGGATTTTGAAAACTTGAATATTGAGCCGTAGCACGGGAGACCACTATGCTATCCATAGCACTCCAGCCTAACTCTATATATATATATATATATTATGGCTAAGTTGTCATTTACATAAAAGTGAAATTAAAATTTTTTTTTTGCTACGATCGATCGAGTATCTTTCTTTTTCTTATTAACAATGCTCTGAGAATTAAAGCTAATGGATTTTACAACAATTTGGTTTGTTGTAAAAAATTGTGGGCGCGCCATGAGCTTAGATAGAGGAAAATTCTTAATTAGTTGCAGCCTGACACGTGCATGCATACAGAATATTAAATCAAACAAGATGTCAGATTTCCTGTGGCGTAATTTTATGTGTCATACCATGTGGTATGTCACTGAGAGACTGATATAATTAATAATGTGGTCCAATTTGGACCCTGTACTATTTTTGCATTTATTTATTAAGTATGGTATTTTAATTTTTTTTTTTTTTTTTGCGCTTTTTTGATGGATCTAGATTAACAACAATTAATTAATATACAGCTACATGCAAGCAGCAGAATAGTAGGTTTGGAATATTGACAAATTAGATAATTGAATGATCATGACGAGATAATAATTATTATTCTGAAAGTGCCTTTGTTGGAGATTGGGACGGTGACATTAGCTCAGAGAATGTTTTCTTTGGTATTAGATACATCTAGAAATTCCCATAATAACATTTTGACAAATTTGTTGCTCATCCAGTAGCTGTACAAAATTGCTCGAATTCGAAACTCACTCGTAACTCGCTCGTTAATAGCTCGCCTTAACTCGCTCATTTACAACTCGAGTTGGCTAGCTAACTCGTTTAATAAATAAGCTGAGATTGAGCATAGCCCAACTCACTCATTTATAACTCAAGTTACATAACATGATGAGTTTGCTAGTGCTTATGTGCTAAGTTGTCGTACGAAAAATTGTTGGATTCTAAGTTGTTTGCTTTGAGTTGACCTATTATCTCTGTGTTAGATTGTTTGTATTTAGATAAACTATTATTAGACCATTTATTATGTTTGTGTATAGATAAACACATACTAATATATAACAATACTTAAGAACTTGACTAGTTAAACGAGTTGCGAGTCAACTCGAGTTGATAACAAGCTGAATTCGAGTTGGCTTTACAGCTCATTATTACCATCCCAACTCGAGTTGACTTGCTCATTTATATATTAAATGAGCTAAGTACGAGTTGGAGGTAACTCGCTCAAATTCGGCTCATTTATAGCCCTACATCGCAGAGATTTTAATACTGTAGGGCATGTTCAGCTACCACTGTGTCCGTGGGAAAAAAAAAATTCACTTTGAGGGCGTGTTCGGATGTCACGAGATTACGGAATGGGAATGGAAATAGGAATGGGAATTCACTTTTGAAAAAGTGGGAACCCACGGGTACGAAATGCACGGGATTAATTATGGGAATATGAGAAAATGAGTGTTCGTTTGTATCATGGGATTAATCGTGAAAAGTCTTTATTTATTTTAAAATATGTATATTTATTTAATTGTTTTAGTTTAGTTTAGTTATAAATGATTTTTTATTTAATTATTATTTTTAAATAGTATAGCTTTATGTTATGTATTAATAAAATCATATAGTACAATTAAATGAAATAGATTAATAATAACATTAAATAGATGAAACATTACCTCAAAATAATATTACTAAAATAGATACAATACAATCACGATTTTTTTTATGAATAAATACAAAACAATATGAAAACAACAATTAAAAATATTTACAAAAAAATGATCATATACCAAAAAAAAATTAAAAATATATGAAATGCATGCATTCAACTTTTCTAATACAAAATATTTTTGTAATTTTTCAAGTCCGTGAATAATTGTACACATTTTTTTGTATGCATTCAATTATTTCTATATAGTCAAATAAATATTTAAAATATGTGAAAATTAGAAGGTTTGATTTTTATTTTTATTTAGAAAAATTAAAAGTTAGCATGAAAAATAGTAGATGGGTATATCTATGGGTTTATCTACGGACATAACAAAAGAAAAATAAAATAATTGGATTATTTACATCTAGATGTCAAGGCCCACCAATAGCAACAAGTTCTAATTATTAAAATAAGTAAAAAACGAAGTCCGGATATGAACAATTTCATTAGTCTGAAAAGAATAAGTACTTTGGATTCTTTATATATAGGAGGAGGAGTAAGGGCTTGATTAGAAAAAAAATAAGTTAGAGATAGTGCACAGTTGGAGGCCACGTGTGAAAGAGATAAAAGTTGTACAGTTTTCGAAATGAACCAAAAGGAGGAGAGAGATGATTGGGAATAGAAAAATTCAGTCTGAGCTCCGGTTTTTGATCCCACAAAATTACACTGAAATACTGTTGATTGGGAATAACTCATGGGGTGTAGGAGGGAAAAATACTAGACTGTCGAACGGGTGCACAGGATTGTAAGTGGGTTTTGTCCAATCCCATCAAATTCCCACTGGAATTTTGCACGCTGAACAGGCCTTGAGTGAATTTTTTTTCCCACGCACACAGTGTTTTGACCATTTAAATAGGATCCGAACCCAAGTCCATTCTCGTTCCCGCCTAGCAACAGAGACCCGTAGAGATTATTTGGATTTGCATGTTTTTGATGAAATTTGATTGTCATGTTATTTGTATCATAACAACATCTGTCTCAATTTACTTTTTATTTTATTACATTTAAAAAAATTTATTGTCAAGTGATTCCTCCTCTTTTTTTTTATATCTTCACTCAAAGTTTAATTAAATAAGCTTGAATCTACCTCATTTATTCAAATAATATTACAAAATTGAACAATAAATCTAGCAGGAATAGTGAGAACTTTGTCATCTTTAATTAAAAATGACGTTTAAGAAGAAATGTTGCCAAAATTAACACGAAACCTTTTATTTTAGAAAAAAAATACCATTTAATTAATATTGTTTCGTAAATCTAAAAAACTCATCAAATCATTATACTCAAATCAATTTTGTGATCAGGACAATTATCTCTATTATATAGTTGTCATCCCAATTAATCTCATATATATATATATAGAGATGGGCTATGGTGCATTGCAATGCATGAGCACTCTTGTGCATTGGACCATAAATCATCGATTCAAAGTCCAAATGACCGATTCAAACTGTTCATCTAGTTCTCCATATTAATATGTGCTTGGAGACCAAATTTTATATTTTTTGGAATTTTTTTACTATTTATTAAGCCACTTTGAAAATCTGAAAATATGGATGAACAGTAAAAACAGTAAAAATTTCTGGACCACCGGATCAGCGATTTTCAAAGTGGCTTAATAAATAGTAAAATTTGGTCTCCAAGCACATATTAATATGGAGAACAAGATGAACGGTTTGGATCGGTCATTTGGACTTTGAATCGGTGATTTATGGTCCAATGCACAAGGACGCCCATGCATTGCAATGCACCATAGCCCATCTCTCTCTCTCTCTCTATACAGGCCCGGCCCTAGGGCTGTGCAGCCAAGGCGACTGCCCCGGGCCCCAAAATTCTAGGGGTCTCAAAAAAGAAAAATTAGTTTGTATATATATAAAAAAATTTGTATATATTAAAAATAAATAAACTATTAGAGCTCAAATTTTGTATATATAAATGGTTCAAATTTTTCTATAAATAAATATGACTTATTGGCATATCAATAAAAAATCTGACCGGCTAATTGCTTCTAGGGGTGTTTATTGGGTCCGGTTTAGTCGGTTTTGAACCAAATCAAATTAGTTTGGACTAAACAGTTTGATTTATTCGGTTTAATGGTTTGGTTCAGTTTGATTTTTAAAACCGAATTTATAACTTCGGTTCGGTTCGGTTTGGAAATTTTCAAAATCGAAAAAACCGAACCGGTCGAATTTTTATATATTATGAATTTGGTCCGGACTACCCCCAGTTTATTTCTTAATACCTCGTTTATTTCTTAATCAATTGCTCTAAATACTTTGGTTTATTTCTTAATACCCTGGTTTATTTCTTAATATACTTCGGTTTATTATAAATCAAATGCTTTAAATAAAAAAATTAATATCTTTCGATTTGAACCGAAGAAACTGAAGAAACCGAAATAAAACTTTAGTTTGGTTCGGTTCAGTTCGGTTCTATTTTTAAAACCAAATTATAACTTTGGTTTGCCTAGTTCGGTTCAATTGAAACCGAACCGAACCGATGAACACCCCTAATTGCTTCCATAAGTACTTCAGCACCATATGTTTATAAGTAGTTTTTGCGTTTTAAAAGTCCAAATAGTTGATCCAAACCATTCAACCTAATATCCATATTAAAACGTGCTTGGAGACCTAATTTTACATTTTTTTTTTGAATTTTTTATTATTTTTTAAGGTAAGTAGAATTTTTTTTATGGTTCAGAATCTCCTAAATTAATAAATTTTCTACCTATCTTAAAAAAATAAAAAAGATATCAAAAAAATGTAAAATTTGGTCTCCAAGCACGTTTTAATATGGATATCATATTGAATGGTTCGGATCGACTATTTGGATTTTAAAAATACAAAAATGGCTTAAAGCATATAGTGTTGAATTACTTATCGAAGTGTATTGGCCGGTCTCATAAATTTTTTGTATATATAAAGGGTTCCAAATTTTCTTCCGCCCCGGGCCCCAAAATCTTCAGGACCGGCCCTGTCTCTCTCTCTCTCTCTATATATATATATATATATATATATATATTGCCAACCAGTAAAAGCCTAAAAACTCTCGATCCAAATGATTAAAATATTTGAAATCAACAAACTTCTGACAATAATTCAAATAATTTGGAGCCTAAAAACAAACCGAAAGCTGACTTAAGAACCTAAAATAACTTTATCCCAAGAAAACCAAATGAAAGCAAACCGACCAACCAAAACCATCCTTCTGGCCACCATGAAGACACGTCAAAATGTTTAAAAATATATATATGTTCTGCGTCAGTTAGCACTTTGGAAAATGAATATGTCATGTGCATTTCAGCATTTGCCTACTTTTATTTTGCTTTCTTAATCAAATATTTACATTGTCCATAAAAAAGATGCTTTAGTCCCTGCTTCCAAATGTTTCTTGCTTCAAAGAAAAAAAAAATTATAGAGAAAGATTTTAAAGTTAGAGGTTTTTCAAGTCATTCACTTATTTAATATTTATAATAAACTTAGATTTTGAAAAAGCGTTTTTTTTATACATAAGATGTTATTTTTGTCACTAGATCAAAAAATAATTCTTTATAGAATTAAATTTAATGAGATGTTTAATGAAATGTTTAATACAAGTTGAACATACTAGTCATGCGCAAAAAATATTATAATGCATATATCATTTGTTCTTAATTTATCTGTGTATCTTCTTTTTTGTTAATTAAGTACAATAATCATCTGATAAATTTAATTAGTTTCTTCGCTAACGACAAAGATGTTATATATATATTCTTTATAAAACTTAATTGGAAATCATTAATAATTACTAAGTTTTAATTAATAGATAGATAACTAAACTTAAAGAGATAAGATTTAGAAGTTAAGTGAACAATAAGAAAAACATACAAATAATTTATATGGTAATGTAAATGTACAATGAAGGTTCATTGTTATGTATACATGTAATCATGTATATATAGTTTAACCGTGATGAGAGAAGAAGGGAGAGTATGTGTTTAAGTAGAGAAAATTTCGTGGTAAAAATAATAACATTAAATAATGTGTAAAAAAATTTAGGATAATCATAACCATACAAACTACTTTAGAATTACTGATCTATACAATTTTATATTGTTTAACAAAATTATATAAAAAAAAAGTAAATAGAGAATCTCATATATTTTGCCGACTTTAACTATTATATATGATTATCATGTACAGCATTTGGGCTGAAGTGCGGTATTGACATGCAATTTACACATTACCAACAATCCTCCATTTTCTCCATAGTCACTGTCAATCATTGTAACTTGGAAGTTTCTAGAGCCATGCACCTTTTGTTTTGATAATTTAAGCAATAGAATATATTAAAGATTTTCAAGATAAATTAAAATAATTACAAACACTGTTCAGTGAGTTTATCTATCCAACAAGTAATTAATTAAAGATATATTGGCAATTCAATTTATTTAACAACTTTAATGATTAACAAAACCGTTTCATAGAATGGAAAAAATAAAATTACAGACATGCTTTACAGAAACCTTTATATATGCTCAATAGAGGAGCTATGTGCAATATTACTTTCTTAATTTTAATAATTGTTTTAGTCAAATAAATTTACTACCAATATAACTTATTTTTTAAACAACTCTAATTTATATATGCAAATACTTACTATTGTGCAGGACTATCGTATTTGATTTTGGTACCTATTTTAACTAGGTTTCTAGATTTGCACTAAATTTTATGATAACTTATGTACTATAAATAATATTTTTCATGATATAATGTACTATAAATAATATATTAATTTGCAACTCTTACTTAATTTCTTTATTTTAGAACCGTGTGTTGTTAAAAAAGAAAACGAAAACAAATTAATTAAAAGTTAATTTAAAACGAAATTATTTGGTTTCTAAGATTTTTAGTGTTAGGTAGGAATTTTGGACAGAACTAGTTTAACTATCATAAAATATTAAAGCAGATTTCAAAATTCTAACCATTTTATCACCTGTCCCAACAAAATTGCAAGATTCATATATTCTATATATCAGGTTTAATTGTGGAATAAGAGATGGAATAAATTTTTTGTTCTACACTCAAGTTGTCAAAGAAAACATAAAACAAGAATAAGATAGAATTATGACGGAGCAAGTTAAATCACTTATTCATACAGATTAATTTATTCTATGCTTATTTTGTATTTAAGACCCATTATTATAAATAGAGATCGATTCATTCTTTTTTTAATTTCTCTTAAATTAATTTAAGTCATAAATTACGCCTATCAAACAAGATATAAAATAGAAGAAGTAAAATTGAATACACAACTGAATTTTCCCTAAATTAAAGTAGCAATCATGGATATCATAATTTTCCTACAGTACACACACATATATATATATAGAGAGAGAGAGTGGCTAATATGCATTCGGTTGCATATGGACCGAAGTGCTTACGGTCCAAATTTGATTTTTCAAAATCCAAACGGTCGATCTGAACCGTTCATCTTGTTCTCCATATTAATATGTGCTTGGAGACCAAATTTTATATTTTTCTGAATTTTTTTACTATTTATTAAGTATTTTACCAAATTATTGATCCAACGGTAGCTGCTGATTTTACTGTTTTGTTAAGCTACCGTTGGATCAACAATTTTGTAAAATAGTTAATAAATAGTAAAACAATTCAGAAAAATATAAAATTTGGTCTCCAAGCACATATTAATATGGAGAACAAGATGAACGGTTCAGATCGACCGTTTGGATTTTGAAAAATCAAATTTGGACCGTAAGCACTTCGGTCCATATGCAACCGAATACATATTAGCCACTCTCTATGTATGTATATATATATATATATATATATATATATATATATATATATATATATATATAGTGGCATGCAGACTTGCTGGACCATATTGATCTCTAAAGCAAAACGGCTAAGTATCTAAACTCATTTCAAGCACAATATTAAAGTTTTCAACGTTGACAAAAAAAATTGGATGAGATGTCAGAAGGATAGAAGATGCACAAAATAAAAGACCAAAGTACAGAAAATGCTCCACTAGCAAAAGATTTCCAACTCAAATCCAACCACAAATTTCGCCACGTAATCACCAACTCCAAATACTTAAAACCACATTTCATATCACCCCACTAAGCCTGACTACTAACCAACCTCAAACTTTGAACACTATAAATACCACCTTTAGTAACACCCATTTCAGTAACAAAAACATCTCGCCATCATCTAATATCTGAAAAAACCCATCAGGTAATAATTTGGCATAGATACAACCACTTAAAGAAATGGCTTGCATGAAAGTAGTAGTTCTTCTTGCAACCATTATAGTGGTCTCATTTGCAATTGTAGGTGAGAGCCGTGTGGCAAGAAAAGACCTAGGACTTGACCTTGGTGGTGGAACTGGTATTTCGGTTGGTATCGGACTCGGTGGAGGCATTGGGTTAGGTGGTGGCGGTGCCTCAGGTTCCGGTTCAGGCTCGGGCTCAGCGTCTGGTTCTGGTTCAGCATCTGGTTCGGGGTCAGGTTCAGGCTCTGGTTCTGGTTCAGGTTCAGGAGCTAGTTCAGGGGCTGGATCATCAGCTGGGTCTGGTGGGTCGTATTCCGGGTCAGGTGCTGGTTCCGGTTCTGGTTCTGGTGGTGGGTCAGGTTCTGGTGGTGGATCTGGTTCTGGGTCTGGATACGGTTCTGGCCAAGGACATGGATCTGGGTCAGGTTCTGGCTACGGTTCAGGCCATGGTGAAGGATATGGATCAGGGTCTGGCTCGGGTTCGGGACATGGCGAAGGCTACGGTGAGGGCTATGGTGAGGGGAGTGGGTCTGGAAATGGATACGGGGAAGGCTACGGGGAAGGCCATGGATATGGCTCTGGGTCTGGCTCGGGTTCAGGCCACGGTGAAGGCTATGGTGAGGGCTATGGCGAGGGGGGTGGGTCTGGAAATGGATATGGGTCGGGCTACGGTGAAGGCCACGGATACGGGTACGGGTCGGGTGGTGGACATGGGAAGTGAATGATGAAAAGTTTGTACAACATCAGGCATTAATTTCTCCTGGCTATGTTCATAGATTGTTGTTAAGGGTGTAGTATTAAGTGCACCTGTACACTTCTTTGTATTGCTCAAATTCTAGCTTGTGGTACTAATTTGTGTTGGAATAAGAACTGTGAGATGATTTGTAGAATTATAACATGTTTATTAAATCAATGAATAATGTGATGTATTATTTTTCAAGTAAAGTCTCTCCATAGTGATCACTGATTGGAACTTGGAAGTTTTTAGAGCCACCTTTCACCTTTGATTTGATAGTACAAGCAAAAGCATATATATTGATGATTTTCAAGAAAAATAAAATCACAAACCCTTTTTCCGTGAGTTATCTAGCTATCCAACAATTAAAAGATATATACGTTGACTATTAAATTAACTTTAATGATAAACAAAACCGTTAATAAAAATTAAAAATAAAATAATATTGGACATAATTTTACTGTTTTACAGTTTAGATATTTATATTTCGTATATTAAATTGTGGTGCAATTTTTATTGTTATATTATCGATAAGTAATTAAGTATAGATAACATTAATTAGTTATTGACTTTTTTAAAATCATCACTCAATGAATTGCCAATGGATTTTCAAATTGCAGTGAAAATTTATAACAACCTATTATAGAAAAGATATGTGCAATAACCCTTGAGTACAAAATAAAAATGCAAGCATATTTCAAAATTCTAACCATTTTATAATCTGTTCCAACAAAATTGCAAGATCTAAAGAGTAAAACTAGGGTATTCCTAAGTTCATCAATCCTCTTTGTGAACTCAACTCTAAAACCTATCAGATTGATTTTAAATGACAAATCCGAATCGTTGAAATCTGTCTACCTTGCGAGTGATGCGTCTACATGAAAAAATTTTAAACTTTCGAATTAATTTAGTATAAAGTCAAGCAGTCAAAATTAGAAGGTTTATAAATTAATTTTAGTGCATTCATTTATTGAATGTTTTTTTTTACCACTTAATTTTATACAAATTAAATTAATTTGAAATTTGAAATTTCTTGCATGTAGATGCATTCCTCATAAGGTAGACATATATGTTTCAATGGTTCAAATTTACAATTCGAAATCAATAACTGATAGATTTTAGAGTTGAGTTCACATTGAGAATTGGTAAACGAACACCTAGTTCTACTCAGATCTAAATACTATATATCATGTGTGATTTTGGATAAAGAAACGAAGTAAATTCTTTACTCTATGCTTCAGGTGTCAAATTAGCAAGACGTAAACAGAATTGAAGATGGAGTTATGACGGAATAAATTAAATTACATCTTCTATTTTTTTTTTTAGTATTAAATCTAGAATTAACTTACTCCAAACTAAACAGAAGTAAATTATACATTTATATATTACACATCTACACACTGATTAATTTTTTTTTATTAAATTAGAATCAATTAACTTACTCCACACTTATCTCGAATACATATATGACCAATTGTTATAAATAAAAAATTTCTTTTTGCCAAACAAATTAATTTAACCCATAAATTATGCTGCCAAACGAAATATAACATAGAAAAAGAAGTAAAATAAAACAGAGAAGGTTCTCCCTAAAATTTAATTTAAGTAGAAATCAAATATGGGCCATAATTTTCCAATATATATATATAGTGGCATTCAAGAGACTTGTTTGACCATATTATTTAAAGAAAAATAGAAATTGGATGACGTGTCAAAAGATGCACAAATGCAAAGTTCAAAATACTGTAAATACTCCACTAGCAAAAGATTGCATACTCAAGTTCAACCACAAATTTAACCACACAATCACCACCTACAAATTCTTAAAATAAAATTTCATATCACCCCACTAAGCCTGACTACTGAACCAACCTCAAACTTTAAACCCTATAAATACCACCTTTAGTAACACCAATTTCAGTAACAAACAGATCTCTTAATCTGTTATCAGTGGGGAAAAAAAAACATCAAGTAATAATTTGGCAAAGACATAAAACCACTTACAGAAATGGTTTGCATGAAAGCAGTAGTTCTTCTTGCAGCCACTGTTGTGGCCTCATTTGCAATTATAGGCGAGAGCCGCATGGCAAGAAAAGACCTAGGAATTAACCTTTGGTGGTGGTACTGGAGGTGGCATTGCGGTTGGTATCGGACTCGGTGGAAGCATTGGGTTAGGTGGTGGCAGCGCCTCAGGTTCCGGTTCAGGCTCGGGCTCAGCATCTGGTTCTCATTCAGGCTCGGGCCCAGCATTTGGCTCGGGCTCAGCATCTGGTTCTGGTTCAGGAGCTAGTTCGGGGCCCGGTTCATCAGGTGGCGTTGCAATTGGTATTGGACTCGGTGGAGGTGTTAGCATTGGGTTAGGTGGTGGCAGTGCCTCGGCTTCAGGCTCAGGCTCGGGCTCAGCATCTGGTTCTGGTTCTGGTTCAGGAGCTGGTTCGGGGGCCGGTTCATCAGCTGGGTCCGGTGGGTCATATGCCGGGTCAGGTGCTGGGTCCAGTGCTGGGTCTGGATCTGGATATGGTTCTGGCGAAGGTCATGGATCCGGGTCTGGTTCTGGGTATGGATCGGGTCATGGCTCAGGGTCTGGCTCAGAATCTGGTTCAGGTCATGGGGAAGGGTATGGTGAGGGCTATGGTCAGGGGAGCGGGTCTGGAAATGGATATGGAGAAGGCCATGGATATGGCTCTGGGTCTGGCTCAGGTTCAGGCCATGGCAAAGGCTACGGTGAGGGTTATGGTGAGGGCAGCGGGTCTGGAAATGGACATGGATTGCAACGATCCTAGATCGTTGAGATAGAATAGAGAGAGTGTAGAAATAGAAAAGAGACAATCAAGCAAAGAAGAACAGCTAATTTGTATTAATTTTCGAGGAAATGGAAAAGTCTGATAAGCAAAATCAAGTCGAATGCATCACAGCAATTCGCCCATTATACAACTAAAAACATAATCTCTCTCCACCAAGGAGTTTGCCTTATAAAGGCGATCAATTTCGTAAAAAAAAGTAAATGAAATGGATACAGAAAAAACGAAAACTAATTCTCTGTTGACACGTCAGCTATAAGAGGTGACGTGGAATAACAACTTCTAACCGCTTCTGCAATTGTCAGCGAACAACAAACGGTTGTGCAAAATTCTCACTCACCTTCTCCATTTGGAACTCCAGTTCCTCTCCTTTTTTAATGAATACGACCCCATCTGTCAAAGAGCCACAATTACTTAATGGGTTCTGTCCCTTGTCTTTGCCCGTTAAGCCCAGCCCCTCAACTTCTTCAATTAAATTCTGCTCCTCAACGATCTCCCCCAATTTAATCTCCTCTCGTTGCACTCCTCCCCCCTTAACAAAATTCGTGTCCTCACGAATCAAATGAGGGAATTTCTGAGCAATTTTCTCGTAATCTTCCCAAGTTGCATCATCTTGACTTTGAGTTTTCCATTGAATCAGCAACTGAGTTTGGGCTGCATTCTTTCTTTTCACCATTCTACGAGCTAAAATCATTTCGGGCTCTAACTCAGTTGTAACTCCTGGACCCATTACTGGTAATGTTGGAGAGGGTATTTGTGTAGTCCCCAACTTGCCCTTGAGTTGGGATACATGAAACACAGGATGGATCAGAGAATGGGGTGGAAGATTTAACCGGTAAGCAACAGTACCGATTTTCTTAAGAATCTCAAAGGGTCCATAGAACTGAGAACTCAACTTCGGATTGCTTTTGCCTCGAACAGAAACCTGGCGATAAGGTTGCAGCTTCAAATAAACCCAATCACCTTTTGCAAACTTCCTTTCACTACGATGGTTATCTTCATTCCGTTTCATGCGATCCTGGGCTCTTCTCAGATTTTCTTTCAATTGAGCTAAAGTGGATTGTCTATCCCGAATAACTATGTTAACGGATTCCACCCGACTCCGGGGTATACTGCCAAGTGCCAATTGGGGAGGGGGATAACCATAAAGGGCCTCAAATGGTGTCATCTTGATAGCACTATGCCAATTCGAGTTGTACCACCACTCTGCCAGTGGCAGATACTCTTTCCATCGGTTTTGCTTGTCATAAACCATAGATCTCAGGTATTGCTCCAAGCATTGGTTAACTTTTTCAGTTTGCCCATCCGATTGGGGGTGATAAGAAGTACTCATATTCAATTGAACTCCCAATTTCAACAAGAGTTCACTCCAAAAGGTGCTGGTAAAAACGGGATCTCGGTCTGACACAATGTCAGCAGGTAACCCATGTAGTTTATAAATGTTGTCCATGAATGCTTGAGCTACACTGGAAGCTGAGTATGGATGAGATAAAGGTATGAAGTGAGCATATTTAGTCAATCGATCCACAACTACAAAAATGACTTCAAAACCCTTTGACTTTGGTAGACCAGTCACAAAATCAATGCCAATGCTACACCAGGCCTCTCTGGGTATAGGTAGAGGTTGTAATAAACCTGGAGTGGATGTGTGCTCATTCTTGTTGAGTTGATAGTTGGCACACTGTTGCACAAACATATGAACTGTTTCCTTCATCAAAGGCCAATAAAAGTACCTTTTTACCCTCTGGTAAGTAGCTGTAATGCCCGAGTGCCCTCCCAAGGCTGATCCATGCATTTCTTGCAACAATTTTTGTCTCCACCCTTCTCTTGAACCCACACACACTCTGCCTTTGTACCTCAACACTCCTTGGTACTCAGAAAATTGAGATAACTCTTTTTGATCCCCCTTCTCCTGTAATTTGAGTCTGACTCCTTCAATCCACTTATCTCCCACATAACTATCCTTAATATCTTGAACCCAACTAGGAACTAAGGTGCTCAACATGTTCAGTTCAGGTGCTGCCCAACCTTCCTCCTTAGAATCCTCCTCTCTTCGTGACAAAGCATCAGCTACCTTGTTATCAACCCCCTTTTTATACTCAATTCGGTAATTAAGCCCCAATAACTTGCTAAGCCCCTTATGTTGCATGGGTGTGTTGACTCTTTGTTCTAACAAGTACTTGAGACTAACTTGGTCTGTCTTGATGACAAATTCAGCACCCAACAAGTAATGCCTCCATTTCTGAATTGCCGTGAAAAGAGCTAACAGTTCTTTCTCATATGTGGACAATGATTGGTTCTTCACACCAAGCTTCTTACTCAAAAACGCCACAGGTCTTCTTGACTGCATCAGCACTGCCCCTATTCCCTCTTGACTTGCATCTGTCTCTACAACAAATGGTTTATTAAACTCAGGGAGTTTGAGTACGGGAGCCACCACCATGGCTTTCTTTAACTGATCAAAAGCTTGCTGAGCAGTCTCATGCCACCTAAAGGAATTCTTTTTTAAAAGATCAGTAAGGGGTTTTGAAATAATCCCATAGCCTTTGATAAATTTCCTATAATAGCCGGTTAACCCTAGGAAACCCCTTAATTCCTTGACTGTTTTTGGCACTGGCCAATTGACCATTGACTCAATTTTACTAGGATCTGTGGCTACCCCATCCCTAGAAATGACATGTCCCAAGTACTCTATCTTGTGAACCCCAAACTCACATTTTGATCTCTTAACAGATAATTGGTTTTGGTTGAGGATTTGTAAGACAGCTTTGAGATGAAACACATGAGAGTTTAGGTCCTGACTATAAACTAGGATATCATCAAAGAATACCAATACAAACTTTCTCAAATAGGGTTTAAAAATGCTATTCATCAAGGACTGGAATGTGGCAGGGGCATTTGTCAGTCTGAAGGGCATTACTGTAAATTCATACAAACCATCATGCGTTTGAAATGCAGTCTTGTGAATATCATCCTCTGCCATCCTAATCTGATGATAACCCGATCTCAGATCAAGTTTAGAAAAGTAATGGGCCCTATGTAGCTCATCTAACAGATCGTCAATGATGGGAATTGGGAATTTATTCTTAACTGTGCCTTCATTTAATCTCCTGTAATCTACACACATCCTCCAAGAGTCATCTTTTTTCTTAACTAGTAGCACAGGGGAAGAATATGGACTGACACTAGGTTGAATGAATGACTTTTGTAACAGGTCTTGAACTATTTTTTCAACCTCCAATTTTTGGTAATGGGACATTCGATATGGTCTCAGGTTGACTGGTTTGGCATCTGGTAAGAGGTGGATTTTGTGGTCTACTGGTCTTTGAGGAGGTAAAAGTTTGGGTTCGTCAAAAATTTATTGAAATCCTTCTAGCACCTGTTGTAACTGAGGGTCAATCTCTACCCCTTCTGTCTTGCTCTCCACCTCTACTTTAAACAAATGTGCCAGATACACTAGATTTCCAGTTCTGTGCTCATGCTCTGCACTAATATTTCTTTCAACAATTTTTAGGTCAACATCTTTATTCTCATTCAACAATGTTACCTCCTTGCCCCCATTTTCTACTGTGAACAATCCCTTCCTGAGATTCAATTTAACATCTCCCAAACTAGAGAGCCAATCAACCCCAAGGATTACATCATACCCCTGAACCTCCAAAATTCTGAAATCACTGTAAAAAGGATGCCCTTGAATGCTAAACTCAACACCCTTACAGATGTTATTAGTAACCAGTTTTTCTCCACTTGCACTTCTCACCATTAGGGATGTGGTTGGTGTAGTAGGCAATTTTAGTTCATGCACAATGAGAGGATGAATAAATGAGTGAGTAGCACCTGTATCAATCAATAATAGCACTGACAGATTCCCAATTCGCCCTTTGTACTTGGGAGTAAAACAACTTCCTGAATTTTTACCTACACTCAATGTGGCTATTTCCTCTTCTTCCCTAATTTCATTGATGAAAATTTTTACTATCTGCTCACCCTCTTCTACTTCTCTTTCATCCAACTCTTCTTCATCTTCTCCCTCAAGAGCATGTAATCCCTTGCTACATTTATGCCCCTGATTCCACTTCTCATTGCACCTAAAACACAGCCCCAATGCTCTCTTTTGATCCAAGGTTAAATTGGTCATATTTTTATGGGGAGGTTTGTATAATTGTGAGTTTTGGTTTGGAATGTCAGTAGTCTTCCTTGGAGGTAATTCAATCTGTCTCAGTGGTTTGAAATTAGGATTGTATGGAGGTTTGTAACTGGTATGCCCTTGTGGCTTGAAGAATAAAGGTTTCTTGTCAGTAGGTCCCACCACTACTTCAAGTTCTAAAGCTAGATTAAATGCCTCACTCAAGGTCTGGGGTTTGAACAAATTCATGGAATTTTGAATTTCATCCCTCAGTCCACTAATAAAACTCCAAACGAAGAAGTATTCCTGAGTTATACCGGTTTCTACCAGTAACCTAGACTTTGCTCTCTGGAATTCTCGGATATAATCATCAACGGTGCCGGTTTGGTGCACTCTTTTAAACTGGACAACAGGATTGAGGTGACACCTCAATTTGAACCTCTCAAAAATTGCATTTACCAGTGCTAACCAGGTGTGATGGGGGTGTTCAACTCGGTAACAACTGTACCATTCTTCTGCATCCCCCGTGAAATTCATAGTAGCCAAGCCCACCTTATACACTTCAGCTGTTTGATAGTAGTTGAAGTAGAAATTACAACGCTCCAGCCACTCGCTAGCCTTATTCCCATCAAAAACAGGAAGCTCAATACGAGGAATAAATCCCCGTTGTTGCAACTGTTGGTCTTGAAACGGCTGGCCTCTACCAGCACCTTCTTCAACCTCTGGACCTGGTCGTTCACCTTCCTTATCGCGGCCTGCCCGATCTGTACGGAAGCCAGTACTACTGTTTTGACTAGTATCACCCCTCTTCTCTATCACGGCTGCTTTGATCATCATAGTGAACTCAGTGAAAGCAGTTCTCAGCTCAGACATCTGATTCGCCTGTTCTCGAAATTGAGCTTGAATCTGTTCATCACGAGTCTGTTGAGAGAAGTGAGAATCTCTAGCAAGTTGAGTGATCCGATCATTAATCGCAACCAGATCTTGAGAGACATCATCAATCGTCTCATTTGGTCTAGATTTTGGCGGCATGACTCCTCAGTATGAATCGCTTCCCAGCTGCGACCGAGAAGCTCTGATACCACTTGCAACGATCCTAGATCGTTGAGATAGAATAGAGAGAGTGTAGAAATAGAAAAGAGACAATCAAGCAAAGAAGAACAGCTAATTTGTATTAATTTTCGAGGAAATGGAAAAGTCTGATAAGCAAAATCAAGTCGAATGCATCACAACAATTCGCCCATTATACAACTAAAAACATAATCTCTCTCCACCAAGGAGTTTGCCTTATAAAGGCGATCAATTTCGTAAAAAAAAGTAAATGAAATGGATACAGAAAAAACGAAAACTAATTCTCTGTTGACACGTCAGCTATAAGAGGTGACGTGGAATAACAACTTCTAACCGCTTCTGCAATTGTCAGCGAACAACAAACGGTTGTGCAAAATTCTCACTCACCTTCTCCATTTGGAACTCCAGTTCCTCTCCTTTTTTAATGAATACGGCCCCATCTGTCAAAGAGCCACAATTACTTAACGGGTTCTGTCCCTTGTCTTTGCCCGTTAAGCCCAGCCCCTCAACTTCTTCAATTAAATTCTGCTCCTCAACGATCTCCCCCAATTTAATCTCCTCTCGTTGCATGGATCAGGCTACGGTGAAGGCCATGGATACGGGTACGGGTCGGGTGGTGGACATGGGACGTGAAAGAAAAGTTTGTACAGTATGAGGCATTTCTCTCCTGGCTATGTTCATATTTTGTTGTTCAGGGTGTAGTAATTAGTTCACTTATACACTTCTTTGTATTGCTCAAATTCTATCTTGTGGTACTAATTTGTAAGCGTGAGGCTGTTGCAATATGCATATTATTATTTTTTTATATAGATATATAGAAAATCACTTCATTTGAAAATTATTGATCTCCATCCAAAAATAGTGGTTTTCTACCAAACTAAAAAATAGCAGAACTTTAAAAAAAAGTTAAAATTTGGTTAGCAAGTACATTTTCATATAAACATCATGTTTAACAATTCAAATCGATTATTTCAAACTTTGAAAATAGAGTTATAGATCCATAGCACGGGTTGATATGTAATATGCATATTACCCTAGCCTCACTCAATTTGTATTAAAATAAGACGTGTGTAATGATTTGTAGAATTATAACATGTGTTTATTAAATCAATGAATAATGTTGTATTAATTTTTCAAGTAAAGATACCGCATTTGTACTCAGAGCTGATGGTAACATAAGCTGATCCTGATATTGTTTACAAAAATGTCAGGGCTGTGTATCAATTTCTCAAAAAGTGTCATAGTCCCTTTTGACCTTTCAGCAGTTCCTGTGTACTGGCATGTTTTAGGCTTCCAGCTTGGATAATTGCAAGGATTGATATGATCCGACGTGACTTCTTGTGGGGCAGGAACAATGATACGAGAAGAGGTATGTCACTGGTAAATTGGGACACAGCAAGACTCTCCAAAAGGTGTGGAGGTATGGCTGTAAGCCTGTAACTAACATGGAATTTCAGAGCATAGCCCTCTTATTGAGATGGTGGTGGCGCTTATATGATCAGGAGTACAAGACGAGCCATATATATGGTCACCTTCAGGTTCAGTCTTATGGAAAAGTCTGAACAAATTGAAACCGCTACTTCAGAGGAGTACATCATGGTGCATAGGTGACGGCAGGTCCGTTTCTTTTTGGTTCGACGCCTCGGATGGCATCCCTTTGGTGGGCCCCACTGACAGACTCCCAAGACCAAGGCAGCAATCCATGACCCAATTTCAATTTAGTGTTCTCAGACCATGGAGATTAATTGACCTGGAAATTGGAGGAATCTGGCAAATTCACATCCAAATCAATTTTACAAGGTGCTAATTGAAAGGGGGGAGATCAATTGCAGTTTCAAAAAAGTTTGGACAGCCAAAGTTCCACCATCAGTGAGAATTTTCGGATATATCCTCCTAAAAGGCAAATTGGTGGTTACTGGTACAGAGACCGGTACCGAACCCGTCAGCGGAACTATCTATTTATCTAATAGAGTACATGACATCTTATTTTCGCATTCCCAACAATCCTACATTTTAAAATAATAATAATAAAAAAAAACAATCCTCCATTTTTCTCCATGGTCACTGTCCATGCATGGGAGGAGCTTGGAAGTTTCTAGAGTCACCTTTTGTTTGATAATTTTAAGCAATAGCATATTAAAGATATTCAAGAAAAATGAAATTACAAACCCTGTTCTGTGAGTTCATCTATCCAACAAGTTAAAGCTATATTGACAATTAAATTTATATGTACCAATATTTATGATTTACAAAACCGCTAATAAAAAAAATAAAATAACAGGCTTAACAGTTTAGAACTTATCATATTAAATAATGGTGCAATTTGAATTGTTTGATTATTGGTCACGTACTGATAAAACTGAATTATTGTTTTTTATCAAAATCACTTGAATTTAACTAATCGACTTTCAAATTGCACCGGAAGTGCGTGTTTACACACACACACGAGTCCGTGTCCCCCAAGGTACCTGAGGTGCAATTGAAACAAATGGACGGTCCAGATTAATTTTATTTAGGCCAAACTAAATCCGGTGGCTGTTGAGGCTGTAGGGGGTCTGCTTTAAGATTCGTGCCAAGTGAATGAACAGTCCAGATTCACCGCTTGCACCTCAGGCACCTGGGGTGATACGGATTCCACACACACACTTCTACCACTACAATTTCTACAATAGTGACATGCAAGAGACTTGTTTGATCATATATATATTGTCTAAAGCAAAACGGCTGATAAAGGACAACTCATTTCAAGAACCTACCTAAAGTGTTCAACATTGACAAAAATTTGATGACATATCAGAAGATGCACAAATGCTCCACTAGCAAAAGATCGCAAACTCTAGTTCAACCACAAATTTCACCATGCAATCACCACCAACAAATTCTTAAAATAAAATTTCATATCATCCCACTAAGTCTGACCACTAAACCAACCTCAAACTTTCAACCCTATAAATACCACCTTTAATAACACCCATTTCAGTAACAAACACATCTTTTGATCTGTTGTAATTGGAAGAAAAAAATCATCAAGTAGTAATTTGGCAAAGACATAAAACCACTTACAGAAATGTCTTGCATGAAAGTAGTAGTTCTTGCAACCATTGTTGTGGCCTCATTTTGTAATTATAGGCGAGAGCCGCGTGGCAAGAAAAGACCTAGGACTTAACCTTGGTGGTGGAACTGGAGGTGGCATTGCTGTTGGTATCGGACTCGGCGGAAGCAGTGGGTTAGGTGGTGGCGGTGCCTCAGGTTCTGGTTCAGGCTCGGGCTCAGCATCTAGTTCTGGTTCAGGATCAGGCTCATCATCTGGTTCTGGTTCAGGCTCGGGTTCAGCATCTGGTTCTGGTTCAGGTTCGGGTTCAGCATCTGGTTCTGGTTCAGGTTCGGGTTCAGCATCTGGTTCTGGTTCAGGTTCAGGTTCAGCATCTGGTTCTGGTTCAGGTTCGGGCTCAGCATCTGGTTCTGGTTCAGGCTCGGGCTCAGCATCTAGTTCTGGGTCTGGCTCAGCCTCTGGTTCTGGTTCAGGTTCAGGAGCTGGTTCGGGGGCCGGCTCATTAGGTGGCATTGCCGTTGGTATTGGACTCGGTGAAGGTGTTAGTATTGGGTTAGGTGGTGGCAGTGCCTCAGGTTCCGGTTCAGACTCAGGTTCAGCATCTGGTTCTGGGTCAGGCTCAGGCTCTGCCTCTGGTTCAAGTTCAGGAGCCGGTTCTGGGTCTGGGTCTGGGTCTGGTTCTGGTTCGGGTAGTGGGTTGGGGTCTGGTTCTGGTTCGGGTAGTGGGTCAGGGTCTGGTTCGGGTTCGGGTAGTGGTTCTGGGTCTGGTTTGGGTTCGGGTAGTGGCTCTAAATCTGGTTCTGGGCCTGCACCGAGCCATGGTCAAAAAGGGGTATTCATGGTTAAAAGCACATATTTTGCAATGAAAGGCGGTCCAAGGATAAGAACCTATGTCAGAAAAAATATAGAAACTCACAGCTCAACCGAGGATGAAGGTTTTTGCATGGTTGATGGCGCTCAACAGAATTTCAACAGTCGACTATCTACAAAAAAGGAGCTGGTGCTTGGTAAATAGATGTGTACTTTGCAAACTCAGTTCAGAAACAGTAAATCATCTCTTCTTCTCGCAATGCGCTTAAACAATGCAAGTGTACGTGGGGACCAACATACCGGTTTGCCACATTGACACAGCCAAGCTCTCTCTCAAACAATTTTCTCGCGAGAAGACAGATCAAGCATGCTAATAGCTAACACTGTTCATAATATGGCGTGAGAGATGCTCCATCATATTCACAGAAAAGGAAAAAAGAATGGAGGAAATTATTGAAGAAATCCAGCACTATACGGCACTGAGACAGCACTGATACAGCACTATACGGCACTGAGACAGCACTGATACAGCACTGATACAGCACTATACGGCACTGATACAGCACTGAGACAGCACCACTACAGCACTGCTACAGTACCGAGATGAATGAAACTGATGACTGCTCGAATACTGCCTCTGTTCTCCTACGGAATTTACTACTAAATTTTCTTTTTCTTCTTCTGTTTTATTTTGTTCTGTTCTGTTTTTATTATTTTGTTAACGCTCAAGAAACTTGAGCAACAACTCTTTTGTAGGATCTTATGTTACAATAATCTTGTAATAAATTTTAATGAATTAAATGAGGACATAATCTTTACTTTTTCTCAAAAAAAAAAAAAGTCTTTAATTAAATAACCAAAAGATGTGATATCACTTTCACAGTCTTTAATTAAAGGGGCTGAAATGCACTTTTAAAATGAATGAATTACATATCCGTATATATATATATCGTTATTATTTTTGCATATACAAAAGGAACATTGCATTAAACATAATTTATAACTTCTCTCAAATGTTCAGAACTATTTTCCATTACAAAAAGTGACCAAGAGTCTATTTTGACAGCTTAATTGGGTATTAAATAACGGTAGGAATCCATTTACAACATACTAAGTTGACAAGAACCATGTAATAACATTAATTCTAAAACACAATATTTTCAATATAATATATATTTAATACACATCAAACACATAAAAAATGATAAAATTTGATACAAACTTCCAAAGTACGTGAAAACCATTTTAGTAGCTAATATTTCAGGCTAACATCATGCTCACAAAATATTTTCTATTTTTAAAAACTTTTTATGTAATTAAAAAAAATATCATCAAAATTGTCAAATTAAAACAATTTCAACAATTATCAAGATGGGAAACCAATACAAAACTGGTCCACCAACATTTTCTTGTGCTTGTCTACCATCAGATATTCAGATTTTAAGATTGAATTAAAAACATTAGTAGCTAGCTCCTCTGGAACATTATCTGACACTTCATTATAAAACCAACAAATCAATTTTTACACGTACCAGTAAGTCTTTTACAGGTATTTTCATGTTAAAGGCTAAGCATATTGGTAATGTCAATTCCTTCACAGTACAAAAAAAATAAGTGGGTACAGAAATTCACACAAATTTATCGATAAAATGATCCATTAACCCGGCAACACCCAACCGAAACTAGAACTAGTATAATACAGTATTAATATAGCAATATAAAAGTTGAAATCAGTACTGTTACTAGCTTGTATCCTGATATACAAAGCTTGGTTGTGTAATTTTCACACGATTAAATATCACATGCTCATTTCTTAAAGTTCTATGACACATGCTTATTCGATTAACCTCTAAATAATTTTCTAAAATCAATTTCAGATTTGGTATCTGATAAAGAGTTATCCATGTTGTAGAGGACCACATTTTGTACCACTTGTACCAGTATACTTCTCAGCAATATCCTGAGCTACCAAACACACCATTATAGTGCTGTCCACATATGTGAAATCTCTTGCAAAGTCAATATATACGGTTTAATATGATAACTAGTGGCTGTTTATTTTCAGAGAAAGTTTCATGAAACAAGATTACACCATATGAAATACTACCCATGGGCCATGCTAGGGCTGCACAAAAAGTTCATAGTTCATGATTCGATTTGAGTTTGATTCGAAAAAAGTTTGCAATTAATTCGACTTGAAATTAGTTCGTTCTGAAACAAATCAAACTAGTTCGGTTCAAATATTATTCAAATCAAACTGTTCAGACTAGATATAATTCGTTCGAAATTGATTCGCAAACTATTTTGGTTCGAATATCAAATAATGCATCTAATGAATTCAACTATAAATTTTTTAGTAATGCAGGAACCAAACATATACCAGAGCTCAAAATTGTTAATATCATGATAACTTATAATAGAAAAATATTTCAGCAATGTAACAAATTAACAATGAATAAATTTCATTTAACTAGGTTCATGTCATGATTTTAATCAATCCAGCAACGTAAAAGGTAAGAAAATCTTAAGTTGGTCCATAATTCATCAGTGTGAATTCGTAAAAGGTAAAAAAAACTGTGTAAATTTTGTTTCACAAGATGAAAACTAATGCATAAATACCAGTATAAATAGGACTGTCAAAAAAATTTATAATTCGTAATTCGATTGACTTCGGATAAGGTCATGCCAAGCCACAGTAAAAATTCCAAATTCTACTATTTTCCTATTATGATACTACAGTGACATCCAAGACAGCTAGCCTTGAAAAGGTGACCTCATTTCAGTCACATATAATATATTAGAGATCTAAGCGTGTTGACAAAAATTGGATGAGGTGTCAGAACTCAGAAGGATAAAAAAACAAAGAGGAGGGTTCAAATGCCTCCATTTTTTGTGCCTCCATCATGCCTCTATTTTTTAAAACTTTAATAACTCAAGATTTAAAACTTAAAAGTCAAAATAAAACCGTTAGATGTGATCTATGTTATTTTCTCTATGTGCTCATAAAAAATATTACATTTCAATTTTGTTTTTATGTAAATCAATAAGTTCAAAAATCAACGTCTAGAAATCATTCAAATTAGTGCATTTTTTACAAGCTCTTGATGACAATCAAAATAAAATTGAAATGTCATAATTTTTTACATGTACATAGATAAAATGATGTAGATCATATCTAACGGTTTTATTTTGATTTTTAAGTTTTAAATTTTGAATTATTAAAGTTTTAAAAAATAAAGGCACGATGGAGGCATTTGAACCCTCCTCAGAAGCAAATACCAAAACACTGCAAATGCTCCACTAGTAAAAGATTTCAATCTCAAGCTCAACCACAAATTTCACCACGCAATCACCAATCCTAAATTCTTAAAACCTGCAAATTTCCCACACCACTACAAAAATTTGTCACTATCAGAAAGCTAAAACCATAAAAATGCTTTTTGTGCCGACAATATCTACACGCATGAACAGATCCACCAAGGAATTGGGGTAGGCAAGTACCTACTCTTATATTTGAATTTTTATTTTTATTTCAGTACTAATTGTTCAGTGTGCTAATCTTTGAAACGATGTAGTGCCTACTCCTGGTCTAAGCTAGTCTGATTCTGGAACAGATTTCTTCCGTGCTTTGCTCGATTTTACATTTTTTTTTATGACTGTAATGCTCCATTTCGTAAATATAATAAGGGAGGAAGAGAACACGAAATGTCTGACAGTAAAACCTATCATTACAATTCTAAAGAAATGGGCTGGCATAACTTTTTGAACATTTTATTATTCAATACATAAATTTAAGTTAAATTTTTATCTTAGTTTTAACTTCAATTTGCTAATAAGCTAAGAGCAGTTCCACTTTAAACTGTGCCAAACGAATTTTTAATTAGCATAGAAAAAATATTTCAATACAGTATCAATCGATTTCATGATTATAACATATTTTTAATAAACATAGTTATAGAGATTGAGTTGCAATTGTGTACCCGATAAGTTAATGGGTTTGAATCCGATTAGTGTCCTACCCTTACATGATAGTTGTAAATAGCATTTTTAACTGTGTATAATCACACTTTATGTAGTAGTAGTGTATTTATAAGATAATATATACACCATAGATAATATATCTGTGAATTTTACTTTCTTTATATATATATAAGATAATACACTATAAATAATTACACTTTGTTAAATAAACAATTAGTTCAGGAAACAAAAACTTCCTTTGTTAAAAAGATCAAAACGAAAACTAAATTATTTGGTTTTCACAGAATTTGTTTTAGGTAGAAATTTTCGACAGAGCTACTTGAAATGGGATTGGGTTTTGTCCAAAGGGAATTGGACAAAGCCTTATCCAAAGCTAAGCTTAAACGTCTGATTTGCATTGAGATTCGTGCAAATATATTTAAAACTTAATAAATTTAAATGGCTCCTTGAATCTAAATGTTTGTACGAATTTTGATGCAAATCGGACGGTTTAAATCCGGCTTTGAATGACCTTTGTCCAAAGCCGTTTGGAAAAAACCCCACCCACTTGAAATAACTATCATGGGAAATGAAAGCAGATTTCAAAAATCTTACCATTTTATCACCTCTCCCAACAAAATTGTAAGATACATTTGTTATATATCATGTTTGGTTGTATAGTAAGATATAGAGTAAACCCGTTAATTAGTCCAAAATTAAGTTGTCAATGATAGAAGTAATAAATCATAACGTGTTTTGCAATTAGAACACAAGCAATCTAGAATCTATAAATCTAAAATAAAATAGCAAACAAATTTAAATCTTACAGCTATGAAGTGACGACATCGTTAGACGAAATTGTAAATACTTATCTTCAATGGTTTTTCTCAGACTTGATGATGATGATCTTAGACGTTTTCTTTTACTTCTCTTTTTCAGAAAAATAAGTGGATGGAGTTTTCAGAATAAGATAAGTCCAAATAAGAGAAGAGGTTTTTTATAATTCTGAGGCAACCTTTGGGACCATTACATTTATTAAATAGTAATTTGAATTTTTTCTAGCAAAAATTCAGATACCTTTTCATTAATTCTTTAAATGAAATTGGTGCACAATAATAACATAAGTCACATAATAAAATAAATCTAATAGTCAAATGAGGCATAAAATATGAGTAAGATGGAGTTATAACAAAGCAAGTTAAATTACCTCTCTCAACTAATTAATTTACTTCACACTTCACATGTAGGACCTATTGTCAGAAAAAAAAAAAAAGTTTTCAATTTTATTCTTTTCCAACCAGATTAATTTGAGTCATGACTTGCCCTGCAAAACGAGATATAAAATAAAAAATAAAAAACAAAATAAAATAGAATATACAACTTAAATTCTCCATGAATTCAGTTAGCAATCATGGGCATAATTTTCCAATATGCTACTATAATGGCATGCAAGAGACTTGCTTGACCATATTTTCTAAAGCAAAACAGAAGTACAGCTCATTTCAAGCACAACAAAAGTTTCAGCGTTCCCAAAATTGGATGATTGAGATGTCACAACGATAGAAGATGCACAAAAGCAAACACCGAAACACTGCAAATACTCCACTAGCAAAAGATCACAAACTCAAGTTCATTTTTACCACAATTTTTTGCCACGCAATGACCAACTCAAAATTTAAATACTTCAATACAAATTTCACATCAAACCACTAAGCCGACTACTAACCAACCTCAAACTTTGAAAACTATAAATACCACGTATAGTAACACCCATTTCAGTAGCAAACACAAATCATAATATATAATCTGTTATTGATAAAAAAAAAATCAAGTAATAGCTTGGCAAAGATAAAACCACTTAAAGAAATGGCTTGCATGAAACAAGTAGTTCTTCTTGCAACCATTGTTGTGGCCTCACTTGCAATTGTAGGCCAGAGTCGTGTGGCAAGGAAAGACCTAGGACTTAGCCTTGGGGATGGAGGTGGTGCTGCGGTTGGTATTGGGCTCGGTGGAAGCATTGGGTTAGGTGGTGGCGGTGCCTCAGGTTCCGGTTCAGGCTCGGGGTTTGCGTCTAGTGCTGGTTCAGCATCGGGATCTAGATCTGGCTCAGCCTCAGGTTCTGGTTCAGGAACTAGTTCATCAGCTGGGTCCAGTGGGTCTTATGCTGGGTCGGGTGCAAGTTCCAATGGTGGGTCTGGGTCTGGACATGGTTCTGGAGAAGAACGTGGATCCGGGTCTGGAGGTGGCTCTGCGGTTGGTATTGGGCTTGGTGGAAGCACTAGTTTAGGTGGTGGTGGTGCCTCAGGTTCCGTTTCAGGCTCAGGGCATTCGTCTGGTGTTGGTTCAGCATCTGGTTCTAGGTCTGGCTCAGCCTCTGGTTCTAGTTCTGGTTTAGGAAGTACTTCAGGGGCCGGTTCATCAGCTGGGTCCGGTGGGTCTTATGTCGGGTCTGGTGCTGGTTCCAGTGGTGGGTCTGGGTCCGGACATGGTTCTGGCGAAGAACATGGATCCGGGTCTGGAGGTGGCGCTGCAGTTGGTATTGGGCTTGGTGGAAGCACTGGTTTAGGTGGTGGCAATGCGTCAGGTTCCGTTCCAGGCTCAGGGTCTGCATCTGGTGCTGGTTCAGCATCTGGTTCCGGGTCTGGCTCAGCCTCTGGTTCTGGGTCTGGTTCAGGAACTACTTCAGGGGCCGGTTCATCAACTGGGTCTGATGGGTCTCATGCCGGGTCGGGTGCTGGTTCCAGTGGTGGGTCTGGGTCTGAACATGGTTCTGGCGAAGAACATGGATCCGGGTCTGGAGGTGGCGCTGCAGTTGGTATTGGGCTTGGTGGAAGCACTGGTTTAGGTGGTGGCAATGCGTCAGGTTCCGTTCCAGGCTCAGGGTCTGCATCTGGTGCTGGTTCAGCATCTGGTTTCGGGTCTGGCTCAGCCTCTGGTTCTGGGTCTGGTTCAGGAACTACTTCAGGGGCCGGTTCATCAACTGGGTCCGATGGATCTCATGCCGGGTCGGGTGCTGGTTCCAGTGGTGGGTCTGGGTCTGGACATGGTTCTGGCGAAGAACATGGATCCGGGTCTGGAGGTGGCGCTGCGGTTGGTATTGGGCTTGGTGGAAGCACTGGTTTAGGTGGTGGCAATGCGTCAGGTTCCGTTTCAGGCTCAGGGTCTGCGTCTGGTGCTGGTTCAGCATCTGGTTCTGGGTCTGGCTCAGCCTCTGGTTCTGGTTCTGGTTCTGGTTCAGGAACTACTTCAGGGGCCGGTTCATCAACTGGGTCTGATGGGTCTCATGCCGGGTCGGGTGCTGGTTCCAGTGGTGGGTCTGGGTCTGGACATGGTTCTGGCGAAGAACATGGATCCGGGTCTGGAGGTGGCGCTGCAGTTGGTATTGGGCTTGGTGGAAGCACTGGTTTAGGTGGTGGCAATGCGTCAGGTTCCGTTCCAGGCTCAGGGTCTGCATCTGGTGCTGGTTCAGCATCTGGTTCCGGGTCTGGCTCAGCCTCTGGTTCTGGGTCTGGTTCAGGAACTACTTCAGGGGCCGGTTCATCAACTGGGTCTGATGGGTCTCATGCCGGGTCGGGTGCTGGTTCCAGTGGTGGGTCTGGGTCTGGACATGGTTCTGGCGAAGAACATGGATCCGGGTCTGGAGGTGGCGCTGCAGTTGGTATTGGGCTTGGTGGAAGCACTGGTTTAGGTGGTGGCAATGCGTCAGGTTCCGTTCCAGGCTCAGGGTCTGCATCTGGTGCTGGTTCAGCATCTGGTTCCGGGTTTGGCTCAGCCTCTGGTTCTGGGTCTGGTTCAGGAACTACTTCAGGGGCCGGTTCATCAACTGGGTCCGATGGATCTCATGCCGGGTCGGGTGCTGGTTCCAGTGGTGGGTCTGGGTCCGGACATGGTTCTGGCGAAGAACATGGATCCGGGTCTGGAGGTGGCGCTGCAGTTGGTATTGGGCTTGGTGGAAGCACTGGCTTAGGTGGTGGGAATGCGTCAGGTTCCGTTTCAGGCTCAGGGTCTGCGTCTGGTGCTGGTTCAGCATCTGGTTCTGGGTCTGGCTCAGCCTCTGGTTCTGGTTCTGGTTCAGGAACTACTTCAGGGGCCAGTTCATCAATTGGGTCCGATGGGTCTCATGCCGAGTCGGGTGCTGGTTCCAGTGGTGGGTCTGGTTCTGGACATGGTTCTGGCGAAGAACATGGATCCGGGTCTGGAGGTGGCGCTGCGGTTGGTATTGGGCTTGGTGGAAGCACTGGTTTAGGTGGTGGCAATGCGTCAGGTTCCGTTCCAGGCTCAGGGTCTGCGTCTGGTCCTGGTTCAGCATCTGGTTCTGGGTCTGGCTCAGCCTCTGGTTCTGGTTCTGGTTCAGGAACTACTTCAGGGGCCGGTTCATCAACTGGGTCCGATGGGTCTCATGCCGGGTCGGGTGCTGGTTCCAGTGGTGGGTCTGGGTCTGAACATGGTTCTGGCGAAGAACATGGATCTGGGTCTGGAGGTGGCATTGCGGTTGGTATTGGGCTTGGTGGAAGCACTGGGGTAGGTGGTGGCGGTGCCTCAGGTTCCGTTTCAGGCTCAAGGCCTGGGTCTGGTGCTGGTTCAGCATCTGGTTCTTGGTCTGGCTCAGTCTCTGGTTCTGGTTCTAGTTCTGTTTCTGGTTCAGGAAGTACTTTAGGGGCCGGTTCTCCAGCTGGGTCCGGTGGGTCTTATGCCGGGTCGGGTGCTGGTTCCAGTGGTGGGTCTGGGTCTGGACATGGTTCTGTCGAAGAACATGAATCCGGGACTGGAGGTGGCGTTGCGGTTGGTAGTGGGCTTGGTGGAAGCACTGGGTTAGGTGGTGGCAGTGCCTCAGGTTCTAGTTTAGGCTCGGTGTATGCGTCTGGTGCTGGTTCAGCATCTAGTTCTAGGTCTGGCTCAACCTCTGGTTCTAGTTCAGGAGCTGCTTCAGGGGTTGTTTCAGGGGCCGGTTCATCAGCTGGGTCCGGTGGGTCTTATGCCGGGTCGGATGCTGGTTCCAGTGGTGGGTCTGAGTCTGGACATGGTTATGGCGAAGAACATGCATTCGGGTCTGGTTCTGGGCATGGATCCAGTCTGATTCTTGTCAGGGATTAGACCATTACTTTGGGTCTGGCTCGGATTCAGGCCACGGTGAAGGCTATGGTGTGGGGAGCTGGTCGAGTGGTGGACATGGGAAGTGAATGAAAAGTTTGTAAGCATATCTCATGGCTATATATGTTCATAGATTGTTATCCAGGGTGTAGTTGTCAAGTGTACTTGTTTACTTCTTTGTTGTACTATTTTGTATTGGAATAATACCTCTGTGATATATATATATATATATATATAGAGACAGGCTAATATGCTTTCGGCAGCACTTCGGCCGAAGTGCTGCCACCCCATTTTCGATTTTTCAAAATCCAAATGGTCGATCCGAACCGTTCATCTTGTTCTCCATATTAATATCTGCTTGGAGACCAAATTTTACATTTTTTGGAATTTTTTTGCTATTTATTAAGCCACTTTGAAAATCGCTGATCCAACGGTGAACCCCTGATTTTACTGTTTGGCAGTTCACCGTTGAATCAGCGATTTTCAAAGTGGCTTAATAAATAGCAAAAAAATTCCAAAAAATGTAAAATTTGGTCTCCAAGCAGATATTAATATGGAGAACAAGATGAACGGTTCGGATCGACCATTTGGATTTTGAAAAATCGAAAATGGGGTGGCAGCACTTCGGCCGAAGTGCTGCCGAAAGCATATTAGCCTGTCTCTCTATATATATATATATATATATATATATAGAGTGTGACTAATATGCATTCGGTAGCACTTCGGCTGAAGTGCTACCGATTCATTTTCCGATTTTTAAAGTTCAAATGATCGATCCAAACCGTTAGATGTCATCTCTTTATTAAAATGTGCTTGGAGATAAAATTTTACATTTTTTTGAATTTTTTTACTATTTATTAAGCCACTTTGAAAATTGCTGATCCAACAATAGCTTCTGATTTTTACTGTTTGGCAAGCCACCGTTGGATCAACGATTTTCAAAGTGGCTTAATAAATAGTAAAAAAATTCCAAAAAATGTAAAATTTGATCTCCAAGCACATTTTAATATGGAGATGACATCTAACGGTTTGGATCGATCATTTGGACTTTAAAAATCGGAAAATGAATCGGTAGCACTTCGGCCGAAGTGCTACCAAATGCATATTAGTCACATTCTCTCTCTATATGGCCAAAGTGCTACCGAATGCATATTAGTCACACTCTCTCTCTCTATATATATATGTGTGTGTGTGTGTGTGTGTGTGATTTGTAGAATTATAACATGTCTATTAAATCAAGAAATTATGTGGTATTATTTTTGAAGTAAATACCAGAGGAAGCAAGCTTGCTACAAATTTTACCATCCTAAAACAAAATGCCAAAACAACTAATGTTTCAGGCTAAAATTAACAAAATACCCACAAAATATTTTCTATTTTTAAAGGATATTTTATTTAATTGGACAAAATATTATCAATTAAAATTGTTAAATGAACAATTTTCTTGTGTGCCATGAGATATTCAGACTGTTTTAATCATTATCAACCTATAAAATCCATACAAAAACATTACTCCTTTAATGGTCCAGCAACATTTTCTTGTGTGCCATGAGATATTCAGACTGTTTTAATCATTATCAACCTATAAAATCCATACAAAAACATTACTCCTTTAATGGTCCAGCAACATTTTCTTGTGTGCCATGAGATATTCAGACTGTTTTAATCATTATCAACCTATAAAATCCATACAAAAACATTACTCCTTTAATGGTCCAGCAACATTTTCTTGTGTGCCATGAGATATTCAGACTTTTTTTTATCAAGCTATATTTTATGATTGAATTACAACACAGTCCATAAACTGAACAGTGACAAGCAAGACGACTTGCTTGTAAAAGTAAGCTCATTTCAAGCACGGATTAATTAGATAATTTAAGCGTTGACAAAAATTGGATGAGGTGTCATAAGGATAAAAAAAGCAAAGAACAATGCACTGCAAATGCTCCACTAGCAAATGATTGCAATCTCAAGTTCAACCACATATTTCACCACCAATCGCCACCTACAAATTCTTGAAGCCACATTTCATATCACCCCACTAAGCCTGATAAATAATTAACCAAACAATGAGATAAAACTTTTCTGCTCACATGGTATATATAACTAAACCAACATTAATTGCTAGCTCAAGTGGGTACTAGATAGCGATACAATCCAACAAAATACTAAGTTGACAACACCCATAAAAATAAAATTCAATTTTAAAAAGAGAAATGCTTTCATTTTTTGTGCTTTCATTATGTCTTCATTTTTTAATAACTTTAATAACTTAAAGTTTAAAACTTAAAAATGAAACTAAAATCGTTGGATATGATCTACATCATTTTATCTATGCACGTGTAAAAAAATTGTGACATTTCAATTTTATTTTAGTTATCGTCAAGAGCTTGCAAAAACTTAATAATGTCGATAATTTCTAGACGTTGATTTTTCAAATGATTGATTTACATGAAAACAAAATTGAAATGTGATATTTTTTTTATGAACACATAGATAAAATAATATAGATCACATCTAACGGTTTTATTTTGACGTTTATAATTTTAATTTTAATTTATTAATGTTTAAAAAAAAAAAAGGCATCATAGAGGCGCAAAAATAGGACATTTGAACCCCTCTACTTTAAAAAAACAACATTTTGAATATAATATTTTGATGCAAATTTTCGGATTCATTGAACGACATGACCTTCAACGATTGATATTTGATGGTATATATGCAAGAAATTATTAAATAACACTCAAATTAAGGGAAAAACATTACACAACTAATGTTTCAAGCTAACATCATGCCCAAAAAATATTTTCTATTTCGAAAATCTTTTTATTTAATTTGAAAAATAATTATCAAAATTGTCAAATTAAAACTTTTTCAATCATTTCAAGCTATTAAATCAATAGAAAACATTACTTCGTTAAATGGCCCAGCAACATTTTCTTATGCCCGTCTTGTGTACAATCAGATATTCAGATTTCATGATTGATTTAGAAATACTAGTAGATAGTTCTTCTGGAACATTGTATGACGCATACCAGTACACTTCGTATACAGTATACGTACCAGCAGTCTTGTTCAAGGCTACCCATACTATGAAATTGATAAAGTCAATTCCTCAGTAATAGAAATCAGTACATAAGAAATTCGCACAAATCTATCGATAAAATGATAAACATTAAAGATCAAAGGATGATTCTCACACATCCTCATATCTTACAATTCTATGACACTGCTTATGGGATAACCCTCTAAACAGTTCTCAAAATTAAATATCAGAGTTGGTATCAGATAAGAGTTATCCATGTTGTAGATAAGCAGTTAGTGTGGGAAAAATGGCACGGCGGAGCCAGCTCTGTCACGGAACGGCACGGCACATGTTACTGTTTCGTGCCGTGACTTGCGTGTCGCGTGCCGTGACTACCCCTTGATATTTTGGTCACTGCACGGCACGGCACGCGAAAGATCCAGTCATGGCACGTAATCACGCGAGTGGCGTGTAATTAGGAATGTTAGGTCTTAATCAAATGGTGAATCTTGAAGAAACTAACTTAAATTATGAGTTAAACGTGAGAAATGTAACCGGTCATGTTTGGACCGGCATGCGAGTCATGACGTGACTCGCGTGCCGTGACCACCCCTTGACATTTTGGTCACAGCACGGCACGACACAGGTCACTGTTCACTTGATCACGGCACAGCACGGCACGAGGTCAAAGTCACGGCGTGTTAGTCACGTCACGTCACGGCACGTCACGTTTTTTCCACTCTATAAGCAGTACTGCATGAGACCAGTCCACTTTGGTTCCACCTGTACCAGTATACTTCTCAGCAATATCCTGAGCTACCAAACACACCATTATAGTGCTGTCCACACGTGAAATATTTTGCAAAGTCAATATGGGTTTTACTTTTACAGAGAAGTTTCACCAAAACAAGATTACACCATATGAAATTCTGCCCCATGCTGAGCCACAGTAAAAAAACCACAACATAGTAGTAACCCATATATTTTAAATGTGATAACTTCACCAGTTATTTTCTTGGCAGGAATAGGTTATTAAGCTATACTGTTTTATCTAATTTCAAAATCATTAAACACACATTTCACAAATAGCCTGACCCATATTCTTTTTTGTTTTAGTTTTAGAAAGTCTGCCCATAAATTTTGAGTCTCCAATGGACCTATTATGGAGAGCTATACAGAAATTGGAAATTCAATTATAGAATTTCAAAAATTTCTTTTTGCTCCAAAAAAAATAAAAAATCTCCAACAAAAAAGCTAAAAAAAAACCAGTTCAACTCTAATTCAACTACTCAGGTTTTACAACTCTGACTCCAAGTAGCCCATGTGTCACAAGAAAAACAAAAGCAAGATCAAATTACCAAATGCTCCCCTAACAACAAACCAAAAAATTCAATTTTTCAACCACAAGATTAGCCACCAAACTCCGAACTCGAATTCTCAATCGGCACTTCATTCATCCATAATCTCAAGCACTAACCAACCTGAGTATTTAACCCTATATATAGCATCCTTGGTATTACCCAAAGTCATCAACAAACCAAAATTGAGAGTCACTGGCATCCATAATCGATACCAACAAACCACATACACAATGGCTTCCCTGAGAGTACTTGTACTTCTTGTTACTACAGTTGTGGCCTCATTGGCACCCATAATTGAGAGTCGTCTCTCAAGGAAAGACCTAGATATTAGCGTGGCTGGTGTGCCTGGAGTTGCAGTAGGAGTTGGTCTTGGTGGTGTTAGTGCTGGATCAGGTGGTAGTGGTAGTGCCTCGGGTTCTGGTTCAGGCTCAGCATCTCAATCAGGGTCTGGAGCCGGTTCATCGGCTGGTTCTGGGGCTGGTTCATCAGCCGGGTCAGGTGGATCTTATGCTGGGTCAGGTGCTGGCTCTTATGCTGGGTCAGGGTCTGGTTCTGATTCTGGGAAAGGATCTGGATCCGGGTCTGGGTCTGGGTATGGAATGGGCCATGGTGAAGGATACGAGGAAGGCAGGGGAAGTGGGTCTGGAAAAGGATATGGGTCAGGCTATGGTGAAGGATATGGGGAAGGCAAGGGAAGCGGGTCTGGTAAAGGATCCGGGTCAGGCTATGGTGAAGGCCGTGGATACGGGTATGGATCCGGTGGTGGACATGGGAAGTAAAAGAGAGATATAACTGATCCTAGAATAATGGTATGATGCATTTGCCAATAGTATTGTGTTGATAAATAATGTCGGATGAGGTAGTACCACGTATATTTGTATATTTTGTGTATTTTGTACATTCTAATTTATTGTACTGCTTGGTATAATAATAAATTGTGTGTGATATTTCCACAATATAACAAAAACTTCATTGTGTTAACAGGAAGTTTATTTACTACAGTTTGTCTTGTGCCTGCAGTATGGTATAATCTAGCTCCTTTTAGCATTAAAGGAAGCTAAGAAAAATAAAAAGGAAAAGATCCACTTATCCAGTAAGTTAATCTTAATCAAACACGGAGTCTAGTAATGAGTCAATAGTAGTTATTGAAGTATTCTAAAAACAAATACACTACAGTGAGTCGGTTGTTGCAGTAAAATAAGTTGTACTTTTTCCCAACTTGTTATAACTGTGCCAGAATTATTAGTTATATATCTATAACAGTAAAATGGTTTAAACTGTATGTTCAGGTGACTATATATCATTTCAAATTTCATGTTCAGCTGCCTATAAGTTCCATGGAATCAATGATTACCAATCATTATCACATTAAATTTCATGTTCAGCAGCCTATAAGTTCCATGGAGTCAATGATTACCAATCACTATCACATTACTCCTTTTGCCTGTGTTATATAACACGTTTCCCACTAATTTCTACAACCTTAAAATGACCAAAGGTTTATGCTAACCACTTTAGTGGGTAAAAGATATGCTAGATATAAACAGCCAAAATATTATCACGTTACTCTGTTTTGCCTGCGGTAGAACATGTTGCCCACTAGTACCTAACACGCATCTATTTCTACAACCTTAAATTGACAATAGTTTATTCTAACCATTTATGTGGGTAAAACAGATGTTAGATATTAATTCAGTGAGAACTCTTCACATTTCTGTCTTTCTGCGAGTAATTTGTGTTTTATTGGATTTTATGACTGAAGCATTATCTTTTTCCAAGTATTGACAAACAGTTCAAAGGAAAATCAACAAATAGTTCACACATGTACCAGTATTCTTGCACAGTTGGGCTGGAATTTACATTTGAAACACTAAACGTACTATCAAAATTAAGAGAGTTAGTTCTTTACAGTAAGGAGACAAAATGAGCAACAAAATGGCATAAATCTATCCACATGAAGTCATATAAGTAATAAACCCTATAAAATAATCTACAGGCCCAACCCAGAAAATCGAAAGAATTAGTATGATACAAGAAAAAATTTAATTTATTTAAATTAATTTAAACCCTTTAAATTAATTACCTCACCAATTCTTCCCTTTCCTGGAGCCATAGCCGTAATACGACAAGTACCATTTCACAAACTTCTTCAATCCCTCCTCCAAATTAGTCTTCGGTTTATATCCCAATTCAACCCTGGCAAGTGTAATATTCGCATGGGTAAATGGCACATCACCATTTCCAGGCATTTCTACCAAATGCTTCTTTGCCTTAACCTTCAAATAATTCTCCAGAATTGATACCAGGGTAGGTACTGTGACAGGTGAAGTGTTACCCAAGTTGTAGATGCGATACTGTGCGGGACCCATCTTAATACCACCAGAACCAGTACTCTTCTCAGCAGTATCCAAAGATGCCACACAACCCTTTACAATGTCATCTATGTATGTAAAATCTCTTGCAAGATCAACATGGTCTTTTCCACGATAAACCGTGATAGGTTTCTTTTGGAGAATATTTCTGGTAAAAGAGAAGTACGCCATATCGGGTCGTCCCCATGGCCCGTACACAGTGAAGAACCGCAACCCGGTAATGGATAGCCCGTATATGTGATTGTACACATGTGTGATAGCCTCACCTGTTTTCTTCGTAGCTGCATATAACGAAGCGGGTTGATCGGTACGGTGGACCTCCGAAAAGGGAACCTTGTCATTCAGTCCGTAAACGGATGAAGAAGAAGCCCAGACAACAGCGGGTTGCGGGTCAGCATTCTTACAAGCCTCCAACAAAGTCACCAGACCCGCTACATTGCTATGAATATAGGAATCCGGGTTTTCAATAGCATATCTCACACCCGCTTGTGCGGCAAAATGCAACACGTGAGTAAATGAGACCATATCAAATAACCTTTTCAACAATTTGGCATCATTAATATCCCCTTCGATCACGAAAATTCCTTGATTAGCTAAAAGAGATTTTCTTGCCTTTTTCAGCGACGGATCGTAGTATGAATTGAAATTATCCAACCCGACAACGCCGTCGCCCCGCTTAGCGAGAGCAAGGGACGCGTGGGACCCGACGAAGCCCGCCGCACCGGTGACCAAGACAACAAGGCCATCGGATCGGGAGGGTGCAGCGGAGGCCCGGACCTGATTGTCGAAATTAAGAGTGGCAAAGGAGGAGGAAAGGTAGCGACCAGAGGTATGGAGGAAGCTGCGTAGGCTGAGGTAGGAGGCGAGGAGAGCGAGGAACAAGAGGGTCCAAAGGAAGAGAGAACTTGAGAGGGAGTGTCGGGCGAAGATAAAGTGGTGGTGATGGTGGCGATGGTGGGACCCACGCTCGATGATCTTGGTTTTTCCAGGGGTGGAAGGGAAGGAGTCGTCGTCGTCTAGAGCAGGCATGGTGTCTGGATCTCTCTGGCAAGGCGAGGTGAAAGGAAAGGGAAGAGTATCTCTCGAGGTTATAAGGGATGAAGACAGGAACGAAATTCGCATCCTCTGGGATACCTCATATTTTGAATAACTTTCTGGAAAATCCCAACCGTTTAAATAGGTTCTGCACGAATCTCAAAGCTCTAATAATAGGGCCCCCTGCGCTATCCCCGAATAGACACCGAACACGTCGGTCACGCAAAATATGAGGTATCTCAGAGGATACGCACTCGACAGGAACAGAGCAGAGGCCAGGAGGGTGAATCAACTTTTGACCCTGAGTTGTGGGAATTCGAACAAGTGCATTACCTGACTAAGTAGAATTACATCTGAGTCGTCAGTTTTAATCTCACACGAATCTCGAAACGGTGCTCCTTATATCTTTTGGTCGGCTGGGAGTATTGTATTCATCCGGTACCTGAGAGCATTGACTCGGGTAGTGTGGGGATTTTACCAGATTCGTTTCTCTACAATTTTGTATTTTGAACGAAAGGTCCTTGTTGGATCTTGTCCTTGCTTGAAAGAATAGACGGTTCTGATTGTGCATGAAAAATCCAATGAATTCTGTTAAATTGGAGGGGATCTTACGTCATGAAGGGAAGCGCGTGCCGAAATTGGTTTTGTAATTGTGTGGTTCTGGTTTCTGGATGTATGGATTGGTTTCGAGTTTGACCTGCGGTTTGTTGTTTGTGCAGTCGGGTTTTATTTGGTAATTATTTTGTTCTGTCTTTTCTGGTTTATTGTATTATATTTGTTACGCGATTGCCTATCGCAAGACTTTGACAATATACATTTTCTAGAAGGTGATGTCCTTTTTTTTTACTTTTCTATGATTCGAAAAGGAATTTGATTTAGAAAAGAGCGTTGAAAATAAAAAGGAAGAGCGTTGAACAGCGTTGGTAATTATTTTGTTGGTGGTTTTATTTTTGAAGCAAGAGCGTTGAAAAGGAATTTGATTTAGAAAATAAAAAGCAACCGCATCTGCTTGGAAAATAAATTGGATATCGATGATATAATAGGAAAATAAAATCCTTTGTTGAAAAATTGGCAAGCTTAAATATTTGTAATAAGTGCATGAATTTACATTGAATACAGGATTGTAGTTAGAGGTGCTACTTTTACCCGATTACCTGGATCCGATCTGGAACCAAACTGGATTCGACTCGGAACCGATCCAGATCCGATTAATTTGAATAGAGTATGGTTTAAAAAATATAACCGATTAAATTATGGGTATGGTTACAAAATTAATAATTCAATATCCAACCCGGATTCGAACCGGAACCGATACTGTAATGGGTAAGATATGAGTTTCATTTAATTATCCGACTCATAACCGAACCCGACCCAATACCAGTATAAATACCAGATAAAACATATATTAATAACTATTAATATATAAAAATACAACTTTGCATATTAATTTTTGCATAAACCGTGGTGAGCCTAATAGTTTTTTTAATGTGAGAAAATAGAATTCTGTCACATATTCGCTATTTTATACACATAGATGGATGTCAAATTTATTCATTCCATAACAATCGCATTAATTTTTTAAATAAAATTTATTACTATGAATATATCCTTCAATGTTTGCCTTGATATCCTCTGCATAATAATGAAAATTTATTGTTGTCATTGATATGTCATTTCTTTAAATTATTAGTATTCCATTTATATTTTTTTTTTAAACCATATAAAAGGAAATCATTATCTCCAATATTTTACTTTCTAAAAATTATATCTCTTCTTCAATATTTGTATTTTCAAAAGTTATTTTCTCTCCATCCTCCTGATTTTTTTGTGACATATACCCGCTCCGGATCCGGAACCGCTCCATATTCGAACCGGACCCGATAATCTACAAATAAGTTATGGGTATCTATCTACCCAGAACTGAAAAACTGGATTTGAAATATCTACGGGTAGATAGGTATCCGGATCCGAACCCAATCCAATTTGAAACAAATAAGTATATGGATCGAAATTCGGACCCGAACACTTTTAGCGTACTGATCCAAATATAATAGTATCCGGACCCGACCCGACCCCATATAGCACCTCTAATTGTAGTATTCTAAAATTAAATAGAAGTATCAACAAACGCACACACAACACGATGTAAATATATCTTTAAAAAAAATTATCTGTATATTTGATTTATCTGATTTAATTATACTTGGACAAAGGTATGCACTTGTAAATGACATAACAAGAGTTCATCGAGTTCCGGTTTTATTGGTTTTAAACTGAATTGAGAAAGTTTGATTTGAACGGTTCGGTTTATTTTTTAAAATCGGTTTAATAGTTCAATTTAGAAATTTTAAAACCGGTTTGATTGAACTAATTGGAATTTTTAAACTTGTCCCCTTCCAAACATATATCTAAAAAAATAAAAAATTATAACATAATGTATATTATTTGGTTCGGTTTAAAATCATTTAAACCGAGTCAAACAAATTTGTTTAATTCATCTTAAAAGAATTTTCAAAACTTAACATAAAACTGTTTATGTTTTGGATTAATCTTCTTATTTCAGTTCAACCGAACAAACCAAAATTTAATTCGGTTTGTTCGGTTCGGTTTTAATTCGGTTGATAATTTTATTTTGGTCGGTTTGATTGTAACTGAATAAAATTTTAGTGTGCCTATTTTATTTCGATTTTAACTTAATTGAACCGATAAACACCCCTATCCGCAAACTAATTTGTGGTTATAAAAATAATCAACACACCAACCCACTATTGATGTATTTTGGAAGAATTAATACGTTATATTTGATCCATCTACTTGTTTTTACACAAATAAACTTATGCAAATCTATAATGACAAAATGTTAAATGTTGTGTATTAGCTCTTGATTTTCACAATTTTTAAATGATTCTCTTGTTTTAGCTCTTCAATCTTTATTATACAGTTTATCACTCTATCAAAGAGAGTTTCTACCTTGCTATGTTTACAATATTAAAAGAATCATAAATAAAAACAATACATTGTTTCTATATTTAAAAAAAGGGGGAATTTCATGTATCCCCCTCAAAATTTTATAATATCATATTAACCCTTCAAAAGTATAGAAACTCACATATTTATCCATTTATAGGTTAAAAACAAGCCCACATGCCTATCTTACCTCTAAGGCCAACATTTTTATTAATATCTAACTTTTTATATATTTTACCACAAATAATCAAGTTTTTGAACTTTTATTAAAAATACCCAAACAACAATATTTTCTTGCGGTTTGAGAATTTTTTTTCTTTTTTAGTTTTTTGCACTATAAAACCTCGTTTCTCTCTCCTCCCTCTCAATATCACCAGATATCAAAGAGAGAAAGAGAGAATGAGATGGCAATTTCAGAGGCAAGAAAGGGCGACTTCTGAGACGATTTCGGATATCTTTTTATTAATTTATTTTCCAACTGTCACAATTGACAAAATATTTACCATTTACCAATATGTCAATCTTAAACTCTAAACTGTAATCTCTGGCAAAAGAAAAAACCCATTGATTTCCTTCTTTTTTTTGCAGTTGATCCTCTAATTTTAATTGTATATTTGATTTCCTTCTTTACAAAGGTAAATTACCAATGAAATCGTGTCAACTAAATAATTCACATCAGCCAATGGAAAATATATTATGTGAACTATCTATTTAGTTATTAGTTACGTAATTGGATTAAATAATAAAGACACACTAAATAAGGATTTTTTTTTTGTGTTGTCATCAAAAACCCGTAGGTCATTACATCAGGCTACAAAGCTCATTCAAAAACAAGGAAATGTGTATCCAGAACAGTTCCATCCGTTGAGCTAGCTCCCTTTCTTAGCACACGAGAAGGACTGGTTTTCTTGTAGGAGCTTCCAAACCTCTAACACTTCATGAAACATTCTCCAATCAGCATCTACTGGGAAATTAACATGCATTCTCCAATTAATGAAGTTGACCTTTTACTCTCTTTTTTTCAAGGAACATGCAATAAGATTTACTTAAAATTGTTTCATTTGATAGCCAAGGAAAATAAATAAAGCTACGTACATGACTGCATTAATTTAAGGCAATTATTGGGTTCCTGAGATCATGATACATGTCATTTTAGAAAGGAACTGGATTATGGACTTCCATAATTTGACGTAACAAAAGATATATATATATATATATATATAGAGTTAGGCTGGGGTGCTATGGATAGCATAGTGGTCTCTATGCTACGGCTCAATATTCGAGTTTTCAAAATCCAAACGGTCGATCCGAACCGTTCATCTTATTCTCCATATTAATATCTGCTTGGAGACCAAATTTTATAATTTTCTGAATTTTTTTACTATTTATTAAGCCACTTTGAAAATCGCTAATCCAACGGTTTTACTGTTTTGTGCAGCCACCGTTGGATCAACAATTTTGTAAAATACTTAATAAATAGTAAAAAAATTCAGAAAAATGTAAAATTTGGCCTCCAAGCAGATATTAATATGGAGAATAAGATGAACGGTTCGGATCGACCTTTTGGATTTTGAAAACTCGAATATTGAGCCGTAGCATAGAGGCCACTATGCTATCCATAGCACCCCAGCCTAACTCTATATATATATATATATATATATATATATATATATGATTTTTCCCAATAGAGATAAGAATGTGTATCCTCATGCTAACTCAAAAGAGAATTTTTGAGTTAATGAATCTCAACCGTCTGATTTTAAACGGAGTTATTTAATATTAGTGCAGATAATCTTAAAACAGATTAGATGGTCAAGATGCATTAACTAAAAGGATAATTTTTTGAGTTAATGTAGAGGATACGAATTCTAGAGACAAAGTGAAACAAGCACTAATTACCATTACTATTTTGTACCTAGTTTTAAAGAGAAATAGTTTGTCAACATAAAAATTAAGTACGTGTAATAGAAATATAGAATTCAAATTTGGAGTCGGGCAAAATTACTAAATTGCTATGAAGTATTTCAAGCCAGTACATTTTTGTAATATAATTCGCCTCAACTTAAATTGGTAATTATTACCTCTAGAGGCCTAGATTGTCGTTTCATATAGGTTTACTTTGGGATTAGGGGTGGTAATGAGCTGGCTCATCACGAGCTAGGTTCAACTCAAACTTGTCACAAGTTAGTTCGTCTGAGTCACGAGCGATCTAACTTTATAGGTCTGAGTAGAAATCTCATATATTGAAATAGTCATGAGCTAGTTAACGCCAAGGTTTCAAAAACAAAAATAAATTGGAGATCATAAGTTGGATCGAGCTAGCTTGCGAGTTGGATTTTAGATCTGATTGGAACTTATTTTATGAAGAAAATAAATTATACAAATTTTTTGGACTCAATTGAAGATAAAATTTACAAATTAATGCCTAACTAAGCTAGCTCACGAACTAGCGAGCAAGTTAGGTTCCAGTTTAAACCCATTAATTCTAGACCGAGCTAGATCCCAGTTCAATCCAGTAACGAGCGAGTTGTTGTCGAACGAATCAGCTGCGAATTACGATCGAACAACATACTACAAGCTTGTTTACCACCCTTACTTGGGATTCCATTTAAGTCAAAAAAAGGAATGATTTTTGGTCAAAAAAGTTTTTGAACTTTTATTAAAAATACCCAAACTGCAATATTTTCTTGCGGTTTGAAATTTTTATTTCAAACCGTAAGAAAATATTGCGGTTTGAGATTTTTTTTTTTTAATGTTTTTTGCACTATAAAAACCCCATTTCTCTCTCCTCCCTCTCAAAATCACCAGATATCAAAGAGAGAACGAGAAGGCGATTTCGAAGGCGAAAAAAAGCGATTTCTGAGACGATTTCGGATATTTTTTTATTAATTTTTTTCAATTAATTATTTTCCAATTAGTTTTTAATTAAATTTTTTCCCAACTGTTACAATTGACAAAATATTTACCATTTACCAATGTAGTTTATTGGCTATGTCTATTGTAATTTCATTACATTTTGGAGGGAAGTTTATGACTAATCAGTATCTGATTTATTACTCCAAAGATGCAATAAATACATATTTTGTTGAGGAAGATTATTCATTTGAGGATTTGAAATCAACTATTTACGAAGCGAGTGGTTACAACCGAAATCATTGGGACTTACCTACCCGAAATATATTTAGATTTGCCTTAACTAAACTTTCCTATTGGGAGAACAATAGAGTTGTCTTCTAAAATAATTAGTTGAAATTGGCTTGCCCCTTTCTTGTTTCATGAAAATTGAGGCAATTGTTTTATTTTATTATTTTATTAAAATAAAATTAAAATTGTTTATTTTTAATTCTAAATTTTCAGGAACAACTTTGGTATCAAAATAGGGCATCAAATCACTCGTAACTGAACCAAATCGCCAAATTCTTAGTGCTGCGACTATATTTTCCTTGAGAGGGTTCAAATGTCTCCATTTTTAAAAACTTTAATAACTCAAAATTTAAATTTGAAAATTCAAAATAAAACCGTTGAATATGAACTACATCATTTTATCTATGCACGTGTAAAAATTTATGAAATTTTAACTTTATTTTGGTTGTCATCTTGAACTTGTAAAAATGTATACTAATGTGGATAATTTATAGACGTTGATTTTTCAACTTATTGATTCATATAAAAGCAAAATCAAAATGTGATAATTTTTTATGGGCACATAGAAAAAATAACATAGATCACATCTAAGGGTTTTATTTTGATGTTTAAGTTTTAAACTTTGAGTTGTTTAAGTTTTTAAAAATAAAGATATGATGGAGGCACAAAAAATAAAGGCATTTGTACCCTCTTCATCTTCTTTTGTTATTAGTACATTGACTATGATAAAACTTATGAGGCACTAATGCAAAAGAAAAACATATGGATGCGAGACATGGTGATGGTATCGCCTGTTCTAAATGTTGTCAGGTGGTCTGAACTGAGAGACAATATGTTAATACAGTAATTTTATAATTTTATTCTTTTTTTTGGGTTAATGTAGATTTTTATTTTCCTTTGGATATTAAAATATTTTGTTAGCATTCTTGGCATTTTATAGGTTTAGTTTGGACTATCAATAACTTGTATTTTTTTTATTGGTAAATGTAATTGAATTTTTATTAAACAAGTCTGAAATTATATAAAATATACAGTTGTTATTTTATTACTTGCTGTGTGTTTTTATTATGCTGTTTTATATTTGTTACTTATTAAATACTTTATTATTATTATAAAAGTTACAAAAGTCAGACTTTTGTACTGAATTTAAAATTTTTAATCACCTACTAATTTAATCTATTCAATTTACTCAAGATAAGCGATGGAATCTTAAATCATCAATTATTCAATACATGTGTATCTTCTCATGATATCGTACAAATGTGATGTCATTAATTACTTTAAGAGGAGAGTTTAAATGGCTCCATTTTTGTCTCCACTATGCCTCCATTTTTAAAACGCTAATAACTTAAAATTTAAATTATAAATGTCAAAATAAAACAGTTAGATGTGATCTATGTTATTTTCTTTATGTGTTCATAAAAATTTATTACATTTTAGTTTTGTTTATATGTGAATCAATAAGTTGAAAAATCAACGTTTAGAAATTATCCACATTTGTACGTTTTTACAAACTCTTGATGACAACCAAAACAAAGTTTAAATGTCATAATTTTTTTCACGTGAATAGATAAAATGATGTAGATCATATCTAACGGTTTTATTTTGACTTTTAAGTTTTAAATTTTGAGTTATTAAAGTTTTTTAAAAATAGAGACATAATGGAGACACAAAAAATAAAAACATTTCAATGTTTTGAACCCTTTAAATATTCAGAAATACTTCTTGTCTCATAAATTGATCCTGCCCCTTTTCCCCTTTTTTTTTCCTCGGCTTCCTCTTTCTTCTACAATTAATTTCCGTTTTACTTCAGAAAAATTGGGTTGATTAACTCGTTTCTCTGTGGCAATGATTCTGTGTCTTTAGTGTAGCGTATTAATTTACAGATCCGGACTCAATACTTGTGAAAACACGCGTGATTTTGAAATATTTATAATCAAATGAAATTATTTTGTGCATAATACAATGTGTGTTTTTCAAAACATTTAGATATAGGGAAATAAAAAAGGGATCGATATGCTTCAAGTTTTCTTATATTAAGCCCAATAAATTCATTTTAGTGCATATATAAGTTCCGTCAAAATTAATTTCCTTTCTTGTGTTGCAGATCATTGTATTTTTTGTTATTTTAGTCTATCTTGCTTCACTACAAAATACAAATTAAATGTAAGCTATTTTTTATTGATAATTAATTATCAGATTGATAAATGAAAAGGTCCACTTTAGTATTTAGTAAAGAACATCATGTTTTAATATTTTGATAGTTGTGAATGTTGTTACCTTATTAACGAGTCTGGCTAGTATAACATTAGTGTCATTTCAATCTATATAACACTAACTTTAAAATTTACTGAATCGACTTCAAACAGTGAATCCAAACCGTTCAATCCGATCTACTTCATTAATTGTGCGTTTACATGCAAAATTTATAGTTTTTCGAATTTATTTAGTATAAAGTCAAGTGGTCAAATGTGTGAGTTTTTAAGTTAATTTTAATATATTCAGTTTTCAACATTCTTACTGCTTAATTTGATACTAAAATAATTCGAAAATATAAAAAAAAATTGCATGTAAACACCTCACACATAAAGTAAATCAATTTGAACGATTTGAATTAGTCGTTTGAAGTCTATTCAATCAATTTTGAAGTTAGTGTCATATGACACCGATGTCATACTAGTCGGACTTCTTATTAAATTATTAAGTCAGTGAATTTGTTGATTTTAAACGATTGAGATTGGTTGGGTTTTTTTTAAGTTTATATTTTAAGGTTTGTTGGTAAAACTGTAAAGTGAGAAACTGATAATTGTAAAAAAGGCTCAGATTCCGGGTAAGAGACTATGCGGATGTATCTAAAGCAGACCCGGATCCGTTAAAATATATATATATTTTGTTATCAAGATAGAGACTATCCAGTCCGTATCCGTTAAAATTAATACCGCGGGTGTATCGTTGTAATTCTGTTACGCAATTGCTTATCGATCGCACTGACTTTGACAATATACATTTTCTAGAAGGTGATATCATTTTCATTTCAATGACTCGAATCTGGATTATTGATGGTTTAATTTTTGAAGCAAGAGCGTTGAAAAGGAATTTGATTTAAAAAAAAATGAGGAATGATTCATTTACAATATTTATAACTTACAATATTTTATAATAATTTAGTTCTGTAATTTTTAAAATTCAAACAGTTATTCCAAACCGTTTAACATAATTTCTATATTAAAATGTACTTGGATATTAAATTTTACATTTTTTAATTTTTTATTATTTATTAAATATTTTACAAAATTGTTATCTTAAATATCAAAAAAAAAAAAAATCAAAAGCCTCAGTGAAAAATATGCTCCCAATCTTTGGATCCTGTCATATCCAAATCTCATGGTGATTTATTATTATTATTTTAGTCTGTAGGCAACACACATTTTGCTAGCCCACAACAACAAAGTAGGTATTTTTCGCGAGACAAAAAAACGCATTTATGACGGAACTCCGTCGCGAAAAGTACTGTCGCAAATAAAAAAAAACATTTATGACGGTACTCCCTCGTGAAAAGTCATTTTTTATCCTTGCAAAAAGCTATAGCTCCAAGCAGGAAACGAACCCACGTTCTCCTGTAGGAGAATGGGATTGCATAACCAACTGCGTTAGACAGCGGCGACTCATAGTGATTTACTTGAAAATATAAAATTCAAGATTTTTTTTCTTTATTTATTTTAAAATAAAGATTCTGATAATTCTGATAATTTTTAATATCTCATTCAGAGATTAACTTACATCTTTTTATAATGAGACGAGATCATTCATCGTTTGAATTGATCATATGTTTGAGTTGAATATGGGGAGTATGATTTATAAACGAAAATCAACCGGGAAAAAAAATTTAATAAGAAAAAAACACAAAAGAAATAGAAGTATATAATAAAACAGGTTTCTTGGCCCATTTTAAGGCCCGAACAATCATTATTTTTGTTTGTTTGTTGACATTGTAATAATTAAAAAAATATATTTATACTTAATGAAATCTAGTTTTATTGTTTAGTCATTTTGTATGATGTATCTAACACCATTCACAACTTTCAAATGATTTTTCAAAGCATCTTTATATATGTATTTACTATTTATTGACTTTAATATTGTTATTTTTTAGATAGTGATCTAATAAGCAATTCACTATGGGAGAGAGTTCAATTTGAGAGATTGGAGAAAACCAATAAAGGTAATGCTTGATGAAATGCTCAAGTTTGACGACTAACAAATTAACATGCTAAAATATTTGAGCACTCACAAAATTTTATTGGAAGTATGTTGCATAAGTAACTACTCAAACTAAAGGTTTAAATAGCCTTTATCGTGCCATAGCAGAATGGCTAAAAAAATAGCGCTATGTTCATATAGCATTGCTGTAGTGCCGAATAGCGTGCTATAGCCCTGATAGCGTCATAGTTTTTATGGTCCAAAAACACTATAACAGTGGTATAGCGCCGCTATAGCGCTGATAGCATCATAGATTTTATGGTCCAAAAATACTATAGCAGTGGTATAGCGCCGCTATAGCGCGCTATAGCGCGCTATTTAGAACCTTGCTCAAACCTTATCAAACAGATAGTAAAAGCAATTTGTATAATTTTATTGACTAATGCACAATTTGGAGATTACAGCTAATACAAAAAATATATTGTTGTCATGTATATAGTTATATATATACTTTGCAAATTATGATCTTAATAACAAAATGAGATAAAATTGTATTTTTGTGATCTTCAAAAGTATTTGTGTTATTAGGGTTGTATATTTTGGCTTTGAATATTTTAATTTGCATATTTGCCTCTTAACTTCCTAGTGTTTGAGTAAAGCATGTGTCAAGCTTTTTTTATTTAGATTTGTCTTAACTACACTTTCCTATTGGGAGAACATGAAAGTTGCCTTGCCCCTTTATTGTTTCATGAAAGTTGAGGCAATTTTTTTATTGCCAATGATAGCAATTTTTTTTTAAAATATATCAATGTTTATTCAATTTTCCATATTATATTTGAATATTTTGGTATCTCTATATTTTTTATTATAATTTTGTATCAGATTTTATTTAATTTTTATGCAGGAGAATTTCAAAATGTATTAAATTAATGCTTTCTTTCGAAATAAAATTAAAATTGTTTACTTTTAATGCAAATTTTCTGGAACATCTTTGGTATCAAAATTAAGCATCAAATTACTTGTAATTGAATCAGATCGCATAATTCCTAATGTCATGACTATATATATATATTCCTTCGTTGTTACTGCATTGACATGATCCGATAAAACTTATGAGACGCTAACGCAAAAGAAAAACATATGGATGCGAGACATGATACTGGTGTTCTCTGTTCTAGATTTCACTTCGATGGAGCTAGTACTAGTGACAATGAACCTTTTATTGGATGAGTTTGTTATGAGGGGAAAACAAGAATTGCAAATGACAAAAACCTTTGTGAAAAATCATCTCCCAATCTTTGTACTCCGTCATATCCGAATCTCATGGTGATTTGATGAGATTATGTATATCTAGATTTTTTTTTTCTTTCTCTTTTTATAAATGAAGATTATGTCTATTCTGATAATTTTATATAATATCTTATTCAAGGATTGACATTCATCTATTATAATGAGACGAAATCATTCATCATTTTTGTTTGTCATATATATGTTTGAGAAACTTTGTCAATTGCGTTGAATATATGGGGAGTATGATTTTTAGAAGAAAATCAATGAAGGAAAAAATAAAAATAAATTTCTGATAAAAGAACACAAGAGATATAGAAGCACATAACAAAACAGGTTTCTTGGCCGTTTTTTTTATTAATAGAAAAAAAATATAGAAATAGGGCTAGCATTTGACGAAATTTCAAAATATAGGAAGAACGGGTGATACACCAAAAAGGATATGGTAAAAAACTTTAGTACAATGAGATTACCTTTTAAATTCTAAATAAACTTTTGGTTCAGATTGCAAGTATACAATTTTATCAAAGTAGTATATTGTCGGGTATAAGGCGGTGAACCACCTCCCACAGAGATAGACATGCAAAAAAATGTAGAGGATCCGGTAGTTGGCAGTGAGGCGGGTCACCTTACTCAGCAGCAGATGGGTCCCCCACTTCCTACTACTAATCCGGTGTCACAGTTAATCAGGGATATAGAAGTTCATTTGAATGAAGAGGCAACACGGGTGGTTATACCGGGTAAGATGGGTTCAACGGTGACAGAAGAATCCCCACTTCATGGTAGAGTGTCACATCCGATCCAGAGGCCGGTCTAAATACTGCAGAGGCCGCCTGCAAAAGGTACAACTTCTGGAGAGGCACAGATCCAGAGGTCAGGCAAAGAGACAAAAGAACCTTCGACTCTGAAGAGAAAAGACACGCGTCCAAAGGGTCGGATATTAAGAAACGTCAGAGGAGGCAGAGGGGAAACTTCCAAAGTCCAGCCTGGAAATCCAACAGTAGAGGAGATTTCAAAAAAATAGAGAGGCTCGGCCAGGCCCATCAAGGCCTAAAGAAATCTCATTGGGCCCCTGTAGTTCAATAATTAAAAAAACAAAGCCCAGATTGTCCTCAATTGACAAGGCCCGAAAGGCAGTGGTAACTAGGAATAAAGATGGCCTCATAGAGGTAAATGTTGAATTCTCTCATTTATCGGCACTTGGAGCGGGCTGCGGACTTTCGATTGAGGCTGTAACAAGGGCCCTAGATGATGATAATGAAAGAAGCTTGGATCCGATCTCACACAGTGATGAAACAGTAGCCTTGGATATGGATCATGGCATGGATACCGACAATCTGGAAGGCCCAGATATTTCCTTTGACCCAGATTCGGGTGTGGATCTGGACTCGGAGGAAGAAGCAGAGATGTGATAGTGTATGCTATCGTAGGCAGTGCCTGTTGTTTTTTAATTGTTTCCAATGTTTTTAAAAAAAATTTAAATGCTTATGCTGGAACGTAATGGGGTTAGGTTTAGATGAGAAATGCAATATCGTGATGAATACGATTAAGAGCTCTAGGTGTGATGTGCTGATGTTACAAGAGACTAAATGTAACAATTTGAATTTTAGTTATTTGAAGCATTTACTTCAAAAATTTTCATCATGAAGTGGCTTTTAATTTGGCAATAAACTCTTCTGGAGGGGTTACTTATTGCTTGGAAAAAATATTTTTCTTTGGTCAACTCTTGGTCTTCGAGACAGTCACTAACAGTTAAGTTACAGGCAAATAATGGAGAATTGTTCTATATTACGGCAGTGTACGGACCTACTGAGAATAACCTTAAACTGCATTTCATCTCGGAAAATCCGAAGAATTGCGGGATTCATAAATCATCCATGGCTGCTAAGAGGTAATTTCAACTTAGTACGATGGCTTATAGATAGGTCCGGGAATCAAAGAAATTTCTACCATATGCAATTAATGAGTTTGTTACTGATGCAGGGTTACTTGATATTCCACTCAGAAACAGGAAATATACATGGACCAACAAAAGAACTGATCCGGTTTACAGCTTTTACAGTGTGTCAAAGAGGGATTTTGGAAAAAGTCATCCTTAAATGTGGAGAAATTAATTTGTAGGATGATAAGTTGAAGGGTGCCACGACATCACTTGATGATTCGTCAAAGGCCAACTTACAAGAACTTGAGAAAATTGGAGATGGACTACTTAAGAAACCTGTGTCAAGAGTCAACCTGGAAAAGGGCATCATTGAACCAGTGGAATTTGAAGATGCCAAAAATGAAGAAAAGACCAAAACCAACGAAGAACATCTAAAAGATTTTGCTAAGAAACTCTCAGACATCTGCAAAGAAAAATTGGAAAAAATTGAAAATATAGTCAAAAAGGAATTGTGTTTTCCAATATTGCCCTTTCTGACAAATTCCCATGAAACAGTAAGCTAAAAGGTTGAATTTGCATTACCTCCGACAATGTGATAAGTGGGTCAATGCTGTAAGTAAACAAAATTGGAAATCTAAGTTTCAGAATTCCAAATCCCCATTCATGAAGCCAAAACTGTATGGTTTCACCACTACCAGGCTTTCTGATAGTTGAAATATCAAAGAAAAGGTATGCACTTTTGAGTGTTTTCGTGAAAAGAGTTGAATCTGGCTGTAGGTCTGATTGCCAATGTGTGCAATAAAAAATCGACTTCCATAATTTCTCTTCCGGTTTTGTCCATTGCCAACACCATTTCATTAGCATTGCAAGATTAAAAACCTTTAGATCCAATACTCCAAGTCCTCCAAGTTCTCTAGGAGTACAAACAATGCTCCAGTTGGCCAAATTTAATTTGTGAGATTCAGTGGCCACCCCATGCCAAAGAAATCTTCGTCGAATTTTGTCTATCTCTTGAATCACCCATACCGGCATTTTGAAAACCGACATGTAATACGTTGGTAAGGATGATAAAACCGAGTTTAGCAATTGCAATCTTCCTGCAATCGAAAGACTTTTGGCCGCCCATCCCTCCAATCTCTTGCTGAACTTTTGGATTAATGGTAAAAAAGCCTCCTTTTTCAGACCTCTATTTGATAGAGGGAGTCCTAGATATGTGAACGGAAAGGTACCAAGAGTACATCCCATCATCTGTGCAAGATGAGGTCCTTGTTGATTGAGATCCACTGAAAGTAGCAGCTCCGATTTATGTAGGTTTACTGCTAAGCCCGATAAATCCTCAAATAGTAAAAAAGCAATTTTTAATATTTGAAGCTGCTGAATCTCTGGTTTGACGAAGAAGAGCGCATCGTCAGCATAAAGAAGACAAGATTTCATACCCTCAAATGGTAATCTGATTGCACCATTTATTACCAACTTTTTGAACCATCTTGTAAGAAAATCCATGGCAATGATGAAAAGGAACGGTGATAGTGGATCACCCTGACGAACTCCTCTTTTTAGAATGATTTTTCGACCAGCCAAGCCATTAACGATTACTTGAGAAGAGCCCATAAGAACTATCTCTTTTATCCAAAGGATCCAACTAGCGGGAAAGTTCAAATTTTGCATGACCTTTAGCAGAAATTCCCAACTAATCGTATCAAATGCCTTATGAATATCAGCTTTGAAGATAGCCAAAGGGATCTTGGTTTTGAAGGAATGGTGTAGTATCTGTTGTGCATAAAGAAAACCTTCGGATATCTGTCTTCCTTTAACAAAACCAGTCTGTGCCAAATCAACCAACTGTTGTATTTCATTTTGCAATCTGTTTGCTAAGATTTTAGAAAACATCTTATGAATGCCGTTTATTAGACTTATCGGTCGATAGTCTTGTGGTTGAAGAGCTGGCTCCTTCTTAGGAATTAATACAATGTAAGAGTTATTCAAAGGTTCCAGTGAGGTATGTTCAGTGGTGACTGTAAGGAAGACTGTGTGAATATCTGGGATCAACAGATCTGAAATTTTTTTGAAAAATTCTGCAGTGAATCCGTCGGGTCCCGGGCTCTTGTTGTTAGGCCAGGAGTTGATAACATCTCTAATCTCTTGTCTTGTGATCTCATTTGAGAGATGAGAGAGGTCATTTTGCTGCTGGTAAAGGTTAGGCCAGAAAATTTGTGGTGTTGCTTTCGAATCTGCACCCATCAAACCAGTAAAAAACTTGAAAAAAGCATCAGCTTTAGCCTTATGATCTGAGAATTGAGCCCCATTATGTTCAATTTGCGCAATAGTATTTATCCTCTTTGATTGAGAAGCTATCGCATGGAAATATTTTGTTCCTTTATCCCCATGTAGTTCCCATCTCGTTTTCGCCCTTTGCTTCCATATGTCCTCTTCTAAAACGCTTAACTCAGTATATCTCTTTTTGATGACACATGTCACTACTTTCTCCAGCATTGTTGGCCTTCTAATTTCTTTCACCTTATCCATCCATCCCAAATAATCCCGACATACCTTAATTTTGCAAACTGTTCAGCTGGTACAAAACCAACATGATGATGTTGTGTGGAAATTGGACGTAACAGGGGTCATTTCTGTAAAAACGGCATACTTTGGTATGATGAAAGAGCATAGAGTGATAACACATAATAGCAAAATCTGGAAATTAATGGCACCACCCAGAGTGAAGGTTTTTGCTTGGCTACTATTAATTAATAGAATTCTCACAATTGATAATTTAAATAGAAGGGGATGGTGTCTTGTCAATCGATGTGTTATGTGCAAGAATGATTCCGAGACAACAAAACACTTGTTCAATGATTGCTGCACTGCAAGAACATTATATAACAGAGTGTCCTCGCTTTTAGATGTCAGATTACCGAGAATCTCTGATATTATCAACATGGATGCCATATCTGCACTAACCAGCAAGAGGTATACAAAGAAAGAAAGATCAATTTTGCTAATCTCGCAATTTGTTTTATGGAGAGAAAGGTGTTGCAGAATTTTCAGAGATTCAGAGAAAGATATTGAGGATTTAGTGGAACAAGTTCAGTCACAATGGAGTTATAGTATGTTAGTTCAGAGGATATAGAAATGATAAAACAAAAGAGGTACAGTGGAAAGAAATAAGGCACAGAGGCTGAAACTCGACGCTGAAATGAGGGTCTGATATGTATACAAGTGGGACTGGCAAATGGTGGTACCAACTGATACCGGTTCGGTATTGGCTGCTACTGGGTTGAAGGAGGGAGGACTCTGGTACATACCGAGAAGAGGCAAACACAGCCATTGATATACTTACTGGTACTGAGATGGAAAGCATCAACTGTACCGAACTGGTACATGGGGTTGCTGGTACGGAAGAGAGAGACACAGCATTTGAAGCTGGAGGACTGAAGCTACAACCTTTTCAATTAACAATTTTAGGAATTTCAATTTCTTATATTCATCTTGCTTTGCTTTTCTTTTAATTTGTGTTTCGATTTACTTTTAAGCTCAACTGTTTTGAGCAACTCAAATTTATTTTCCTCTTTTCAAATCCAGTGGATACAGACTCTGTAACCGCATTTTATATATGAAATATGGGCATGACCCTTATTTTTCCTCAAAAAAAAAAAAAAAAGGAATTGTGGAATGACAGTGCTTCGCCTTCATTGGAGCATTGGGATTCAATTGTTGCATTAAGCAAAATAGTATAAAGTAGGTGGTTCAAGGCATGTATTAAGGGCTTCTTTCTCGAAAAATATAATAAGGATGTGTGTTAATATATATGTTGTTTCCTAATAATAATTAAGGATTTTGATGAGACACGAAATTATGTTTAATAAACAACTTCGTTAGGGGCACCGACCAGTTTGTAAGTTCCTGTGTTGCTATATGTCTTTCTCTTATCTTTCATTTTTTTTTTAAATTTCTAGCTAGTACATATTTCCATGCATGAGGTACTGCAGTGTCACTTGTCTTTCTACCATATCTCACTTCCATCACTGTATGCGGGTCCCACCTGATCAAAATTGAGGCACATGATGGTCTGAGGGGTCATCGGTCTGAAATTCAGATAAAGAAAATCATTTGTTGTAATAACAAGAGTATTAAATAGTTAAATGGTTTGATCTCCAATTTTATTAAAAAAAAATGTAGGACCAATAGAAAAACATTTATATATTTTAAACACTTCCTACTTCTACCTCTTCTGCTTCTGCTTCTTCTTCTTCTTCTTCCTTCTTCTTCCTCTTCCTCCTCCTCCTCTTCTTCTTCTATTGGAGGTAAATTCTCAAAATATCTGTGGCAGTTGCCATCAAAGAAAGATAAAGAAATGGTGAAAGAGCCACTAATAATACAATATCATGTTTTGGTGAGCCATCATAGAATATGATTCCATTATTGCTACTTTAAAGTGGCTTTAAGTGCTTGATTTGATATTATTATAATGTAAAGTAGTGGCATCAATAACATTTGCTACGATTTAGAGTGAAATAAAAGTTAAAATATTGTCTGACATGCTTTTTAAAACCAAACACATATCTTCCGTATGATCCTAAACAAACTAAAGGTGATATTGATATGCCTTTAATCATATTTTTTGTACCTATATATATTTAAAGTACATGAATTTTTTTTTATACCTATATATATTTAAAGTGCATGAAAAAATTGCTGCCATAAAATATGATTGTATGTCATCCAATAACTACATATACATATACATATACACGTATACATATATATACATATATACAGAGCAAAACTAGCATGTGATATGCTCACCGAGAATGTCGAATCCAAACTGTTGAAATCAATGTACTTCATGAGTGATGCATGTACATGCAAAAATTTGAAAGTTTCGAATTTATTTGCAACAAGATCAGGCGGTCAAAGAAATGAACATTTTATAAGTTAATTTATAAGTTGTTTTATATATTCAATTTTTATTATTTCTTTGACCGCTTGACCTTGTAACAAATAAACTCGAAACTTCTAAAAAATTTCATGTACATGCATCACTCATGAAGTACATGGATTATAACGATTTAGATTTGACATTTGAAGTCGCAAAATTCATCACGGATCGTCGAGAAATGGATGAGAATGATCAGAGAAAAAAAAAACTGGGTGAAAGGAATCTTTCCATTTTTGGCTTGAAAACAAAAGTAGTTAGAAGTTAAAACTATAAAGATTTAGAATTTTAATGCTTGCAAAAAGCTTGATGTGTATTTTAGGTGTATTATTTTGGGACTAATTCGTACACTTTTTTTCTTTAAATTCATAAAACCTAAATACGCAAAGTAGATTGAATTGCAAGCGCACAATCGATCCAAAGACTAAGGCAATTGTATTTTCTATTTTAACTAAATTAAAATTAAATTAAGTGCAAGTAGGGGGGGGGGGGGAGTTTGTTGCAATTAAACTAATTGTGAGTTCAATACCCGAAGTAGTTGGTTGTAACAATAACTAAATTAAATGTGAAATAAAAGTGGTTTGTAAAACAAGATTAGGAGGTCTAAGGACTTTTGGTCTACAATCACTTGGTCAATCTAATTACTTTTGGAGTTCTCTAAATTCATGTCATTCCTGATGGGAATTTCAACTAGGTTGGTCTATTTATAATTCCTATAATACCTTTCATAATTCATGTCTCCATGTTAATGTACCTCTTAATTAAGGCTGTCACTACCTAATTGGGTTATTTAAGAGGAGGCATCTACTACTACTACTTGGTACCATATTTGGTTCTATGATTTCGGGGGTAGATTCGAATCCAGTCAGCCTTATCTACACCCTAAGATTACTTGTGTACAATGAAGGTATTTCTTCTCTACCGAATAGCCCTTATAGCTAAGATACTGTCACTACCCTAACAAGGTTCGATTATCAAAACACAATCATGCATAACTCACAAATATATAAAATAAAATCAAACATCAAGTCAAACAATCATTAAAAATAGAACATCCAAGTAAATAAACTAACACAACTTTATGCTATAACCTAAGCCCTTAGAGAGAAAATTAGCCTCTCATGGATGCAATTACAAAAGCAAAGCAATCCATGATAGAAAACAAGAAATCTAAGACAAGTAACACAAGTAAATAACTAAGGAAATAGAATACACCAATTCCCAAGCTATGCTCTAGTTCTTCATTGCAAGGTCCTCGAGTTTCGCCAAGTTCTTCAATCCTTCGCCTCTTGATTCACTTCATAGAGATGAGATGGATGAAGAGAGTGATTAGGGTTTAAGAGAGGTGAATTGTAAAATGCTTGCGAGTAGCATTGTAAAATGTTATAAATAGAGCTTTAAATGTTTGAATATTAGTGCTGAAAATGAAAGTTAAATAACGTTGGAAATTTTTTCTGTTAAACTACTTGAGGGACGAGCTCGGAGATTTTATTTGAGGTACAATTATCAGGCTCCTTTATTTTAATACTCAAATATTAAAAATTTTATTTACCCATTAAAACTACAAATCCTTTATTTTAACCAAGTTTCTTCATAAAAATAATAATTGCCTTTCATTTAAACTAAATTGATCAATTCTCCCGTCCTACAAATCGTTTATTTTAACCAAGTTTCTTCATAAAAATAATAATTGTCTTTCATTTAAACTAAATTGATCAATTCCAAATCGACCATTTCATGTGTGTTGACCCAAACCGTTGATTATTTTACTTATATCATAACCAATTAAATAATCACATTAGCCTTTTATTTCACATGTGAGTAGACTTAATTTTATAATCACCACTTTTATTGAAAAACAAAGGATTTATTTTTTTATTTTAAGGGGAAGGATAATTAGTTAATTTAATTTTAATATTTGTGCCAGATGAAGAGTGGACTTTCAGATTAAAACCATTTCCGTACGCTAGCTACAAAAAAGCATGAAACACATTTTGTTGAAAATAATGATTCCAAACTACAGTGTGCCTTCCCTTGTGAAAGTATATATATATGTCCCATCTTAATTTCTTCGAAATAATCATAAAGAGAAAAACACACATTCATAAGTTCATCGACTGCTAGTGTTTCATTAATCAATTCTTCCTTTGTTTCTGTCTTATGACTTCATTAAATACTTTAGTTGTTGAAGTTCCCGCTGAAGAGACGATCCCAACCATTGACATCGGACATCTTGTCAATGGAACCCCTGATCAACGGTCTGCGATGCTTCAAACACTGGCCAAGGCTTGTGAAGATTGGGGATTCTTCATGGTACGTACTGATTAGTTATTATTAACTTCTATATATATAATTCGGTACGCACGCTCACATACGGTACTGATAATGATATGTATCATTTGCCTAGCTTGGCCTATGTTGCGTCCTCCTGTTTGTTCCAGTTTAATAATGCTTGATGCTGGACTGGACACTGGCAAATTTTTATTTTTAAACCCTACGATTTCCTTTATGATCTTATGCACTACTTAATTTATTTGTGGTCATTTTTAATTCTTAGCTGGTAAATCATGGAATCCCAGAAAGATTGAGCGATGAGATGCTCGAGGCATTCAAGGCATTGTTCGATCTGACAGATGATGAAAAAGGATCATATATCAGGGCACATGTACTGGATCCGATTCGAATGGGGAGTGGGTTTAACTCCATGACTGATACAGGGGAGTGTCAGTGTGTGATAAATTATGCAGCGATACTGGTGCATCCTGAATTCTACTCTGTACCAAAGCCTCTTAATTTCAGGTACCACAAAGTATTCAACCCTAAGACAGCAGGTTGTACTAAATGTTTATAAGGAGCATTAAGGTTTGCCTGGTCAAAATTCTTTTGTCAAGCATATGAAGATCATTATATATCACTTGAGCAGCAGTCATAATTAAAATTGTACTATTTTTCAATTACCTTTTTTAAATTGTTGATTCTTTAAATTCAAATTCACAGGAATATATCAAAAGAGTATTCTGATTGCACAAGAGTTATAGGCCTGGAGCTCCTCAAGGCTATCTGGGAGGGCTTAGGCATAAAAGAAAGCCACGTCATGGAGGCCTTAAAACTCGGTTTATGCACACAACAGTTATCAGCTAATCTATATCCACAGTACTTGAATCCCGGTAGTGCATTTGGTTTGGTACCACACTCCGACCGTGGTTATCTCACATTTGTTTACCAAAACGGTGTTGACGGCCTCCAAATCATGCACAAAGATAGATGGATACACGTAAAGCCTGTACCAAATTCCATTATGGTCAATATCGGCGATCACGTGGAGGTACAGGCATCTTCGATATTTTTATATGAAATAGTTGTCTCAATTTGTAGAACATGCGCATTATGCCACTTTTGTTTTGTTCAGAAAAATTAAAAAGGAAGTTGTTTTGATATATTGCAGATAGTAAGCAATGGAAAATACAAGAGTTTGTTGCACAGAGCAGCGCTGAACAGTGAGATGGCGAGGATGTCGATTGCGATGGTCATCGCGCCGTCGCTTGATGCGATTGTGGAGCCATTTGCTGATTTGGTGAATGCCGATTCACCTGCCATGTTTCGTGGCATGACATACAGGGATTACTGGGAACACCAAAAGAGCAACAATGCTCATGTGGAGAAAAGAGCATTGAACATTGTAAGATTACGCACAGATAATTAAGACTTTTAAAATGACAATTGGTCGTACTGGTATGATGAAATATATTCACAATAGCAAGGTGTGTAGTGCTTAAAAAATAAAACTCAGAAATAATAAAAATAAGGAAAGACTATGTATACAGATCATAGTTTAAGGGGAGCTGTCTCAATGTGCTCTTTCCTAATTTGTTTGGATCTCTTTCTAGATTGTCCAACGCTTTATTTTGCCCTTTTTATTTAATCGATGTAAAATTTTAATTATCTCTCTAGAGAAATGTTGAGAATTAATATTGTATCAAGGGTGTTTTGGTAAAAGAGTAATTAAAAAATAGTTAGGATTCTTTATGTAATATGTATCCACTATATATGTCAATTTGCCGAAATTTTTAAAAACACCATTTTCAAAAAATTAATAAACCAAAACACCATTCCTGGAATTTTTTATTAAAAACAGCATGGCCGCTTCTGTGGAAAGCGGCCACATACAATCGGGCCGCTTTGGGGGGCAGCGGCCACAGGATTTTGTTTTTTTTTGTTTTTTTTTTTTTGGAAAACAGAAATTTTATTTTTATTTTTATTTTTTGTATTAAAATATTAGAAATGTTGAATATATTTCTTTGAATATAGATGAAATGCAATATAATTTGATTTATTAAAAATACTGCAACAAATAATCCGGATCAATATTTTTCAGGCCGGATTTTTCGCGGCTGTAAGAAAAATTAATATATTTCTTTATGTGTTATTGGAAAAAAATAAAAATGTTTAGATTCTGAGTTATTGATCCCGGTTCAAAAGTCACTTATAGATAATTCAGAAAATATTGTGATCTTTCTAATACATTTAATTTATAAAAAGTTATATCTATTTCGAGAATTATTTTTGAAAAACAATCATTAAATAAATTAAAGTTTTTATTTTTTTTCAAAAATAGATACAACTTTTTATAAATTAAATGTACTAGAAGGATCATAATATTTTCTGGATTACCTAGAAGTGACTTTTGAACCGGTATCAATAACTCAGAATCTAAATATTTTATTTTTTTCCAATAACACATAAAGAAATATATTAAATTTTTTTACAGCCGCGAAAAATTCGGCCTGAAAAATATTGATCCGGGTTATTTGTTGCAGTCTTTCTAATAAATCAAATTATATTGTATTCCATCTATATTCAAAAAAATATATTCAACATTTCTAATATTTTAATACAAAAAATAAAAATAATAAAAACATTTCTGTTTTTCAAAAAAAAAAAAAGAGCAAAAAAAAGCAAAATCCTGTGGCCGCTGTCCCCCAAAGCGGCCCGATTGTATGTGGCCGCTTTCCACAGAAGCGGCCATGCTGTTTTTAATAAAAAATTTCAGAAATGGTGTTTTGGTTTATTAATTTTCTGAAAATAGTGTTTTTAAAAATTTCGGGTCAATTTGGGAATGAATGAAATTAGATTTTGAATTATAATTTGGTATCAGAGCCACAGCCGCCTCACCCGTTTCTTTCCCCGCTTCTTCTTCTATCCGACAAAGTTATGAAAATAAAAAAAGGGAAAACAGAAGGGCTCGCTAACCTTACTTCGTTCCTTTACTTCCTTCCACCAGCAAACAAAAGAGAGAGGCGAATTTCTTAGTCGCCCAAGTGGGGGGGGGCTCTTTCCCACAGCGCTGCGATGAGAGAAATCACAGGAGGGGCTTGATGGGCTGGAGTACTGCAGCGAGGTCCTTATGAATTGGGGATGAGCGTTGGACTTGTGCAATTTGATGTCAGGGAAGAAGAGAGTAAGATGGGGGTCAGTGAGATTGGGCAGCCCGTGCTTTCTAATTCAGAGTCTAATGAAGGGGCCCAACTAAACAGTAATGGAGAAGGCCAGTTTGACAAAATGGAGAGGATCCAAGAGACAAAGGAGGCAAGCTGTTGAGAATTCCTTAGGACAGGTCAGCAGAGGAGAGTCATGCTTTTTATTGCTTTCTTTTATTTTTTTGCACCGCCTATATAAGGCAAAGGATTCTGTGAATCCATTTTATCAATTATCTGAACAATTTGAGTGAATTTTCGTTGTACTTTGTATCTCTTGCGAACTTGATTCGCTTTACCAGTAAAAAGATTGAACTTGTTGTTCTTTCATTTCTTTGCCTTGTGATTGATTATGCTATTGAGAGCTAAGAACACAGCAAGTGGTATCAGAGCACACGATCTCTAGCTGGGAAACCGATGCCTCGTTTGAGAAGTAGCGATCAGTCTGAAGATGAGATGCCACTGGATATGGCAACGCTTAGCGACAAGCTTGCTCGATTTGCCATGGAATCCGAATCCAATCTCCAATCCTCCTTGCAAGCAAGGGATGCAAGAATCGACAAGGTGGAAGGCAAGATAGATGCTCTTACTGCGATGTTCAAAGAATATATCGACAGTAAGCGTACTGAGGAAGTAAATGCCAGTAATTCAGCCAGAAGATCTAATCTGATACATCCTGAGAAGGGAGATACATCCGAGCGGGGTGATAGAGACAAACGATATTAGGATTTTAATTACCATCATCAGAAGGTTAATATTCCTAGATTCGATTTTCCGTCATTCGATGGAGATAATCCTGTTGATTGGTTAGAAACTTGTGAATTTTATTTTGAGTGCTATCAGACCGCTGAGATGTACAAAACGAGGCTTGCATCCATGAATTTTTATGGTGAAGCTAAGGAGTGGTATAGTTGTTTTAGGGTGGAAAATCCAGATCCACCATGGCAAATTTTGGTAGAGGCAGTGTGTGAAAGATTCAAAAGAAAGAAGGGGTGCAATGCTGTTGTACTATTCCATAAGGTGTGTCAGACCAGTAGTGTTGAGGAGTACATTAGGGTTTTTGAAAAGGCAAAATGTAGATTGCTAGCTGAAACCAGTATCAAGAATGAGTATTTTTACATGTGGAGTTTCATAAGTGGATTAAAGGAGGAATTACAGAATACAATCACACTGTTCAAACCCCAAACCCTGAATGAAGCATTTAGTGTGGCTCAAGAATTAGAAGTAGTGGTGGGGCCCACTGATAAGGAACCAGTGTTCATTAAACCCCAAAACCCTCAAATTCTCAAAAACAACAACAACCCAAATGAAATGGGTACAAGAAAATGGCAAGATGCCCCTGTGATCAATAAACCTCAACCAAAACCAACTCAAAACCTGACCTTATAACAAAAGAGAAATATGGGACTTTGTTATAGGTGTAATGACAAATGGTTCCAAGGGCACAGATGCGGTAAAGGGCTTCATGCTCTAGATGGTGAGGAGACAGAAGAAGGTCAAAGAGGACCAGAAATGGTGAGTCAAGAGGAGGGTAAAGGAAGTGAAGAAGAGGAAATTGAAGGAGTTGAACATGAGGTGGTAACTTTGAGTGCGCCTATTGGCACCATTAACAACAGAACTCTAAAATACAAAGGGATGATTGGCAACATTCCCATATGTGCTCTCATCGACTCTGGCAGTACACACTCTTTTATACAACCTTCTCTAGTACAAAGCCTCAATCTAGCAGCAATTAACACAAACCCTCTCTATGTGAAGGTTGCAAATGGAGAGAAGATGAATTCCTCAACTTTGTGTCTGAAAGTTAAAATTTACCTGCAAGGGCACCCTTTTGAATGAGATTTGAGAACTTTGGAGGTTCAGGGGTATGATGTTATTTTAGGTGTTGATTGGTTGTCCAGCTTTGGAGATATGATAATGAACTGGGCACAAGGCAAGATGGTGATGAATCATGGGGGTAAAGAGGTCAAATTAATTAATGAAATGACGAAGGCTGAAGTGAGAATTTGTGAAGGAGCACTAAATCCAGTTAAAGAGAAGAAAAATGGGAGTCAAATCATCTATGCACAGTTGTTTACAATTGAAGAAACCCAGCCGGAAACAAAACCAGAAATTCATCCTTTTCTCTTACCTATCTTACAAGAGTTTCAGATGCTCTTTGAAGAACCAAAAACACTTCCACCAAAAAGGCCCATTGACCATCAAATTGTGCTTAAACCAGATTCCAAACCTGTAAACCAAAGACCATATCGATTTTCATACTTCCAAAAGCTTGAGATTGAGAAGATAATTCAAGAACTCCTCAAAAACAACCTGATTCAGCACAACACTAGTTCTTACTCCTCACCAGTCTTGTTAGTTAAAAAGAAGGATGGCACATGGCGCATGTGTATTGATTACAGAAGGCTTAATGATGATACGGTCAAAAACAAGTTTCCAATTCCCATTATAGATGATTTGTTGGATGAGTTAGATGGTGCCCATTATTTTTCGAAGTTGGATTTGAGGTCCGGATACCATCAAATCAGAATGTCTGAGGAAGATATCCATAAAACAGCATTCACCACTCATGAGGGTTTGTATGAGTTCAAGGTTATGCCTTGTGGGTTAACCAATGCTCCTGCAACATTCCAAACCTTAATGAATCTCATTTTTAAACCATATTTGAGGAAGTTTATATTGGTGTTTTTTGATGATATCCTTGTTTACAGCAGAGACCTTGATTCTCATGCAAAACATCTCAAGTTAGCCCTAGAAACACTAAAGCATAATCAGATGTTTGTGAAGATGTCTAAGTGTGAATTTGGTGTTAACCAGCTGGAGTATTTAGGGCACATTATCTCTAAAAGTGGAGTTGCTACTGATCCAGCAAAGGTGGAAGCAATGTTGCACTGGCCTGTTCCTAAATCCATCAAGGAATTGAGGGGGTTCTTGGGTCTGACAGGGTACTACAGGAAATTTATCCAAGGGTATGGTTTCATTGCACAACCACTCACTGAATTATTGAAAAAGAATGCGTTTAAATGGAGTCAAGGGGCTCAGATGGCTTTTGAGTCACTTAAGCAGGCTATGGTAACAGCACCAGTGCTGAAATTGCCAGATTTTGGTCAACCCTTTTATTTTGGAAACAGATGCTTGTCAAATGGGTATTGGTGCAGTTTTGATGCAAGGTAGAAGGCCTGTGGCTTACATGAGTAAGAAGTTAGGGGTTAAAAATCAGGCTTTATCAACCTATGAGAAAGAATTGTTGGCTCTTTTTACTGCAGTTTCCAAATGGAAGCATTATTTGTTGGGGGGTGAGTTTGTCATAAGAACTGATCAGATTAGCTTGAAATATTTGTTAGAACAGAAGGTAAACACTCCTATGCAACACAAAGGATTAAGCAAGCTGTTGGGGTTGAAGTATACCATTGAGTATAAGAAAGGAGCAGATAACAAAGTGGCAGATGCCTTGTCAAGAAGAGAGGAGCATGGTGAGCAAGATGGGGAGGTTAATGCAAACATGAATATGGTGAGTGAGTTGTTACCTCATTGGGTAAATGATGTGCAAGACAGTTACAATTACTGCCACGTACCAAAGAGTTAAGAAACATTTTTATTGGCCCAAATTGAAAGAAGAGGTTTATCAGCATGTCAAGGAGTGTGACAATTGCCAAATTAACAAGTCTGAGTACATAGCACCACCTGGGTTACTCCAACCATTACCAATTCCTAAGGAAGCATGGGAGAGCGTGGGAATGGATTTTATCTCAGGACTTCCAAAATCTAAAGGGTTTGAAGTGATACTAGTAGTAGTGGACAGATTAACAAATTATGCTCACTTTGTTGCCATGAGTCACCCTTACAAGGCCTCAGATGTGGCTCAAATTTTTCTTGATCATGTGTATAAATTACATGGCTTACCCTCTAATATAATTTCAGATAGGGATCCAATTTTCACGAGTAGATTTTGGAAAGAATTGATGGGCAAATTAGGGGTTCAATTGAGGATGAGTACAGCATATCACCCGCAATCCGATAGTCAAACTGAAAAGGTGAATCAGTGTGTGGAAAATTACCTCAGGAGCATGGTCTATGACAAGCAAAGTAGGTGGGCTCATTATCTTTCCTTGGCTGAATGGTGGTATAATACCAACTGGCACAGCTCGATAAAGTCTTCACCTTTTGAAGCTTTATACGGGTACACTCCACCTCAATTGGCTCTAGGCAGTGTGCCTAAAGGAGCTATGGAATCAGTAAATGTTTTGTTGAAGGATCAACAGCATACTCTATCCCAATTAAAGGCTAATTTGGTAAAAGCGCAATCGAGAATGAAGCAGAATGAGGATAAACATCGAAGTGAAAGGAAATTAGAGATTGAAGATTGGGTTTACCTCAAGTTGCAACCTTATAGGCAAGTGTCAGTGGCAGGAATGTGCAACCAGAAACTTAGTGCAAAATACTATGGGCCATTTGAAGTGACTGAGCGCATTGGCGAAGTGGCTTACAGGTTAAGTCTCCCTCCCAATTCACAAATCCATGATGTGTTTCATGTGTCACAACTTAAGAAGAAGTTGGGAACCACTCAAACAGTATTTCCAACGCTTCCAGTAATAGGTCCAGTGGCTAAATCAGAACCTTCTCCTCATATGGTGCTGGCATGAAGAATGGTTAAGAGAAGAAATGTCGCTGTGGCACAAGTACTGATACAGTGGCAAGGACAAGTCGAGGAAGAGGCAACATGGGAGGATTATGATAGAATTGAACAAAAGTATCCGAAATTTATTCGTGAGGTAACGAATTTTGCTAAGGGGGAGGGAGTGCAGCGAGGTCCTTATGAATTGGGGATGACCGTTGGACTTATGCAATTTGATGTCAGGGAAGAAGAGAGTAAGATGGGGGTTAGTGAGATTGGGCAGCCCGTGCTTTCTAATTCAGAGTCTAACGAAGGGGCCCAACTAAACAGTAATGGAGAAGGCCAGTTTTGACAAAATGGAGAGGATCCAAGAGATAAAGGAGGCAAGCTCTTGAGAATTCGTTAGGATAGGTCAGCAGAGGAGAGTCATGCTTTTTATTGCTTTCTTTTATTTTTTTGCACCGCCTATATAAGGCAAAGGATTTTGTGAATCCATTTTATCAATTATCTGAACAATTTGAGTGAATTTTCGTTGTACTTTGTATCTCTTGCGAACTTGATTCGCTTTACCAGTAAAAAGATTGAACTTGTTGTTCTTTCATTTCTGTGCCTTGTGATTGATTATGCTATTGAGAGCTAAGAACACAGCAAGTACTGCCCGGTAGTTTGGTTTGAACTGGAGGCATCCAGTCCGAAAAGGAGAAAAAGGGCGTCTACAGTAACGGATGAACAGTAAAATCGCGGTTCTACAACAGTGGCGGGTATGCAGTATCTGCTGTACTACAGTATCCCTGAACAGTGTTTTTAGCAATGAGTTTGTCTATTTATGTCGTTTGATGTAATTTTTGCGTGAGTTGTGAGAAAAAAAAAATCGTAACTTGTGTTATTTTTGTGGAGGTAAGCACAAGTAGAAAAATGGAAGAAGTTTTTAAAAGAATGAGTGAGGATGATATGAAAGTGTTGGTGAAATGGATGAAGCAGGCAAAGACTTCTACATCAGCTGCATCAGTGTCAGCGCCAGTGACACAGTAGCAATCGCTGAAATTAGACCTTTCAGTGGATATGAAACTAAATGGACTAGCCATGTATTTGAATTGGTCACGACGGATCACGGGTGCCCTGGCAGGGAGAGACCTTAAGGGTTACCTGACAGGAGAGAAGGAGGAGCCTGCAAAAAAATCTGCTAAGTGGAAGATATGGAAAACCACGCACATGTCACTGTATACCTGGTTGCTCAACTCTATAGATTAATCGATTGTCAATACAGTGGATGGCATTCAGAGTGGGAAGGATATATAGGCTAAACTGCAAAGGACGTATTCTAGGTTGGGGAATAATATGAGGGTGATTCAGATAAAGCGAGAGATAAGCTTTGTAGTACAGGGAGATAAGACTATTCAGGAGTATGTTGTGCATCTGGAGCAGTTATGGACTGACTATGACCACTTCTCACCTATGTCAGGGTGCAAGGATCCTGAATGCAAGAGCAGGGAGATCTCCGCACAAGAGAGAACCATGCAGTTGCTACAGAACCTCAACCCAACATTTGATCAGAGGAGGGCAGTTCTTCTTGCTCAACCGAAAATTCCTCCACTCGAGGAGGCAATTGCAACTATTATACAAGAGGAGAGTTGCAACACTACACTCTGATGCCACCGCACTTCCAGATGCACGATCAGCCTTGGCAGCCATAAATCCTAGTCACTCTGGGAGTTATGGTGAAACTCGGAGATGCTACAACTGTGGTAATGTGGGTCATTTGAGCAAGGCATGCCTAAAGCCACTTAAATAAAGGGAAGCTAGTGGACGAGGGCAGCCTGATGGACGTGGGGGCTACCGTGGTGGTTGACGAGAAGGTAAAGGTTGCCCATCTAGAGGATACCGGGCAAATCTGACAGTGGCTGAGGAAGAGGAAGAAATTAGTGTGAGCTTCACAGAGGAGGACCGTGAGTTCCTGGAGATGTTGAGGAGGACAAAACTGGCTAGTGATGATGGCAAGAATGCCACTTCGAGGGAGCTTCCACATCCTCTTCATCCAAGGGTAATTTTGTCACTTATGCTCAGTCAGACAAAGGTACTCTTGATACACATGCACTTGCTTCTATACCTACCACAAGAGCATCTGAATGGATAGTAGATTCTGCTGCATCTCAACATGTCACAGGGGCTTCTCGTGATTTTTCTACCTATACTCACTTAGCAGACCCAGAGAGCATCCAAACTGCTGATGGCACTGCACAACCTGTTGTTGGCAAGAGTGTCGTTAAGTGTACAAAGTTTATGCCCTTAGATAATGTGTTGCATGCTCTTTCATTTTCAGTAAACTTGTTATCCATTAGTGCCATTATACTCCAACTAAAATGTGTTGTTTCCTTTGATATTCCTAATGTGACCTTTCAAGAAAAGGGGGCAGGCTGGAGACTTGGGACTGGAACTTGGCGTAGTGGACTATGGTACTTGGACAGGGATGGGATGGACACAGCGTTGGCATCTATGGTAAATAGAGTAGGGGCTGGTGGATCTGGTATGAGTGTGGAGGATGAGTTGTTGTTGTCCCATCAGCGCATAGGACATTCTTCTTTTAGTATTTTGAGTCTTTTGTATCCGTCTATGTATGAGAAATCTGACAAACAAAAACTTATGTGTGATGCATGTGAATTTGGCAAGCATACCAGGATTGGGGCGGTTTGGGCATTTTTAAATTTTTTTCAAAAACCTGATTATTTATATTAATTTGATTTTTTTTTTGGGTATTTTAAAAAAAACTCGGTCTTACGAGTAAGTGGGCAAATTTCAAATAAAAAGTAAAAACTAATTATCTAAATAATATTTTTATTTACAGATGCACAATTTGGTGTTATAAATATTTTATTTACAGTTTGTATTACTTTGGAGGAAACAAAAGGTAGGACTTAATCAAATACTTAATCTTATAAGCTAACAATATGCTTAAATATTAAAGCACTTGTAATATATTATAAAAAGGCAAAGGCTTCTATGGACATAAAGACCTATTTGTAAAATGAACATATTTTTATTTTCAAAGTTCAAATGATCGATCCAAACCGTTCATCTTGTTCTCCATATTAATATGTGCTTGGAGACCAAATTTTACGTTTTTTGGAATTTTTTTACTATTTATTAAGATGGGTACAAAAAATATCAAATTCAGACCATTGAATTTTGTACCCATCTTAATAAATAGTAAACAAATTTCAAAAAAAGTAAAATTTGATCTCCAAGCACATATTAATATGGAGAACAAGATGAACGGTTTGGATCGATCATTTGAACTTTGAAAAGAGGCAAATTAAATGTATGCTATTTTTTAGTGATTTAAGCACATATTAATAAAATTCGCTAGCATGATTTATGCATAATTATAATATTTTTAGTGATTAATTATACTTATTTGATAAATCAAATTAATGATAACTTTTTGTTGTATTCAATTTTTGGTGGATTTGTATTATTTTTAGAATTATTTTTGTTTATTATGATATGCAAGAGAGAGAGAACCACCGTTGAATCAACTCCAAGAGAGAGAGCGACTAATGTGCATTCGTATGTATATGGGCCGAAATACATACAGTTTAAATTTGAAATTTCAAAAATTCAAAAAGTCGACCCGAACCATTCATAAATATTTTCCATATTAATATGTGCTTGGAGACCAAATTTTACATTTTTCTAAATTTTTTTACTATTTATTAAGCCACTTTGAAAATTGTTAATTCAACGGTGGTTTAACAAAACAGTAAAATCAGCAGCCACCAAACTCTCTTGGAGTTGATCCGATATATTTTTGGAGTTGATCCGACGGTGGCTTACCATTTATCTCTTTGACGTCGATCCGACAGTGGCTTAACAAAACAGTAAAATCAGTCGCCACCAACGGTGGCTTACTATTCATCTCTTTGACGTCGATCTGGTATACTTTTGGAGTTGTGCTCACCAAACTCTCTTGGTGAGCACATCACACCCTAGATTTGCTATATATATATATATAGTCCGGCTAAATTGCTGCTGGCAGCAGTTCTGCCCAAGTGCTGCCGGGGCTATATTTAGCCGTGTGATGTCCAAACAACAAATCCAAACCGTTAGATGTTTAATCTATATTATAATCTACTTGGAGACCAAATTTTACATTTTTTGGAATTTTTTTACTATTTATTAAGCTGGTTTGAAAACCGCTGCTTTCAATGCTGCAGAAATTTACTGAAATCAGCAGTTTTCAAACCAGCTTAATAAATAGTAAAACAATTTCAAAAAATGTAAAATTTGGTCTCCAAGTAGATTATAATATAGATTAAACATCTAACGGTTTGAATTTGTTGTTTGGACATCACACGGCTAAATATAGCCCCGGCAGCACTTGGATAGAACTGCTGCCAGCAGCAATTTAGCCGGGCTCTATATATATGTATATATATTTACTGTTCTTTTAGTTTCAATTTTCTGTCTACATTATTTGAATCTGTTACTTTTATTGGATTTGGATGATCTGCATTTGCATAATTGGAATCTATTTTATGGATTAATTCAAATTCTGATTTTGTTGGGATTCGATCCAATTTAATTAGTACATGTAGCAGAATCAAAGGCGACATGTATTGTAAACCTGCACACATAGTAATTAATATTTGCGTTTAATTTGCAGATTATTCGTGAATTAAATGTTTTTGAGTCTTCAGCGTATCAATCAGCAATTTATATGGTAATTCGCGAATTAAACGGTAAGTTCGTGTATTATTTGCGAATTTTACAAATTAATCACGATTTATTCAGAAAAAACTTGTCAAAATCTCGCCGCGTCCTCTCGTATTCCAGAGCTCTATGCTTTTACCTATTTGGTAAGTTACCCTTTGCTTTATCAAATATTACAAAATATGCCACTCATGATTATTGCCTCTTTTCAAATTCCAATGGGCGTTGGGACTTGGGACCACTATGTGGCATTATTGATATATAAATAAATTTTGAGATTTATTTTTTTATGTCAATAATTAATTCTCAATGCGTGCGTCTAGAAGAAGGTTGTTTACTTGTCAATAATTAATTATTATTGTCAATAATTAATTCTCAAGATCAGTTCTGTCCCAGTTTTGGTTCTGTACCAGATTTTATTTTCTGACGAACAGTTTTGTATAATTTGTACAAGGCAAATTACAGCTTCAAATTGAGTGTTCTTGGTACCAAAATTTTCAAGATATTAAGATCTTTCACCATGATTTATTTAACATTTTTATGGATTTTGTAACTGAGTTGAATTTGGGGTTTCTATATAGGGAAGTTCTGCAACAGCAGCACTATTGTACCTGTTTTTGCATTTTTAGAAGCTAAACTTTGAGAATTCATTATAAATTGTAGAAAATTCCAAAAATGGAAAAGTTTGTTTCTGTTATAAGACAATAACCATCTTGTATTTTTCTTTTGAAAATGTTGTACCAATAATTACAAATTTTCCTTTAACTATTGTAAGAATTGTCTACTTTCAAGTTGAAGATATCAATATAATTATTTGTTTAATTTATTAATTTATTTTACATGGATAGGTGGATGTTACAATCTCGTCAGAAGATAGTTCTTGTATTGAAGTGATATTGAGGTGTTTGGTTGTAGAAGGCGATAACATAGGCTTTCATGAAGCAAATGATGGAGGCCTTTTAGCCACTGTTATGGCTGATGCTCTGGAAGGTTATAGTCCTTGTTATTTTTTTTCAGCATCTGTGGAGGTTCTTCCAGTCAAGGTCATATGTACTTCCATATAAAACATATGGCTTCTTTATTCCCCCCCCCCCCCCCCCCCCCCCCCCCCCCTCTTTTAAATAGAAAGTTTAGGAAATAGCTGCTGATCCTTTAGTCTACCCCTTTACATATGAAGTAGAATGGATGGGGGTAGTTTTGGTTAATTTTTGAGAAAAAAAATATTGATAACGGTAAATTATGTAGTCTTATACAAGTATTTTTTTTTTCCCTTGACAACTTGTGAAACCTTAAATAATGCAGGTGAGCAAAATCAGTTTTAATTTGGAGTTTCAATTCAAATTATTGAATATGTATGATACTTGTTTAAAAAAAGTGTGAGGTGATGTGGTGATGTGGTTGTAATATTTTTGTGGTATTGAACAAATTATTATGAATATATATATGTTATTTTGTGCTCTTGAATATATATGTTGCCCATGTATGGGTATATATTTAGAATAATATTCCATGGTGATGAGAAAAAAATAAATTAATGAGTGTTTGTTCAAACTCCAAAAATTTAAGTTATCAAAGTATTGAATTCTTATAAAATGATATTATTCATGTTGTTGTGATTTATAATAAAAAATTTCATTGAAAAGGAGATACAGAATAAACAGAAATAAATCTATCTCTAGGAACTAAACAGTTGCAAGGGTAGTCCCATGTAATTGCATGAGAACAGTTAGTCCAAACTTTTGCATTCACAAAGGGTTAACCAGTTGCATGGACCTTCAATAAAATATAATAAAAACAGGGGGTTTAGTAGTTGCATGTGTATGTGATTAAGTTGTTGCATGGACCTTCAATAAAATATAATATAAACAAGAGGTAAAGTAGTTGCATGGGTATGGGGTTAAGTAGTTGCATGAACCTTCAATAAAATATAATATAAACGAGGGGGTAAAGTAGTTGCATGGGCATGAGGTTGAGTTGTTGCAATGACCTCCAATTAATTATAATATATGACATTCAAAACGTAATTGCAAGGGTAGATGGAAAACAGTTGCATGGTTGCCTATCACACATTTGCATGTGATACATGTTGCATGGGACTACCCTTGCAACAAGTTTGAAGAATTCAAAAACATCATTTCTGTTGCATGGACCGTCCTTACCATGCAACAAATTAGTGATACGCATGCAATAAACTCATATTCTAGTAGTGACAGATCATGAGATATCAAGTCTGTATGTCGATCAATTTTAGTACGAAACTTCACTCAATTGAAAAAAAAAAAATTTCGAACCGCATATAATATTTGCGGTTCCAAAATAAATAAATTCCGAACCGCAAATATTATTTGCGGTTTCAATTAAAAATTCAGAACCCCAAATAATATTTGCGGTTTGGATATTTTTAAAATTTCGACTAGAACCTAGTTATTTATAATAAAATATATATTTTTTTTGGTAAAAATAAAAATGTCAGGGCTTGGGACATGTGGCAGCAGGAGAAGAGACAAGGAGCATTTTGTTGTGTAGTCAAAAGAAGGCAAGCGATTTGTGGTGCCATTGACATTCCTACACCATCCAATATTTCAAGTTTTGTTGGAGATGACAGAGGAGGAGATTGGGACTGGAATTCGGGGTCCACTTACAGTGCCATGTGAGGATGAACTAATAACCTACTTGCTTCTTTTTTTGAAAATGAAATAAAAATCAATGCCTTTATTGATGTACATTTGATCACAGTATAATATCGTTATAATGAAAAATGTGGTACTTAGAATTAATTAATTATTTTTTTTTCCAAAATTTTCTTCATGAATTACACTGATGGTTAGAGAGGAAAAAACGTGCCGTCCCGTATCATGCCGTAATTTTGATCTCGTGCCATGCCGTGACCAAGTGAATAGTGACACGTGCCGTAACCATTCGCGTGCTGTGTCCAAATTACACGTTTGATTCATCATTTAACTTTTTTTTTCATAATTTAAGTTAGTTTATTCAAGATTCACCATTTGATTAAGACCTAACGGTCCTAATTACACGTGACTCGCGCGGTTACGTACCGTGCCGTGATCGGATCTTCCGCGTGCCGTGCCAAATTTTTAAAAACGGGTCACGGCATGCGAATGATCACAGCACGGAACATGCGAGTCACGGCACGGAATAGTCACACGTGCTGTGCCGTTCCGTGATGGAGCTGGCTCCGCGGTGCCATTTTTCCCACTCTACTGATGGTTCTTGAGTTTCTATAAGAATCAGGCCCAGTGAAGCCCATAATAGGCTTAAAAGTCTTAGGTCCATATTTTATGGAGACAGGACCAGTACCACTCATGGCCCGAATAGGATATATAGAAGGTGTTCCCAAACAACAAACGCAATTTTTTTTCCCTTTTTTTTGGATAAAAATGGCAACCCAACTGATTTCATTCAAATGAAACCATTTAGCCAGTACCACCTTAACTACTGATACAGGCTCTGAAAATGTATATGTTTTCAAGAGTACAGACAACAATTAACAAACGCAATTTAAGAATATTCTTAGTATTGATCCGTTTTAGATAACCATTCTGCCCCTCTTAAAGCATAAATTAAGTTTCGCACATATGCATGTATATATATGTAATAAAGCATATACTGGTAAGAGAGATAGAGATGATCAGAATCTGTATTTCATTGATGCTTTGAATATTTACACAGTGGCTGTTTATATAGACACAGCAATCTTTCTAATTACAGAAGCTTAACTACTTTGCTTAACAGCCTAACTACCTTTCTAACAGTCCCAACAGTAACCGAAAGCTAACTAACTATCTAACTAATTACAATTAGTTATAACAGCAACCGTTCTTGTATTAATATGTCATATACTTAAGTCTTTTATCATTCTCTACTTGCATATAAATTTAATATAGGACACTTTATTCTCTCTTTGCATTGTTCAATTTAAATTTATTTGAGTGAGGTTAATGTACTATGCATAGCATTGTTCAAACATTGTTCAATTTAAAATTGTTTTAGAGTTATCGGCGAATAAACTTCTACAGTCTTCGGTGAATAATAACCATAAAATAAAATAATCAATTTAATATATAATAATATCTCCAATGTTTGAATCGCAATGATTCGTATCCTTTGAGAAAAAAAAAACAAGAAAAAAAATGATGAATTCGTATCCTTTAAAACCTCAAACTTCAAAATTTGAAAAAAGAAAATGGGGCCGCATTTTAGGGATGCGGCCGTGTCAAAATTCGAATTTTTCAGAAATGGTGGTTTGTTTTTATTTATTTATTTTTAAATAGTGTTTTTAAAAATTTTGGTTCAAACCGGACATGAAACTCAGTTTCATGGAAGAATCTTCTGTGCATTGTAGAAAGAGAGGATGGCAAATCGGGTACAAATTGCAAACTGATAATGATATCTGGTTTCCAAATTTTCTTTTCGAGAATCAACTTTGGTGGATATGATTTTTGTAAAAAAAAAAAGTTTAATCAAGTGAGTTTCAAAAATTTTGATTACTTAGTGATACTTTTAAAAAAAAAAATTCATGCAACGAGGTATCTCGATTGTGCACTAGCAAATTTTTTAGTTTTTTGAAAAAGAGGATGTAGCACAGTTGGCAAAAAAAAAAAAAAATCTACAATTGTTGTACCTAAAAAAGAGAATTCGATTTCCCTTCATGACTTCGCAGCTTCTGCCAAGGTTTCAAAAAAAGAAAAAACAGAATTTTTTTAGTTCCTCTTTTCGTCTGGAGATTTTGTTAGAGTTCTGATTTTGTTGACGGTTTACACAACGTGCACGCTAAAAGAATATTGTAGTTACAACTTTTGAAACTATTAGTTGAATATTGATCTATCTGATGATCAGAACAAAAAACATGCTTAATCCCAAGTATTATATTATAAAAATTGGTTGATTCTTAGATAACAATATATACGTATATCTGTCTCCCCTAAGGGCCGTCCAAAGGGGAGTTAGTAGGTGCTGACCAAAAATAATTCCTTTTGAGTTAGCATGAGGATACGCATTCTTGTCTCTATTATTGGGAAAAATCATATAATTAAATATCTTTTGTTACGTCAAATTATGGAAGTCAATAGTGCAGTCCCTTTCTAAAATGACATGTATCACGATCTCAGGAACCCAACTGGCTATTGGCACAGGGGCTTCTTCTGACAGTTGTGCTATGACAGATGGATTGCGGATCGGCGGAGTCCTGTCTCCTCCTCTCTCGCTCGCTCTAGAGGTTTTTACTTTTTTTTGGAAGGGAGCGGGGAAGGGATCGGGGAGGGAGACGATCGTTCGCTGTCTCCTTCTCTCTTGCTCGCTCTAGGTTTTTTTTTTGTCCTTTTTTTTGGAAGAAGGGAACGGGGAAGGGATCGGGCATGGAGATGGAAAAAAAAATTGCTGGGAAAAGAGGCGCAGCTCCAGCGAACAAATTACACTTGTTGGATTTAATCTGCATGATTTTTGATTCAATTCCAACAGTGCAGAACGAAAGAACATGTGGTAATACGTGCGGCGATACATGTGGCTGGTCTAATTTTAACTAAATTTAGACTTCTACATATATAAAGGATATATTTAATTAAAGGAAGACATATTATTTGATTGGAGGATTCATATTCAATCCCAGCTGTTGCAGAATAAGGACAACCAATATAAATTAACATGAATAATATAAATTAACATGAATAATATAGAGGAAATATATATATGTGTGTGTGTGTACACGCATTGTCTAGGATCCTCATACAAAGCGACAACATACACGACCAAATATGAGCAACCTAACTTTAGCAAATTGGCTGAGGCTTGGGACCGACATTTTTATTTGTACCCAAAAAAAAATTTATTTTAATATAAATGACCAAGTTTCAGCCGAAATTTTAAAAATATCCAAACCGCAAATATTATTTGCGGTTCCGAATTTTTAATCGAAACCACAAATAATATTTGCTGTTTGAAATTTTTCATTTTTTTTATGGAACCGCAAATATTATATGCGGTTTGAAATTATTATTTTTTTTTCAATTGAGTGAAGTTTCGTACGAAAATTGATCGACATACAGTCTTGATATCTCATGATCTGTTTGGAGATTTCGTACGAAACTTCACAGCCTTGTTCTATGATGTCAAGACTATATGTCGGTCAATTTTCACAATTTTTTGAGATGTCTTGCTATGTTATCAGAGATGCAAAGTTGGGCTCAGAATGCACTCCTTTAGCAGTTTGGTCAATTTTTGAGAACTGATATCTCATGATCTGTTTGGAGATTTCGTACGAAACTTCACAGCCTTGTTCTATGATGTCAACAATGCATGTCGGTCAATTTTCACGATTTTTGAGATGCTTTTCTATGATAACCAGAGGTGCAAAGTTGGACTCAGAATGCACTCCTTTAGCAGTTTGGTCAATTGTTGAGATCTGATATCTAACGATCTGTTTGGAGATTTCGTGAAAATTGACCGACATGCAGTCTTAACATCATAGAACAAGGCTATGAAGTTTCGTAGTTAATCTTCAAACAAATCGTGAGATATCAGGTCTCAAAAATTGACCAAACTGCTAAAGGAGTGCATTCTGAGTCCAACTTTGCACCTCTGGTTAACATAGTAAAATATCTCCAAAAATTGTGAAAATTGACCAACATACAGTCTTGACATCATAGAACAAGGCTGTAAAGTTTCGTACGAAATCTCCAAACAGATCGTGGAATGTATGTCGATCAATTTTCGTACGAAACTTCACTCGAAAATATATATATATATATATATATATATATTTCATACCGCATATAATATTTGCGGTTCCAAAAAAAAAAATTGAAAAATTTCAAACAACAAATATTATTGGCGGTTTCGATTAAAAATTCGGAACCGCAAATAATATTGTGGTTTGGTTAATGTTTTATTCACTAATTGATTCGTAGGATGCTTGAATCCGAATTATTCACGAATCATGTTACTGTGGTATTGAGTCCGGATCTGTAAATTAACACGCTACACTAAAGACACAAAATCATTGCCACAGAGAAACTAGAAAATCAAAACTTTGTGAAGTAAAACGAAAATTAATCGTAGAAGAAAGAGGAAGCCGACGAGAAAAAAGAGGGGGGGGGGGGGGGGGGGGGGGCGGTGGGGGCGGGGAAGGCGCATGATCAATTTATGAGACCACAAGTATTTCTGAATATTTAAAGTAATTACCTTATAAATTCAATTTATTTTTAGAAATAATTGATGACATCACATTTGTGCGACATCAGAAGAAGAAACACATGTATTGAATAATTAATGATTTAAGATTCCATCGCTTATCTTGAGTAAATTGAATAGATTAAATTAGTAGGTGATTACAAATTTTAAATTCGGTACAAAAATCTGACTTTTGTAACTTTTAGAATAATAATAAAGTATTTAATAAGTAACAAATATAAAGCAGTAAAAGAAAAACACATAGCAAGTAAATTAAACAACTGTCTATTTTATATAATTTCAGACTTGTTTTATAAAAATTTCAATTACATTTACCAATAAAAAAAATACAAGTCTAATAACTTATACATTCACCAAAGAAGTGATAGTCCAAACTAAACCTGTAAAATGCCAAAAATTCTAACAAAATTTAATATCCAAAGGAAAATAAAAACCTATATTAACCCAAAAAATTTAGAATAAAATTATAAAATTATTATATTAACATCTGGTCTCCCAATTCAGACCACCTGACGACATTTAGCACAGACGACACCATCACCATATCTCGCATCTATATGTCTTTCTTTTGCATCTATATAGTTGCATCAGTAGGAATTTGGTTCAGTTATGAGTGATTTGATGCCCAATTTTGGTACCAAAGTTGTTCCTGAAAATTTTAAATTAAAAATGAACAATTTTTATTTTATTTTAATAAAATAATAAAAAAAAATTGCCTCAATTTTCATGAAACAATAAAGGGGCAAGGCAATTTCATCTAATTATTTTAGAAGATAACTCTATTGTTCTCCCAATAGGAAAGTGTAGTTAAGACAAATCTAAATATATTTTGGGTAGGTAAGTCCCAATGATTCCGGTTGTAACCACTCGCTTCATAAATAATTGATTTCAAATTCTCAAATGAGCAATCTTCCTCAACAAAATATGTATTTATTGCATCTTTGAAGTAATGAACCCCATACTGGTTAGTTATAAACTTTCATCCAAAATGTAATAAAATTGCAATAGACATGACCAATAAACTATATTGGTAAATGGTAAACATTTTGTCAATTGTAACAGTTGGGAAAAAATTTAATTAAAAATTTATTGGAAAAAATTAATAAAAAAATATCCAAAATCGCTTCAGAAGTTGCAATTTTTCCCCTCTGAAATCGCCTTCTCGTTCTCTCTTTCTCTCTTTCTCTCTTTCTCTTCCTCTGTTTATTTCTTTGATATCTGTCGATTTTGAGAGGGAGGAGAGAGAACGAGGATTTCATAGTGCAAAAAACTAAAAAAAAAAAAAAATCCCAAACCGCAAGAAAATATTGTGGTTTGGATATTTTTAATAAAAATTCAAAAACTCTTTTTACCAAAAATCATTCCTTTCCCAAGTAAGGGTGGTAAACAAGCTCGTGGTACGTTGTTTGATCGTAATTCGCAACTGATTCGTTCGTTAACAGCTCGCTCGTTACTGAATTGAACTGGGATCTAGCTCGGTCCAGAATTAATGAGTTCAAGCTAGAACCTAACTCGAGCGCCATTCTGCCCCTCTTAAAGCATAAATTAAGTTTCCGACATATGCATGTATATATATGTAATAAAGCATATACTGGTAAGAGCGCCATTCTGCCCCTCTTAACAACCTAACTACCTTTCTAACAGTCCCAACAGTAACCGAAAGCTAATTACTAACTATCTAACTAATTACAATTAGTTATAACAGCAACCGTTCTTGTATTAATATGTCATATACTTAAGTCTTTTATCATTCTCTACTTGCATATAAATTTAATATAGGACACTTTATTCTCTCTTTGCATTGTTCAATTTAAATTTATTTGAGTGAGGTTAATGTACTATGCATAGCATTGTTCAAACATTGTTCAATTTAAAATTGTTTTAGAGTTATCGGCGAATAAACTTCTACAGTTTTCGGTGAATAATAAACATAAAATAAAATAATCAATTTAATATATAATAATATCTCCAATGTTTGAATCGCAATGATTCGTATCCTTTGAGAAAAAAAAAACAAGAAAAAAAATGATGAATTCGTATCCTTTAAAACCTCAAACTTCAAAATTTGAAAAAAGAAAATGGGGCCGCATTTTAGGGATGCGGCCATGTCAAAATTCGAATTTTTCAGAAATGGTGGTTTGTTTTTATTTATTTATTTTTAAATAGTATTTTTAAAAATTTTGGTTCAAACCGGACATGAAACTCAGTTTCATGGAAGAATCTTCTGTGCATTGTAGAAAGAGAGGATGGCAAATTGGGTACAAATTGCAAACTGATAATGATATCTGGTTTTCAAATTTTCTTTTCGAGAATCAACTTTGGTGGATATGATTTTTGTAAAAAAAAAAAGTTTAATCAAGTGAGTTTCAAAATTTTTGATTACTTAGTGATACTTTTAAAAAAAAAAATTCATGCAACGAGGTATCTCAATTGTGCACTAGCAAATTTTTTAGTTTTTTGAAAAAGAGGATGTAGCACAGTTGGCAAAAAAAAAAAAAAATCTACAATTGTTGTACCTAAAAAAGAGAATTCGATTTCCCTTCATGACTTCGCAGCTTCTGCCAAGGTTTCAAAAAAAAAAAAAACAGAATTTTTTTAGTTCCTCTTTTCGTCTGGAGATTTTGTTAGAGTTCTGATTTTGTTGACGGTTTACACAACGTGCACGCTAAAAGAATATTGTAGTTACAACTTTTGAAACTATTAGTTGAATATTGATCTATCTGATGATCAGAACAAAAAACATGCTTAATCCCAAGTATTATATTATAAAAATTGGTTGATTCTTAGATAACAATATATACGTATATCTGTCTCCCCTAAGGGCCGTCCAAAGGGGAGTTAGTAGGTGCTGACCAAAAATAATTCCTTTTGAGTTAGCATGAGGATACGCATTCTTGTCTCTATTATTGGGAAAAATCATATAATTAAATATCTTTTGTTACGTCAAATTATGGAAGTCAATAGTGCAGTCCCTTTCTAAAATGACATGTATCATGATCTCAGGAACCCAACTGGCTATTGGCACAGGGGCTTCTTCTGACAGTTGTGCTATGACAGATGGATTGCGGATCGGCGGAGTCCTGTCTCCTCCTCTCTCGCTCGCTCTAGAGGTTTTTACTTTTTTTTGGAAGGGAGCGGGGAAGGGATCGGGGAGGGAGACGATCGTTCGCTGTCTCCTTCTCTCTTGCTCGCTCTAGGTTTTTTTTTTGTCCTTTTTTTTGGAAGAAGGGAACGGGGAAGGGATCGGGCATGGAGATGGAAAAAAAAATTGCTGAGAAAAGAGGCGCAGCTCCAGCGAAAAAATTACACTTGTTGGATTTAATCTGCATGATTTTTGATTCAATTCCAACAGTGCAGAACGAAAGAACATGTGGTAATACGTGCGGCGATACATGTGGCTGGTCTAATTTTAACTAAATTTAGACTTCTACATATATAAAGGATATATTTAATTAAAGGAAGACATATTATTTGATTGGAGGATTCATATTCAATCCCAGCTGTTGCAGAATAAGGACAACCAATATAAATTAACATGAATAATATAGAGGAAATATATATATGTGTGTGTGTACACGCATTGTCTAGGATCCTCATACAAAGCGACAACATACACGACCAAATATGAGCAACCTAACTTTAGCAAATTGGCTGAGGCTTGGGACCGACATTTTTATTTGTACCCAAAAAAAAATTTATTTTAATATAAATGATCAAGTTTCAGCCGAAATTTTAAAAATATCCAAACCGCAAATATTATTTGCGGTTCCGAATTTTTAATCGAAACCACAAATAATATTTGCTGTTTGAAATTTTTCATTTTTTTTATGGAACCGCAAATATTATATGCGGTTTGAAATTATTATTTTTTTTTCAATTGAGTGAAGTTTCGTACGAAAATTGATCGACATACAGTCTTGATATCTCATGATCTGTTTGGAGATTTCGTACGAAACTTCACAGCCTTGTTCTATGATGTCAAGACTATATGTCGGTCAATTTTCACAATTTTTTGAGATGTCTTGCTATGTTATCAGAGATGCAAAGTTGGGCTCAGAATGCACTCCTTTAGCAGTTTGGTCAATTTTTGAGAACTGATATCTCATGATCTGTTTGGAGATTTCGTACGAAACTTCACAGCCTTGTTCTATGATGTCAACAATGCATGTCGGTCAATTTTCACGATTTTTGAGATGATTTTCTATGATAACCAGAGGTGCAAAGTTGGACTCAGAATGCACTCCTTTAGCAGTTTGGTCAATTGTTGAGATCTGATATCTAACGATCTGTTTGGAGATTTCGTGAAAATTGACCGACATGCAGTCTTAACATCATAGAACAAGGCTATGAAGTTTCGTAGTTAATCTTCAAACAAATCGTGAGATATCAGGTCTCAAAAATTGACCAAACTACTAAAGGAGTGCATTCTGAGTCCAACTTTGCACCTCTAGTTAACATAGTAAAATATCTCCAAAAATTGTGAAAATTGACCAACATATAGTCTTGACATCATAGAACAAGGCTGTAAAGTTTCGTACGAAATCTCCAAACATATTGTGAGATATCAAGAATGTATGTCGATCAATTTTCGTACGAAACTTCACTCAATTGAATATATATATTTCATACCGCATATAATATTTGCGGTTCCAAAAAAAAAAATTGAAAAATTTCAAACAACAAATATTATTGGCGGTTTCGATTAAAAATTCGGAACCGCAAATAATATTGTGGTTTGGTTAATGTTTTATTCACTAATTGATTCGTAGGATGCTTGAATCCGAATTATTCACGAATCATGTTACTGTGGTATTGAGTCCGGATCTGTAAATTAACACGCTACACTAAAGACACAAAATCATTGCCACAGAGAAACTAGAAAATCAAAACTTTGTGAAGTAAAACGAAAATTAATCGTAGAAGAAAGAGGAAGCCGACGAGAAAAAAGAGGGGGGGGGGGGGGGGGGGGGCGGTGGGGGCGGGGAAGGCGCATGATCAATTTATGAGACCACAAGTATTTCTGAATATTTAAAGTAATTACCTTATAAATTCAATTTATTTTTAGAAATAATTGATGACATCACATTTGTGCGACATCAGAAGAAGAAACACATGTATTGAATAATTAATGATTTAAGATTCCATCGCTTATCTTGAGTAAATTGAATAGATTAAATTAGTAGGTGATTACAAATTTTAAATTCGGTACAAAAATCTGACTTTTGTAACTTTTAGAATAATAATAAAGTATTTAATAAGTAACAAATATAAAGCAGTAAAAGAAAAACACATAGCAAGTAAATTAAACAACTGTCTATTTTATATAATTTCAGACTTGTTTTATAAAAATTTCAATTACATTTACCAATAAAAAAAATACAAGTCTAATAACTTATACATTCACCAAAGAAGTGATAGTCCAAACTAAACCTGTAAAATGCCAAAAATTCTAAAAAAATTTAATATCCAAAGGAAAATAAAAACCTATATTAACCCAAAAAATTTAGAATAAAATTATAAAATTATTATATTAACATCTGGTCTCCCAATTCAGACCACCTGACGACATTTAGCACAGACGACACCATCACCATATCTCGCATCTATATGTCTTTCTTTTGCATCTATATAGTTGCATCAGTAGGAATTTGGTTCAGTTATGAGTGATTTGATGCCCAATTTTGGTACCAAAGTTGTTCCTGAAAATTTTAAATTAAAAATGAACAATTTTTATTTTATTTTAATAAAATAATAAAAAAAAATTGCCTCAATTTTCATGAAACAATAAAGGGGCAAGGCAATTTCATCTAATTATTTTAGAAGATAACTCTATTGTTCTCCCAATAGGAAAGTGTAGTTAAGACAAATCTAAATATATTTTGGGTAGGTAAGTCCCAATGATTCCGGTTGTAACCACTCGCTTCATAAATAATTGATTTCAAATTCTCAAATGAGCAATCTTCCTCAACAAAATATGTATTTATTGCATCTTTGAAGTAATGAACCCCATACTGGTTAGTTATAAACTTTCATCCAAAATGTAATAAAATTGCAATAGACATGACCAATAAACTACATTGGTAAATGGTAAACATTTTGTCAATTGTAACAGTTGGGAAAAAATTTAATTAAAAATTTATTGGAAAAAATTAATAAAAAAATATCCAAAATCGCTTCAGAAGTTGTAATTTTTCCCCTCTGAAATCGCCTTCTCGTTCTCTCTTTCTGTCTTTCTCTCTTTCTCTTCCTCTGTTTATTTCTTTGATATCTGTCGATTTTGAGAGGGAGGAGAGAGAACGAGGATTTCATAGTGCAAAAAACTTAAAAAAAAATAAATCCCAAACCGCAAGAAAATATTGTGGTTTGGATATTTTTAATAAAAATTCAAAAACTCTTTTTACCAAAAATCATTCCTTTCCCAAGTAAGGGTGGTAAACAAGCTCGTGGTACGTTGTTTGATCGTAATTCGCAACTGATTCGTTCGTTAACAGCTCGCTCGTTACTGAATTGAACTGGGATCTAGCTCGGTCCAGAATTAATGAGTTCAAGCTAGAACCTAACTCGAGCGCCATTCTGCCCCTCTTAAAGCATAAATTAAGTTTCCGACATATGCATGTATATATATGTAATAAAGCATATACTGGTAAGAGCGCCATTCTGCCCCTCTTAACAACCTAACTACCTTTCTAACAGTCCCAACAGTAACCGAAAGCTAACTAACTATCTAACTAATTACAATTAGTTATAACAGCAACCGTTCTTGTATTAATATGTCATATACTTAAGTCTTTTATCATTCTCTACTTGCATATAAATTTAATATAGGACACTTTATTCTCTCTTTGCATTGTTCAATTTAAATTTATTTGAGTGAGGTTAATGTACTATGCATAGCATTGTTCAAACATTGTTCAATTTAAAATTGTTTTAGAGTTATCGGCGAATAAACTTCTACAGTTTTCGGTGAATAATAAACATAAAATAAAATAATCAATTTAATATATAATAATATCTCCAATGTTTGAATCGCAATGATTCGTATCCTTTGAGAAAAAAAAAACAAGAAAAAAAATGATGAATTCGTATCCTTTAAAACCTCAAACTTCAAAATTTGAAAAAAGAAAATGGGGCCGCATTTTAGGGATGCGGCCATGTCAAAATTCGAATTTTTCAGAAATGGTGGTTTGTTTTTATTTATTTATTTTTAAATAGTATTTTTAAAAATTTTGGTTCAAACCGGACATGAAACTCAGTTTCATGGAAGAATCTTCTGTGCATTGTAGAAAGAGAGGATGGCAAATTGGGTACAAATTGCAAACTGATAATGATATCTGGTTTTCAAATTTTCTTTTCGAGAATCAACTTTGGTGGATATGATTTTTGTAAAAAAAAAAAGTTTAATCAAGTGAGTTTCAAAAATTTTGATTACTTAGTGATACTTTTAAAAAAAAAAATTCATGCAACGAGGTATCTCGATTGTGCACTAGCAAATTTTTTAGTTTTTTGAAAAAGAGGATGTAGCACAGTTGGCAAAAAAAAAAAAATCTACAATTGTTGTACCTAAAAAAGAGAATTCGATTTCCCTTCATGACTTCGCAGCTTCTGCCAAGGTTTCAAAAAAAAAAAAAACAGAATTTTTTTAGTTCCTCTTTTCGTCTGGAGATTTTGTTAGAGTTCTGATTTTGTTGACGGTTTACACAACGTGCACGCTAAAAGAATATTGTAGTTACAACTTTTGAAACTATTAGTTGAATATTGATCTATCTGATGATCAGAACAAAAAACATGCTTAATCCCAAGTATTATATTATAAAAATTGGTTGATTCTTAGATAACAATATATACGTATATCTGTCTCCCCTAAGGGTCGTCCAAAGGGGAGTTAGTAGGTGCTGACCAAAAATAATTCCTTTTGAGTTAGCATGAGGATACGCATTATATTCTTGTCTCTATTATTGGGAAAAATCATATAATTAAATATCTTTTGTTACGTCAATTATGGAAGTCAATAGTGCAGTCCCTTTCTAAAATGACATGTATCATGATCTCAGGAACCCAACTGCCTTAAATTAATGCAGTCATGTACGTAGCTTTATGTTACATTCCGAGATTTTAAAACATGAATTAGATTGATAAATCGATCATTTGGCTTAAATAAATATTTTTAATTAACTTAACGACCGTTCAGAAATTTTCTGACCGACTAAAACGAAACTAAAATTTCGAAATATAAATAAATCATGAAATTTATAAATCTTGTTTATTAATGAATTATGGAAGTTTAATTAAATAAATAAATATATATGGAGATATTATTGGATATCGAAATTATTCGAATCTGAAATTTAGAATTTAACGCCTGAAATATTATAACGAATATATGATAAATTTTACGAGACTTGATTCTAATTTTTTTGTAACATAGAACATCATAAAATAACCAATTGAGACCATATATTAAAAATCAGAATTTTTAGGACCATTTGATCTTGAACCAGCACGGATCTTGAAGCAGCCATTTAATACAATCCCCTCTCCATTCTCTCTTTCTCTCCTCTCCCTCTACGTGACAGAGAGCCCCCAGCCCCATCCCGTCCCCTCTCCACCCTTCTACGCCAAAGAAAAAGAAAAGAAAACAGGGGCTCCGCCCCCTCCCGTCGCCGGTGAGCCGCGCCGCGCCCCAGCCCATCTCCCTCTCCTCCTCTTCTCGGTCCGACCCACCTGACCCGCCAGAAATTCTACGCCCAAAAACAGGGGCTCCGCCCCTCTCCCCTTGCGTTGCTGCCACGGCCACCCCGCCGGCCGCCACCCCATCCTCTCCTCTCTCTATCTAACCCGGGGCACTAATCTCTTGGATTCTTCGCAATTGCCGTTGATTTTTGCGAGCTTTCGAGAAACCCTAGAAACTAGGGTTATGGTGCTGAGCCGTGCTGGTGTTGATTGGTGCTGTCCCGGTGCTCCCTTGGTGCTGCTATGGTGCTTGCTTGTGCTCGAGTGAGATGGCCGCGAGGCGAGGCGAAACCCTCGGAACCGATCGCTTCCTTTGACATCCTCTCTTTCGGTTAATTTTTAAATTAAATTATAAACTTCTTGAATTGTGTCTGGATGAATTGATAAATGTCGTAGGATGTGAATTTGTTAGTTTTCGAGTACGGGTTGTTGATTTTCCCGACTCGATCAAATTGCTCGAATAAATTAAGTATAAGGGGTTATGTGGCAAAATGATTGTATTAATGGTCGGAATTGTAAAATGTATAGCCATTGTGTTTTGTATGAATTAAAGGGACTAAAATGTAAGAAATGATTTGTTTGAAATGGTGGCCGGCCATATGTGAAATTATATGAATTGGAGTGGATTTATTGGACGTGATTTTAGACTATTAGATTAAAATAAATATAAAGGAAACAAATAATATAATAATTGATAAACCATGTTCTTATTTATAATGATGTATTGTTATTAAATTAAATCCAGATTGAGGGTGATTATAGATGTGACATATTATATGCATGGCTTGATATTATGAAGTCCTATATGGCTCTAAAATGTAAATAAATTAAATTGAGGGTTGTTTTGTGCAAAATACAAGCCTTGGGAAATTTTATTTTAAATAAAAGGGTTGAATTGCAAAGTAGACACCAATGTGTGAAATTAGATTAATTGAGGACCAATATGAAAAAGATGTGAATTTATATGGATGATAGCCGTGACTTTGCGGTTGGGATATACTTGAATCGAATTGAAATGAATATGACATGATGTGTATATGTAAATTTGGAATTTGACTTGAATTAAAATGATTATAACTGAGCCGAAAGGTATAAAAGAATTGACGAATTGAAAGACGGCTTTTGGAATTTAAGTTTTGAGAATGTAACCGAACTAAACGAAGTAATCGTATAATATAGGTGTAGGCTCAGTCGAGCCAGATTTCGCGAGGCAATTTGAGACGCCTGATCTTTAAATTAAGCGGTACGCTCGTCATAATAAGGTGCGGGATTCTTGGACTTGTTTGATACTTTATTTTCAGGAATTAAACTGTGTTTTCGTTTGTCATGTTGAATATCATTGATTGCATCACTGAATTGCGTAGAGCATTTGCATAGCCCAATTAAATTAAACTCGAATTGATCTGAATTGAATGATTTGCATGCTGGTATGGTTATAGGTTATGTTGATCTATTGTGATCTGATTTTGATTGAAAGTCACCACGAGCTGTGTATGTGAATGTATGTGAATGGATTTACGAAGTTAAGCACTTGGATCCAATGAATTTGCCAAGTCGGGCTGTATGCTGACTTGGATTCCCAGGATCCTAAATGGCCTTAGGTGAACGGCCCTCGATATTCCCAGTACCGGTTGGGACGAGGGAGGGTGATTATGTTATGAGATGTGTGATTGGAAATCGTGGTTGACTTGTGTAACGTCTATGGCTCGGTGGCATTTTCCTACGTGTTAATGCATTTGAAAGGTCAATTGAATATTACGACTATTGGAATGATTCCAAAGTGGATTTTCTTTATATGATTCGAACCAGACCTTAATAAACTGTTAAGCCAAGCGATTGCAGATGGGTGCCAGATAAAGGGTCCAGCGGTTGGCCATCTGTAGGTGTCAGTAACCCTACAGATGTGGGTTTGATAAAGGTTCAGCTCGAAAGAACATCTGTAATTGCTACAAGCCCTAATGAACTGAGTTATGAATCGAGTTAAGCCAAAGTATATGTTGTGTTTGAAATTCATCTTGGAAATTCCGTAAACTGTGTTGCAGGTTGATTTAACTGTTGTCGTGCATTGGCATTCTGTTATTTATGTTTACGAATATATATCTGTTTGAACTGTTATTGGTTTGGGTTTCATTTTTGAATATAGAGTTTGATTGCAAGTCCAATAATTCAAATTGTGGCAAATTTCGCACTGAGAATTTATTCTCACCCCCACTCTCCCCGATTATTTTCAGGTTCATTACACGGACGCAGCGAATGAGGATATTGGTAATGCATATAAAAGATCCACTGCCTTGCGTGTATATGTGCCGCTTGATTTATACACGCGGCAGGCTGTCAGACCCCCGTGGATTTGGGGTGTGACACTTTATTTATTTAAGGTGCTTTACTAAGTGCAAAATTTGAAATTTTGAGAGCTAAAAGAAAATTTTCTTTCTAAATACCGATTTTGTCCTTTTATTCTATCTCCCTTATGTGCCACAATTAATTATGTCATAATTAATTTAAAAATTAATTTAGGAAACAATTAACAAAGAAGATTATTCGGTCAGAAAAAGAAAAATTGTAATTTTGGTAACTGTTTAGCAACTCTGTGTGTGTGTATTTTTTTTTTTTGTTGAAAAATTGGCAAACAGCTGCCAATTGCTAATGTATTAGATGAATTAAAAAGTTACGTCGTTCTCATACAACTACATACATAAACAATTAGACTGCATTGAAAGCCCTACTTCTACTTCTCCTAAGCATTAAACGTAGGGATATAAACAACTTACTGATTATGAAATAAAAACAACCAACATGAGAACAGAACAACCAAAAATAGAAAAAAATAAAACAAAGAAAAACATCTAAACAGCAGCTTGATCACATCATGAATCGCCCATTTAATCATCAAGCAGTTCTTGTGACCATGCAAGAAACTTTCTTCGGTCTGGATCCGGTGAGAGATTGGTACCCATTAAGCGGCATGTACCTGTGTTGCAAAATTTTAGCCACAGGCTGCCATCTTGGAGGATGTGTTCTGCCAGTATGCACGTTGTGGTTGTTCTACAGAGAATATCCTCTCATTTCTTCTTTTCCACATGTGCCAACAAGCACTCAGTAAATCTCTGTAGCGATGGTCTCCCATCATTCTTACATTCTCCATGGACTTGATCCATATCTCAGTCAAAGTTTGAGCAGGAACCATGAGGCGGTATCCCAGGTTTGCCGATATCTCACACCACAGTTCTATTGCAACTGGGCATAGAAACAGTAGGTGCGATGCCCCATAGGCCCACGGTTCTACCCTTTCAGCATGCCACGCCCTATTACTGCAAACCACACACTGCCGCGGGATGGCCTGGTTGTGCGGAGATCGTTCAGACAAAGCTGGCAGAACTCAAAAGAGCATCGTCTCCATCAGAACCGCTGTGTTTCAATTGCGGTGACCAGGGTCACTTTGAGGCGCAATGTTGCAACGCGACGCTGTGCTTTATTTGCAATTGCCATGGCCACCGATCCTCTCAATGTCGTGCAAACACCTCTTTCAAGCTTTCCAAATCTGATCCACTGCTCTCAGAAAATTCCTACCGATACTTTGCCAGATTCTCCACTTCATCCTTCACCACTCACGCCCCCTGATGCTGGTTCGGAGTCAAGCCAGCAATCCCTACCCGCTGAGGCTGAGGTAACTATTGCCCATGGTTTCAATCAAGAGGATGGAGATGGAGTTAGCAGAATTCAAACACGAAATGGAGATGATGGAAAAGAAACAATTTGAAATGGAGCTGGCCATGGCAAGTTTCAATGCTCAAATTCATAACAGTAAGTCAACAATAGATAAGATGGAGGTTTCTGAAACTCCACAACAGAGACTGAGACAATGAGAATGGGAACATAAATGAGGTGCTAGACGCTACTAGATAGAATGATGAGGTTATGAAAGAAACTCTTGCACATGAAACTGCAATTGAACAGGTGTCGACTTTGCGTCCTAAGACAGATTCAGATATTGAGGTCAATGGAGATGAAGAGGAGTTCGAAGGGGCTGAACCAATAAAGGTGCAGCTGGTGGATATTCAACAAACAATAATTGGGATTGAAGATGCAAGGCAGAAATATTTTATGAAAGAAACTCTCGCGCATGAATCTGAAATCGAAAAGGAGGTATCTTTCAGTCCTCAGGAAGGTTCAGCTAGTGCAGCAAAGAAAGTGGGTTGTGATGTGGAAGCAATAAGGCAGATACTACTTACTGATATTGCAGCAATGAGACAAAGATCTTGGGATGTGCGGAACAAACCTCTTCGGGGTGGTAGTCTGCGTCCGAGGAGGAGTGGTGGACGGAGGGTGAAATCTTGATTGTGTCACAGTAGAGGGACAAATGGTGGTGAAGAGAAACACAACTAGATAAAGAGAAGCACAACAAATAACTGACTCATGAAGCCTCTGTACAGTTAGGCAGATTCAGAGATGCTGCTGCTATGCATTTATTGCATTTATAGGGTGTTAGAAAATTTGAGTAAATTCTTGCTATTACCTAGCTTTTATGCTTTTAGTGCCTGAGTGCAGATAGTGTGATGTGATGCAGTTACGAACTTACGATCTTCTGTTTTTCTTTTCTTTTCCTGTTGCTTTTGTATGAAACTCTTGTAACTTTAATGGTTTCTATATGAAACGGGCCTTGAGCCTTATTTGAAAAAAAAATATGTTTACAGTCTGTTGCATTCGTTTAATTCTGTACAAGCAAACAAACTAAGAAAAGAAAGAAGAAAAATAGGGACCCAAATGGCTAATCAAAATTATTATTATTGTTGAAATGCTAGGTTGGTGTCAAGATATTTAGAACGGTAACCCTTGCATCAACCAAAGCTCTGAAAACCTTCTCACTTCCGTTCTCCAGTTCTGTTATGCATTTCTCCAGACCCTCCAGCTTCTCCATTGCTACCTTCCTCTCCATTCTCCTCTCCATTCCACCTTCCTTCTTCCTCTCCATTGCCCTCCTCTGTGCCCGACATTTCCACCTCATCAAATCCACAATCCACCAAATCTTTAACAGCTTCACAGGACCTCCTGTGGCAATTACCAGAGCAATCGATGATGTTGCTTCATTAGACAGCACCGCCAATCCAGAAATCAGCTCAGCTGATGCTGCTGCAAGAGCAAAGGTTGCATCACAAAAGACCAAAGGAAGAATAATCACACCAGTCGAATCAGGAGGGACTGATGTCTCTAGGGGTGGTGGTGGCGGCTTGGTTTTTGCGGCAGCTTTGGCCCTAGTCGCAATACGAATGATGTCTTTATTAGCCTTGTGTTGGGCCCGCACAGCAGAGGCAAGCCGAGCTGAGTCCCAGCGGCGAAGCGCAGCCTGCGTCTCCCCTTGGAGATGCGAAAGATTTATCAAAGAGATACGGAACAAATCATAGGAGTCCGCTAGCCGCATAAGATCATCCAAATACGGGTCGGTGATGGGAGAGTTGCGGAGAGGGTCGGCCGATTGAGGGTGGCTAAGCAAATCCGACAGGGAGGCAAGGACTACAGAGATGAGATTAACGCCAACCAAGAGACATGTGGAGGAGCCGGCCCTTGACTCGGACCAACTCCTGAGGGATGCCACATCATCATCGAGGTTGGAAATGATTGGATGGAACCTGACAGGAAGACTGGAGCTGCGGGTCCGGTAGGAGGAGCGCTTGGTGGCAACGGAGGTGCAGGTGGCATCAGGTCTAGGTGAACGCAAAGGCGAAGGCGAAGGCCAAGGCGAAGGCGAAGGCGAAGATAAAGTGATGGCTCGACGGAAACGTCCGGCCATGTGGGCGTTTGTTAAGATTTGTTTTTTCTTTGTTTCAATTTGGGATGGGGGATTTTAAGTTTAGAAGAATGTTAGCTTCGTAGAATATGTTCGACACAAGCAATCGGAACTCAGACCTCTATACTATACTATATAGTATTCTTTATTTCTGTTTGCTATCGTAAATTTGGTAACTAGGAGGATTTTTTTATTTATAGAAGTACATGACAAATTTCATATAACAACATTTAAGATCATCATTTTATTCGTAGAATGTTTTAATTGATGGACAATTTGGATAAGCTGTATGAAGCTAAAACTGCTTAATTGGTTAAAAATTTAATTTGTTCTTTTATTTAAAGGTGATATATTTCTTTTTTCTAATTAATAAGGTTTCTAAGTTCAGTTTCCGTATTTCTTATTTTCCATTTTTATTCTTGTTGGTTTTATGAATTATGAGGAGAGTTTCTATATTGAACATAAAAGTTAATCTTATTACAAGTTCCTACATCTATTTATAATAAAGAAGCCTGATAATTGTACCCCAAACAAAATCCCCGAGCGCATCCCCCAAGTAATTTAACAGAAAAAACTTCCAATGTTATCTAACTTTTATTTCCAGCGCTAATATCCAAACATTTAAAGCTCTATTTATAACATTTTACAATGCTACTCACAAGCATTTAAACCTCTATCTGCAAGCATTAAAATTCTAAATCTGTATAGTTTTAACTCCTAACTATTTTTGTTTTCAAGCCAAAAACGGAAAGATTTATTTCACCCAATTTTTTTTATTTTTTATCTGATCATTCTCATCCATGTTTTCGACGATCCATGATAAAAATTTTAATATAAAAATATGAACGTTTTTTATCCGATTTTCTCTTTCAAATGAGATCCATGAAGAATAATTTTCGAGTTATATTTGTGTCGTAATTTTTTTACCACTTTAAATCTCTGTAACTTTCAAATTTTTTTATTTTGCTTCAAAATAATTTAAACCTCTGTTTACAAGCATATAAACCTCATTAATAACACTTTAAATCTCTAGAATAAAACATATAAACCTCATGTACAAAGAATTTAAACCTCAACAATAACACTTCAAAGCATATAAACCTCAACAATAACACTGCATTTACAAAGCTCATTTACAAATCATATAAACCTCATGTACAAAGTCTTGAAAATTTTAATTGTTGTAGACTGAGATTTAAAAACTTGAAAATTGAAAGTGCTCATGAGTTTTACTTTAAAAAAAAAATAAATGACTTTAAAATTACTCAAAAGTATTTCTTCATGGATCTTATTTGAAAGATAAAATCGAATAGAAAACGTTCGTATTTTTAGATTCGTAAAATTCATCACGGATCGTCGGGAAAATAAATTATAATGATCAGAGAAAAAAAAAGAGTGAGTGGAAAAAATCTTTTCTTTTTTGGCTTGAAGACAAAAGTAATTGAGAGTTAAAACTATCTATAAATGATTTCAAACAGATGTTTATATGCTTGCAAGTAACATTTTAAAATATTATAAACATAGCTTTAAATGTTTAGATATTAGTGCTGAAAATGAAAGTTAAATAATATTGAAAGGTTTTTCTGTTAAACTACTTGGGGGACGCGCTCGGGTATAATGGCTCGGGGTGCCCCGAGAATTTCTCTATAATAAAAGCTTCTCTAAGTTACCGTTTATACTATTTTACTATTTATGGTAATACGGTACACGTTATTGTTTATTTTATTACCATAAAAGTCTATTTCTTATTTTGTCTATTTTTGACCCCTTGATCTATGATAAGTGTCTGAGATCAATTTTCTTGATATTCTTCTTTATTTTCAACAGTTCTCCTTCCTGAAAAAAACTAATAGTTTACCATAAGAAGAAAATATAAATTTCTTTGTTTAATAATTAACATGTTATTCAACCAAGTTTGTAAATAATACGCTCCAATCAGAATTAAATTAATAAACTGTGCACACCTGGTTCAGGGGTCGAGCTCAGGATGAGTCACGAGACACGTGTCCTTAATTAGGTCTAAAATCTTGAGTCAAACAAATTTATTGGCACTACCAAAAAGTAAATTATGGTTGGGCCACGTGTCTATTATACTGTGGGAGAGTGGGGAGACGTTTTTGTTGACTTGTGCATTGGTTGTTTATCAAAAAAAAATTGTTATTCTTGTGTTATTTAATATTTTTCACATATGTTGTTAAATATATATCTGACTGAGGCTGCGTATGCATAGCGCATTTTGGTCTATACAATAGATCCATATTTTTATTTTCAAAGTCTAAATAGTCAATTCGTGCCGTTCATTATAATCTACATATGAAAATGTACTTAGATGCCAAATTTTTCATTTGTTTATTATTTATTTGGATAGGACTAATCTCAAATGGTCTAGAATCAAGTAATTTTGTATCTATTTTAAAAAATTAAAAAATTCTAAAAAATATAAAATTTGATATCTAAACATATTTTCATATAAAGATCATATTGAACGAAACGGATCAGCTGCTTAGATTTAAAAAATAGAAATATACATTATTTGTAGTACGTACGGATCAAAATACGCGTTGCATATAGTACCATAGCTTGCGAAGAACTTCTTGATAAGCTTAGAATTAATACTCTAATCCTTATTTAATAAAATAAGCTTAGAATTAGTACTCTAATCCTTATTTATTTTTTTACTAGAATTTGCATGTAGTAAGTTCTGATATATATATTGCTCTATTCTTATTAATTAGCTGACGTATGTGCTAAGATGAAATCTTCTACAAAACTATAAAAAAGAGCCAAATTGCTAATTTTCCAATAAAAATATCAGTTTCCAAACATGTTAGGCCAAATGAAACCGACTTTAAAGTTCACACAGTGTAGGTTTAGCTAGCTAATCGCCTGCCTGAATATACCTGCCAAGTTAAGCATTCTCACAAATATTGTTAATGTATTGGAACGTAATGCATAGTCACTAATTAATATATTATTAATTTATTTTATCAGAAAGGTTTAGTATTTAACTAGATAAGGGATTGAATCACAATAAACTTTATATTATCACAGAAGAAGAGTAGAATTAATTAAGTTGAGGTTAAGCTTATCAAGAATTTTGACTTTATAATTTACCGAATTGGATTGATACGATGAATCCAAACTGTTAAGTCGATTTGCATTATTTATAAGTAATGTTGTCTTTACATATAAAATTTTCAAACTAATTTAGTATAAAATCAAGTAGTAACAAATCTTACATATATAAGTTCATTTTAGCGAGAATTTCATGTTACTCATCAAAAATATTGAAATTGCATATTTCTCCCTCTAATATCAAAATATCATATTTATCCTTCTAAATTAAAAAAATATATACAAATAAATTGACTTTTTAATCAAGAATCATTAAAAATTGAAGGACATATTCCGAAACTATAAGTGTTTTTGTATTGAGTAATATCTCAAAAATATTACTTGCACAATAAGTTGATTATATTAAATTTGCAAATAACTAGTCCAAACAAATACATGACATGATGTACTACAAATGTTACAAATTGTAGGCCTAAAAAGGAGGGAAGGGAAACCTCGGCCCAAAATTTCATAGGGATAATACATAGTTACAATTTTAAAGAGCCTCTATCTATCCAGTTATGATTGAAAAAAAAAATGGATAACACCATATAGCATATAGCATAGCAAGACTCATATTATCAATGTGGTGAAATGAACTCTCTCTATTTCATGTATATGACATCTCTCTCTCTCTCTCTTTTATTTGTCCTTTTGTGAACAGCGAAAGATTTGTGATCCCAAGAATGGAACGAGTATTCGCGACCGATACTGTTAGTATACTGTCGCGAATACTACCGTCACTAATAAAAAAAACACTTTTATAACGGTATATCCTCGTAGATAGTCACTTTTATCGTCGCGAATACTCTCTCATTCTTGTTTGGCCAAACAAAGATCGATGTAAGTTCTCTTTATTTGTAACCAATTTAGTTTCATAAAACCAATATATATATGAATAGTAATAATAGTCACTGTTTCAGATAATTAATTAGCATCTTTATGCATAATTGCCATGCTGCACAAAATTGCTATAGTAAAATAAGGCTCCCTTGATCCCTTGTAAAATAATATATATAGCACATTGATATAAGAGCTCGGAGTGTAATGAATGAAATTAGTTTACAATTTGTCCTAATTAAATAATCCATATCTAATTCATATTGATATTGGTCATACTTTTGAAAATGCTTCCAGACAATGCACTTGAAATTAGATAGTATATATACGTATAATTTCTCTCTTACAATGAAATGTTTGTTTCATTGAATGCAGAGTCTAATTACAAAGCTTCAAAATTGCAAAATACAAGAAGATGCAGCAGCAGAAGAAATCAGGTATGTGTTTGTTTATTTTGAATAAGAGATCGCATTCTTATAACATATCTTGTAATATATATGTGAAGTTAGGAAGTTTGACCTCCATCTTTAATTTATCTATATTAATATATAAATAAAAATATTTTGCATTCCGCAATGCTTTATTTTTCTATGGTGTCTATGCCTTTTATTTAATAGTATCGAGCAAGGAAATTTAAGGGCCATAACATCAGGTGATGATAGTCGATCGATCCAGGTATAATACTGTTTTAAGGTTTTACATGTTCTATTTTTACTGTTTACATTACAAACAACAAAATTAAATGTATTCTTCGGTGTTAATACTATTGTCCCACAAACTGGATCTAATTTACATAGGCCCATATGTTTTGATCAAAACCAGCATAGGGTTCAGCATTTACATAAGAACATAAATGCAACCAGAATTACCAGTATTATATTACAAAATTTTGTTTTTATATAATGTGCAGGATATATACTGAGGTGATTAATCCTCGTGATTTTCTTCAACAGTTCCAGAGGTTAGTTGCTTCTCTTATGAATCATGGTATTTCTTTCATAATTGGCCTGAAAATATCAAAATAAATATGTTAGCCAGAAGAAAGGAATCGGCATTTATTATGAGTAATATCTTATAGCGGGTTCTCCAAATATGAATAAACAACATGTTAAATTGTCTCAATTTGGTTTCTATAATTAGGTTGTATCAAATGGCAACGCCAATGACATCTGAACAGTTGTTTGATGATTATGAGCAAAAGCTTAAGGTTATGGACATGGTTTCTCATATTGAGCAAAGACAAGTACGTTATTTATAAATATTTGCTAGTTTAGAAAATATCAACTGTATTAGCAAATAATTTGGTGGCACAATACTCAACTCAGTTTTGAACAATTCACATCTCGACAGAAGTCTATATATGATTACTTGAGGCTTGAGCAATACTTGTCAGAAATATAATATTTCTTATTGTTTTGCTTTCATTGAACTATTGTCATTATTAATTAGGGAAAATTTCTAGTGTACACATGTAAGCTTTTAAAATAGCTAATTTCCCCATGAAAACATGTTAATATCCAATATCCCGATAAAATTTTAACATTATTTGTTTTATCCCCTTTTATTCATTAAATATATTATTTAGACAATATACCCCTTCATTTCAAATGGAGTTGTCCCTATAAATTAGCAACAAGATATAATTCATCTCCTTCATCTCCACACCTAACCTTTTGTGTTGCTTGTGTGTTGTTACTTTATGTTTGGGAATACAAGAACAGCTAAGGGAAGAACAGAGCGCGTTAGAGGGTTTGGCAGCAGAGGTGATGAAGCTCTCCGATGCTCTCAGGCGTGATGTTCAGCTAATGTGATCGATGAATAGGATGGTCATAAGAACCCTTTCATTGCTAATTAAATCCTTGTTGATTCAGTGACAAACGTTTTATTTTATTTTATTTTATTTTACTTTTTTGGATTTTTTTTTAACCATTTTTTCTTGCTAATTGTGAACGATGTTGGTCTATTCTTGATTTTCAAGGCAACGAATGGCTACAAATGTAATTATAATTGCACTTTTATTAGTATTTTTCTTAGATTGGACGATGTAATTCGTGGTATGTGGAGCGGTACCAGATAATTCTAAAGATAGATCCGTTTTATGTATACAAGGTGTATTTATCAACGGGATAGAAACAATTAACATAAAAAAGAAGCACGTACACCACTCAGTTTGAGTGTTTGACAATACATTATCATGACAAACAATGCATACGCTTAACATGATATTCATACTAAAATATGCTTGTAGATGAAATTTTATAATTTTTAGATTTTGTTTTACTATTTATTAAGATAGGTACAAAATTCTTGTTTTTGGACCGTTAAAAAACATTGATTTTGTACCTATTTAAAAAAATAGTAAAAAGTTTTCAAAAATTATAAAACTTGGTCTTCGAGCATATTTTAATATGGATATCATATTGAGAGGTTCGGATCGACAGTTTAAACTTTAAAAATAAAGATATAAACTTAAGACATAATGAGATATGAAAACATGAGGTATTGGAACCTCTTCTAAAAACATATAGCATTTATCAAGTCTGTCATGTTAAGAAAAAAGAAAAACGAACAAATGTTTATAACAACAATTAATATTAATTATATGCAACAAAATAATAAATTCCGTAATTATTTGAAACGGTAACTGCATAGTTAAGTAAAAAAAAATTATTGAACGAAAAATCTTGTTTTCAAAAAAGCAATGTTGTGAAAAACATCCGTTTAGGCCGATTAGTTATTGACAGTGACCAAAGCATATGGATTTTTCTGATTAAATATCGGCCAATTATTTCTAATTATAACCGATTATCTCCGATTATTTTCAATTAATCACTTGGCAGTACCCTATCTGTTCGATGACAGCGTACTGTAATTTACAACACTGCAAAAAAAGTAATTAACTAAGAGGAAAAGGAATACAAATTTTACTACCTAGCTTCATTTGTTTTCTCGAATATGTCTGATATTTTTGCAAAACCGACAATGAGCACCAAATTGTATATAAAAAAAACAATGTACATTTTAAAATTTATGATTCATGATCTAAGACTAGAATGTAAGTCAATATATAACAAAGATTGAAGAAATAAAATATGCACGGGAATCATTTTGAAATTGTGACCAATTTTAGATAAATCACAGAAAAAAGCTTAACCAACCAAAACCAGATCTCATAAAAAGAATGAAAATTATCAATGAATCTCTTAAATAATTTGGGTGAACGAGATTAGGCGTGGAACTATTTACCTGTAGGCTATGCTATTAGGTTGACCTTTGACACTTTTTCAGTGATACCGTTACAAACAAAATAGGCTGGTATTAAGTTATGACATGAAGTTGGCCCCTCATAATCTAAAAATGGGGCACAATTTATTGCCAAATTGGCCAATTATACGAAAACATTTTATTTTTGTTGATGTTTGATATGCAATTATGACACAAATTATTTTTTGGGATTTGATTGGAACTACTTTTTACTAGCTAGTCATCGCTTATAAATTAATATATTAAGACCTCTAAAAAGGGAAAAATAAAAAACTTACAGATCAGACCTCTAAATTATTAAATTCTTCGAACAAATCCTTTGAATACTTTATTTAGTACCAGTATACAATAAAGCACTGTACCAACTGGTAAAATTGTCCACAATATGGACAAACACGCACATATCCAATAAGCATGCAAGCTATTTCCTTTTGAAACTGAAGATTTAAAATAACTACTAAAATTTCAGTACTGGTACAACATAACAGTGCCATCAGCTGCAGTTGATACCGAAACCGGTACTGTACCAGATTACTGTTGTACCAGTACTAGAAACCTGAACACTCAATTAGGTGAAAAGGCACAAACTTAAGTTTGGTTTATATTAAACAAGCTAAGTACTAAATTACAAAATAGGGGCAAAAAAAAACAGGCCCCTTTTGTACTCATTTTTGTTCTTCATAAATCAACCTCAGAGGTATAGCATTGCTGTTTTTATGATTGTCACACTCTCTGATTTTAATCAACCCTTCTTTGCTAGAATCAAGCTGAAAAGTAAAAACAAATTAAGTTAATTGAAGCTTATTTGGAATATAAGCTTGATTGGTTTCAGAACAGCTGAGCTCTAATTTAGGCAAATTGGGTCATTTGAGAATTTACTTTACAATTAACTTAACCTACAGTTAGTGGGCTTTAGGAATTGCTTGAATTATGAGGGCACCTAAGCTAAATTGTTTTGATCATTCTGTACCAGTTAATGTTCATATAACCCTTTTACTTTTTTAATGTTAACTATCCATTTACTCTCTTATTATTAGAAAAATAGGCACCAACAAGGGTTAATGGAATCAGTACTGCAATGTAACTGGCATTGGTATTGGTATTGATAAAATGTACAGTACTGGTACTACCTGGTACCGACTGGAAGAAATGGTCAGGCTTCATTGTAACATACTTCTCTACTGTTACACAATCATGATTCCAAATGTATACTTCTGATTTTTCCTAAATTGGAATTGCAATCAAGCCAAAAAAATGTATAAGAAGATCCTTGGACAAGAAATCAGCCATCGGTCATGAAATCAAGAAAATCCCATATCTCATCATAAGTAATTTAAAGAGATACATCTGGTAACTTCTCGAGTGAGAGATCTACTGTCTCTCGTCTGGTAAAGTTCATACTATATTCTAATGTCTCTCATCTTGTAAAGTAGCGGCATGCAAGGTCCTTAAGCGAGGCATGACATGAACCTAGAGAGAAGATAGTATGAACTTTACCAGACCAGAGGCAGTAGAAGCGTATAATGGCGTTTTCATAGTGTTCTTCAGGGTCTTCATGGCAGCGCTCTACAAGCCACGGGACTTGTGATTGGGCTCAACTATTAGGATTAGGATAGGGATTGGAACTGCAGATATTATCCTCTGAGATATCTCATATTTTGCGTGAACGACGTGTCCAGTGCTTATTCGTGGATAGAGCGGGGACCAGTATTATTTGAGCTTTGAGATCCGTGCTGAACGTATTTGAACCGTTGAGATATTCACAAAAGTCACGCAAAATATGAGAGGATCTGATTTCCGGATAGCAAGGGCAAGTTGAATGGATAAGGCTCAGCAGCCGCTGTAAGTTTTGAACGATAAAACAAAAATGAGGAAACTAGCGCTTGAGGGTGCTCCAATGGGCCGATACTGGGCCTAGGCCCCAATTTCTTTCTTTTTCTTTTTAGCGTTTTCGGCGGGTTTCAATGGAGCCCGAGTTCATTCAAGGCCCGTTTGATTTCAAGGGATGAAGTGATGCCTCTTTTATGCAACAATTGCAAATCCTGAAATTAATTCTTCTGCCTTTACGCATTATTTCTCGATTGTGCATCAATCTGCAATCAAATGTACCGTTGTCAAATAAAAAAGTTCAATTTCTTGTCGCTGATTCTGAAATTAATTCAGTGAGAGATTGAGTGGTTGGGCAACTAATTAAGCATCTCTATTCCTCCTATAATGGCCATGTTATTAAGACTTGAGAGCAAAAAATTCTAAGCACCTCGAAGAATGAAGGTTTCTTGCATTTCGTGGTTAGCTTCGTTAAACAAAATTCTAACAACGGTTAATTTGGTAAAAAAAAGGAAAAAAAAAAAAAAGCTTGAGTATTGCAAAAGTGTAATACATATATTGAAATTCTAACAACGGAATCTTTCGTCTTGATTATTAAACGATTTTATTTATGATGTTTATTGTCTCATCTGGAATTGAAATGCTATCGTCTTGATTATTAAATATTTTATTTTCTTTTTCTTCTATGGAATTTTTTTTACTTTTTTCTATGGAATTTAATATTTTTTCACTTTCTTCTATGGAATATAATTTTTTCGCTTTCTTTTATGGAATTTATTTTTTGCTTTCTTCTATGGAATTAATTTTTTATTTCTTTTATAGAATTCATTTTTTTCGATTCCATCTATAGAATTTAATTTTTATAGAATTCATTTTTTGCTTTCTTCTATGAAACACCAAAACTAACATACTTCACATGATTCTTTTATGAATTTTTTTTTCGTTTTTTCTACGAACATTAATTTTTTTTGCTTTCTTCTATGGAATTTTTTTTTTGCTTTCTTCTATTGAATTAATATTTTTGTTTCTTTTATAGAATTGATTTTTTTTTATTCCATCTATATAGAAGAAGATATTAAATGCCTAGGCTTTCATGAACTGGAGAGATAGGAAACTAAATTTGCATGCAATCATGCATCCTGCTGTTTATTATGAGTTCTCAATGCATGTTATTTCACAGTGCATTGCTATTTCTTGCCAGCCATGTGCATAGCATGTGCAACAGCTATATTTGGATAAGTAACCAATGCATATAAATTACATACACTCATCATTTACTTAATTCTATATGCTGGTAGAAGTATTCGGTGCCCTGCAAATGAACAGGCAGTACCGGCAAAAAAATATTAATATAACACAATCCCAAATTATGAGAAATATGTACCAAACCTTCCTTATCTTTCAAAAAAATGCTAAAAGAACACATGCTTGTCCTACATTTCTCTGTTCTCTAAAGACAATTCATTTTTGCAGCACAAACATGAAATAGTCCCTCAAATAGACATTTATAATTTAATACATAAGCAATGCTAGAAAAAAAAATATAAACATAATAACCAAAACATTACGAGCAACATAAAAATTTACATAACTTGTTTATGACAACTTACAAATGACACGACAATCAAAATTCATAAACTTATTAATACAAGAGGAGTAAGCATTTTTAATCTCATCACTAATGAAGCAACTCAATCAAAGAGGAGCAAGTATCATCTTTCATTATAAAATAATATAAATATAATAATCGAAACATTAATTTCCAAGGGTAGCTCATGAAAATAGTGTATGTTACTACTTTCAAAACATTTCCAAGGGCATTGGGTCAACTATTTTCATAGGCTATCAATAAAATATAGTATTTGGTCTGTTTGGCAGGTCATGGGTCATCCAGAAGTATTTCCAAGAGCAGACATGAGACATTTCCAAGGGCAAACAGTAGGAATTTCCATGCGCTACTATTTCCCTGGGCCTGCCGTTGGAAATATTTAAGTGTGTCAGAAAAGATGATTTTACTTCCAAGGGCCTCTCCTACCATTGGAAATAGCATAGATTGCCCATGGAAAAAATGCAGATTCTAGTAGTGTATGGAATTGAAATTCTTTCTATTATTTCTATAAAATTGAAGTTTTTTTAATTCCTTTTATGCAATCGAAATTTAGTAAACCATTTTAGGTAATCCACTAATCAAGGTACATGCACAGTGATTTACCAAATTTAGTAAACCATTTTAGGTACTGTATACTGGTAACATAATTCTACTAGTACACATGATCATGTAAAAGTTAAGATACCATTTACTAGCAACAAAGAGGTAAAAAAGTTAACAAAAAAAAGCTCGAGTTCAGATGTCAATTCTTCTACACTGCCAACAAATCTTGAGAATTATGAGGAGGTTATATACCCGTTGTTTAAGTATTAAGATAGCTTTCAAATGAATTTGAGAGAATCTTTTATATATACAATCAAACATGCATGTCATGTGTATCTAGTGTTTCGCTAATACCCGGGTGGCTCAAATCCAGTCCGGTCCGCCCGTGCCCGTTACTCGACCAGACCGTGCCCATGTCTGGGTTTGTACGGGTACACGGGTGCGGGTATGAAAAGGGCCGGATCCGATTTTTAGGGAACAAACCCGTTGGAATCCGGACCAAACAACACCCGTGCCCATTCGGACCGGTCCGCGTATATGAGAACCTAGTCAGGTTTACCCGTGCCTGTTGTACCCGTGCCTGTGTCCGCTGTACCTGTGCCGCTTAAAAAATTTCAAATTTTTTTGAAAAATTTGGATTCCCCCCCCCACCCGACACGGGTTGCCCGTACCTGAGCAACCCGTGACTCGTGACAGATTTGACAATTTTTTTTATTTTTTTATTTTTCTTTTAAAATTTAAATTTCATTCCCACCAAACAAAAGTCTTTAAATACACCCCCATCCCTCACAAATTTTTACATCTTAATCTCAATCTCAATATTTTCATTATTCTCAATTTTATATTTATTGTTTAAAAAAAAATATAGTTGTAAATTTAATTCATTCTACAATTACACAAATGGAACTACGAAGGTATTAAATTTACGAAGTTTGGCACCTCCCGCAAGATTTTTCCACGAGATTTAAAGGTTACATTTATTTCATGTAAGATTAATTTATTTTTGTATAGTAATTTAAAATTTAAATTTGATGTTAGATTTATCTTTTTAGAGAAATTTAGAATTTAAATTGAATGTTAGATTTAGTTTATGCTACATTTATTGAATTTTAAGTAATTAGATTTGTTAGATTTGTTAAGTAATTAGATTTGTTACATTTATTTTATGTTAGATTTGTTAGATTTATTGAATATGTTAGATTTATTTAGTTTATGTTAGATTTGTTAGATGTGCAGTAATTAGATTTGTTTTGAATATGTTAGATTTTATTTTTGAAATTCAGATTTATTTTGAATATGTTAAAAAAGAGGAGGGTTCCAATGCCTCATTTTTTTCAGACCTCATATTTTATATCTTCATTTTCTTCATATTCAAAGTCTAAATTATTGATCCGAACAGTTCAACATGATATCGACCCTAAAATATGGTTAGGGATGAAATTTTATATTTTTTGAAATTTTTTTGCTATTTTTTAAGATGGGTAGAAAATCACTGTTTTTTGAACGGTTAAAAAACAGTGATTTTGTACCTATCTTAAAAAATAGCAAAAAAATTCCAAAAAATATAAAATTTCATCTTCATGCATATTTTATTGAACGGTTCGGATCAACAATTTGGACTTTGAAAACGAAAATATAAAATATGAGATATGAAAAAAATGAGGCATTGGAACCCTCCTTGTTAAAAAAATATGTTAGATTTATTTTTTTGAAAGGTTAGATTCATTTTTGTGAATATGTGAAGTAATTAGATTTATTTTGAATAGGTTAGACTTTATTTTTCAAATTCGGATTTATTTTTAATAGGTTAAAAAAATAGGTTAGATTCATTTTTGTGAATATGTGAAATAATTAGGTTTATTTTGAATATGTTAGACTCATTTTTGTGAATATGTGAAATAAATAGAATTGTTTTGAATATGTTAGATTTTATTTTTCAAATTCGGATTGATTTTTAAGAGGTTAAAAAAATAGGTTAGATTCATTTTTTTTAATATGTGAAGTAATTAGATTTATTTTGAATAGGTTAGATTTTATTTTTTAAATTGGGATTTATCTTTAATAGGTTAAAAAAAAGGTTAGATTTATTTTTTGAATAGCTTAGATTTTATTTTTTAATTTCGGATATATTTTGATTTTAAATGTTAGATTCATTTTTAAATAGGTTAGATTTTATTTATAATGTTAGATTTATTTTTGAATAGGTTAGATAATTAGAAATCTTTGAATGTTAGAAATATTTTTGAATATGGTTAGATTATTAGATTAAAATTTGTTGAATGTTAAAATTTAAATATGTTATATTAGATTTATTTTGAATAGGTTAGATTTATTTTTGAAAATGATAGATTTATTTTTAAATAGGTTAGATTTATTTTAAAAATATTAGATTTATTTTTAAAAAATAGAAATAAAAACAGAAATAAAAAAACAGAGAAAAATATGTTGCTTGGCCTCTGTTCCTAGCCGGAACAGGATGTTTTGGCCTTTACAGAAAATACAGTTTTTTTGCAAAGGCCAAAACAGCCTGTTCTGGCAGGGAACAGAGGCCGAAACAACATATTTTTCTCTGTTTTTTTTATTTCTTTTTTTAATTTCTGTATTTTTAATTCTGATTTATTTTTAATAGGTTATATAAATAGGTTAAATTTATTTTTTGAAAATGTTTACTAATTAGATTGATTTTTGAATAGGTTAGATTTTATTTTTCAAATTCGGATTTATTTTTAATAGGTTAAATAAATATGTTGGATTTATTTTTTGAATATGTTTAGTAATTAGATTGATTTTTGAACATGTTAGATTTTATTTTTAATAGGTTAAATAAATAAGTTAGATTTATTTTTTGAATATGTTTAGTAATTACATTGACTTTTGAATAGGTTAGATTTTTAAAATATTGGGAAGATGTACCCCTCCTGACCATTATTGCAAGCTATCTCAACCCAGCATACAAGAAGTATTTCACGATCAGAATATTTGAAACGTACAAAGAGAATCTACATTTAGACAAAACCGGGGTGGATACATACGTGAGTTCGAAGTTCGATGAGATGTTCAACTTATACAACTCAAGAATGGGTGACAACCAAAATCCGTCTTTGTCCCGCGCCGCCACTAGGTATGAATATAAATATACATGTAATTTTAATCTTTATTATTTATAACATCTGTGAGATTTGTCCACTAATTTTTTATTTTATTTTTTAATAGTTCCATTTCCAGGTGCACTAGCAGTGATGGATTATTATCATATTTCCAGTCCGAGAGCAAACTGCACACATCCACAAATGAGTTATTGAGCTATATTTCAATGCGCAACGAAAGTGAACATGTTGACATCATGGCATGGTGGAGGAGGAGCAAGGGCCTATCCAACGCTGGCGATGATGGCCTGCGACGTATTTGCCATACCCGTGTCAACCGTCCCTTCCGAAAGTTATTTTAGTTCGGCGAACAGGATCCTCTCCGATAAACACAGTAAGTGGGGTGCACATATTTTTGAGAGACTTGTGTGCTTGAAAGATTGGATTGATGCTGAAAACCGCAAGTAATATCAACATCAACAAGCATCATCATCCGGAGTCGACACTGAAGAAAGCAGTACCGAGGCGTGGCCCGAGACTAATTCGGATTCAGACGGTGTGGAAGAGAGCGGACAATGGCATATGAATGAGAACTTCTAGATATGTAGTGTCGGTATAAATTTCTAACCTATTTTAATCTTTATGGTTATTTTTTAAATTATAAATTTCTAAACATTTCAATTAGATTTGAAATTATTCATTTTAAAGAAGAATTACTAACAAAAAAAAGTTAGAACTCCGCCTATGTTATTTTACATAGCCAGTACAAAGCCCGGAATAAACGATGAGGGTAACTTTTATTTTTTAATCTATTGTTTTAAAATAATTCATAATTATTTTTAAAGTAATTGATTTAAGAAATTTTTTATTTATATTTTATTGTTTGAAAGTAATTGAGTTAAGATATTTTTAAGTAATTGATTTAAGCAACATTGTTTTAAAATAATTAGTAATTTTGATTTATATTTAAAGTAATTAATTGAAGTAATTAATTTAAGCAACATTATTTTAAAATAATTAGTAATTTTGATTTATATTTAAAGTAATTAATTGAAGTAATTGATTTAAGCAACATTGTTTTAAAATAATTAGTAATTTTGATTTATATTTTATTATAACAAAAATTATTGAGTTCAAATATGCAACCATGTCAAATGAATTTTAGTTTAAATGAATTTTCATTTATAATTTATTGGTTTACACTTTACAAAGAAAAAAAAAGAAAAAAAAAAACAGAAAAAAAGAAAAAAAAAATCCGGCCTACCTGTGAACCCGGACCGGAACGGACTGCATCCCTCCCCGGACCGCCCTGCCCCACTACCCAGACTGTCATGCCCCCGAACCCGAGACGGGCACTGGTTTGAAACTGGCAGGGCAAGGATTTTTAAAATTTTACCCGTGCTACCTAGCCTGTTGTACCCGTGTACCCGTTTCACCCGTGCCTGTTCTACCCATGGCCCGCCCTGCACGTTTGCAAACCACTATGTGTATCTAAAGTGGAGATAAGCCTGCAGTCATTTAAATAAAAAAAAAAATAAAAAAAAACTTATGAATGTTTACAAGGTCTTTTCTGATTTATATGTAATGTGGTATCGTTATCGATTGATGAGATTATTTATAGTAATTTTTTTGGAGGGAAGGAGACAAGTGATACTTTTATTAAAAATATGTCATATAATACTTGATTAATGTCATAGTAGAAAAGATCGGAGTTATTTACAATTAATTATCTCCACTAAAATTAATTGATGACAGTGAAGATAAATAATATATTATTGTTACATTTAATTATCACCATTAAAATTCTCCACTAAAATTAATTGATGACAGTGAAGATAAATAATATATTATTTTTACAATTAATTATCTCCACTAAAATTAATTGATGACAGTGAAGATAAATAATATATTATCAAGTTCTAAGGTTATCGTTTGCTATTATTATTGAGCTATACTAATCAGATACTTCAAATTTACCTTCGTACCCGTATTTGATACATATTAGATAACGATATGCACCTGATACGACACCGATATGTATCCGATACGCTAGCTGGCGTATCCGCTTACGTGGCTATCTTTACTCAGTCGATACGATCGCCGATACTCCGTTGAAACTGCTGGATACGTCTGGGTACGGTCGGATCCACCGTGAACCACGGTCCGTACCCATGAGCCGCACCCGCACCTATGAACCGCCATGAACCATTGCAATTTTTCATCCCTCTACGTGATTCAAAGTATTTTTTTTTTGTTTAATACGGATATTCTTTTTTGGTTTCATACGAGTCTTCTTGTTTGGCAAGTATGAAAGGATCATCCTCAGATCCCCGTTTTGAGAAATCAACAATCGTAAACCCACTGCCATCGACTTCGACACCACTCCTGATATCGACTCATATGTTCGGAAGCACATCTGATGGTAAAGGGGCAATGGAAAAAATATTTTTTGTAGTAGTGTATTAACTGTGTATGTTAGTGCTATATATACACGGTTCGATAACCGTGTACAATGTACACTCCTCTACATATGCAACGCTTGCTGACACAGTTGCGTTTTCTATACTAGTATTCCCATCTTGGGCGGAAATAATATGATCATGAAGTATAATTTTATAACAAAATTAGATCTTGCCAGGTCTGATCCAATTTGATCCAATTTGGCGATTGTAGTGGCGATTTAGAAAAATAGACAAACAGCGAAAAAAAAAAAAAAAAAAAAAAAACTAGATAGCGAATCCCTATGGCATCCATCCAGAGCCGCAGGATTATTCTTATGAGCGAGAGATTCAAGCGGCAGTCTCAAACCACACAGAGCTACACAGCGCCATTAATGGAGGATCCAAGGCCTCAACCCTTGTACAGTGCAGTTATCCAACATCCACGCATAGGAGTGCGCACATCGGATCCATTAGCGAAACCTGTTTCGCGTGTGAGTATAGTGCGAAAGAAAATTGAAGCGATTCAATCTCAATCCACCTTCCGTCGTCCGATCTGTATGAAATGTGGAGATCGCGGACACCTGGCCAGATCCTGCCGCAATAAACAACTGTGCTTCGCTTGTAATCAATTAGGGCACCGAGCCACTGAATGCGCCGATTCCTTCTCTCGTTCCTCCACTAGATCGCTTCCAGTAGTGCGAACCCCAATCCTGCGACCTCGCTCCACCATTACTTCAACGATGTCGATCAAGCCTCCTCTGGTAACCCTGGTTGCTACCCCCCGATCTCAGGCGATCGAAGCGAATCTCCAGCTGAGCTTTATTTTAGATGATATTGCAGCATGGGGGCCGCAGGAGGTCGAATCGGTGTTGCGTGACCGTTTCAAACAAATCAACTGGGTAGCCTTGGTGTTCGATGAGTTCAAATACCTGATTAAGGCTCCAAATCCGACATGGCTGAACAATGTCGCGAATCGAGGGTTTCTGCAATTCAAAAATGTACAATTCCCGGTGGTGGCCTGGGATAAGGAGTTCGGACAAGGGATTCCATTGCAAACAGTCTGGGTTAGAATTTATAATTTCCCCATTTTTATGGATGAGTTTTCTGATTATGATCGGGTCTTTAATCCGTTTGGAGCATATGTGCAAGAAATTGATCCTGCTACTCAAAGCGGATACGATGTTCGGTTTGTCCGGGTGAAAATGGCGGTTTGTGACCTCGACTTGCTGCCTAAGAAGCACGTGGTACCGTATCGAGATCCTGCTGGTGTGATGACACAGTTCCCCATTGACATTGAAGTGGAGACTGAGCAGACCGAAAGATTAAATGCATGGGCTAGATGGAAAAAAGGTAGGCCGTATCCCAATGGGACAGCGTTTGGGGAAGGTGAACGGCGTTCTGCTGAGTTGCCTAATGGTAACAATGGAAGCAACACTGGTGGCTCTAACTCCTCTCAACCAACTCAGGGGGGTGGCGGGACTGTTAGAATGGTTCAGCTGAGTGACGCTGATCTAATACCAGTAGACAAAGGAAAGCTAGTGTTGGAGAACACCAACCCGGATTCTGATGTGTCCAAATGGTATGGTAAAAAGCTTCAGTACAACGATGTACTTTTTAAACCTTTAATACGTGTTTGAGTTGAATTGCAAGTGCACAATTCTATCAAAGTAGTATTTGGGGTGTCGAACCACAGGGAGTACGATAAAAACTTAGTTTTAAACTTTAGTAATAAATTTCAGAAAATAAAAGGAAAGTAAAGTGCAACAAAAGTAAATTGGGGGGGGGTTTGTTCTAACAATTCCTAAATTTGGGTTCAATACCCGAATAGAGAGTTTTTAAAACAATAAGAGTAAATGAATGAAAGAAAGATTAGATTGCTTTCTAGATGAGAAGATCTAGGGGTCTTTGGTCTACATTCCCTTGCTAACTATATCTATTCGGTATTTGTTTAAGTTCATGTATGATTTGATGAGGTTTCTAACCTAATATGTCATTAAGGGTCACTTTCGTGAATTAATAACGTGTCTAAGTAATTCGGACTTCACGGTTAGGTCCTTCACCCTAGCTACTTAGACCATAAGCTCTTGTTAGTCTCTCCTCTCCTCAAATATTGATACTTCACGATTAAGTCCTTCATACCAATACCCGATTCGATTTGAGATGTCCTAATTAAGGTTTGCCTTCACGGTTAGGTTCTTCACCAAATTCCTAACCTTAATTTCTATAGTTCTGGTTTAGATCACAAATTGGTTACAATCCTAATCTAAACCTAGGGTATTTGCATTCATAAATGGTACTCTCCTCTCGTCCTAACTTCTTTGGATCCTTTGACAAAGAGATACCAAAGCGGGACTACAGCGATTTCAAGTACTAATTATGTAATTAACACAAATGATAAATCACAGAAATTAACATCAAATCCCAATAAAACAATCATAACAAAGACAAATAACCGAATAAGATACAATTAAACAAGTTCATGCATTGACCTAAACCCCTAGAGAGAGGACTACTCCCTCATGGAGAGATCCATTACAAAAATTGGCAAAGTAAGAAGAAATGAAATAAAGGAAGTAATTACACCCTTTGACAAATTAAAAACCTCTATCTTGCCGACTTCTTGCTCAGGAAACCCTTCTTCTCCTTGCTTGAAAGCTTTCCTTTTCTCCAGAATTTATCGCTAAGTATTGTGTATAGAGAGAGAATGAAAGAGATAGGGATGGATGGATGGGAAGAGATGATGGATGGGATGAGATGAGATGCCTTGAATGGAGAATGAACCCCCCTCTTTTATAACTAAAGACCATGTCCAATTTAGAGGCTAGGAAGTGGAGTTAGTGGGTGCTATATTTGGATTATTTCTTAGGATTTCCTTGTCCACATTTGGCTGTAAAAACGTGTCCTTGGTGCGCCAAAAATAGAAACCGTGTTGAAAACGTGTATTTCTGACTGTCTGCGAGTTTAGTGCGTCCGACTGACTCTAAATTTTCTTTTTTAGTTTCTCATGTTGTAGATCTTCTTCCTAGCTTTCCAAAAAGTGGTCGCATGCCTTAATCGGAGTTACGAGTCAAAAGTTATGGCCGTTTTAAGTTCAGACTCTATTTTTGACTGACTGCTACAGTGCGGCCGGGCCATCCGCATTGCTACAGTACCATCCGCACTGGGATCCGCACCGCTACAGTACACATCTTCTACATTGCTACAGTGCGTCCGCACTGCGTCTTCACCATCCGCACTGTGTCTTCACCATCCGCACTGCGGATGCATCGAGATCCGCACTAGGCTCGGACTTTTCCTGTGCGACCAGAGTGCGGCTGCATCGAGATCCGTGCGTCCGCATCGATATCGGTGCATCCGCACGGATTTTGATGTATAACTTATTATACCTTTTTAAAATTGGCGCGCGTCCAGAAATCCATCTAAGTACTTATTGCGGCCATATCACAAACCGTGTGTCTGTACTGGGCATTATTCTTCTGTTTTCTTCGTTTTTCTTCATTTCCTGCAAATTAAAGTCAAGCAAACGCAGTAACTTGATCCTAGGTGTATTCTATTCACTTTATATTCAAAATACAAGATATTTGGTGTTATTTCATGATAAAAATCAGATCGAATATGTATATAATTTAGGCCTATCAGATTCAGAAGAGATTGACTTACAAGACGACATGATGGCCTGGGCTTTACACATCAGTCAGCGCAAAGGTGATAGTGGTGCAGGGACTAGTAAGACAATGCCGATTTGTGAGGTCACCCCTATGCAGAGTACACAGACAGCTGGTGCTCCAACTGAGTTCCTTCTCAGCTCCCCCTCTACTCATACTCACTCTCTTACTGCTGAAAATGTACTTGTTACTCCTAACCCAGAGGACCAAGCTGTCAACAACTCAGAAGATCAACCTATTCTTGCACTGGCAGAAAGACTCACACGGGCCTCCCGAGTTGCTAGTGCTCCAGCTAAGACAACAAAACGGGGTACTAAACCTAAGAAGAAGGGTACCGGTGGGACGAAGAATGAACATAGATTAACTGTCACAGCTGCTATGAAGTTCAAAAGTTTAGGAACATCCAATCAGGCCCGTGGTATTGGGAACAGACTTAGGGGTACCAGTAGGCCCCGGCACAGCCCGGGCACCACCCCTGACAAACCTATCTGCGTGTCGGATTCAGCGGTAACTACTCCCCAACTGACTGCTCCTCCCCCTACCTCTGCTCGACTTAAGATGGCGGTCAGCAAGCCATCTAAGTTTCCCCCAACTCAGCCACGGAGGAGTCTCCGAGTCTCAGCTCAAGGAGATCAAGATTCCACCATGAGCAAAGCTAAAAAGAGGAAGCAAGCTGAAGGTAGCAATGGCACAGGTATTAGTCTCATCAATAGATTTCCTTACAATAGACTAAGTGTAGATCAGATCGTAGCTTTATTCCAAGTGTATAATATTAGATTAGGTAATTCGATTCATGATGGGCCTCTTATCATTTCTTGCCTTAAACAGATGGATAGATCTAGATTTGAAAAAGTAGTTAGATTTATGCTTAGTATAAGTAAAGATAGTGATAGTTCTCCTATTTTTTCATTGGAACAATTGCAAACTTTAGATACAGATACGAATGAGATAGGAGATAAGATAGTGGTTAGTGACACATTAGTAGCAAATCCTAACATAGATATAGATAGCTCCTCCATTAGTGACACATACTATGGTACATGGAAGGATCTTATAGTGTACAAATACATTACACATCATCATACTCCATCTCCCTTTTGGCAAACAATTTGTAGTTTAGAACAAATAGGATCTATTAGTGTTCGGTACATACCGGGCAGCTCATCTAATTGTAGCTTCTGGTCTGATATTTGGTATTTAAATTGTTCTCTAGCTACTAGATATCCCATTTTATACAAAAATTGTAGGAATAAACATGTCTTTCTTAGGGAGGTTATAGACTCACAGGGTTTGATAGTATCATTTAGAAGGGACTTGGAAGGGTTTGACCTTATGGAATGGACTGAAATTTTGCATATTATTAGTACTCAGTCTTTCACATCCACTTTTGACACTTTGATTTGGCGATGGGATCACACAGGGAAGTTTACTACAAAATCTTTGTATAATTTTTTAAATTCTCGAGGTGTTAATCCAAACATATATACCAGCCTTGATGTGGTGGATTTTACCCATTCCACCCAAAATACGAGTGTTCATGTGGTTAGTGACACATAACTCTATCCTCACTAAGGATAACCTAATGATTAGAGGTTGGGAAGGTCCTTTGAATTGTCAATTTTGCCCCCACGATGAAACCATTGACCATTTGTTCTTAAATTGTACGTTAGCTCAAAGGGTGTGGTTCTGGCTTGGCAATAGCCAAGAATACATGCAGCAATGGCATACTCTAGCTGACATTATAACATTTGCATTATCCATGTCTACCATCCAACGACAAGGGTTTTTGTTAGTTGTAAGTGCGGTGTGTTGGACACTTTGGAAACACCGAAATGAGCGATGCTTTGATCACTGTCAGGTGAAAACAGCTAGATCCATTATCTTTCTAATAAAATCTTTACTTTGTTATTGGGCAGGGAACACTTCCGAGGCAGTGCAAATGGAGGTGAGTACGTGGCTGCCAATTCTGGAGGATGCAATCCCTTTAAACCAGTACATGCCTTTGGAGATGGTGGTGTATCAACCACTTGAGTCTACTCCGCAGTTATGAAATCACAGTACCACCCAATTTTGAACCTAACTCTCGTTAGCCCCTTAAAGTGCGGCTTAGTAATAGCAAATTTAGAGTACTTTTGGTCATTAGATTCTTCTTTAGTTTGGTTTATGTGTTGCTTATTATGTCTCTTCTATTGCACTTGGCCAGTAGCTATGCTGCTGATTTTGTTTTGCTGGTTTGTTACCAGGGCTGGTGTACCGATGTGGGTACGTTGGTTTTGAATGGGTTTTGTAATATATTTCCTGTTCAATGGAATGGGCCTTTGGCCTTTTTTAAAAAAAAAAAAAAAAATTTATAACAAAAAAAAACCCAAAAAAATAGGACTGTATGATCTCTCCTTCAGGTTATGTCAAATTCTAATAGTTGATGTCATTACCGAATTCCTATTCTCCATTTTTGGACCAAATATCACTCTACAACAATTCCTTCTTTAAAGTCTACAGTCTACACAGACAAATTAAAAACATTTATGAAGCACTGATAATAAATAATATGTCGAACAATCAACTTTTCTTTAGGGTGGTTAAATTAATCACAAATAAAATAAAATAATCATTGCTGCATTTATTAATTCGAGATACACATATATTCAACGGGCACAGACAAAAAGATCAATAAGCAACATGATTTTGGGTGCATGCATGTCTATTGCTGTGAGTAATAGTTTATGTTTGTATAGTAGCTTTTAAGAGAAAAGGGGAGAGAGGGAGGGGTGGTGGTGAAAAAAAAATATTAAGTTCTTGTATTGAACCTTGGGAGAGTGAGGAAAAGAAGGGATGCTGTGTTGTGAATTTTTTCTTTACTTGATTGGCGCGCTTACAATTATCAAATTTTTTTTTTATAATTTTGGTCATTAATTAATGCATTATTAAATATGTGTATCGTCTTTTTATATTCAATATATATATGTCTTTAATCGTCTGCGGTGCGTAGCATGGCATTTTGTTAGTGGATTTAAAAATGATTGGAAAAATCAAATGAGATTGGAAAGGTTCTTTTTAGCAAAAAATGTGTTTCACGATGGAATTGCCATAGCTAAATTTCACCCACAATCATTTTTAGAAAGAAATGAGGACCAAATTAAGTCTCATATCGCACCTAGCTAGCAACATGGACTATAATTATATACTAATTTAATTAATTAAATCTATTTGTTAAATAAGTTATTACGATATTGAAGGCAAGAGGAACCGATAAATAACATAATTGATCCTATATACGAGCAAAAGAACTTAATTAATTTCATGCATAAACCAAACTCCAGTTACACCCGGACTCGATTTTATTTTATTGACCTTCTTAATTTATTGGGCAAAGGATCCATAACATGCATACGAAACAAAGATAAAAAAAAAAGGAAACCAAGATAAGAATTGAAGAATTCCTAACTTGGAATCCGTACTAGAAATTACAAACATGCAAAGATAATACCCATCTAATCTAACACAACTGGAAAGTGAAAACGATCGATATATTGATCTCTTATTAGGGAGTTCGGCTTATTTTCACATTGCTCACACAATGTTCACACCACCACTTGAGCTGTCCGTTGTCGTTTTAACCTAAAGATTTAACAAGAAATAGTGTATCAGTTACATTATGGTTTCGATTTATATATAAAGTGCTTAATAATATTCAATTATAAAGCAATATGTTTTAATAAAACACTATTGATAAAAAATAATTCAAGCAATTATCTCACGATCATTAATTTAATTGCCGTAAAAAAAATTAATGGTGAGGTTCTTTCACCAACAGTAATAATTTTACACACCTTGACGTAAACTCCAAGTGCATCAAGATATTCTCCGGGACGTCCATGGAAGCCAATAATTTGACCACCATTTGCTGAAAGTTCAAAGGGAACTCCGTTTTCGTCTCCATATGGTCCATAACTTCCCAAGTTTGTTTCAAATTTAAGTGATTTCACAACAACCCATTTATTGAAATTGAATTCCCCGTAGTGGCCTTTTACGGAGGTGATGTACTCAGAATCCCGAAGAGTGAACTACAAAACCAATATCATAAGACAAATATCATAAACTACCCTTTTTTTAGGCTTAGTTTAATCTAAGTTCAAACTTGCCGATGAAATTATTTCATTCCGGAATAAGTTTAGGAATTCCATTTAAAATCAACTTCTATATTTTTTCCTGCCACATTATTCTATTTCTCATCACATAGAAATCGTATTGGTATAATTATCAATACAAGTTCAAATGGTTCTCGTAATTGTAGGATGACATGTTATGCTTTTTTACATCCATCATAACAAAAGATCAATGTGTCATTTTGCTTTACAAATAAATTATAAGACGTTTCCACTTGTCACTCACAAAATTGAAATCTATTACTATTAGTATATAAATGCAAAGAGTTGGTACCTCTGTCAATTGTCCTCCTGACCGGCCCCACTGCTCGGTACTTTCCTCACGGCCATTGCGTAGAAAACGTACAGTAAGAGCATCAATAGCACCACCATGGCGAATGCTGATCTTAACAATGCGAGTTATACCATCGACATTCATGTGTTTCACTGTCCCTCCAGTGCCGCCGCATGGCCCGATCTTGTTTATGAGAACTTGAGTCGACACCTTCAATAAATCAACACAGTCCAGTCAACATCATTATCATATGAAGAGGTACTTGATTATCAAATTTTACATTATTTAATTTTTTTTATTATTTTCTTATACAGATAGAAAATTAATTGTTCTAGAGATTTCGAACTATATATATTTTTTATATCTAAAAGAATATTGGAAAATTTCACAATATTAATTTTACAAACCTGGACGTAAACTCCAAGTGCATCAAGAACTCCATGAGAGCGTCCATGGAATCCAATAATTTGACCAAAAATTGCTGGAAGTTCAAAAGAAACTCCCTCTTCGGTTCCATATGGTCCAAAACTTCCCAAGTTTGTCTCAAATTTAAGTGATCTCACAACAACCGGCCAATTTTTGTAGCTACCAATGTGGCCTTTTACAGAGGTAATATACTCCGAAGGCTTAAGATTAAACTACAAGACCAATAACATATAACAAATTAATCAAAGTAAAAAATAGTGATAAAATTAAGTCACTTGGACAAAATTCATTTCAATCCACCATATGTTTATCTATTCGATATGAAATGAAAGTACCTTCTATATTCTTCCTGTCAATTAATTTGCAAACAAAGGTTCCTATCACTGCATTATTATGTTTTTTCTTTCAGGTTGAAATCGAATTGGAAAAATTTCAATTAGTCGTGGTAAAAGTGGGTTAGCATGTTCTGCCTTTCACTTCACTTCTTATGTTATTATCTTGTAATTAATGGATCATTGTTGAATAGTTTTTTTACCAAGAAATAAAATTCCCACTACTTTCCACACACAAAGTCGAAATCTATCAGAATAGAATGCAAAAAGGTTGTACCTCTGTCAATTTTCCATCTTGTCCGCCCCACAGATCAGTACTCTCCTCAACGCCATTACGTAGAAAACTTATAGTAAGAGCATCAATAGCACTAGAATGGCGAACGCTGATCTTAACAATGCGAGTGACGCCATTGATATTCATATCTTTCGCATCCCCGCCTTTCCCGCCACATGGCCCGAGCTTCTTGGTGATAATTTGAGTCAATGCCTTCAATAAATCAACACACGTACAGTACACAAAATTAATATGAGAAGATGATTAATAAATTTAAGGAATTTCTCGATAAATATTTTCCTTAGAAAACCAACATTTTGACCTCTTTATATAAGAAAAGTTAGCGTCTACCATTTGTAGTAAAATTGTAGCACACTAGTGAGGATTGACTTGTGGCTGCTTTTGTTTGTTGCTTTGGTGTGTAGGCTAGAGGTTCTTGGATGAGTATATTTATATTAGAGATGTTCCAACTTTTCAGAATTCTACATTTGAAACTTACAATTTAAAACATGGGCAAATGTTAAGTACTGCATATGAGTACGCATGCATAGGCGCGCGTTTTTCATGAGGATGGAGCTAGTGAGATATGGACGAATTTTAACATATGAAATTTTTAATGAGGAACTTGTAATCGTGATACATATTGAAATAAATCAATAAAATGATGCTTTTTTTCTATGTAAAGATATGGATTATATATACAACACATCTAATTAATTAATAAGATTAATTATTTAAATTTTTTTAAATGATTATTTCAAAGATAATTTTCTTGAAACTGATTTGCATTCGTGATCATAAATATTAAATGTTAAGCTACCGCTGCTCGATCTGTAGTAGAATTTCAACTCATGGTGCAACTTCACATTAATATGGAATGTTTATACTCCTGTAATCAACCTGTAAATGTACGAATATTATAACCAATTTTCATCTTCGTATAATCGCATTTTTGTGGATTATTCTATACATATATAACGATTTAGATGCAATATTGATAGTTATTTATTGACTAAGTTTGAAAATTTTACTTTAAAATGTGATTTATACTATTTATACAATACAACGAAAAATTTAAATAACTAAATTGGAAGTGAGTTTAAATAAAGAACCGATTATCAATGTGCTCCAACATTCATACAATATTCTTTATTAAAAAAAAAATGTGTACGAATGTTGGAGCACATTTATACATAATTAAGCAAGCACTGCTTGATACATTGAAGCTGTTATACATAGTTAAGCAAGCGCTGCTCAATTAGGAGTTGTAGCATTTGAACTCAAGTGAATATATATGTTTATACTCTTGTCATCTTTGTAAATTCTCTCCTTTGTGGATTATTCTATATATATATATATAACGATTTAGATACATTGATAATTTATTATTCACTAAGTTTGAAAATTTTCATTTCAAATGTCCATGATTTATACTATTTATAGTATACAAAGAAAACAAAATAACTAGATTGAATGCGAGTTAAAAATTTAACAGTTATTGATAAGAAATCAAATTAATTACATTCAAATCATATGAAATTCAATATACATCTAATTTGTAACCAAATAATTATTTGGGACGAGTCTCTAATAGTAGCTATCTGACCCATCATAAATATAATTATAATTTTAATGGGATGCTCCTACGTACGTATGATAAGTTTCATATTCGAGTTAAAACAAATAAATATTAATTAAGGTCGACCAATCGACCATTGATACAAATTTCGAATTAAAAAATCTGCAAATTATTATTATATCACAATTCCATGCCCGCATGGTAATATATATGAAACCATATGTTTTAAAGATAGAGAAGAGCCAATTTAAAGCATGAATTACATGCGATTTCTTCCGTGAATCCATAAATCAAGACCACGCCTTATTACGAAAATACAAAGGCTTTTTAAATTTCTTAGTAGTAGAACGTGCTTGTTGAAAATTTGAGTGGTGTTTCCATAAAGGTTTTGAGGTCCGATAAGGGTAATGAATTTGCATCAAATGAGTTTTTTGTTAAAATTTCTCTAAAGAGAATCGAATGCTATTAATCTTTAGAATTATAACCTTCCCACAACATATAAGCTACTAATATTTTTTTTTCCTAAAGCGAGTTCCCTAATAATTGTAGCGGCACCATCCGCTAAATTTTTTACCTTTTTTGATGCATTGACCTCCCTGAACTAAGATTCTAAATTGAGAATTCGTAATCCTAAACTTTTCAAGGAGTCCATCAGTGGTTGTGAATGATTGATCATTTCATTCTTTCGACAATGGTTCCGTAGGAGCAAGTCATAAAGATTGATAAATAGAACCACCACATTTAGTAAATCGCAGAGGTTTAGAAGAACGAAGGTGCAGAATGACAGAAGATCGAATTTTATTCCTCTTCAATTCCTTGCTCTATTCTCCAGCCAGCCAAATAAGATGTTAAATTAACAAATGACATTATTTTCATCAACTCTAAATGGAGGGCAAAATTTCACATTGAAATTCTTCTAATACCTTGTTTCTATAATAGGAGAGGCAAATTAAGGACGGAAGGGGAGGGAAAAAAAGTATAGAAACAATTTTTGTTTGAGGGTAAGATCAGTGGAGATTATTTTTTATCCATTCCCGTTTAAAAGAAAAAAAAAAAAACTATATCCCCCACAAAAAAGAAAGTGACATTCACATGCTATATTTCCTATTAATAAATATAATTTTACTAAATTATTAGTTATAAAATATATTTTTTGATTACAAAACGTATAGTCAATATATGCGTAGCATGACCTCAATCAGTTTTGTGCATCTTCTGCCATGATTAATTAATATAGCTAGCAGCTTAGCACAACTATGACATTTTGGAGAGAGTTTTTGAGATTTGGAACTGATAGAATCATATGACTCAGATTTTGTATCATAGTTGTGCTATTATTGCAAGAATGACTAAATGCATGAAACACATGCTTGCATGTGCCTTAGATTCAGCACGTGTTCTAGATCTACCTTAGATTTAGCACGTGTTCATACAATTTCAATTATTCTGGTCCCCACATGCACCTTATCAATTCGTCCGTTAGAATTCAAACTCAAAATAATTACTGTATTCTAATAAAAAATTCTAAATTAGTGGGGTAATGCATGTGCAACAAATTTCTTTCGATTCTTGGTAATTTCATAGTTGATAATGGTTGATTTGAGTGGGTCATGTTCACTACAGCAGAAATATTTTTCTGCGACCGTTATCAACGACCGACGCTTCCGCCGGTCTCAGATAGTTGTTCCCCCCCAAAAAAAAGAAAAAGCAAAAAACAACTGCGACCGTATCTGCGACCGGCGGCTTCGCCGGTCGCAAAAAGTATTTTTTTCCAAAAAAACAAATACGCGCCAGACCATCCTCCCTCGCGCCAAACCCTAACCCCGATCGTTTTTTTAGCTGCACCCTCCCTCGCGCCAGCAGCTCTCGTTGTACCCTCCCCTCCTCCCTCACTGCCTGTACCCTCCCTCGTCCCTCGTTGCGCCACCAGCTCGCTAGACGGAGTGGCCGCACCACCGCCAGTCAGCAGCCAGCAGCCCCCTTCCCTTCCTCTCTGCGCTAGTCAGCAGCCAGCACGACCATCGCCCGACTGATCGAGGAAGGTCTGAGGAAGAGCCAGCAGGTCCGTCGCATCACTGTCTCTTCTCCTGGTATTTCACTGATTTTTATTGAATTTTGATTCGAATTTTTCAAATGCCTTGAATTGAATTGGATTTTATGAAATTCACCAATCAATTGCTGATTTGGTACTGTTTGATTTAGGATTAATTTCGGGTGAATTTGGGGCATAATTTAGGGTTATTACCAATTTGGGTCACAATTTAGGGTAATGGCCGATTTGGTACTCAATGCGAGCTACTGTTGTTATTAATTGTGGTATCTAATGATTTGGTACTCATAAGCTACTGTTATTCATCTTTGATTTGGTCCGGTTTTATAAATTGGGCATACATAGCTTACTGCATTGTCAGTGGCAGTGCACAACCGCAAAAGCCAATGAAAAGTTAACTGGAACAAAACAAAAAAAAATTAAGATGAAACAGTAAGCTATATATATGTGTGTGTGTTTGTGTGTGCCAAGATCAGGAGTAATTTTGCACGTATATAATGAATGAATGCAAAAGACATGAGCTCCACATGGGCTGTTACGTTCTACTAATTAATTCAATTATTGCATTGCATTGTGTCAGATACTCAATCTGACTAACACGTATCCACTCGCAATTGAGCCGGAATCCCAGCTACTTGGACGAATTTCAACAATCGAGCTCAGCTCAGTAACAATGGCGAAAGAGGAGATAAAAGGAAAAGAGGCAAAATTGATATTTCATTTCATATCCCATTCTGTTACAACTGTCACCCTTATATAGGCGATTCAGAAAGTGAAAACATTACAGAAAAAGGCTCGACAGATTCGTTAATTGAATCGCGAGCTGCCATCTCAGCACCACATGGCATCTACAGTTTATTTGGCCTAACTAACATAACGGCCTCATAATTCTGGCTAATAGGGCCCACTGGTCAGAGCCATTTATTCCTTAACATTTCTGTTCTTCAGGCCCCACATTCAGCGGTAGAATGATTTAACGATGGCTGACCGCTCTCTGCCCGCTTGCCCATTCTCCCTTCTTCCTCTTCAGCTCTATTAACGGATCCCAATTGATTCACATCAGTACCCGATATTGCGGTATCTGACAATCCCTTCCCCTTGAGCTGATTCTCGACCTCGAGAATAAAATTCGGAAATCGCCTCACCATACTGTAATAGTCTTCCCAAGTTGTTTCTTCTTCTTCTTGCCCCTTCCATTGAACCAGTAATTGAGTCACAGCAGAATTTCGCTTCTTCACCATTCTTCTCGCAACAATTGCATGAGGGAGGATCAATATCTCAGAATTGGGTTCAATGAGAGGTAGATTAGGAGCAATTGCTTGATTAGTACCAACTCTACCTTTCAAAAGTGACACATGGAAGACAGGATGTATAGATGACCCGTCCGGCAGATTAAGGCGGTACGCACAGGTACCCACTTTCTCTATGATTTCAAATGGGCCGAAGAATTTGGGATTGAGCTTCTGATTTCCCATTCCTGACACAGTTACTTGTCGATAGGGTTGCATTTTTAAATAGACCCAGTCTCCCACGGAAAAATTTCTCTCGGTACGATGTTTGTCAGCATAGAACTTCATTCTTTCTTGCGCCTTTATCAAATTGGACTTTAATTGAACTAGAGTACTCTGGCGATCCTTCATAAATGCATTTACTGACTCAATTTTGCTTTTTGGGGCACTTCCCAATCCCAATTGGGGTGGCTGATACCCGTACAATGCTTCAAAGGGTGTCAGCTTCGTAGAGCGGTGGAATGTTGTGTTATACCACCATTCAGCCAGTGACAGGTACCGGTACCAATCCTTTTGCTTGTCAAACACCATACTCCTGAGATAGTTTTCTAAACATTGGTTAATTCTTTCTGTTTGACCATCAGTCTGTGGGTGATAGGCCGTACTCATGTTCAATTTAACACCCAACCGATTCATCAGCTCCTGCCAGAATTTACTGGTGAAAATTGGGTCTCTATCTGTAATCAGTGTCTCAGGCAAGCCATGTAACCTATACACATGATCAATATAGTTTTGAGCTACATCAGCAGCATGGTATGGATGAGACAGGGGTATGAAATGGGAATATTTGGTCAAACGGTCAACCACCACCATAATGACCTCCTTACCCCGAGACTTAGGTAGGCCTGTTATGAAATCCATTCCAACACTATGCCATGCCTCTTTGGGAATAGGAAGGGGCTGCAATAAGCCTGGAACTGGAATATTCTCCCCTTTGTTCATTTGGCAATTCTCACATTTTCTGATGAACTGGTATATGTCTTCTTTCATTCCTGGCCAGAAAAACAGCTTCTTTATTCGTTGATAAGTTGCAATCATGCCAGAATGGCCTCCTAATGCAGAATCATGCATTTTCTGCATTATCTTTTCTCTCCAGTCACCCTTATGGCCTATACAAATCCTTCCTTTCCATCTTAAAATCCCTTGGTGTTGAGTCCAATTCAGCTGCACTGTTTGATCTGACCCTTCTCCACTTGTACTATTGCCTTGAAACTTGTCTTTCAATTTGTTAATCCAATCATCCCCTTCATAACTACTAAGTACTTCTTCTACCCAGCTTGGTGTGAGCTCACTAATGGCCATGATACTGGCATCAGAATCAACACTGCCTTCCTCCTTCCTTGAGAGTGCATCAGCCACTCTATTTTCACAACCTCTTTTATATTCAATTACATAATCTAACCCAAGTAACTTGCTTAAGCCCTTATGCTGAGTTGTTGTGTTGAGCTTTTGTTCAATCAAGTATTTCAAACTGATATGGTCTGTCTTAATGACAAATCTGCCCCCCATGAGGTAATGCCTCCATTTCTCTACGGCTGAAACCAAGGCTAGAAATTCTTTTTCATATGTAGATAGATTCTGGTTCTTTGGACCCAGTTTCTTACTAAAATATGCTAATGGATGCTTCCCTTGCATTAACACTGCCCCTATTCCTTCTTTGCAAGCATCAGTCTCAATGGTGAATGGTTTTGAGAAATCCGGTAAGGCTAGGACAGGTGCTTGAGTCATTGCCCTCTTTAACTGAGCAAATGCCTCCAAGGCTTCCTCACACCACACAAAAGCATCTTTTTTGAGCATTTCAGTCAGAGGTTTGGAGATTATTCCATAACCCTTCACAAATTTTCTATAATACCCGGTCAGTCCAAGAAATCCCCTCAATTCTTTAACTGTTTTTGGCACAGGCCATCTCACCATGGCTTCAATTTTGTTTGGGTCAGTAGCCACACCTCCTTTTGCTATAACAAAACCCAAATATTCAATTCTTTCTACTCCAAAGTCACACTTACTTCTTTTCACAAACAATTGGTGTTCTTGAAGGACCTGGAATGCTGTTTTCAAATGTTCAACATGGGATTCAAGGTTCTGGCTGTATACCAGAATGTCATCAAAGAAAACCAATATAAATTTCCTGAGATAAGGCTTAAAGATTGAATTCATGAGTGCTTGAAAAGTAGCTGGGGCATTGGTGAGGCCAAATGGCATCACATTGAACTCATACAACCCTTCATGCGTTTTGAATGCGGTTTTATATCTATCTTTTTCACTCATCCGGATTTGGTGATACCCGGCCCTTAGATCAAGTTTAGAAAAGACCGTAGCATGTTTGAGCTCATCTAAGAGATCATCTATCACGGGTATTGGAAATTTATTTTTGATGGTGTTGTCATTCAATCTCCTAAAATCCACACACATCCTCCATGTATTATCCTTTTTCTTTACTAACAGTATGGGAGAGGAATAAGGGCTGGAAGAAGGTGATATAAAAGAGTTCTTGAGCAATTCATCGACTATCTTTTCTATTTCCAATTTTTGAAAAAATGAAAATCTGTAAGGTCTGAGACTAACCACCTGTTTTTCATCTTTCAAGGGAATTGTGTGATCTATCTCTCTGACTGGAGGTAATTCAGTGGGTTCCTGAAACAGGTCGGAATAGTGTGCTAGTACTGGCTGCAAGATAGGGTGTACTGGTGCCTCTCCTTTACTGTTACCCACTTCAATATTAAACAAATGAGCCATGAGTACTTGATTGCCCTTCTTATGCTCCTTTTGAATATCAAGGGTATGCTCAATGACCCTAATTTTGGCCTTCACTTCTTCTCTTTTAAAGAGGACTGTTTTGCCCTTATGGTTCAGCTGCATGCTTCCCTTCAAATAATCTGAAGTGATGGGCCCAAATGTGGACAGCCAATTGACCCCCAATACCACATCATAACCAGGAATGTCTAATACAATTAGATCAGCCTCAAATTCGGTTTGCTGTAGCTGAAATTTCAGCTTAGGGCATATGAATGTAGAAGTCATTTTCTCTCCATTAGCCACCTTTACTAACATGGGCTTAGTTGATTTGTTTTCTAACTGCAGGGTGGACACTAGAGATGAGCTTATAAAGGAATGAGTACTTCCTCCATCAACCAGAATCAAAATTGGGGTTTGACTAATTTGCCCTTTGAATTTTAATACACTTGCATTCTGACATTCTCCATTAGTGCATAGGGAAATAGTAGCATGTATCTCTTCCTCTTGATTCTCCTCTACTTCTGCATCACTCTCCCCTTGGTCTCCCTCACTTGGTTCTTCTTCTTTTGCACTCTCAATTCCCATAGCATGTAAGGATTTGTTGCCACACTTGTGGCCCATATGGTATTTGTCTCCACACTTGAAACAAAGGCCCTTGACTCTCATCTCATCCAGGGTCATAGGTTTTGTACCAGTACTCTCTTTCAGATTTTCAGTACCAGTTTCACTCCATCTCCTAGCCCCCACATCAATTGGTTTGTTGCTCTTTTGGTTTTGGTAATTAAGATTGGTCTGCTGGTAATTCTGGTTTTTGACTGATCCACCAAACTTCTTGCTTCCATTTATCACAACTTCAATTTTTCTTGCATATCGTATAGCTGCTTTTAGGGTGGAGGGTTCAAACAAGTCAATAGTGTTCCTAATATCCTCCTTTAAGCCACTCATGAAACAGCCAACATAAAATTCTTCTGTAGCAGCTATATGCCCTTTTCCAATCAATCTGGATTTGGCTCTCAAGAAATTTTTTGCATACTCATCTACCTTTCCAACTTGATGGATCCTTTTGAACTCATCAATCGGATTGCCCTTAGTTTCAGTAAAAAAATCTAACACTTCTTCAATGAATATAGACCAAGATGGCAGTTTTTTTGAAATCTTGACTGCCTTGTACCAAGCCTTTGCATCACCAGTTAAATTCATTGTTGCCAATCTGGTCTTGTGCAACTCCTGGATTTGGTACAATTCGAAATACTGTTCACATTCCTCTATCCAATCCACTGGATCATCACCATCAAATATCGGAAAATCCATTCTAGGAATATAACCCCTTGGAGCTTGAGAACTAGTTTCACCTTTGCCTTTATGTTTGTCATTTGGTTGCTCTTCAGTCCCTTCAATTTCATCCTCAAAGAATTCCGGCGGATGTTTAGCTGTTCGATTGCCAGTGTGCATAGCTCCACTCTGATCGCCTCCTTCAGCATGAGTGCGCTCCATTAGAATATCTAACACTCGCATAACCTTCGCATGATTATCATCCAGCTTAGTCTCAACTTGATGAATCTTGGATCTCATCTCCTTCTGAGACAGATCAGAGTTAGACTCCAGTCTGGTAAGCCGATCGCTGAGATCCTCCAGCTCACGATGATGCTCGTCCTCCACTGAAACGCTACTGCGAGTTCTTCCGGCCATGGCCGAATTCTTGATTTTCTTGGGACGCGACTTCCCCAGTTGAGATCGTGAAGCTCTGATACCACCTTGTCAGATACTCAATCTGACTAACACGTATCCACTCGCAATTGAGCCGGAATCCCAGCTACTTGGACGAATTTCAACAATCGAGCTCAGCTCAGTAACAATGGCGAAAGAGGAGATAAAAGGAAAAGAGGCAAAATTGATATTTCATTTCATATCCCATTCTGTTACAACTGTCACCCTTATATAGGCGATTCAGAAAGTGAAAACATTACAGAAAAAGGCTCGACAGATTCGTTAATTGAATCGCGAGCTGCCATCTCAGCACCACATGGCATCTACAGTTTATTTGGCCTAACTAACATAACGGCCTCATAATTCTGGCTAATAGGGCCCACTGGTCAGAGCCATTTATTCCTTAACATTTCTGTTCTTCAGGCCCCACATTCAGCGGTAGAATGATTTAACGATGGCTGACCGCTCTCTGCCCGCTTGCCCATTCTCCCTTCTTCCTCTTCAGCTCTATTAACGGATCCCAATTGATTCACATCAGTACCCGATATTGCGGTATCTGACACATTGCATTGCTAATTAAAAAGTTATCTTCCCCTAAGTCCGCCCCTGATTTAGAGGCTAGAGCACACTTGTCATATATTTGCTGATTTTTTTTGTTTAATAAAATAGAGGAAACAAATTAAGCAATTTGCACAATCATACCCTCGAACTTTGTTTATTTTATTTTAAACCGCGTTAGTTAGTGTTATCTCTTATGGTTTGTTTTGTTTCCAAGCAAAGACCATTAAGTAGGGTTTTAGTTTTGAACAGATCCGACCCGATAAGGCATAATAGAAACTAGAAAGGTTAGTCAACTGAAAATGTCAAGACGAAGGATGTAGCAGTAACAGTAGTAAGAGTACTGGTAGTCTGGTACTGGTGTACTAGCTAGCTAGCTAGCTTCATATAGCATAATATCACATATTCACATGCACCCAGAAAAAAAACACATGGCCATGGGTAGAAATCATGACTTTTTAAAATTTGGCAGTAGAGGATAGAGGTAGAGGTGCACTCCTGTTCCTCTCTGATCTTTTAATTGTGGGATCTTTCCTTGCACATGGCATTGGCATATATGATATAGTCACTTGAGAAATGTTGGCATATATGATATAGTCACTTGAGAAATGTCATGTGTGTGTACATGATGCTACTAATTAACTTGTTAAGTGTTTCTCTGAAATAAGTTTTTCTCTTTTGTATTCTCTTGTTTCTTATATTAAAAATCATATGTTAACAACAGAACTTTCTTTTGATGTTGTTGTGAAATAAAGGTAAATTTATTAGCTCATCTCTAGATATGGCACCGAGTAGAAAGGGAAAGGGAAAGGGAAAGGCACCGGCGGAAGATGAAGGAGAGTCTAGTGAGAGAAATGTTCGCGGTCGAAATGCATACAAAGCGCCGCCTTCAGATCCGAGTTTGCGACCAGTGCTTCGGTTGGCGGGTTTCAAGTAATACTCAATTTTTTTGTATGTTGTAATTATGCTTTAATTGTAGTGATCGTAATAATTATTTCTATTTGCAGGACTTTTGATGCAGGGCACCCGGAGAAGACGAAGGATGTCGCCAAAATTATTTCGCAGGAAGTACGAAATAATTATCCTGGCCCGTACTACAGATACACGGATTTTCCCCAGGATAATAAAGATATTATCCAGACAGAGTTTTTGGTAAGTAAAATTTTCTGAAACAAAACCTGTAATAATAAGGATATTATCTAGGAAGTACGATATTAATTGTCCACTATGCATTGCAGAAGCTATGAAGGACAAGTATGGAGAGGATAAAGAGACATGGCCCAGATATGACGCCGATCTCTGGTTCACTACGGGCGTTCATGATCAGAATGCCCACGGCGATAACTACGGTCTCGGTGCTCTAGGTAAAATAAACATTTTTTGAAATTTGAAATTTATTTTTAGTTTTGTCAGATAATACTAATTGTCTTACTTTTAATGTTTCAGGCAAGACGAGAGGCATGTTTCGCTCTGGTGGGTCTAGCGGTGCTCGGTCGCACTCGTCACAGTCATATTCTTCTATGCCGCCATCGACGCATCTCACAGAAGAAGATGTTGAGAGGATATCTTCCCGGTTACTTGATAAGATGGAGGCTCGCATCGAGGCTGAGGTGGAGGCTCGGTTGGAGGCTCGGTTCAGAGCTTCTTCGGTATGAAATTCAATATTTCAGAATGTTTTAATTGTGAAATGTAAACTCTAAATCATAATTATCTAAAATAGCCTTTTATAACTTCACAGGGAGGTTTAGGCTTGCAGTCGGTGTTACATTCGGAAATTTTAAAACTTGATTAAAATTGATAAATCGATCAATTTTGCTTAAATAAAAAGTTTAATTAACTTAACGATCGTTCAGAAATTTTCTGACCGACTAAAACGAAACTAAAATTTCGAAATAGAAATGAATCATAAAATTATGTACATTAAAATTTAGAGGGTTAAAACATAAAATAAATAGTTGTATTGAGTTCTAATTAAGAGAATAAATATACAAAATTATTGTACCAGTAAGATTAATATAAAACTTACAATTTCATTCAATTATGAATTTTAGATATTCGATTTGATATTTATATATATACACTATTTGATATCAAATTTTTCGGGTTCTAAAATTGAATTATCAACACTTGAAAATATTCGTACGACATTATGGAAATTTTATGAAGCCTCGATTCGAGTCATGAAATGAAGGAATGATTTGTGGATAATTACATGATATGAATTATTAAACTTTAGAACTCATTTAGAAGAAAAAAAATAAAACTTATAACAAAGGTAATTGAAAATTTATAACTTCTGATTTTCGTCAGATTTAATTCGCACCCTATAGGTATCAATTAATTTAAACTTTGTTTCTTTTGGAAAGTCTCAACCATTCAAACCTTGTAGCACGAATCTTGAAGCATCAATTAAGAAAACCTCCCTATTTCTTTTCCTCTCCTCCTCTGTCTCTGTCCGTGACCCATCCCCAACCCCCCCCCCTTTCCTTTCCTCTTGCTACGCCAAAGAAACAGAGGGGCTCTGCCCCCTCTTCCCTCCTCCGTCGCCGGCGAGCCGCGCCGCGCCACAGCCCCATCTCCCTCTCCTCCTCTTCTTGGTCCGACCCGCCTGACCCGCCAGAAATTCTACGCCCAAAAACAGGGGCTCCGCCCCTCTTCCCTTGCGTTGCTGCCACGGCCACCCCGCCGGCCGCCACCCCATCCTCTCCTCTCTCTATCTAACCCGGGGCACTAATCTCTTGGATTCTTCGCAATTGGCGTTGATTTTTGCGAGCTTTCGAGAAACCCTAGAAACTAGGGTTATGGTGCTGAGCCGTGCTGGTGTCGATTGGTGCTGTCCCGGTACTCCCTTGGTGCTGCTATGGTGCTTGCTTGTGCTCGAGTGAGATGGCCGCGAGGCGAGGCGAAACCCTCGGAACATGCCACTTTCTTTCGACATTTCCTCTTGCGGTTAATTTCTAAAATTCATGAATTGTGTGTATTGATGAATTGATTAATGTCGTAGGATGTGAATTTGTTAAGTTTCGAGTACGGGTTGTTGATTTTCCCGACTCGATCGAATTGCTCGAATAAATTAAGTATAAGGGGTTATATTGCAAAATGATTTTATTAATGGTCGGAATGGTAAAATATATGAACATAGTGATTGTATGAATTAAAGGGAATTGTAGTTAGGATTTTGTAAAGGGAATTATAGTTAATTACACCTTTGCTCGGGTTGTTGATTTTCCCGGTAAATGGTGCTGATTTTGTGTGTGTACCAGTTCTTGACTTGACAGGGACCAAAAATGTAAATAAATTAAATAAGTAGGCCATTGGATTAAAATGTAAGACATGCATGAGAATTTTATACATGAGATTTGAAAGTGAAAATAGTTATAATGAACTTGAAATGAATTGTAAATTTTAAATAGGAGGCTTAAACCTTTACTAAATTATGGGTCTTTAATTAAATTGAATTGGAAATAAATAATTGATCCGTAAATGGGCCAAAGTGAAATAATTGAGTAAATTGGGCCTTTGAGTGTTTAATTGGATAAATAAGGTGAATTGGGCTTGAAATTTCATAAGCCCTGAAATATTGAAATGAATATGACATGAGGTGTATATGTAAATTTGGAATTGGACTTGAATTAAAATGATTATAAATGAGCCGAAAGGTATAAAAGAATTGACGAATTGAAAGACGGCATTTGGAATTTAAGTTTTGAGAATGTAACCGAACTAAACCAAGTAATCGTATAATATAGGTGTAGGCTCAGTCGAGCCAGATTTCGCGAGGCAAATCGAGACGCCTAATCTTTAAATTAAGCGGTACGCTCGTCATAATAAGGTGCGGGATTCTTGGACTTGTTTGATACTTTATTTTCAGGAATTAAACTGTGTATTCGTTTGTCATGTTGAATATCATTGATTGCATAATTGAATTGTGTAGAGCATTTGCATAGCCCAATCAAATTAAACTCGAATTGATATGACTTGAGTGATTTGCATGCTGGTATGGTTGTAGGTTGTGTCGATCTATCATGATCTGATTTGATTGAAAGTCACCACGATTTGATTTGATATGTATGTGAATGGATTTACGAAGTTAAGCACTTGGATCCAATGAATTTGCCAAGTCGGGCTGTATGCTGACTTGGATTCCCAGGATCCTAATGGCCTTAGGTGAACGGCCCTCGATATTCCTAGTACCGGTTGGGACGAGGGAGGGTGATTATGTGATGATATGTGATATGTTATGAGATGTGATTGGAAATCGTGGGTGACATGTGTAACGTCTATGGCTCGGTGGCATTCTCCTACGTGTTAATGCATTTGGAAAGGTCAATTGAATATTACGAATATTGGAAACGATTCTAACGAGGATTTTCTCTATGTGACTTGAACCAGACCTTAATAACTGTTAAGCCAAGCGATTGCAGATGGGTGTCAGATAAAGGGTCCAGCGGTTGGCCATCTGTAGATGTCAGTAACCCTACAGATGTGGGTTTGATAATGGTTCAGCTCGAAAGAACATCTGTAATTGCTACACGCCCTAATGAACTGAGTTATTGAATTGAGTTAAGCCAAAATATATGTTGTGTTTGAAATTCATCTTGGAAATTCCGTAAACTGTGTTTCAGGTTGATTGAACTGTTGTCGAGCATTGGCATTCTGTTATTTATGATTGTATGTATCTGTTTGCATTGTTATTTGTTTGGGTTTCATTTTTGAATATAGAGTATGATTGCAAGTCCAATAATCTAAACTGTGGCAAATTTCGCACTGAGGATTTATTCTCACCCCCACCCTCCCGATTATTTTCAGGTTTATTTTGCGGACGCAGCAAATGAGGATATTGGTAATGCATATAAAAGATCCACTGCCTTGCGTGTATATGTGACACTTGATAGATACACGCGGCAGGCTGTCAAACCCCTTGGATTTGGGGTGTGACAGTCGGCCTCGATTCCCGCTCCTCAGGATGATGAGGATGACGAGGATGACAGCGACAATGGTACTGTTTAGTTTAGTTATTTATATGTTGTTCAGATGTTGTGTTGACATTTAGATTATATGTTTATGGTACTTGATTAGATTATCTGTTTATGTTATGCGAGACATTTAGATCGATATATTACTTGACATTTCGATGTTTATGTTTGATCGATATATTATCAGTTTTTCGATATTTATGTTTATATCTATTTTTTATGTATCGATGTTTTGTATTTATGTATTGTATATATCGATGTTTATGTTGTATGTTGGTACGTGTCGTACTAATTATTAAACGGTACAAATTTAAATAATAAAAAATACTAAAAAACTGACAGAACACTTTCTGCAACCGTTTTTAATTTTCTGCGACCGTTACTTTGGTCGCTGAAACAACTTCCTGACGTTAGCAAAAACAAATAGCGACAAAAAAAAATTGGTCGCAGAAAAAGTATCAGCGACCGACTGGCGTCATTCAGCGACCGTTTACGTCAGCAGAAGAGCATCTGCGACAGTGCTTTCTGCGACCGGCTTATCAGCGACCGGAATAAGCTATTAGCGACCGGATTTATTTTCTGCGACCGGCGTGGGAACTTTCTGCGACCGGAAATACGGTCGCAGAAAGTAATTTCTGCTGTAGTGGTTGTGTTTGGTCGGAAAATGGAATTTTCAATTTTTTTGTCGAGAAAGAACCTTTAACCAACAATTCTTGACTGGTTTGTTGAATTAATTTACTTTGTATACTAATTGTGACAATTCTTCACTGGTTTGTTGAATTAATACTCTCTGTACTTATAGGAGCCTTTCAAGGTGAATTCTTTGTTGGAGAAAAAACATTGTATACTAATTGTGGAAATGGAATCCTTTTGTGTGATGAATAATTTTTGTACTCTTTATGTAATTACAGGTAGAGAGAGGCAGGTAGAGGTACCTTCCCATCCTTGCTCATTTTGGTACGCGCCAATATAAAATTCGCACACCTCTGAGGCACGTCCTCGACTCTCAGAGCTTTCTTGTTCTCAGGATCTTCCAGAACTTTCTTGAAAACATCTTCTTTCTCAACATACCCACGGGAGCCTAAGTGGTGCGGCATGGTGTCACCCATTCATCTATTTTGAGATTCGTGCATCTAAACCATCTTTATTTTAGATTCGTGTATGAAGAGAAATGAATGGCTGGATTGAAAATTTCAAGGTCCCTGTTATTCGTCGGAATACTACAGCCGATTTAATTAACCAACTTAGATTATAGTCAGTCGCAACGTTGTCGGCTCCAGACAGATGGCGTTTGTTCTTAACGCCATTGGTTCAAGTCCGATGGTGAATTACTGTGTCTTAACGCCGTCAGTTTGAACCGATGGTATTAGTGTTTAGATGAAATCTCATTGTTTATCAATTTGTAACTGGACTCTTCAATCTCCATTTGTGTGTCTTGATATTCGTACCACATCATATCATACTGGTCAGATCTAAATTCAAAATTTGTGTTACTTTGCGGTGTTATTATTCAAAATGTTACATTGAAATATCCAGCGAAATTTATGCTCGCTACTTTGGCGCTAGTGCCGAATTTATGTAAATTAGAATTCGAGTGCTTAGTTTTTCCCAAGATTGTGTGATATATAGCTTCCAACGTATTTAAAATTATATAAGAGCATCTACATCCCTGCAACCCAAATGAGTTTCTAAATAACTGTTAACTGCTTTTTAGAAATTAAGGTCTCTCAAGTTTCTAATTCTCATATCCCTGAAATTAAGTTTAGATCAGTTTCTATTAAGCCATGTCCGCAACAAATTAAAATAGAGAATTAATTAACAGATTAGAGGCTCTAATAAGCATTGTTGAAACATCATTACACGAATATATATATATATATATATATATAGAGTTAGGTTGGGGTGCTATGGATAGCATAGTGGCCTCCCGTGCTACGGCTCAATATTCGAGTTTTCAAAATCCAAATGGTCGATCCGAACTGTTCATCTTATTCTCCATATTAATATCTGCTTGGAGACCAAATTTTATAATTTTCTGAATTTTTTTACTATTTATTAAGTCACTTTGAAAATCGCTAATCCAACGGTTTTACTGTTTTGTGCAGCCACCGTTGGATCAACAATTTTGTAAAATACTTAATAAATAGTAAAAAAAATTCAGAAAAATGTAAAATTTGGTATCCAAGCAGATATTAATATGGAGAATAAGATGAACGGTTCGGATCGACCGTTTGGATTTTGAATACTCGAATATTGAGCCGTAGCATAGAGGCCTCTATGCTATCCATAGCACCCCAGCCTAACTCATATATATATATATATATATATATATATAGGACTTGTCTACAGTGCTATGGGTAGCTAAGAGGCCTCCCGTGCTATGGCTCAATATTCGACTTTGCAAAATTCGAACGGTCGATCCGAACCGTTCATCTTATTCTCCATATTAATATGTGCTTGGAGACCAAATTTTACATTTTTTAGAAATTTTTTAATATTTTTTTAGATTTATTGAAAATCACTGTTTTTCAGACAAATCTGGACCATAAAAAACAGCGATTTTCAATAAATCTAAAAAAATAGAAAACAATTTCCAAAAAATGTAAAATTTGGTCACCAAGCACATATTAATATGGAGAACAAGATGAACGGTTCGGATCAATCGTTAGGATTTTGAAAAGTCGAATATTGAGCCGTAGCACGGGAGGTCTCTTAGCTACCCATAGCATATTAGCCAAATCCTATATATATATATATATATATATATATAGTCTTAATTAACAGAAATGTCTTCAAGCATCAATACATGCACAAATAGTCTTCAAATTATTTAACATAAATATCTAATTAAACATCATTACACAAATATATATATATTCTTCAAACTAAACGAAATGACTTCAAATTAAATATCATTACACAAATAGATAATAATTCAAAAATAGAACTACTTAATTACTTAATTAAACAGTAACAACTGACAACTAATTAATTAATACAGCTACCCATGCATGCAGCAAGCTAGCCCGCTCGAGTACATACTCATCGATCGGTCATTCTGTCATAAAAAAATAGAAAACCTTATTAATTAATTATGTGTAGAATATTTAATTCAAAAAAGAAAATTAAGATTTTTACGTCACGTTTAAATTACAATACCGGCCTTTTTTAATTATCGCAGAATTATATTGTATTCCTCTCCTTCCGTGTGATCAAGTCGCACGTAGCCTTCATCATTCCGCCTTATGACATCTGGCAATCCAATAGAAAATGGAGGAAATTCATCACAATGGTCGAAGTCTTCTTCGTCGACAACGTTTTCGACGCCAATTATCCGTCTCTTACCGTGGAGGACTACATGTTTCCTGCTATCACAGGGATCTTCAACATAGAAGACCTGTTTGGCTTGTTTCGCAAGTATGAAAGGATCATCCTCAGATCCCCGTTTTGAGAAATCAACAATCGTAAACCCACTGCCATCGACTTCGACACCGCTCCTGATATCGACCCGTCTGTGCGGAAGCACATCTGATGGAAAAGGGTTTAGGGTAAAAATATTTTTTTGTAGTAGTGTATTAACTGTGTATGTTAGTGCTATATATACACGGTTCGGTAACCGTGTACAATGTACACTCCTCTACATATGCGACGCTTGCTGACACAGTTGCGTTTTCTATACTTGTATTCCCAACTTGGGCGGAAATAATATGATCATGAAGTATAATTTTATAACAAAAAAACCCCTAAAAAATAGGACTGTATGATCTCTCCTTCAGGTTATGTCAAATTCTAATAGTTGATGTCATTACCGAATTCCTATTCTCCATCTTTGGACCAAATATCACTCTACAACAATTCCTTCTTTAAAGTCAACAGTCTACACAGACAAATTAAAAACATTTATGAAGCACTGATAATAAATAATATGTCGAACAATCAAGTTTTCTTAAGGGTGGTTAAATTAATCACAAATAAAATAAAATAATCATTGCTGCATTTATTAATTCGAGATACACATATATTCAACGGGCACAGACAAAAAGATCAATAAGCAACATGATTTTGGGTGCATGCATGTCTATTTCTGTGAGTAACAGTTTATGTTTGTATACTAGCTTTTAAGAGAAAAGGGGAGAGAGGGAGGGGTGGTGGTGAAAAAAAATTTTTAAGTTCTTGTATGGAACCTTGGGAGAGTGAGGAAAAGAAGGGATGCTCTGTTGTGAATTTTTTCTTTACTTCATTCGCGCGCTTACAATTATTATATATATTTTTATTTTTTTATAATTTTGGTCATTAATAAATGCATTATTAAATATGTGTACCGTCTTTTTATATTCAATATATATTTCTTTAATCGTCTGCGGAGCGTAGCATGGCATTTTGTTAGTGGATTTAAAAATAATTGGAAAAATCAAATGGGATTTGAAAGGTTCTTTTTTAGCAAAAAATGTGTTTGACGGTCGAATTGCCATAGCTAAATTTCACCCACAATCATTTTTAGAAAGAAATGAGGACCAGATTAAGTCTCATATCGCACCTAGCTAGCAACATGGACTAGTAATTATATATTAATTTAATTAATTAAGTCTGTTTGTCAAATAAGTTATTGCGTTATTGAAGGCATGAGGAACCGATAAATAACATAATTGATCCTATATACGAGCAAAATAACTTAATTAATTTCTTGCATAAACCAAACTCCAGTTACACCCGGACGCAATTTTATTTTATTGACCTGCTTAACTTATTGGGCAAAGGATCCATAACATGCATACGAAACAAAGATAAAAAAAAAATAATAAAAAGGAAACCAAGATAAGAATTGAAGAATTCCTTACTTGGAATCCGTACTAGAAATTACAAAGATGCAAAGATAATACCCATCCAATCTAACACAACTGGAAAGTGAAAACGATCGATATATCTCGATCTTATTAGGGAGTTCGGCTTATTTTCACATTGCTCACACAATGTTCACACCACCACCTGAGCTGTCCGTTGTCGTTTTAACCTAAAGATTTAATAAGAAATAGTGTATCAGTTACATTATGGTTTCGATTTATATATAAAGTGCTTAATAATATTCAATTATAAAGCAATATATTGTAATAAAACACCATTGATAAAAATTAATTCAAGCAATTATCTCAAGATCATTAATTTAATTGCCGTAAAAAAAATTAATGGTGAGGTTCTTTCACCAACAGTAATAATTTTACACACCTTGATGTAAACTCCAAGTGCATCAAGATATTCTCCGGGACGTCCATGGAAGCCAATAATTTGACCACCATTTGCTGAAAGTTCAAAGGGAACTCCGTTTTCGTCTCCATATGGTCCATAACTTCCCAAGTTTGTTTCAAATTTAAGTGATTTCACAACAACCCATTTATTGAAATTGAATTCCCCGTAGTGGCCTTTTACGGAGGTGATGTACTCAGAATCCCGAAGAGTGAACTACAAAACCAATATCATAAGACAAATATCATAAACTACCCTTTTTTTAGGCTTAGTTTAATCTAAGTTCAAACTTGCCGATGAAATGATTTCATTCCGGAATAAGTTTAGGAATTCCATTTAAAATCAACTTCTATATTTTTTCCTGCCACATTATTCTATTTCTCATCACATAGAAATCGTATTGGTATAATTATCAATACAAGTTCAAATGGTTCTCGTAATTGTAGGATGACATGTTCTGCTTTTTTACATCATAATTAATAAAAGATCAATGTGTCACAAAATTGAAATCTATTACTATTAGTATATAAATGCAAAGAGTTGGTACCTCTGTCAATTGTCCTCCTGACCGGCCCCACTGCTCGGTACTTTCCTCACGGCCATTGCGTAGAAAATGTACAGTAAGAGCATCAATAGCACCACCATGGCGAATGCTGATCTTAACAATGCGAGTTATACCATCGACATTCATGTCTTTCACTGTCCCTCCAGTGCCGCCGCATGGCCCGATCTTGTTTATGAGAACTTGAGTCGACACCTTCAATAAATCAACACAGTCCAGTCAACATCATTATCATATGAAGAGGTACTTGATTATCAAATTTTACATTATTTAATTTTTTTTATTATTTTCTTATACAGATAGAAAATTAATTGTTCTAGAGATTTCAAAATATATATATTTTTTATATCTAAAAGTAAAAGAATATTTGAAAATTTCACAATATTAATTTTACAAACCTGGACGTAAACTCCAAGTGCATCAAGAACTCCATGAGAGCGTCCATGGAATCCAATAATTTGACCAAAAATTGCTGGAAGTTCAAAAGGAACTCCCTCTTCGGTTCCATATGGTCCAAAACTTCCCAAGTTTGTCTCAAATTTAAGTGATCTCACAACAACCGGCCAATTTTTGTAGCTACCAATGTGGCCTTTTACAGAGGTAATATACTCCGAAGGCTTAAGATTAAACTACAAGACCAATAACATATAACAAATTAACAAATTACAGAGGTAATATACTTCGACAAAATTCATTTCAATCCACCATATGTTTATCTATTCCATATGAAAGTACCTTCTATATTCTTCCTGTCAATTAATTTGCAAAGAAAGGTTCCTATCACTGCATTATTATGTTTTTCCTTCAGCTTGAAATCGAATTCGAAAAATTTCAATTAGTCGTGGTAAAAGTGGGTTAGCATGTTCTGCCTTTCACTTCACTTCTTATGTTATTATCTTGTAATTAATGGATCATTGTTGAATTGTTTTTTTACCAAGAAATAAAATTCCCACTTTCCACACACAAGGTCGAAATCTATCAGAATAGAATGCAAAAAGTTTGTACCTCTGTCAATGTTCCATCTTGTCCGCCCCACAGATCAGTACTCTCCTCAACGCCATTACGTAGAAAACTTATAGTAAGAGCATCAATAGCACCAGAATGGCGAACGCTGATCTTAACAATGCGAGTGACGCCATTGATATTCATATCTTTCGCATCCCCGCCTTTCCCGCCACATGGCCCGAGCTTCTTGGTGATAATTTGAGTCGATGCCTTCAATAAATCAACACACGTACAGTACACAAAATTAATATGAGAAGATGATTAATAAATTTAAGGAATTTCTCGATAAATATTTTCCTTAGAAAACCAACATTTTGACCTCTTTATATAAGAAAAGTTAGCGTCTACCATTTGTAGTAAAATTGTAGCACACTAGTGAGGATTGACTTGTGGCTGCTTTTGTTTCTTGCTTTGGTGTGTAGGCTAGAGGTTCTTGGATGAGTATATTTATATTAGAGATGTTCCAACTTTTCAGAATTCTACATTTGAAACTTACAATTTAAAACATGGGCAAATGTTAAGTACTGCCTATGAGTACGCATGCATAGGCGCGCGTTTTTCATGAGGGTGGAGCTAGTGAGATATGGACGAATTTTAACATATGAAATTTTTAATGAGGAACTTGTAATCGTGATACATATTGAAATAAATCAATAAAATGATGCTTTTTTTCTATGTAAAGATATGGATTATATATACAACACATCTAATTAATTAATAAGATTAATTATTTAAATTTTTTTAAATGATTATTTCAAAGATAATTTTCTTGAAACTGATTTGCATTCGTGATCATAAATATTAAATGTTAAGCTACCGCTGCTCGATCTGTAGTAGAATTTCAACTCATGGTGCAACTTCACATTAATATGGAATGTTTATACTCCTGTAATCAACCTGTAAATGTACGAATATTATAACCAATTTTCATCTTCGTATAATCGCATTTTTGTGGATTATTCTATACATATATAACGATTTAGATACAATATTGATAGTTATTTATTGACTAAGTTTGAAAATTTTACTTTCAAATGTGATTTATACTATTTATAGAATACAACGAAAAATTTAAATAACTAAATTGGAAGTGAGTTTAAATAAAGAACCGATTATCAATGTGCTCCAACATTCATACAATATTCTTTATTAAAAAAAAATGTGTACGAATGTTGGAGCACATTTATACATAATTAAGCAAGCACTGCTTTATACATTGAAGCTATTATACATAGTTAAGCAAGCGCTGCTTAATTAGGAGTTGTAGCATTTGAACTCAAGTGAATATATATGTTTATACTCTTGTCATCTTTGTAAATTCTCTTCTTTGTGAATTATTCTATATATATAACGATTTAGATACATTGATAATTTATTATTCACTAAGTTTGAAAATTTTCGTTTCAAATGTCCATGATTTATACTATTTATAGTATACAAAGAAAACAAAATAACTAGATTGAAAATTTAACAGTTATTGATAAGAAATCAAATTAATTACATTCAAATCATATGAAATTTAATAAACATCTAATTTGTAACCAAATAAGTATTTGGGACGAGTCTCTAATAGTAGCTATCGGACCCATCATAAATATAATTATTATTTTTATGGGATGCTCCTACGTACGTATGATAAGTTTCATATTCGAGTTAAAACAAATAAATATTAATTAAGGTCGACCAATCGACCATTGATACAAATTTCGAATTAAAAAATCTGCAAATTATTATTATATCACAATTCCATGCCCGCATAATAATATGGAAGCAGCTAACAGTCCCCCAACTCCAGTCCCCCAAAAATCCCCGGACTAATTCTGTAAACATCAATACCAAATCCTGTAAACATCAATACTAAATCCTGTAAACTAATTCAACAAATCCTGTCAACATAAAACTTTCAATTATGTGTGGTCCCCAATAACTTCCACTTTAACTTCAACTTTAACCACCACTTTAACTACTTTAACTACTTTGACTGGGACCACTTCTAGACCTTTGACTAGAACCACATATAGGAGATCTCTAACAACTTTTCAAAACTAAACTAACTATGACTACATTAAAACTTTGTAAAAAGAAATATGTAAAAAATATTCGAGTTTTTTTTTTCAAATTTTTTTTTTCAAAACTTTATTTTCGAAATTTTTATTTTCCAAAATATATTTTCGAAATTTTTATTCATAATTTTTTTTCAAATTTTTTTTTCAAATTTTTTTTTTCAACTAATTCTGTAAACATCAATACTAAATCCTATAAACATCAATACTAAATCCTGTAAACTAATTCAACAAATTCTGTCAACATAAAACTTTTAATTCTGTAAACATCAATACTGTAAACATCAATACTAAATTCTGTAAACTAGTTCAACTAATTCTGTAAACATCAATACTGTAAACATCAATACTAAATCATGTAAACTAATTCAACTAATTCTGTAAACATCAATACTAAATCCTGTAAACATCAATACTAAATCCTGTAAACTAATTCAACAAATCCTGTCAACATAAAACTTTTAATTCTGTGTGGTCCCCAATAACTACCACTTTAACCACCACTTTAACCACTTTAACTGCTTTAACTAAGACCACTTGTAGACCTTTAACCAGGACCACATTTAGAAGATATCTAACAGCTTTTCAAAACTAAAAACTAATCATGACTACTTTAAAATTTTGTAAACATAAATATGTAAAAAAAATTCAAGTTTTTTTTTCAAATTTTTTTTTCAAATATCCTTCTAGATGCTACTTTCAATTATTTTAAATTCTGTAAACCTTATCACATAACTCTATGGATAGTTTCGTTGAATCCTGTAAACCGGTAAACAAAAAAATTCAAATTTTAATTTTTTTCAAAATTTTATTTTATTTTTCAAATTTTATTTTTTAAAAATGTAAAAAAAATTCGAATTTTTTTTCCAATTTTTATTTTTCAAATTTCCTTCTAAATACTACTTTTAATTATTTTGAATTATGTAAACCTTATCACAGAACTCTGTAAATAGTTTCATTTAATCCTGTAAACCGGTAAACAAAAAATTCAAATTTTATTTTTTAAAAATGTAAAAAAAAAATTCGAATTTTTTTTTTCAAAATTTTTTTTCCAATTTTTTTTTCAAATCTCCAACTAGATACTACTTTTAATTATTTTGAATTCTGTAAACATGATCACATAACTCTGTAGACAATTTCGTTGAATACTGTAAACCGCTAAAAAAATTCAAATTTTAATTTTTTTCCATTTTTTTTTAAATTTGCATATAGATACTACTTTTAATTGTTTTGAATTATGTACATCTTATCATATCACTCTATAGAAAGTGTTGTTGAATACTGGAAACATAACAACTAATCTCAAAACACACATGCTATTAGATCTACCAATGAGACATCATTCTTATCACTAAACAAAATAAATTACCAATAAATAACATAAATGTTTTCCACCAAACATAACATTTCATACAAATCAAAGCAGACATGAAGAAGTATAACATAACACTACTTATAAAACATAAATGTTTTCAAATTTTCTCCCTCTTTGATTCTAAGATGGAGTGACCGATGAAGGTGATACACTTCCGCCCCTCTGGCATCAACACCATCACCTCCAGATAGCCATCAAGAAATTATGTAAACATAATACACGAATTCTATAAACCTAAGATAATATCAAGTTTTTAAAACCCGAAATAACAGGTCATGGTGTTATGTAAAGTGATATTCAAAATTGAAGAGAAAGATGATTACCAGTACTTAGAAAAAGAAAAATATTTTCACAAAATAGACTTGATAAAAATAATACCTGCATCACAAGCATCGGTTTAAAGAGTAAAAGGATTAGTAAAGTCCAGTGGCGCCAAAACAGGTGCCGAGTTTTTTGAAAGCATTCTCCGCTGCCTCGTTCCATGTTCATCCATTCTTCTTCAATAGGTCAGTAGAGTGATTCCTATATAAAAGCCTTAAATTTAACAAATGAGTCTATCAAGCATCATAAAAAAAAGGAACAAACAAAACAACCCAAAAAAATAAAAAAAAGTTGATACATATAGGAAAGTTTAGCTACAGCTTCAATAGTTAATAAGTATCCAATTAACTATGATTAACATAAGTTTAGCTACGACTTCAAATAAGTAGTGGTACTATATCAGCTGGTAGAACTGACATGAACGTTATCTAACCAAATCTATTATGAGTTGCATAATGCAAATCCACTTCCTAGAACAAGCAAAAAGAAAGACAGAAACCCAAAAAAAAAAATGGAGCAAAATAAAACCAAATGCAAAAATCTATTAGATTGTACTGTACCTGATTGGAAACCAAATTAAATAGAATAATAGGCACCGCCTCCTGGTACGCCATAACCATTACCAATTTCAACATTACCTAATGACTATTAATTTAGCTACATTTAGGATATAATAGGTTTATACCTGATTTGGTACTGGTACCAGTGTTATTGGTTTCACGTGGAAAGAACATGCACCTTGTTGTCATCAGTTTATCCATGACATCGCTAATTATTAGCTGCTTCATATGCTTTTTGTTTTGACAAAAGACAAAGATCCATTTAATTCTAGAAATACATGATACCACTTCAAAAAGAAAACAAGCATGCATGATTCAACGATTCATGTCACCAACTTTCCACATTGTACCAACCTTTAACATCTAAAGCCTAAACAATTGGATCGAATTTAGCAAATACTAACCCAACAACATATCTAGCCCAAATCCAACCCACTACTGACAAACCTAACTACTCGGACAGAGCCGAATTGTTGCTCTTTTGGTACTTCCCAATCTCTAGCCTTCTTCACGCTACCGGTCGCCAGAGCCGAATTGCGCGCCACCTTGGTGGCAAGATGCTGTTATCAGAAACTGGTAGGAGGAAAGACAGGTTGCAATAGATGCAGAATTTCATACCATCCAATAAAAAGTGTACTTATAGATCAAGTTCTGTACCAGTTTTTGTAATTTTAGAATCTGAACTTTGAAATGCCATTATAAATTGTAGAAAAATCATAAAAATGCAAAACTTGTTCCTATGCACTCATGAAAATGTCCATTATCTGTCTATAGGAGGAACTGGTTTGAGTCTAGCTATTTTGGTATGAAAACATGGTCTGGTTTGGGTATTTCTTGTACCAGTAGGTACATCACTTGGCCTGTTCATTCTTGCTGCCTAATGCAGTGACTTGACTGTATCTAGCTGATTTGAGTATGGTTCAAACAACATGATTGATTTGAAGATACACAAAAATAAAAAATTGTTGTGAATTTCAAATATCATACCCTGAATTCAAGAAAATTGATGTGAAATTCAAGCTAACTGGTTACATTGAGCTAATTTTGTATATATCCACTACTTTTAAGTGTAAAGTCAGCTAGTTTGAACAAATTGAGATCAAGCTTAAACCAGTTGACTAGTACATGATGGCAGTAACCAAAACATGTCCAAACTGGGAGGCATTTCAACAAAGTCAGCCAGTTCCAACAGAGGCATTTCAACAAACACCTAAGCCGCAACACCAATCGGCAATCTGCTTGACAAGGGAATTGAACATAATGGTATTAGCACCTCACAAACCTTTTGCTTCAGCAATGTTAACTAATATGCTATCATCTTGAATTTATCAGATTTAATTACATGAAAGCTTCACAAGCAAGGTTGATTAGAACACTAATAGTCACATTGAACTTGATGGCACTGAATTTTGAAAAAAGATTAAATAAACCTTACGAGATTGTCAGATCAACAAATCCATAGACAGATTACTCGAGCTTCGTCATGGATTGAATGGTTCGCATCCCTCCATTCTCGACATCAAACGGAGAGACGGAGACTTCTCCAATGGAAAGGCGGATACGCACCCTCTGTGCCGGTGCCTCCAGTGGGAAGGCGGTGGCGGCGCGAGCCAGGAGAGGGGTTCATTGTTGTAGAGGATAATTTTTTTCCAAAATATTCTGAACTTCTGAGTTAATTGTTCGAGATTTGATCAAACGGATCGCGATTTCAATGCTTGATGGCTTCTTCAGCAAAGGCATTGGTAGTTTTAGGAGCACTAAATGGTAAGTGCCCTGCATATACCAGATCCTAAACGCTTTCGCATCCCTCTCTCCGTGCGGTGGCGTCGCTTCCGTTGCGGAGGGGAGGAGATTGGAGAGCCGACGTCGTCAGAGGGAAGGTTGTCGGAGAGGAGGTCAGGTCGGATCTCGGTGATCGAGAAATTTGAAGAGAGGGAAAGAGAACACGGAGAGAGATTTGGCACAGAGGAGAAGAGGGGAAGTTAATTTTGGAGAAAGCAAGTGATTTTATTTTTCTGTTGAACTGGATAAGATAAATGGATTACCGTTAGAAAAGCAGTTAAAACAACATAAAAATTAGTAGGCGGGGATTATCCGGGGATTCAATGCCGGGGGACGTTACCTTTTCTCTAATAATATATATGAAACCATATGTTTTAAAGATAGAGAAGAGCCAATTTAAAGCATGAATTACATTCGATTTCTTCTGTGAATCCATAAATCAAGACCACGCCTTATTACGAAAATACAAAGGCTTTTTAAATTTCTAAGTAGTAGAACGTGCTTGTTGAAAATTTGAGTGGTGTTTGCATAAAGGTTTTGAGGTCCAATAAGGGTAATGAATTTGCATCAAATGAGTTTTTTGTTAAAATTTCTCTAAAGAGAATCGAATGCTATTAATCTTTAGAATTATAACCTTCTCACAACATATAAGCTGCTAATTTTTTTTTTCCTAAAGTGAGTTCCCTAACAATTGTAGCGGCACCATCCGCTAAATTTTTTACCTTTTTTGATGCATTGACCTCCCTGAACCTACAATTTTAAATTGAGAATTCCTAATCCTGAACTTTTCAAGGAATCCTTCATCAGTGGTTGTGAATGACTGATCATTTCATCCTTTCGACCTTGATTCCGTAGGATCAAGTCATAAAGATTGATAAATAGAACCACCTTATTTAGTAATTCGCAGGGAATTAGAAGAACGAAGGTGCAGAATGACTGAAGATCGAATTTTATTCCTCTTCAATTCCTTGCTCTATTCTCCATCCAAATAAGATGTTAAATTAACAAATGACATTATTTTTATCAACTCTAAATGGAGGGCAAAATTTCACATTGAAATTCTTCTAATACCTTGTTTCTATAATAGGAGAGGTAAATTAAGGACGGAAGGGGAGGGAAAAAAAGTATAGAAACAAATTTTGTTTGAGAGGGTAAGATCAGTGGAGATTATTTTTTATCCATTCCCGTTTAAAAGAAAAAAAAAACAACTATATCCCCCACAAAAAAGAAAGTGACATTCACATGCTATATTTCCTATTAATAAATATAATTTTACTAAATTATTAGTTATAAAATATATTTTTTGATTACAAAACGTATAGTCAATATATGCGTAGCATGACCTGAATCAGTTTTGTGCATCTTCTGCCATGATTAATTAATATAGCTAGCAGCTTAGCACAACTATGACATTTTGGAGAGAGTTTTTGAGATTTGGAACTGATAGAATCATATGACTCAGATTTTGTATCATAGTTGTGCTATTATTGCAAGAATGACTAAATGCATGAAACACATGCTTGCATGTGCCTTAGATTCAGCACGTGTTCTAGATCTACCTTAGATTTAGCACGTGTTCATACAATTTCAATTATTCTGGTCCCCACATGCACCTTATCAATTCGTCCGTTAGAATTCAAACTCAAAATAATTACTGTATTCTAATAAAAATTCTAAATTAGTGGGGTAATGCATGTGCATCAAATATTTTTTATTCTTGGTAATTTTATAGTTGTATGTTCTAATCCATCCATGCTGCTTGTACACATTTGTTATTTTTGCTTTTTGTTATAACAAAATCACCTAAATTAAAATTTTCTGCATACGGGCTTAAAAATATAATTGAAATAATTATGCTAGATGTTGGGGTTAGCTCGATAATGACCCTACCGAGCAGTTGCTTATGACTGTTTTGGTTTAAAATAAATTAAGCTATTTCTTTGTTTTTAACTTTTTATCGAACATTTTTTTGGTATCAATTCAGATCTTTGAACGTGAATGAGAGTAAATTTAGATCTAGGACGAGGCTGTTGATTTGGTCCCTCAAGAAGAAGGCATTAAATGCATTGAGTCGGTTTCACGCACTATCTCAAGAGGAAAGGGAAGAAAATGCTCGACCATAGAACCTCGAATGATTCTGGTAAAGTGAAAAAAAATTGCAGTTGTACTTGATGTCTAACTTGAAGTTTGATTTCATATTTTACATTAGTTATGTTACATTTCTAAAATTTTGAACTAAACAATGCAGATTAATAATGTTTAAAAGTTAAATTGACAATTTTACCCTCTTTCTAAACTCAATCATTTTATTACTGTTGTTGAGATTTTAAAAGTGAACGGTGAAAATTTATAGTAAGTAGCTCTCCTCCTTGTAAGAACCTTTCTTTCAAGTAGTTTTTATCAGTCCAAATAAGAGAGACTCATAGTTTTTGGGAGGCAAGACTGAAAACTCTCGTTCCGTTACCTCAAGAAGAAAGAGCTGAGGAAATGGCAACAATATGGTGAAACTTCACTACTACAGAAATGGTCATTGTACACTGCACATTCTACATGGATTTGATAATTTTACCTAAAAACCGTGGAGAAATTCTAATTTTTTGGAAGCCCGAAATATGTGTGGGATCTCTACACGGATGTTTACTAAAGAATCAGTGTAGAAAGCCGTGACAGAGCTACACGGACGTTTATTAGGAAATGTACACGAATTATTATTTAAATAACAGTGTAGAAAGCCTTGAGAGAGCTACATGGATATTTAATTAAAGAACCGTGAAGAAAAGTCGGCATTGTACACGGATGTTTGTTTAAATTAAAGTGTAGAAAGCTTCTGAGAGCTACACGGCCGTTTCATAAAAAGCCGTGTAGAAATGTGTCAATTATACACAATCTTTTGTTTAATTAATAGTATGGAAAACTTTTAGAGAGCTACACGGACGTTTAATAAAAAAAAACCGTGTAGAAAGGTTATTTTAGGGTTTTGGTTATTAAAGGGGGCGCCTTTTCCATCACCAAGTTGGTTATATAAAAGACCTTCTCCTTCCAGCGCCGACTTGATCAATTATCTCTCTCTCTGTAATCTGATCATTTCTGAGGCGGATGAAGATCATGTTGTAATAAAGAAAGAGCTAATCGAATAAAGAGTTGGATGAAGATTTTCAAAAAAAAAGAAGAGGTGAGATGAAGGACCTTCAGAGCCAGACGAAGAGCCGGATGAAGAGTCGAATGAAGAGTCGGACGACTCTTCATCCGACTCTGAAGGTTCTTCATCCATCTCTTCCCTTTTTTTTTAAGGTCCTTCATCTAACTTTTTATTTTCAGCTAGCTCTTTATTTATTACAACATGTATCTTCATCCTCCAAAAGAAAAGAACCCTACTGGATAATTAACTACATCGGTATGTCATTAAAAGAAATTTACTTGATGCATAATTTCAGCCACTACATCCCCACAATTATAATTGATTATTTTTCCATGAACATCAGCAGCGAAGAGAGAACGAAATGAATACAAAAGCGAATAAAAACAAAGAAGTTTTCTAAATAAGAAATGCGCATTTCTAAAATTAAAATAACAATTGTCATGTAGAATTAGAAATTAGAAAGCAATCATTATTGGAAAATGGAGATGCTCTCTATCTTTTTTTTCACGAGTCTTTGTTCAATTCACAAAAGCTGGAAGTATACGCTTACGTGGCGTATCTTTACTCAGTCGATACGATCGCCGATACTCCGTTGAAACTGCTGGATACGTCTGGGTACGGTCGGATCCACCGTGAACCGCGGTCCGTACCCATGAGCCGCACCCGCACCTATGAACCGCGATGAACCATCGCAATTTTTCATCCCTCAACGTGATTCAAAGTATTTTCTTTTGTTTAATACGGATATTCTTTTTTGGTTTCATACGAGTCTTCTTGTTTGGCAAGTATGAAAGGATCATCCTCAGATCCCCGTTTTGAGAAATCAACAATCGTAAACCCACTGCCATCAACTTCGACACCGCTCCTGATATCGACCCATCTGTGTGAAAGCACATTTGATGGTAAAGGGGCGATGGAAAAAATATTTTTTGTAGTAGTGTATTAACTGTGTATGTTAGTGCTATATATACACGGTTCGGTAACCGTGTACAATGTACACTCCTCTACATATACGACGCTTGCTGACACAGTTGCGTTTTCTATACTAGTATTCCCATCTTGGGCGGAAATAATGTGATCATGAAGTATAATTTTATAGCAAAAAAAACCCAAAAAAATAGGACTGTATGATCTCTCCTTCAGGTTATGTCAAATTCTAATAGTTGATGTCATTACCGAATTCCTATTCTCCATCTTTGGACCAAATATCACTCTACAACAATTCCTTCTTTAAAGTCTACAGTCTACACAGACAAATTAAAAACATTTATGAAGCACTGATAATAAATAATATGTCGAACAATCAACTTTTCTTTAGGGTGGTTAAATTAATCACAAATAAAATAAAATAATCATTGCTGCATTTATTAATTCGAGATACACATATATTCAACGGGCACAGACAAAAAGATCAATAAGCAACATGATTTTGGGTGCATTCATGTCTATTGCTGTGAGTAATAGTTTATGTTTGTATACTAGCTTTTAAGAGAAAAGGGGAGAGAGGGAGGGGTGGTGGTGAAAAAAAAATATTAAGTTCTTGTATTGAACCTTGGGAGAGTGAGGAAAAGAAGGGATGCTGTGTTGTGAATTTTTTCTTTACTTGATTGGCGCGCTTACAATTATCATATTTTTTTATTTTTTTATAATTTTGGTCATTAATTAATGCATTATTAAATATGTGTATCGTCTTTTTATATTCAATATATATTTCTTTAATCGTCTGCGGTGCGTAGCATGGCATTTTGTTAGTGGATTTAAAAATGATTGGAAAAATCAAATGGGATTTGAAAGGTTTTTTTTAGCAAAAAATGTGTGTGACGATCGAATTGCCATAGCTAAATTTCACCCACAATCATTTTTAGAAAGAAATGAGGACCAAATTAAGTCTCATATCGCACCTAGCTAGCAACAAGGAGTAGTAATTATATATTAATTTAGTTAATTAAGTCTATTTGTTAAATAAGTTATTGCGATATTGAAGGCATGAGGAACCGATAAATAACATAATTGATCCTATATACGAGCAAAAGAACTTAATTAATTTCTTGCATAAACCAAACTCCAGTTACACCCGGACTCAATTTTATTTTATTGACGTGCTTAACTTATTGGGCAAAGGATCCATAACATGCATACGAAACAAAGATAAGAAAAAAAAAAAAAAAAAAAAAGGAAACCAAGATAAGAATTGAAGAATTCCTTACTTGGAATCCGTACTAGAAATTACAAAAATGCAAAGATAATACCCATCCAATCTAACACAACTGGAAAGTGAAAACGATAGATATATCGATCTCTTATTAGGGAGTTCGGCTTATTTTCACATTGCTCACACAATGTTCACACGACCACTTGAGCTGTCCGTTGTAGTTTTAACCTAAAGATTTAATAAGAAATAGTGTATCAGTTACATTATGGTTTCGATTTATATATAAAGTGCTTAATAATATTCAATTATAAAGCAATATATTGTAATAAAACACCATTGATAAAAATTAATTCAAGCAATTATCTCAAGATCATTAATTTAATTGCCGTAAAAAAAATTAATGGTGAGGTTCTTTCACCAACAGTAATAATTTTACACACCTTGATGTAAACTCCAAGTGCATCAAGATATTCTCCGGGACGTCCATGGAAGCCAATAATTTGACCACCATTTGCTGAAAGTTCAAAGGGAACTCCGTTTTCGTCTCCATATGGTCCATAACTTCCCAAGTTTGTTTCAAATTTAAGTGATTTCACAACAACCCATTTATTGAAATTGAATTCCCCGTAGTGGCCTTTTACGGAGGTGATGTACTCAGAATCCCGAAGAGTGAACTACAAAACCAATATCATAAGACAAATATCATAAACTACCCTTTTTTTAGGCTTAGTTTAATCTAAGTTCAAACCTGCCGATGAAATGATTTCATTCCGGAATAAGTTTAGGAATTCCATTTAAAATCAACTTCTATATTTAATTTTACCTGCCACATTATTCTATTTCTCATCACATAGAAATCGTATTGGTATAATTATCAATACAAGTTCAAATGGTTCTCGTAATTGTAGGATGACATGTTATGCTTTTTTACATCATAATTAATAAAAGATCAATGTGTCATTTTGCTTTACAAATAAATTATAAGACGTTTCCACTTGTCACTCACAAAATTGAAATCTATTACTATTAGTATATAAATGCAAAGAGTTGGTACCTCTGTCAATTGTCCTCCTGACCGGCCCCACTGCTCGGTACTTTCCTCACGGCCATTGCGTAGAAAACGTACAGTAAGAGCATCAATAGCACCACCATGGCGAATGCTGATCTTAACAATGCGAGTTATACCATCGACATTCATGTCTTTCACTGTCCCTCCAGTGCCGCCGCATGGCCCGATCTTGTTTATGAGAACTTGAGTTGACACCTTCAATAAATCAACACAGTCCAGTCAACATCATTATCATATGAAGAGGTACTTGATTATCAAATTTTACATTATTTAATTTTTTTTATTATTTTGTTATACAGATAGAAAATTAATTGTTCTAGAGATTTCGAACTATATATATTTTTTATATCTAAAAGAATATTGGAAAATTTCACAATATTAATTTTACAAACCTGGACGTAAACTCCAAGTGCATCAAGAACTCCATGAGAGCGTCCATGGAATCCAATAATTTGACCAAAAATTGCTGGAAGTTCAAAAGGAACTCCCTCTTCGGTTCCATATGGTCCAAAACTTCCCAAGTTTGTCTCAAATTTAAGTGATCTCACAACAACCGGCCAATTTTTGTAGCTACCAATGTGGCCTTTTACAGAGGTAATATACTCCGAAGGCTTAAGATTAAACTACAAGACCAATAACATATAACAAATTAATCAAAGTAAAAAATAATAGTGATAAAATTAAGTCACTTGGACAAAATTCATTTCAATCCACCATATGTTTATCTATTCGATATGAAATGAAAGTACCTTCTATATTCTTCCTGTCAATTAATTTGCAAAGAAAGGTTCCTATCACTGCATTATTATGTTTTTTCTTCAGCTTGAAATCGAATTGGAAAAATTTCAATTAGTCGTGGTAAAAGTGGGTTAGCATGTTCTGCCTTTCACTTCACTTCTTATGTTATTATCTTGTAATTAATGGATCATTGTTGAATAGTTTTTTTACCAAGAAATAAAATTCCCACTACTTTCCACACACAAAGTCGAAATCTATCAGAATAGAATGCAAAAAGGTTGTACCTCTGTCAATTTTCCATCTTGTCCGCCCCACAGATCAGTACTCTCCTCAACGCCATTACGTAGAAAACTTATAGTAAGAGCATCAATAGCACCAGAATGGCGAACGCTGATCTTAACAATGCGAGTGACGCCATTGATATTCATATCTTTCGCATCCCCACCTTTCCCGCCACATGGCCCGAGCTTCTTGGTGATAATTTGAGTCGATGCCTTCAATAAATCAACACACGTACAGTACACAAAATTAATATGAGAAGATGATTAATAAATTTAAGGAATTTCTCGATAAATATTTTCCTTAGAAAACCAACATTTTGACCTCTTTATATAAGAAAAGTTAGCGTCTACCATTTGTAGTAAAATTGTAGCACACTAGTGAGGATTGACTTGTGGCTGCTTTTGTTTGTTGCTTTGGTGTGTAGGCTAGAGGTTCTTGGATGAGTATATTTATATTAGAGATGTTCCAACTTTTCAGAATTCTACATTTGAAACTTACAATTTAAAACATGGGCAAATGTTAAGTACTGCATATGAGTACGCATGCATACGCGCGCGTTTTTCATGAGGATGGAGCTAGTGAGATATGGACGAATTTTTTTTTTTTTTGAAACCTTGGCAGTCATTATAATTTTCATTAATTAAACATAAATTACATTCATCGTTCTACATCTAGAACGTCATCCACATCGAACTCCAACATCAAACATCAACATCAACATCAAACATCAACATCTAAACTCAACATCTAACAACTAAAATAACAAAATAAAATAAACCCTTCCCATTAGTAAGTAGACATCAATGACTTTCAACATCGACTGGCCAATCACCGGAGGAAAGGGGGCATCATTTTTTTCATTTTTTCCATTTGCGGGTGGGAGAGGCCAGCGCGGCTTCGGCCTCCCCTTCCGAATCAAGGTTTTGTGTAGCGAGGGTGTTGGTGGGAGGATTGAGGCGCTAGGAGATGGGAGGAATGGTAGCTAGGGCTATTGTTGCCAATTCTCCCTGAAACTCCCGACGAAGGTGTTAGAAGATGATAGAGTTAGCGACTAGGGCTATCATCGCCGACTCTCTCTTCTCCGTAAAGAGTAAAGGACAAAGAAATGCAGAAGTTGCTGTCAGTCTCCGTCCTCCGGCTCTTTCGGACGGAGGACGGAATGTGAGTTGATTTGTTGTTTTCGGAGGTGGTGGAGCGGCGGCTGAGAGGAAAGAGGGACAGGACAGGGAAGAGGGATGGACCCTGAGGCGCGACTGAGAAGGAGAGAGACGAGCACGGGACTGAATTCGGCCTTGCTGGCAGAGAGGTGGTCAGCCTAGATCATCACAGAGGTCAGCTAGGACGTGGCGGAGCGGGGCGGAGGTCAGCTAAGGCGTGGCAGAGGTCAGCGGCCAGGCGGAGCTCAGGCCGTGGCCAGTAGGGCCAGGCGACCCAGCTGGAGACCGGCGAAACTCAGGCGATCAGCTCTGGCGGGGCGGAGCTGATCTCTACCTCTGTGCTGAACCCGCGGACCAGAGAGAGAAGCAGCGGCGAGCTGGCGGCGATCTACAGTGCTGGCCGGCGGCTACAGTGGAGGTGGCTAACCTAACCCTAAACCTAGCTCTCAGCGGCGAGATTGGTCTCTGAGATTAAAAGTTGGAATATCGTTTCATCTATTTTGCACTAATTATTTATTTGTTCTAGTAATTGATGTTGTGCACTCCATGAAATTAGCAAATTAATTTGCATGTTTTATTTATAATTATATGGACGAATTTTAACATATGAAAATTTAATGAGGAACTTGTAATCGTGATACATATTGAAATAAATCAATAAAATGATGCTTTTTTTCTATGTAAAGATATGGATTATATATACAACACATCTAATTAATTAATAAGATTAATTATTTAAAGTTTTTTAAATGATTATTTGAAATATAATTTTCTTGAAACTGATTTTCATTCGTGATCATAAATATTAAATCCGTCCTTCACGTTAAGCTGGAATGTTAGGCTACCGCTGCTCAATCTGTAGTAGAATTTCAACTCATGGTGCAACTTCACGTTAATATGGAATGTTTATACTCCTGTAAATGTACGAATATTTTAAGTTTATAACCAATTTTCATCTTCGTATAATCGCATTTTTTGTGGATTATTCTATACATATATAACGATTTAGATACAATATTGATAATTATTTATCGACTAAGTTTGAAAATTTTACCTTAAAATTTGATTTACACTATTTATAGAATACAATGAAAAATTTAAATAAATAAATTCGAAGTGAGTTTAAATAAAGAACCGATTATCAATGCGCTCCAACATTCATACAATATTCTTTATTAAAAAAAAATGTGTACGAATGTTGGAGCACATTTATACATAATTAAGCAAGCACTGCTTTATACATTGAAGCTGTTATACATAGTTAAGTAAGCGCTGCTTAATTAGGAGTTGTAGCATTTCAACTCAAGTGAATATATATGTTTATATATACTCTTGTCATCATTCAGTACATGTACGAATATTATATCGAATTGTCTTCTTTGTAAATTCTCTTCTTTCTGGATTATTCTATATATATAACGATTTAGATACATTGATAATTTATTATTCACTAAGTTTGAAAATTTTCATTTCAAATGGCCATGATTTATACTATTTATAGTATACAAAGAAAACAAAATAACTAGATTGAATGCGAGTTAAAAATTTAACAGTTATTGATAAGACATCAAATTAATTACATTCAAATCATATGAAATTTAATATACATCTAATTTGTAACCAAATAACTATTTGGGACGAGTCTCTAATAGTAGCTATCTGACCCATCATATATAAATATAATTATAATTTTAATGGGATGCTCCTACGTACGTATGATGAGTTTCATATTCGAGTTAAAACAAATAAATATTAATTAAGGTCGACCAATCGACCATTGATACAAATTTCGAATTAAAAAATCTGCAAATTATTATTTCATCACAATTCCATGCCTGCATGATAATATATATGAAACATGAATTACATGCGATTTCATGCGATTACCTGCGATTTCTTCTGTGAATCCATAAATCAAGACCATGCCGTATTACGAAAATACCAAGGCTTTTTAAATTTCTTAGTAGTAGAACGTGCTTGTTGAAAATTTGAGTGGTGGTTGCATAAAGGTTTTGAGGTCCGATAAGGGTAATGAATTTGCATCAAATGAGTTTTTTTGTTAAAAATTTTCTGAAGAGAATGCTATTAATCTTTAGAATTGTAACCTTCCAACAACATATAAGCTACTAATATTTTTTTTTTCCTAAAGCGAGTTCCCCAACAACTGTAGCGACACCATCCGCTAAAATTTTTAGCCTTTTTGATGCATTGACCTCCCTGAACCTACAATATTAAATTGAGAATTCCTAATCCTCAACTTTTCAAGGAATCCTTCATCAGTGGTTGTGAATGACTGATCATTTCATCCTTTCGACCTTGGTTCCGTAGGAGCAAGTCATAAAGATTGATAAATAGAGCAACCGTATTTAGTAATTCGCAGAGAATTAGAAGAACGAAGGTGCAGAATGACTGAAGATCGAATTTTATTCCTCTTCAATTCCTTGCTCTATTCTCCATCCAAATAAGATGTTAAATTAACAAATGACATTTTTTTTATAAACTCTAAATGGAGGGCAAAATTTCACATTGAAATTCTTCTAATACCTTGTTTCTATAATAGGAGAGGTAAATTAAGGACGGAACGGGAGGGAAAAAAAGTATAGAAACAATTTTTGTTTGAGAGGGTAAGATCAGTGGAGATTATTTTTTATCCATTGCCGTTTAAAAGAAAAAAAAAACAACTATATCCCCCACAAAAAAGAAAGTGACATTCACATGCTATATTTCCTATTAATAAATATAATTTTACTAAATTATTAGTTATAAAATATATTTTTTGATTACAAAACGTATAGTCAATATATGCGTAGCATGACCTGAATCAGTTTTGTGCATCTTCTGCCATGATTAATTAATATAGCTAGCAGCTTAGCACAACTATGACATTTTGGAGAGAGTTTTTGAGATTTGGAACTGATAGAATCATATGACTCAGATTTTGTATCATAGTTGTGCTATTATTGCAAGAATGACTAAATGCATGAAACACATGCTTGCATGTGCCTTAGATTCAGCACGTGTTCTAGATCTACCTTAGATTTAGCACGTGTTCATACAATTTCAATTATTCTGGTCCCCACATGCACCTTATCAATTCGTCCGTTAGAATTCAAACTCAAAATAATTACTGTATTCTAATAAAAATTCTAAATTAGTGGGGTAATGCATGTGCATCAAATATTTTTTATTCTTGGTAATTTTATAGTTGTATGTTCTAATCCATCCATGCTGCTTGTACACATTTGTTATTTTTGCTTTTTGTTATAACAAAATCACCTAAATTAAAATTTTCTGCATACGGGCTTAAAAATATAATTGAAATAATTATGCTAGATGTTGGGGTTAGCTCGATAATGACCCTACCGAGCAGTTGCTTATGACTGTTTTGGTTTAAAATAAATTAAGCTATTTCTTTGTTTTTAACTTTTTATCGAACATTTTTTTGGTATCAATTCAGATCTTTAAAAAATTTGCATCAAATGAGTTTTTTGTTAAAATTTCTCTAAAGAGAATCGAATGCTATTAATCTTTAGAATTATAACCTTCTCACAACATATAAGCTGCTAATTTTTTTTTTCCTAAAGTGAGTTCCCTAACAATTGTAGCGGCACCATCCGCTAAATTTTTTACCTTTTTTGATGCATTGACCTCCCTGAACCTACAATTTTAAATTGAGAATTCCTAATCCTGAACTTTTCAAGGAATCCTTCATCAGTGGTTGTGAATGACTGATCATTTCATCCTTTCGACCTTGATTCCGTAGGATCAAGTCATAAAGATTGATAAATAGAACCACCTTATTTAGTAATTCGCAGGGAATTAGAAGAACGAAGGTGCAGAATGACTGAAGATCGAATTTTATTCCTCTTCAATTCCTTGCTCTATTCTCCATCCAAATAAGATGTTAAATTAACAAATGACATTATTTTTATCAACTCTAAATGGAGGGCAAAATTTCACATTGAAATTCTTCTAATACCTTGTTTCTATAATAGGAGAGGTAAATTAAGGACGGAAGGGGAGGGAAAAAAAGTATAGAAACAAATTTTGTTTGAGAGGGTAAGATCAGTGGAGATTATTTTTTATCCATTCCCGTTTAAAAGAAAAAAAAAACAACTATATCCCCCACAAAAAAGAAAGTGACATTCACATGCTATATTTCCTATTAATAAATATAATTTTACTAAATTATTAGTTATAAAATATATTTTTTGATTACAAAACGTATAGTCAATATATGCGTAGCATGACCTCAATCAGTTTTGTGCATCTTCTGCCATGATTAATTAATATAGCTAGCAGCTTAGCACAACTATGACATTTTGGAGAGAGTTTTTGAGATTTGGAACTGATAGAATCATATGACTCAGATTTTGTATCATAGTTGTGCTATTATTGCAAGAATGACTAAATGCATGAAACACATGCTTGCATGTGCCTTAGATTCAGCACGTGTTCTAGATCTACCTTAGATTTAGCACGTGTTCATACAATTTCAATTATTCTGGTCCCCACATGCACCTTATCAATTCGTCCGTTAGAATTCAAACTCAAAATAATTACTGTATTCTAATAAAAAATTCTAAATTAGTGGGGTAATGCATGTGCAACAAATTTCTTTCGATTCTTGGTAATTTCATAGTTGATAATGGTTGATTTGAGTGGGTCATGTTCACTACAGCAGAAATATTTTTCTGCGACCGTTATCAGCGACCGGCGCTTCCGCCGGTCTCAGATAGTTGTTCCCCCCCAAAAAAAAAGAAAAAGCAAAAAACAACTGCGACGATGACCTATCTGCGACCGTATCTGCGACCGGCGGCTTCGCCGGTCGCAGAAAGTATTTTTTTCCGAAAAAACAAATACGCGCCAGACCATCCTCCCTCGCGCCAAACCCTAACCCCGATCGTTTTTTTAGCTGCACCCTCCCTCGCGCCAGCAGCTCTCGTTGTACCCTCCCCTCCTCCCTCACTGCCTGTACCCTCCCTCATCCCTCGTTGCGCCACCAGCTCGCTAGACGGAGTGGCCGCACCACCGCCAGTCAGCAGCCAGCAGCCCCCTTCCCTTCCTCTCTGCGCTAGTCAGCAGCCAGGACGACCATCGCCCGACTGATCGAGGAAGGTCTGAGGAAGAGCCAGCAGGTCCGTCGCATCACTGTCTCTTCTCCTGGTATTTCACTGATTTTTATTGAATTTTGATTCGATTTTTTGAAATGCCTTGAATTGAATTGGATTTTATGAAATTCACCAATCAATTGCTGATTTGGTACTGTTTGATTTAGGATTAATTTCGGGTGAATTTGGGGCATAATTTAGGGTTATTACCAATTTGGGTCACAATTTAGGGTAATGGCCGATTTGGTACTCAATGCGAGCTACTGTTGTTATTAATTGTGGTATCTAATGATTTGGTACTCATAAGCTACTGTTATTCATCTTTGATTTGGTCCGGTTTTATAAATTGGGCATACATAGCTTACTGCATTGTCAGTGGCAGTGCACAACCGCAAAAGCCAATGAAAAGTTAACTGGAACAAAACAAAAAAAAATTAAGATGAAACAGTAAGCTATATATATGTGTGTGTGTTTGTGTGTGCCAAGATCAGGAGTAATTTTGCACGTATATAATGAATGAATGCAAAAGACATGAGCTCCACATGGGCTGTTACGTTCTACTAATTAATTCAATTATTGCATTGCATTGCATTGCTAATTAAAAAGTTATCTTCCCCTAAGTCCGCCCCTGATTTAGAGGCTAGAGCACACTTGTCATATATTTGCTGATTTTTTTTGTTTAATAAAATAGAGGAAACAAATTAAGCAATTTGCACAATCATACCCTCGAACTTTGTTTATTTTATTTTAAACCGCGTTAGTTAGTGTTATCTCTTATGGTTTGTTTTGTTTCCAAGCAAAGACCATTAAGTAGGGTTTTAGTTTTGAACAGATCCGACCCGATAAGGCATAATAGAAACTAGAAAGGTTAGTCAACTGAAAAGGTCAAGACGAAGGATGTAGCAGTAACAGTAGTAAGAGTACTGGTAGTCTGGTACTGGTGTACTAGCTAGCTAGCTAGCTTCATATAGCATAATATCACATATTCACATGCACCCAGAAAAAAAACACATGGCCATGGGTAGAAATCATGACTTTTTAAAATTTGGCAGTAGAGGATAGAGGTAGAGGTGCACTCCTGTTCCTCTCTGATCTTTTAATTGTGGGATCTTTCCTTGCACATGGCATTGGCATATATGATATAGTCACTTGAGAAATGTCATGTGTGTGTACATGATGCTACTAATTAACTTGTTAAGTGTTTCTCTGAAATAAGTTTTTCTCTTTTGTATTCTCTTGTTTCTTATATTAAAAATCATATGTTAACAACAGAACTTTCTTTTGATGTTGTTGTGAAATAAAGGTAAATTTATTAGCTCATCTCTAGATATGGCACCGAGTAGAAAGGGAAAGGGAAAGGGAAAGGCACCGGCGGAAGATGAAGGAGAGTCTAGTGAGAGAAATGTTCGCGGTCGAAATGCATACAAAGCGCCGCCTTCAGATCCGAGTTTGCGACCAGTGCTTCGGTTGGCGGGTTTCAAGTAATACTCAATTTTTTTGTATGTTGTAATTATGCTTTAATTGTAGTGATCGTAATAATTATTTCTATTTGCAGGACTTTTGATGCAGGGCACCCGGAGAAGACGAAGGATGTCGCCAAAATTATTTTGCAGGAAGTACGAAATAATTATCCTGGCCCGTACTACAGATACACGGATTTTCCCCAGGATAATAAAGATATTATCCAGACAGAGTTTTTGGTAAGTAAAATTTTCTGAAACAAAACCTGTAATAATAAGGATATTATCTAGGAAGTACGATATTAATTGTCCACTATGCATTGCAGAAGCTATGAAGGACAAGTATGGAGAGGATAAAGAGACATGGCCCAGATATGACGCCGATCTCTGGTTCACTACGGGCGTTCATGATCAGAATGCCCACGGCGATAACTACGGTCTCGGTGCTCTAGGTAAAATAAACATTTTTTTAAATTTGAAATTTATTTTTAGTTTTGTCAGATAATACTAATTGTCTTACTGTTAATGTTTCAGACAAGACGAGAGGCATGTTTCGCTCTGGTGGGTCTAGCGGTGCTCGGTCGCACTCGTCACAGTCATATTCTTCTATGCCGCCGTCGACGCATCTCACAGAAGATGTTGAGAGGATATCTTCCCGGTTACTTGATAAGATGGAGGCTCGCATCGAGGCTGAGGTGGAGGCTCGGTTGGAGGCTCGGTTCAGAGCTTCTTCGGTACGAAATTCAATATTTCAGTATGTTTTAATTGTGAAATGTAAACTCTAAATCATAATTATCTAAAATAGCCTTTTATAACTTCACAGGGAGGTTTAGGCTTGCAGTCGGCCTCGATTCCCGCTCCTCAGGATGATGAGGATGACGAGGATGACGAGGATGACAGCGACAATGGTACTGTTTAGTTTAGTTATTTATATGTTGTTCATATGTTGTCTTGACATTTAGATTATATGTTTATGGTACTTGATTAAATTATCTGTTTAACAATGCGAGTTAAACACATGCAATTTCAATTATTCCGGTCTACCTTAGATTCAGCACGTGTTCTAGATCTACCTTAGATTCAGCACGTGTTCATACAATTTCAATTATTCTGGTCCCCACATGCACCTTATCAATTCGTCCGTTAGAATTCAAACTCAAAATAATTACTGTATTCTAATAAAAATTCTAAATTAGTGGGGTAATGCATGTGCATCAAATTTTTTTGATTCTTGGTAATTTTATAGTTGTATGTTCTAATCCATCCATGCTGCTTGTACACATTTGTTATTTTTGCTTTTTGTTATAACAAAATCACCTAAATTAAAATTTTCTGCATACGTGCTTAAAAATATATCTAATTAAAATAATTGTGCTAGATGTTGGGGTTAGCTCGATAATGAGCCTACCGAGCAGTTTCTTATGACTGATTTGGTTTAAAATAAATTAAGCTATTTAATTCTTTGTTTTTATCGAACATTTTTTTGGTATCAATTCAGATCTTTGAACGTGAATGAGAATAAATTTAGATCTAGGACGAGGCTGTTGATTTGGTCCCTCAAGAAGAAGGCATTAAATGCATTGAGTCGGTTCACGCACTATCTCAAGAGGAAAGGGAAGAAAATGCTCGACCATAGAACCTCGAATGATTCTGGTAAAGTGAAAAAAAATTGCAGTTGTACTTGATGTCTAACTAGAAGTTTGATTTCATATTTTACATTAGTTATGTTACATTTCTAAAATTTTGAACTAAACAATGCAGATTAATAATGTTTAAAAGTTAAATTGACAATTTTACCCTCTTTCTAAACTCAATCATTTTATTACTGTTGTTGAGATTTTAAAAGTGAACGGTGAAAATTTATAGTAAGTAGCTCTCCTCCTTGTAAGAACCTTTCTTTCAAGTAGTTTTTATCAGTCCAAATAAGAGAGACTCATAGTTTTTGGGAGGCAAGACTGAAAACTCTCGTCCCGTTACCTCAAGAAGAAAGAGCTGAGGAAATGGCAACAATATGGTGAAACTTCACTACTACAGAAATGGTCATTGTACACTGCACATTCTACACGGATTTGATAATTTTACCTAAAAACCGTGGAGAAATTCTAATTTTTTGAAAGCCCGAAATATGTGTGGGATCTCTACACGGATGTTTACTAAAGAATCAGTGTAGAAAGCCGTGACAGAGCTACACGGACGTTTATTAGAAAATGTACACGAATTATTATTTAAATAACAGTGTAGAAAACTTTGAGAGAGCTACACGGATATTTAATTAAAGAACCGTGAAGAAAAGTCGGCATTGTACACGGATGTTTGTTTAAATTAAAGTGTAGAAAGCTTCTGAGAGCTACACGGCCGTTTCATAAAAAGCCGTGTAGAAATGTGTCAATTATACACAATTTTTTGTTTAATTAATAGTATGGAAAGCTTTTAGAGAGCTACACGGACGTTTAATAAAAAAAAACCGTGTAGAAAGGTTATTTTAGGGTTTTGGTTATTAAAGGGTGCGCCTTTTCCATCACCAAGTTGGTTATATAAAAGACCTTCTCCTTCCAGCGCTGACTTGATCAATTATCTCTCTCTGTAATCTGATCATTTCAGAGGCGGATGAAGATCATGTTGTAATAAAGAAAGAGCTAATCGAATAAAGAGTTGGATGAAGATTTTCAAAAAAAGAAGAAGAGGTGAGATGAAGGACCTTCAGAGTCAGACGAAGAGCCGGATGAAGAGTCGAATGAAGAGTCGGACGACTCTTCATCCGACTCTGAAGGTTCTTCATCCATCTCTTCCCTTTTTTTTTAAGGTCCATCATCTAACTTTTTATTTTCAGCTAGCTCTTTATTTATTACAACATGTATCTTCATCCTCCAAAAGAAAAGAACCCTACTGGATAATTAACTACATCGGTATGTCATTAAAAGAAATTAACTTGATGCATAATTTCAGCCACTACATCCCCACAATTATAATTGATTATTTTTCCATGAACATCAGCAGCGAAGAGAGAACGAAATGAATACAAAAGCGAATAAAAACAAAGAAGTTTTCTAAATAAGAAATGCGCATTTCTAAAATTAAAATAACAATTGTCATGTAGAATTAGAAATTAGAAAGCAATCATTATTGGAAAATGGAGATGCTCTCTATCTTTTTTTTCACGAGTCTTTGTTCAATTCACAAAAGCTGGAAGTATCCGCTTACGTGGCGTATCTTTACTCAGTCGATACGATCGCCGATACTCCGTTGAAACTGCTGGATACGTCTGGGTACGGTCGGATCCACCGTGAACCGCGGTCCGTACCCATGAGCCGCACCCGCACCTATGAACCGCGATGAACCATCGCAATTTTTCATCCCTCAACGTGATTCAAAGTATTTTCTTTTGTTTAATACGGATATTCTTTTTTGGTTTCATACGAGTCTTCTTGTTTGGCAAGTATGAAAGGATCATCCTCAGATCCCCGTTTTGAGAAATCAACAATCGTAAACCCACTGCCATCAACTTCGACACCGCTCCTGATATCGACCCATCTGTGTGAAAGCACATTTGATGGTAAAGGGGCGATGGAAAAAATATTTTTTGTAGTAGTGTATTAACTGTGTATGTTAGTGCTATATATACACGGTTCGGTAACCGTGTACAATGTACACTCCTCTACATATACGACGCTTGCTGACACAGTTGCGTTTTCTATACTAGTATTCCCATCTTGGGCGGAAATAATGTGATCATGAAGTATAATTTTATAGCAAAAAAAACCCAAAAAAATAGGACTGTATGATCTCTCCTTCAGGTTATGTCAAATTCTAATAGTTGATGTCATTACCGAATTCCTATTCGATCTCCATCTTTGGACCAAATATCACTCTACAACAATTCCTTCTTTAAAGTCTACAGTCTACACAGACAAATTAAAAACATTTATGAAGCACTGATAATAAATAACACTACAGCAAAATGAATCATCTGTGACCAATAGTTGAGACCGGTCCAGTCGCCGAACGCAGAAAATTCTCAAAAAATATTAAAAAAAAAGAAAGCTGGGACGGATTTGGTCCAGATCCTTCTGGGACCGGCGCCCTCACCTTCTGGGACCCATTTTGGCCCGGTCCCAGAAGGGTCCCTGAAAAACGAACCACCTCTCCCGCGTTTTGTGATAGATTTTCGGAAAAAAAACAAAAACAAAAAATAAAAAAGATGGAAAGATTGGCGCCGCCTCCTCTCAGTTCGACCATCGACGCACGCCTCTCCGCTCGACCACCGGCCACCTTCTCTCCGCTCGACCACCGATCGCCTCCTCTCTTCCCTCTCCGTTCGACCACCGATCATCTCCTCTCCGCGCGCTAGGCCACCGATTCAACTCTCAAAGCCTGACCTCTAAGCCTGTGCCTGTGCGCCCCTCAAAGCCTGACCTCTATTGCTGCTCCTCAAGCTCGATTCACCCCCATCTTTCTTCTTTCTTTCATCCTTCTTAGCTCGATTCCAGGTAACAAATTGTGAACATGAAATTGATTGATTAGCTTCAGCTCACCCAGATATGATTATATATTAAAATTTAATATTGTCAGGTCTCTTGGCCAAGAGATTTTTGTTTCTTACATAGTCCATTCAACTTCTGAGGTGTGAGGTCAGGGTTTTTAACTTTACTAGTACCAGTCAGTACCGTAGTGGTTTCCTATTCTGGTGTGCTTGAGCATTATGCTGAGGCTCTCTATACATCTCTGGATACTGGTACCAGTCGGTACCAGTTCTAGCTGGTGTACTAGTATACTAATAGCAATATTAGGGATTTATTCTATAAATTATGCAAATTATGAGGGCTGTTCTGCAAATTTTGTAAATTGTAAGGGCTATCTTGAAAATTTTGACAACTTAAAACTAGAATAAATGAAGCCATGATTTATATAACAAGTTTCAACCAAACAAGAACAGTTTAAGCCATCCTAACTTTGAATATGCAAATTTAATCCTCCTGAATTTTAAGTAGCAAGTAGCAACCAAACATACTCTAGTGAACCTGAAATGTAGAGAATGAAAATTTGATTAGATACTTTCATTGAATTTTGACAAGAATCTTTTTTTTTTTGTTTAAAACATTACCCCAGTAATCTGCTTTGCTCGGGGATTTGGAGCGAATCAATAAACTCAGTGGAGGTTTAGCATAAACTGAACCAAGCCAAAATTTTAAAATTGCATAGTTGTATACATTTCAGAAAATTAAATTGAAAACTACAAGATTTACCAGGGTACCAATTGAAGAAGGAATTGCTCGCATCTTCTGTCTCTATGGCTCTTTCCCTGACCTTACCAGCTGACTTTGTCTCTACGGCATTTTTCACGGTACGTAACTCCTTTATTATAATCTTTTTACTCCTGAAAGCTGCCTTCTTCATCAACTCTCTATACTCACACTTGTCAAATGGCCTCTTTAGCTCTCTAATTAACCTATCTTTGTACACTGAAGGCGGTCTACTTAAAACCTCTACTGGTATTTCATTCATTATCAGCTCCTCCTGGACATTTTTATCCAACTTTGAAATTAAATATTATAACTTTTAACATTTTTATCATAAGGCAATTTTATAGAAAAAGAAGTAGAATTGTAGCTTCATGTGATATAACACCTACTTTTTACTAATCATATTTTTTTCACTACAAATTCAAATACTTGCTGACCAATATAGATAACTCCTGAACAAGTAATAGTGACACCAATTCTTTACAAGAACATTTCTAAATTTGTTTTACTGAGAAAGATAATGTTCTTACATTGGAACCTGAAAACTCCTCTTTGTTGTACTGAGATTAAAATAAACTAAGTATATTAATTGATTGGTTAATTGGTTTTAGGAGTGTTTGCGAAACTAAACTTTGATGTGTTTGCTATGCAGATACTAACTGAAACTAAACTTTGGTTAATTGGTTCATTTAAACTTTGGTTAACTGAAACTAAACTTTGCTATGCAGATTAAAATAAACTCCTCTTTGGTTAATTGGTTCATTTAAGCTAGTGTTGATACTAACTGAAACTAAACTTTGATGTGTTTGCTATGCAGATATATGTTCCGACAAATCCAAGGGGGGCAGAGAAACTTGCACCTGGTATAGTGATACAGGAATCAGATTTATATCTACGCAGGTTGTGGGGTGACCCTAGTGAGGTATTGCATATAACGAATTATCATAAGATCATTTTCAGCAGTGTTAGTACTATAGTTTTTACAAAAAAACGAGAAATAAAAAGAAGCTATTTGTGTGGTTTTCACAAAACGTTGATTTGTTAATTACTTTACTTTCCATATATGTCAGGTGGTTTGCGAAAAGATTCTTGCACCCGGATATAGTGGCCCCGTTTGAGTACATTTTTATATGGGATGAAGATCTTGGGGTAGAACACTTCAATGCTGAAAAGTATGGTTCTCATTTTCTCTCTTGTATTTAAGTGTGTCATATCAGATTTTTAATGGCAGTATTAGTTCCGCTTCACCTTTGTGCGGCTGGAGATATCCGTATCTACCCGTGATCCATTTGATATATATTGTAGTGATCTTAGCCTATAAAATATGTATATTAAAAATTAGATGGGTAGGGTGGGTTTACGGGTGTGCTGACTTGAAAAAGTTTCCAACTCAGTATAATTGGGTTGGGTTTTAAGTTTTTTGACAAAACCTATTACCCCAATCTTTGTACACCCCTATTTCCAAGCTTAACTTTTTTCTGACGGTAAGCATAAAATAATTGCCAGTAGGTGCACTGGAAGTTAAATTTAGTACAAATAGCCAGTAGATAACTAATCTATCATCACATTTTGAATATTAATAAATGGGCAGGTACATAAAATTGGTAAAGAAGCATGGTTTGGAAATATCACAACCCGGCTTGGAGCCAAACCAAGGGCTCACATGGCAAATGACAAAACGAAGAGGCAATTCAGAAGTCCACAAGTATTTTTTTTTCTTAACTTTACCCATTTAGATGTTTCATGTATATGTTGTTTTGTGAATTGTTTGGTATGTATTAATTAAATTGCTTGTGAATTATTTGATATTTGATATTAAATTTTTGGTACGTATCAATTACATTGCTTGTGAATTGTTTGATATTTGATGTTAAATGCTTGGTACGTACGTATATACCAATTAAATTGCTTGTGAATCGAATGATATTTGATGTTAAATGCTTGTGAATATTATGTTTCGTACCAATTGAGGTAGGAGAAAAATATATGAACAGAATGAGTTTAATATTATATTTGTTTGATACATTTTGTACAAATTGGGAAAAAAAAAACAACAAAAAATAACCAAAAAAAAAAAAAAGCTTCTGCGACCCATCTGGGAACCTTCTGCGACCCATCTGGGAACCTTCTGCGACCGTTCAGTTGGTCTCTGATAGGTTCTAGTGACGTCAGCATGTCGCACCAGGGACGAATATAATCGGTCGCTGAAGGGGTCATCTGCGACCGGCACCATAGCCTTCAGAGACCGGTGACATCAGCAGGGCAGTCATCTGTGACGGAGCAACTGCGACCGGATCATCTGCAACCCATTTTAGTCATCTGGGACCGGCTCCCCCCTTCTGCGACCGGCGCCTTACCCATCTGCGACCCATTTGGCCGGTCGCAGAAGGGTATTTTTGCTGTAGTGTAATATGTCGAACAATCAACTTTTCTTTAGGGTGGTTAAATTAATCACAAATAAAATAAAATAATCATTGCTGCATTTATTAATTCGAGATACACATATATTCAACGGGCACAGACAAAAAGATCAATAAGCAACATGATTTTGGGTGCATGCATGTCTATTGCTGTGAGTAATAGTTTATGTTTGTATACTAGCTTTTAAGAGAAAAGGGGAGAGAGGGAGGGGTGGTGGTGAAAAAAAAATTTTAAGTTCTTGTATGGAACCTTGGGAGAGTGAGGAAAAGAAGGGATGCTCTGTTGTGAATTTTTTCTTTACTTCATTCGCGCGCTTACAATTATTATATATATTTTTATTTTTTTATAATTTTGGTCATTAATAAATGCATTATTAAATATGTGTACCGTCTTTTTATATTCAATATATATTTCTTTAATCGTCTGCGGAGCGTAGCATGGCATTTTGTTAGTGGATTTAAAAATAATTGGAAAAATCAAATGGGATTTGAAAGGTTCTTTTTTAGCAAAAAATGTGTTTGACGGTCGAATTGCCATAGCTAAATTTCACCCACAATCATTTTTAGAAAGAAATGAGGACCAGATTAAGTCTCATATCGCACCTAGCTAGCAACATGGACTAGTAATTATATATTAATTTAATTAATTAAGTCTGTTTGTCAAATAAGTTATTGCGATATTGAAGGCATGAGGAACCGATAAATAACATAATTGATCATATATACGAGCAAAAGAATTTAATTAATTTCATGCATAAACCAAACTCCAGTTACACCCGGACTCGATTTTATTTTATTGACCTTCTTAATTTATTGGGCAAAGGATCCATAAAATGCATACGAAACAAAGATAAAAAAAAAAGGAAACCAAGATAAGAATTGAAGAATTCCTAACTTGGAATCCGTACTAGAAATTACAAACATGCAAAGATAATACCCATCTAATCTAACACAACTGGAAAGTGAAAAAGATCGATATATTGATCTCTTATTAGGGAGTTCGGCTTATTTTCACATTGCTCACACAATGTTCACACCACCACTTGAGCTGTCCGTTGTCGTTTTAACCTAAAGATTTAACAGGAAATAGTGTATCAGTTACATTATGGTTTCGATTTATATATAAAGTGCTTAATAATATTCAATTATAAAGCAATATGTTTTAATAAAACACTATTGATAAAAATTAATTCAAGCAATCATCTCACGATCATTAATTTAATTGCCGTAAAAAAAATTAATGGTGAGGTTCTTTCACCAACAGTAATAATTTTACACACCTTGACGTAAACTCCAAGTGCATCAAGATATTCTCCGGGACGTCCATGGAAGCCAATAATTTGACCACCATTTGCTGAAAGTTCAAAGGGAACTCCGTTTTCGTCTCCATATGGTCCATAACTTCCCAAGTTTGTTTCAAATTTAAGTGATTTCACAACAACCCATTTATTGAAATTGAATTCCCCGTAGTGGCCTTTTACGGAGGTGATGTACTCAGAATCCCGAAGAGTGAACTACAAAACCAATATCATAAGACAAATATCATAAACTACCCTTTTTTTAGGCTTAGTTTAATCTAAGTTCAAACTTGCCGATGAAATGATTTCATTCCGGAATAAGTTTAGGAATTCCATTTAAAATCAACTTCTATATTTAATTTTACCTGCCACATTATTCTATTTCTCATCACATAGAAATCGTATTGGTATAATTATCAATACAAGTTCAAATGGTTCTCGTAATTGTAGGATGACATGTTATGCTTTTTTACATCATAATTAATAAAAGATCAATGTGTCATTTTGCTTTACAAATAAATTATAAGACGTTTCCACTTGTCACTCACAAAATTGAAATCTATTACTATTAGTATATAAATGCAAAGAGTTGGTACCTCTGTCAATTGTCCTCCTGACCGGCCCCACTGCTCGGTACTTTCCTCACGGCCATTGCGTAGAAAACGTACAGTAAGAGCATCAATAGCACCACCATGGCGAATGCTGATCTTAACAATGCGAGTTATACCATCGACATTCATGTCTTTCACTGTCCCTCCAGTGCCGCCGCATGGCCCGATCTTGTTTACGAGAACTTGAGTCGACACCTTCAATAAATGAACACAGTCCAGTCAACATCATTATCATATGAAGAGGTACTTGATTATCAAATTTTACATTATTTAATTTTTTTTATTATTTTCTTATACAGATAGAAAATTAATTGTTCTAGAGATTTCGAACTATATATATTTTTTATATCTAAAAGTAAAAGAATATTGGAAAATTTCACAATATTAATTTTACAAACCTGGACGTAAACTCCAAGTGCATCAAGAACTCCATGAGAGCGTCCATGGAATCCAATAATTTGACCAAAAATTGCTGGAAGTTCAAAAGGAACTCCCTCTTCGGTTCCATATGGTCCAAAACTTCCCAAGTTTGTCTCAAATTTAAGTGATCTCACAACAACCGGCCAATTTTTGTAGCTACCAATGTGGCCTTTTACAGAGGTAATATACTCCGAAGGCTTAAGATTAAACTACAAGACCAATAACATATAACAAATTAACAAATTACAGAGGTAATATACTTCGACAAAATTCATTTCAATCCACCATATGTTTATCTATTCCATATGAAAGTACCTTCTATATTCTTCCTGTCAATTAATTTGCAAAGAAAGGTTCCTATCACTGCATTATTATGTATTTCCTTCAGCTTGAAATCGAATTGGAAAAATTTCAATTAGTCGTGGTAAAAGTGGGTTAGCATGTTCTGCCTTTCACTTCACTTCTTATGTTATTATCTTGTAATTAATGGATCATTGTTGAATTGTTTTTTTACCAAGAAATAAAATTCCCACTTTCCACACACAAAGTCGAAATCTATCAGAATAGAATGCAAAAAGTTTGTACCTCTGTCAATGTTCCATCTTGTCCGCCCCACAGATCAGTACTCTCCTCAACGCCATTACGTAGAAAACTTATAGTAAGAGCATCAATAGCACCAGAATGGCGAACGCTGATCTTAACAATGCGAGTGACGCCATTGATATTCATATCTTTCGCATCCCCGCCTTTCCCGCCACATGGCCCGAGCTTCTTGGTGATAATTTGAGTCGATGCCTTCAATAAATCAACACACGTACAGTACACAAAATTAATATGAGAAGATGATTAATAAATTTAAGGAATTTCTCGATAAATATTTTCCTTAGAAAACCAACATTTTGACCTCTTTATATAAGAAAAGTTAGCGTCTACCATTTGTAGTAAAATTGTAGCACACTAGTGAGGATTGACTTGTGGCTGCTTTTGTTTCTTGCTTTGGTGTGTAGGCTAGAGGTTCTTGGATGAGTATATTTATATTAGAGATGTTCCAACTTTTCAGAATTCTACATTTGAAACTTACAATTTAAAACATGGGCAAATGTTAAGTACTGCCTATGAGTACGCATGCATAGGCGCGCGTTTTTCATGAGGGTGGAGCTAGTGAGATATGGACGAATTTTAACATATGAAATTTTTAATGAGGAACTTGTAATCGTGATACATATTGAAATAAATCAATAAAATGATGCTTTTTTTCTATGTAAAGATATGGATTATATATACAACACATCTAATTAATTAATAAGATTAATTATTTAAATTTTTTTAAATGATTATTTCAAAGATAATTTTCTTGAAACTGATTTGCATTCGTGATCATAAATATTAAATGTTAAGCTACCGCTGCTCGATCTGTAGTAGAATTTCAACTCATGGTGCAACTTCACATTAATATGGAATGTTTATACTCCTGTAATCAACCTGTAAATGTACGAATATTATAACCAATTTTCATCTTCGTATAATCGCATTTTTGTGGATTATTCTATACATATATAACGATTTAGATACAATATTGATAGTTATTTATTGACTAAGTTTGAAAATTTTACTTTCAAATGTGATTTATACTATTTATAGAATACAACGAAAAATTTAAATAACTAAATTGGAAGTGAGTTTAAATAAAGAACCGATTATCAATGTGCTCCAACATTCATACAATATTCTTTATTAAAAAAAAATGTGTACGAATGTTGGAGCACATTTATACATAATTAAGCAAGCACTGCTTTATACATTGAAGCTATTATACATAGTTAAGCAAGCGCTGCTTAATTAGGAGTTGTAGCATTTGAACTCAAGTGAATATATATGTTTATACTCTTGTCATCTTTGTAAATTCTCTTCTTTGTGAATTATTCTATATATATAACGATTTAGATACATTGATAATTTATTATTCACTAAGTTTGAAAATTTTCGTTTCAAATGTCCATGATTTATACTATTTATAGTATACAAAGAAAACAAAATAACTAGATTGAAAATTTAACAGTTATTGATAAGAAATCAAATTAATTACATTCAAATCATATGAAATTTAATAAACATCTAATTTGTAACCAAATAAGTATTTGGGACGAGTCTCTAATAGTAGCTATCGGACCCATCATAAATATAATTATTATTTTTATGGGATGCTCCTACGTACGTATGATAAGTTTCATATTCGAGTTAAAACAAATAAATATTAATTAAGGTCGACCAATCGACCATTGATACAAATTTCGAATTAAAAAATCTGCAAATTATTATTATATCACAATTCCATGCCCGCATAATAATATGGAAGCAGCTAACAGTCCCCCAACTCCAGTCCCCCAAAAATCCCCGGACTAATTCTGTAAACATCAATACCAAATCCTGTAAACATCAATACTAAATCCTGTAAACTAATTCAACAAATCCTGTCAACATAAAACTTTCAATTATGTGTGGTCCCCAATAACTTCCACTTTAACTTCAACTTTAACCACCACTTTAACCACTTTAACTACTTTGACTGGGACCACTTCTAGACCTTTGACTAGAACCACATATAGGAGATCTCTAACAACTTTTCAAAACTAAACTAACTATGACTACATTAAAACTTTGTAAAAAGAAATATGTAAAAAATATTCGAGTTTTTTTTTTCAAATTTTTTTTTTCAAAACTTTATTTTCGAAATTTTTATTTTCCAAAATATATTTTCGAAATTTTTATTCATAATTTTTTTTCAAATTTTTTTTTCAAATTTTTTTTTTCAACTAATTCTGTAAACATCAATACTAAATCCTATAAACATCAATACTAAATCCTGTAAACTAATTCAACAAATTCTGTCAACATAAAACTTTTAATTCTGTAAACATCAATACTGTAAACATCAATACTAAATTCTGTAAACTAGTTCAACTAATTCTGTAAACATCAATACTGTAAACATCAATACTAAATCATGTAAACTAATTCAACTAATTCTGTAAACATCAATACTAAATCCTGTAAACATCAATACTAAATCCTGTAAACTAATTCAACAAATCCTGTCAACATAAAACTTTTAATTCTGTGTGGTCCCCAATAACTTCCACTTTAACTACCACTTTAACCACCACTTTAACCACTTTAACTGCTTTAACTAAGACCACTTGTAGACCTTTAACCAGGACCACATTTAGAAGATATCTAACAGCTTTTCAAAACTAAAAACTAATCATGACTACTTTAAAATTTTGTAAACATAAATATGTAAAAAAAATTCAAGTTTTTTTTTCAAATTTTTTTTTCAAATATCCTTCTAGATGCTACTTTCAATTATTTTAAATTCTGTAAACCTTATCACATAACTCTATGGATAGTTTCGTTGAATCCTGTAAACCGGTAAACAAAAAAATTCAAATTTTAATTTTTTTCAAAATTTTATTTTATTTTTCAAATTTTATTTTTTAAAAATGTAAAAAAAATTCGAATTTTTTTTCCAATTTTTATTTTTCAAATTTCCTTCTAAATACTACTTTTAATTATTTTGAATTATGTAAACCTTATCACAGAACTCTGTAAATAGTTTCATTTAATCCTGTAAACCGGTAAACAAAAAATTCAAATTTTATTTTTTAAAAATGTAAAAAAAAAATTCGAATTTTTTTTTTCAAAATTTTTTTTCCAATTTTTTTTTCAAATCTCCAACTAGATACTACTTTTAATTATTTTGAATTCTGTAAACATGATCACATAACTCTGTAGACAATTTCGTTGAATACTGTAAACCGCTAAAAAAATTCAAATTTTAATTTTTTTCCATTTTTTTTTAAATTTGCATATAGATACTACTTTTAATTGTTTTGAATTATGTACATCTTATCATATCACTCTATAGAAAGTGTTGTTGAATACTGGAAACATAACAACTAATCTCAAAACACACATGCTATTAGATCTACCAATGAGACATCATTCTTATCACTAAACAAAATAAATTACCAATAAATAACATAAATGTTTTCCACCAAACATAACATTTCATACAAATCAAAGCAGACATGAAGAAGTATAACATAACACTACTTATAAAACATAAATGTTTTCAAATTTTCTCCCTCTTTGATTCTAAGATGGAGTGACCGATGAAGGTGATACACTTCCGCCCCTCTGGCATCAACACCATCACCTCCAGATAGCCATCAAGAAATTATGTAAACATAATACACGAATTCTATAAACCTAAGATAATATCAAGTTTTTAAAACCCGAAATAACAGGTCATGGTGTTATGTAAAGTGATATTCAAAATTGAAGAGAAAGATGATTACCAGTACTTAGAAAAAGAAAAATATTTTCACAAAATAGACTTGATAAAAATAATACCTGCATCACAAGCATCGGTTTAAAGAGTAAAAGGATTAGTAAAGTCCAGTGGCGCCAAAACAGGTGCCGAGTTTTTTGAAAGCATTCTCCGCTGCCTCGTTCCATGTTCATCCATTCTTCTTCAATAGGTCAGTAGAGTGATTCCTATATAAAAGCCTTAAATTTAACAAATGAGTCTATCAAGCATCATAAAAAAAAGGAACAAACAAAACAACCCAAAAAAATAAAAAAAAGTTGATACATATAGGAAAGTTTAGCTACAGCTTCAATAGTTAATAAGTATCCAATTAACTATGATTAACATAAGTTTAGCTACGACTTCAAATAAGTAGTGGTACTATATCAGCTGGTAGAACTGACATGAACGTTATCTAACCAAATCTATTATGAGTTGCATAATGCAAATCCACTTCCTAGAACAAGCAAAAAGAAAGACAGAAACCCAAAAAAAAAAATGGAGCAAAATAAAACCAAATGCAAAAATCTATTAGATTGTACTGTACCTGATTGGAAACCAAATTAAATAGAATAATAGGCACCGCCTCCTGGTACGCCATAACCATTACCAATTTTAACATTACCTAATGACTATTAATTTAGCTACATTTAGGATATAATAGGTTTATACCTGATTTGGTACTGGTACCAGTGTTATTGGTTTCACGTGGAAAGAACATGCACCTTGTTGTCATCAGTTTATCCATGACATCGCTAATTATTAGCTGCTTCATATGCTTTTTGTTTTGACAAAAGACAAAGATCCATTTAATTCTAGAAATACATGATACCACTTCAAAAAGAAAACAAGCATGCATGATTCAACGATTCATGTCACCAACTTTCCACATTGTACCAACCTTTAACATCTAAAGCCTAAACAATTGGATCGAATTTAGCAAATACTAACCCAACAACATATCTAGCCCAAATCCAACCCACTACTGACAAACCTAACTACTCGGACAGAGCCGAATTGTTGCTCTTTTGGTACTTCCCAATCTCTAGCCTTCTTCACGCTACCGGTCGCCAGAGCCGAATTGCGCGCCACCTTGGTGGCAAGATGCTGTTATCAGAAACTGGTAGGAGGAAAGACAGGTTGCAATAGATGCAGAATTTCATACCATCCAATAAAAAGTGTACTTATAGATCAAGTTCTGTACCAGTTTTTGTAATTTTAGAATCTGAACTTTGAAATGCCATTATAAATTGTAGAAAAATCATAAAAATGCAAAACTTGTTCCTATGCACTCATGAAAATGTCCATTATCTGTCTATAGGAGGAACTGGTTTGAGTCTAGCTATTTTGGTATGAAAACATGGTCTGGTTTGGGTATTTCTTGTACCAGTAGGTACATCACTTGGCCTGTTCATTCTTGCTGCCTAATGCAGTGACTTGACTGTATCTAGCTGATTTGAGTATGGTTCAAACAACATGATTGATTTGAAGATACACAAAAATAAAAAATTGTTGTGAATTTCAAATATCATACCCTGAATTCAAGAAAATTGATGTGAAATTCAAGCTAACTGGTTACATTGAGCTAATTTTGTATATATCCACTACTTTTAAGTGTAAAGTCAGCTAGTTTGAACAAATTGAGATCAAGCTTAAACCAGTTGACTAGTACATGATGGCAGTAACCAAAACATGTCCAAACTGGGAGGCATTTCAACAAAGTCAGCCAGTTCCAACAGAGGCATTTCAACAAACACCTAAGCCGCAACACCAATCGGCAATCTGCTTGACAAGGGAATTGAACATAATGGTATTAGCACCTCACAAACCTTTTGCTTCAGCAATGTTAACTAATATGCTATCATCTTGAATTTATCAGATTTAATTACATGAAAGCTTCACAAGCAAGGTTGATTAGAACACTAATAGTCACATTGAACTTGATGGCACTGAATTTTGAAAAAAGATTAAATAAACCTTACGAGATTGTCAGATCAACAAATCCATAGACAGATTACTCGAGCTTCGTCATGGATTGAATGGTTCGCATCCCTCCATTCTCGACATCAAACGGAGAGACGGAGACTTCTCCAATGGAAAGGCGGATACGCACCCTCTGTGCCGGTGCCTCCAGTGGGAAGGCGGTGGCGGCGCGAGCCAGGAGAGGGGTTCATTGTTGTAGAGGATAATTTTTTTCCAAAATATTCTGAACTTCTGAGTTAATTGTTCGAGATTTGATCAAACGGATCGCGATTTCAATGCTTGATGGCTTCTTCAGCAAAGGCATTGGTAGTTTTAGGAGCACTAAATGGTAAGTGCCCTGCATATACCAGATCCTAAACGCTTTCGCATCCCTCTCTCCGTGCGGTGGCGTCGCTTCCGTTGCGGAGGGGAGGAGATTGGAGAGCCGACGTCGTCAGAGGGAAGGTTGTCGGAGAGGAGGTCAGGTCGGATCTCGGTGATCGAGAAATTTGAAGAGAGGGAAAGAGAACACGGAGAGAGATTTGGCACAGAGGAGAAGAGGGGAAGTTAATTTTGGAGAAAGCAAGTGATTTTATTTTTCTGTTGAACTGGATAAGATAAATGGATTACCGTTAGAAAAGCAGTTAAAACAACATAAAAATTAGTAGGCGGGGATTATCCGGGGATTCAATGCCGGGGGACGTTACCTTTTCTCTAATAATATATATGAAACCATATGTTTTAAAGATAGAAAAGAGCCAATTTAAAGCATGAATTACATTCGATTTCTTCTGTGAATCCATAAATCAAGACCACGCCTTATTACGAAAATACAAAGGCTTTTTAAATTTCTAAGTAGTAGAACGTGCTTGTTGAAAATTTGAGTGGTGTTTGCATAAAGGTTTTGAGGTCCAATAAGGGTAATGAATTTGCATCAAATGAGTTTTTTGTTAAAATTTCTCTAAAGAGAATCGAATGCTATTAATCTTTAGAATTATAACCTTCTCACAACATATAAGCTGCTAATTTTTTTTTTCCTAAAGTGAGTTCCCTAACAATTGTAGCGGCACCATCCGCTAAATTTTTTACCTTTTTTGATGCATTGACCTCCCTGAACCTACAATTTTAAATTGAGAATTCCTAATCCTGAACTTTTCAAGGAATCCTTCATCAGTGGTTGTGAATGACTGATCATTTCATCCTTTCGACCTTGATTCCGTAGGATCAAGTCATAAAGATTGATAAATAGAACCACCTTATTTAGTAATTCGCAGGGAATTAGAAGAACGAAGGTGCAGAATGACTGAAGATCGAATTTTATTCCTCTTCAATTCCTTGCTCTATTCTCCATCCAAATAAGATGTTAAATTAACAAATGACATTATTTTTATCAACTCTAAATGGAGGGCAAAATTTCACATTGAAATTCTTCTAATACCTTGTTTCTATAATAGGAGAGGTAAATTAAGGACGGAAGGGGAGGGAAAAAAAGTATAGAAACAAATTTTGTTTGAGAGGGTAAGATCAGTGGAGATTATTTTTTATCCATTCCCGTTTAAAAGAAAAAAAAAACAACTATATCCCCCACAAAAAAGAAAGTGACATTCACATGCTATATTTCCTATTAATAAATATAATTTTACTAAATTATTAGTTATAAAATATATTTTTTGATTACAAAACGTATAGTCAATATATGCGTAGCATGACCTCAATCAGTTTTGTGCATCTTCTGCCATGATTAATTAATATAGCTAGCAGCTTAGCACAACTATGACATTTTGGAGAGAGTTTTTGAGATTTGGAACTGATAGAATCATATGACTCAGATTTTGTATCATAGTTGTGCTATTATTGCAAGAATGACTAAATGCATGAAACACATGCTTGCATGTGCCTTAGATTCAGCACGTGTTCTAGATCTACCTTAGATTTAGCACGTGTTCATACAATTTCAATTATTCTGGTCCCCACATGCACCTTATCAATTCGTCCGTTAGAATTCAAACTCAAAATAATTACTGTATTCTAATAAAAATTCTAAATTAGTGGGGTAATGCATGTGCATCAAATATTTTTTATTCTTGGTAATTTTATAGTTGTATGTTCTAATCCATCCATGCTGCTTGTACACATTTGTTATTTTTGCTTTTTGTTATAACAAAATCACCTAAATTAAAATTTTCTGCATACGGGCTTAAAAATATAATTGAAATAATTATGCTAGATGTTGGGGTTAGCTCGATAATGACCCTACCGAGCAGTTGCTTATGACTGTTTTGGTTTAAAATAAATTAAGCTATTTCTTTGTTTTTAACTTTTTATCGAACATTTTTTTGGTATCAATTCAGATCTTTGAACGTGAATGAGAGTAAATTTAGATCTAGGACGAGGCTGTTGATTTGGTCCCTCAAGAAGAAGGCATTAAATGCATTGAGTCGGTTTCACGCACTATCTCAAGAGGAAAGGGAAGAAAATGCTCGACCATAGAACCTCGAATGATTCTGGTAAAGTGAAAAAAAATTGCAGTTGTACTTGATGTCTAACTTGAAGTTTGATTTCATATTTTACATTAGTTATGTTACATTTCTAAAATTTTGAACTAAACAATGCAGATTAATAATGTTTAAAAGTTAAATTGACAATTTTACCCTCTTTCTAAACTCAATCATTTTATTACTGTTGTTGAGATTTTAAAAGTGAACGGTGAAAATTTATAGTAAGTAGCTCTCCTCCTTGTAAGAACCTTTCTTTCAAGTAGTTTTTATCAGTCCAAATAAGAGAGACTCATAGTTTTTGGGAGGCAAGACTGAAAACTCTCGTTCCGTTACCTCAAGAAGAAAGAGCTGAGGAAATGGCAACAATATGGTGAAACTTCACTACTACAGAAATGGTCATTGTACACTGCACATTCTACACGGATTTGATAATTTTACCTAAAAACCGTGGAGAAATTCTAATTTTTTGGAAGCCCGAAATATGTGTGGGATCTCTACACGGATGTTTACTAAAGAATCAGTGTAGAAAGCCGTGACAGAGCTACACGGACGTTTATTAGGAAATGTACACGAATTATTATTTAAATAACAGTGTAGAAAGCCTTGAGAGAGCTACATGGATATTTAATTAAAGAACCGTGAAGAAAAGTCGGCATTGTACACGGATGTTTGTTTAAATTAAAGTGTAGAAAGCTTCTGAGAGCTACACGGCCGTTTCATAAAAAGCCGTGTAGAAATGTGTCAATTATACACAATCTTTTGTTTAATTAATAGTATGGAAAACTTTTAGAGAGCTACACGGACGTTTAATAAAAAAAAACCGTGTAGAAAGGTTATTTTAGGGTTTTGGTTATTAAAGGGGGCGCCTTTTCCATCACCAAGTTGGTTATATAAAAGACCTTCTCCTTCCAGCGCCGACTTGATCAATTATCTCTCTCTCTGTAATCTGATCATTTCTGAGGCGGATGAAGATCATGTTGTAATAAAGAAAGAGCTAATCGAATAAAGAGTTGGATGAAGATTTTCAAAAAAAAAGAAGAGGTGAGATGAAGGACCTTCAGAGCCAGACGAAGAGCCGGATGAAGAGTCGAATGAAGAGTCGGACGACTCTTCATCCGACTCTGAAGGTTCTTCATCCATCTCTTCCCTTTTTTTTTAAGGTCCTTCATCTAACTTTTTATTTTCAGCTAGCTCTTTATTTATTACAACATGTATCTTCATCCTCCAAAAGAAAAGAACCCTACTGGATAATTAACTACATCGGTATGTCATTAAAAGAAATTTACTTATGCATAATTTCAGCCACTACATCCCCACAATTATAATTGATTATTTTTCCATGAACATCAGCAGCGAAGAGAGAACGAAATGAATACAAAAGCGAATAAAAACAAAGAAGTTTTCTAAATAAGAAATGCGCATTTCTAAAATTAAAATAACAATTGTCATGTAGAATTAGAAATTAGAAAGCAATCATTATTGGAAAATGGAGATGCTCTCTATCTTTTTTTTCACGAGTCTTTGTTCAATTCACAAAAGCTGGAAGTATACGCTTACGTGGCGTATCTTTACTCAGTCGATACGATCGCCGATACTCCGTTGAAACTGCTGGATACGTCTGGGTACGGTCGGATCCACCGTGAACCGCGGTCCGTACCCATGAGCCGCACCCGCACCTATGAACCGCGATGAACCATCGCAATTTTTCATCCCTCAACGTGATTCAAAGTATTTTCTTTTGTTTAATACGGATATTCTTTTTTGGTTTCATACGAGTCTTCTTGTTTGGCAAGTATGAAAGGATCATCCTCAGATCCCCGTTTTGAGAAATCAACAATCGTAAACCCACTGCCATCAACTTCGACACCGCTCCTGATATCGACCCATCTGTGTGAAAGCACATTTGATGGTAAAGGGGCGATGGAAAAAATATTTTTTGTAGTAGTGTATTAACTGTGTATGTTAGTGCTATATATACACGGTTCGGTAACCGTGTACAATGTACACTCCTCTACATATACGACGCTTGCTGACACAGTTGCGTTTTCTATACTAGTATTCCCATCTTGGGCGGAAATAATGTGATCATGAAGTATAATTTTATAGCAAAAAAAACCCAAAAAAATAGGACTGTATGATCTCTCCTTCAGGTTATGTCAAATTCTAATAGTTGATGTCATTACCGAATTCCTATTCTCCATCTTTGGACCAAATATCACTCTACAACAATTCCTTCTTTAAAGTCTACAGTCTACACAGACAAATTAAAAACATTTATGAAGCACTGATAATAAATAATATGTCGAACAATCAACTTTTCTTTAGGGTGGTTAAATTAATCACAAATAAAATAAAATAATCATTGCTGCATTTATTAATTCGAGATACACATATATTCAACGGGCACAGACAAAAAGATCAATAAGCAACATGATTTTGGGTGCATTCATGTCTATTGCTGTGAGTAATAGTTTATGTTTGTATAGTAGCTTTTAAGAGAAAAGGGGAGAGAGGGAGGGGTGGTGGTGAAAAAAAAATATTAAGTTCTTGTATTGAACCTTGGGAGAGTGAGGAAAAGAAGGGATGCTGTGTTGTGAATTTTTTCTTTACTTGATTGGCGCGCTTACAATTATCATATTTTTTTTTTTTTTTATAATTTTGGTCATTAATTAATGCATTATTAAATATGTGTATCGTCTTTTTATATTCGATATATATTTCTTTAATCGTCTGCGGTGCGTAGCATGGCATTTTGTTAGTGGATTTAAAAATGATTGGAAAAATCAAATGGGATTTGAAAGGTTTTTTTTAGCAAAAAATGTGTGTGACGATCGAATTGCCATAGCTAAATTTCACCCACAATCATTTTTAGAAAGAAATGAGGACCAAATTAAGTCTCATATCGCACCTAGCTAGCAACAAGGAGTAGTAATTATATATTAATTTAGTTAATTAAGTCTATTTGTTAAATAAGTTATTGCGATATTGAAGGCATGAGGAACCGATAAATAACATAATTGATCCTATATACGAGCAAAAGAACTTAATTAATTTCTTGCATAAACCAAACTCCAGTTACACCCGGACTCAATTTTATTTTATTGACCTGCTTAACTTATTGGGCAAAGGATCCATAACATGCATACGAAACAAAGATAAAAAAAAATAATAAAAAGGAAACCAAGATAAGAATTGAAGAATTCCTTACTTGGAATCCGTACTAGAAATTACAAAGATGCAAAGATAATACCCATCCAATCTAACACAACTGGAAAGTGAAAACGATCGATATATCTCGATCTTATTAGGGAGTTCGGCTTATTTTCACATTGCTCACACAATGTTCACATCACCACCTGAGCTGTCCGTTGTCGTTTTAACCTAAAGATTTAATAAGAAATAGTGTATCAGTTACATTATGGTTTCGATTTATATATAAAGTGCTTAATAATATTCAATTATAAAGCAATATGTTTTAATAAAACACTATTGATAAAAATTAATTCAAGCAATCATCTCACGATCATTAATTTAATTGCCGTAAAAAAAATTAATGGTGAGGTTCTTTCACCAACAGTAATAATTTTACACACCTTGATGTAAACTCCAAGTGCATCAAGATATTCTCCGGGACGTCCATGGAAGCCAATAATTTGACCACCATTTGCTGAAAGTTCAAAGGGAACTCCGTTTTCGTCTCCATATGGTCCATAACTTCCCAAGTTTGTTTCAAATTTAAGTGATTTCACAACAACCCATTTATTGAAATTGAATTCCCCGTAGTGGCCTTTTACGGAGGTGATGTACTCAGAATCCCGAAGAGTGAACTACAAAACCAATATCATAAGACAAATATCATAAACTACCCTTTTTTTAGGCTTAGTTTAATCTAAGTTCAAACTTGCCGATGAAATTATTTCATTCCGGAATAAGTTTAGGAATTCCATTTAAAATCAACTTCTATATTTTTTCCTGCCACATTATTCTATTTCTCATCACATAGAAATCGTATTGGTATAATTATCAATACAAGTTCAAATGGTTCTCGTAATTGTAGGATGACATGTTATGCTTTTTTACATCATAATTAATAAAAGATCAATGTGTCATTTTGCTTTACAAATAAATTATAAGACGTTTCCACTTGTCACTCACAAAATTGAAATCTATTACTATTAGTATATAAATGCAAAGAGTTGGTACCTCTGTCAATTGTCCTCCTGACCGGCCCCACTGCTCGGTACTTTCCTCACGGCCATTGCGTAGAAAACGTACAGTAAGAGCATCAATAGCACCACCATGGCGAATGCTGATCTTAACAATGCGAGTTATACCATCGACATTCATGTCTTTCACTGTCCCTCCAGTGCCGCCGCATGGCCCGATCTTGTTTATGAGAACTTGAGTCGACACCTTCAATAAATGAACACAGTCCAGTCAACATCATTATCATATGAAGAGGTACTTGATTATCAAATTTTACATTATTTATTTATTTTTATTATTTTCTTATACAGATAGAAAATTAATTGTTCTAGAGATTTCGAACTATATATATTTTTTATATCTAAAAGTAAAAGAATATTGGAAAATTTCACAATATTAATTTTACAAACCTGGACGTAAACTCCAAGTGCATCAAGAACTCCATGAGAGCGTCCATGGAATCCAATAATTTGACCAAAAATTGCTGGAAGTTCAAAAGGAACTCCCTCTTCGGTTCCATATGGTCCAAAACTTCCCAAGTTTGTCTCAAATTTAAGTGATCTCACAACAACCGGCCAATTTTTGTAGCTACCAATGTGGCCTTTTACAGAGGTAATATACTCCGAAGGCTTAAGATTAAACTACAAGACCAATAACATATAACAAATTAATCAAAGTAAAAAATAATAGTGATAAAATTAAGTCACTTGGACAAAATTCATTTCAATCCACCATATGTTTATCTATTCGATATGAAATGAAAGTACCTTCTATATTCTTCCTGTCAATTAATTTGCAAACAAAGGTTCCTATCACTGCATTATTATGTTTTTTCTTCAGCTTGAAATCGAATTGGAAAAATTTCAATTAGTCGTGGTAAAAGTGGGTTAGCATGTTCTGCCTTTCACTTCACTTCTTATGTTATTATCTTGTAATTAATGGATCATTGTTGAATAGTTTTTTTACCAAGAAATAAAATTCCCACTACTTTCCACACACAAAGTCGAAATCTATCAGAATAGAATGCAAAAAGGTTGTACCTCTGTCAATTTTCCATCTTGTCCGCCCCACAGATCAGTACTCTCCTCAACGCCATTACGTAGAAAACTTATAGTAAGAGCATCAATAGCACCAGAATGGCGAACGCTGATCTTAACAATGCGAGTGACGCCATTGATATTCATATCTTTCGCATCCCCACCTTTCCCGCCACATGGCCCGAGCTTCTTGGTGATAATTTGAGTCAATGCCTTCAATAAATCAACACACGTACAGTACACAAAATTAATATGAGAAGATGATTAATAAATTTAAGGAATTTCTCGATAAATATTTTCCTTAGAAAACCAACATTTTGACCTCTTTATATAAGAAAAGTTAGCGTCTACCATTTGTAGTAAAATTGTAGCACACTAGTGAGGATTGACTTGTGGCTGCTTTTGTTTGTTGCTTTGGTGTGTAGGCTAGAGGTTCTTGGATGAGTATATTTATATTAGAGATGTTCCAACTTTTCAGAATTCTACATTTGAAACTTACAATTTAAAACATGGGCAAATGTTAAGTACTGCATATGAGTACGCATGCATACGCGCGCGTTTTTCATGAGGATGGAGCTAGTGAGATATGGACGAATTTTAACATATGAAAATTTTAATGAGGAACTTGTAATCGTGATACATATTGAAATAAATCAATAAAATGATGCTTTTTTCTATGTAAAGATATGGATTATATATACAACAGATCTAATTAATTAATAAGATTAATTATTTAAATTTTTTTAAATGATTATTTCAAAGATAATTTTCTTGAAACTGATTTGCATTCGTGATCATAAATATTAAATCCGTCCTTCACGTTAAGCTCGAATGTTAAGCTACCGCTGCTCGATCTGTAGTAGAATTTAAACTCATGGTGCAACTTCACATTAATATGGATTGTTTATACTCCTGTAAATGTACGAATATTATAACCAATTTTCATCTTCGTATAATCGCATTTTTGTGGATTATTCTATACATATATAACGATTTAGATACAATATTGATAATTATTTATCCACTATGTTTGAAAATTTTACCTTAAAATTTGATTTATACTATTTATAGAATACAATGAAAAATTTAAATAACTAAATTCGAAGTGAGTTTAAATAAAGAACCGATTATCAATGTGCTCCAACATTCATACACTGTTCTTTATTAAAAAAAACGTGTACGGATCTTGGTGTACATTTATACATAATTAAGCAAGCACTGCTTTATACATTGAAGCTGTTATACATAGTTTTTTTTTTTTTTTTGAAAGTCAGTTAGCAAGCGCTTACCGACTATTCCATTAAAGAAATAAAAAGTGTTGTACATAAATATTTACACCACCGGACTCAGCAAATGTAATTTACAACGTTTACAGAGTGAACAAAACACTAAGGAAAATGGAAAACAGTGAAGCATGGTTGAATCCCGTCATTCGGTCAAATGACCAGCAGCCACTGTTGTATTTGTTGCTGGGTCTCTGCCGCCAGACGAATGGCGCTCTTCTCGTCGCCCTGAAATGTTCGTCTGTTTCTCTCCCTCCACAATGCCCACACACCTGCCGCCCACGTCGCATCCCACGAAACGCATGCTTCTTTATCCCCTGGGCGCCTATTTGCTATCCAGAAATCAATCATCGTGGAGATATGTCCAGCGGTACCGAGAATGGCTGCTACACTGCACAAGCGCTGCCATAATGCCTCGGCATATGGGCACAGTAAAAATATGTGATCTCTTGTCTCCTGATTGGCATTCCCACACAGTTTGCATCCATATGCGACATGGCATCCCCTTCCAACGAGAACCTGCTGAGTTAATATTTTGTTTTGGATTGCTACCCACAAGAAGACTCTAACCTTGTACGGGGCCTTTATCTTCCAGAGTTGCTTGTAGAAAGGTTATACGAGGCCTCTGTCTTGCATGATGCGATAGGCGGAGGCAGTGGTAGAGGTGCCATTCTCGGTCCAACGCCAAGACAGTGAACCGTCATTTGCCCTTACTGCCAAGATGACAAACAACGGTATGAGCTGTTATACATAGTTAAGTAAGCGCTGCTTAATTAGGAGTTGTAGCATTTCAACTCAAGTGAATATATATGTTTATACTCTTGCCATCATTCAGTACATGTACGAATATTATATCGAATTGTCTTCTTTGTAAATTCTCTTCTTTCTGGATTATTCTATATATATAACGATTTAGATACATTGATAATTTATTATTCACTAAGTTTGAAAATTTTCATTTCAAATGTCCATGATTTACACTATTTATAGTATAAAAAGAAAACAAAATAACTAGATTGAATGCGAGTTAAAAATTTAACAGTTATTGATAAGACATCAAATTAATTACATTCAAATCATATGAAATTTAATATACATCTAATTTGTAACCAAATAAGTATTTGGGACGAGTCTCTAACAGTAGCTATCTGACCCATCATAAATATAATTATAATTTTAATGGGATGCTCCTACGTACGTATGATGAGTTTCATATTCGAGTTAAAACAAATAAATATTAATTAAGGTCGACCAATCGACCATTGATACAAATTTCGAATTAAAAAATCTGCAAATTATTATTTCATCATAATTCCATGCCTGCATGATAATATATATGAAACATGAATTACATGCGATTACCTGCGATTTCTTCTGTGAATCCATAAATCAAGACCACGCCTTATTACGAAAATACCAAGGCTTTTTAAATTTCTTAGTAGTAGAACGTGCTTGTTGAAAATTTGAGTGGTGGTTGCATAAAGGTTTTGAGGTCCGATAAGGGTAATGAATTTGCATCAAATGAGTTTTTTTGTTAAAAATTTTCTGAAGAGAATGCTATTAATCTTTAGAATTGTAACCTTCCAACAACATATAAGCTACTAATATATTTTTTTTTCCTAAAGCGAGTTCCCCAACAACTGTAGCGACACCATCCGCTAAAATTTTTAGCCTTTTTGATGCATTGACCTCCCTGAACCTACAATATTAAATTGAGAATTCCTAATCCTCAACTTTTCAAGGAATCCTTCATCAGTGGTTGTGAATGACTGATCATTTCATCCTTTCGACCTTGGTTCCGTAGGAGCAAGTCATAAAGATTGATAAATAGAGCAACCGTATTTAGTAATTCGCAGAGAATTAGAAGAACGAAGGTGCAGAATGACTGAAGATCGAATTTTATTCCTCTTCAATTCCTTGCTCTATTCTCCATCCAAATAAGATGTTAAATTAACAAATGACATTTTTTTTATAAACTCTAAATGGAGGGCAAAATTTCACATTGAAATTCTTCTAATACCTTGTTTCTATAATAGGAGAGGTAAATTAAGGACGGAAGGGGAGGGAAAAAAAGTATAGAAACAATTTTTTTTTTGAGAGGGTAAGATCAGTGGAGATTATTTTTTATCCATTCCCGTTTAAAAGAAAAAAAAAACAACTAATATCCCCCACAACAAAGAAAGTGACATTCACATGCTATATTTCCTATTAATAAATATAATTTTACTAAATTATTAGTTATAAAATATATTTTTTGCTTACAAATTAAACGTATAGTCAATATATGCGTAGCATGACCTCAATCAGTTTTGTGCATCTTCTGCCATGCATGATTAGTTAATATAGCTAGCAGGTTATCACAACTTTGACATTTTGGAGAGAGTTTTTGAGATTTGGAACTGATAGAATCATATGACTCAGATTTTGTATCATAGTTGTGCTATTATTGCAAGAATGACTAAATGCATGAAACACATGCTTCCCGTACGCGTGGAGTAATGCATGTGCCTTAGATTCAGCGTGTTCTAGATCTACCTTAGATTCAGCACGTGTTCATACAATTTCAATTATTCTGGTCCCCACATGCACCTTATCAATTCGTCCGTTAGAATTCAAACTCAAAATAATTACTGTATTCTAATAAAAATTCTAAATTAGTGGGGTAATGCATGTGCATCAAATATTTTTGATTCTTGGTAATTTTATAGTTGTGTGTTCTAATCCATCCATGCTGCTTGTACACATTTGTTATTTTTGCTTTTTGTTATAACAAAATCACCTAAATTAAAATTTTCTGCATACGGGCTTAAAAATATAATTGAAATAATTGTGCTAGATGTTGGGGTTAGCTCGATAATGACCCTACCGAGCAGTTTCTTATGACTGATTTGGTTTAAAATAAATTAAGCTATTTAATTTCTTTGTTTTTAACTTTTTATCGAACATTTTTTTGGTATCAATTCAGATCTTTGAACGTGAATGAGAGTAAATTTAGATCTAGGACGAGGCTGTTGATTTGGTCCCTCAAGAAGAAGGCATTAAATGCATTGAGTCGGTTCACGCACTATCTCAAGAGGAAAGGGAAGAAAAAGCTCGACCATAGAACCTCGAATGATTCTGGTAAAGTGAAAAAAAATTGCAGTTGTACTTGATGTCTAACTTGAAGTTTGATTTCATATTTTACATTAGTTATGTTACATTTCTAAAATTTTGAACTAAACAATGCAGATTAATAATGTTTAAAAGTTAAATTGACAATTTTACCCTCTTTCTAAACTCAATCATTTTATTACTGTTGCTGAGATTTTAAAAGTGAACGGTGAAAATTTACAGTTGAGTACGCTTGAGATATTCAAAAAGTCACACAAAATATGAGATATCTGAGAGAATGAGATTTCCGGACAGCAAGGGCAAGGGCAAGTTGAACGGATAAGACTCAGCAGCCGCTGAAGTTTTCGACGATAAAACAAAAATGAGGAAACTAGCGCTTGAGGGTGCTCCAATGGGCCGATCCTGGGCCTAGCCATCTAATTAAACAAATTAGCCTTCAAAAGAATAATTATATTTGGAATCAACTCAAATTAAATTTAATACATATCTAATCTAAATTAAGATCGTAAAAAAGAAATTTTCAACCCATTCGACTCATGGGACCAATTTTTACCGAGTAATTAGGATGTGATTGGGTGAGTACCAATTTCAACTTTGACATGTTAATTAAAAAACTATAAAAGAACTTCTAATCATGTCAATTAAATTAATTTCGCGTGAAACACATATCTCAAGGGCATCCAAAAGTCGGAAGTTCATCTTTCCCACTATTCACAAGCAAAACCCAGCGCATAATATATCAATAGAAATGGGCTGAGTTTGAACCATTTTTGAAAGGCCCATTAAGTAGCTCTCTAACTCAATATATGTTTACATGCTTGAAAGATCCATTAGCCTAAACGCATCGATCTAATGCTCTCTCACTAGCTAGTCACCTGACTCACCTCCCGCTAGCTCTCGAACTGTACACCGCCTATCTCTACTCAGACTCTACCTCGGCTGTCGTGTCTCTCTCCTCTCTTCGACGCCTCTCTCACCTCGCCGTGCGTCGCCTCTCCTCTGTCGCCTCGGCTCCTCTAGGTAAACTCTATCAATCAATTTTTCTTAAAACTTTTTTTTTTTTCTAAAAGCAAAAATATATTGAATGGTGAATGGTGCAGTCGCTGGACAAGGAAGGGCCGAGGGAGAGGCACTAGATCGAGACCCTCCTTTGCTTCATTCTTTCAAAGTTTTGATTTTGGGTAAATTTGCCATTAATGGTGACTTAAAGCTTGAATACGTGCTTGCATGCTTGGTTCTTGGTTCGTTACTGGTTACTGGTATTTTTTTTTACTTTTTTCTACTTTTGCTGGTTTGACTGGTTGATACTTCATACTGGTAACTGTTATGTGAATTTTATGAAATTGAGATTTGTTTTTTATACTGTCTGAGATCTGAGGCCTGGTTGAAATTGTAGATTTTTCAGAAACACGAATTTGCAAGTTGCATAATGCATGTGCACAATAATAAATTTTATACACTCTGAATGGATGTTTTCAACTCAGCATTATAAATTGGGTGGATTAATGGTAGTACTGATATGTTAATGTATTTGATATTTTGGGTTTTAACTGAAACCCTGTAACTGAGCATAAATTGTAAATGAAAATCAGCTCTAAAAAGTGTCAATGACGTTGAATTTATTTGTTTAGCCTAGTCTGCTAATTTCTGACCAATTTTATAATGGTATTACCGGAACCATGCAACTTGCCACTCAAAAGCAAACATTTGTAGTGTAACAATTTATTGTGAAGCTGTTATACTAAAAAGAGTTGTTTTGCCTTCATACAGCGCGCTGACTATAGAATCATAATAACACTGCATCTGATCTGTACGCTGCATGAAGTTAAAACTACTCTGTTAACATTGAGCAGACCTCACTCCCAAATCCCGATTAAATTCTTCCCTTCTCTCTTACTAGCGGACCCCACACCCAAATCCCCCTTTTTCTTTCTCCTTCCTGGAGAAGGAGAGGCGCACCCCAAAACAAAATTGAACTTTTAAAATTGAACTCGAAAGTTCAAATCCGCGAACACCTCTCTCTCTCTCTCTCTCTCTCTCTCTCTCTCTCTCCTCCTGTCCCATTGGCTTCTGTCCCATTCATCCCAAAGGATCGGCGAAGTCGCCACCGTCGTACGCTCTAACCTCTGCGCTCATACCCGGTTCTCTCTCTAGGTTTTAAGTCTCTCTCTCTCTCTTCGGAGTGTTTTCTGTAGCTACTAGTGAATGAACCAAAATGAATACTGTTTTTAATACCAAATCACTTGCTAATCATCGCCTAAAAATTCAAACACTCACATAAGTTCCCTTCAACTCAAACATGTTTGATACTTCTTGGTTCCGATCACTTCCTAAATGACCACTGATGGTACTCAGGTCTAAATCAGATAAGAAACACAGCTTTTATTTGTACATTGTTGCAATATAACCTTTCTCTTACTGTATTTCTTTTCTCAACAGCCACTGCTCGGCCCACATCTACTTATTAATCAAGAGACCATTGACTGCCAGCCGCTCACACCATGACAAGACTATTGACTGCCAGCCGCCAGCTCTATCAGAGAGGTGACAGATCAACCTTGCGAAACTGGTCGGACCTACCTGACGGACTTCTTCACACTATCCTCAAATGTCTCATTGCTGAGGTTCTTAATTTTATTCATATGAATGTCAGATTTTTTTTTTTGAAAGTTGGCGAAAAATCTGTCTTGTCAGATCTTAGATTGCATCGAAAATCTCTTAATGAAAGAAAAAAGAAAGAAAGCATGCATGCTATTTATGTTACACTACCTTGTTCAAAATGCGCATTCAAAATCTGAATTTTCATTTCTATTTGAATTAAAAATTCTTAGGTTGATTTGCTGGTGAAGACGGCTTACTTTTCATATGGTTTTTAAGTTTAGGAGCACAAAATTTTCTCCAAGGTATCATAACTGATTTTTCTCGAATCCCCTTGAAAGAAGCGGAAAACATGGAGATGGTTAGAAATCTTGACATAACTCGGGTTCAGTCTTGCACTTCTCCTGCAAAAAATTAAAGACCGAACTTATGTCAAGATTTATAACCATCTCCATGTTATCCGCTTCTTTCAGGGGGATTTGAGAGAAATCAGTTATGATGCCTTGGAGAAAATTTTGTGCTCCTAGACTTAACTCGAAGCCATATGGAAAATAAGCCGCCTTCACCAGCAAATCAACCTAAGAATTTTTTAATTCAAATAGAGATGAAAATTCAAATTTTGAATGCGCACTTTAAACAAGGTAGTGTAATATATATAGCATGCATGCTTTATTTCATTAAGAGATTTTCGATGCAATCTAAGATCTGACAAGAGGGCTCTTTCGCCAACCTTCAAAAAAAAAAATCTGACATTTATATGAATTAAATTAAGAACCTCAGCAATGTGAGAGGCACACTCATGTCTCTGCATGATTAAGGTTGAACCTCCAACACATACCGAACCACAGTGACCAGCAAGAAACATAGGTTTCATTGACTTAGCAAGATAGCTTTTCATAAAAGGTAAATTTTGTTTGGGATGATTAATTATGTTGGGTGTCTAGGATGAGTGCTATTCTGTTAAATTGCACTAGTTAGGTCTATATTTGACATTGTGATCTACCAATTTTAGCAAGTTCATACAAATTCAGTATGTTTTTTTTCCTGGAAAATGCCTATAGGTTAATTTAGTTCAATTTCAGTGAAATTGAATGTAATTAACTACGATGAACTTTTAATTATGATGAAGAAATAAACCTTCTGTTTTGTTGACTAACAGAATATTTGTGGACCGGCTTAGTGTAGAAAGTAGATAGATAAAAAAGAAGTAATGAGAAGAGTTATTTTTTATTCATCCTTTGATTCCTTTCACTAATCTCTTACTGTTAGAAAAATAGGCACCAATGAGGGTTTATGGAAGCAGTACTGGTACTGGCATTGGTATTGATACACTGTACAGTACTGGTACTTGCATGTACCAACTGGTACACCATACTTATCTACTGTTGTGCAACCACAACTAAATGTATACCTCTGATTTAAGAAGATCCTTGGACAAGAAAATTAGCCATCGGTTATAATAACAGACAGAGAACTAGCACTTATGAATGCACAACAGTTTACTTTCTTATTCTTAATTTGGTTGTTAGAAAATTAATTTTGTTGTCAGAGATCTTAGTTTACCCTAACAGAGACATTTAGCAAAAATGCACACAACTATAAAACTAAACACCAAAAATAACATGCACACAGAATCACTGATTCAGAAAATGATCCTTGCCTAAAAATTAGCAACAAAGAGCACTGCAATACTGATATCAGCAAATTCAATATGTAGCTTGCTGTATCGAGAATGGAGCTATTATGCCAAAAATTAAAGTGAGCAATTAAGCGGATCAAAGAATACATAACCCACAATTTCGAATTGAGAATGCTGCACCTGATTGGTCGTAGTGATTCAAGGAAATTGTTCTTTGACACTTACTTTTAAATATATATATATATATTTATTTCTCTTATTAAGAAAGAATTCAAATAGTGAAAATGTATAATAATAATAATAATAATAATAATAATAATAATAATAATAACAAAGGACTTTGCATACTTGTTCTCTAATGCTCATTTTGATTAGCAAAACACAAGAAGAACAACAAAAATTGTACATAGTGTATTCTAGTAATTTTACAACTCGGCTATGTGGACCTTCATACGACTTGCACAAATGTTTTATGTCATCAATCCTCAACTCGAAGTAGCACCTAATATGATTAAGAAATGTCTTCATTGAGTCGGGAAGATCTATACCAGTCACGACATTTATTATGTACCCAATATCATACGCCTTGTAAAAGCCTATCCATGTATTCGATGGGTTGCAGAGTAAACCCCATGATCATATCAAATATACAAACCTTTTTACATAAACACCATGATAGTAGTTGATTCTGAATACGTAAATAGAACACCGACCTTCTTTGTCTCCACATCATTTCTAAAGAAAGTTACTTTCAAAGAAAAAAAAAAATAGATGTTGTTGGAATGTTAAGAAAAAAAAAAGAAGGATGATGTTTAAATTTTTCAATTTTTTTAATAAAAAAATTAACGCAAGGAGGTATTTGTAGCAATTTATGAAATGCTTAGTAATGTTTAAGACTCGGGTGCAAATATATGAGGGGTCCTTTTTTATTATTTTTTTTCCCCTATTTTGTTCATTTGGGGTTTCAGAATCGATTTATTCATAAATATCACAAACAAAGTGCAAATTATATAACAACCAAAATTATGCTTCAGAGAAATCGCATATGAGAATATTGATTGAACAAATTATATTATTTTCCATTCTGGTCTTACGTAATCCACAGTACTCTAAATTATCACCAATCATAGCCAAATAAAAAGGCTTAATTATATAGTTCACAACAAACTTAGTATTTCATGTAGTATATTATGTTGAGGCAGAGAAAAAAAAAACTAATGACCGCAATTAAGATTTTATACAATAAAAAGAATCGAAGAATGAAATAGTACATTGTTTTTCATTTGCAATGACAAAAACACAGCTCCGATCCATGGATTAATTTCGCAATATTGCATAGAAACTTAATTACTAAAAGTAACTTCGAGAAAACGAACTAAAATTTCACTACCTTCATAAGTTTCCTCCAAGATCTCAAATATTTTGCATGTTCAATCCAAATTTGCAGTGTTTTTTTTTTGTACAAAACAATGTATAGTTTATGATTCATCCAATGTAAACATAGAAAAGGATAGGACATCTCTGAAAGTCTATATAACAAAGATTGAAGAATTGAATTAAGAGAATCATTTAAAAATTGTGAACACTGTTAGATGAATCACACAAAAAAGTTAACTTGCAAAATTGCACCATGTAAAAGAATGAAAATGATGATATCAATTACTTTCACATTTCCTTGCTTCATGTAACATTTGGACAACTTTGTCATTAATGAAATTATTGCTTGGCGGTCCCAATCCATTTTTAAAGATTTTACAATTTTAATTTACAATAAATTACACAAATGGTTCATAAATATATTTTTTTTATAATTTTTTATTTCAGCGGATGTTAAATGTAGGATCAATTTCGTACAAATTTAAAACCTATAATAATAAAATTAATTAATACTTTTGAAACTTTAAGGACCAAAATAAAAGACGAGTGATACATAAGGACAAAACAATACTTTTAATTCACGAACTATAAAAGAACTTCTAATCATGAAAATTAAATTTAACTTAATGGCGTCCAAGGGGAGGAGCGCGCGGTAAGTGACGGCTTCAACAGCGGCGCCAGCAACAGCTCTGATACTGACGCGGCCGAGATAGGAGAGAGAGAGGTGGGGTTAGAGTTTTTCAAAGAGACGGAGAGAGAAGAAGGGAAAGACGTGTTAGATGAGAGAAACCGGTATTAGAGAAGAAACACCAAAGAAAGGCGAAAGAAGAGTTGTAGCAGCGGACGCGTGGACGAAGGGAAAGACGTGTCATCAGCGCAAGGAGAGAACAAACTGCGGATCGTTGAGAACTGTTGGATTCAAATCGGACGGCTGAGAAGGAGACAACACTGAATGAACAGTGCAAAACCCATTCAGGATTATATATATAAAACAGATTTCCTGTGGGCCCCATCTGTCAGCCTTACTGTAGTTATCACTGTTTCAGTACTGTAGCAGACTCCGATCAGGGTTATATATATATAATAGATATCTCAAGGGCATCTCAAAAGCCGAAGTTCATATTTTCCCACTATTCACAAGCAAAACCCAGCGCATAATATATCAATACAAATGGGACCATTTTTGAAAGGCCCATTAAGTGCATAATATATCAATAAAATCTGTCATAAATACACAATGAATTTTGTTTTCAAATGTAATTCATATACAATTCAGAATCTTCAACTTTGGTTATCGGAGAAAACACATTCTATGGCTATAATAAGCATCCAAAATTCTCATTTAAAATTAGCTTTTATGATTTTCCTTTTTGTCTTTTTTTTTTTTCCTCTTATTGTAATGAAAATAGGTACACAAGAAGGATTTTTCTAATTGTCCAGTCTTCAACAACAATTGAAGCGCCTGGAACTTGTGAGTTGGCATTTATATGTCTTTCATCTTCCACCATATTTCCTCCATCACTCACCTAAACTACAAGAGTTGGCGTTACCAATGAAATACCCTCTCTTCTAAGTTCTATCTCTTTAAGAAATTAGTAACTGGGAAGTTGGGTGATTGCCTATAACAATTCTTCTTACCAATTTTTCTTTCCTTTTACAATTCTTAGAAATAGGAGTATCTAATTAGTTATAGATATCTCAAATTATCCCCCAATCCCTATGTAACATCTTTAAAATTGAGTCTTAATTAATTAATTATATTTACGAGACTTTTTCATAACATAAGTTTTAACTTTTACAACATAATTTATGTTTATTTTTTTTTAAAGTTTTTTTTTAACAGAAATAGATATGGAGGATTAAGTAATTAAAAAGAAAAAAAATAATATTTGAAATAATTTTGTCATTAAGTTGCTCATTTAATTGTATTGAACCACTGCTAATGGACGTGATAGAAACATGATATGAAATTTATATTTATCATTTACTTCCTTGAAAATTAAATTTAATTGCTCATTTAAGTGAGCGGTTTTTGTTTTCTTTCTTTTGTCATTTAATTATGGAATTGCATTAAAAAGTTTTATAAAAAGAAACTAACATATAGCACTCTCTGGTAAGCAGATTTCATGTATTAAATCACTTTTAAATCTCACTAAAAGAAAAATCCCTAACCGACCTAATTAAATCCATTAAAAAGGGGAGTGCTATTTTGAGAGCATGAATTCTACTTTTTGAGTGCCGAGAGAATTTTTTTATTTTTAATACAATTTTGCTCCTTATTAAATACTTTCTCATTCTGATTCTAATTAATTCCTATTATTACTTATGGAAGGGAAATTAATGCTTACATAGGGTATGAATCTTTTTTTTTGTTCAAATAATTCATGTTATTAATTCCTACCTAATAGAATCGAATAAGAAACAAAATTATACATGTACAAATCTATATTGATTCAAATTTAGAACAGTCCCAAAGAAACTTTCTAAGTAATTCATTGAGATTAGTAAAAAAAAATTGTAAAATAAATTCTTTTCTATTTGATCCAAGGCAAATTATCTGAATAAAAAAAAGATGGTCGAATTTGATTAGTTCCAATATGTACAATTAAAAAAAATGAAAAAATATATATAATATGTTACATTTTGAAACCTTTTCAATTGAAGAGCCATCTACTAATCTTCAAAAGTTCATAATCATTATATAATTTTCTAAGTATTTTATTTGTTAATTACAATAAATAATTTTATTTTGTGGATATTATTTATTGTACATGTGCAAATGGATTTGATGCGGATTGGATAGTGATAAAAATTATATTTCTATATGCTTTTATTTTTCTAATACAAAGATACAAATACAGATTGGATACTAAATAGATACAGATACAAATTGAATATTAAACGGACATGAATACATATCGGATATTAAACAGACAAAATAATATTTTCTTCAATGTTAAACTTGTTATCTTATTATAAGATATGACAAAATAGCCAACACAAGTAAATTTTTAATTAATAGATACTTACAAAAATAAATATTTCTCTCCAAACATATATGATTCTAAAACAAAAGGATAAAAAAAATACAGTTACATATCATCATTTGTATCCGTACTGAATATGCACATATGGATATCTGAAAATTTAAAATAAAAATACAAGTACAGATAATTATTATCCATATCTGCTTCCAAAACCAAAACTGTATTCATATGTGTATCTTTGTAATTCATATCTACACCCGTATCCATATCTTATATACAAATTATACTTATTCAAATATTTGAATCCACAAAAGTTCAAATATATGTCCAGATACAGATGGATATTAACTGATCTGTCTACAATTTTGCATCCCTAGTTTATTGTATTTTAATGCTAATATTAATCTTGAAGATAAACTTAATTTGTTTATATCACGGTCATGTAGGTAAAATCAAAATAATTGCATTACTTATTAATGAATTCCATAAATATACAAGCCTGTTAGTCTGTCATGTGTATTGTGAAGCCTCAAATATTTTCTATATTAATAGTTACTTTATTTAAAATAAAAATTGGAAGAAGAATTTATAAAGGATAAATTTGATCTAAATGCGAAAAAAATTCTCTCATCTCTTAATAATAGAACTTTTGCGCTTAGAATAGCACTCTTCATTAAAAAAGGGCAAAAGCTATCTTGCAGAGAGGAAAACAAAAACTAAATAAAAAATAAATAAGAGAAGAAAAGAAAGCACAAAAAAGGGTTATTACGGCATGACAAGACCATCGAACGCCAGCCGCCAGCTCTGCCAGAGAGGTGACAGATCAACCTTGCGAAACTGGTCTGACCTACCTGACGGGCTGCTTCACACTATCCTCACATGCCTCTGTTCCCTAGTTGACTTCATCTCCTTCTCCTCTGTCAGCCGCTCCTGGCGTGCCGTTACCTCCTCCGTCTCACCTTCTTGGACTACCTCTCACTTCCCACCTCTCCTTCTCTGTCCCACCTTTTCAAACCAAAACTTCCTCTCCAGCGTCAGACTCCTCGACCCTGCCTCCTGTTCTTTCTCTTCCCCGCTCTCCCACAACTGGAACGAATGTCAGTCAGCTGGCTTCTGCTTCTATTCACACGGCCATTTGCTTCGCTTTTTGCTTTCGCAAAAGCGCATTGTAGTACTCAACCCTTTAACTGGCGACGAGCTTTCCTCTCCTCGTCTCCCGCAAAATTGCAAGACTTGCGACCTTTTTCCCATGCTCATCTCCCCTCTCTCCTCCCCAAACTCGGGAATATTAGTATTCACATATGATACCCTTTACCACTGGCATATCGGCTCACCTTCATGGTCCAGTCACTGTCCAAGAGTTAAACTCAGTGGATCCATTTTATTAATGAAAGCTGCAACCGTGCAAGGGAAGGTGTATGTAATGGACTCTATGAGCAACCTTTTTGTGTTAGATTTATCTCCTCAATTATATCTGAGACCACTTGCAGTTGATCGACTCCCTAAACACCCTTTCTGGTTTCAACACTTTATGGCTGTTTGTGATGGTGAGCTCCTGCTTCTTCTGTTGGTGCCGACTCATAAAGAGTCGATGTATGCACAGCTCGAAGTATATCGGCTTAATTCATCAGTGAATGGGACAAGATGGGTAAAGCAGGAAACATTGGGAAATTGGGCAATCTTTGTTGGCTATTACTCTCGGGTACAGGGTCTTGCAATTCAGAACCCCGAGAGATGGGGAGGGAGAAACAATTGTGTTTACTTTGCAACAGGGAATCAAAATGGTGATTGGCCTTGGGCAGTATTAAAATTGGGAGATGTGATTGATACAACTGACCCAAAATCACCTGATCTTCCCTTGTTTAGACATCGGCCCTTGTTTTCATGGGTTCATCCTGGCTTCTAGGAAATGTGATAGGAAAACTCTAGTCCTTGAATGACCTTCTGCCCTTTTTTCTAGTTAGTTGTATTACATAATGTATTAGTTTATGTTTTAAAACTGTCCTATACCAATTTCAGTACGGCATTAAAAGTTTTAGTGGTGCTATAATGGTTTTTTGGCGGTTTCATTTTGTGGTTGTAACCATTTGCAGTTGTTTTTGCTTGGGATGTGTGAAAATGTTTTGGATAGGAGCTGTGTATTGCTCCATATCAAGTTACTGATGTTAGTTTGTCTAGCGGTAAAAAATATAGTTGATCCTTGTGATTTCAATATATTGATCTGAAACTTTGTTCTTCTCTAGAAATGAATGATTTGTTGATCCTTGTGATTTTCATGGAGCAATTTTTGTTATTATTGATGAATCATGGTGCTGATTGAGGGGCACACTCATGGCTCTGCATGATTAAGGTTGAACCTCCAACACATACCGAACCACACTGACCCGCAAGAAAAACATAGGTTTCGTCGACTTAGCAAGATGGCTTTTCTTAAAAGGTAAATTTAATTTGTTTGGGATGATTAATTATGTTCACTAATGGAGAATCCACAATTAGTGTCGCCTCATTAGTGTCGGCTAAACATTAAAGACTGACACTAATAACTTAGTGTCGGCTAATTTTAATCACCCGACACTAATATGGTGTCTTTAGTGTCGGCTCTTTCTTATTATCCGATACTAAAACTTAGTGTCGGCTGATTATTAACAGCCGACACTAAAAATGGTACCATTCGTGTCGGTTAATTATATAGAGCTGACACTAAGTATTAGTATCAGGTAAAATTTAACAGCCGACACTAATTGTTGGTTGTTAGTGGCGGTTGATATTATTAGCCAACACTAAGTGTTAGTATCAGGTAATTAGAACAGCCGACACTAATAATATAATTTATATCTGCTTCTCGCTAGGTTTTAAGATAAACAGAAACAAACCCAAACCACGCTGAGCTCTCTCAACTGTTGTGTCTGTACGCGAATCACTGCGATTTTTTCATTTTCTGCACTTTGGCTAGGTTTTAAGATGAACAGAAACGAGCCACGCCGAGCTCTCTCTCAACTATTGTCTCTATAAGCGAATCACTGATGAGATCTTTTCATTTTCTGCACTTCAATTTCTCTCCACTGCATTTTCTGCATTGTAAGTTCGACTTTGTATATATTTTGATGATTAGGAACAATTTTGTATGATGAGCCAAATATAATTGGTTTTCACTTCTAAACCTTGGACCTTCCTCAAACATTTTCCACTGCTTGGTGTTAATTATTGATTCATATGGGGTATATTCTGAGGTAATTGAGTTGATGCGTAATAGTTAATACAAAGTGCTGAACTTTGAAATAAAAAGATGAGTGAGTCTATGGTACTATGCATATTACGATTTGATCCGTAATACGGTTCAATATTCGACTTTTCAAAATCTTAGTGGTCAATCCGAACCGTTCATGTTGTTCTCCATATTAATATGTGTTTGGAGACCAAATTGTACATTTTTTACTATTTTTTAAGATATTTAGAAAATCACTTGATCTGAAATTTCTGGACCTTCCAAAAACATTGATTTTCAATAAATATAAAAAAAATAGTAAAAAAAAATTTCAAAAAATGTAAAATGTGGTCTCCAAACACATATTAATATGTAGAAGAAGATGAACGGTTCGGATTGACCACTAAGATTTTGAAAAGTCAAATATTGAACCGTATTACGGGTCAAATCGTAATATGCATAGTATGATAGACTCACTCTAAAAAAATTATGCAAAGTGCAGGGACCATAATGAATCATTTGAGAAAAATAGCAACTTCCCTTTGTCCCTTAGGTATTAAAATTGTACTTAGTTTTAAAAAATTAGATGAAAATTATGATAATTGAATAAAAATATACATACTGTTTGTTTTACTAACAACTAATTAATTACAAAATTTCAATTTTAGGAGATTTATAAAAGAAATTGGTGCTATAATTTTGAGAGATTTGGTACGACGATCTCGATCTTCATGTCACTCGATCCGGCATCCCAAAACATTGTAAGTATAATATGAAACTCATGTTTAATTTTGGTGCATGAATGTGTATTATGATAAATGTATGTATAGTTGGTAGGTATGGAGCTAAAGTATTGTCTTATGAGCCATAACTGAATTATTAATGCCTTTAGGTCATGATACCCGTTCAAAATTAATCCAATAGGGATTAATTTTGAATAGTCCCCGTTTTGGGACTGCTCTTTGAATATTTTGTCTCAATTAGGATGTGAGCCCGTGTTAGTCGCGTTTAGTATTTAAGATAATTTCGGCAGCATTTCCCCTTAGTTCCCCGAGTATTCGGGGAACTAAGGGGAAATGCTGCCGAAATTATCTTAAATACTAAACGCGACTAACACGGGCTCACTATGGAGACAAAGTATTCAAAGAGTGGGATAGGATTGTAAACCGGCCCTGTATAAGCACTAAATTCAACATTTGACCCTAAATAAAATAGTTAATTGTGTTTTCATATAATTGCAGATGGACCGCAGTTGGATGTATATGGCATCACGTGTTTCAGATGAATATTTGACAGGTGTGGATGAATTTATAAAAGTTGCTATGGAAGACATGACAAATAATGGGAATGTGAAGATGGCGTGTCCTTGTCGTGATTGTAACAATAACCAGAAATGGTCTAATCCCATCCAAGTGAGGAATCATTTAATCCGTCGTGGGTTTAAGCAAGATTATACGCATTGGATATGGCATGGCGAGAGTTTGGAAACCGGCATAGGTACTGGTACTGGTACTGGTAGTAGGAACCAGGAAGACCATAATTACAATAGCGGAAGTGATGTGCAAGGTGATATACATGATGATATGGTTGAAGAAGAAGGTGTTAATTTTGATCAAATGTTACGTGATTTAGAAGATGATTTTGGTAATGATAAGCAATATGATGTATTTGAGAATTTGTATGAAGATTCTAAAAAATGTTTGTATCCTGGTTGTACTAAATTTACAAAATTGCAAGGTGTATTGAAATTGTATAATATAAAAACATCTAATGGCTGGAGTGATAAAAGTTTTACTGCGTTATTAGAAGTATTAAGAGAAATGTTGCCGGATGGAAACGAAATACCATGTAATGTTTACGAAGCGAAGAAAATGTTGTGTCCAGTAGATTTGGAAATTCAAAGAATACATGCATGCCCAAATGATTGTATATTATATAGAAATAAATATGCAGATCTTGATGAGTGTCCAAAATGTGGTACATCACGTTACACAAGAAAGAAAGTAACCAATAATAACAGTGATGATTCTAAATTGAAAAAAGGGTCTCCCGCAAAAACATTGTGGTACCTCCCTGTGATACTAAGATTCAAACGTTTGTTCGCAAATGCTAAAGAAGCAAAATTATTGCGTTGGCATGCCGAAGACCGGAAAAAAGATGGAAAATTACGACACCCCGCTGATTCTCCTCAGTGGAGAAATATCGACAGAAAGTTTGACTTTGGTGGTGATTGCAGAAACCTAAAGCTTGGGTTCAGTACAGATGGAATGAACCCGCATAGTAGCATGAGCAGTAAGCATAGTAGTTGGCCGGGTCTATTATGCATTTACAATCTTCCACCTTGGTTATGTATGAAACGCAAGTACATCATGCTGACCTTACTGATATCAGGACCCAAACAACCCGGAAATGACATAGATGTATATCTAGCACCGTTGATAGAGGACCTACAACAATTGTGGTTACCAGGAGTGCAGATGTTCGATGCATATAGCAAAGAAAATTTCACCTTACGGGCTATGATTTTCTGCACCATTAATGATTTTCCGGCGTATGGCAATTTGTCGGGTTATAGTGTTAAAGGAGAAAAGGCGTGTCCTATTTGTCAAGACGATACAGTTGATATGTGGTTAACTAATTGCTCTAAAACTGTGTACATGGGTCATCGTAGATTTCTTCCTACTAATCACGCACACCGAAAGAGAAAGAAAGAATTCAACGGAAAGACCGAGAACAACAAAGCACGTTATCCATTGACCGGTAAAGAAGTTTATTCGCGAGTTAAGGATATCAAAGTTGATTTAGGAAAATTTAAGAAAAAAAGGGGAAGAAAGAAAGGGGCTCCGAAAAGTTGCTGGAAGAAGAGATCAATATTTTGGAATTTACCATACTGGGAGCACTTAGAGGTTCGACATTGTCTCGATGTGATGCATGTAGTAAAAAATGTTTGTGATAGCATAGTTGGAACATTGTTGAATATTCCTGGTAAAACTAAGGATGGAATCAACGTTCGGAAAGACATGCAACTAATGAACATACGGCCGGATCTACAACCTGGAGAGAAGGAAAGATCAGATGGTAAAATTTGTACATATCTAAAACCCGCCATGCATACGCTGTCGAAAAAGGAAAAGATAAGCTTCTGTGAATGTCTTCATGGTGTCAAAGTTCCCTCTGGATATTCTTCAAATTTTAAAAAGCTAGTTTCACTGGAAGATTTAAAATTGACAGGTATGAAGTCTCACGACTGTCATGTTTTAATGACACAGCTTCTTCCTATTGCAATTCGAGGTATATTGCCACCGTGTGTTAGGAAGACCATCACGAGGCTTTGTTTTTTCTTAAACGCCATTTGTTGCAAAGTAACAGATTCTGATACGTTGGATGATTTGCAAAAGGAGGTTGTTGTAACTCTTTGTCATCTTGAAATGTATTTTCCGCCATCTTTTTTTGATATCATGGTTCATTTAATTGTTCATCTAGTCAGAGAAATTAAGATGTGTGGACCAGTTTTCTTACGATATATGTATCCGTTCGAGAGATACATGGGAATTTTAAAGGGGTATGTGCGGAACCGATATCGTCCCGAGGGCAGCATTATAAGAGCCTATGCTGCTGAAGAGGTTATTGAGTATTGTACTCAATATCTCGATGATTTAAAAACTGTTGGCGTCCCTAAATCTCGGCACGAGGGAAGACTTCATGGTGTAGGCACAATCGGTTCAAAATTAATCATTCCAGACCGTACAATAATGGCACTAGCACATTTTCATGTTTTACAACACTTAACCGATGTTCATCCATATTTGGACGAGCACATGTCCATCTTGCGACAACAAAATCCTAAGAAATCTGATAAGTGGTTGATTGGTGAACATAATGAAAAGTTCCAAACTTGGTTTGCACGTAGAGTCCTGGAAGCACCGAAGGAAGAAAACATTAAAGAAGTTGTCCAAAAGTTGGCTCTTGGTCCAGTTCAAGTTGTGAGGTCTTTCCAGGGATTTGACATCAATGGGTATACATTTTACACCAGAAGTCAAGATGAAAAGAGTACCGTGCAGAACAGTGGCGTGACATTAGTAGCTGTTTCGAGTGATTTTTCAGGAGCTAAAGGTGCCGGACCATCACAAGCATCGATGTCGTATTATGGATTTATTGAAGAAATTTGGGAACTAGACTACAGAACATTTAAGATTCCTTTATTTATGTGTAAATGGGTTGAAAACCATAAGGGGGTTAAGGTTGACAACGATGGTTTCATTTTGGTGGATTTCAACAGGTTGGGATATAAGGATGATCCATTCATACTAGCAAGACAAGCAACACAAGTGTTCTATGTAATTGATCCTAGCGATCGTACAAAACATGTGGTCCTATCCGGAAAAAGACGTATTATCGGGATTGATAATGTAGTTGACGAAGAAGTGTATGATCATTTTGACGAGATACCTCCATTTTCCATTGGCATGCCAACGTTACCAACTGGAGATTACACTGAAACAAGTTACATGCGCCCCGATCATAATGAAGGAGAATGGATTGAAGAAAGTTGATTCCTTTAATTGTTATTGGTATGTTACATATAGACCCTATTTTGTTTTAACAAGCTGAAAATAAGTTTTATATATATTATTTAATTTTGATAGATTCAAGATTTTTTTTTCCAGGTTGCATTAAATGACGGAACGATGGTACACATGCAAGTAAAGAAAGATTCTATATGACAGTAAACTTGTAATATTCTATATGACAGTAAAGTTTATTGATTAATGCATTTTATTTTATTTTATTAGTTCCAACTTGTTGGGTAATTTGCAGAAGGATTTAGCCATCATCAGGTGATCTTGAATATTCCATTGAGAATTGAAGACAGTGAATTGGAATATGTTAATTTTTCAGGACTAAATTGTAAATATGTTGATTTTTCAGGATGAACCATAATTTATGGCCGAAGATGCAGAGTCCTTTGGTTACCCTTTCCCCTATTTATTTGATAAAGGTACTTTGTTGCATTAATATACCCAACACACATGAATCTTTTTTTTGCAACTTGAAAAGCATATTTTTAATTTACCAGTGTAAAATATTACAAGTTGGGCTGACATTTTTAAAATTGGATTTGAAGAATGCCTAGGACTAGTTTGCAAATGTTTCAAAACAGTTGACTTCTGTTGCAAAAGGATGAAACAATATGCATATTTTTCAAATGTAGGGATTTGAGTCAAGCAATAGATTCTGTTCTTAGTGGCCAGAAATTGCTCATGGAGCAAAAACCTAGGTAAAGATTACATTAATTAATCTTTTTAGTTACAGCTAATCTTAATTTATTTCAATTTCATTTCTAGTGTTGGATGCAGCATCAAAGGGCATCCTTCATAAAGTTCCATTAAAACAGTTTGCAAAGTTTGTTTTTTTATTTTATTTCGGCCTCTTAAAAATGGACTTGTAAATTTGTAAAAATTGAAGAGTGAGTCTATGGTGCTACGCATATCACGGATTGTTACCGTGCTACGGCCCAATATTTGAGTTTTCAAAATCCTAACGGTCGATCCGAACCGTTCATCTTGTTCTCCATATTAATATATGTTTGGAAACCAAATTTTACATTTTTTGAAATTTTTTTACTATTTTTTTAGATTTATTGAAAATCACTGTTTTTGGATGGTCCAGAATTTTCAGATCAAGTGATTTTCTAAATATCTAAAAAAATAGTAAAAAAATTTCAAAAAATGTAAAATTTGGTTTCCAAACATATATTAATATGGAGAACAAGATGAACGGTTCGGATCGACCGTTAGGATTTTGAAAACTCAAATATTGGACCGTAGCACGGTAACAACCCGTGGTATGCGTAGCACCATAGACTCACTCAAAATTGAAAATTTGTATGCATTTTCAGCAGGGAATTTTCCTTTTTTTTTTTTATTTCTTCTAGACATGTTAGTACTATTAATTTGATTTTGATAATCACATTTTTTTTGAGTCATATTTGATTACTAAAAGTTTAGAAGAATTTACTTCAAATTAAACTGATTTAAACTATCTTATTTGGTGTCCATCTTGTTACTTAAATTAATTACGAAACTGAAAATTTTCGCAACTATTTCCATTTTCAGTCTCGCGTCTCTCTTTCATTTTCATTTCCGCACATCTCTCTCTCTCCCGCGCCTCTCTCACTCCCTCTAGGGTTTTTCAAAACCCACCGCCTGTCATCGATCGCTCTCTCTCCCGCCGCTATCTCTCATCGCTCATCGCTCATCAAAACGCGCCTCTATCTCTCATCGCTCTCTCTCCCGCCGCTCATCTCTCCCGCCGCTCATCCCTCCCGCCGCTCTTTAATCCTGCCGCTGATCGCTGCTTCAGCTGTTACAAGGTAATTAGCAGCCCCAATTAATTAATTTGTCCAATTAAATTCTTGTACTCCTCCAATTTTTTGTTTTGAACATTACTCCTTTTGATTTATAGGATGTTATCCGAGTAATGTTCTGTTAATTCAAGGACGCCAGACATGGCAACTTTTTGTTAGAACCATTTTCCAGCTAGCTAGAGCAGCAACACTCAGGCAGGACTCTGGTAGTAGTGCTGATACACACTGTACATGCTTAACTGTCTTGGTTTGAGGCGGGCACATGGTGAGCACATAGCCTCCATACTCCTTAGCAGCCTGGTAAGCATCAATACATTTTTCATTTTTACCAGAACCATTCTTTATCGGTACCAGAACCATTAGGCAGGACTCTGGTAGTAGTGCTGATACACACTGTACACAGGGCCTTTAGTTACGGGTTGCTTAACTGTCTTGGTTTGAGGCGGGCACGTGGTGAGCACATAGCCTCCATACTCCTTAGCAGCCTGGTAAGCATCAATACATTTTTCATTTTTACCAGAACCATTCTTTATCGGTACCAGAACCATTCTTTACTGGTACCAATTTAGCCTGGTAAGCTATCAATACATTACTATTGTTTGGCTCTTTCTTTTTTATTTACTTCTTTATATTGTTTCTTGGAGCCCACAGCTTCTTTTCCAAATTAATAAATGCTTGGTTCACCTTTCAGGAAGTCACTGCAATCCTTATCATGTCCAGCAGTGGTGGTGATAGTGAGTCTGCTTCGTCCAAAAAAAAAGGACGAGGTCCTACGAATATTAAACGTGTGATAAATAAGCCCAATAAGGAGGTGAAATTTGATACACTTGGGAGGGCTGTTATTAATGATGAAACAACACCTTTTAGTACGCAACTTGGTGTTTCAGTGAGAGCCCACGTTCCTATAATTTACCGACAGTGGCCTGACGTACCAGATCATATAAAGAAAATTGTTTGGCAAGACCTGAAGGTATTGATAGCTTATTTCCTTTTGCAAGTTTTTTATAAGTTTACGTCTTTCTTTAGTTTCTCATTTCGTTTATTAGGCTTATGTTTTGCAATTAAAATAAAATGTAATCTAGACATCTTGTGTCATCATAAATGAAATTTGGGAGCTTGATCCTCAACTTTTCTTTTAAAAAATAAAACAAAAAAATAAGGAATTGAAGAACAATGCTCATACACATGCAGCATATTAACTAATTCCAAACTTATTGTGCTTTCTTTTGCAGCTCGGTTGGAAATTACCTGATGACAACATAGATTTGCAGAAGGAAATCACTAGTCAGATGGGTGTTTTGTTTAGAAGATTCAGAACTACACTGAATAAAGATTTCCTCATGAAGGGTAAGACGCCCTTTGGAACCTACAAGTCCATTGAACCAAGTCAGTGGGATGCCTTCGTCGAGTATCACCAGTCGGAAGAATTCCAGGTTTTTTTTTGTTTGTTCTTCAATACTTAAAATGTTCTGTCTGTCTATATTGCTAATACGTGTAAGACCAGATCAGATTGTATGACTATCCAGAATTTCAAATGTTTTGTTAATGCCAATTATTTTCCTGTTGAAATTATAGAACCTAAGTAGACAAGGGAAGGAGAATCAGGAGAAAAACTTGTATCCACATTTATTGGGAAACAGAGGTTATAAGGGTGAACGATTCCAGAAGAGACTGAAAGAACGCTTGAAGGAGATTGCAAATGAGACACCAAGTGATCTGTCATCGTGTGGGTCAACTAGTGAAATGTCGGAAGAAGAATTTTTAAACAAGTTGGAGGTTGAACATAGGCACGTCTCATGGAAACTCGCAAGAGAGAAGGTGTTGGATGATGGGGAACTTGTTCATCCTAACCCGGAAACAAGAGAAATGATCAAGACAATTGTAAGCATCTAGTACATGGTTGAAGGTCTCTTAAATTTAAGTTAAAATTTAATTAATTATGTTACAACCTATTGTCATTGGTTTAATCATATCAGGAAGAAAAAGAAGAGGCTTTCAAGGAAGGCACGTTGAACCCCGATCGATACGATGATATTCTAGGAAAGTCGCTACAAACTCCAGAACATCCAGGAAGGGTCAGAGGCATTGGATCTCTTGTGGGTATAAAGAAAGCTTATGCTAGGTGCGGAAAAAGGAAAAGGCACACTTATCTCGAGTCTGAGGCGAGTGTTGAAGAGAGAATACAAAGAGAGGTAGCGGAGAGAGTACAAAGAGAGGTAGATGAGAAAATGAAACCTTTATTGGAGATGGTTGAGAGGCAGGGGAACCAAATAACAATGTTGATGGGAAAAGTAGCACTGGATAATCGAGCAACAAGTAGCACTGCAGCTGTTCAGAGCCATACCAGTTGCCCGTCAGTGCAATCAACACATTTTCTCGATTTAATTGAGGTAAAATTGTTATAGATTGAATTCCCCTCTGTAGAACCATATAAAATACCAAATATTCCACTGTTTATATTGTCCAGAACCATATAAAATACCAAACTGTAAAACAATTACAAGTTTTGTGATCTATTATTCCTTTATGCCTTTAAAGGAAGAGCGCAGTTGCCGACTCCATTTGGTTCGGGATGGGCAAAAGATTCAAGTGGCCGTAGGGACTATATATGCAGGCACAGTTATTCACGGTAGACCTGTACCGCCTGGCCATGCGAGAGTAATGGTGGATGATTATGCTGCGGGTGAAGATGAGACCCCTGTACCCGTACCAAATGACGAGGTGGCTACTCTTCGCTTAGCTCGTTATAGTTTCACGGCATGGCCCAAGGATATGATATCTTTAGATGAGGTAAAAATGCTTACTTACAAATTCTTTACCTTACAATTTCGTAACAGATCAAGTTATTATCTTTCTTATTTTCATTCCGTAACAGATCAAGTTATTATCTTTCTTATTTTCATTTTCTAATTGCAGGAACCAAGCAAAGAGTCACAAGTTCCCACAAGTGGGAAGTCAGTTCGTAGTGATGGGTTTCAAGAAAGAGATCAATACAAGGGGTTTCAGGGTATAAATTTTGATCTGCTGGGTCCTATCTTCAAGAATCTACGTGATCGGTTTGTGAAGCAAGTAGGCAACGCATTCCAAATCGATCCACCAATTGACCTTTTCAATAGCGAGGACCTCATTTCTGTTCATGCAGATGATTTGAAGACTTTGATTACACCAGAGACAATGCTTGTTGGACCAATTTTGCAGATCTTCATGATGTGAGTTAATAATTGTAATAGGTTCAAAATTTACTAGTAATTCAAATTTACTAATAATGACATTTCTGTCTTTATTTACAGGTATGCTCATAAATACTACAAGGATGAATATCCCAATGAGCTCGTTGGTTTCATGGACCCTGGGAAAACATGTGGCCAATTTTTGAAGGGTGATGATCATGACAAACAATATGCCGAGGATTACATAACAGCAACATTGAAAGAAAATAGGGACAAAAAGATTATATTCTTACCGTATCACGAGGAGTGAGTTATCTAACTCTCTATTTATATAATTTCTTCCATTTCTGTCATTTTGTAGAAATTAAATATTATAGCATGTTTTACATCATATGCAGTGTCCATTGGATATTGCTTGTGCTGATGCCAAGAGAGAGCACGTTTTATGTGTTTGATTCCATGAGTGTCAAATGCCCGAAAAAAGTTTACTTGATCATCAAAGCACTTGAGGGGTAAGTTTTTGAAACCGCTAAGTATAATTGTAAATCATGCGCTCTTTTTTCTATTTCCATATTTTTCTTATTTAAAAACTTACTGCCCTCATATCTGTGACGGCATATACCAACTGATATTATACTCCTTAATATTTACCTTATTTCTCAAGTCTTAATGACATTTAATCTTCAAATAAAAAGGAACCTTTTCATATTGTTTATTTCCTGCACATGACTTGAAAGCTATCTAGAAAATTGTATATAAGTTTGATCAAAATTTTGTTCTCATTTAATCAAATGAGAAGGATTATAATTATCTCCACAATAATAAATTTTGGGCGAAAATTTGTTCTCATTTAATGGCAATGTTGTTCTCATTTTGCAAAAAAGAAAAGGAGATTGTGTCCAGTGGAATACTGGTTGGAATCCTCTTGCTGGTACGCTACTGGTGCTGTTGCGCCAAGTACCCAGCTTTGTCAGTAATTCACTTGAGACAATTATTCACTTTAGTCTACGTGTATTAGACATATCTAACTTTCTAATGGAACGAAGATGAGTTTTATTTGTACAAGGGTTGTATATAAAAGAGTAAAAGACGCAAGAACATTAATGTGCATGATTCAAACTTATTGACAGTGTGTGACATGCAGCACGTTCTATTTTAGTTGCCATTGGATCCTCATCAAGGTCGTAATTTATATAATTCAAATAATTAATTTTTTGTCATCATTTTGAATATCTTCTATCTTTCATCAGGTTACTTAATTCATATATTATATTTGATGAGGCCCGTATGAAAATGACCTAATTCAATTTTAATTTCAAGGCTTATTAATTCATGTTACATGTTTCTTTTCTGTTGTGTTTTATTAAAAATTATTTTCGTTTTTTATATTGTGGGAGGCAGAAAAAAGAAAAGAAAGGAAGGGAATAACTTAGAAGAAGTGGAAGGGAGGGAAAATGAGGGGAGAACTGGGGCCACAACGTCATTTTGTTAATAATTTTAGAGAATGGGTATTTTGTTTGATCATTTTGGAAAGAAGGGCATTTTATCAAATTCCCTTCAAATTCTCGTGCAACCCATAAAGTATCGAATTTATGCGCTCTCACAATTGAATTCTTTTCTAACAGCCCATTCCTAACGGATTCATGTACCGGAGGACCTGGAAAAACTAGGTGGAAGCGTTCAAATGTTAAGGTAAAGCAGCTCTGTTTTTGCATTTTTTAGGACTAAACTGTAATTAATTCAAATTTGTTCATGGAAAAGAGATGACATGAATAATTCAAATCTTTCGACTTCATATATGTTTGTATCTTTCGACATTTTGGATAGTGTTCTAATTTGAATTTTTTTTTAATGCAGTGCCCACAACAAGTTGGAGGTTGGGAATGTGGATATTATGTCATGCTATTCGTGTATGACATAATAACTCGATTCCTTGATATTTTTCCGAATCTCACGGTATGTGCATATTTTTTTTTGTGCAAAGTATGCATAATTAATTTATCTTGCTTCAAAAATAAGAAATTTTGATCTTTTATCATTTCAAAAATGCAGCACTTCCCCAAAAAGTACACCGGAACAAACATCGAATACATGCGAACATTGTGGGGTAAATTTTTCTTGAAGGAAGTATTAGGAGTTCAAAGTAAATCAATTTAGGAAGTGTTATTTTGTACTATTTGGTGAACTTTGTAATTTAAACAGGCTTAATTTTAGGATGTGTTATTTGAGATGTTTAATTTAGGATGTTTAATTTAGGATCTGTTATTTCATATGTTTATATAGGCCAGCAAAAACATAACATATGGTAGCTGGCCAAATCTAAAAATTTATTTTTAAAAAAAAAAAAACAAATAGTGTCGGATATCTATTTATAGCCCGACACTAATAAATGTTGGTATCGCTTCTGTTCAAACCTCGGCCGACACTAATAAAAACTTTGGCCGACACTAATTCTTGGGCCAGCAGTCGATATAATGATTTAGTGTCGGCTCATTATTAATAAACCGACACTAATTAATATTAGTGTCGGCTCATTATTAATCATCCGACACTAATGTGTATTAGTGTCGGCTCATTATTAATCATCCGACACTAATTCATATTAGTGTCGGCTCATTATTAATGAGCCGACACTAATTCTTAACCTTTAGTGTCGGTCGTTTCTATGTATTAGTATCAGTCCGATTAGTGTCGCCGGTAATCCGCCACTAATACTCAAAAACAGCTGACACTAATTCCATGATCTCCACTAGTGGTTGGGTGTCTAGGATGAGTGCTATTCTGTTAAATTGCACAAGTTATAAGGTCTATATTTTACATTGTGATCTACCAATTTTAGCAGGTTCATACAAATTCAGTATACATATTAGAACAACAAATATAAATGCAAATTGGAATTTTGTTTGTAATTTAATTATTTTAAATGTTATATAACATGTTTGTGAACATTTTGTAAAATTATATCTCAAAGTCCCAATAACATACAACCTTAAAATTATATCTAATGCTTGTGTAGTGTTGGTTCACCCCTTGGACTATGATAAATTGATAAGTGTGGATTTTAATTTGTTTGTTTTAGGTGTAAATTATATACAAAATTTTGGACTTCACTTAAACCTGTGAGGTTCCTTCAGTTGAGTGCGAAAAAAAAAAAATATCATGCAGTTATAACTATATATATATATAAGATTTGAATTAAAAGCTTGACAAACAAATTAATCTATTCCAGCAATACAATGCTTTATTCAAAAACTGGCATGGGAACCGAGAGATAAAAGACTAATTAACACATTAACATTCAAAATATAAAATCAAGATGACACATGTACTTCCGAAAATTACAAAACTATAATTTGGTGACAATCATAATCAGTAGAGCACAAATTTCATCTCAATTTATTTATTTGTCGACATCTATATATATTTTCGGATATTCTCTTTTGAATTAACATATTGTGTAGTCCAAACTAAATCGAAATTTTGTGAACTTTTAAATAAAAAATTATGTAGATTATTTTTATTTCCCATTTGATATATAAGATTTGAGTGTTTACTCGTGTAACATATATTTATTGATATGTTAAGAATGCTCCAATTTTAAAACATTTTTGTTAGTAGTCAAGTTTAAGCATTTTATTAAGCTCTATCTTTATTGTTTTCTCTAAAATCTCAAATTTTGTGAACTTTACAAACGTAAATACTATATATATAAAACTGTGAATTACTTATTAGAGATGACCTAACATCTTCTATTGGAGTCAATAAATAGCAAATATATGTACAGATGTTCTCACAATATCATTTATAATTTGTGAATAGTGTTAGATAGATCACACAAAGATGACTAAATGAAACTATACTTTATTAAAATATTAATTTTAGATTTATTTTTTATTTGGTACAATCTTAATTAGCAAACAAAAATAATGATATATCCAGCCTTAATTATATAAATGGGCCAAGAGCCCATACTTTTGGACCAGCTAGCATATATCGATCGATTCACCAAATTAAATATCAAACTAGCTATATAGACTTTTGTATAATAATTCAAAAGTATTTTCAATTTTTCCATATCAGCACTTGTTGGTACCGAGAACTTAGAAAAAAAGTATGAGGCACACGATCCAGAATAGATCAAGTGCAGTGGGTCAAACTGAGTTGTGCTCAGTTAGGCGAGTCGGAAGTCGGAATAAACGGGTGGTTCTAGACCGTGTGTGCAAATCATTTTGTTAAATAGTCCCTAATAATTTAAAAATGGGGCACAATGAAGTATCAATTGGGCCGATAATACGAAAACAAGTTTTGTTTTGAGAACACACAACCATTTTTTATTTATTTGTTTGTTTGGATAAGCATGTACAATTTTAATTTACCTCCATAACAAGTTCATATTCATATAATATATATAGTTGTATCTATATGACCAGAGGCAGACGTACATAGTTTGAGAGGGGCAACTCCCGATTTATTTTTTGGCCTATCTCTGAATGTTTGATTTGTTATTCGGATTAAATTTAAGGTTAAAATTAAAATAAATTTTTTGAATTCTAATTGGTAATTAGAATTATAGGTTAGAGAATTAGAAATTACAAATAAGAGTATTGAAAAGTATAAGTTAAAGCATTGTTTTTTATCGAGCACTTAATTAGTTAGTTAATGGGTTTAAATCCGATTTGTCGACGAAAATTCTAGGTCCGCCGCTGTATATGACATTATATCTCGCTCATTGTGCCCATACAAGTCGTTTAGGAATTCATACACTAGTGGAAAATATGGAATCAGGATCGGTTATATACGCATATCAGTATCGGAATACAACTGATCCTGATGAAGGCGATACTGATACTATCAGGATCGGTTTTTTATTTTTTAAAGAACCGATCCAAATAGCAACTATTAGGATCGGTTGTTTATTATAACCGATCTTAATAGCAGTTATCTGGATCGGTTTTTCTTAACGAACCGATCCAAATAGTTATATTCTGGATCGGTTCTCTAAAATAACCGATCCAAATTAATACCTATTAGGATCGGTTCCTTACCGATACTATTTTTTTTTTACCAACTTTGAAAATAAATAGTATTAGGATCGGTTGTTTATAAAAAACCGATCCTGATACTATTTTTTTTTTTTTGCAGAACCAACTTTGAAAATAAATAGTATTAGGATCGGTTGTTTATAAAAAACCGATCCTCATAGTATCAGGATCAGTTTTTTATATAAAAACCGATCCTGATACTTTTTTTTTCTTTTTGGAATGAGGATCTGAAAAAAAACACTTTTAGGATCAGTTATTAAAAAATAACCGATCCTAATAGTAGTAATCTGGATCGGTTGTTTAAAAGAACCGATCCTGATGTTTTATTAAAGCTAAAAAAAATATTTTTATTTATTTGACCAGCTTCCATATATATTTTGCTGGCCAGCATCCTAAATATTTTTTTTTTTGCACAGTAAGAAACAATAATCAAATATCATATACACATCCTAAATTAAATATCATACACATCTTAAATTATTACAAAAAAATCATGTTCATACAAAGTTTTGTGAAGCATTACATATTATAACAAGAAATTTAAATCCAAAAAAAATTAATTAACAAACATACAAGTGACTAATTGAGCTATTTCTTCAATTAACACACATTTATGCAATTAATGTAAAGCACACCAATAAAAAAAATCAATAATTACCTCTTTTGCAATCACATCACTTGAGATTAAAAAAGATCCTAAAAATAAAAACAAAGGTAACAATTAGATGGAAAAACATTTTACAATAAAAAAAAAGTGTTTTTAAAGTATAATAATGAGAAAATTAGATAAAGCTAATACCGTGATAGTTGATCGGCCGGATGATTAAGTAACTTGAGCGAGATGTCCTCAAGACTGTAAAACAATATACAAACACCATTAATTAATTTTTGAAACAATAAAAAAAATTAAAAACTGACACAATTGAGCTGGAGGTGCGAGAGGCTCGGCTTTGAGAGGAAGAGACGGAGAGAAAGAGAGAGAGAGACACGGAGGAGAGGGAGAGACGGAGACAGAGAGAGAGACACAAAGAGTACTGAGGATTTGAGAGGGAGATACGGAGACACAGAGAGAGAGACGCTAAGTTGAAAATGAGAGGCGCGAAATGAAAATAAGAAGAACCCTAAGCAGGTTATATAGGGAGTAAATAGTATTAGGATCGGTTGTTTATAAAAAACCGATCCTAATAGTATCAGGATCGGTTTTTTATAAAAAACCGATCCTGCTACTAATTTTTTTTGGCAGAACCAACTTTGAAAAAAATAGTATCAGGATCAGTTTTATTGCTAAAAACCGATCCTGATAGTATCTGGATCAATTTTATTGCTAAAAACCGATCCTGATACTTTTTTTTTTTTTTTTTTTTTGCAGAACCAACTTTGAAAAAAAAAATAGTATCAAGATCGGTTTTTTATAAAAAACCGATCCTGATACTATATATAAGAAAGATCACTGAGGTAAACCCCACTCATATTGATGGTCTATCAACCATCAAACGGCTACCATTTATTTTCTTTTCTGTTTGGTAATGCATGTACACAGATAAATATTAAGAAAAATGTGAAAAATATAAAAATTATTTATTTGTGTTTGTATGGCCAAATCAACTCTACTATGATCAATTTTGTACAATTTTATTATTATTAATGGTATCAAATTGTTAAATGGAATGCAGACCGTTCATTTCTGCATAATCATCCAACGGTGGGTCTGTAATTAAATGACATGTAATAATTTTTAAAATGATCAAGATATAACATGGAACATTAATAACGTAAAAGTGCCGAAGGCCCGACAACTGTAAGTTTTGATCCAACGTAAATTATTTACGGCCGTGCGATGTTGCTATATTGTTTTGCTTTGATGAACTAGTACACGAATCCCGAATTGTATCAAATTTTATAATGGTGAAATTAATATGACATTCTTTCATTTTAACGGTTCCGATCGACCAAATGCTAATATTCGTATTCGTTCCTTCACAACCCCACACAACAAGGGTTCAAGTCCTATGTATATTATTATATGGCACAAGTCATTGATGCATCATGCATGATTGTATAAAAAAATTCAATAGTCAAAATGACTTCAAAATGAAATATCAATGTCAAATAATTAATTATTTATCACATAAATTTTAATAATATAAATTACATTACTTTTCATCAAAAAAAATTTATAATTGAACCATATGCCATATACAACAGCCATATATATATTCTATTAATCACCACACTAATTATAAAATGAAATTTGCTATCTCAATTTTGAAGCTGTCACTGTGCCAATTTGCTTTCAATCCGAACAGAGAATTTTAGACTACATACAGCGCACCACACCAAGTTGGTTCTGCAAAAAAAAAAAATAGTATTAGAATTGGTTATTTGAAATAACTGATTCTAATACTATTTTTTTTTTCAAAGTTGGTTCTGAAAAAAAAAAAAATATCAGGATCGGTTTTTAGCAATAAAACCGATCCAGATACTATCAGGATCGGTTATTATGTACAGAACCGATCCAGATGCTATTTTATGATATATTTTAATTTGTTAGATGTATTTAAGTTATCTGGATCGGTTATTATGTATAGACCCGATCCAGATGCTATTTTCTGATATATTTCAATTAATAAGATTTATTTGAGATATTTCAATTATCAGGATCGGTTTTTTATTAGAACCGATGCTGATACTATCAGGATCGGGTTTTATACACAACCGACCCTGATAGTTGAATTATTAAGATCGGTTATTTAGAATAACTGATCCTGATAGTATCAGGATCAGTTCTAACAAAAAACCGATCCTGATAGTTCATAAATCAGGATCGGTTGACAATAAAACCCGATCTGAATAGTTTTTAAGATCGGTTTTTTTAAGAAAACCGATTCAAATACCTTTTAGGATCGGTTGGCTCATATAACCGATCCAAATAGGCCGATCCTGATTCCAGTTTTTACACTAGTGATATCACCTAAGGTACCTTTATCTTTGAGTTTAAATCCAGTCCGTTGGTTATGTAATAGCATTAATCTTAAAAGAGCTTCATGTATTATATTTTTTTTTTAACCTAATTAATCTGAATTCTGATGAAACGGTATGGTTTCCAACTCAAACGGAGAGGTAATGCCGAGGATCTGGACTAGCTCGTCATTCCAATATAAAAAACGTAGATAAACAAGTATAATTTTGATTTTGAATTAATTTCTTAGGTCCATCAATTTTTTTTAATTGCAGATTTCTCGCTCAAAGTGTTTGTGAATAAATTTTTGTTTCTTTAGTTGCCCATCAAAATGACTAAATCTTTCGTACTTCACCTTTTATTTTTATTTAATTAGAATAATCTTAACCCGTAATTCACTGATTAATCATTACTCTTGTATTACAATTTTATCCCCACCTCTCCAAAAGATAAATATTAAAATTAATGTACTTCTAATCTTTACTAAAAAATGGCTTTACAACAAGTTTCTTATGTGTACAAAAAATTAAGGAGAAGAGAGAAGAAAGTGTTTTGCATGATCTATCATACATGTCTTATTTTTTTTACTACCCCTTCAATTATATAAATAATACTAATTATGTATAACAAAAAAAAAAGTAAAAAGTTCTTTATATTTTTATAAGAAAGTTGATAAATATAGCTTGTGTAATTATATTGAAAATTTACATAAATTTTTAAATAAAATATCAGAGAAAATCAATAAACTTATCATGATATGTCTATGAAATATATGTCTGATCGATTTCTTTTTATTTGGTTGAAATAAAAAGTAATGATTAGTGAAACTATATTGCTTTGTAGAGTGACAAATTTTTCATTAAATATTAGTGAAAAAATTGTTCTCGTGGTGTTTGCTAACAATATTTTTATTGCAAAATTTAAGGTTTGTATAGATTTTATTTCTAAGTTTTGCTGAAAATTTTCTTTCTTAAAAAAAAAAAAATTCTTACAAAATATTTTGCTAAAAATTTTGGGATTGATTTTTTTTATTTTGTTAGTTATTTTAATTTTGTGTGTTGGATCTGCTTTGCCTGGAGTTTTATGTTATTGAAGATGAAAATATGATAATTTCATTTTTTTACGTATTAAATTAAAATGCTAGTAAATGTGAAATGGATGGAAATATCTATTGTGCATCAACCAATAAAGCATTCTAATAAGCTAATAAGCCCTACCTTTATTTGTTTTTTTTTTCTGGATCTCAAATTGTGTGAACTTTACAAGCGTTAAAACTTAAAACTATAAATATAAATTAGTGAAATACATTATTAGAGATTTGATGTCTTTGATTTAAGTTTATAAATAGAAATTATGACTTTGCAAAATTATTTGAAAGTTTTTTTTTAAATTAGCGACTTTAAATGCTTACTAACAATTTCATTAATAAAAAATATATATTTACACCAAGTTAAATGATCCTAATTTCTAGATCTACACTTTTATTCTCATAATAATCATTCTAAACCCCTCTAATATCTAATCCTACTTATATACACTCTTAATCGCTCTAGTACCTTAATCTCCATCTCTCTTTACGACCATATCCACTCTTCTTCAATCGCTGCTACGCTCCAATGATAATATTTACTCACTATCACGCTCTGAACAAGATGAAGATAGATATTGTACGCTCCAAGGTCTCAGCTCTCAGCTCTGACAATACCGCGCTCTTAGCTCCATTTATTAAAATACTAAACAACGAATTAAATTAGAGGTCCTTAAAGTACAAATAAGATAATTTAATAAAATCTGAAATAAACAAAAATAATGGTTGTTTCCCTCTTAGAGGTGAGGTCGGCCTGATTTTACTTAAATAGGCTTTCTTTTTTTAAGAAGATGCCAAGTAGGCCTGCAATCTGGGCCTTTATGCAATTATTTATTACTGTTTGATTCCCACACGAAACATCAGTTTCACACTTTACAGTTACCAGGAAATCTTAATAAATGAGCTCCAAAAAACCTTAAATATAAAAGTGTACAATAAGCCCAATAAATCTCAATCGTTTAAAAGCAACAAATTCATTGACTTTTCACGTCTCAGATGGACTTCAACAAAACGGAAAAAAAAAGTAATAAGTTTGAATGACATTGGAATCAAACGAAGAACCACCATTTGATATTGTGTGAAAATTTACAATTTTGAAATTTGAATTTTTTTTTTATGAATATTAGAATTTTATAAAAGACATACAACAAAAAGTTTCATACAAACATGACGTAATAAGTTAACAACATAACATTCACAATCTGCAAAAAGTAATTGGGCATAATATTTTTTATGATATACTAAAAATGACAGTTTTCATTGTCAATCTGATATTCAATTACCAATAAAAAAAATAGCGTACATATAATTTGTAGGGAAACACGAATCGACTAAAATAGCATAATTTTCATTGTACAGCACGTACAAGAAAGGAAATTAACGTAAGTAACAGTTTGGTAATTATCAATTTATCATATTCCAGGATTCCATGTTCAGAAGTTGATATATATCCTTTTGAGATGGAAAGGCCAAATGAATTGCCGGATTGCAAGTTTTTTAAACAAACTCTCAAATCAGCACATAGCCTTTGTGAAAGCTTCATGGTAAGAATAGTAGGGAATGGGAAAAGGATAAAATTTTGGGAATACAACTAGGGCCTTGGTTTCCTGTATAAAGAATTCCCACTATTATATGATGAAGCTACAGATAAAAATTTATCAGTAGAACAAACCTTCCGACAAAATTTTGCAAATTTGTGCATCATTTCTGGAACAACACAGCAAAGGGCATTATTGGAACAGCTTCAACAATTGCAGAATTTACTGGTAAATCATCCTCCTTTATCAATGGCGCAAGATGAAGTACAATGGTCTCTAAGAAACACTAAAAAATTCTCTGTTAAGTCCATGTACCAAGGATTGAAAGGGGAGACAGATAGCACAATATTGATTCACAAGGTCTGGAAAATGAAGGTGACTCCAAGAATAAGGGTGTTTGCTTGGTTGACATATCATGAAAAGATATTGACGGCAGAAAACTCGCAAAAAAGAGGATGGAGTTTATCAAGTATGTGTGTGCTATGCCGAGCTAATGACGAATCAATCAAACATTTATTTTCTGAGTGTCCTTTTTCGTTAGCAGTCTACACAAATCTTACTGCTACATTCCGATTAGCAACAAGAAACTGGCAGAAGGAATTAAATGAGGAAGGAGCGCATCACTGGATTGTGCAGAAAAATGGGGATTCTCAATCCAAAGAAGTGTTAGTATTGGCTATGTTCATATGCTGGAGAGAGCGTTGCGCACGAATTTTTAGAGATCACTATAAGGAGAAGCGGGAATTAATCACTCTTTGAAGAGGCTTTTGTTGGGTTGTCCTGTGCTTGAAAATTTAGTACTGCTAGAAAATTGTTATATCAGCATCATGGAGATATGTTCCAACACTTTGAAGAAGTTGGTTCTTAGTAGTTGTATCGTAAACATATTGCAGATTTCCATGACTAACCTCCTTTATTTGGATATTTATGGGATTACGAGGGATATTCAATTGCTAAATATGCCATCGCTAGTTGATGCCTCCATCAATATTCCTGGTTGGTATGATAATGTTGAATATGTTACTAGGGGACCCAAGCTTATACAAAGCTTTTCAAGTGTCGAATTCTTACGGCTTGAATTCGATGACCCTGAGCAAAAGGTACTTTCTTTTTGCAATATATTTGAAACAAAAATCTGCAATGCTTCTACTTTTGCAGCTACTCATTGTTGGCCTTATTTTAGGTACTTCAGAATTAAACAAAACCCTTTGTTGGTGGATTATGTCTTGCAAAAGCACAATGTTTTACCGTATCGTTTTTCTATTGATATGCATTTTCATCAAATATACAATTCTTACTTGTCATGTTATATTTTTTTAAGTATAATATGTGTGGCAGTGACTGTTTTGGCATCATCTCTAGTGGTAAAATGCTTGGTTTTGATGCTACAGTAAAATTAAATTAGCATCATTTTAAATTGATTGGTTGTTGATGCTATATGCCATAAATACACAATGAATTTTGTTTTCAAATGTAATTCATATACAATTCAGAATCTTCAACTGTGGTTATTGGAGAAAACACATCCTATGGCTATAATAAGCATCCAAAATTCTCATTTATAATTAGCTTTTATGATTTCTTTTTCTTTATTTTCTCTTGAACATAGTTTTAATTTTACTTTGTAATGAAAATAGGTACACAAGAAGGATTTTTCTAATTACTCAGTCTTCAACAACTTGAAGTGCCTGAAACTTATGAGTTGGTGTTTGTATGTCTTTGATCTTCCACCATATTTCCTTCATCACTCACCTAAACTACAAGAGTTGGCGTTACCAATGAAATTAGAGGTCATATATATAACAATTCTTCTTACCAATTTTTCTTTCCTTTTACAATTCTTAGAAATTGGTGTATCTAATTAGTTATAGATATCTCAAATTATCCCCAATCCCACTGTACCATCTTGAAAATTGAGTCTTAATTAATTAATTATATTTACGAGACTTTTTCATAACATAAGTTTTAACTTTTATGACATAATTTTTGTTTTTTTTTAGTTTTTTTTAACGGAAATAGATATGGAGAATTAAGTAATTAGAAAGAAAAAAAATAATATTTGAAATAATTTTGTCATTAAGTTGCTCGTTTATTTGTATTGAACCACCGCTAATTAATGGACGTGATAGAAACATGATACAAAATTTATATTTATCATTTACTTCCTTGAAAATTAAATTTAATTGCTCATTTAAGTGAGCGGTTTTTGTTTCCTTTCTTTTGTCATTTAATTATGGAATTGCATTAAAAAGTTTTATAAAAAGAAACTAACGTATATATAGCACTTTCTGGTATGCAGTTTTCATGTATTAAATCACTTTTAAATCTCATTAAAAGGAAAAATCCCTAACCGACCTAATTAAATCCATTAAAAACTAAAAAGGGCAAAATCTATCTCTGTAGAGAGGAAAACAAAAACTAAATAAAAGATAAATAAGAGAAGAAAAGAAAGCACAAAAAAAGGGTTATTACGGCATGACAAGACCATCAACCTCCAGCCGCCAGCTCTGCCAGAGAGGTGACAGATCAACCTTGCGAAACTGGTCGGACCTACCTGACGGACTTCTTCACACTATCCTCACATGCCTCTGTTCACTAGTTGACTTCATCTCCTTCTCCTCTGTCTGCCGCTCCTGGCGCGCCATTACCTCCTCCGTCTCTCCTTCTTGGACTACCTCTCACTTACCACCTCTCCTTCTCTGTCCCACCTCTGCAAGCTCATACTTCCCCTCCAGCCTCAGACTCCTCGACCCCACCTCCCCTTCTTTCTCTTCCCTGATCTCCCGCATTTCGAACAAATTTGAGTTCGCTTGTAACTTGATCTCCTATTCACATGGCCATTTGTTTTGCTTCATGCCTTCGCAAAATCGTATTGTAGTACTCAACCCTTTAACTGGTGATGAGCTCTCCTCTCCTCTTCTCCTGCAAAATTACAAGACTTACAACTTTTTTCCCGTGCTTATATCCCCTCTCTCCTCCCCAGACTCGGGAGTCGTAGTATTCACCTCCGATGCTCTTTACCACTGGCATATCGGCTCACCTTCATGGTCCAGTTACTGTCCAAGAGTTAAACCCAGTGGATCCTTTTTTAGAATGGTAGCTGCAATCATGCAAGGGAAGGTGTATGTAGTGGACTGCCGACACACCCTATTTGTGTTAGATTTATCTCCTCAATTACATCTGAGATCACTTGCAGTTGATGGGCTTGAGGAAAGGGACTCCAGTTTTCAACACTTTCTGGTTGTTTGTGATGGTGAGCTCTTGCTTCTTCTGTTGGTGTCGACTGATGCAGAGATGATGGATGTACAGCTTGAAGCATATCGGTTTGATTCATCAGTGAATGGGACAAGATGGGTGAAGCAGGAAACATTGGGAAATTGGGCGATTTTTGTTGGCTATGACTCTCGGGCACATGGTCTTGCAATTCAGAATCCCGAGAGATGGGGAGGGAGAAAGAATTGTGTTTCCTTCACAACAGGGTATCAAAATGGTGATTGGCCTTGGGCAGTCATAAAATTGGGAGATGTGATTAATACAATTGATCCAGAATCGCCTCTGTTCATAGCAAGATTTGGACAACAACACTTGTTTTCATGGGTTCATCCTGGCTTCTAGGAAATGTGATAGAAAAACTCTAGTCCTTGAATAACCTTCTGCCTTTTTTTCTCATTAGTTGTATTACATAATGTATTAGTTTATGTTTTAGAACTGTTCTATGCCAATTTAAGTATGGCATTAGAAGTTTTAGTGGTGCTGTAATGGTTTTTTGGTGGGTTCAATTTGTGGTTGTAGCCATTTGCAGTTGTTTTTGCTTGGGATGTATGAAAAGAGTAAAGCTAGCGTGTGACATGCTCACCAAGAAAGTTTGGTGAGCATAACTCCAAAAGTATATCGGATCGACGTCAAATGCCAAATCCAAACCGTTGAAATTCATGTACTTCGTGAGTGATGCATATATATGAAAAATTTTGAAAGTTTCGAGTTTATTTGGTACACGGTCAAGTGGTCAAAGAAATGAACATTTTATTATAAGTTATTTTATATATTCAATTTTTATTATTTCTTTGACCACTTGACCGTGTAGCAAATAAACTCGAAACTTTCAAAATTTTGCATGTATATTCATCACTCATGAAGTACATGGATTTCAACGGTTTGGATTTGACATTTGACGTCGATCCGATATACTTTTGAAGTTATGCTCACCAAACTTTCTTGGTGAGCATGTCACACGCTAGCTTTACTCGTATGAAAATGTTTTGGATAAGAGTTGTGTATTGCTCCATATCAAGTTATATTCTGATGTTAGTTTGTCTAGAGGTCAAAACATACAGTGAATAGTTAACTAGGGCTTGATTGTTAGTTATCTATTTCATATCAATGAAATGGGCAATCCTGTCTTTTTATAAAAAAACATACAGTATTAGTTTGCTTAATTTGTTTCTCTTTTCCTTCTTATTTTTATCGCCCATTTAGGAGGCCACACTATTTCTTCACGAGACACACTTTTGCTCACCTTACTAGATGCTTTCAAGATTGTTCTCCTGATATCATAGAACACATTATTACTTACTTTTAAACAATGTTGTAAAAAACGTCCGTTTAGACCGATTAATTGGCCGATTAGGATCAAACTGTCACAAATTAATTTGCTGATTATTTCCGATTATGACCTATTATTCATGACTAATCACTTGACGGTATTATGTCTGTCCGACGACCGCATACTATTATTTACAACACTGCTTTTAAGTATAAGAGAAAAAAAAAAAACAAGATACCATTTATTTAAATAACAACATCACGATTAATATACAAATTTTTCTTAAAGAACTAATCAAAATATCAGTTAGCATTTAATCAAATTAAATAATGAAATCCACTTTTTTTTTTTGTTGAAAACTCAAAATGGCTGAATCAGTTGGTCTGATCAAATCAATCAAAATACACTTACATCTCTAAGAAAAATTCCCTGCAAAATATCCGAATTGTTTGTGCCAGCAGTATGACTAATTTAGGAAGTATGAAGGCAAAAATAATCTTATGGTATAATGAGATATCATTGATCGTCAAGTATGCAACTATGTCCCAAGCTAAGCTTTCCTCTAGAGAACAAACCACAATTCATATTACCTGGACTGGTTTAGAACAATTGAGTTTTAATTTAGGCAAATTGGGTCTTGTGAGAATTTACTTTACAAGCAACTTGACCAACAGTTAGTGGGCTTTAGAAATTGCTTCCATTTTGAGGGAACCCAAGTTAAATTGGTTTAATCATTCTGTATCAGTCAATGTTGATATAACCCATTCACTTTTTTAATGCTAACTACCCTTTTACTTTCTTACTGTTACACAAACAGGCACCACCGAGGGTTTATGGTAGCAGTATTGGTACTGGTATTTATTCATTGTACATTACTGGTACTTTCTGGTACCGACTGGTACACCGTACCAGATTGCAAAAACGTGCTGATACTGACTGGAAGCAATGGTCAGGTTTCATAGTAAAAATACTTATTTACTGTTATACAACAACGATCCCAAATGTATATATCTGATTATTCCTAAATTTGAATGCAATCAAGAACAATAAATGTTTAAGAAGATCCTTGGAAAAGAAAATCAGCCATCGGTTGTGCAATCAAGAACAACCTGCCATATACATATTCACAATTTGTGGTAGGCATGCAAATAAATATATACACAAACCATAATATAATAGCAATTACTGCCACACTGAACATATTCATAAAACATAGCCGGTCATACAACCTATCTAGGTCATAATTGAGATATATAAGATGGAAATAAATACCCAACAGGGTGGATGATTATAAGATATCAAATTTCATCATAATAAATCCAAGTATAATAATCCTGAGTGAGAATAAAAGTTACCCAAGTGCCAGCAGTAACAACCAATATTTATGCAATTCATATCTTAATGTGCGGAAACACACCTCAAATCCGGCATTGCCTCATGTACCAGAAACCAACATAAGTGTAAACATGTGAGAGAAAAATTATTGGTCCAGTATCCACCAATGGATTTGTAAAGTTCAAGTGGCAGTATTAAATACCAATCAGTAGATAAATTTGTAATACTAAAATAACTGTGCAAAAACACTAACAAGTAAAAGAGTTAAATTAATTAATACTTTCAAGTCCTGTAACAACTCAAGTCTATCGTCCCTAGATGCAACCAGGCTTTTGCTTTGTTCCTCAGCTTGGTGCACGCAGATTTTCGATTCTCCGATTTTAGAATGGAAATTTGTTGTCATGTGCTGGAAAAAAAACGATTCCTCAGCTATCTTTTGCTACTTGACATTGCTCCTTCACTATCAAGAATGTCAATTTGTAACTATTTAAAGAAAAGAAAAATTAATAGTTAGTTGAACTTACTTGGGTCTTAATAAACAATTGATATGGGAGACCTAAACCAAGTCACCACTGAATCAAAAAGGCAAAGCAGCACCTCAGTTGTATCATCTCCTATGTCATATCTACAAAGGTATTGCCTGTTTTTCAGGAAGTAAATGCAATATACCCTTTTCACCCAGCAAAGTTATGGTCGAGTTAGGAGGAATTTGTGCTTGTAATGCTGGAACAACCTTAGGATCTTTCCTCCTGTATCGACCAAAACTGTGCAACCTTTTAGAAGAGGATCTGTGCTCACCGGTGGTGTGACTTGATAAGCCAATTTTTGGTTGCAATATCAATAACATTTGTAAAACACTGTCCCCGACCCCTTTTACATAGAACTAATCGTCAGCCTCAGGTCGCGAAAATGCCATCATATTGGGTGGGGTATTCCAATATTCCATGTCAAAATAATTGTCAACTTCCACATCTATCTCCTGATATAACCACAATATCGCCGCCTTCAATTGGCTCCCAAGGAACCCATATCTCATCATGAGTAAGAGGATTTAAAGAGATACATCTGGTAATTAACTTCTCGAGTGAGAGATCTATATATTGTCTCTCGTCTGGTAAAGTTCATACTATATTCTAATGTCTCTCATCTTGTAAAGTAATTAATTGGACCATGTTTTGATTTAATATCTTCAACAACATTGAAATCCGAAATATACAATCAGGATAATATAGGTACTTCCAAGATTACAAACAAAATCAGATCTCATTAAAAGAATGAAAATAATAACAATGGTCTCTTGAATAAATAATTATTTTTCTTCAGAAATTAACAAAGATCTTTTATTTGGGCCATATACGAGATTAGGCCTGGAATTTTTATTAGGTTGACCTTTTGCTGTTATTCAATTATGACATGAAATTGGCCCTAATAATAAAAAATAATGGGGCATAATTAATTTCCAATTGGGCCGATAATACGAAAACAAGTTATACAATTTCAATTTACCTCCACAACAACTCAACAAGTTCATATTCACATAATATATATATAGCTGTGCATCTACATGATTTGCTCATTCTGCCCATGCAAGTCTTTCAGGAATTCACATCAAATAAGGTACCTCAATTTTTCAGTTTGAATCCGGTACGTTCGTTATATAATACCCAAATTATGATCGGTTGACGGTCTAGATTCAAACTCAAACGGTGAGGTAATGTAGAGGATCCAGACTTCTCATTCAGGATACATGGATCTTTTAGTATTTCTCTTTGCTTTGTCACAAAGTATAATTTTGTTTTTGAATTAATTTCTCATGTCCATCAATTTTTTTGAAATTGAAGATTTGTCCCTCAAAATTTTTGTGAATAAAATTTTGTTTTTGTAGTTGCCCATGAACATTACAAAATCATTCGTATTTCACCTTTTATTTATTTAATTAGAATAATCTTAGCCCGTAAATTTTAGCCAAACCTTTCCAATAATAAAATTACTGTACTTCTAATCTTTATTAAATTTTGCTTTACAACAAGTTCCTTATGTGTACATAGAAGGAGAAGAGGGAAGGAGTGTTTTGCATGATCTATCATACATGTCTTATTTTTTTATTACCCCTTGAATTATATAAATAATACTAATTATAATTTATTGTATATATCAAAATAGTAAAAGTTCTCAACAAATAAGCATATTTTATTTCTTTCAAATAATGTTGATAAAAAATAGCTTGAGTAACTATATTCAAACTTTTACATTAGTTCCTAAATTTTTACAATAAAATATCAAAGAAAATCAATACATTTAACATAATATGTCTATATGAAATACATTACTGATAGATTACTTTTATTCAATTGAAATAAATAAGTAGCAATTGGTGAAACTAGATTGTTATATAATGTGACAAAATTTTAATTTAACTTAGTAAAAAAAACTGTTTTGATGTTTAGTAATAAAATTTTAATTGCATAATTTGAAAATGTTACCTGATTTTATTCTGCTGGAGTGTTATTTCAAGTTTCTGATTTTTATGTTTTGTTGGTTGATTTAATTTTGTGTGTTGAAACTACTCGGGCTAGAGTTTTATGTTATTAGAGTTGAAAATATGATAATGTTAATTTTTATATATATTGGATACTGGATTGATTTGTTTTGCTTGAGAAAGAGTTTAATGTTTTTATTTAGTGGTTGAATTAACATTTGAATTTCTGCTAATGTTATCAAAATCTGATTTGCACTATAGAAGTTAGATTATTAACAAAATGCAAAATAAAAGATAAAATGTATAATATTGAATTCTAAAATTAATAATAAAAGTAACATGGTTAATTCTAAAAAAAATTTAAAAAAAGTTTGATCATATTTTGTCATGAAAAATCATAATCAACATAGCACATAGTGAAAAACTTATTAACTATAAAAGGTATTAAAACTTATTGACTTATTATATCATAATTGCTATTTATAGTCTTGAATCAGAGATATCAACATAACATAGCATACAGTGAAAAACTTATTAACTAATTAAGAGTATCACATTAGCTCAACATATATAATTTTTCTTTTTTCTTCTTAATTTAATTAAGGATATCTCACACTTTGATAAAAGTTTGTTAAATAATGTGTAATTATGACACAGACTTTAAAATAAATAATAATTAATTCAACAATTAAAGACACTTAATGAATTGATATATTTAATTAAGAGAGATTAAAATCGAATCATATTTGTACAAAAGCAACTAATTAGACATGAAATAGTCATCCACTATTATCTTACTTGATTTATTTTATCACCATACAAAATAATCACAAGATTTATAGATAGTGGCATAGCATGTTCTTCAAAATTAGAACAATATGAGAATTAGTAAGATTAGCACAACGGAATTGATCTGGCCAGCTCTAAGATCTTATTTATCGCTTGCTTGCTTCTCGACTTGATTGGAGACATGATTTTCTCCTTCAAATTGGTGTGTGTGTGTGTGTGTGGGGGGGGGGGGGGGGGGGGGGGTGTGTCAATACAAAATTTATGAAGATTACTTTTACTTTTCATGTGATAATATTTGAATATTTACTTAAGTAACATATTTTTAAAAATATTTAAGAATGTTTGATATATAGCAGCTAACTTTAACCAATTCGTTAAGTTATATATTTATTTGTTTCTCTCAAAATCTCTAATCTATGATTATTTAATATCTATGATTCATAAATATAAATATAAAATAGTGAATAAATGAGAACTCTATAAGCAATTCGTTAACTATAAATTTAAGCAATTCGCTAACTTTAAGCAATTTGTTAACTTTAAATTTTACAACTGAGAACTCTATAAATATAAATATAAAATAGTGAATAATTTGTTAGAGATTATTTAATATCTATGATTCATCAGCATGACATTAAAAAAAAAAAACTATAAAGAGCAAATATGTATGAAACTATGAATGACCTTTATTTGTTTTCTCCAATATCTCGGATCTTGTGAATTTTACAAGCATCAACGCTATAAATATAATTAAAATGGTGAATTACTTATTAGAGATTATTTAATATATATGATTCTTCTGCACAAGAGAACAACATATAAAAAGTCTATAATTAAAGAGAAAAGGTATTTGTCCACAGACTTTTGTCCACGATCTGTCCACAACCTTATCTGTTTCGCTTTCTAACTCAGTTTCTAACGAATTCTCAATCGTACACCTTATTCCCTTTAAAAACTTCCGATTTGATTTCTTTCCATTTTAAAAATAAAATCTCAATCTCTCTTTCCTTTACGAAAACCACCTCTCTCTCCATAGTCTAACCCTACCTACACACTACACCGATGCGTCCCGACGAAGACTCTCTTTCACCCCTCTACTTCTCTCTTCTTCGTTTCCAGCTGCCGCCATGACTGATTTAGAAGCCTTAGGTACAGTGGGCCCGGCCGTACTAACAGACGGTCTACTGTTCGCACAGTTCTACAACTTGGTGGCATCTTGAATCGTGCCGTTGATGGGAGTGCAAGGAACAGTGACGATCTAACACCCCAGGTAGGAGTTTTATTTGGTCAAAGTGTTTTTGATGGAGTTGACTTAGATGGTGGTTTAATTAGTTTCTGATCCAGAAGCGAAATTACGAAAAAGGGACTTGAAGACGCTAAGTTTTGATATTTGTTGATTTTCTCTACCTATTTTGTTGAGGGGACTAAACACTAGGCTTTGTAGGATCACTAAGAGCAATTGTTTTCTTTCATTCCTTTTCAAGTAATTATCCTCACGAAGTTGGTTTTAGCAAGCTTTTCAATTGGTTCGATTTGATCCACATAGATTTCAGAATTTGCCTCCTCGATTTGATCCGTGTAGTGTTAATTTCATAATTCATTTGTTTAATTCTGTTGGATCCACGTAGATTGATTCAAATTTCTCTGCTCGGGTTTAATTAGATCGATCGTGCAGATCTGAACAGCCTCCTCTCCTACAGTCCATTTTATACATGATCGCAATGGAACCTTCAATCGTGGAGCGCAATCGAATAGAAGTTGTTTTTGTTGAAGAGCACGGCAAAATTCAAATCTAGTAAGTTATTTCTGTTGAATTTGTTGTTTTCGTTGTATGCAGTAGCAGATCTAGCATTTCAAATGAAATCTGGAGGAAAGAGATGATAGAGAAGCAATATGGAGTATTAATCTGTTAATTTTACAGTATTGTCTTGTTAGTTTTATAGTATTCATCTTGTCATTTTACAGTATTCATCTTGTGAAAATCTGGAAGAAAGAGATGATAGAGAGGCGATATGGAGTATTGATCTGTTAATTTTATAGTATTGCCCCGTTAATTTTACAGTATTCATCTTGTGAAAATATGGAGGAAAGAGATGATAGAAAGGCGATATGGAGTATTGATTTGTTAATTTTACAGTATTTATCTTGTAATTTTACAGTATTCATCTTGTGAAAATCTGAAAGAAAGAGATGATAGAGATGCTTCTTACTCATCCGAACAATATTCAATTGAAAATTCTACTGTATACAAGATTCAATTTTACAGTTCTGCTGATTCAATTTTACAGTATACAAGATTCAATTGTAAATTTTATTGTGTAGAAGATTCAATTTTACAGTATACAAGATTCAATTGTAAATTTTATTGTGTAGAAGATTTAATTTTACAGTATACAAGATTCAATTGAAAATTTTACTGTATATAAGATTCAATTTTACAGTATACAAGATTCAATTTTACAGTATACAAGATTCAACCCAGTGCAAATGCTAATAATTAACTCTAACTGCCAATAACCGCTAATAACTAACTCTAACTTCCAATAACTTTCTATAACTGTAATTTTCGAAAGTACAGTTTGAAAGTACATTTATTTTGTCCTGTTGTGCAATTTGCAATCTTTTTCTAACTATCATGGGACCACTTCAAATAGTTGCTGGATGTTTTGTGATTAACTGATATATTTTATGTGATATATTGTATAATTATACAGCATGTAGAAGTAATTTTACAGTATTCGTACAAGTTAAAGCTGTGGACAAATGGTGGACAAAAGGCCGTGGACAATTAGACGCTTCCATAATTAAATTAATATGTTAGAGAGCCTTACAAAATCATTTAGAAGTTGTGAATAGTGTTAGATAGATCACACAAGAGGACCAAACAAAGAAACTAGATTTGAATAAAGTATGAAGAAGATTTTCTTTAAATTAGTACAATCTGAAACAAACAAACAGAAAGAGAAAGTTGTTCCAGCCTTAAAGAGGAAACCTGTCTGATTTTACTTAAATACGGGATTTGTATTTCTTTTGGGTTCTGTTTTTATGAGAAATTTATTAATATTTTTTACCCACTAATTTTCTTTTAGAAAGTATCTCAATAATATATGACCAGCACAAATGGACCCATTTAATTACAAAAGATAAATTTTAATCTCTGAATGAGATATAACTTGTTAGAATTACCGGAATCTTTATTTATTAAAAAGAAAGGAAAATAATAATCTAGAATTAGATATCTCACCATATCACAAAAATTAGGATCAGGTATTTAACCTAGGCTTTTATCATTTGCGATTCTTAAGCTTGTTTTGTCCGGATAACAACTCATCTCTAGTAAAGATTCAATGTCAATATCATACTTTAATCTAAAAGAAAACAGAGGAGGGTTCAAATGCCTCCATGTTTTTGTGCCTCCATCATGCTTCCATCTCCCTCCATCATTTTCAAAGTTCAAACAGTCGATCCGAACCGCTCAACCTAACCTCCATACTAAAATATGTTTGGAGACCAAATTTTATATTTTTAGGAATTTTTTTACTATTTTTTTAGATAGGTACAAAATCAGTAAATCTGAACCATCTAAAAACAGTATTTTTGTACCTATCTAAAAAAATAGTAAAAAAATTCCTAAAAATATAAAATTTGGTCTCCAAATATATTTTAGTATGGAGTTTAGGTTGAGCGGTTCGGATCGACTGTTTGAACTTTGAAAATGATGGAGGGAGATGGAGGCATGATGGAGGCACAAAAACATGGAGGCATTTGAACCCTCCTCAAGTAAACAACCTAAAGAATTGTTTATTGTATGTATAAACAAGTGAATTGGGCTGAAGTACTTATCTTTAAACATATCCCCCAATTATAAACCTGAGCTACAATCTAACAAAATAGATCGACGGTCTAGACTAATCTCAGCTGAATCACATTCGATCCGGTATCTATTAAAACTACTAGTAATCGTGCCCGTGCACAGCAACGGGAGCAAATTATGTAGTAGAAAACATTAAGCTCCTTAATAAGGAGGAGAAATAATTTAAATTAAATTTTTAGAGAAAAATAGTTAAATACTATATTTATCTACAAGATAACATATGTGAACTTTAGTGTAGTGGTAATAATTTAGGCACCAACCGAACCCAACTGGGTTCGAATCCCGCCTTCAGCAGAGAAAAAGAAAAGAGTGCGCGATGCACAAGCTCGGTCCACGGGTGCGGCGCACGGTCTACGAGCACTGGGATCATATGCGGCGCGACCAATGCATACTTAAGTATTGAAGTTCATAATTTGGAAAATTCATCTATGTGCGATCTGAAAATTCAACGGCTGAGCATCATTTCGAAAAAAAAAAACAGTAAACCAGACATTCTCCTCCTTAATAAGGAGGAGAGATAGGGGTCTGTTTTGAGATTGGTGCCAAGTAAAAAGAATGGTCCAAATTTGACACTTGCACCTCAGGTACCTGGGGTGATACGGATGAGTGTGTGCATATCCTCTGAGATATCTCATATTTTGCATGACCGACGTGTTCGGTGCCTATTCGGGGATTGCACAGGGCCTAGTATTATCTAAGCTTTAAAATTCGTGCAGAGCGTCTTTGAACCGTTGAGATTTTCCAAAAAGTCACGCAACATATGAGATATCTCAAAGGATGTAAATTCGATACGGATTCCTTTTCCCATTGCCTTTGCTTGCGGTAGATTGTTTATTTCAGTCAATGTCAACCCAACAGTTGTAGTCTTGGACTTGGAGAGAGGTAAAGTGGAAAACCGTGCCTGCCAGGCGCCAGAGTGAATTGAGATTTGTTGTAGACGTTTATGTGTAATTTTCTTGTTCAAACTATAAAACATACATTTCTCCACTCGCAAATTGCTTCTGGTGCGGAAAGTTCGATATTTTTGCTTTTAAGTCCCTCAAATGTATTTTCATTATAAACAATACTGTGTATATCTTTTATTACGCAATTCAGATTTGACAAAATATATTTTTAAGAAAAATATTTGCTTCATTTTCTGATCAGAATAAGCTTAATATTTAAACATAATTTATAAATATTTTGTTCATTATATAAGTTTTATTTTCCAACATTTATGATATGTTTATTTTTCTATTCTAAAAATAAAGAAAACTGGAGAAATTCACCGTACATCGCAAAATGCAGTCGAGTACTTCCGATTGGAGAATTCTATACTAAGTTATGGGAATGTGTTAGTCGCCTTCATTATCGGTTGCCTGTGATGATAATTAAGATTGTATTGGTGTTGTTTTTCATAGAAATACAATTCTTCTTCCGTAATACATATCTAATCTGAATTAAGATCGTAAAAAACAAATTCTGAACCCGTCATTGCACTCATGAGACCAATTTTTACCCGAGTTATGATGTGATTGGGTGCGTACCAATTTCAACTTTGACATGTTAATTCAGAAACTATAAAAAGAACTTTTAATCATGATAATTAAATTAATTTCGTGTGAAATACATATCTCAAGGGCATCCCAAAAGCCGAAGTTCATCTTTTCCATTATTGCAAAACCCAGCACATAATATATCAATGCAAACGGGCTATGTTTGAACGATTTTTGAAAGGCCCATTAAGTAGTTTCGAAAGGCCCATTAGCCTGAACGATCCGATCTAATCCTCCCTTACAGTCTGGAAATAAATCTGCTGTGATTCCAAAGAATCGCAGGGAGACTGCGATTCAAAATCCCTCCCTTCATTTTATGGAATGCACGGATATCAAGAGAAGCTATTATTTATACACGAATCTTAAGAAAAATGAAAGGAGTGATTTGGAATCGCAGGTACCTACAATTCTTTGGAATCACAGCAGATTTATTCCCCCCTCACTAGTCACCTGACTACCTCCCGCTAGCTCTCGAACTCTCGAACTGTACACCGCCTCTCTCTACTGTCGTCTCTCTCCCTCTCTCTTCGACGCCTCTCTCATCTCGCCGTGCGCCGCCTCTCCTCTGTCGCGTCGGATGTAAACTCTATCAATCAATTTTTCTTAAAACTTTGTTTTTTTTTTCTAAAAGCAAAACTATATTGAATGGTGAATGGTGCAGTCGCTGGACCAAGGAAGGGCTGAGGGAGAGGCGCTAGATCAAGACCCTCCTTTGCTCGATTCTCTTGATACTGGTGTAAGTCCTTTTCTCTTTGAAAGTTTTGTTTGATTTTGGGTAAAGTAGCCATTAAAGGTGACTTAAAGCTTGAATTCATGCTTGCATGCTTGGTTCTTGTTTCGTTACTGGTTCTGGAGGCTGTGCTCAGTTATCTTGACTTAATTGGCCTCGGTATTTTTTACATTTTTCTACTTTCGCTGGATGTTTACAACTCAGCATTATAAATTGGGTGGATTAATGGTAGTACTGATGTGTTAATGTATTTGATATTTTTGGGTTTTAACTGAAACCCTGTAACTGAGCATAAATTGTATATGAAATCAGCTCTAAAAAGAGTCAAGGGAATTGAATTTATTTGTTTAGCCTAGTCTGCTAATTTCTGACCAATTTTATAGTGGTATTACCGGAACCATGCAACTTGCCACTCAAAAGCAAACATTTGCAGTGTAACAATTTATTGTGAAGCTGTTACACTAAAAGATGCTGCAAATGTCAATTTGTTTAGTGTATAGTTGGTGTGAAAAGCAACTTATATAGCAGGGGGGGGGGGGGGGGGGGCAAGCTACAAATTGGAAAATGATTTAAGGATTTTTCTAAAAGATAGTCTAAATAACGATGGATGCAGAATATCAATAGGAGTCATTAATATACTAATAGAAAATCATATAGTTATTAATTCAATAACATGTGTAATTTTTTCAGTATGAGTTCAAATAAAAAATTTCATCTCAAAGTACAAGAATCAAACTAAGTATATATGCAAAAGATTTTCTCAAAAAGAATTCTGTTGTATGTGGGATATTTTCTTAAACAAAATTTTCTTATGTGAGATATCTTCTTCAATTGTAACTATGATTGTGGTTTGTTTCATTGGAAGCTGGATCACTTTTGTAACTGTGACACTTGAGATCTGTAGGCCTTTTTTTTTTTTTTAATTAATTCTTGAAATTTGGTAAGCAATTAACTCTCTGCAACTCATTAGAGTTTGTTGTTTTATGTACTGTAAAATAGGGTCGTGCGTGTTTGAATAAATGCTTCTGTGAAGGTGAAAGATGATGAATATCAATTGGTGTGGTACCGAGGAGAATTATGGCATTGATAGGATCAGTAGCTTGCCTGATGATGTTTGCACACATATCCTATCTTTTCTTAGTACAAGAGAGGCCATGCATCTTGTCCAAAAGATGGAGAAAGACATGGGCTTCTGTGCCTGACCTGAAATTTGACATTAAAGAGTTTGGGTTGCCAGGACTAGAGAATTTGGAAGAAGACATGGCAGTAGAATATGTGACCAAATTCAAACAACTTGTTAAAAGTGTGTTGGAGAAACGAGAGACATCCTGTGTTAACAGATTTCGACTTTGGTTGGATTCTGGGGTTTACTGGCCTTGCACTCAAGCTGTTGCCAATTATATTGGTGATGTGATCAACTTAGAGCCTCGAGAGTGCTCGGTCAAACTGTGTCCGAATGAAAAATTTAATTTAAACACTGATCTCATTTTCACTTGTGCATCACTAATATACCTCCAGTTGTGTTTCTATACTTCTGCCTATCGTTTTTTAGCTATAGAACCCAACACAGTGAACCTTCCTCTCCTTAAAACCCTTAACCTTGATGGTGTAATAATGAGCGATGGTGTTTTAACAAGCGATGACTCTTTGAAGAGGCTTTTGTTGGGTTGTTCTGTGCTTGAAAATTTAGTGCTAGAAAATTGTTATATCAGCATCATGGAGATATGTTCCAAAACTTTGAAGAAGTTGGTTCTTAGTAGTTGTATCGTAAACAGATTGCAGATTTCCACACCTAACCTCCTTTATTTGGATATTTATGGGACTACGAGGGATATTCAATTTCTAAATATGCCATCGCTAGTTGATGCCTCCATCAATATTCCTGGTTGGTATGATAATGTTGAATATGTTACTAGGGGACCCAAGCTTATACAAAGCTTTTCAAGTGTCGAATTCTTACGGCTTGAATTCGATGACCCCGAGCAAAAGGTACTTTCTTTTTGCAATATATTTGAAACAAAAATCTGCAATGCTTCTACTTTTGCAGCTACTCATTGTTGGCCTTATTTTAGGTACTTCAGAATTAAACAAAACCCTATGTTGGTGGATTATGTCTTGCAAAAGCACAATGTTTAACCGTATCATTTTTCTATTGATATGCATTTTCATCAAATATACAATTCTTACTTGTCATGTTATATTTTTTTTAAGTATAATATGTGTGGCAGTGATTGTTTTGGCAACATCGCTAGTGGTAAAATGCTTGGTTTTTTATGCTACAATAAAATTAAATTAGCATCATTTTAAATTGATTGGTTCTTGATGCGATCTGCCATAAATACACACTGAATTTTGTTTTCAAAGTAATTCATATACAATACAGAATCTTCAACTGTGGTTATTGGAGAAAACACATCCTATGGCTATAATAAGCATCCAAAATTCTCATTTATAATTAGCTTTTTTTTTAACATAGTTTTAATTTTACTTTGTAATGAAAATAGGTACACAAGAAGGATTTTTCTAATTGCCCAGTCTTCAACAACTTGAAGCGCCTGGAACTTGTGAGTTGGCGTTTATATGTCTTTGATCTTCCACCATATTTCCTCCATCACTCACCTAAACTACAAGAGCTCACCTTAGAAAACAAGAATGTAATCTCTCTCTCTCTCTCTCTCTCTCTCTCTCTCTCTCTCTCTCTCTGTGTTGATACTAGTACTTGCTCTTTTTCCATGCCTCAATTGAGGGGGGCGGCAACCATTAAGGCAACCAATGAGATGGTATAAAATTCCACATAAAAAAAAGTGGCAAGCTTTGAGTATTCATAGGCAATAGATTTACTAGAACTGAACGTAGATCACAAAGTTAACAATATAATAAAGATCGTGTAATACCATGTGCTATTCATATTAGCCCCCTCAATTAAGCCCTTGTAAAAGGAGATGATCAATGAAACATATATTAACTTGTTTTGTTACTACTGAAGGCATGGGTCACAGAAGTTCTACTCAAGGAGACTACTCCAGAGGGACCGAGCGATGCATTAGTCCAGCGGGAGTTTCTTAAGACAGTTAGAATTGTAGGATTTGAAAATGATAACGGATTTGTTGATCGGCTAATTAACAAGTTGCTTGCCCATGTTAAGATCATTGGTGAAATTATTGTTTAAATTATGTATTTCATCTTGTTTAATGTTTGGATATTCCTGATAACCTTTCATGGCTGACTCAGGTGTATTAATATCATCTAATATGTAATATGTGGTGGGTGTATGACTCTTTGTATGACTCAGGTGTACGACTCTTTTTATAATAATCATTGTATATTCATATACATTTAAGTATTTAAATAAATCAGCAATCGACCGGTTGACCTGACGGTCCGACCAGCAAACCGTTAACTCGAAGGTGTCTGGTTGGTCGAGTTCTAATAACATTGATTTAATCAATAATGACAATCTATTTTTTTTTACGTACTGAAAACTCATAAATTGAGAAAGTACCGAAATAATAAATAACCATATTTAAATTTAAAATCTATTCATTAATATAATTTTTTTTACACATGTATCCTTATCCAAAATTTAGGTGGGATTAAAATTAAGATTTAGATATGTGTGTATTTTAGAAAGTCCAAATTTATACTAGTTATAATCAGTGTTATGAGAACTGGACCGAACCGACGGTTTAACTGAAAAAAAAAAGAACTCGGAGATTATTCTGAATTGGTTCCATAAAAGGATCAGAAATGCATTGAAGCTAGTCAAAATCAGGTTAATTAACTGGTTTTTTAAAAACCTAGTAAACTATTCGGTAAAAAACCGGGTTATATTTTTCTCTCTTCTTATGGCTTCTTCGAATCTCCCCTTATTCTCTCACGGAACTAACAACAATACACAAATAATTAGAGAGATTGATTGACTTGTGCAAAATTATGTTAACCTAATCTTGGTTGCGAGATTGAAAAAAGAGTCCATTGAAGATTACCCTTTGAACTTTTCTTTAAAGGTTCCAGCTTGTTTATATTCTCAACATTCAATTGTACTTTTCTTCTAGTTTGCTTAGAATGGGAGCTGAAATGCTAATATTTGATTTAAACTTATTGAATAGTGCATTGCCCAAGGTGTTTGATAAAATGATTAAATCAACATTTCAATTTAATCATTTTATCTTATGTTTTGTGGAACAATGAGTTCATTATGATTTGTACACAACTAAACATGAACTTAAGTAATAAGTCTACGGGCCTGTTCAACTGTCTAAAGAGAGCGGAAATGGGAATTTTTGAATGACCAAAATATTGTGCGTGTGGACTGATTTTCATGAAGTATGAGTTTACACGCCGAACAGACCCTACATGAGAATTTGGAATGCTTTTCAGATTTCTCGTGGACAAGTTGGCATTAAAGTTTATATGTGCCATTGTTTGTCTCTTGTTGAAACTTGAAACTCGTTAAGTTTATAGACGCATAAAAATTTTCAACTATGCAATTAAAATACAGAGAGTTTAGACTGTTTAGTGTAGTCCAATTTATTCAGTTGATTTAAAGATTAACTATGTTTTCAAAGTCAATCAAATCATTGATTTGTACCGTCATTGTATATGTATGTGTGAATTTTTGTCAAAAGTATGTAACAATATGTTTAATTTTATCTATAATAATTTTCATATCTAATAGATATCTATCTAATACATGATTATTTTAAAAATCAATAATCAAATCGGAGTAAAGATTTTAACAGAGTTGTTTTACCTTCATACAGCGCACTGACTATAAAATCACAATAACACTGCATATGATCTGTACGCTGCATGAAGTTACAAGTGCTCTGTTAACATTGAGCAGACCTCACTCCCGAATCCCGATTAAATTCTTTTCTCTTCTCTCTCTTACCAGCGGACCCCACACCCAAATCCCCCTTTTTCAATCTTCTCCTTCCTGGAGAAGAAGAGGCACACCCCAAAACAAAATTGAACTCCAAATTCAAATCCGCGCACGCTTCTCTCTCTCTCTCTTCCTGTCCCATCGGCTTCTGTCCCATCCACGCCAAAGGATCGGCGAAGTCGCCACCGTCGTACGCTCTAACCTCTGCGCTTGTACCCGGTTCTCTCTCTCCCTCTTCGGAGTGTTTTCTTTAGCTACTAGTGAATGCACCAAAATGAATACTGTTTTTCATACCCAATCAGTACAATATGTATTTCATCAAGACACTTGCTGATCATCGCCTGAAAATTCAATCACGCACATAAGTTTCCTTCAACTTCAAATCAGTAAATGACTATTGATGGTACTCAGGTTTAAACCAGATAAGATACACAGCTTTTATTTGCACATTGTTGCAATATAACTTTTTTACTTACTATATCTTTTTTTCTCAACTGTCAACAGTCACTGCTCAACCCACATCTAGTTATTAATCAAGAGAGCGACTTTTCTCGTATCACCGCCGCTCACACCATAACAAGACCATCGACCGCCAGCCGCCAGCTCTGCCAGAGAGGTGACAGATCAACCTTGCGAAACTGGTCGGACCTACCTGATGGACTTCTTCACACTATCCTCACATGCCACTGTTCCCTTGTGGACTTCATTTCCTTCTCCTCTGTCTGCCGCTCCTGGCGCGCCGTTACCTCCTCCGTTTCTCCTTCTTGGACTACCTCTCACTTCCCGCCTCTCCTTCTTTGTCCCACCTTTTCAATCCAAATCCACTCCAGTGTCAGACTCCTCGACCCTGCCTCCCCTTCTTTCTTTTCCCTGATCTCCCACAACTCGGATGAAAATGAGTTAACTGGTCCCCTCTCCTATTCACACGGCCATTTCCTTTGCCTTGTGCCTTTGCAAAATCGTATTCTAATGATCAACCCTTTAACTGGTGATGAGCTCTCCTCTCCTCTTTTCCCGCAAGATTACAAGACTTACAACGCTTTTCCCGTGCTTATATCCCCTCTCTCCTCCCCAGACTCGGGAGTCGTAGTATTCACCCACGATACTCTTTACCACTGGTATATCGGTTCACCTTCATGGTCCAGTCACTGTCCAAGAGTTAAACCAAGGGGATCCATGTTTACAATGGTAAGTGCAACCGTGCAAGGGAAGGTGTATGTAATGGACCTTCAACACACTATTTGTGTTAGATTTATCTCCTCAATTACATCTGAGATCACTTGCAGTTGATGGGCTTGAGGAAAGGGACTTCAGTTTTCAACACTTTCTTGTTGCTTGTGATGGTGAGCTCTTGCTTCTTCTGTTGGTGCCGACTGATGAAGAGATGATGGATGTACAGTTTGAAGCATATCGGCTTGATTCATCAGTGAATGGAACAAGATGGGTGAAGCAGGAAACATTGGGAAATTGGGCAATCTTTGTTGCCGATGACTCTGAGGCACAGGGTCTTGCAATTCCGAAACCCAAGAGATGGGGAGGGAGAAACAATTGTGTTTACTTTGCAACAAGGAATCAAAATGGTGATTGGCCTTGGGCAGTGGTAAAATTGGGAGATGTGATTAATACAGCTGACCCAGAATCGCCTCTGTTCGAAGTAAGATTTAGACAGCAATGCTTGTTTTCATGGGTTCATCCTGGATTCTAGGAAATGTGATAGGAAAACTCTAGTCCTTGAATGACCTTCTGCCCTTTTTCCTAGTTAGTTGTATTACATAATGTATTAGTTTATGTTTTAGAACTGTCCTATGCCAATTTAAGTATGGCATTAAAAGTTTTAGTGGTGCTGTAATGGTGTTTTGGCGGATTCATTTTGTGGTTGTAACCATTTGCAGTTGTTTTTGCTTGGGATGTGTGAAAATATTTTGGATAGGAGCTGTGTATTGCTCCATATTAGGTTACTGATGTTAGTTTGTCTAGGGGTAAAAAAAATAGTGAGTAGCTGAGTAGGGCTTGATTGTAAGTCGACTGTTTGATATTAATGAAATGAACAATTCCTGTCTTTTAATGAAAAAAAACACTGTATAATTTACTTCTTATTTTTATCCCCCTTTAGTAGGCCACATATTAATTCTTCATGACACACTTTTGCTCAGCCTACTAGTTGTTTTCAGAATTGTTATCTTGAAATATACTATTGAATTTCAATATATTGATCTGAAACTTTGTTCTTCTCTAGAAATGAATGATTTGTTGATCCTTGTGATTTTCATGGAGCAATTTTTGTTATTATTGATGAATCATGGTGCTGATTGAGGGGCACACTCATGGCTCTGCATGATTAAGGTTGAACCTCCAACACATATCGAACCACAATGACCAGCAAGTAACATAGGTTTCGTCGACTTAGCAAGATGGCTTTTCTTAAAAGGTAAATTTTGTTTGGGATGATTAATTTTGTTGGGTGTTTAGGATGAGTGCTATTATGTTAAATTGCACAAGTTATAAGGTCTATATTTGGAGCGGGTCGCATTGGGTTGTGCTGGTGTAGGTTTAGGATACATGTCGCCTTGGATTGTGCTGCTTTCAATGAACTATTGAATTAATTAGGGAAAATTCGTAGTGTACCCATGTAAACTTTTAAAATAGCCAATTTTTCCGTGAAAACATGTTAATATCCAATATCCCCTAAAATTTTAACATTATTTGTTTTATCCCCTTTTATTCATAAATTTGTTATTTAGACAAATATACCCCTTCATTTCAAATGGATTTGTCCTTTTAAATTAGCAACAAGATTTAATTGTCCTTTTTGTGTTGCTTGAGTTCAGATGTCACGCTAACAAAAAAAGCTGTAACTTTTATTTTATGTTTGGGAATACAGGAACCAGGGAAGAACAGAGCAGGTCAGAGGTGATGAAGCTCTCTGCTGCTCTATAGGATGATCATAAGAACCCTTCCATTTCTAATTAAATCCTTGTTGATTCATTGACAAACATATTATTTTATTTTTATTTTACTTTTTTTTTTTTTAACCTTTTTTCTTGCTAAATTGTCAGCGATGTTGGTCTATTCTTGATTTTCAAGGCACCTATAGACTATGCTATTGATCAGTGGATTTTAACAATTAAATAGAATAGTTTGGTATTCAGTTATAACATGCAATATAATTAAATGGCCCCAATAATCTAAAAATGGGGGACTGCAATTAATTGCCAATTGGCGAATTATACGAAAACAAATATTTGTTTCGAGAACACAGTTTTTTTATTTCTATGTTTGATAAGTTATACAATTTCAATTTATCTCCAGCAAATTTCATTTCAATTAATATATTGCTGTACAAGGTTTTTATGGATTCTGCCGTTGGCTCTTACTCTTTGTTTTGCCAATTGAAAGTTTTCTTGTCTCATAGTCACAAAGTCATCATTTAAGCTGTTATTAATTTATATATTAGTACCACTGACATGGGAAAATTAAAAGAAATTATACCTCTAGATTATTAAGTTGTTAAAAAAAAGTCCTTTGAGAGTACTTCAATTAGTAACAGTATATATGCTATAAAGTACTGTCCCAACTGGTAAAATTGTCCACAATAGGAACAGACAAAGATATATGCAAGAAGCAAGCAAGCTATTTCCTTTTGTAATTAATTAAGATTTACAACAACAACAAAAAAAAATAACTGCCAAAAATTCAGTAATGGTACAACTTAACACTGCATCAGTTGCAGCTGATATCGAAACCGGTACTGTACAAAATTAATGTTGTACCAATACCCGACCAAATTGCGATCATGATAATAATAATAAAAGAAATAAAGTATGTACGTAACTCCATGAAACTTTTGGATTATATTATTTGTTCTATAACACTTACTTTGCCCTGCAAAACCCAAGAACAAAAAAAAAAAAAAAAAATGTAGTCCATATTCTGGTAAGCTCAGCTCTGAAAAAAGTTATTTTTATCTTCCTAAATGTGTCCTAGATAAACAAAGTATGAAATCATTCATGGTGAGAAAGCCCGGCTGTACGTTGCACATTCAGTATCTCGGCAATCCTTTCCAGACCCCCATATAGGCTTTTGCAAGACTTGCATAGATGTTTTATGGCATTAACTTACATAGACAAAGAGTAGCACTAAATAAGGTTTAGGAATGGCTCCAACGAGTCGGGAAGATCGGCCTGCCTCGCCTTTATGACACTTCAAGTTTTGTTTGAATGTTAATAAAAATAAATAAGAGCTATGTTTGAATTTTTCAAAAAAAATATAATATTAATTTGAATGAAAGAAGTATTAGCAGCTATTTAGGAAATGTAAGGGGTTATTTCTTCAGTTTAAAAATACAGGGTGATGTTTGACACTTGGTTATAAATATATGACGATCCTTGTATTTTTTTTTTCTATTATGTTCATTTGGGGTTTCAGAACCGACTCATTCATTAATATTCACAAATAAAATGCAAATTAAAAATTATGCTTCAGAAAAATCCCATATAAGAATAATTATGAAAAGTTATGATTCATTTATTTGTCAATATTGTATAGGAACTTAATTATAAAAAGTAATTAACTCCGAGAATATGAATTAAAATTTCACTACCTTTGTAAGTTTCCTCCAACGTCTCAAATATTTTGCAAATTTAATCTAAATTTGCAAAAATATTTTGTACAAAACAATATATATATTATGATTTATGATTCATCCAATTAATGTAAACATACAGAGGGATATATTAAACTCTATGAATTAAAGTGTATATATAATAAATATTGAAGAACTCATTTATAAATTGTGGACACCATTAGATGAATCACACCAAAAGACTTAACCTACAAAATTACACCTCGTATAGAGAATAGGATTAAAAATATGGGTTTTTTAGACCACGTACAACAAGATTTGTGCAGGATTTATTAAATCTATAACCTTTCTACAACTTTTGTTGCCATTGGATGACCCTTTCTCTGAAATCGATGACATGATAATTGTTGCCATTGGTGTGATGAATCTCTTGAACCTTTTTTTTTTTAATATTCCTTTGTTTTGATTTTTTTCATTAATAAGACTTTGGTAACTTCTTTTTAACTCAATAATTCAAAACTAGAAGCATGACTCTTATTTTAACTAAATTTGTTTTTGCAAATTTGAAAGAGAGACAACCAATATATATTTGGAGCGGGTCGTAATGAAAAGTGGATACATATTTGAAACGGGTCGTATTGAAAATAGGAGCCTGATTTGATTAATAAATGAAAAAAGTAAACACAACATAACACAATACAACAAAATAAATATAGATACCTTCCAAATAAAAATGGATTCGCAATCACATATACTACAATTGACTAAACTATATAATTTTCAATCCCTTAATTATACCGCAATTAATCACATATAATCAATTTCTTTAGTGCATCTGCAGAAACTTAGATATTCATGTCACACACTTCTAGTCCCAGAATTTGAAGAACACAGCATTCCCGTAAGCTTTTGCCACGAAAACATCATCTTCACCGAGCCTCATGCCCTTGAAATGTGCCACTTTGAGCTTAGGGTAGGGGGTCCTGATTTTGGTGTAAAAACTGAGAAATCATCAAAAACAGCCCACATGATAATCTCCAGGCTTGGACAAGAGAATAAAAATTCTAACAAGTATATGTAAGCATTTTGAGATACTCCTGAAAATTGCATTAAATATAAACAATAATTATTTTATATTTCAGGCGTACAACAAATTAATACATTTTGAAATACATTTCCGAATATTACAAAAGTATAATTTAATAACAATTGTCATCAAGATCATTATCTAGATCGTATAAACATGACAACAATTTATGTATTAGTCATTTATATTATGGGGATGCTTTCCTGTGAATCTATATGTTGAGAAACATGAAATGAATCGTAATGTCCAAATTGTGAATTTGTTAATAAAACAATTATGTATAGATTACTTTTGCTTTTCATTTAAGAAAATTTGAGTATTTACTCATTTAATGTACTTTGAGTATATTTAAACATATTTGTTAGCAGTCAAGTTTAATAATTTTCTTTAAGTTCTACCTTCGTTAGTTTCCTCCAAGGTCTCAAATCTTGTTAACTTATAGGCAACACTATCAGTATAAAATAATGAATTACTTATTCGAGATTGTTTAAAATTTTTCTAATTCATTAGCACAACACTATAAATAAACAACATGAAATTAATTCTATAAATAGTAAATATGTATGGATGACCTTGTGAAATCATTTGAAAGTTGTGCATAGTGTTAGATAGGTCACACAAAAGGACTAGCCAAACTAATTTTCATTAAAGGATGAATAAGATTTTTTTTCTATTTGTACAATTTAAATTATATACGTAACTTATAGTACTTATATCATTTTTTGGGTACAGTAATTAGATCACAATATATATTTAACTTATTTGCATGGAAAATGATATGTGCACAGCTGTCAGCATTTGTTACGTACGGAGATAATTTGAAACTTCCTAATTCACAAATCTTATTACTATATGATTTATATCTCCTTCAAATTAAACTAAGCTGTATATAATAAATTCAGAAGTATTTTCTTATCATCACTTGCTACCGGGAACTTAGAAAAAAGTGTGAGGCATGCGACCCAGCATATATAGATCAAGTGAAGCGGGTCAAATTGACTTGTTCGACGTTATCACTTTCAATTGATTTGGTTGTAATAAAAAACACTAGAACCCGAATTGAAACAAAGAATCAAAGGAAAACTATATCAAAATTTATACATAGAAGATTAGAGAGGTGATCTCAAAAATTGAAATATTAATTATAAGTTCTCTACATATAAGCAATGCCTATCGAACAACTAATCATCTAAATTCACATTCCCAATATATCGTCTTTTGATTTTGTATCCAATATCAATTATCTCTTTAACCTATTCACTTTGTACGCTCTTCGTTTCTGACATCTCCTGATCCACATTGCAACGGTAATGATCACCAACGGTTGCGGGCATAGACTTAAATGCGGGACCCAATTGTAGCCATTCTTTTCATTTTAAAAGTCTACTAGGATCCTGACCATCATGCCCTAGTCCTTCCTTCTTCTTGTTTGACTAAGTCAAAATTGAATTTAATTAGCCCCAACAAAGAGATTGGGGCTAGCCAAATAAAAGGGATTATTCAGTTGTTCACAACAAAATTGAACATTTCAACTAGTCTAATATATTGAGGCAAAGAAAAAAAAATCATGACCACAATTAAGATTATAGGCAATAAACGTATTTTTATTTTCTTTTTCTTTAAAACTATTTTAATTTGTAACTAGACACTCCTAGTATCCATATTAATAGAATATGGAGGACTGACCTCCACAATTCTCTTTCAAGAAAAATAATCAGAGAATAAATTAGTATGTTCATTTTCATTTGCACTGACAAAAGCACAGTTTAATTGATTTATTTACTCAATATAATATATATTGCATATGTGGAAACTTAATTATGAACTCCTAGAAAATTAATTAGAGCTTCACTACCTTCATAAGTTTCCTCCAAAATCTCAAATATTGGCAAATGTTTTATACAAAACAATGTACGTATAGTTTATTATTTATGATTCATTCATTCAATGTAAACATAGACGGTAGAACTCTAGAAGCTTAATTATATACCAAAGATTAAAGAACTGAAACAAGAGAATCATTTAAAAATTGTGAACACCATTAGTTAAATCACACAAAAGATTAATTAACCTACAAATTTACATGACCTTTGTAGAGTGATAATTTGAATCTTAAAGCGGATCGTACGGAAGAGGAAACCATCATACTCAAATTTAATTGAGTCTGATGGGTGTCCGACATAACACGTTTTTCTTTATCTCAGTTGATTTAAGAACATGTAATATGTTGCAAATAATTTTAATTTAAATGCGAATTTGAATTTTGCCTGTAATTTAGTTATTTTTTTATGAGGGCAATTTAATGACTTATAAAACCCAAAGATTGGGTTAATTCACTGAATCTGAACTCATTGAGATATGTGTTTCACATGAAATTAATTTAATTTTCATGATTAGAAGTTCTTTTTATAGTTCCTAAATTAACATGTCAAAGTTGAAATTGGTACGCACCCAATCACATCCTAACTCGGTAAAAATTGGTCTCATGAATCGAATGGCGGGTTGATATAAGTACTAAATTTGAGTTGAATGCCTCAGTGATTTTATAATACATTATCTAATACATTTGGGTTTTTGACCCACGAGCTTTTACGAGCTGACTCGGCTCGCTCGTTGCCAAAGCAACCGAGCCACGAGTCACTTTTTCAGGTTGGATCCGAATGTTGACTCGCTCATAACTTGCTCATTGCCAAAATGAGTAAGCTATGAGCTTGATCTAACTCGGACCGAGTCAGCTCATTGCCAGCTCTAGTCGCAAAGTGTAAAAACCAAGTTCTTGTTCTCTAATATAATTATGTTGTCACTTCTAAGAGTCATGCCCTCTATATGGATCAAGCACAAAGATTATATTTAGAATTTTGTTCCTAAATTTAATAAAAATACTTATTTAAAAAATATTTGTATATTGAGACAAATATTATCAAACAAAATGCGACACAAAAAAAAAAAAATGAAATAGATGATCATATAATAAAGTAATTAATTCCGTACATTTTTTTCTCAGGGAAATGAAAATGATATCAAATGGTCTCATGGATATATAATTATTGTTCCTCGCGATCAAAGTTGAAATTATTTTGGGCAAATAATTAGCCTGGAATTTTTTTGGGCTGACCTCTTGACATTTTTTTAGTGAATTCGTAACAAATAATATATACGGGTATTTAATTATGATATGAAATTTGCCCTCAAATAAACAATGAAATTTCTTATTGCTTTTTGAACATTGGAGAACTGATATCCACTTCTTTACTTTAAATAAGATAGTAGTATGCATTTTGAAAATTTTATAATATATTTTTGTTATAACCTGAAATGTAAATATAAGTAATTAACCATAAACAATAAGTTGTGACAAAATTAAAATTTAATCTGAAAAGATAATTAAGGTGAAATTTTTTAATCTAAACAAACTTATACCTAAATTAAAACAAAAGTTCAAAAGACTTTAAATCGGATCACACGAATGGCCTGCCACCTTAGGGTGTGCTCCAGTAAGGGTTAACGGAGGGGAGCCAAGGGTAGGGTGAGGAGATATTTAAACTTCACCTGCTCCACAAGTATATTTCGGAAGGGAAGGGAAGGCTGAGCAGGTGGATGGTTCACCCTACGGAATCCAAAATTGTCACCCCCAATTCGGAGGGTAGCCAAGGGAAAAAGGGACCCACCAACGAAATTGACTAATTTTATCCTTTTTTCTGCCTTCTTCTCTCAAATAAAATATGAGGGTATATTAGTCATTTTAGATAACATAAAAATTGAATTGAAAAATGGATCCAGCCTCTCCCCTTTCTTAGTGTATCATTCTGGAGCAAGTAAGTCCTCTAAAAATTTCACTTTCCCTCCCCTCCCCTCCCCTCCCCCTCTACTTAAACTTCTGGAGCACACCCTTACTCTTCTCTCCCTATTAATTTTCTCCTCTTCCCTCTCTTACCAGCGGACCCCACCCCTAAAACAAATTCACTCTTTTTTCTTTCTTTACCTTCCTGAAGAAGATAGGCGCATCCAAAAACGCAATTGGAATTCTAAATTTCAAATCCGCACACGCCTCGCTCTCTCTCTATCTCTCTCTCTCTCTCATCTTGTCCCATCGGCTTCAATGTGCCCACGCCAAAGTTCGGCGAAGTCGCCCCAGTCGGGTCTCTCTCTGGACTCTTTTTTTTCATACCAAATCTCTCAGTACAATGTGTAGTATTTCATCGCCTGCAGCAGTTCTGTTCTCAACTGTAAATTTCACTTAAGTTTCCTTCAACTCAACAATTAAAAAAAAAAGAGCAATCAGGTTTAAACCAGATAAGAAACACAGCTTTTGTTTGCACCTTGTTGCAATATAACTTTTTTCTTACTGTATTTCTTTTCTCAACAGCCACTGATCGACCCACATAGTTATTAATCAAGAGAGCGAGTTTTCTGGTATCATCGCCGCTCACACCATGACAAGACCATCGACCGCCAGCCGCCAGCTCTGCCAGAGAGGTGACAGATCAACCTTGCGAAACTGGTCGGACCTACCTGACGGACTTCTTCACAATATCTTTGTAGATACGACATAGGAGATGGTACAACTGAGGTGCTGCCTTGCCCTTTTGATTCAGTGAAGACTTGGTTTGTGCCTAGTTTGGTATAGCTTTCCGATATCAATTATTCATTAGATCCAAGTAAGCTTAACTGAGTATTAATTTAGCTTTTTGTTTAATTCATTAGAAATTTAATTCAGTTGTTCTAGCTGGACTGTCTCTACTCTTTACTTGTCAGTGCTTTTCTAAGATTAACTGATTGCTACGATGAATCCTAACCACTGCTTCCAGTCAGTACCAACATGTTTTTGCAATGCAGTACAGTGTACCAGTCAGTACCAGTACTGTACAGTGTATCAATACCAATACCAGTACCAATACTGCTCCCATAAACTCCTCTTTGGTGCCCATTTTTTCTAACAGTAAGAGATTAAAAGGGTAGTTAACATTAAAAAAGTAAATGGGTTATCAACATTAACTGTTACAGAATAGTCAAACCAAATTAGCTTAGGTTTCCTCATAATGTAAGCAATTCCTAAAGTCCACAAAGTAGGTTAAGTTTCTTGTAAAGTAAATTCTTAAATGACCCAATTTGCCTAAATTAGAACTCAATTGTTCTAAATCAATCCAGCAAATATTCCAATTAAGCTTAAAATTTACTTAATATGCTCTTAATTTTCAGCTTGACTGACAAAGAAGGATCAGTGAAAGTCAGAGAGGTACAGTCTTAAAACCAGCAACGCTATACTTCCTAGGTTTGATTTATGAAGCACCAAAATGACTTTGTACCAAACTGAGCTGATACAAAACTGTCCTGTTTTATTTTTTTATTTTTTTTATTTTGTAATTTAGTATTTGCCTTGTTAGAATTAAACAAAATTATAAGTTTGTGCCTTCTCACCTGATTGAGTGTTCAGGTCGCCAGTACTGGTACAGCATTGATCTGGTACTGTAGCGGTTGTGTATTAGTTGCTGATGATGGCACTGTTATGCTTGCTGGTACTGATTTTTTAGCTTTTATTTTGTTTGCTTATTTCATATGTGTTTGTCTGTCGCTATTTTACCAGTTGGTACAGTGCTTTATTGCATACCGGTACTAATTAAAGCATTCAAAACTTGTTTGAAAAACCTATAATAATTTAGAGGTATGATCTGTAATTTTTGTAACTTGTTCTTAGAGGTCCTAATGTATGAATTATAATAAATTAAATAAGTATATGATATAAGAATAATTTTAGCAACGGTGTAAGTATCAAACTCCAACAACATAAATTGCATTATCTATTTCCTATGCAACCCAATGTGTAAAAGGGAAAATAGAAGCTTGATTTTATCTATTTCCTATGACAGCATATGAATAGCTTGATTAATTCATCCTTGTGATTAATCTGTTGTAATTATGCAATTGATTTTCCTCTTTTTGACACCGTGTTGTGGTTCTCTTGAGCTTATATTGTTGTTGCTTGATCAATCACCCTATCGTGCGTAGTGCTGGTTGTCACATTTTCTTCTCTGAATTGTAAATTAGTTCGTCTATGATGATTGTTATTACTGGATTGAATTAAAATGAATAATGTTGCTATTCTTGACCCAATTATTCTATTCTGTAAGTTATAGCTTGCAGTACTTGTTTATACAAGTTGATATCAGTATCATAGTAATTCATTTGGTTTTTCTTTGCTGTTTTCATAGAGGTTAGCTGTTGCACACTTGAATTTCTTGCTTCAGGCACTTGAACCGATTTTAGAATTCATTTCTAAGGTGTTTCTACGAGTAATATTGACTGGTACATGTCTGTACCAGTGATTCATGTTTTTTGGTTCAGTTATGCTAATTGTATGAATGCATACTTGCTCTAAACCTTTTCTAACACCCGTCTTTGCCATGTACCAATTTATTAAGTCTCGTACCAGCGTTATATTACATCGATCTATAGTCATCAAGTTTGTCGCAAAGTGTAAAAACCAAGCTCTTGTTCTTTAATTATGTTGTCACTTGTAAGAGTCATGCCCTCTATACTTTAAATAAGATAGTAGTATGCATTTTGAAAATTTTATAATATATTTTTGTTATAACCTGAAATGTAAATATAATTAATTAACCATAAACAATAAGTTGTGACAAAATTAAAATTTAATCTGAAAAGATAATTAAGGTGAAATTTTTTAATCTAAACAAACTTATACCTAAATTAAAACAAAAGTTCAAAAGACTTTAAATCGGGTCACACAAATGGCCACACAGATGCCACCTTACTCTTATCTCCCTATTAAATTTCTCCTCTTGCTCTCTCTTACCAGGAGACCCCACCCCCAAAACAAATTGACTCTTTTTCTTTCTTTACCTTCCAGGAGAAGCATCGACGCATCCAAAAACGAAATTGAATTCGAAAGTTCAAATCCGGCCGACACGCCTCTCCCTCATCTTGTCCCATCGGCTTTTATATATGTGCGCCTTTCCAAAGTTCGGCGAAGTCGCTCCCGTCGTACGCTCTAGTCTCTGCGCTCGCTCGTACCCGGTTCTCTCTCTCTCTCTCTCTCTCTCTCTCTCTCTCTCTCTCTAGGTTTTAAGTCTCTCAGCACTCTCTTCGGATTTTTTTTTGTTCTCCCTGGTGTTTTATCTCTAGTGAATTTCATACCAAATCAGATAAGACGCTGATCATCGCCTGAAAATTAAATCACTCATCACATAAGTTTCCTTCAACTTCAAACATGTGTTAGAAAAAAGTAAGTAGGGAAAAATAAATGACTATTGATGTTACATTGGTACTCAAGTGTAAACCAGATAAGAAACACAGCTTTATTTGCACATTGTTGCAATATAACTTTTTACTTACTATGTCTTCTTTTCTCAACTGTCAACAGTCACTGCCGCTCACACCATGACAAGACCATCGACCGCCAGCCGCCGGCTCTGCCAGAGTGGTGACAGATCAACCTTGCGAAACTGGTCGGACCTACCTGACGGAATTCTTCACACTATTCTCACATGCCTCTGTTCCCTTGTGTTCTCCTCTGTCTGCCGCTCCTGGCATGCCGTTACCTCCTCTGTCTCTCCTTCTTGGACTACCTCTCACTTCCCACCTCTCCTTCTCTGTCCCACCTTTGCAAGCTTCAGCTACCTCTCTAGTCTCAGACTCCTTGACCCCGCCTCCCCTTCTTTCTCTTCCCCGATCTCCCGCAACTCAAACAAATTTTTTTTAGCTGGTTCCCTCTCCTATTCACACGGCCATTTGTTTCGCCTTTTGCCTTTGCAAAATCATATGGTAATACACAACCCTTTAACTGGTGATGAGCTCTCCTCTCCTCTTCTCCCGCAAGTGATACTCAACCTTTTTCCCGTGCTTATATCCCCTCTCTCCTCCCAAGACTCGGGAGTTGTAGTATTCACCCGCAATACTCTTTACCACTGGCATATCGGTTCACCTTCATGGTCCAGTCACTGTCCAAGAGTTAAACTCAGTGGATCCATTTTTAGGATGGTAGTTGCAACCGTGCAAGAGAAGGTGTATGTAATGGACCCTCAACACACTCTATTTGTGTTAGATTTATCTCCTCAATTACATCTGAGATCACTTGCAGTTGATGGGCTTGAGGAAAGGCACTTCAGTTTTCAACACTTTCTGGCTGTTTGTGATGGTGAGCTGTTGCTTCTTCTGTTGGTGCGGACTGATAACAAGATGATGAATGTACAGTTTGAAGCATATCGGCTTGATTCATCAGTGAATGGGGCAAGATGGGTGAAGCAGGAAACATTGGGAAATTGGGCAATCTTTGTTGCTCATGAGTCTCGGGCACAGGGTCTTGCAATTCCGAACCCCGAGAGATGGGGAGGGAGAAACAATTGTGTTTACTTTGCAACAGGGAATCAAAATGGTGATTGGCCTTGGGCAGTGATAAAATTGGGAGATGTGATTGATACAACTGACCCAGAATTGCCTCTGTACAAAGCAAGATTTAGACCGCAGTGCTTGTTTTCATGGGTTCATCCTGGCTTCTATGAAATGTGATAGGAAAACTCTAGTCCTTGAATGACCTTCTGCCCTTTTTCCTAGTTAGTTGTATTACATAATGTATTAGTTTATGATTTAGAACTGTCCTATGCCAATTTAAGTATGACATTAAAAGTTTTAGTGGTGCTGTAATGGTTTTTTGACGGGTTCATTTTGTGGTTGTAACCATTTGCAGTTGTTTTTGCTTGGGATGTGTGAAAATGTTTTGGATAGGAGCTGTGTATTGCTCCATATAAGGTTATATGCTTATGTTAGTGTCTAGGGGTAAAAAAAATAGTGAGTAGCTGAGTAGGGCTTGATTGTAAGTCGACTGTTTGATATTAATGAAATGAGCAATTCTTGTCTTTTAATTAAAAAAACATACTGTATAAGTTTACTTCTTCTTATTTTTATCCTCCCTTTAGTAGGTCACATATTAATTATTCATGACACACTTTTGCTCAGTCTACTAGTTTTCAGAATTGTTATCTTGAAATATACTATTGAATTTCAATATATTGATCTGAAACTTTATTCTTCTCTAGAAATGAATGATTTGTTGATCCTTGTGATTTTCATGGAGCAATTTTTGTTATTATTGATGAATCATGGTGCTGATTGAGGGGCACACTCATGGCTCTGCATGATTAAGGTTGAACCTCCAACACATACCGAACCACACTGACCAGCAAGAAACATAGGTTTTGTCAACTTAGCAAGATGGCTTTTCTTAAAAGGTAAATTTTGTTTGGGATGATTAATTATGTTGGGTGTCTAGGATGAGTGCTATTCTGTTAAATTGCACAAGTTAGGTCTATATTTGACATTGTGATCTACCAATTTTAGCTGGTTCATACAAATTCAGTATGTTTCTTTTCCTGGAAAATGCATATAGGTTAATTTAGTTCAATTCCAATGAAATTTAATGTAATTAACTATGATAAACTTTTAATTATGATGAAGAAATAAACCTTCTGTTTTGTTGACTAACATAATATTTGTGGACCAGCTTAGTGTAGTAAAGTAGATAGATAAAAAAGAAGTAATGACAAGAGTTATTTTTCACTCATCCTTTCACTAATCTCTTACTGTTAGAACAATAGGCACCAAGGAGGGTTTATGGAAGCAGTACTGGTACTGGCATTGGTATTTATACACTGTACAGTACTGGTACTTGCATGTACCAACTGGTAAACCATTTCGGATTGCAAAGCAGTGGTCAGGCTTCATCGTAACATACTTCTCTATTGTTATGCAACCACAACTCCAAATGTATATCTCTGATTTCTCCTAAATTGGACTGCAATCAGGCACAATCAATGTCTAAGAAGATCATTGGACAAATAAAATCAGCCAGCGGTTATAATAACAGATAGAGAACTAGCACTTATGAATACACAACAGTTAACTTTCTTATTATTAATTTGTCTTTCAGAAAATTAATTTTGTTGTTAGAGAACTTAGTTTACCCTAACAACACAAATTTTTAAACATCATGTACCTAATATGACTTTCTAGACAACACAAAGTGTATGGCTTCACCTAGGGCTACAAATGAATCGAACTTACTCCAGTTTAAGTTTGGTTTGAATTAATTTTGAATCGAATTTTTTACGAAATCAATTTCAAATCTTTTACGAACATTTTTACGACAAGGAAGAGTGATCATAGTTGTCGAAAGCGAGTGGTGAAAATTATCTAGGGTTTTTGAACTGAGAGCGAGAGTTACGACTTACGAGTTATGATTTATGGCTGGGCGGCCTTATGTTTTAACTTTTAAGTCATCATCGAACATAAGTCATCAGCAGAAATCAACGGTTCACGTTACTTTGATATTCGAGCTAGAATAGTTCGCGAACCTACTTCGAATGAACCAAGTCCAGTTTGAATTTGGTTTGAATTAATTTCTAACTATTTCGAATCAAATTTTTTACAAACTTTTTCGAATCAAACTTTAATTGAATCACGAACTACGATTTTTTTGTGTGCAGCCCTAGCTTCACCAATGCGATCCTTGCAATGACATTTAGCATAAATGCACAAAACTTTAATATATTTTGTTTTTAAAATTAAACACAAAAAATAACTTGCACACAGAATCATTGATTCATAAAAAGATCCTTGCCTAAACATCAAAGGCACCATTAGAGAAAGCAATAAAGAGCACTGCAATATTGATATCACCAAATTCAATACTAATATATGGCTTGCTGTATCAAACAGCTATGATGCAAAAAAAAAAAAAATTGAGCAATTAAGCGGATCAAAGAGTACTTAGGCAACAAGTTTGAATTAGGAGTGTCACACCTGATTGATCGCAGTGATTCAAGCAAATTGTTCTCTGACATTTATTTTAGATTACTTTTTTTTATTATTATTTTGTCTTGTTAAGAAACAAATAAAATAGCGAAAAATGTAAATAAAATATAATAATAAAGGACTTTGCATTACATTAAAGAATCAGCATACTTGTTCTCTAAAACTCACTTTGACCAGCAAAACACAAAGGAAAAAAAGCAATACATAGTCCACATTCTAGCAATTTCATAACTGATCAGCTATATATATCTTGTATGCGACATAACACTCGCCTAGTGATATCATATGCTTGTAAAATCCTATCCATGTATTTAATTGGTTGCATATATAGTAAAACCCATGATCACATCAAATAAACAAATCTTTTCACACAAACACCATGATAGTAGTTGATTTTGAATACGTAAACAGAACACCGACCTGCCTCGCCTCTATATCATTTGTTTAAGAAATTTACTTTCAAAGAAAAAAAAATTGAATTAAGAAAAAAAATGAAAGATGGTTGTTTGAATTTAATTTTATAATTTTGTAATAAAAAATTAATACAAGGAGGTATTTCCAGCTATTGATGAAATGCAAGGGGGATTTAGTTTAAAAATGCTGGGTAATGTTTAAGGCTCGGTACAAATGTATGAGAGGGTCTTTTTATTTATTTATTTCCTATTTTGTTCATCTGGGGTTTCGGAACCGATCTATTCATGAATATCACAAACAAAGTGTAAATCATATATCTAAAATTATACTTTGCAAATCACATATGAAAATAATGATTGAAAAAAAAAATCATTCTGGTATTACCATACTCTAAATTGCCACCAATAATAGCGAATAAAAAGGCTTATATATAGTTGTTCACAACAAAGTTAGCATTTCATCTAGTCATAGAAAAAAAAAACTCAAGACAGCAATAATTAAAATTTTATGCAATAAAAATAATCAATGAATTAGTGAATTAGTGCGTCCTTTTTCATTTGCAATGACAAAAGCATGTACAACTTGATTGATTAATTTCGCAATATTGCATAGAAACTTAATTATGAAAAATAACTTCAAAAAAACGAATTAAAATTTCACTACCTTCATAATTTTCCTCCAAGATCTCAAATATTTTGCAAATTCAATCCAAAATTTCAGATTCTTCATTTTTTACAAAACAGTTTAAAGTTTATGATTTATATATGATTCATCCAATGTAAACATACAAAAGGATAGAATATCTCTGAAAGTCTATATAACAAAGATTGAAGAATTAATTCGAGTGAGAAGTAGATAGGAGCCCAATAGGGGGCGATCTCGAGGTGATATGAAAACTGATAAAAAATTCCACCAAAAATCCCCAAAAAAAATAAAAAAAAATGAAATAGTGAATCTGCGATTGATCTCCATTCTTCATTAATGGAGATTTTCAAATAACTCTTGAGGAAAAAAGCAATACTGTAGTTAGTTCACTAATGGCATCTAATCGATTTTGGCCATTGACGGAGCTTGAACCATCTCTCTGGGCATTATCTCACGCTGTGGCAATGATCATGGAGAAGATCCAGCAGCCCTATCAACAATCGTACAAGGTGACTGGGCAATCTTTCTTGTGGCCATCCAATTCTCAAGAAGAGCAACAATGTAGATTCGAACAAACTGAGCTTGTGAGATCCAAGATAGAGCAACTTAGGCGACTATATCCCTTTGTTTCAAATGCGGCGATTGTGGTCATAGTGCGTCAGATTGCCATAATGATGTCTTGTGCATGCTTGTAATAGGTTAGGTCATCGATTGTCGCAATGTTGTGCAGTGATTGATGTGAAGCCACCTCCAACCGACAATCTGATAGTGCAATCATCTCCGATCGATGATCTGACAGTGAAGCCACCTCCGACTGCCGATCTGACAACAAAGCCACAATTGCTCTATTTTGCGGATCAATGTGCTGGAAGAAGGTTTTTAAAATTCAGAAAAAATGGGTCCTGGCCTAGGCCAATGCCTCTTTAATAGTTCTAATGAAGATTTTGCGGATCAATGTAATATTTTAGGTGGAATCATTTTTCATTCAGAATTTTCTTCTATACTCAACAAATTTGTCGAAAGGAAGGAACGTGCGTGCTGCGTATTGAAGGATAGTGAGGAGGAGAGCTGACGGAACAACTCTATTGTGGTATCGATTATGATATATGCATACCAGCTTTGCTAAGTAGAAGGAACAAAATGTGGGTGGAAAATGGAAGTTTAATATTGTGTAGCATTGTAAGTAAAATTTCACTACCTTCATAAGTTTCCTCCAAGATCTCAAATATTTTGCAAATTCAATCCAAAATTTCAGGTTCTTCATTTTTTACAAACAGTGTATAGTTTATGATTTATATATGATTCATCCAATATAAACATACAAAAGGATAGGACATCTCCAAAAGTCTATATAACAAAGATTGAAGAATTGAATTAAGAGAATCATTTAAAAATTGTGAACACTGTTAGATGAATCACACAAAAAAGCTAATTTGCAAAATTACACCACATAAAAGAATGAAAATGATATCATTTAGCCTCAGATTTTTTTTTTCACCTTTCCTTGTTTTATGCATGTAACATTTGTACAACTTTGTTATTAATAAAATAATTGCTTGGCAGTCCCAACCTATTTTTTCAAATTTCATAATTTTAATTTACAATAAATTACACAAATAGTTCATAAATATTTTTTTATCATTTTTTTCAGTTGATGTTAAATGTACGATAAATTTCATACAAATTAAAAACCTATAGCAATAAAACTAATCAGTACTTTTGAAACTTTAAGGACCAAAATAAAAAAAGCGAGTGACACATAAGGACAAAATAATATTTTTTTTATAATTATCATGAATTTCTACCAGCATGGGTAAAAATAATGACTAACATATTTAGATCGCTATCAAATTACCATTAAAAGGGATGAATTTAACGCGGCTAGTTTTCACATTATTTCTGGATAGGGGATCAATTTACAAAAATCTGAATTAATAATTACATTGTGGCATGAATCTTTTTTTAATTAATATGATTAAAAAATAAGAGCATGGCTCTTATTTTCACTAAAAATTGTTTACAGCTACAGCTGGTTGGCCAAAGCTGCAAATGATTTTCTGGGGCGACCAAAAATTGTTTATTCAGAGCGGGTTGCATTGGGTTGTGCTTGTGAAGGTTTACAATACATGTCGTCTTGGATTGTGCTGTTTGTCAATTAATTGGATTTGGGTCGAATCCTAACAAAATATAAATTTGAATTTATAAAAGGATTTTGAAATATTCAAATACAGATCATCCAAATATTAATCCAATAAAAATAACATATTCCAATATAATTTTTTTACCAGTTATCTAATCTGATTTAGAACAATCCATATCCTAACAAAAAATCTTGTATATATTAATTAAAAATTACAAAATGTTGTCTAAACGAGATTAAACTCTATATTAGAACAACAAATATAAATGAAAATTCGAATTATTTTGTTATTTAATTATTTTAAATCTTATATAACATATTCAATTAACCTTAAGGTCCCGTTCGGCAACGTAGATTAAGGAGTGAAAGATTAAGAGTTTAAAGAGCGCTAAGAAGTGAAAGACTAAGAAAATTAATTTTGTTGTCAGTGATTAATTAATGTTACAATAACAACAATGATTTTTCTCTAACATCATTTATCTAATATGACTTGTCTGATGACACAAAGTGTAATATTTGCAAAACCTCAAAGAAACTTTTTGAGTGTGAGTTGCATATAAAAAATGTTGGATATCATACACTAAAAAGAAGAATATATTCTAGTAAGGTCTTAACTAAACTGTCATGTATCCTAAATAGAACAACAGTTTGCATGCATCATTTCTATGTTACGTTCGAGAAGACTTGCGTTCATCCTCCTAAATGTGTCCCATGTGAGCAAACTATCTGGGTTGTGCCTGGTCAGAAAGCATGGCTGCACGTTGCACATTCAAAATCATGGAGATCCAATTTCCAGACCCCCATACGGTCCTTTGCACGACTTGCACAAATGTTTTATGTCATTAACTCTACACCCAAAGGAGCACTGAATTAGTTTTGTTAATGCATCCATTATGTTGGGAAGACCAGCCAGCCTTTTCTCCATGCCAATTTGAAGGAAGTTGCTAAAGAGTAATAAAAAAATTTGTTTGAATGTTAATAAAAATAAAAATAAAAGAGCAATGCTTGAATTTTTTCAATTTTTTTAATAAAAGAGCAATGCAACCAACTTTAAAAGTTCACCATTTTTATTTGGCGTAAATTACACAAATGTTACTTAAAATAATTGATTGTATGTTATTTGTATTGTTTGGTGTAGTGGTTTGCTAACGGGTTACCCGTGACCCGTTCCGGGTAACCCGTTAGGGGTAACGGGTAAAGGGGTAGGCCGGGTACGGGTAAAACCCGTGACGGGTAGACGGGTAATTTTCTCAAAACCTCTATCCGGTCCGTTTATTACCCGTACCCGTTGCGGGTTGACGGGTACGGGTACCATGGGTACGGGTCCGGTCCGGGCGGGTTTTTTTTTTTTTTTTTTTTTTCTGTTTAATAGAAACGAACGGCCCAGATTTACTTAGGATTGTAGCAGATTTAAATAAAAGGTTGGATTTGGAATTGGAGGGACCCTACAATCCCTTAGGATTGCACTGGATTTGAAATTTAAAAGGAGGCCGCCAAAAAAATTTGAAATTCAAATTTGTAATGGGTCGGGTACGGGTAACGGGTACGGGTAGACGGGTAGGCGGGTACGGGTAGGCGGGTACGGGTAGGCGGGTAAACGGGTACGGGTACAACGGGTTTTTTTTTTCAAATGCCTTGTCCGGCCCGTATATTACCCGTACCCGTCTACCCGTCTACCCGTTTGACCCGGGCAACGGGTACGGGTCAAACGGGTAACGGGTACGGGCCGGGTAAAACGGGTTTAACCCGTTTCGGGTATAGCAAAAGACTAGTTTGGTGACAACTGACAACAGCCGGCCACAATAGGTTCAGTGCTAGAAAATGTTACAAATTAAAAACTTTTATCATGTGTAAGGACTAAAATGATAAACAAAAAATATCATCATCCTACCAAGAATGATTTCAAATAAGAATGATTCTACATATATAGTTGGTTATAAATTACCGTTAATAGGATGAAATCGTGCTTCTTTTATGCAACAGTTGCAAATTCTGAAATTAACGCTGCTGACTTGTCACGTTTTTTTTTGGACTGGGATCAATTTGCAAAAATCTAAATTAATCTGTACATCTACTTGGCCTCAATTTAATGATCAATGTGCCGTTGTCAAATAAGAAAATTCAATTTCTTGTTGCTGATTCAAATTTAAGTTCAGTGAAAGATTGAGTCGTTGGACGACTAACTAAGCATCTCTCTATTCCACCCATAAGATATGCAAAATTAAAGCGCCTCCAAAAATGAAGATTTTCATTATATAAAATTCGTGGTTAGCTTTTCGTTATATAAAAGAAGCTGGCAATTTGTAATGTATGTTACATCAAAACAATAAGTGTTTATCTTGTTTGTTTCAAGCATAAATTATATACAAAATTCCGACTGCACCAGTGACATTTCCAGTGACTTCAAGTGAGTACGAATCTAAGAAGAGTTACAATTTGAACGATGATTAGTGTTCCTCGTGAAAAAAAGAAAGATACATTTATAACTTTATAAGATTTCGGTGAAAAGATTGACAATTATTTCTTTTCTAACAAGACATAATTGGATGTTTTACTCAAAATATGAAAACAGAGATACAATCATACAAATTAAGGTTCAAATTAAGATATTGAAATCCAAAACGTATAATTAATGAGAATAATATAGTTACTTCTGAAGATTACAAAATCATAATCAGCATTGCATAGACACACTAGTGGAAAATGTATAAATAGTATCGCCTCATTAGAATCGGACATGGTAAATATGTGATACTAATACTATTAGGATAGGTCAAAATAAAGAGCCAACCTTGATAGTAGGTATTAGGATCGGCTTTCTATAAAGAGCCGTTCTAGACAGTCCAGTATCAGTTCTTTAGAATTAGCCGATCTTGATTGTCTAGTATTAAGATCAGCTTCTAATATATAACCGATCTTGATTGTCAAGCATCGCACCATTAGGCGCCTAACTCCCACTTTCCATATTTTTCAGTATAAGTCATCTATATTCACGGATGCTTTTACTTTAATTAACATGTTGGTAAGTCTATAATGAATTGTTTTCTTCAAGGTGTGTTTCATTCAGTAAAAAATTATGTAAATTACTTTTAGTTTCCATTTGATAAGATTTTAGTATTTACTCGTGTAACGTACTTTTCACAATATTTTATGAGTACTCCCATATTGAAGTATGTTTGTTAGAATCTTTCTTCAAGTATTAAGCCTTCCATTTATTTGTTTTGTCCATGATCTCAAATCTTGTGAACTTTAAAAGTGTCAAAAATTTAAATATAAAATAGTGAATTACTTCTTTGAGATCATTTAATATCTCTCATTCAAGTCTATCAATAGCAAATATGACATTGCAAAATCATTGGGAACTATGAATAGTGTTAGATAGATCACACAAAATAACTAAACAACATAACTTAAGGTCCTTACAGTATGACTAAGATTTTTTAATTAGTTCAATTAATATAAATGTGGGCATGACCCTCATTTCATTTAAAAAAAAATTAATTAGTACAATCTCAAACAAATTACTAAAAATAATGGTTGTTTCATTTTTTTGATGTGAAACGGGCCTGATTTTACTTAAATGGGCCAATTTCACACTTCACATTTACCTGCAAATCTGCAAATCTTTATAAAAGGACCTCCAAAAAATCTTACAATATAAACTACAAGAAACTTAACCAAAATCTCAGTCATTTAAAAACAACAAATCCACCCACTTTGCCACGTCTAAGGCTTGGACTTCAAAAAAAAAGAAATAAAATAGTTACAACAACATAATCAAACTAAGAATCAACATTGATTTAGTGTTTATGTGTAAAGGTCGTTAATTTGAAATCCGGATGAGAATTCTTAATGGATACAAAGTTTAATAAAAGACATACAAACAAAAAGTTTCATAAAAAGGATGACGTAATAAGTTAACAACGTAACATTCACAATCTGCACAAAATTAGTTAACATGAAAATATTTACGAAATACTAAAGAGGACAATTTTCATTTATCAATTTGATAATTAAGTATCAATTAATAAAAAATATAGCATAAATACAATTTTATGTAGTGAAGCACGAATATATATATTGATTAAATATTATAATTTTCAATTAGCGGAATAAGAAAGGAAACTTAGATATACAAATAAAATGAATTCGCAATAACATATAATATATATAATTGACTAAAACGAATTGACTAAAATAGTCAATTTATTTCGTGTGTTTGAAGAAACTTCAATGTTCGAGTCACACACTTCTTGTCCCAGAGTTTGAAGAATACGGCATCCTATGCAAAGCTTTTGCCCACCTAATTTGAGCTTAGGTAGGGGCCCTGATTCTGGCGTAAAAATTGAGAAATCACCACTTGATAATCTTAACGCTTGGGCAAGAGAATAAAAATTCTAACAAGTGTAAACATTTTGATATGCTCCTGAAATTTGCATTAGAAATAAAGAATAATTATTTTATTTTGCAGGTATAAATCAAATTAATACATTTTGAAAACATTTCCGAAGATTACGAATGTATAATTTGATCATAATTGTCATAAGATCATAATCTAGATAGTATAAACATGACAGCAATTCATATATTTCTATATTGTGGGATGTTCTTCTTTGAATCTATATGTTGAGAAACATGAAATGAATCATAATATTTAAATTGTGAATTTGTCAATAAAAAAATTATGTAGATTACTTTTTCTTTTCATTAAGAAGTATTTATTCATTTAACGTACTACCTTCATTTGTTTCCTCCATTTCTTTTTCTTTGAATCATAATATTCTAATAATTTCCTTTTAAGCCCTACCTTCATTTGTTTCCTCCAAGATCTCAAATCTTGTGAACTAATTATAAGGGTGAACACTATCAATGTAAAATAATGAATTACTTATTATAGATTGTTTTCTTTTTCGAATTCATTAGCCAGTACAACACTATAAATAAACAACATGATAGTCTATAAATAGTAAATATGTATACATGGCCATGTATAATCATTTGAAAGTTGTGAATAATGTTAGATAAATCACACAAAAGAACTAGACAACCAAACTGAACTTAATAAAGTATGAAAAAGTTTATTTTTTTTTAATTAGTACAATCTTAAATGATATGTGTATTGTATAGTTTATGTCATATTTTGTTTATAGTAACTTATAGACGTTTAAACTTGAATCACAATACATTTGACTTATTTGTATGGAAATTAATATCATGTGTGCAGCTATCAGTATTTGTTACAGTGAGGTTTTTTGTGAAATGCTATTTAAACATTTAATTTATAATTTTTTTGAGTTTGTAATTTATATTTACTGTTTAATTAATTATTAATTAACTTATTTTATGAGTTGATCAAGTACATAAGCAATGCAATAAACTACATGTCACTATACTGTTTGCTATTAAAAATGTATGGAATTAGCATGTTAAAGCAGAAAAATATGTAAGGTTATTTAGGTATTTACATCTTACAATATATATTTCCCTATTTATTCTTAATGCTTCTCCAAAATAAATAATGGCTTCTTAATTCATTCTGAAAGAGATCACGCCGAACAAGCTCAAGTAGAGTTCAATTTTTTGAAGGTTAAGTTCTACCATAACAATTGTATTGATTAAAAAAGTATATTTACAAAGTTTTACTAAAAAAAAAGTATAATATTTACAAAGTCATAAGCTTGTCTGCACCTCCTCTCTATTATATTCACACACAAGTAGAGTTCATTAAAAAATGAATAATATTTTTGAATTAGTACAATCTTAAACAATTAAAAATAATGGTTGGTCCAGGGCCTTAATGATGAGATCGGCCTGTTTCAATTCAATGGGCCAAGAGCCCCTTTTATTTTGTACATCTATTTCTTTTATCATAAAATTTATTATTTTTGTTCCAATAATATTCTTTTCAGAACCATACTCCATATTTTTATTTTCTGCATACCTATGATCTAACTATAACAAATATACATAAATAGAGATATTGCATGTTGACTAGCGACACAAAATACAATAAAAGAATACACGTGTCCACTGAAACGCTAATTTTAACGAATATACATAAGTTTATATTAGTCCACGGCCTTTCTGCCTCCGCTCCAGCAAATATCAGCCGTCCGATCGGTGCATCCGGATTATAGCCCGTTGCGATTTCCAATGGAGTAGACTTTTGAAGGCTCCGCTAAATTTAACGAACATACACAAGTTTATAGTAGTCCATGGTTCACCGCCTTTCCACATCTGTTCGAGCCAATATCAGCCGTCCGATCGATACCTCCGGAATCTAGACCGTTGAGATATTTCAATCGAGTAGACCGTTGAAGGCTCCGCTAAAATCCTTATATATTCCTAAAATTCCATTCACAGGCAAAGAAAATATTCAGGAGAGAACGTTTCTTTCCAAGGTTTAGGGAGAGGACTAGAGAGATAATTAAGGCAAGAGAAAATAAAAATCAAGACCTCCATTTCTTTTTCTCTTGTAATCCAACAATGGCTGCGAGTGTAAAGAGACATGGGGAGGAGAAGTTGGGGCTCCGGCCCCTTCCAGACACTTTTCCTTCAATGATCTTACGATTTTTCAAGAGAAAAGATAAGGAGATGAATTCCATTGCAATCACAAATCAAAGTATGGTCTTGCAACAGCACAGAGGATATCTATCATTTCTCTCCAAAAAATTGATTTTTCAAGAAATTGCTACGGTTTAGATTAATATCTTCCATTGATTGGCTAAGTTTAGGACCGTCGTGTTTTCTTTAGTTTTGTGGATTTCTAATTGATTTTGACTTACAATTAGCGCTCAATATGTTCTTGAGCTATTATTTGATTTGGCCCTAAATCCCCTTCTCTTCTTTTATGAAAAAGAGTGGTGCATGTCACCACGTATTTCTTTCATTCATAAAAGAAACACATAAAAATGGGAAAAATGAAGAACTCAATATTTTTTGTATAACCAACTTTTTTTTTTTTTTGGTCAAATTTTAGGGGGAGATATGCTTCAATATCATAATTGGGATGTCCAAAACAGCATTGCATTAAATGGCATTGAAAACGTTAACTCCCCCATAACAAGGTTAATTTAACCCCTGAGATCATTTTGCTCATTGAATTTCTTTGAAAATATACAATTTATAATCTTTTATTGTATTCTCCTGTTCTGTTTCAAGCAGAAATTTTGGTAGAAGAACCTTCACAACTATGACGGAAACCCAAGACGTGGCTGCTTCCAACAAAGTATCTAATCCTGTTTTCTGTCAGAATTAAATTTCTTTTTAAATTTGTAGAGTTAGATTAATTATTCTGATTTCAGATTCTCAAACTTTTTTAAGCCTAACCAGAATAAACCCAGGCACAAAATTAACCATGCAATATAACCTATCTAACATTTTTTTATTTAATATTTCTTCAGCTGCCAGCGATATTTCCATCTGACAAACAAGCAGCACTGAAACCTGCCACAATGAAGCCGGTTAAGCTGGTCACCGAACAAAATGAAAATATTAATTTGGACTCTCTTTCTGATAACGGGACAAAACAAATGTCTATTTCTGTTTCAAGGCCTAAGATGAGACGAGACGATTCACTCACTACTGTTCTCTCGGCCCGTAGCAAGGTGCTTCTCAATTACCATTAATTCCCTAACCTTTGTTTCAGTTTCCATAAATAAAGATAAGTACTGACAGAGTTTATTGTGTTTATTCAGGTAGCCTGCGGTATCAGTGAGAAATCAAATCCAGGAATTGACGAAATAGATTTACCAGATGTATTTAATCACCTAGCTGTCGTGGAGTATGTTCAGGACTTGTATACTTTTTACAAGCAACAACAGGTATTCTCTTTTTCAATTTATGAAATATACCAGCACAGTACTTTCTAACAAGTTAGTAAACTGTAGTTCTTTTCTTTATATGTTCAAACAGCATGTCGGTAGGCCAATTGACTACATGGAAAAGCAGACGCACATCAACCCAAAATTGAGAGCAATTCTGGTTGACTGGATAATAGATGTGCACTTCAGATATAATATGCTACCAGAGACTCTATATCTGACAATCTACATAATCGACCGGTACCTCTCTCTAGTTGACGTAAAAAGATTGCAGCTTGTTGGCATGTGTTCTTTGTTAATTGCTTGCAAGTACGAAGAACTCAAGACTCCTCGGGTATGCAACAAAATATGCCCTTTCTTTCCAATTCTCAAAATTATTGCTGGGCGAATTTTCCAATTTTGAACTAAACTATGGCATTGTGTTCACACAGGTGAAGGATTTAATGGATATTGCATTCAATCAGTACACAAGAGAGGATATTCTGGGGATGAAAAAGACAATCCTAAATAAGCTTGACTGGTACCTAACCGTACCGACAGCCTACATGTTCTTGGTCCGGTTCGTGAAGGTAGCCAAAGCTGACCAGGAGGTATTGGCGTATTGCATGCCCTCCATCTCCTCATTCTTTTTTTTTTTTCCGAGTTGCAAGTTAATCATTTGGATTCTGAAAATGTTGTTTTAATTTGACAGTTGGAGCACATGATTTACTTTCTTGCTGAGTTGGGGTTGATGCAGTATGACCTGATCAAGTACTGTCCCTCCATGGTGGCGGCCTCAGCTGTGTACACAGCTCGTTGCACTCTAGGGAAGTCCCCTCTCTGGATAAGTTCCCTTGAGCGCCACACCTCCCTCTCCAAGACCCAGCTACTGTAAGTGTGCCATTACAAATTTACAATTCCACTATTATTAATTTTTTGTGGAAGTTGTTCAATTTCTTCACTTATTCAATTATTTGTTTATTTTGTACGTGTAGAGAATGTGCACGAGTACTGGTGAAAGCTCATTGGGCCGCGTCAGGTAGTAAATTGAAGGTGGTTTATGAGAAGTATATTCTTCAACAATTTGGGGTGTCGCGCGCTACCGACCCGCAATGAGTCTGATTGAGGTGCCAAAGTCTGGGGAGTCTTCTTTTTCTTGAGGGAAGAATGACATGTATCTTCTTCTTGCAAGCAACACTGCCTTCAACTCATGTGTTTTGCCATATGTTCAATCTTTAAATGCTCACTCTGAATCCATTTGCACGAGGATTTTTTTTCATGTAAAAAGACGACAGTGGAATATGTGCATGATTTAATCTGGAGTCACTTCATTCAATGTTTAGTTCAATTCATATCTTCACTCTGAGTTTATTTCGATGATTGAATTCTCTTTTAGTAACAACAGATTTGAATTATTACATTGATTATTGAATTTACAAGTTACAACCAATTTAAGAACAATAAATTTGGATACATCATATTGAACATGAAACCAGAACCACTTTATAAATTTTATGCAAATATAACCTCCGATTTTTATTGGAAATTTTTTAGAGAAATGTTCTGGTCCCCAAGCCATTATACCCGAGCAAATCCCCCAGCTAGTTTAACAGAAAAAAAATCTTCTAATTTTGTCTAACTTTCATTTTCAGCATTTATATTCAAGTTTTTAAAGTTTTATTTATAATATTTTAAAATATTACTCACTGACATTTAAACCTCTACATGCAAGCAACTAAATTCTAAATCTGTATAGTTTTAACTTCTAATTACTTTTGTTTTCAAGTCAAGAAAATAAGAAAAGATTATTTTTATCCACTTTTTTTTTAATTTTTCTCTTATCATTTCATCCATTTTTCTAACGATCCGTGATTAATTTTACGAATCTAAAAATACAAGGGTTTTCTACTCGATTTTATATTTCAAATGAGATACATGAAGAAATACTTTTGAGTTATTTTTTCAACTTTTAAACCTCAGTCTACAACAATTTAAACCTCTAATGTCATCATTTAAATTACTATATTCAAAAGTTTAAATCTTTAATATCAATCATATAGTATCACGCATTTAAATCTTTATGAAGAATCATTAAAAGTAGTTGTGTCAAAAATGTAAGTACATTATATATTCATTTGTTTTAAAATAAGTTATGACATAACATTTGTGCGACATCATGAGAACTAGCACACATAATATAATAATAATTTAAGATTCCATGATGGCTTGTCATGGGTAATAATATTGGTAGTCTTAAGTTTTTCTGTTTTAATATAACTGAATAAATTAAATTGATATCTGTATAAAAAAAAATTAAATTCAGTAACATAAATCTGACTATTACAACTTTTTATTAAATGAAGTATTTAACAAGTAACAAATATATATAAATAATGCTGTAAAAACACTTAGCTAGTAAAAAATATCTTAAGCGGTTTATAAAACATATCTAAAATAGCATCTTTTAAATTAATCATGTGTTTATATGTAAAGAGACGGACACCACTACATTAAGCCCGAGTTTCTATGTAAAGAGATAGAGTGCTAACTTTAATAGTGCTATAGTTTTTACGGTCGAAAAACCACATCATCTAAATCTGTGGTCCTTCATTTGATACCACATCATCTAAATCTGACAACATCATCACCATGTATTTCATCCATATGTTTTTCCTTCGCATAAGTTATCTCATAAGTTCTATCACAGTTAATGCAACAATAGCGAAGGAAAATGTAGTCAAGACCCCAAAAAAATTCAGCAAACTGGTTCCATTACAAGTGATTTGATACCCATTATAAATTTGTAGAGTTGTACCTGAAAATTTGTATTGATAGTAAATAATTTTAATAATATTTTGCAAGTAAACATAAAATTAATATATTTCAAGAAAATACAATAAGAAATTATGGAGGTTCCAATTTAATAATCAAATATAATATTGAAAAAAAAGTAATAAACAATGATCTTTTTTTGATTAAGCTGCATACAAATTTTTTTCCATCAAGACATACCTGAATGCTTTATGAAAAAAAATGAGAACTGAGGGACAAAGATGCAAATTAAGACATTGACATCCGAATTATACAACGAGAATAACACACCTAATTTCGTAGCTAAAAAGCTATAATTAATTTGATCACATTTTGTCATCAAAGAATCATAATCCGCAAAGTATAAACATGACAACAATTCATATATTAGTCTCTATTCGGATGCTCTCCTTCTAATTAACATGTTGGAAAGTCTGGAATGATTCGTAGTCTCCAAATTGTGCATTTGCCAATAAAAATTATATAAATCATTTTTACTTTTCATTTGATCAGATTTGAATATTTACTCATCTAACATACTTTTAATAAAAAAATTATGAGCAGTTTAATATTTAAGCATGTTGGTTAGATGCAAGTTAAGCTCTACGTACGCACCTTGATTTGTTTTCTCCAAAACCTCAAATCTTATGAATTTTACGACCGTGATCACCATAAATATAAAATAGTGAATTACATATTAGAGATGATTTAATATTTTTTATTTTCAACTTAACACAACAATATATTGAAACAACATGAAAGTCTATAATTAAATAGAAAGTATGTATAGATGACCTTGTAAAATCATTTGACAGTTGTGATGAACAGTGTCAGTTAGATCACACAAGAGGACTATACAATAAACCTAGACTTCATTAAAGTATGAATAAGATTTTTAATTTGTACAATCTTAAACAAACAAAAATAATGGTTTTTCTTGCCTCAGAGGTGTGAGACCGGGTTTACTGGGCCAAGAGCCCTTATTTTTTGTGTTATTTTTTTAACAAAAAAATTATGTTTATTTCTTTTCTCTCCATTGACATTTAACTCAATTGAGAGAGCTAGCATATCTGGTCCAACACAAATGGTGAATCATCTCGTTTTATTATATAAGATGAATTTATACATGAGACAATAGAAAAGCATCCGCAAAGAACACCAGAATGGATCATGGTCGTTGAAATGTTGATCTGAAATTTTGTGAAAATAAATTCTTATTATTTTCTTTTTACAATAAAGCCAGACGTCCGGTTGGATTAACAAAAGACGTTAACTTACAGGATCAATAATTTTTGCTACTTCATCTCTCCCCAACCAAGTAAGAGAGCACTGAAGCCAACATCCATGCACTGTATACCAGTTTTACTGCCTAATTAAGAAGTTTAATACCCAGCATGCAAAAATATCAACTATACTTGGTTGTACGCAAATTGTTTTCTTTCTCCTAACTAATAAAGCTGGTATTGTCTTTTTGTCATAAAGTTGAAGGTTCTAAGTGGAATGGCATTTATGAATTATGACTTATGGCATTCAATTTGTAGTTGCCTCCACTTTCTTCTTAACAATATGCCCTGTCCAATGCACAATCAGAGAGATGATTAGCAAAATTTTGTTACTGTGAAAATAAGTTATTGCTTTTCTTTTGATGAAAGTGTTACTATTCAATAATGTACTAATCTCCAAATATTTTGTGATTACTCGAATTAATGTGCATGATTTTAATTAACAGAAGAGATTAAACATTTTGTTAAGTAAAACCAAATACAAATTAAAAAAGGAAAATTTTACCTTCATTTGTTTCCTCCAACATCCCAAATATTACAATCTTTACAAACATGGACACTTCAAATATAAAACAGTAAATTACTCATTAAAAATTGTGTACTTCCTTCAATTCATCAGCATAGCAAATACAAGAAAAACATAACGGTCTATAAATAGCAAAGAAAAGATGAAATTGCGGAATCATTTAAAAATTGTGAATGGTGTTAGATAAATCACAACAAAGTAACAAAACTAGATCGTGTGGAAAGTATGAAAAAGATCATTTACTTGGTACAATCTTCATCCAAGGCAATTAATAATTATTCTGCTGGGCTGAGGTTATATATACAGGCTTGGTTTTTCAGAAATGGGCCTTTATGGGATGTTGCAGGCCTGTTTTATCATATTGCTTTTGGAATTTCTTTTTAAAAACTGATTTTCCGTTCTTTGTTTTTTTAGTTTCAGAAGAATTGCATACCAACTATGACTTAGTGGTGGGGTCAGAATCCACCAACCTAAAATAAAAAAAAAGGGACTTCTATATGGCATCACATCCAATTGTAGACTATCAAAAAAAAAAAAAAAAAAATTCAGAACATCACACCGCATTCTTAATTTATAATAGGAGATAAATTTGTGTGCGACAAAACTTGACTGCTTAACCACAACATAACAACTAATCAATCTAAATCGACTAAAAACAACACTGAATTTTTGTTTGTTTCATGTAAATTATATACAAAATTCGGTTCACACCTAAAATATGTCCAGCATACCTACAATTAATTGATCAGTACGAGTCTAGAAGAGTTAAATTTTGAATGATAATTAGTATGCTTCTAGAAAAAAAATATTATGCAGTTATAAATATAGAGAAAAGGTATTTATCTACTGGCTTTTGTTCACGAACTGTCCACAAGCTTTATCCACTTGCCTTTAACAGCGATGGTCCCCACCTTCAACGGATATTCAAATTCTTCACCAATTTAAACCTTCCGGATCAGATCATGGGTTAGCTTTTTTTTGAATCTCATTTCTCAAATCGTCTTCCCGATCGCAATTTCTACGGAGCTAGTTGATAACCCAAATGAGATTCAAAAAAGTTGAGCCTTTTCGTCATTCTCTTTCCCGATCATATTTTCCTGATCATCCGATCAGATATTCAAATCTCAGTTGCGTATTCGAAAAAAAGGCTCTTTCATTCTACTTCTCTCTCAAAGGAGATGCTCTTTTGTTCTTTAGTGCATAGTTCTCTACTCTTTTCTTATTTCATTTTTTGAATTCCAATACTTTAAGTAGTTGAGAAGGCAATAATGACTTCTTTCTGGTTTTCTGAAAGCTTAGGCAAAGTTCCTACTTAACAAACCTTTTTTTCTATCTAGAATAGTTTCTGATTCATTTTTCCTTTGCAATGTCGATTTTAATTGAGATTACTGACTCGATCTCGTTTTTTATACATGATCGCAATAGAACCTTCAATCGTGGAGTGCGATCGAATAGAAGTTGTTTTTGTTGAAGAGCACGACAAAATTCAAATCTAGTAAGTTATTTCTGTTGAATTTGTTGTTTTTCGTTGTATGCAGTAACAGATCTAGCATTTCAAATGAAATATGGAGGAAAGAGATGATAGAGAGGCAATATGGAGTAATGATATGTTAATTTTACTGTATTGCCCCGTTAATTTTACAGTATTCATCTTGTCATTTTACAGTATTCATCGTGTGGAAATCTGGAGGAAATAGATGATAGAGAGGCGATATGGAGTATTGATCTGTTAATTTTACAGTATTCATCTTGTCATTTTACAGCATTCATCTTGTGGAAATCTGTAGAAAATAGATGATAGAGAGGTATTGATCTGTTAATTTTACAGTATTGTCCCGTTAATTTTACAGTATTCATCTTATGGAAATCTGAAAGAAAGAGATGATAGAGAGACGATATGGAGTATTGATCTGTTAATGTTATAGTATTGCCCCGTTAATTTTACAATATTCATCTTGTCATTAATTTGTGCAGTAGGACATTCTTTATCGATCTATTATTAATTTTAATGAATACGTCGTGGTACAGGGTCTATTTTAGGTTGTTAATTGTTTTTTAGAAAAATTCTTTATAGGTGGAAATTCATTATTTATACAATATAGATTAGAGTGAGTCTATGGTACTATGCATATTACGATTTGGCACCGTGTTACGGCTCTATATTCGAGTTTTCAAATCCTAATAGTCGATCAGAACCGTTCATCTTATTCTCTATATTAATATGTGTTTGGAGACCAAATTTTACATTTTTTGAAATTTTTTTACTATTTTTTTAGATTTATTGAAAATCACTGGTTTTGGATGGTCCAGAATTTTCAGATCAAGTGATTTTCTAAATATCTAAAAAATTAGTAAAAAAATTTCAAAAAATGTAAAATTTGGTCTCCAAACACATATTAATATGGAGAACAAGATGAACGGTTCGGATCGACCGTTAGGATTTGAAAACTCGAATATAAAGCCGTAGCACGGTAACAACCCGTGATATGCATAATACCATAGACTCACTCTATAGATTATATTTGGTAGTTGGAAACAGAGAGAGACAGCAACTCTGCCTCTAGATTGAGAAAACATGAAATCATCTCCATAGACTTTGACACCCTCAAAGTCTTTCTCGCTCTCTCTCTCCCTTCTATTTCTATATCGAATTATTATCCAAGTTGCAGTTGGATATTGATAGAACATTTAATAAATTAAGGTTTGTTTATATCTCAATGAAAATATAATCTTGACGACCTTCTTGCTCCTCACACACTGGTCAACTGCACCTAGACAGAAACAATTGACCGTCCATCTTTTGTTACAATAAATTGACCATTACAAACACTTAAAATATATATAAAATACAAAATATAATTGCTCTCATAATTTAGTTAATCCCGCGACTCTTATCTGGAGGACTTTTGCGCACATTATTATATTATTATTTTCAGCAAGCAAGACAATATCTCATCTCAAAGTGGAAGCAATGTAAGTCGCAAATTTTGATGGTCAAGAGTACATTTTCATCGAGATATAAACAAACCTTTATTTGAATGTGTAATTATAATGTCTAAAAAAATATTTAAGCTTTTCTAGATCTTTATATAATATCGAGAATATTTATTATAAAATAAAAATAAAGAATAATAGAGAGAATGAACAGAATGGCTATATCTTTATTTTATATTTCTCATATGTTTACATGTGTAAAATATAAGATTTCAATTTTTTTTATAGTTTAGATATTGTAAATGAAAAGCTATCTAAATTAGTTCCAATAATAAATAATAAATGAGAAAATAAATTCCAATAATAAATAGGGGAAATGAATTGAAGTGATTAATGTTGAGAGTTACAAAATAAATGGACATCCACATATTTATAATTTATTTGGAATACTCTTCTTTATATGTTCATTACATAAGAATATGACTCATTAAAACCTTACTAAAATAATCATGTAGGGAAAAAATCTAGTGAAGAAAAAAGAGTACATTAATTATTCTTTTTAATACGCAACTACAACATTACTAGAAAAATCCTGTAGGAAAAACCCATGATAAAAGAAAATATAATGCGTATTAAGAAGATGAGTATATTTGAGTGTGTTGAGAAGATATTAAGTTTAAGCTTACATAACAATGGAAGCTGGAAGAGTTGCAAATTAATGTGTTTTGAAATGTGAGGGGCAGCTAGCTTAGCAAATCTAAAGTGATGATAAATCTTAATATAGTGGGGGACTTCAGATTTTCTAGATCCACTTCAACAGGAAGAAACCTGTTGGATTGGATTGTGCGGATATTAAAGTTAGGGTTTCCACAAAATAATTCAAATTCATATTAACCATTCTATACATTTATGCTCGTCCACAACGATCACCACAATTTGTCTCACACAACTTGCCAGGCGTACCATACAGATAGCATCCGTCTTGTACGGAACCAAACTGGAACTCTCTGACTGTTTCGTTTTTATTTGTTCCATCCGATTTGGTCCGTTCAAGATGGATGCTTCAAAAATCAACAAGCCTCAAATATACTCTACGTAACTACTTAATTATTACATAAATCTATAGTTTTGTAAAGTCTTGTTGACTCCTTAGATTCATCAAAATAATCTTGAAATTCAGCACTTCATAAATCTTAGTTCTTCATTATAAATTTTGTAATTAAAGTTCTGAACCTATTTTTGATATTTCTTAATAGATCTTGTAATTAAAGCTTTGAACCTGAAAACTCACTAAATCATGTAAACAATTAAATTCAATTAATGTATGTTTTACAAATTTAATCAAACAAAGTATTAGAAGATTGCATACAGCCAACACAAGCAACCCGAATTCACTCAGTTCAGGCCCTATCTCTGGGGAGGGTGCAACAAGCCACCACTTTGTCAGAAGTACAAAATGATTTCTGCTATTAAGACAATTCTTGAGAAGAGGGCTGGTATGGGGAGTTGGAGTGTGATCTGGCATAAAGATGAGATGATCCTCCAGAAAAAAAAAAAAAAAAAAAAAAAAAAAAAAGCCGTCAGGGGATGCTGCCCTTTAAAATTTGAAGCGATGGCTCTCAACGAATGGATTGTTTCAGCAATAGCTCATTGGATAGTGTCCTGTTCGTCATTTTCTGATTGTCTCACTCTGGTACAAACCTGCTCAAGTCCGCAACCACCCATATATAGATGCTGACTGTAGCACGTTGGACGAAATTCTTGAAGTTTGGAAGATGCTGCAGGAAAATATATAAATCCTTTGTGTGTGTTCATGTGCATCGATGCTAGAATGATTTGGCAGAAAATTTAGCAAACAAAGGGAGATTGAATGGTTGGGACATCTGGGACACACGTTTCCCTGTTTTGATGTATAAATTGGATGTAGTTTGGGTGCAGCATGTAATAGGATAGACTGGGGGATCATGCGTTTACCTATGGTAGTGAATCCGTGTGTAAACTGCATTTTTGATTGTGTATTATCGCAATTTTTGTAGTAGTGTATTTTTTAAAGATCCTAATTAATGAAAAACCACAGATGATTTTGAATTAACAATATAATTAATATGCATCCTACTAAATGATGAAAAAATGATGAAGATAACTTCAATATATAATATTGGATTTATTTCTTGACCGAGAATAACACACTGAGATTAAGAAAATGATGTTTGAAAAAGGATCTATCCTAAAATTAATTTCCAAAAAATACTTTATTCATATATACTTTACACATAGCATATATAAGCCGAAACCTAAAATTTAAAATCTCACAACGAGCTGAAAAACCAAAATAATCAATTATGATTAAAACTTCAAATATAATCTCTTTAATTATCTTGTATCATAAATTAATTAAGCATGCTATTCGAACATTAGTACATTACTACCATACATTCTCTTAGAGAAAATTCAATGGAAATTGACGAAATCTTATAGAGTTTAGATACAAATAAATTTTAGTTCATTTTGAGAACTAGTCTTTTGTCTAATGGTAAATGCAATGTCTTTTGAGTGAAAAGTCGCATGTTCGATATCCGAAAAATATTGAGTTCATTTTGTAAAAAAAATATTGCTTTAGAAAAGTTCAACAAACAGAAAACGAACAATAAAAATGTTCGCGACTTGTAATTAGTCCCTGTCATTTAAATGTGATGACATTGAATTGAAGCAATGATATAAACTTTTAGTTCCATCGCAGCCAAATTAACACAACAGCAAAAGAAAAACCAAAACCAAAAAAAAAATAACTGCACAGTTTAATAATATATGTGCCAATCTTTTCAAATAAAACCTTTTCTCTCTTTCAAAAAAAAATTAACACAACAACAAAGCTTATATTGCATATAAAACCTTTATATATGATCAATTGGAGCACAAATACTCTTAAGTTCCTCCATTCTTGTTTCAGACTTGGCCACATCCGGAAATGGGTTATCCTCGACCCAACTTAATGTCTCTTGTATTACATCGTCAATCACCATTTTGGTCGCGAATGGTAAAGTATCAGTGATGCTTTTATTTTTCATGGCATTCTTCATACGGTAAGCATATCGCTCCAGTGAATTTTTGGCCTCGTACTTTCTACGGCAGTCCTCATCCTGGGTCCTGTACCTTTCGGCATCCTGAATTATAGTCTCGATCACCTCATTGGTCAGCCTCGCCTCTTCGTTGGTCACCGTGATCTTCTTCTTCTGTCCGCTACTTCTGTCCCGTGCTGACACATTCAGTATGCCATTGGCATCTATGTCAAAGCACACATCAAACTTTGGTACACCTCTAGGAGCCGGAGCAATTCCCGAGAGGGTGAAGTTGCCGAGGAGATAATTATCCTTGGTTTGGGCTCTCTCCCCTTCGAAAACTATAAAGTCAACAACAGTCTGATTGTCATGTGAAGTTGTATAGTCCTTCTCCTTCTTTGTTGGTATTATGGTGTTCCTTGGAACCACGACAGACATGACTCCTCCTAAAATTTCTATGCCAAGTGAGAGTGGAGTCACGTCTACGAGCACCATGTCTTCGACCTCTCTGCTTCCCTGGCCGCTCAACTTGGCGGCTTGGATGGTAGCACCATATGCGACAGCCTCATCAGGATTGATGCCTTTGCTGATTTGGTTTCCATTTCCATCAAAGTAGTTATTCAGAAGATGTTGAACTTTAGGGATTCTCGTGGACCCACCAACAAGGACAACCACATCGATAGTAGTTTTATCAGTGCTAGCATCCTCAAGACATTTCTCTACGAGTTGCATGCATCTGGTGAAGAGATCCATGTTGAGCTCTTCAAATCGGGCTTGGCTGATGCGAGAAGAGAAATCAATTCCCTCGTAGAGGCTATCAACCTCAACAATTGTGTAGGTCAAGGTAGAGAGGTTCCTCTTTGCTCGCTCGCAAGCGGAACGTAGCCTCCTAAGAGCCCTCGGATTCCCGCTAATGTCCTTGTTGTGCTTCATCTTGAACTCGTCAAGACAATAACTCACCAAGCGGTCGTCAAAATCTTCACCGCCGAGGTGGGTGTCTCCGGCAGTAGCCTTCACCTCAAAGACACCATTCTTGACGGCAAGCAAGGAGACATCAAAGGTGCCACCTCCTAGGTCGAAGATGAGCACCTTCCTCTCGGTGTTGGCAGTTTTATTGCTGCTAACGCTAATTTTGTCAAAACCATATGCTACTGCAGCAGCAGTGGGCTCATCCATGATGCGCAATACATTCAATCCTGCTATTGAACTGGCATCTTTGGTTGCACGCCTCTGTGCATCATTGAAGTATGCGGGGACTGTGACCACAGCATTTTTAACAGGGCATGCTAGGTAGGCCTCGGCAATCTCCTTCATTTTAGTAAGGATCATGGAGGATATCTCCTCGGGGTAAAACTTTTTCTCCTCGCCTTTGTGTTTGACCACAATTTGAGGCTTGTCTGCAGGACCCTTTGCAACAGCAAATGGCCATAGCTTTATGTCACTTTGAACAGAGGGATCCGAGAATCGCCTTCCGATCAATCGCTTCACAGCTGAAAATTATAAGGAAATTTCACATATAAATAATAAGCATAAACTTCTAAAGTTCTATAAACAAGCAGGAAAACAACAAAGATAAGAAATAATAAAAAACTCACTAAAGATCGTGTTGGTGGGGTTCATGTCAATTTGGTTCTTGGCCGCATCTCCTACATGTCGCTCAGTTTCGGTGAAGGCGACACAAGATGGAGTGGTGCGGTTGCCCTGGTCATTTGCAATGATCTCCACACGACCGTGCTGCCACACACCGACACACGAGTAAGTCGTGCCGAGGTCGATCCCAACTGCTGGATGATCTTTGGGAGCCATTGCTGTGATATATATATTAGGAGTTAACTGATTGTAGAATCAAGCACAAATAGTTGAATGCGATTAAACAGAGTTTTTAGTTCTTTCTTCCCATCTGATACTGATATAGAAAAACAAATGCTATTCGAGAAAGGTGAGTCAAGAAATGTTATACTGTATTTTACCTGATATATTATTGAATTAGGTCTTCAATTTCCTTGGATGAGTTGTATGTATTACAACTAGGAATGTGGTGAAAAGCAAGCAAATATGGCTGATGCTTTGTAGAGCTCTCTTTTTTTTTTTTTTTTTTAAATCAAGACAATATCAGAAAGGAGAGGCGTGGAATATTTGTTTCGGTTTAATTAATTAATTTGATATTTAATGAAAAAAAAAATTGCATCTTGCATTCATGTCATTTTCTAGGTAATTCTTCTTCCGTAAATTTGCTCCTTACATTGGGTCCCACTCTGAGATGAGATATATATAATCTTACATATATAATATAACAATATAATAATGTGTATGAAAGTCCCTCCTGATAAGATTTGCTGGCCTAACGAATTTTTCAGAGCAATTTTTAAGAATAAGATTTATTTTACGCGTTTCTAATGGTCAATTAATTGTAACATGAGTTACGGTCAATTGTCGCTGTCTAGTCTAGAGTAACAAAATGCATTAATTTTAACATGAAGCCTTTCAAGTTTCTCGGTTCCCACCATGGAGTTGTGCACTTGTATCTTATTCATATTTCCTTGTGTGAATAATATTGCACCACAAGAACAGCTAGGTTTTTGCGAGGTTAGTAAAGGATTTCGAGTGCCGATACCAGAAGCAAACATCCCTATTCTATTACCAGAAAAAATTGGTAGAAGCAGAAATGTTTTACATCAAATTAAGAGTTTCAGGTTGAATGAGCAAGCATAAAGGTAAATGATTCATTATTTGTTGCAGGTTTCTGTGTCTAGAAAGTCCCAACAGTAGACTATATGTTGGACACTCAAAAAAGATCATAAAAAACTATTTTGTTGCATTATATACTTCGTGGCATACTACGTGAAACCAAAAATGCTAACATATCATTTTTGTTATAATCTGATCCTATAGGTGATGACAATGAAGTTTACAAACATCTGGACTTCGAGCGCAAATGAATATTGTCATACTAGTATTGTATTTTTATTTCGGCAAACATATAGCTTAATTATGGACTTAATTCCTTCCCATTTTTTTTTTATTTCTAGCTACTCCTTTAATTCCATATTTTGCCTAAATCTATATTTGTGCTTGTTAAAATGCATTAAGCATAATGTGATTGTATATGGTACAATTTGTGACACTAATTGCTATGCATTTATAGAACTCAATTAATATTTATGCTTGAATTAATTAAGCTTGGAATTATTCATTATAAGTTATTTTATTTATATTTAACTATTTATCAATCATTAAAATTTTAGTTTGAAATATATTATTTTTTAAGAAACTGTGGTAATTAATTTGTTAGATTTCAGTTTAATTAGAAATATTTTTAATTGGGTAAAGTGGAAAATAAGATTTGCAGTTAGCCATCTTATTCCCGTGGACATACGTACGGCATGAAGGATATAACAGTGCATCGCTTATTCCTGTGGACATACGCACGGACATGAAGGATATAACAGTGCATCGCTTATTTCTGTGGACATACACATGGACATGAAGGACATAATAGTGCCAACATAGATCGCTGGTCCAACATAGTATTCGCGAGGCTATTTTAACCTTATCGCGAGGATATTTCAAAGCCTATTGCGAGGCTACTCTTATCACGAGGCTATTTGAAGACTCTCGCGAATTCATTATTGTTATCCTCGCGAAAACCCGGCTGTTCTTGTGGTGTTGATATAAATATGAACATGAATTAGACGGATGCCAAAATTCAAAATTAAATCTGCCGCCTGAAATATATACGGATATGAGTGAATATATAATTTATAGATATGAATACGAAACATGGACATTCCAAAAAAATATGTATAATAAATTAAGTATCTTAGAATAATAAGATTAAAATTACAAATAACAAAATTTTAAGGTATTGAAATCCTCTAATTGATCCTATAAAAGAAAGAAAGTTGGATAAAGGAAGCGACATTTGAAATCTTATCATTTTCTTCGCAAATTACTATATATTATGGATCGATGGTGTCTTTCAGTCTTCTCCACATCAATAAAAGTCATTGGAAATTAAAGAAATAAGCAGCTAAAAATTTGCAATAGGAATAGTAACAGTCCTTCCATTAATATAGAAATTAGAAACCTTTGAGATTAATTTATTATAATGAAATTGTGGGCAAATTCATAAACCATTGACTTGACTAGTAAATTAAGCACATACAAAGGGACATGGCTCTCATAAGATAGGTCATGGTTCAAAACCCAGAAAATCCTCTCTAATATATATAGAAGTTTGAAAATGTATTGGGTGACTTGACTTCCAATTTATTATTGAAAAAATAAAATAAATAACCTCTGAGAAGGATAGAATGGATTTAGTACAAATGGTTGACACGTACAACACCAAATTATGTATTTCGATGAATGAATCAATTAATAATAAAAATAGATAAATGTAATAAAATATTGGTGCAAGTTAAGACGCACGACTCGGGCATAAAAAACACAGTTGCTCTTATTTAATATCCCCTCTTACCAAGTACCAAAACTAATTGGTAAACCTGATCCCTTAATCTTCTTAGAATAAGTTTTAACAGACGCAAGCAATTAGCTTGAAGCATCTGAGCAATGACATCAAGCAAGGTGGCACCGGCAATCGGGATTGACCTAGGCACGACATACTCATGTGTTGGAGTCTGGCATCACGGACGCGTCGAGATCATTGCGAATGACCAAGGAAACCGTACAACCCCATCATGTGTTGCATTCACGGTTGAGCAGCGGCTGATAGGTGACGCTGCCAAGAACCAGGTTGACAGCAACCCCACCAACACCATATTCGGTCAGTACTTATTGAAGAAATGAACTTGTTGATCTGATCGGGCATATGAACTTGCTCTTTCTTTAATTGAAACAGCATGTTCTAATACATATCATTCTTTGAGACAGACACAAAGCGTTTGATTGGCAGGCGCTTCTCCGACCCAACTGTCCAGAGTGACAAAAAGCTATGGCCGTTTAAAGTTATTCAAGGCGCTGGTGATAAACCAGAGATTGTAGTCGACTACAAAGGAGAGGAGAAACAGTTCCTGCCAGAGCAATTATCTGCTATGATTCTAAACAAAATGAAGGAGATTGCAGAGAACTTCCTCGAATGCACTGTCAAAAATGCGGTGGTAACTGTGCCTGCCTACTTCAGAGACTCCCAAAGACGGGCCACGAAGGAAGCCGGTGAGATAGCAGGGCTAAAGGTGATGCGCATCATGGATGAACCCACCGCTGCAGCAGTGGCTTACGGCTTCGAGAAATTGACTGATGTACCTGAAGAGAAGAATGTCCTTGTTTTTGACCTCGGCGGTGGCACCTTTGATGTCTCTGTGCTCAATATAAATAAAGGTGTGTTCAAGGTCAAGGCAACTGCAGGAGACACTCATCTTGGTGGCGAGGACTTCGACAACCGTTTGTTGAACCACTTCCTCCAGGAGATCAAGAGGAAGCAAAAGAAGGATATAAGCGATAACCCGAGGAGCATTAGGAGGTTGCGATCTGCCTGTGAGCGAGCTAAGAGGACCCTCTCCTTTTCTGTCGCAACAACTGTGGAGGTCGCTGGCCTCTACGAAGGCAATGATTTCAGTTCAAACATTACCCAGGCTCTGTTCGAGGATCTCAACATGGATCTCTTCGAAAGGTGCATCGTTCTTGTAACCAAGTGCCTAGAGGACTCTCGTATGGACAAGAGTGCCATCGACATAGTGGTGCTTGTTGGGGGTTCTACACGAATCCCAGTGGTTCAAAAAATGTTGCAAGGCCTCTTTGATGGAAAGGAGCTTTGCAAAAGCATTAATCCTGATGAGGCCGTGGCACATGGGGCAGCACTACAAGCAGCAAAACTAGGCGGTCACAGCAATGACGAGGTACTTGATCTTGTTATTGTTGATGTTACGCCTCTGTCTCTAGGTATAGAGACCCAGGGAGGAGTAATGACTACCCTAATACCAAGAAATACTGCAATACCCACCAAAAGGGACAAATTTTTTTCTACCAGTTGCGACAACCAACCTAGTGTTCTCGTGCAAGTCTACGAGGGTGAGAGATCTAAAACCGAAGACAACAACCTTCTAGGCATGTTTAAGCTCTCAGGAATTCCTCCTGCTCCAAGAATGGAACCAAAAATTAACGTCTGCTTTGAGATCGATGTAAATGGGATTCTAAATGTGACGGCGCAAGATAAAGGGACCGGTCAACAAAGCAAGATCACCGTGACCAATGTTGAAGGGCGCCTAAGTGAGGCGCAAATTGAGAAGATCATCGAGGATGCTGAGAAATTTAGAGTCGAGGATTTGGAGATAAAGAAGAAGGTCGATGCTCGCAATGCATTGGAAAAATATGCATATAATATGAGGAATGCTATGAAAGGCAGCACAATTGCTCCAAAACTAAACTCTGCAAATAAGAGCACAATAAATGAAGCAATCATGCAAGCTTTAAATTGGGTTCATGATAATCTTCTTCCCGACCCTGCTGAGTCTGAAGCCAAGCAGAAAGAACTGAGAGACATTTGGGAACCAATTATAGCAAAGATCTACCAGGAAAGTCATTAAGATGTATACAAATGAAAAATTGGTTGCATCCTTTTTTTTGTTATTTTTTTTGGTGGAGCAGGCACTCTTCTCTTCGTTTCATCTTGGAAGAAAATGTTGATACTTATGTAACCACTGTAAAGTTTCTTTCTTTTATTGTTTTTTATGCATGTGTGAGTTACTTTGTTTTATCTTTTTTGAGAACTTGACAGATGCTGTCAAGGGGTTTTCAAAAAAAGATAGATGCTGTCAAGGAAAGTTTAAGTGTGAGTTACTTTGTTGCGCTCAAATTTAGGTGGCTCAATTGGTTGCAGTATTAGTTGGATTGGACTGTTATATATATATAATACAGATGGGCTATACATTGCAATGTATTGTAGCCCATATATATATATATATATATATATATATTGTACATGCATTCTTATTTTCTTTTTTAGATATCATGTGTTCAAAGCTAAATTGTTCTATAATGAAAGGAGATAGGTGATATCATGAGAATTCTCAATTTCTCATTATCAATAAATATGGAAAGCCAGCTCAACCTTTCTTAGCTATAGCAATTACCAATTAGTTGTTAGAGTCGAGTAAAGGAAGTAGTAACTGTAAGTCAGTCATTTTGGATCAGTGAAATATTTGCTCAAATGGAAATAGGCAAATATTAACAATAGTCTCCGCCTAAAAATAGGCTTAAACCATGTAACCATGCATACTGAAAAATAATCAAAAGGATTTACAATCACTTTCTCAGTCTATAAAATAACATAATATATATCATAGCAGTAACTCTGAATCAATTTCCACATCTTTGAGAAAACAGAAAGAAGTCGGTACAAGAGCAAAGATGGAGGGTCTGGAGGTCACCTATCGCACTATGGCGAGGTGAATTCCACACCTCCACGCTGCTCAATAACAATACACTATGTCACCTGGGCTAGAGCATCGACTTTATCCCTCAGCGATGAAGATGATTCAGAATATTATCGAAACCATTTCAAATGAGATTTCAATTCAATTCAATAGAAAAGAATTAAATAGAGATGATTCAGAATTGATCTTTAATTTGCTGATAAAAAAGCCCTACACACTGCCAATAATTTATCATTAAAGAGTTAGATGGAGAATACCCAAATTATTACCTTAAAAAACCCTAGTTAGAAACTTAGAATTTTAACTCTACATCCACCTCTATACAAAACAAATTGCGAATAGAAGGGTGGAGGTAACCCGAAACGACAAGATTACGATAAGAACTACTAATCAATGTCACTCCTCTTCTAAAGGAAATGATAAGGATAGTAACTTATTTTTGCTCTACCAATCTTAATTCTCATCAAATCTCTACTATTTTCACGAGATTTTAGAGAGTACTTTTGTTTTCCTGTCAAATCCTGTTAATTGAAATGATCTCGCATCTTTTCTTCCCTTCCGTTCATTGATGTTCAGAAAATTTCCAATTCTCTTTTGTGTTTTGAGATTCTCAGACGGGTGTGCTCCAGGGAAGGGGAGAGGATTTTTCAAATTTTGTATATATATGATGAGGAGGCATCGACTTATAATATGATTATAAAGTCTTACAATATTGTTTTTCAAAATTCAAACAGTCGATTTAAACTGTTCCACATGATTTATATATTAAAATGTACTTGGATATCAAATTTTATACTTTTTTTAAATTTTTTTACTATTTATTAAGATGTGTACAAATTCAACAGTTAAAAACAACAGTTTTGTAAAATACTTAATAAATAGTAAACAAATTCAAAAAAATATAAAATTTGATCTCGGAGCACATTGTATAAATATAGAGATCATATTAAATGGTTTGGATCAACTGGTTGGACTTTGAAAAATCATATTGTAAGATGTAACCATAGAATGTAGCAAGTGAATTCCTCCTCATATATGATACCATCATTGTAAGCAAGATTCTAAATAGCGATTATCGTGTCATCACGAAGTGCTAAAAAAAAGCTATCGTGAATAGCGTAGCTATATAGTGGAAACTATCATACATAGCATTTTTTCTCTTTTCAGATTCTCAGACGGGTGTGCTCGAGAAGAGGGGAGGGGAGAGAAGGAGAATTTTCAAATTTTGTATATATATGATGAGGCATCGACTTACAATATGATTTTTGAAAATTTAAACTGTTCATATTACGTTAAAAAAAAAAAATCATAAAACGTTATGTAATGTTTTTCACTGTAAAATTTGATAAAAATAGCAATTGTATGAAGGCTGGATTCAATTAAAACGTTATAACGATTTACCAAAATGTTACTAACGTTTTCTACACTAAATTTTGCGTTTGATCGCTCTTTTCCTGCGTTTTTCACCAGTTGATTCGTTATAACGATTTACCAAAACGTTATAACGTTTTATCCGACAATGTGAGGGTCTATTTAGCAAAATTTCTGTTGTCTCTCCTTCTTTCTCTCCATCCCTTCCCCCCCCCCCCCCCCCTCTCTTGTGTGTTCCGCCCAAAAGAAAGAAAAAGAGAGAGAGACCCTCTTCTCCCTCTAAAATTCATCAAAAGCTTGGAGAAATTGAAGAAGGAAGTCGGAAATTGTTGATTCTCTCCCTCGTAACCATCTATTGCTTCAATTGGTACTTCATTTTTCTCCTCTCTTCTCAAAATTCGAAATTCTCACCATTGTTAGGGTTTTTGCTTGAACCCGAATATTGTGTATAATTTGTGAGTAACCCTTCTCCATTGAGCTTCTATGTGGTGAATTTGGTAATTTCTTTCTCGATTCCATCTAAACCTTGACTTTCCATCTAGGGTTTGGTCCAAATCCAAAAATTGGTGAAGAATTGTGATTTATCTAGTTTGATCCAATAAATAGAGGTGTTAACCGACAAGTTTTTCTCCCTTCTAAAATCTGAAAGTATTTTGGGTTAAATCGAATTAGGGTTTGTGGGGTTAGAGAAATGAATGATTAAAGGGGTATTTGTGCAATTGTTCCTATGTGTGGAAGTGTATATGGGTTGTAGAACCAAATGGAAAATTGTATGTGGTTATAAGGATTTTGTCAAGGAAAGTATGAATAAACTAATATGACTCGAGTAAACATATTGATAGTCGAACAAATAATAAACCAAGTATGTATATGTTAATATAGGCGTAGGCTCAGTTGAGCACGATTTCGCGGGACCTCTCGAGACGTCTGAACCTTAAGCGCAAGATACACTTCTCGTAATCAGGTGCGGGATTCTTGGACTTGTTTGATACTTTATTTTCAGGAATTAAACTATTTATTCATTTGTCATGTTGAATATCTGATCTATTGCATCGTTGAATTGTGTACATCATTTGCATAGCCCAATCAAATTAAACTCGAATTATCATGAATTGAATAATTTGCATGCTGGTATGGTTGTCATTTGTGTCGATCTATTATGATCTGATTTTGGTTGAAAGTCACCACGAACTATGTATGTGAGCGGATTTACTAAGTTCAGCTGTATAGCTGACTTGGATCGGACGAATTGTGTGTGTGAACGGATTTACGAAGTTGAGCCGTAGGGCTGACTTGGATCCGACGAATTTGCAAAGTTGAGCTGTATAGCTGACTTTGAGCCCGGGATCCTTATAGCGCTTGAGGTGAATGGCCCTCAGTTTTCCCAGTACCGGTTGGGACGAGGGGTGAGTGATTAAATTGATATGTGGATTGAAATCGTGGGTGACATGTGTAACGTCTGTGGCTCGGTGGCATTCTCCTACGTGTTAATGCGTTTGGACGATTAGTTGAATATTATGAATATTGAAATGATTCTAAAGAGAATTTTCTTTATATGATTCGAACCAGACCTTAATAAATGGTTAAGCCAAGTGATTACAGATGGGTGTCAGATAAAGGGTCCAGCTCGGTGGAACGTCTGTAGGTGTCAGTAACCCTACAGATGAGGGTCAGATAAAGGGTCCAGCTCGAATGAACATCTGTAGTTGCTACAAGCCCTAATGAGTCGAGTTAAGCCAAATATGTGTTTGTTTGAAATTCATCTTGGAAATTTCGTAAAATGTGATTCAATTTATTATTTGTTGTCGAGCATATGCATTCCTTTTATTATGAATATGTATTTGTTTGAATTGCTATTGAATGAGTTTCATTTTTGAATATGGAGTTTGATTGCAAGTACAATAATCTAAATGTGACAAATTCGCACTGAGAATTTATTCTCACCCCCACCCTTTGGGTTATTTTACAGGTTCTGGTGCGACTGATTTCGGGGAGGCACGCAAGTAGTAGGCCTTGAGTAGTTTACCTTTATATGACCCTAGATATATTTTGTTGTATAGTTCTAGGTTGGGCCTTATGGTTGGTATTTGGATGAGATATTTTGTTGTATTATACTCTGACCAGACTGTGTACTCCGATTTATATCTATAAACTATGTTTTATATTATTTGGTTGTGAATGTTTGAATGTAAATTGAATTGCCTTGTAAGTACACACGGAGTTGTATGCTTACGGCGGGGCACTGTCACGACCCGTGGCCGCAGGGTGTGACAGTTCAACATGATTTATATATTAAAATGTACTTGGAGATCAAATTTTACACTTTTTTTTTAATTTTTTTTTAATTTTATCATTTTATAGATTATTATAATTGAAATCAACTTTCAATTGAAATGAAGGGCAATAATTTTACAAGAGAATACTAACGAAGAGCAAACAAAAGAAACAATTAATATTTGAAAATTTTCGATATAGAAGTAGAGACTAAATCACAAATAGGAACAGAAGCACAGAGTTCAGCTTAGCATACCTAGCTTAACAGACCATGTAGCATCACAAATAGGAACATAAGCACAAAAGCCCATGTAAATAAATTACAAAAAAAAAATCCATGTAGTATAGCGGTTCTCAATAGCGCATAGCAGTATAACAGTCAGCTATTACAGCTATAGCGGTTGTAGCTGAATTAATCTAATAACTTAGCTTTTATGGTCCGAACAAACTATAGCACAACTATAGCTAGCTATTTAAAAGTCTCAAGTAATAATGAAAATAAAATCAATAATATAAAAAAATATCTGTAGAAAAAAAGGTTTGATATATATTAAAGATCAAGAAAATATAATATAAGAAGATAATAATATAATAATGCGCCTCACGTTGCTTCCACTTTGGGATGAGATATAGTCTTGCAAATATAATATAAGAAGATAATAATATAATAATGTGTGCGAAAGTCTTCCAGATAAGAATTGCGGGACTAATGATACTTTCAGAGCAATTTTAAGAATGGAAATTATTTTAAAGTGTTTGTAATAAATGTTCCATCAATATCCAACTGCAACTTGGATAATAATTCGATATAGAAGGGAGAGAGAGAGAGAGAGAGCGAGAAAGACTTTGAGGATGTCAAAGTCCATAGAGATGATTTCATCTTTTCTCAATCTAGAGGCATGTCAATGATGTCATGTAGGGACAATTGCTGTCTCTCTCTGTTTCCAACTACCAAATATAATATATCCTGTATAAATAATGAATTTCCGCCTATAAAGATATATTTTTTTTCTAAAAAACAATTAACTACCTAATATAGACCCTGTACCACGACGTATTCATTAAAATTAATAATAGATCGATAAAGAATGTCCAACTGCACCTCGGGTGAAGAGATCAGAACAGTTGGATTGGTTGAACTGCACCTTGACAGAGACAATTAATTGACCATAACAAACATGTAAAATAAAACTCATTCTTTAAAATGCTCTGAGAATTTGATTAGTCCCGCAAATTTTATCTAGAGTACTTTTGCACATTATTATATCATTACCTTAATTATTTTATTTTATATATGTAACACTATATCCCATCTCAAAGTGGGAACAACGCGCGTATAAAGAGCAAATTAATGAAAGAGCAATATATTACCTAGCTAGAAAAGAACATGCATGCATTACGCATTTTTTTTTCATTTTCTTATCAAGTTTATTAATGGAACCCAAACGTTCATTAATTCCACGCCTCTCCCCTCCGATCTTGTCTTCACTAATTAAAAATTTATGGCGCACAAAGAGCATCCAGCTATTGGTCGTACGTCTGGAATTTGTCTCAAAGAGCATACTGCAAAATTCAGACAAATTCAAAAGAAAATTTGTTTTTGTCAAAAATTTTCAGTGATAAGAACCAACCATTGATCTAGTGGCAAAGGCACATGATCTCTATGTGAAAAGTTATGTTTTCGAAATCTAAATGAAAAAATTTCTTTGTTATAATAAATAAGGGTATTAAATAGTTCGGTGGCTTGACCTCTAATCTTCGCTCAAAAAAAAAATTTGTCTATGATCTTTTTCATTCTTGAATTTCACAAATTTTAAATTGTTTTGTGTACCCACATCCAATTGAGAATTAAATTATACTACCAAGAAGATATATAATTAAGTCTATAAGTTTCAAATTCCATCTCCAGTTATATAGAACCGAAATAAACAAAATTATTATTCTAACAATTAATCTATTTTTACGAAGCAATTGTATTGCAAGAACAAAAAAAGTCAATAATATAATCATACAAATTTCAGTTGTATCACATGAAATATCTTGAAGTCTATATATAGTTTATAAAAATAAAACCAATGTTATGATATCTTGAAATTCAGATTAAAAAAATATATGGCATGCATAAATAAGCATTAATTATCACACTTTGAACATTAATTGTTATACTAAGCTTAAATAAAAGAAGATTCAAGGACCATGCTTCTTAGTTTTGGTGCTTGTCAAAATTAGGAACTACATCAGATATTAACTCTTGTTTATCTGTTGCTATGCCTTAATTAGTGTTGATTCTTAACAAATGGCAATCATTTTATTATATTTTAATTAATCTATATGTCATTTATTTTTTATTCTTAGTTATTTTGATTTATTAGTATGATAAATGCTGTGAGAGGTAATTTCCTACGTATCTTACAGTTTCTCAAGTCAAGTCAATTAATGTTCATGAATTTCTGCATGCACAATTTCTCAAGAAACTAATATTACACAAGATTTTAATATAAATTATCTATAATCTTATTTCTTTCTTGACATTCAGTGACAACATTAATGGCGCATCAGTAAGTGATGAAACAGTGTCGAGGTCATTTGAACGACTTTTACTATTAATTCCTTTAGCAAACTTTTCGCTGCTGGCATAAAGCTTCAAATTTTTTAATTTGTATTTTGATATGATATTCTATATATATTCATGGTCAAGATTTAAGGGTTTTCATCTATATCACATTACGAACAATCTCATTAATTCATCCGAATCTATATATAATCGCCATTTATTTATTATGATTGGAAGGCTTATTTTTTCATAAAAATATCCAGTTTTCTTTCATAGTTGTCAAATTAAACTATTAAACAAAAGGAATTTGTTCTTTTGCCAGGATTTTATTTATTATCTAAGTGTTATTTGTTTTTTATACGCGGATCATTCATCGTAGAAATTTGAAACTAATTAAATAATAATGACAACTCTAAATTAAAGAGCGGGCAACATGCGAAAAGCTAGCTAGGAGACTTTTTGAATTTTCATTATCACTATATAAAATTACATAGTTTACCTTTCATAAATATAACATAATTAAAAGAGAAATGTTATGGTACCCTGAGCCATCAAACCCGAGCTTGTCCCCGAACTGGTTTAACTGGGTTTAACTGTCCGCTAATAACGGAAATTTGTTAATTTGTCACTAATTAACGAATTGATGTTTTAACGCATCGCTGTTTTACGTTGATTGTTTTAAATGTTAGCTTTGCACGGTTTTGTTTCTTTAATAAAATGTCGATCTACCTCAATGTGCTTTGTTCTATCATGTTGCATCGGATTGTGGGAGATATCAAATGCAGCCTTGTTGTCGCAAAATAGTTTCATCCGGTTTTTTGGTTTGTCTCCTAATTTATTATGATCGACTTATATATTCTCACACTCTTTTATTGTTGAATACATAATTAAGGAACAAAATATGTTTGGAGGTAATATATGAACATTTGCCATGATTAAAAAAAAAAAAAAAAAAAATTAAACGGGAAATTGATTACTGTTCTTTTTGGGAAACTAAGGGACGAATTGGCGAGTTCATTTCTTTTTTAGGCCTGGGCTAAGAGAGAGTTGACTAGGAGATGGTCAACCTAATCTTCCCGTTTAATTATCATTCTGAAACGTCTCCTGATCGACTCCCGAGCTCAAAAGAAAAACTAAAGCGCATCAAAAATATCTTAGCGCGCGTTCACTATATATATGTTGTACGTCTACTTGCAGATTTGAGGATCAATATCAAATGGCGCACCTCCCCCATGCACCATCCATAGGAATCGAAATCGGAATTGACCTGGATACCACCTGCGCACGAGTCGCTGTCTACAATGGCAGACAGTGCACAATGATCTCAGATGACCACGGCTACTCCGTCGTGCCATTATGTGTGGCTTTCACTGACTCCGGGGTACTTGTCGGTGAAGCTGCCAGAAAGCATGCTCGAGAAAACCCAACCAACACCATTTTTGGTCAGCCGTTTTGTTTGTTTATCATGTACCTTAATTTTTATATGACCACTATTTTACTCTACTTGTCTCTGAATTCCAGTGAATGATTTGAAGCATAAGCAAACGAACAAAAATAAATGAAGGAAATCACTTCTCTATTGACTTTTTATTGTTGAATGTCGTCCAAATCTGATGATCACACTGTTCTGGATTACAAGTAAAGTTTACAAAAATAGATTTATGGGTTGACCCAGGAAGATGTAATAATGATTGGATAACTGATCCAGACATTAGCAAGAGATACTTTAGTTATGACTTAGGAGAATGGGCTATTTTATTAGAATTGCGACATCACTTTAATCAACTGCTCATTTACAGGTTGTAACTCGTACATTTGCTTTCATAACTGATCCCAGCATTTTTTTTCTCTGTTCTCTTGTAATAAGTAATAACTGATACCAGCATTTTTTTCTCTGCTCTCTTGTAATTGTAGTGATGTTGGCTACTAATATGGTTTATCAATTATCATATTTATTTTTTCTTCTTTCAAATAACTGAAGAAAGCAATAACCCCATGGCACTATTAATATTTATCCTCACCTTTGAGCCTTACGTTGAAATTGTAAAATAGTAACATAACATAACATAGAAAATCACAAGTTGTAATTGCTCACATATATTTATCTTTACGCAACAGATGTCACTCGTTTAATTGGTAGGCGATACTCTGATCCTTCGGTTCAAAATGGCATCCCTCTGTTGCCATTCCAAGTTAGACTCAGTCCAGGTGATAGGTTGCTGGTGGATGTACCCTGGAAAAGCAAGATTTGGCATTTCACCCCTGTGCAAATCTTCTCAATGATACTCATGCAATTGAAAGAGAATGCTCAGAAAAAACTTGAAGCCACAATCACAAATGCTGTGATAACTGTTCCATTTCATTTCAACTACAGACAACGGCAAGCGATTAAAGAAGCTGGTATGATTGCCGGCCTAAATTTCATGCAAATTATTAGTGCTCCAGCAGCTAGTGCTATGTTCTATGGCATCGAAAAGCAGCCGTCTAAAAGCTGGAATCCATGGAGCCCCAATAGTGAGCATAACATGATTATATATCATGTTGGGTCAGGAACTCTTGATGTTGTGCTAGTCACCATCAAAGATAGCAAGTGCAAAGTGCGAGCCGCTGCTGGGAACCTTCACCTCAGTGGACCGGACTTTGACAACACCACGGTTGCTTATTTTGTTAATACTCTTACGGATATGTGCCTCAAAGATGCCAGCATGAGAGCATATAATGTACATGAGGTCATTCTTGCTGGTGGCTCCACATGGATTACCTTATTACAATCTTATATCCATCAGTATTTCAAATACAAGGAGTTGAACATAAGGGAGCAATTGGAAACAACTACAGCATATGGAGCAGCCATTCAAGCATTCTTTTGCGATAACAGAGGAGCTTGTTATTTGTCTCTGCTCGATGTTACACCTTTTTCTCTTGGCATACAGTCTCCACGAGGGAAGATGGTTGTTTGTGTTCCAAAAAACACAAATTTTCCCACCAACATTAAAAAACTCCTTCATACTAGTAACCTTACCAAAAATTTATTCTTCGAGGTTTATGAGGGTGAGCTGATCATTGAGAACAATTTACTTGGAAAATTTGAGCTCTCTGAAGTTCCTACAATGTGTAAATTCAGCATTACGTTTGATATACATGAAACTGGTACTCTGACGGTTATGGCTGAGGAGATTTCTACTGGAATGAGGAATAGCATCACCATAACTGATAATAACATTGAGGATTCTCGAAAGCTAGTGAAGGAAGCCTTTCTTTACAAAGATAGTCCGAAGGGTATTAGCAAGGCCTCCACAACTAAGATTTTAACCCGAAGCGGTACTTCCAGCAGGTGGTCCCAAAGAGGGATTCTAGACAAGATTCGGAGCATGAATAAAGAACCGAAAGAATATGCTATTGGGATTGATTTTGGCACGACCTACTCATCCGTTGCAGTGTGGCAACGAAATTGTGTCAAGATCATTGAGAATGAGTACGGCAGCCGCTTAACCTGTTCAGCCGTGGCTTTCACTGATACTGGTCGGCTGATTGGTGATACGGTCCACAAGGAACAAGTCACGACCAACCCTGAAAACACCATTCCTAGTATGACCTCTACCTCACAGATTTTTCTTCTTTAAAACTTATTTTGGAAATATGCTGTTGCCTTAGGTGATGCTTAACTCAAACAGTGTCGAAGAATGTTTTGACTTTCAGTTGTTGCAGATAAAAAATCAACTATGGTTTTCTACATTTACAGTACCATTGTTATTCATTTCGGTACTACACTATTGTTTTCTACACTATTGTAGATCTTTCAGTGTATTCTCGTGGACTTAAAAAAACATATATAACTTCTTTTGTAGATATCAAGCTTTTGATTGGTAGATGCTACAATCAGTCATTCCCGAATGATAGCAAACTTCTACCGTTTAAAATTCAGTGTGATGGTAAAAATAGGTCCATGATCTCTGTCGAATACAAGAATGAGAAGAAACTGTTCGCACGAGAGGAAATCGCTGCTATGATCCTTTCAAAGATGAAAGAGATTGCTGAGGCCCACCTTGGTAAGGTAGTGACAAAGGCTGTTATTAGTGTCCCTTCTTGCTTCAGTGATTCTCAGAGACAAGCAATCAAGGATGCAGGAGTTATTGCAGGCCTTAATGTGCTGCAACTACTCAATGAACCAACCGCTGCAGCAATTGCTTACTTTAGGCAAAAAATTAGTGGCGGAAGCTCTGGTGAGAAAACCTTGTTAATTTTTGACCTTGGTGGTGGAAATCTTGATGTGTCAATTCTTACAATTAATGAGGGCATCATTAGAGTCCGGGCTGTTTCTGGGGACACTAATCTGGGCGGTGAAGATTTTGACAACAACATGGTGGATTACTTTATTAAAAAATTCAAGGAGGAGAAGAAAAAAGACATTAACAATAAACCAAGGTCTCTGAGAAGGCTAAGAGCAGCTTGTGAGAAGGCAAAAAGGGTTCTCTCAACTAATGCCCAAACTGTGGTGGAAATTGATGCCTTAGATGAAGATACTGATTTTCGTTGTGCTATAACAAGGGAAGCCTTTGAGGACCTTAACAAGAGTATTTTCGATAGAAGCATCAGCTGCGTGGAGAGATGCTTAGAAGATGCCAAAATGAACAGGAGCTATATAGATGAGGTTGTTTTGGTCGGCGGATCCACAAGAATTCCCAAGATTCAGGAGGTTTTACGGGTAAGTTTTGTTTCATCATGCTTTTTGTACACATTAATTTATCACTAGATGAATCTAATCAATGAGCAAAGTGGAAGGAATAAAATCAATAATATCCACACTATATAGTGAAGCTAATGTGCTTGTTGATGGTTAAAATTTCAGGAGTTCTTTAATAAGGAACTCTGCAAGAGCATGAATGCTGATGAGGCAGTTGTCTATGGTGCTGCAGTTCAAGCTGCCATTTTAAGCAGCAACGAAAACTATGAGAAGTTTAACATTTCCGAGCTCCGAGACGTCACATCTCATTCATTTGGGTTGGAAACTAATAATAAAGCAATAACAAACATTGTCATTCCGAAGCATACCCCTATCCAAGAAAAAAAAAAGCTGCATTTCGCACCATACAACCTGTCGAGCTTCTTTCTACAAGTACAAGAGCGTGGGTTGTCATCCATGATAGTGTTTAACATATCTGGCATCACACCAAATACAAAGGTAAATTCAGATATTATTGTAACTTTTGAGGTTGATGAGAGTGGCATTCTAAATCTCACGGCCAAAGACGTGAGCACGAGTGCGGGAGAGAATAATGAAAAAATTTTGATTAGAAAGGAGAATGGCAGCCTATCAGGAGAGGAGATTGAGAAAATGAAGGAAGCAGCAGATTGTTATAAACAAGATGACGAGGAGAACAAGGCGAGGGCTGCTGTATTGAATTCTCTTGAGACTGTTGCCTACAAGATGAAAAACATAGCTAGAGGTCCGAGTGTGTCTGCTTCGCACAAGAAATCGTTGGAGGAGGAAGCAGAGAAGGTCCTTACATGGATCGAAACAAATCAGAACGCTGAGATAGATGAAATTAATGCTTTCAAAAAGCATTGTGAAACCATCATAAGTAACGAAAAATTACCGTTAGTGTGACTGTATTCTGTGATGCAGCAGACATGTTTTGCGACTTTTGCTACGACATCGATGTGTATTGTATTCTTTTGTTATTTCTACTTATTAATCATTTCTTATCAAAGATTCGTACTTGTGGACTTGTTTGTATGATTTCTGCTTTTGGCCAGGCCAGGTGTGCAATAAATATTTATAAGACACAATGAAAATATTTTTCTCTGATTGCAACAAATTTGAATTCATTTTTTCTAATTAAATGCCCACTGTACAAGTAAGCTGACAAAATTGATAACGATCAAGCGCTTTTTGGATTATATTGTCTCATGTGTTGTGATAGGTTTTTATCGATAACATATATCAAACCGAAATTTTTCTCTCTAGCATTTCTCTAAAAAAAACAAATAAAAAAATCCTCTTTTCTGGGGAATTCAACTTCTACCACAGCTATAGAATACCGGTATGGCCTCAAATACTAGGGTCCACACTATATGCCGATGCAGCCCCAAATTGCAGTCTGCACTGACATTCTGCAGCCCTATTCAATTTTTTTTCAAGCTTTTTAAACCAATGAAATTTGTGCTTTGGAAATTGTGCACCGCAAATTTTTTTTTTTTCTGATTTTGGATATTTTAAATCTTTGAAATTGTGCTTTGGAAATTATGCCCACATTAAAATATTTCTAATCTGGTTTGATTTAAAAAGCTTTAAAAAAAAATTGAATAGGGCTACAGAATGATAGTGCGGACATCAATCATTTGAACTCCAATCTGGAGCCGCATCGGCATAGAGCAGCTGTGTTAGAAATGAAATTACCCAAAAAAAAAAAATTTGAACAAATGTTAGAAATAAAAATTTCGGTATATCAAATATCAATGCAAAAGACAGGGATCCAAAGTTATATAGATTAATTGTCTCATGTCTCATGTCTAATGAAGGGTCCAATCTTCCATTGGTTCAACATATATAAATTTGGAATTTGTGAGTCTTTTTCATGGAATCAAAATACAAAATACAGAAATTAAAATTTCGTTTAAAACAAATCAGCTGATTAATTTGCAGAATTTCAGGGCTATACTGTGTTTGGAGGATGTGATTTCCTAATTTGTTTTTCTTTTCTTTTTTGAGGAAGAAGGTAAAATATTGCGTGCTAAATTAATTTTATTAATTAAATAAAATAATTGTTCGTTGTCGTCAAACACTTTTATTATTTATTTGGAAAACACCCACCAATTAATAGGGTAAACAAAATGGACATTTAGTCATTCGACTGTATTTGTATCCGTATATTATTCATAAATGTATTTAAGGCCTTTTTACTTTAAACCTCTGACATCCGTCTAATATTTGTGAAATAATCACACGGGATCCGAATAATCAGCAAGGGAAATAAAATATTCAGTAGGGGAAATGAAATATTCAGCAGGGAAAACAAATTGATATCAAGCAAAGAAGGAAATAATCAATCCAGCAGCTCCTCTTCCTAGCTCACCTTCCTTAGATAGTTTAGGAATTGATTTGTTGTATTATCTAGCCTTATATTCTAAAATTAGAAGGGGTAATAGGATTCAATTTTGATGTTAAATACCCTTGGCTGGTGCCATGTAAACATATAACAAAATATTCTTTGATCAATAAAATATGGGAGGAAAGGGTGATTCATGGGAGTTGTGTGTTATTTAATTTTATACAAGTAATTTTGTCAATATTCATATTCGTATTTATATTAATTAATATGACAACGGTTCTAGATCTAGACTGGGACAGTCGCTCAATTGATGTTTCTTTCGGTTAATTTCCAGCTTGCATACATACATTTGTTTGGTACATATATATAAAATTGCATACATAAAATTTGGTCTCCAAACACATATTAATATGGAGAACAAGATGAACAGTTTGGATCGATCATTTGGACTTTAAAAATCAGAAAATGACTTAGTTGTACGGGACCTCAGGAACAATCGATTGTATATTAGCCTACCTCTATATATATATATATATATATATATATACAGTTTTGTTTCACAATTAATTGTTCGATGGAATCCAACTAGATCTCTTTTATTCCAAAGATTCATTGACAATATAATTATTTACTTAAATGTTACCAGACCTGATATAAATTTCGTTGTTAGTGTAATTATAATTAGTTATTTCATCCATGTTCCAAGACCAAGTCATCTTGAATCCATTAATCGAGTGCTCAGGTAATTAATTAACTCAAGGGGGTAGGAATGAGAAAAAAATATACTTTCTTGATTGATAGTTATTAATTATTCTGAATTTCTGATGCAGATTGATTTTCGTAGTTATGACAGAAAGTCAATTACAGAATATTATATTGCATCTTCATAAACGATAACTCAGTGACATGCATAAGTAAAAAAATATACCACAGAGAATAATTTTCTTACAAAAGGTAACTGCCTCATATATATAGAGGCTGTACCTCGACGACTCCATTACAATTAATAACAATTAAATAATAATAAATCGATACCTCATACAGAGGCTGTACCTTGGCGACTCCATTACAAATTACAATAATAACAATATTACTTAATAATAATAAATCGATATAGATGAACAATACTGATCGTCCAACTGCACCTCGGATAGAGAGAGAAGAATTGGATATATATATATATATATGAGGAGGGTTCAAATGCCTTCATTTTTTGTGCCTTCATCATGCCTCTATTTTTAAAAACCTAAACATCAAAATAAAACCGTTAGATGTAATCTATGTTATTTTCTCTATGTGCCCATAAAAAATTATCACATTTTGATTTTGCTTTTATATGAATCAATAAGTTGAAAAATTAACGTCTAGAAATTATCCACATTTGTATACACTTTTACAAGCTCAAGATGACAATCAAAACAAAGTTGAAATGCCATAATTTTTTACATGTGCATAAATAAAATGATATAGTTCATATCCAACAAATTTATTTTGAATTTTAAGATTTAAATTTTGAGTTATTAAAATTTTTAAAAATGGAGACATGATGGAGGCACAAAAAATGGAGGCATTTGAACCCTCCTCTCTATATATTTATATAGGTCAACTGCACCTAGACAGGAACACAATTAATTGACCATTACAAACACGCAAGTAGGTGACTCCGTGTGTGACACTTGGAATGCATCTCAAAATTTTTATTGCAGCAACATGGGTGGGAATAAACAAACTAGGCAGGTTTGGGCCACCTATTTCATGTCAGTATTGTGGTCACTGTGGCGACAGCGCAATGAAGTTATCTTTCGTGAAAAGAAACCATCCCAGTGGTTTTTTGCAAATCGAGCTGCAGAGGAGGCGAAGCTATGGTTGCAGTTTTGTGGGAAGAGTAACAGAAATGTATGGGGGGCTTTTAGGGGGACGAATAGTATAACAAATCCAATTGCTCCTCATATTTAGCCTTGATGTAATAATTAGGAATTGATGTAATAAGCAAATCTATTAATATAGTCTTGGTAGTCACTACCAAGTTTTCAAAAAAAAAAAAAAACAAACACGCAAATAAATTCCATTCTTAAAATTGCTCTGAGAATTTAATCATGCCCGAAAATCTTACTGGAGGACTTTTGCACACATTATTTTATTTTATATTACATTAATTATATATGTAATGTAAGATTATATCTCATCTCAAAGTGGGGCCAATGTAAGAATCAAAATTAAGGGTGAAGGAATTACGTACCTAGAAAATGACAAGAATGCATGATGCAATTTTTCTTATTATATATATATATATATATATATATATCAATTAATTAAACACAACCAGACATTCCACGGGGGTCCACTCCTCTCCCGGTCTCCCCTCTGATCTTGTCTTGATTTTAAGAAAAAATAAGTATGTCCTTCTTAGCTGTAATAGAACTCATCCAAGGAAATTGATCTGCATTTCCAACTTTCAACGTCCCAAGACCTCGATCGGTTTAGTAGCATTAACAAAAATCAGGTAAATACAATAGAGCATTTTTAACTGGCCTTTCTTGAATAAAATTTTGTATTCTATAGAAGTATCAGACGGGAAGAAAGAACTTAAAAAGTTAAAACTCTATATAGTTGCATTCTGCTAACTAGTTGTGTTTGATTGTAACATCAATTAATTGCTTCCTCATAAATCACAGTAATGGCACACAACGATCATCCAGCAATTGGGATAGACCTTGGCACAACTTACTCGTGTGTCGGCGTGTGGCAGAACGGCCGTGTGGAGATCATTACAAATGACCAGGGCAACCGCACCACTCCGTCCTGTGTCGCCTTCACTGACACTGAGCGACTTGTAGGCGATGCAGCCAAGAACCAGATAGACATGAACCCCACCAACACCATCTTCAGTGAGCTCTCTATTAATTATTTTGTTTGTTGTTGTCTGGCTCTTCATTATTTATTTGGTATAGCTAACCATTATTCCATTATAATTTTCAGCTGTGAAACGATTGATCGGAAGGAGATTCTCGGATCCCTCCGTTCAAGGTGACATTAAGCTATGGCCATTTGCTGTTGCGGAGGGTCCTGCTGACAAGCCTCAGATTGTGGTCAAGCACAAAGGTGAGGAGAAAAAATTCTACCCTGAAGAAATATCCTCTATGATCCTTATTAAAATGAAGGAGATTGCCGAGGCCTACCTAACATGCCCCGTTAAAAATGCTGTGGTCACAGTCCCTGCATACTTCAACGACGCACAAAGGCGTGCGACCAAAGATGCCGGTGTAATTGCTGGACTGAATGTCATGCGCATCATGGATGAGCCCACTGCTGCTGCCGTAGCGTATGGCTTTGACAAAATTAGCATTAGCAGCAACGAAACTGCTGCCGAGAAGAAGGTGTTGATCTTTGACTTAGGTGGAGGCACCTTTGACGTCTCCTTGCTTGCTATCAAGTTCAGTGTCTTTGAGGTGAAGGCTACTGCCGGGGACACCCACCTAGGCGGTGAAGATTTTGATGACCGCTTGTTGAATTATTGTCTTGATGAGTTCAAGAGGAAGCACAACAAGGACATTAGTGAAAATCCGAGGGCTCTTAGGAGACTACGGTCTGCTTGTGAGCGAGCGAAGAGGAACCTCTCTTTCTTGACCCACACAATTATTGAGGTTGATAGCCTTTACGAGGGAATTGATTTCTGCTCTCGCATCAGCCGAGCCCGATTTGAAGAGCTCAACATGGACCTCTTCACGAGATGCATGCAATTTGTAGAGAAATGTCTTGAGGATGCTAGCACGGACAAGACTAGTATCGATATTGTTGTCCTTGTTGGTGGGTCCACGCGAATCCCTGCAGTGCAAAATCTTTTGGTTAACTACTTTGATGGTGATGGAATGAAAATCAGCAAAGGTATCAATCCTGATGAGGCTGTCGCATATGGTGCCACTGTCCAAGCCACCAAGTTGAGTGGTCATGGAAGCAGAGAGGTCGAAGACATGGTTCTCTCAGATGTGACTCCGCTCTCACTCGGCATAGAAACTGTAGGAGGAGTCATGTCCATCGTGGTTCCAAGGAACACCCCAATACCAACAAAGAGGGAGAAAGTGTTTACAACTGAATATGACAATCAGGCTGCTGTTGGCTTTGCAGTATTTCAAGGTGAGAGAACCCAGACAAAGCATAATTATCTCCTTGGAAACTTTGCCCTCTCGGGAATTGCTCTAGCTCCAAGAAAAGTGCCGAGGTTTGATGTGTGCTTTGACATAGATGCCAATGGCATACTGAATGTGTCAGAGCAGGACCGAAGTAGCGGACAAAAGAAGAAGATGACAGTAACCAACGAAGAGGCGAGGCTGGGCAACGAGGTGATCAAGAAAATAATTCAGGATGCCGAAAGGTACAGGGACCAGGATGAGGAGTGTCGTAGAAGGTACGAAGCCAAAAACTCACTGGAGCGGTATGCTTACCGTATGAAGAATGCCATGAAAAATAAAAGCATCACTGATACTTTACCATTTGCAACCAAAATGGGGATCGAAGATTTAATACAGGAGATGTTAGGTTGGGTCGAGGATAACCCCTTTCCAGATGTGACCGAGTCTGAATCAAAGATGGAGGAACTAGAGAGTATTTGTGCTCCAATTTATCATATGTAAATTATTACAAAAGATAAGCTTTGTTGTTTGCAATCAGTTTTCTCTACGAGAAACTGAGAAAATATTTTCTCTACTATAGAAAGGATAGCCACACACATTATTATATATGCTGTGCAAAATATTTTACATCTTCTTTTGTTTTTTGCTTTTGTATTTTGGCTTGCATGCATGGTACTAAAATTTTGTATCATTGCTTCAATTCAATGTCATCACATCTGAATGACGGGGACGTACTGTAACTACAAATTTGCCAATTGTTTTTTTTTTTTTTAGTAAAATAGGGATCATGCTCATATTTCATTGATAAGTGCTATTACAACAGCTTTGCAACAGCAATGATAGAAGTGAAAAGTCAATGTGCTTCAATCTTGTAGTCACTACCAAGTTAATTTCAAAACAAAAACAAAAAAGTCAATGTGGTCAAGACAATTTGAGCCAAAGAAACAAACAGAAAACAGTAAGATGGGGTGTTATAGCAGGCAGTACAGAATGAAATGGGAAGAAAATTCTTAACTCTATATATATATATAAGCTTTGTCGTCAATTTCGAATGAATTTTATCTAAGAGAATGTGCTGTAGTAATTCGAAGAGCACGGTTAATTAATTTCTTATGCATGATAAAGAGTTTAATTAATTTGGTGCACAAGACGAGGAGTTTATATGATTGTACAGTACCTGTCAGACTTCATTATTCTAAACTGGAAATAGTTAGAATCAGGTTTGTGCCAAACCAGTTGACATGCTAATATTGGCTTGAATATTTAGGTCATACCAATCCTGATTCACCTCCAAATTCTGACAAATAACCTTATTTATATCTAAATAATCAATTCCAAACCTTACCAGGATCACAATGGCAGTCCAGAGACTGTAATAAACCTCATTAGGGCCTTGAAAAATCTCACCACCGGTGTAAATGGATACCATGAGACTCATTTTTTATTCAATAAAACACAAACCTAAAATTATAAAAAATAAATAAATAAATAAAAAAATAAAAATAAAAAACAACTTACAATAGAGAAAAGGTTGTCCGAGGAAAGAGAACGGTTGAGGTGTGAAATGAGTTGTGCTTCTCTCCACGGTATTTTATAAAAACCCTGTCCGCAGTCTCAAATTGCGGACAGAGTAATGGATAGAACACCATTTTATATTGCGGACACAGTTTTGAGTCCACCATCTCAAATTGCACACACTCTTTAAACGTCTGCAATGTGAGATTGTGGCCATGTCAAAAATGAAATTATGATCAAATCGTGGTTATTTGAATTTTTTTTTTTTTCTGTTGAATGTCGAAAATAAAAATTTCGGCTTGTTAGCAAATATTCCCTTCAACGAATATTAATAATGAATTTTGGTTAAAAACTAGCTGAGAAAGCTCTCCAGTTTGGTTAAAAACTAGACACAGACCATTTCATCTAATATTAATAATGAATTTTCACCTACAAAATTTTTCAAAAAACAATTAACTACCTACTATAGACCTTGTACCTAGACGAGTTCATTAACAATCGACCACAATATATTAATAATAGATCGAGGAAAGAAAAAAATGCATTTTATTAATCTCTAGACAGGGACAACTAATCGACCATTAAAACGCGCAAAATAAATTATATTCTTAAAATTACTGTAAGAATTAGTTTGATTGGGCCCGCAAAGCTCTTATCTTATCTGTAGGACTTTTCCACACATTATTATATTATTATATTATATATGTAAGACTATGTCTTTCCTCAGAGTGGGACCAATGTTAGGAGCAAATTAAGGGAAGAGGAAGTACCTACAAATTGACATGCATGAATGATGCAATTTTTCTTATTTATATCACATTAACAAAACCAGACCAATCCACGCAATTGCTTCCACTAATTCGCCTCCTTCCATGCTGTAACTCATCCAAGGAAACTTTCATCGTTTCAAGACCTATATAACTAAGAAAAACAATAATCAGGTATATTCAATATAGGCATATAGCATTTTAATTAACTTGTCTGTCTTGAATAGAATTTGCTTTTCTATATCAGTTTCAGTGGAGAAGAAAGAATTAAAAACTCTGTTTAGTTTCATTCTGCTAGTTGTGTTTGATTGTAGCAGCAACTAATTAATTCCTCATAAGTGACAGTAATGACGTACAAAGAACATCCAGCAATTGGGATCGACCTCGGCACAACTTACTCTTGTGTTGGCGTGTGGAAGTATGATCATGTAGAGATCATTGCAAATGACCAGGGCAACTGCACCACTCCATCCTGCATCGCGTTCACTGACACTGAGTGATTTGTAGGCGATGCGGCCAAGAACCAGATCGACATGAACCCCACCAACACCATCTTCAGTGAGCTCTTAATTATTTATTTTATTTTTATTTTTGTCCTGCTCTTCATTATATATTTGTTATAGGTAACCATTATTCCATTATAATTTTCAGCTGTGAAACGATTGATCGGAAGGAGATTCTCGGATCCCTCCATTCAAAGCGACATTAAGCTGTGGCCATTTGTTGTTGCCAAGGGTCCTGCTGACAAGCCTCAAATTGTGGTCAAACACAAAGGCGAGGAGAAAAAATTTTACCCCGAAGAGATATCCTCCATGATCCTTACCAAAATGAAGGAGATCGCCGAGGCCTACCTAGCCTGCCCCGTTAAAAATGCTGTGGTCACAGTCCCTGCATACTTCAATGATGCACAGAGGCGTGCAACCAAAGATGCCGGTGCTATAGCTGGACTGAATGTAATGCGCATCATGCATGAGCCCACTGCTGCTGCAGTAGCATATGGCTTTGACAAAATTAGCATTAGCAGCAATGAAACTGCTGCCGAGAAGAAGGTGTTGATCTTTGACTTAGGTGGGGGCACCTTTGACGTCTCCTTGCTTGTTGTCAAGAACAGTGTCTTTGAGGTGAAGGCTACTGCAGGGGACACCCACCTAGGCGGTGAAGATTTTGATGATCGCTTGGTGAATTATTTTGTTGACGAGTTCAAGAGGAAGCATGACAAGGACATTACTGGGAATCCAAGGGCTCTCAGGAGGGTACGGTCTGCTTGCGAGCGAGCAAAGAGGAACCTCTCTTTTATGACCAACACAATTCTTGAGGTTGATGGGCTCTACGAGGGAATTGATTTCTGTTCTCCAATTAGTCGAGCCCGATTTGAAGAGCTCAACATGGATCTCTTCACCAGATGCATGCAACTCGTAGAGAAATGTCTCAAGGATGCTAGCACGGACAAGACTGATATCAATGTTGTCGTCCTTGTTGGTGGATCTACGAGAATCCCTAAAGTGCAACAACTTTTGGATAACTACTTTGATGGAAATGGAAAGAAAATCAGCAAAGGCATCAATCCAGATGAGGCTGTCGCATATGGTGCCACCATCCAAGCTGCCAAGTTGAGCGGTCAGGGAAGCAGAGAGGTCGAAGACATGGTGCTGTTAGACGTGACTCCGCTCTCACTCGGCATTGAAATTATGGGAGAAATCATGTCCGTTGTGGTTCCAAGGAACACCACAATACCAACAAAGAAGGAGAAGGTGTTTACAACTCACCGTGACAATCAGACAGCAGTAAAGTTTTTAGTACTTGAAGGAGAGAGAGCCCAAACCAAGGATAATTACATCCTTGGTAAATTCACCCTCACAGGAATCGCTCCGGCTCCAAGAGACGTGCCAAAGTTTGACGTGTGCTTCGACATAGATGCCAATGGCATACTGCATGTGTCAGCGCAGGACAGAAGTAGCGGACAGAAGAAGACGATAACAGTGACCAACGAAGAAGCGAGGCTGAGCAATGAGGTGATCGAGAAGATAATTCGAGATGCTGAATGGTACAGGGCCCAAGATGAGGAATGCCTTAGAAAGTACGATGCCAAAAACTTACTGGAGCGATATGCTTACCGTATGAAGAATGTCATGAAAAATACAAGCATCGTCGATACTTTACCCTTCGCGACCAAAATGGAGATTGAAGATTCAATACAGGAGATGTCAAGTTGGGTCGAGAATAACACATTTCCAGATGTGGCCGAGTCTGAATCAAGGATGGAGGAACTGAAGAGCATTTGTGCTCCAATTGATCGTATCTAAATTTATTTGAAAATAAATATAGGCACATACATTATGCTGGTGTGGTTTTGTTTCTTTGGCATTGATGTAATTAAAATGTTACATTTGTTTTGCTTCAATTAATTGTCGTCGCATCTAAATTAATATATAATTATTTCAATAAATGAATATAATATAATTATTAAGAATATATAAATGGAATGAAAGAATGGCATAAATTAGGACGCAGTTAAGACTCGGGCATACCAATTAATAGATAAATAGAGTAGGTTGCTCTGAACTTGGTCTATGAATATTAAGGTTTTGAGTTTTTGACAGATGCAAGCAATCAGCTTGAGGCATCTGAGCAATTAATGGCACTAAGCCATTGGGACTGATATCTGCACGACATATATATATATACTCATGTGTTACATATGAACTGGTATGGTATGGTATGGTATGGTATGTACTGGGATTGGGTAATTAAGTAGATGGGTATGTACTGGTATGAGATAGGAAGATGCAGACTGTACTGGTATATATTGAGTTATATATGAAATAAATTGCATTGCCTGTGGGATTAAACTTTCAAATATATATATATGAAGTAAAATGTTGATACTTGCAAGTGTGTTTTGCATTTTATTTTTTCTTCTCCTAATTAAGTTTAGGTGGTTCTCAAGGGAATAACAACGGACAGCACATTGCAAAATAGGAGTATTTCTTGTGATACTTGCAAGTATTTTTGACCAAGAGCTAATATATTATTGGGCTACAACTACAAGAGAAAGTTTTAACTAATCCAAAAGAAATTAGGAAAAAACAAAAGAAATCAAGAAGAAAGCCTATTACATTTTCGACCTTGGAGGCGGCACCTTTGATGTCTCCTTGCTCAATATAAAAAATGGAATCTTTGAGGTGAAGGCCACAGCAGGAGACACTCACCTAGGCGGTGAGGACATTGATGAGCGAATGGTCGAGCACTTCATCAACCAGTTCAAAAGGAAGCACAAGAAAGACATTACAGGGGACTCTAAGGCCGGCAATGCGGAGGCTGAGGACAGCTTGTGAGAGAGCAAAAAGGACGCTCTCATTTGCAAGTCAAACAACAATTGAGGTTGATTGTCTCTATGAAGGCATCGATTTTTACTCTCGCATTAGCCAGGCCCGATTTGAAGAGTTGAACATTGATATCTTCTCAAAGTGCATGGATCTCACAGAAAAGTGCTTGAATGATGCAAAAGTAGACAAGAGAAGCATTGATGTCATAGGTCTTTCTATCCACGATAATTCTTAAGGTGCAGCAGCTCTTGCAAGACTTCTTTAATGGCAAGGATCTATGTAGAAGCATCAACCCCGATGAGGCTGTGGCATATGGTGCTGCCATCCAAGCTGCAAATTTAAGCAGCCAAGGCAACAAAGATGTTCAAGAGCTTGTTCTCGTAGATGTCACGCCTCTGTCACTTGGAGTGGAGGTTGAAGGTGGACTAATGTCCGTTGTTATTCCAAGAAATACTCCGATACCGACTAAAATGAACAAGGTATTCACAACAACCCGTGATAACCAAACTCAAGTACGACAGAAGGTGTATGAGGGAGAATGTATATTAACCAAATATAACAATTTTCTCGGTGAATTTTTGCTCTGGGATTCCACCTGCTCAGGCAGAGGTGGCAAAAATTGATGTGTGCTTTGAGTTTGATGCGAATGGCATACTAAATGTCTCATCAACACACACATCGAGTGGCCATCGAAGTGAGATGCTCGTAACCAATGAAGAGGCTAGACTAAGTAAATATGAGATTGAATATGATCAAGGATGCAGCCAAGTACAAGCCGGAGATGGGGAGTACATGAGGAAACATGATGCGAGGAATTCCCTTGAGAAATATGCATATCAAATGCTAAGTATTATGCAAAACAAGACTACTGTATCATTACTGGCAGCAAGAAATATTAAAAATGCTATCAAGAAAACAATTAGCTGGCTGGATGATAACCAACTAACGGAGGTTGTTGACTCGGAGACTAAGTTAAATGATCTGAAGAGAATCTGTAGCCAGATTATCGCTTAGATGCATGTTGTCTATATATGTTGGATAAGTTACTCTCAATGGACAAATTGTTAATGATCGACATTTTTCATGCATATATGTTCATTTCTGATAGGAAACTTGTACCAGTGATATGCCCTGAACATAACAAAAAATACTGTTATAGCCAATTATACTTGGGCGGAATTGAGAAGGGGCCCAAAACTTTCATCAGGATTCTTTTATGTACATTTGTTATTACCAATTATACTTTGCATGTTAGTATAATTTCATTAAAACTCTACAGATTGTAATATTGTATACTGTATAATGGTCTTTCTTGTCAATAATACTGATTTGTTCCAGTGAAAATTTTGTGCCAAACTAGACATTTTTTTTGAAAAAAAAAAAACGAAGTTAAGGTTGTTCTGTTACAAGAATTATTTTTTTAACCCTTTCCCTGTTGAATATTGGTACAAAATTAGAGTCCGAATATTTCAGATTTAGAGATCTGGATGCAACGTGTTGTGATGTATTTTTAGGCATGTAGTTGAGTTAGTGGGTTCTATAATTAGTCATGTGGGTCAAGTTTTTAATAGCAGGATACATGGGGAATAATTCTATTTTGGGGATTGCTTGTAATAGGAGGATAGGTAGTGGGGTACTAAATTTAGATGTTTCAGATTTAGACTTTTTGTTGTGCTATAAATTCAGCATGTTGTAATCGAGTTTAATCAAGCAATAGAAGTTAATTTCAGCAGCAAATTTCTTCTCTTTGTTTCATTGTATCCTTCCGAAATTTCCAACAAATTGGTATCAGAGCCGAAGGTTAGAGATCAGGGCAGATCCGACCATGGCAGAGAACATGAGCGTTTCGAATCCGTCGATTCTGCTGTTCAAGGGAGACAACTACGAGTTCTGGAGCATCAAGATACGAACTTTGCTCAAGTCGCAAGGTCTATGGGAATTGGTGGAGACGGGAGCACCGATCGTAGATCCCACACCAACAGAAACAGCGAAGCGAGATGCGAAGGCGCTATTCTTCATCCAACAAGCAGTGCATGACACCATCTTCTCGAAAATTGCAGCCGCCACCAACGCAAAGGAGGCGTGGACAACCCTGAAAACAGCATTTCAAGGGAGTACTCGAGTCATGGCAATCAAACTTCAAGGCCTACGCAGGGACTTTGAAACATTGCAGATGAACAAGGAAGAATCTGTGCAAATTTTCCTCTCAAGAGTACAAGGGGTGGTCAACCAAATTCGAGCATTTGGAGACACCATGGAAGAGAAGACGGTGGTGGCGAAAGTGTTAAGGAGCCTAACACCCAAGTTTGATCATGTAGTTGCAGCAATTGAAGAGTCCAAAGATCTAGCAACCTACACCTTTGATGAACTCATGGGATCACTGCAGACTCATGAAGCAAGGATGTCAAAGGCTGAAGATAAAGGCGATGACAAGGCATTTTACATGCAGAGGGAGACGTCATGAAGTAGAGGCAGAGGCAATTTCGGCAAGGGAAGAGGAAGAGGAAGAGGCAGAAGCAACACTGCCGAAAATAGTCAATCATATGATGAATCCAAGAAGGATATCCAGTGCTATTATTGCAACAAGTTTGAGCACTATCAATCTGAGTGCCATGAAGCCAAGAAGAACATCCAATGCTAGTACTGCAATAAGTTTGGGCACTACCAATCTGAGTGCTACAAGAAGCAAAGGGAGGAGAATCAAGCAAGTTATGCTGTAAAAGAAAATGACCAACCGGCACTCTTCATGGCATACACCAAGAGCAAGATTGATGAAAGCAACAAGGGCACAGTAGCAGTGCACACAAGAGATAATGGTGGCAGCAGTCCAGAAAGTAGCAAAATCATGGTGAGTAGAAATATTTTGTTTGATGAAAAAGCCCTCAAGGTGGAGAATGTAGGTCTCATTCGTCAGAGGACGTTGAAGCTGGTATACAACCAAGATATACGGCTGGCTCAGATTCCAGAAAAATGTAGTTTCAAGGTGTTGAGAGATATTGTGACAAAGATGTATCCTTCATTAAAATCTGTGTTGATCAAGTACAAGGATTATGATGGGGATCTGGTTACCATTACTGATACACAAGTGCTGAGGATGGCAGAATCATGTTTCGACCAGCTCGTACAGATGGAGGCAGAGAAAGAAGAAAAGAGACTTTCCTTGATGAGACTACATATTGTAGAAGTCAATCCTGAGCAAGAGCCTACAATCACAGAGGAGGAAGATCATGTAGTCGAAGAAAAAGAAGAGTTTGCAAAAGGAAGGAATATTGATAAGAAGAGAGAAGTAAGAATTCCAGCACCGGATGGCAGTGGATTGATTCCAGACCTGTTAACCCAAGCAGAGGTAATCATGGAAAGAGGAGATGATATGCCAAGTCAAGTGTCTGGTTCCTTTGGAAATGGAAGAGGTTTTCTGGAGATGAAAAGTATTACGGGAGATATTTTGAAAAAGGTGATCATAGAAGATATTGTTATCAAGCAAGAGAAAGTAACTGTCGAGGTTGGTGAAAGAAACCAAGAGCAAGCTGTTATTGACAAGAGTGAAGGATGTCATCCATCACAACAGGACAAAGTGTCAATCCTGCTTGTTAGCACAATCACCTATGTAGGGCCAAAAATGATGCCCAGTTCGTCTGATTCAAATCTGCAAACCAATAAGGATGCAAATATCAAGACTGATGAGGAAGAAGATGATGTTGAAGCTTGGAGTAAACCAATTTTGTATCAAGGGGGAGTGTTGAATATTGATACAAAATTAGAGTCCGAATATTTCAGATTTAGAGATCTGGATGCAACGTGTTGTGATGTATTTTTAGGCATGTAGTTGAGTTAGTGGGTTCTATAATTAGTCATGTGGGTCAAGTTTTTAATAGCAGGATACATGGGGAATAATTCTATTTTGGGGATTGCTTGTAATAGGAGGATAGGTAGTGGGGTACTAAATTTAGATGTTTCAGATTTAGACTTTTTGTTGTGCTATAAATTCAGCATGTTGTAATCGAGTTTAATCAAGCAATAGAAGTTAATTTCAGCAGCAAATTTCTTCTCTTTGTTTCATTGTATCCTTCCGAAATTTCCAACATTCCCAAAATGGTACTTGCTATGGTAACAGGAGCATCAAATTTTGCGGTTAATCGTGTCATTTTGTTATTCTGTCCTTTTGATGTGGCATCAAATTTGGAACCAAATTCAAATTCACTTAGATTAAGCATTGCCATTACATGCAATTCCTCTACATGTTCCACGGTATTCTGTGTTCATATATGTATACATAAATAAACAATGATGTTGTGATGACAGGCTTGATCAATCAAATTAGAAAAAAAAAATTCTGAATAATTCATGATCTCATCTTAAAATATTTGGTTCCTGCCTCATTATTTCTTAGAACAAGATTTATGAAATAGACCTTAATTAAAATCTTCCACCTTGAATTGGAGATCATTAATTTATCTCCATTCTTGTGTGCTTCTCCTGCATCGACGGCAATATGCAAAAGCATCAATCATTAGTCCATAGCTCGATCGTGTCTGTACCAAGCACCAAAGACAAAGAAATTGCAGAGGCAAAAGACTAGGAAAAGACGGGGTAAAGCAGATGACGATCACATTTCTTCCCAGTGGTTGTTGAGCAAATATAGAGAAGACAACATGCTATCTCACTGGAACTTGCCCAAAACTGACAATGGAGATGAACAAGTTGCAAGGATGATGTCAGCCTCGAATAAATCACTTACGTGTTACCAGGTTTATTTAATTTAATATAATACTAATTAAAGAACAAACTCCAAAAGCTCCTATATCCTACTTAAGTAAATTTATTTTAACACTCAATCAGGTTGTGGTGTAACGAGTGTCGATTAACTGCAAACGATGCGAGAAGTGAGTGAGGAAGCACCTCTCCAAGATGAAGGGTAAAGGTTTTAAAACTCATCTGAAATCTTTGACTTACAATTTTGCAAAATAGGAGAAGAAAAATTGGTTATGCAGGAATTGCATGGTTTGACATAGAGCTTGCAGCGAGAAAGGTAACAGTATCAGTAACCGGTGATGTGACGCCTCTTGAGGTACTGCACATTAATAGATGCGATGTGGGCAGATGGGGATTGCTTTAAGATCTGTGCGCACTAGATCATCACGAATATTGAAGCGTTGCCCACAAATCTTAATGCAATACACGCGGATTGAATGGTAGAGGAACTCTTTAAATTTAAATTTGAGTTTGAGGGGCTTTATATGCTTTTAATAAAAAGTAAAATGGGTATTTTAAAATTTTAGAATGAGTTTTAATATAAAAGACAATAAAATGGTTAAATTTGTGAGTTTTTGAAGTTTAGAGGGGGAAATACGTAATTTTGAAGGTTTTGAGGGGTATACGTGAAATTCCCCCCAAAAAAAAGGTTGTCTAAAAAGGTTATTTTTATTTTAGAGGTGAAAAAATTTAAGAGCAAAATTATTCATCAACATCTATTTTTTATTAAAAATTCCATTAATACTAAACAACCAATTTAAAAAGAAAACAAATTGTTGGACCCATCCGGAATCAGTAAATTAACACGCTACAAATCATTGCCACAGAGAAAAATGAATTAACAGAAATTTTGAAAGTAAAACGAAAATTAATCGGAGAAGAGAGGGAAAGCCGAGGAGAGAGATTAAGAAAAATAAGGCGCATGATCAATTTATGAGATCGCAAGTATTTCTGAATATTTTAAGTAATTATTTTAGAGTGAGTACTATGAATATTACGATTTGGCCCGTAATACGGCTTAATATTCGACTTTTTAAAATCCTAACGGTCGATCCGAACCGTTCATCTTGTTCTCCATATTAATATGTGTTTGGAGACCAAATTTTATATATTCAATTTCTTTGGAAAAAATTAATGACATCACATTTGTGAGACATCATGAGAACAATTACATTTACCAAATTTAATAGCCTCTACATTTACCAGAAAGTAAAATATCAAATCAAATAACTTCTAGTTGTCTATAGGTCAATCTACTAGTACCAGTTCTGCGGAAGTGATACCCATAACTGAAACCTGTAAAATAAAAAATGCCAAAAATTTAATATTCAAAGGAAAAACCTACATGTTGTATTGTTGTTAACCCAAATAATTAAATTAGAAAAAAATATAAAATTACCGTATTAACACTTGAATAAGCTTCATTTCAGACCAACTTACGGCATTAATTAGAGCAGACTATTTGTTGCTTTCTTTTGCTACCATATGCTTTTCCTTTGAATTAGTTGTCTCGCAAGTTAGTTAATACTTTAATAATAAAGAGAGATATAGTCGAGACGCCGATAATTCTACAGACTGGTTCAATTACAAGTGATTTGATGTGCAATTTTGATACCACATTTGTAGAATTATTTCTAAAAATTTGCATTAAAATTAAGTAAATAATTTTTAATTTTATTTTTCAAGCAAACATCAAATTAATACATTTTGAAATACCCACCGCCCGCCAAAAAAAATACACCTGATAGAAACTTATAATAATAAATTATTGGGGTGCCAAAATAATCAAATATAATATGGTAAAAATTTAATAAACATTAATCAAGAAATTTAGCTACCATCAGCTAGCAAAAAAAAATTTATGAGCGCTCCTATATATTTAAGCATGTAATTTGTTAATTGTTAGCCGTGAAACTTAAGCATTTCTTTAAGCCATACCTTCATTTATTTTCTCCAAGATCTTAAATCTTTTGAACTTCACAACCTTAAAAATTATATATATAAAAATAAAATAGTGAATTACTTATTACATATTATTTAGTATCGCTGATTCATCAGCACCACTATAAAAAAAATGCAAGTATATAAACAGCAAATATATATATATATATATATAGATGACCTAGAAAAAAATCATTTGAATATTGTGAATTGTGTTAGGTAGATCACACGAGAGGACTAAACAATGAAACTAGACTTCATTAGAGCATGAATAAAATTTTGTAATTAGTATAATCATAAACAAATAAAAATGATGATTTTGCCCTCCTTTAAAGGTGAGACCGGCCGAATTTGTATCCTCTGCATTAAAATTTTTACCGATGCTTTTTAATTATCATTTCCATTTCGTGTTTTCCCCGTAAATAACAAATCATCTTCGTTTTAATTGGTACTTAAATTGAAAAGAAAACACTGTAATATTGTTTGTAGATACAAGTTAAATTTGGCATAATTACTCATACTGAGCTAATTCTTCTTGCATTATACTATAATATCAGTTGTCTAAACAAGCAGTGGATGTGACACATTTAAGGACTCAAGAGGTCAGAGAGAGAGGTATTGATCAGGCAGGGGAATTTGTCTTGCTACTGATGGCACTGGATGCTAGTTAGATGCTCATTTAATTTTATTTTCATGATTGGTGTAAATGTTTTTTATCTTTACTTCCATGTAAATAAACTTTTTCTTATCCTTAATATAAACCTTCAAAATAAAAAAAAAATATCAGTTGTCTAAAACAGTTATTTTTTATATTAATAAATTTCATTAATACTAAGTAACTAATTTCAAAATATCATGTACGTGTCTTAATTAACTGTTTATCTTTCCAAATCCGTCCAAATTTTTTGGAAGGAAAATGAAAATTAATCGGATAAGAGAGAGGAAGCTAGCCGAGGAGAGAGAAAAAGAAGACGCAGCTTCAATTTATGATACCAGAAGTACTTCTGAATATTTAAAGTAATTACATCATATATTTATTTTTTGAGAAATAAGTAATGACTTCATTTTGTGCGACCTCATGACAACAAATTAACACATATAATATTGATTTAATTAAGCTTAAATGTGGGCTTACCATGAGTAACAATATTCAAATTAAGTCTTTTTTTTTCTCCTGACATAACCAAAAAAATACCTACAATGTTTAATTAATGCCCAAAGAAAAAACTTACATGTTGTTAATCCAAATATATTTGAATTACATGCAAAATTATCTTATTAACTGGTGGAATCTGATTAGAGACGACCTAACGAACCTAACGACATCCTGAGCAGTATAGATCATCTCCATGTTTCGCAATCAGATGCTTTTCCTTTGCAATAACGAAGAAAGATATAACCGTGATACCGTGAGTTCAACAAGGTAGATCAATTGCATGTGGTTTCATATTGAACTTCACTATTAGATTTGGAGAATTATTCCTGAAAATTTACATTAAAATTTTGAAATAGCTCTGCCCCCATAAAAAAATAAAAAAATAAAAATTAAACATGATAGAAAAATATGATAAGAAATTACATATGGTGTCAAAATATTCAAATATAATATGAATATATATAGATCTATTTTAAATAAAATTTGATACAATGGACTAGAAAAAAAATTGCCTCAATTTTTACATACAATCAAAGGGCATGACATAGCTTTATTCCAAAAATGGAAACTTAGAGATATACAACAAGAATAACACGTAACACGGATGCTCTCTTTTGAATTAATATGTTGGGAAGAATTTATTAATCGAACGTAGTCTCCAAAATTTGTATTTGTCAATAAAAAAAAATCATATAGATTAGTTTTATTTACCATTTGATATGATTTGATTTTTATTCATGTAACGTATTTATAATAAAATTTTATGAGTGCTTTAATATTTAAGCATTTTGTTAAGGCCCATACCTTTATTTGTTTCCTCCATTATCTCAAATCTTGTAAACTTTATAAGCGTGAACACCATAAATATAAAAATATAAATCGCTTGCTAGATATTATTTAATTACTCCAATTCATCAGCACAACAGTATAAAACACAACATGAAAGTTTATAAATAGCAAATATTTATAGATGACCTCGCAAATCATTTGAATGTTATGAATTGTGTTAGATAGATCACACAAGAGATTAAACAGTGTCCCTAGAATTCATTAAAGTATGAATAATTTTTTGAACAATCTTAGACAAACAAAAATAATGATTTTTGCATCCTTAGAGGTGACACCAGCATGATTTTACTTGATGGTCCTAGGTCAGCTCTGTTTTATCCTGTACATCTTAACTTATTGTGTTTTTTTTTTTATCATAAATTGATTGTTAATTATTTATTTTTCTGGTCCCAATAATATTTTTTTCTGGTACCTCACACATAGACCAACAGAAATGATGAATGGTTTCTTCTCACTATAAAAAGATGAAGATTAAATCATGAATGAGATATTAATGAATCATCAGAATTAACATAGTCCTTATTAATTTATAAAACAAATTAAGGAAGAAATCATCTACAATTACTCAACTTAATCCCTGTAAGATTGACATATGACAGAATCCAAAGATTAGGAGCTGGTTTCTTTACCGAGGCTTTGTCATTTTAAATTCTTTTTTTAATTTCTCCGTATAACAACTCATTTCCGTGAAAGATTCATTGTCAAAGTTTAATCGAAAAGAAAACACACTAACGTTTCGATGAAACAAGGAATAGAGCAATAATAGAGCTAATCTAACTTTTTGTTGGGTTAGTAAAATAGTAAACTAACCCATATAAGATAAACAAAAAATAGTGGGTTAGTGCTATTCTTGCACCCCCAAAGAACAGTGCTAGTGCTATTCTCGGATTAGTGTTATTATTTCTCCATCCAAACACACCTGGAATTGAGCATAATTACTCATACTAATTCACACAATTATGACTTTAACTGTATTAGCTAATTAATATAAAGGTTGGGATTTTGTAGAGAAAACTAAATATATAGTTGACACTTAACAAGAAAAAATTCTCTCATACAAAAAAATCAATGCTACGAGATTAACAGGTTTAATTAAAAATTGCTATAACAACATAAATAACAAGTAAAAATATATAATACACTCTAACTAACAATAACAAAGGACATATTGTAATTCAAAAATATTAAAAAAATCTGTACCGCTTATTTATACAATAATTTGAGTGGAACTAGAATATTATGAAGCTCACTGAGTCTTTTTCTTTTGTGAGTTAAACTTTGAAATCTATCGGATTGATGTCATGAAATGATAAATCTCAACCGTTGAAACCAATGTATTTCACAAGTGATATGTTTACATGACAAAGTTATAAATTTTTGAATTAATTTAGTATAAAGTCAATCGGTCAAAAGATGATGTAAAATAAAGGTATTAAAATTAATAAAAGAAAATTGACTGCTTGAATTTATACTATATTAAGTCGGAAAACTATAAATTTGATATGTAAACGCAAATGTGTATACATAACCATGTTAGAATAATTTTAAAGATGTGAATAATATTAGATATAACATTTAGAGACAGAAAGAGATTAAATTGTTTGTATATATTTTATTTCAATTACACAGATTACATGGTATATTAGGCTAATTAGACGTTAATATTTCCTAATCAATTCACTACTAGCCGTTAGATTTCCATAATGAGAGTATATACAAAATATTACAGTATCAGCTGATTGATCTGAATTCATTCGACTGCTGTAAATTGATATTGAAACAGAGAAAATTTAAACAGTTAAATGTGAAATGTGTTGGGCTACTATGTATCCGGCCCTAACAATAGATCACACAAGAGAACTAAACAATGAAATTGATTAGACTTCATTAAAGTATGAACAGAACTTTTTATTTAGTCCAATCTTAAATAAACAACAAATAATTAATGACTGTTCCAGTGTCTAAGGTGAGACCGCCTGGATTACTTGAACGGGCTTCATTCCATATTTCTGTAAGCTACACTAGAATTAGGAAAAAAAGAAGTAATTATAGCACTAACTTTTTATTTTTTTTCAAAAATAACATTTAGCTACTCTAGAATTCGGAAATAAAGAAGTAAAATGAAAAAGTTTGTCAAGTTGTACTTTTTCTTTCATTGACCAATTAGTATATATAGATAATTTTTTTTTTCTTTGTACGATCAATATCAGGTTGTCTAAATAAATATTTTTTTTATATTAGAGGTACACAGTTTACAGAGCACAACTTTTTATTAAGAAACTTCATTAATATTGAAGAACCATTTACAAAATGTCATACACGTGTCATCACTGTTTCTCTTTCCAAATCCGATGCAACTACTTTTATTTTCCATCGTGTTGAAAATAAAGAAGGTATAAAGAATTGATCTTCGTCATCTATATATGATCGATGGATCACATTCAGTTTTCAAATGGGTGCATTTTTCATACCGCATTTATTAGTTTATTTTTTTATATGAGATTTCTTCAACTTGTAAGGCTTTTCTTTTAGAAATTCTCCTCATTAACCAACTTCTGCGGAATTTGAGTGACAATTCTTCAAACAACTTAGACACCTTGGTATTATGTACAAGCAGATCATAAGCCTCAAAGAAATTCCATTGATCAAATTACATTTTAACAAGTTCATCGCAAATTATTTTCGGTGTGTACTTTTTCTGCACAAAAACACAATTATGAAAAGGTCAAATGAATATGGAGATTGAAACAGACAACAACATTTATAAAAAAAGGATAATTCCTGGACTTGCTGTAATTTAGTAGTTGATGATAGCTTAACTATTTTATAAACATACATTTCAGCCCCAATTTGTTGGATAAGCCACAATGTGCAAATGTTAATTCACGTACCTATAACTTAGGTTGCTTCATTACTACAGAGAGTACTTTCTACTGTGTTCTCATAAGAACCATTGTGCGCAATCAAAATTAGATTATTTTGGTCGCTTTGCTTCTCGTTAGGATTTCCATCAAACAACTTAAATATATATCCCACACTGCATATAAGAAGAAAGAAATATATTATACTGTCAGAATATTACTTTTGCTAGTGCATAATTATTCCTAGCTCATCCTCTAAATTCTATTTCAGTTGCAATGACAAAGGCACTGTTCAATTGATTTATTTCTCAATATAAATTGAATAGAAACTTAATTATGAAAGTTACTCCTAGAAAACAAATTAATACTTCAGTACCTTCATAAGTTTTCTCCAATGTTTCAAATATTTTGCAAATTCAATATAGATTTGTAATTTTTTTCTACACAAAAAAATGTATATTATGATATATGATTCAGTCCTGGATAAATGTGCAGACATGTAGAAATGATATGAAAGTATATATATAACGATACAAGAATTAAAACAAGAAAATCATTTAAAAATTGTGAACATTGTTAGGTGAATCACACAAAAATACTAAAAATATTATCAATTTGCCTCAGATTTTACTTCCTCATTTTCATTCATTATATAATATTTGTAAAACTTTTGTCATTAATGAAATTGGTTGGCAGTACCAATTGACTGTTAAAAAAATCCACAATTTTAATTTAGAGTAAATTGTACCAACTCCTAGACTGATTGTGGAGTTGAGGTATCTCAAACTTTGAGTTTGAATCCGGACCGTTCAATCTGCTTTAGCACAAATATTGAAGGGGACTCCTTTGGACTAATTGGGCCGCTGGGGTCTAAATTAATTATTATTTTGATAGAACTTGTGACCCAAATGCATGTAGTACTTCAACAATGTAACTAACAATATATTAACTAATGGTATGACGGCCTCCAGCTAGCGCCTCCGGTTGTACATGAAACAGAGGAGGTGACAGTGACCAAGTAAGAGGAGGATAAAAAGCGAATGTTTTTTTACTAGAGTCCAGTTTCAGTAATTAGGTAAGAGGTAGCTGAACGAACCTATATTATCTAAAAATAGTCTTGCTTTCTTTGAGAAATTTATATCTATACATATCACATCTTAATAATGAATTTGGCTAGTATAACATCAGTATCATTTCAACCTATATAACACCAACTCTAAAATCTATCAAATCGACTTCAAACAGTGAATCTAAACCGTTCAAACCGATCTACTTCATTAGTTGTGCGTTTACATGCAAAATTTATAACTTTTTGAATTTATTTAGTATTAAGTCAAGCGGTCAAATTTGTGAGTTTTTAAGTTAATTTTAATACATTAATTTTTCAATATTTTTACCGCTTGATTTGATACTAAAATAACTCAAAAATATAAAAAATTTGTATGTAAACGCATCACTCATAATGTAAATTTGTTTGAACGGTTTGGATTAGTCGTTTGAAGTCGATTTGATAGGTTTTAGAATTGGTGTTATATAGGCTGAAATGACACTGATGTTATACTAGCCAAACTCCTTAATAATTTAGCACCCGAAGTATCTGTCGTATTCGTATATTTGATAAATTAAGGGGTGTCGCTTGTATATTTGGTCAATCAGGGGGTCTTTTGTAATTTTTCTCCGGGGGGTGTCTGCCAGACACTATTGTGTCGTCTCACGTATTATATTGTCTTGTATTAGGTGATACGTTCTCTCTCTTGGGAGTCTAAGATGTATGATTGCGAGAATAGTCCGTATGTTTGTGCTCCTTTATTTTTTTAAGCTGAGTTGATTACCCGCGTGTTGTGAAGTCTTATTGATTTTATCTTGTATTTTTTTTTCTCATTATAAGGTAATAGAAAGATGTGTCAAGAGTCTGTTTACTTGCCAAACTTCGTTATCTTTGCAATGACCATTGCCTTGCCCGAAATCAATTCTGAGTTGGAACATTGACTTTACAAGATTGCACTTTAATTATATAAACTCTTTGACAGCTAGACAATTTATTGAAATCGAAATTTGATTTAATTAAAGAAAGATTAAGAATAATGAAATAACTAGTAAATGATGTTATTACTAAAATGTGTTTTGTTATTAATTAAGCAAGGACTCCTGTAGCGTTGATGTGTCCATTGTCTATACTGTTTATCCTTTCTTCTTGCTGCTGTGTGACTGGAGTTGTTTGCAATAAAAGGGCATAAACATAGCCCACCAGTAGCTTCCCTTAACGGGCGCAAACTAAAAATAGTTATCTCAGCCCAATTAAAATTGCAAATCCAAAACTGTGTAACCCGAAACCGCCTTTGCTCTCCACTTGATCACTTAAACTCCACTCTCACCTCTTGCCCGGTCACTTTTACTTTTACTTCCTCTTGCTCCCTCTTCTCTCTCAACTCAGCAAATTAAGACACTAGCAATTTCTCCCTCTTCTCTCTCACCTCCCTTAGCCAACAAAGGATGATAAGTGACATTGCAAAGAAGCCGAAACAACTGTCCATTTTGTACAGTATCCTCTGGAGAAACTGGATGCGCCTGTTTCCCTTCTTTTCTTCTCCGAGGTTTCTCTCTCTACTCTACCTTGCTTTATTTCTGGTTCGTGTTTAGTTCGTTGTTTTTTTTTTGCAATTTCTTGTGAGTTATAACAAATGGATAACATATAGTGAGGTTGTTTTATTAGTTAATCGATTTGTATTTTAGATTTCTTGACACATTCTTGATTTTGTATCTGGATTCCTTTAAAAATAGTATTCTTCCTAACTAGCACCCAATTTCTATCTCCTTTTGCTTATTTAGTTACATAAAACTGAAATAAATATGTTCAATTTGAAACCCTCGCATGGATAAACCATTCTTTCTACCTCACTGCATCTGGACCATCCAAAAACAGTGATTTTGTACTTATCTAAAAAATAGTAAAAGAAAATTCCACAAAATATAAAATTTGGTCTCTAAGTACATTTTATTGTGTAGAACAAGATGAACGGTTCAGATCGACTGTTTGAACTTTGTAAACGGAAATAGAGACGTGAGGTATGATTGGAGCACAAAACAAATAGTGCATTTTAACCCTACTCTACAAAATATGCCTTCCTACATTATTTTGCATACAAGAGACAAATTGTTAAAAGAGTTGAGGCTAGTTAACCACAATTGAATTTAACAATTACGCAAAAAAAGATTATTATTATTCGATATTGTTTTCAAATTTTCTTTTCGCAAAATGTAATTAAATATATTTGTAGGTGAAATTTCACCGATATTTATATGCCATAATCTTATGAAAATTATGTATTATCCTTTACTACAGTTTATGGGCGGAAAAATAGACACTAAGCTTCTCTTTGAATTTTTAATTTAAATTTTATTCATTAAATTTTTTAAATTTTACAAATAATATTACAGTTAAATTTCCATGTAAAATAAATTTACATAAAACTTATTCATTCAACCCCTCAATTTTCTCATAATAGAAATTCAAAAATCAGATTTGGCATTAATTGATGGAAGTTCTTTGCTTCCTCTTATTAATGGATGGTAGTGGAGTCAAGCAGTTACTCCAAGGAGCAGTTAGATCATTGTAGATTTGTATAAGTTTTTGCTGCAAAATAAGAACAAACTTGCAGCAGTACCACATTCTAAGGATATTTTAATGAAATACGACTAATTTAGACACAGGTTTTGGTACAAAATATGGGTCGGAATATAGATAAGTTTGCGAGACATCAGTATTCTAAACAAACTTAAATTTTAGGAAGGCACTTACTCCTCGACAGCAGCAGTGATCATTAGCATTTTTTTGCTCTTCTTATCGGAATCGTACACGTACAATGCACGTTCCCTTGGCATAAACACGGCCAATATCAAATGATTTCTGCATGTTAGGTTTGTAGCATGTCATATTCTATAATTTATATGAATTGAAAGAAATATAATAAAATTAGAATATATATATATAACACTAACATCTGATGGTAAGGTATGAATATCAATCTCTTGTCCTGATTTTCTTGGAATGCTTTCCCTATATATTGAAGAACACGTCCTCGGTCATCAGGGTGGCATTCGTTCGATTGGGGTCCATGAAACCAACCTGCTCATCGGGAAATTCCTCCTTGATGAATTTGTGCCAATACCTACAAAATGAAGACATACAGGTGATCTCAATTTTGTGAAATTTGAATTAAAAGTACTAAATTATGCAATTATTACGAATATTAACTCACATCATCCAGATCTGAACAACTGGAACAGTGAGCCACTCCCGTGGTGTAAGCAAGGCCGAATAATCATCTACATAGACGCATATGGAGTCATCTGAACATAAAAGATCAAGTGGCGGATTGATTTTGAATGGACTGCTATCTAGCTCCAAAAATCGATCACGAAGTTGCTTGAATGTCCGTCCCAGCTTGTCAAGATTGATACCATCAAACGCCTTGCAGTGACTCGTTGTGTTCCGACCTGCAGGAAATCCTAACTCTCTGCGTGGTTCCTGCAAAATTTCATAATAAATTGCAATAAAATCCAAAATCAACTATAACTCTATCATATAGATACTAATTAAGAAGTATAAGAACTTGTAATAATAATATACCTCATCTGAGCCTATCGATATCATGGACATCGGCCATGCAGTGAAACTGCCGAGGGCTTCCTTTAGGGTTTCCTACTCGCCATTTGGTACATGTAATGGGAGGTCTATGAAGTCCGCATTGAAAATACCATCCATAATTACTCTTGCATGGTCGGGCGGCATCGGCCTGCTGTGAATTGTTCCACCGGGTAGAACTGGAACATGAATTGTCCCCAAGGCCAGTTGAACAGCTTTCCCATCGACAACCGCCTGGAGTTTGCAGTTAGTTCTGCCTCCTGTTCAAACATAATTATTTACTCGAATAAAATAATATGTATGAAACTAAGACGTAATAAAAAATAAATTAAAATCTGAATATGTATGAATTTGAATTTGCATTACCTCAGTAAACCCGGAAAGATCTGCATATGGTTTGACTGACTGGCAACTGCTCTGAACGACTGTTGGGGTATACGTCTGGATTTGTTGACCCATTGTCTACTGAAGCATTGCAAATTTTGCCTCCATTTCTTCCCGTAATCTCTCCTCTATTCCTCTTAGTTTCTCCTCCACTTTTCTATCCACCCTCGCTTCAAATTCTGCTTCGGAGCGCGTCTCCTCCTTATTGAGCTTTTCTCGTATGTTTTTCTGATTGGAACCAGACCTCCGACTCCTCTCACCCTCCTAGGATGTTCCGGATTTGGCAGAGATTTTCCCAGAACATCGTCGAATCGTTCGACGACCAACAAGCCTTGTTTCAGAGCCGCTTCTTGTTCTTCTTGAAATGACAACATGTTATAACGTAATAATTTAAAGTTGAGGTTTCAATGAATGACAATATCTAAATCCTCACAATTTTGTTGATGGCCGGTACGTATTTTTCAGGATAAAAGTGTTCTTTGGACTCCTTATTGAGCTTGTGTCTTCCTAGTCTCCATGTGACGTGCCTATGCTCAACCGACAAATCAAGGACCTCTTCTTGTGTCAATGCACTTGTTGACCCTTGGGAAGACGGATCACTAGATGTTTTCTCGTCTGCAATCACCTGCATAGCATCTCTAAGCCTACCCTAGAAGTTTTCACCATTATAACCTTTGGATCCTAAGAAATGCAGATACTCGTTGTGGGCCTAATTTGCCTTTCCAATCTTGCTGGCAGTCTACAATGTCAAGAAAGAAACAATTGGCCTTAATTATAAAAAAAATTTAAATTCTTAATTATAGATAAGGTAGTTGGTCCATAGAAATAAACATACATCAAATTCCTCTGTCTCTCGGTACTTGACAAATACTTCCCAGTCTTTTTCTTCAATATGTTGCTTGGCAAAATCAAGCGTCTCACCCGCACGCCACACTTTAGTCATCTCGGTTCGCCACTTCCGGTGAGTAGTAGCCATTTTCTGATAATAATAGTCCTTCACCTTTTCGTCATCCTTTATACCCCAGTTCAGCTGCCAAACAAATAGAAATCAAAATTTAGAGTTAGTTAATATCAAATGAATGCTTTTGAAATTAGTACCATGTTATTTACCTTCAGTGTTTCTTATATTTTTACCTTGTTCTCATCTGGAACATCTTTCCATCGTTGGAAACGTAAAGGAACATTCTTTCTCACCAATATATCAAATTCCGTTAGAAAAGATGTTGTCTCCTTAGTAACAACCGGCCTGTGAAACTTGTCAATGGTGAGCTTTTTGCCTTGCTTGTTAAACTTCTCCTTAATTTGGTTAGGCCCTCTTCCTCGTTTCTTAACCGAGGCTGTCTCACTATCACCTTCCATATCTGAAGCAAGAATAGTATATATGAAGGCAACAATTAAATAGGTTAACAATATAACAAATTAGCAACTTGGGTTAACTATCTGGTGAATTAGCAACTAGGGTTAACTCAATGCCAAATAAAATAACCAATACTTGAGCAATACCAAATAAAATTAGCAATGCCTTGGTACCAATACTTGAGCAACTAGGGTTAACAAATCGAATTAGCAATTAGCAATTTCTAACAATTTCTAATAATCCGAATTTCTAAATTCAATTTCTAACAATTTCAAACAAGTATCTAAATTTGCAACAAGTATCTAAATTTGCAACAAGATATATGTTCTGACTACTAATTAGATTATTTCCTTTCTTTTTAATGCTTCTTATACTTCATTACTAAACTAGTAATAAATATCCAACTATTAATGGTGAAATTAAAAAGAAAACATTTACAAAAAATAATGTTGTTCAACAGTTTCACCATAAATTCCCAAAAATTACAAACAAGTCCCTGATCCTCACAAAGAAACCCTTTTAACTTGTAACTTTTTCGTTTCAAGTCTAAATAAATCCAAACCAACTTCAAACCAACTCAAATTAAATCATACGCAATCCTAAACCAACTTAGAACAAGTTCAGTCTCAAAACAATGGTCACGGAGGAGAAGGAGAGAAAGAGCAATGGTCACGGCGGAATGAAGGGTTTTAGAAGGAGAGAAAGAGGTTAAAGAGAAATTTGAATTTCGGCTAAGGAAGGAGGTTTTGTACCCAAACACACTATCTGGATCGGTTCCTAGCTTAAGAACCGATCCAGATAGTTATCAAGATCGGTGCTTAAGCTAGGAATCAATCCTGATAAGTATTTAGATCGGTTCTTAAGCTAGGAACCAATCTAGATAACTTATTTTAATTTTTTAAAATAAATAAAACAACAGGATCGATTCTTAAGCTAGGAACCGATCCAGATAACTTATTTTAATTTTTCAAAATAAATAGAACAACAGGATCGGTTCTTAAGCTAGGAACCGATCCTGATAAGTATCTGGGTCGGTTCTTAAGCTAGGAACCGATCCAGATAACTTATTTTAATTTTTTTTAAATAAATAAAACAACAGGATCGGTTCGTAAGCTAGGAACCGATCCTGATATTATTTTATATTGGTGTGGGTGTACTATATTTGTGTATATGTATGTTATTTTAAAAAATTAAAAACAGGATGTTTATGTGTATGATATTTTATAAATAAGCTTGAAAATTATTTTAAAAATTACTTTAGTATATTAATTAGTTTGAAAATTACTTTAGTATATTAGCTATTTTAAAAACTATTATATTATATTAACATAATAACTTGAAAATTACTTATAACATGAAATAAAATAAGCTACTAAAAAAATAACATAAAAAATTTAAAAATAAGCTAATAAATTACATATAACATGAAAAAAATAAGCTACAAGAAGTGCTGAAGAATAACTTGTATGCTTTCCATCGTCCGGTGCTTCAATGCATCATGAAGAAAAAAAATAAATTCCTTAAGTCAGCAATATTAAAGGTTATTAACTCACATTTTTATATTTTTTGACATACCAATATTATGACTTGCCAATGGAAACTTCTTCAACCCATTCTCCTTCATTATGATCGATGCGCATGTGACTTGTTTCGTTATCCTCACCGGCTGGTAAAGATGCCATGCCAGTGGAAAATGGTGGTATCACATCGAAATGATCGTACGCTTCTTCGTCTTCCACAGTATCAATCCCGATGATACATCTTTTTCCAAAGAGGACAACATGTCTTGAATGATCGGCTGGATTAGTTACGTAGAACACTTGCGCAGCTTGTCTCACAAGTATAAATGGAACATCCTTATATCCAGCCTTGTTGAAATCCACCAAAATAAAACCATCGTCATTGACTTCAACCCCCTTACGGTTATGGACCCATTTGCACTTAAATAACGGGATCTTAAATATTCTATAATCGAGCTCCCAAATTTATTCAATAAATCTGTAATATGACATCGATGCATGCGATGGTCTGGCACCTTTAGGATCTGAAAAATCACTTGAAACGGCTACTAACGTCACTCCACTGTTTTGCACGGTACTCTTTAAATCTTAATTTCTTGTGTAAAGTGTAGACCCATTTATGTCATACCCTTCGAAGGTCCTCATGACATGGACTGGACCAAGAGCCAACAATTTGACAATTTCTTTAATATTTTCTCGCTCCGGAGCTTGCATGACTCTACTTGTGAACCATTCTTCAAACTTTCCATTGTGTTCGCTGATCAACCACTAGTTGGATTTCTTAGGATTATGTTGCTGCAAGAGAGTCATATGCTCGTTCCAGAAAGGATGAACGTCGGTGAGGTGTTGCAAAACATGGAAATGTGCTAGTAACATCGTTTTAATATCGGGCATGAATAATTTCGAACCGATTGTGCCTACTCCGTGAAGTCTACCCTCGTGCTGAGATTTACGGATGCTGATGGCTTTGACATCATCCATATAATTAGTACAAAACTCAATAACCTCTTCGGCAGTATAACCTCTTACGATGCTGCCCTCATGACGATATCGATTCCTGACATATGGCTTTAACAATCCTATGTATCTCTCGAACGGATACATGTACTACAAGAAAATAGGTCCACACATCGTAATTTATCTAATTAGGTGAACGATTAAATGAACCATGATATCAAAAAAAGACGGCGGAAAATACATTTCAAGATAACAAAGAGTGACAACAACCTCCTTCTGTAGAGCATCTAGCGTATCATGATCATTTACTTTGCAACATATGGCGTTAAAGAAAAAACAAAGCTTCGTGATGGTCTACCTAACACACTTTGGCAATATGCCCTGAATTGCAACAAGAAGAAGCTGTGTCATTAAAACATGACAGTCGTGAGACTTCATTCCTGTCAATTTTAAATCATTCAGTGAAACTAGATTTTTCATATTTGAAGAATATCCAGATGAAACTTTGACACCATGAAGGCATTCACATAAGCTTTTTTTCTCTACTTTCGACAGCATATGCATTGCGGGTTTTAGATATGTACAAGTTTTTCCATTTTCTCTTTCCTTCTCTACTGGTTGTAGATCTGGCCGTATGTTGAAGAATTGCATGTCTTTCCAAGCATTGATAACGTCCTTAGTCTTACCCGGAATATTCAATAATATTCCAACTATGCTATCACACACATTTTTAACTACATGCATCACATCGAGACAGTGTCGAACCTCTAAGTGCTCCCAGTATAGTAAATCCTAGAATATTGACCTCTTCTTCCAACTACTTTTCGAAGCCCCTTTCTTTCTCACCATCTTCTTTTTAAATTTCCCCAATTGAATTTTCATATCCTTCACTCGCGAATAAACTTGTTTACCGATCAACGGATAATTTGCTCTGATATTCTCGGTCTTTCTATTGAATTCTTTATTTCTCTTCCGGTGTGCGTGGTTGGCAGGAAGAAATCTACGATGACCCTGTACACGTTTTTAGAGGAATTAGGTAGTCACACATCGACTGTATCGTCTAGGCAAACAGGGCACACTTTCTCTCCTTTGACACTATAACCCGACAAATTTCCATAAGCTGAAAAATCATTAATGGTGCAGAAAATTATGGCATAATTCTGCACTACGGGTTGCCATAATTCTTTTAAATATCTACACTACGGGTTGCCATAATTCTTTTAAATATCTGCACTACAGGTTGCCATAATTCTTTTAAATCCTCGATCAATGGCGCTAGATACACATCTATGTCGTTTCTGGGCTGTTTGGATCCTAATATGAGCAAAGTCAAGATGATGTGAGCAAAGTCAAGATGATGTATTTGCGTTTCATACATAACCAAGGCGAAAGATTATAAATGCACAATAGAACCGGCCAACTGCTATGCTTGCTGCTCATGCTACTATGAGAATTTATTCCATCTGCACTCAGCCCAAGCTTTAGATTTCTAGGGTCACGTCCAAATTCGGAAAACTCTCTGTCAATATTCCTCCACTGAGGAGAATCAGCGGGGTGCCATAATTTCCCATCTTTTTTCCTGTTATCGGTATGCCAGTGCACTAATTTTGCATCTTTAGCATTTGAGAACAAACGTTTGAATCTCAGTATCACGGGGAGGTGCCACAATGCTTTTGCCGAAGGTCCTTTATTCGGTTTACAATCATCACTTTTATCACTGGCTATCTGCTTTGGCTTGTAACGTGATGCACCACATTTTGGACACTCGTGAAGGTCTCTGTACTCAGTTCAATATAATATACAATCATTTGGACACACGTGTATTATTTGAACTTCCAAATCCACTGAGCACAATATTTTCTTTGCTTCATAAACATTGGGTGATATCTCGTTTCCATCCGGAAGCATTTCTTTTAAAGTTTGTAATAACTCAGTAAAATATTGGGTGGTATCTCGTTTCCAACCGTTAGATGCTTTAAAGTTATAAAATTTTAATACACCTTGCAATTTTGAAAATTTAGAACAATCAGGATACAATTATTTATTATAATCTTCGTACAAATTCTCGAATAAACAATACTGCTTATCATTATCAAAATCCTCTTCTATATCACATAACATTTGATCAAAATTATCACATTTATCTACCACTATATCATTATGTTCTTCGGTATGGTACTCCTGATGCTCAATACGAGTACCTATGTCGGTTTCCAATCCCAGTAGGTCATTCCCCCCATCTCCATCGGTATGGTATTCCTGATGCTCAGTACCAGTACCCATGTCGGTTGGAAAACTCTCACCATGTCATATCTAACACTTATATCCTTGCTTGAATCTACGACAGATTAAATGGTTCCTCACTTGGTTTGGGTTAGAAATTTTTTGACCATTGTTACAATCACGACAAGGACACGACATCAGTGTACTCCCCTTATTCGCCACATCTTCCATAGCAACGCTGATAAATTCCTCAACACGTGTCGTATATTCATCTGATAGACGTGATGTTTCATACATCCAACTGCGGTCCATCTGCAATTATAATATAACATAATTAATTTAGAACAAGGTTGGGGTACTAAATTCTGTTCACAATAGGGCATACATGGGGCCTGGTTAACATCCTATCTCACTCTTTGAATACTTCGTCTCAGTAGTGACCACCAGTTAGTCGTGTTTTAGTATTTAAGAAAATTTCGGCAGTATTTCCCCTTAGTTTCCCGAGTATTCGGGGAACTAATAAGGAGAAATGCTGCCAAAATTTTCTTAAATACTAAAACACGACTAACATGTGGTCACATCCTAATTGAGACAAAGTATACAAAGAGCAGTCCCAAAACGGGGACTATTCAAAATTAATCCCTAATAGATTAATTTTGAACGGGTATCATGACCTAAAGGCATTAATCATTCGGTTGTGCCTCATAAGACAATACTCTAGCTATATACTTAATACAAATCCATTTAGTCTAGCTATCAAAATACACATTAATCATGCACAAAACTAATTAAACATGAGTTTTATGTTGTACTTACAACTTTTTTAGATGCCGTACCGAGTGAGATGAAGATCGCTGCACCAAATCTCTCAATAATAGCCAAACTACAAAATTAAACCATCGGAACCTAATTAAAGGATGTGTGTGTATATATATATATAGAGAGAGAGAGATGGGCTATGGTGCATTGCAATGTATAGGCCATGGTGTGCATTGGACCATAAATCACCGATTCAAAGTCCAAATGACCGATCCAAACCGTTCATCTTGTTCTCCATATTAATATGTGCTTGGAGACCAAATTTTATATTTTTTGGAATTTTTTTACTATTTATTAAGCCACTTTGAAAATCGCCGATCCAACGGTGGCTTCTGATTTTACTGTTCCAAACAGTCACCGTTGGATCAGCGATTTTCAAAGTGGCTTAATAAATAGTAAACAAATTCCAAAAAATATAAAATTTGGTCTCCAAGCACATATTAATATGGAGAACAAGATGAACGGTTTGGATCGGTCATTTGGATTTTGAATCGGTGATTTATGGTCCAATGCACACCATGGCCTATGCATTGCAATGCACCATAGCCCATCTATATATATATATATAGAGGTTGGCTAAGATCAAAGTGGTAGTTCCTGAGCTTTGGTGCTACCAATTCGTTTTTCAATTTTCAAAGTTCAAAACGTCGATCCGAACCGTTCAAGTTGTTCTCCATATTAAATTGTGCTTGGAGACCAAATTTTACATTTTTCTGAATTTTTTTACTATTTATTAAGCCGCTTTGAAAATCGCTGATCCAACGGTGGCTTAACAAAACAGTAAAATCAGAAGTCACCGTTGGATCAGCTGTTTTCAAAGTGGCTTAATAAATAGTAAAAAAATTCAGAAAAATATAAAATTTGGTCTCCAAGCACAATTTAATATGGAGAACAACTTGAACGGTTCGGATCGACGTTTTGAACTTTGAAAATTGAAAAACGAATTGGTAGCACCAAAGCTCAGGAACTACCACTTTGATCTTAGCCAACCTCTATATATATATATATATAACATATATATGATGCATGCTAGGGTATATATGGGTATATATCAAAAGCTCATATATAGCATGCATGTGAAAATATAATTATATCAAAAGCTCATATATAGCATAAATTTGCTAATCTGCACATATAAAGAAAAGCTTGAAATAGAAAATTTATTAAAACCTAAAAGAGAAATTTAGGGTTTATAAAATGAGCCGAATTAGAGCCTAAATTAATGGTGCTCCATATAACATCAAACTTGAGAAAAGAGATGATCGATCAATTAATGAACCTGAAAAAAGAAGGGTGAGATAGCTGATTAATGCCCAGTAAGATAGCTGCTGCGCTAAGTAATGGAAGCAAGGTCTGAGGAAGAAAGAAACGAGATTCTGTGAAGATTACTTAATAATTAGGATCAGTTCTTAGCTTAGAACCGATCCAGACACTATCAAGATTGGTTCTAAGCTAAGAATCGATCCTATTAGTTCATGTGCTATGATTTTATTAGATTTTAGTATCGGTTTTATTGATAAAACCGATCTAGATAGGTATTAGTATCGGTTGGTTCGTACAGCCGATCCAGTTAGGCCGATCCTGATTCCAGTTTTTCCACTAGTGACACCTCTCCACAAACTCCTCATATGTTATAGGATACCCCACAACGTAAGGTCTACCCCCTCCAACCCTTTGTGTGTCAATCCGTGTAGCCAATTCCATGTCATACCGGTTGGGGTTTACACCAGTCTTTTTTTATACTAGTTGCTTAAGTTTCAGAAATATGGTACTTTCATTAACCTGGAAGCCAAATGCGGCATCTTTCGAGTAATGCACGCCCTTTGCACTCTTAGTTAGCTTACCGCCCACATACAGTGCAACTAACACTTTTTCCTTAACAAATTACATTTAAAAAATAATTTCATAAGGATTACAGTAATTACATACTACGGGTACAGTGATTACATACTACGGGTACAGTAATTATAACGGTACAGTAATCAATGGCTAATTAGAAAATAATTAAAAAGGAATTAGAAAAAAATTGTACAATAATTATATACTACAAGTACAGTAATCAATGGCTAATTAGAAAATAATTAGAAAGGAATTTAAAAAAAAATACCTGTAGCTGTAGTCGCTCAAAAAATCGTCCGAAATCGCCTGCGCGCTCTCTCTCTTTCTCCTTCTCTGCCTTGGAATGGATTTAAAAATGGTTTGGAGTGGGCATGAGAGAAAAAAAAACCCGAATATATACGGATCTATAGAGTACCCCCCGTGGGTTGGGTGTTGATCAACTATGCATAGCGGACCACCCATGGGTCTGACGGTCTGGTATGCAGGCTGGGCCGCTAGGGGTGTTCATTGGGGCCGGTTTGTTTGGTTTTTAATCGAACCAAATTTTTTTGGTTCAAACGGTTCGGTTTTTCGGTTTATTTGGTTCAGTTCGGTTTAAATTTTATTACTGTTCGGTTTTTTCTGTTTGGTTCGGTTTGTGATATTAGAAAACCGTAGAAACCGAATCGGCCGAATATCATAACCCTAGTTTAGATCTGACCCGTCCGTCCCCCTCTAATCCTCTTCTCTCCGCTTGAAAGATCCAAACTTCTCCAAAATCCAAATCAAGTCTTCACTGTTCGTGCAATTCCTCCGCTTGAAAATGTAATATTGGTTTAGGGAACTATAAAAGATTTAGTGGTTGTTAAATATTAGATATACTTTGGTTCGGTTTTAATCGGTTTATAAGTTTAAATCGGTTGGTTCGGTTCTATTTTTGAAAACCGAATAAAACTTTGGTTTATCTATTTTATTTCGGTTTGAGCCGAACCGAACCGATGAACATCCCTATGGCCCGCCTATGGGTCTGGCAGTTGAGGCAGTTTAAAAAAAAACCCACAATGATGACAGATTTGTAATAAAAAAAAAAATTTAGGGTTTTAATAAAAATGCCCATAGAAACCAACCCACCGAAGGGATATTTTTCATGTGCATATAAAATCTATGATTATCAGTCGGAAAACATATTTAAGACCGAAGTACTCAGTTACCAATTTACCATGGATCGTCAATTTACCATGGATCGTTGGGTGGAAATTTCGAGAAGCGCGGCTTCAGGTTCCTCTCATATCCTGATTACTCTCTCTCGGATCATTACTCAATGCCATGAGCCGTTAAAGCTGTTAAAAGGAGACGAAAGATAACATTTACAAACACATCAATATTTTTTGAAATTGTGTAAATTAATTATGTCTGTTTGTAATTGGTTGTTTAAAATATGATTGGAGACCAAATTTTATGTTTTTTAGAAATTTTTTACTATTTTTTAAAATTGGTACAAAATTATTGTTTTTAGATGGTCCACAATTTTCTGAAAAATTAATAGTGATTTTGTGCCTATCTTAAAAAATAGTAAATTTAAAAAATATATATATATAATTTGGTATCCAATCTTATTTTTACGTGGATATCATATTGAGCAGTTTGAATTGTCTGTTTAAACTTTCAAATTGAAGATAATTAAAGATGTTGGAATATGATTGGAGCATGGAGCAATGGGACATTTGAGCCCTCTAATTTAAAACACACATGTTTAAAATTAGAGGTACTAATGTTGCTTTTAATAATTAGTAGACGTGAAAGATCAACTAGAGCATCATCCACTAGTACAAAAAACTCATTTACTGACTGTTAAAAAACCCCTTTACTGACTATTATTGAGGCGTCAGTGATGGCGCCGTCAGTATAGATACTCAACATAGACGGGTAAAAAACAATCAGTGTAGGGTGCCTACAGTGACTGTTTTTTAAAAAACAGCCACTGTAGGCACCCTACACTGACTGTTTTTAAAAAAAAATAGTCACTGTAGGCATCCTACACTGACTATTTTTTTTTTTAAATAGTCACTGTAGGTACGTACAGTGTTGGCGTAAAATTTTTGGCATGATTATGCTTGTATCGGGGCTAGCCTCCATATTTTTGCTAGCCATATATAGTACTATACTACATTCACTAACTGTTAAATAGAAGATCATGCAAATAATGTACACCTCATATCTTTTTTCTGCCTTTCCTTCACCATTTTTCCTTCTTTTTTTTTTTTTCATTTTCTCTCTCAATCTCCCTTCTCTGTATTCTTACCGCTTCCTTCCCTTTTCCGATATGCCCAAGGAGAAAATTAGTTCTTTGTCTTTTATATGTCTTTTAAAAGAAATAAGTGGCACCGAATAAACAAATAAAATAATTTACTACGTCATATTTCTAGAAGAAAATAGTTTGACTAACTAATGATATAAAAATCTAAAGTATAAAAGCTTAGGTAGAGTTTCAGCCCAATAAAATATTTGAACGGATAAACATGAATTATATTAAGTTAATTTGCACTTAGCCCCTCTACATTAGTAGGAATATCACTTGGCTTGTTAACATGCTAAGTTTCTTTCTTTTCTTGTTAACATTAGTAGGAATATCCGTATCCACATGAATATTCGAGTATCAAATATCCGTATCTAATTTCGGATACGTTGGATAATATCCGACTGTTTGCACCCCTATCATATGACTATTTATTGATTTTGTTCTGTTGCCCGACCAACCATCTGTTGAAATTAGACTTCCAAATCCTAACCACGTGGCTTTTGTCCTAATTTATAGGTGCGCATTCAGACGACTCCCCCACAAGGAATCTTTACAGGTAAATGATATTACTTTTTTTTTTACTTGAAGTCTTACCTTGGGCTCCGCCATAAGCAAGTCTTTTTATTTGTGAACTCATTACTGAATAAAATTACCATTTTTTAATAAAAGAGCATCTACTTTTGTATTTGTCTTACCTAAAATAAATGATAATATGCAGACGTAGGCTGTATTTCTGCTAGGTCGTTCTGAGTTTATTTCAGCCACGCGCTACATTTTGAATTTTATTTTATTTTAATTCTATACAAAAATAATCGGGAGGTAAATTATTTAAAATATGAGAAGAGATTCAATTACAATTTTTAGTGACACATATTTATACTGTATCTATAATTAACGAAAATCCTAACAAAAGAAAACTTGATTGAAAATAGATAGAAGGTGGACTCCACTTGTATGTTATGTTCTCAATCAGATGAAACCGTTGATAACTTGTTCCTTACATGCCCCAAAATTCAACAAGTATGGTTTTAATTAGGGAGTGTCAAGATATTTGAGACAACACTGACGGCTCACCTTTAATAACCGTCACTGACGGCCCCAGAATAGGTCCCTAATTTATAATATATTAATATGTTCAAGATTTGAATATAACTGAATGATGTCTAAAATTCATAATACCATATAATTCAAAAACAATTTGTCATTTATAGTATATATAACTGTTAAGAAATCTGACTAATTTTGAGGGATTTGAGAGGAGATCGGAAGAGGCAGAGAGGCACTAGAAACCCCAAATATTTGATAGATATATTTTCGTAACTCCTCTGGATACAGAGAAAGGGTTTACATATTAAAAAGGTAAACTTACATATATAACCCTGAAAGTAATAGAAATAACAAAATAGTGAGATAAGAGACACATCTAACAATCTCCACCTTGAATCGAAATCTCACCCAAAAGAAAACAAAAACATAAAACAAGAACAAACTAACAACAAACATAAATCAACTCAGCACAGTAGCTGAACTTCGCAGTTGGAATAGGCTTCGTCAACATGTCGGCAGGGTTATGGGCAGTAGCTATCTTGTTGATCTTTACTACACCCCTTGAAATGACTTGCCGAACAAAATGGAACTTGACATCAATATGCTTGCTCCTTTCGTGATACATCTGATCCTTCGCTAAATGAATTGCACTCTGACTATCACAATAAACAGAGATAGGATCATCACAAGTTGAGATTTCTTCAAGCAAACCTTTAAGCCAAATTGCCTCCTTAACACCTTCTGTAACTGCCATATATTCGGCTTCTGTTGTTGATAATGCAACAGTGGATTGAAGAGTAGCCTTCCAACTGATTGCACATCCTCCCAAAGTGAAAACATAGGCAGTCAAAGACCGCCTCTTATCTAGATCACCCATAAAGTCCGAGTCTACATAACCTGTCAAGTTCATGTCACTTTTCCCAAACTCCAACCGGGCATTTGCAGTACCTTTCAAATAGCGAAGAATCCACTTCACTGCCTCCCAATGCACTCTACCGGGACATGACAAATAGCGACTCACAACACTGACAGCATGAGCGATATCAGGTCTAGTGCAAACCATCAGGTACATGACACTCCCAACAGCACTAGAGTGTGGTACTTTCGACATGTAATCTTGCTCCTTCTCTGTTTTCGGACTTTGTTGCCTTGACAATCTGAATTTTGCAGCAAGAGGAGTTGTCACTGGTTTCACATCCTTCATCTTAAAACGATCCAAAACCTTCTCAACAAAACACTTTTGTGAAAGATACAATTTCCCTTTAGGCCTATCTCTCGTGATCTCCATCCCGAGAATTCTCTTTGCAGCCCCTAACTCCTTCATCTCAAACTCTGAGCTCAATTGTTCCTTCACCTTTCTAATCTCCTCCTTGTTTAATGCCGCAACTAACATGTCATCTACATAGAGAAGTAAATACATGTAACTCCCGTCAGACAGCCTTTTGAAATAGACACAGCTGTCATACTGTGATCTACAAAATCCAATATTCTCCATAAAAGAATCAAACCTCCTGTACCATTGCCTAGGCGACTGTTTGAGGCCATACAAAGATTTCTTCAATAGGCACACATGATTCTCCTTACCCGAGATTTGGTAACCTTCGGGTTGCTGCATATAAATATGCTCCTCTAGGTCACCATGCAAGAAAGTTGTCTTTACATCTAATTGCTCCAACTCATAATTTTTGGCAGCCACTAAGGAAAGCAAAACCCGAATAGATGTGTGCTTTACCACGGGTGAGAAAACCTCATTGAAATCCACGCCTTCAACTTGACTGTAGCCTTTAGCTACTAATCTCGCCTTGTATCGTACACCAGCATTATCATCCTTTTTCTTGAACACCCACTTGCAACCTACAACTTTCTTTTCTTTGGGTTGCTCAACAAGTGTCCATGTTTGATTCTTATGAAGAGATTGAATCTCTTCTTTCATGGCAGTTTTCCATTTCGCTGCATCAGATGAGGCAATTGCTTCCTTGTAATTTGAGGGTTCACCAAACTCCACCTCTTCTGCAACTGCCAAACAGTAAGTAAAATCAGAAAAACCATACCTTGTAGGTGCTTTAGTTACCCTCCTTTCTCGATCTCTAGCCAAAGAGTAAGCTTGTTGCTCCTCTTCATCCGACAAATCTGATTCACTCTCGGCTTGAGGAAAATCAACATGAACTGAATGAGGCTGAACCTCGGAAACAGGGATCTCTAACTCCACATTTTCCTTCACTTGCTCAACCTCCTTAACAGGCTCAGGTTCTTTTACTTGCAACATTGCTGACTCATCAAAAGTTACATCCCGTGAGATCAGAAACTTTGGAGACTTTGGGTCCGCACACCACAGGCGAAACCCCTTTACTCCCTCACCATAACCAAGAAAAATGCACTTCTTTGCTCTAGGATCAAGCTTGTCTTCCTTTACATGCGCATATGCGGGACATCCAAATACCCGTAATGTCGAGTAGTCAGCCGGCTTACCCGACCAGACCTCTTCTGGTGTCTTGCATTCAATGGCACTGTGTGGAGAACGATTTACCAAGTAACAAGCTGTGTTAATGGCTTCTGCCCAAAATTCTTTGCCAAGACCCGCATGAGAAAGCATGCATCTAGCGTTCTCCAGCAATGTCCTGTTCATTCTTTCTGCCACACCATTTTGTTGTGGGGTACCAACAACTGTTCGATGCCTCACGATCCCTTCATCCTTGCAAAACTTATCAAAATATTTATTACAAAACTCTAGGCCATTGTCGGTTCTCAACCGCTTAATCTGCTTACCGGTTTGTTTCTCAATCAAGGTCTTCCATTGCTTAAAAATATTAAACACCTCACTCTTTTCTTTCAAGAAAAAGACCCAAACCTTTCGTGAGAAATCATCAATGAAAAGAAGCATATAACGAGAACCATTACCTTTAGAAGGTACACGTGAAGGCCCCCACAAATCAGAATGAATGTAATCCAGAGTCCCTTTGGTACTATGCACAGCTGTGCTAAAACTGAGTCTTTTCTGCTTGCCAAAAACACAATTCTCGCAAAAACTGACTTTTCCAGTACTCTGACCACATAACAGCCCTCTCTTGCTCAATTCGGCCATACCACGCTCGCTCATGTGACCCAACCTCATATGCCACAATTTGGTATTGTCTGAATCTGATAGAGAATTTGCAACTGCAGCGGTGCCTATGACTGGTGTACCATTCAGAAAATACAAAGTCCCGATCCTTTCGGCTTTCATCAATGTAAGAGCTCCTTTTGATACTTTGAGAACTCCACCTTCACTTTGAAATTTACAACCAGCCTCCACAAGACACCCAAGTGAGACCAAATTCTTTGTCAATTCTGGGATATGCCTAACACCCGTCAAAGTACGGGTAATACCATCGTGCATCTTAATCTTCACTGTACCAACACCGGCAACTTTGCACAAATGGTCATTTCCCAAAAGAACTCCTCCATCACACGTCTCATAAGTTGCAAACCATTCTCTTTTTGGGGTCATATGCTGAGAAGCCCCCGTATCCATTACCCAATGTGCCTCAAACTTATCATTTCTATTTGACACAATTAACAAATCTCCTTCTGACTCAGATTCGGCTACATTAGCCTCTTCAGTGGAAACACCTTTTTGGCTTGCCTGCTGTTTATTTTTCAGCTTGAAACAGTCAGCTTTTATGTGTCCGATTTTCTTACAGTAATTGCATGTCAGGTTTCTATGTTTGGACCTTGAACGACTTTTGTTAATGTGATGACTCTTTTCCTTTTGTCTACCTCTCTCAACAATCAACCCAACATCCTGATGACTACTTCCTGCCTTGGTAGAGTCCAAATCGATGTCGGACTTAATTAAGAGATTGTTTTTCACATCATCAAAAGTGAGAGAATCCCTACTGTGGAGAATAGTTTCCTTGAAAACTTTATAAGAATTGGGCAACGAACACAACAAAACCATGGCCTTATCCTCGTCATCGGTTTTTATACCAATCCTTTCCATGTCATTCAACAAAGCAGTGTATTCAGAAATATGAGATTTAAGGGGAGTACCTTCAGTCATTCTCAAAGAATGAAACCTCTGTTTCAAACGCAAACGATTCGTGACTGTCTTTTGCATATAGGTTTTCTCAAGCTTTGCCCAAGCGTCAGCTGCTTTGGTTTCGGTAAGGATTTCCTGAAGTGTGCAGTCACTAAGACACAACTGAATGGTTGACAAGGCTTTATCTTCCATTACCTCCCACTTCCTATCATTATCAGCACCTTCTAAATCTTTAGGTCGACCGGTTAAAGCTGCCTTTACACCCATATTTGTCAAAATAGCTTTCATTCGTATTTGCCAAAGTGCAAAACTAGATGTACCATCGAACTTCTCAATATCAAACTTAGACCAATTTGCACTCATCTTAACGGGTAACGGCAACAATTTTCAACCCAATCAGATCTGCTGACTACTAGAGAAGAAGAACGCGAAACCTGGTTTTGGCGTTGGCGCGGTCCACCAGAGATAAACGCAGCTGAGATCTCAGCCCTGAAAGCCGCGAATCTGACAGATGGCGGCGAAGTGGCGACAGCAGCGAAGTGGCGGCGGTGGAGCTCTTGACCCTGAAAACCGCAACGTGGTGGCAGCGAAGTGGCAGCAATCGAGCTCTGATACCAGTCTGTTAAGAAATCTGACTAATTTTGAGGGATTTGAGAGGAGATCGGAAGAGGCAGAGAGGCACTAGAAACCCCAAATATTTGATAGATATATTTTCGTAACTCCTCTGGATACAGAGAAAGGGTTTACATATTAAAAAGGTAAACTTACATATATAACCCTGAAAGTAATAGAAATAACAAAATAGTGAGATAAGAGACACATCTAACAATAACTATATAAATATATCAAAATTCAAGTTTATAAAAAATGTACAACTAAGTGAATTATTCACAAAATATACAAAACTCGTTAATAATTCAAAACTTCCTATTTCATGTATTCATTGAAAAATATATTAAAAAAATAATTCGAAAACTTAATTTATTACAATGATTTATAATTCGTTCAGAACTAAGCAGCTTATAGTACTTGAATCAAACAAAGTAGGTCAAATTTAGTTAGACGAGTCAGAACAAGCGGGTCGTTCTGGGAAGAATTCGCATCCTCTCAAGATATCTCATATATTGCGTGCTTAATTTTTAGAAAATCTCAACAGTTCAATAAATTCTGCACGAATTTCAAAGCTCAAATAATACTGGCCCCCGCCGGACATGCCTCATGCACTCGTTATGGGAATCCATATCACCTTAAGAATGTCATTCCAGGGAACCCATTCCGGATCTAAACTCCAAATAATCTGATATTTTAATATCAGTACAACAAGCGGGGCATTTTGGGAAGAATTCGCATCCTCTGAAGATATCTCATATTTTGCGTCCTTTTTAGAATATCTCAACCGTTCAAATATATTCTACACGAATCTCAAAGCTCAAATAATACTGGAATCCATATCACCTTAACTTAAATTTGGAGTTTAGATCCGGAATGCCAGATTATTTTTGGTACAAGTATTAAAATAACTATGTAAATTAATTCCACCTAAAGTCAGATTGATCCAAATTATGATCGGACAGTCTGTATATAAACTCAAAATTGGAGTTACTTTAGAGGATCAGACTCATCTTTCTCGTGTGCAATTGGAGTTGCAACACATTCATTCAAATGGTGGCAATAGCTCTGGCCTAGCCTCTTACTCGGAATATCGGCCTTTTTACAATTATCAGTTTCCCACTTTACAGTTGTACCAGCAAATCTTAATAAAAAGACCTTCAAGAAAACCTTATAAGTCACAGACTTAACCAAAGACAGATGGACTTCAACAAAAGGAAATAAAATAAGTTGCAATAATATCAGAATCAAACTAAGAATTAAATTTTGATCTGGTGACAAAGAATAACACTTTCAGTGTGAATATTGGAGAATTCAAAAGGTTGATAATTTTTTTTTTTATAAATATTAAAATTTGAAAAAAGACATACAAATAAAAAGTTTCATAATATACCATGACTTAATAAGTTAATGACATTCACAACTAGCACAATGATAGAACATAATGTTCTTTATGAAATACTAAAGAGGACCTTTTCATTTATCAATCTGATAATCAATTATCAATAAAATAAATAGCATACATATAATTTATCAACCTTCACACATGTTGCTGACCAGATATAATACAAAGAGATTTAAAGAGCATCAATATGAAAAAAATCATGCTACATATGTTTCAAGCATGACTAAAAGAATAGTTGGATATTTAGCTGAATTACAATAATTATGGAAAAAAATCTTGATATTTAGCTCCGAAATTTTTATAATTATCCAAATCAAATAACAAATTACGGAATTTACCCTGTTTTGCAATGAAATTCGAAAAATACCCAATAACCGGTTTTGATACAAATGTCCGGTTACCCACTCCCCGGACTCAAAAAAACAAATCCGGTTAATGGTTAACCGGATTTGTGAATTTTGCCTTCTTTTTTTTTTTTTAAACAGAATTTTTTTTTATTTTTTTATTTTTTGTATTAAAATATTAGAAATGTTGAATATATTTCTTTGAAAATAGATGGAATACAATATAATTTGATTTATTAGAAAGACTGCAACAAATAACCCGGATCAATATTTTTCAGATCGGATTTTTCGCGGCTATAAGAAAAATTAATATATTTCTTTATGTGTTATTGGAAAAAAATAAAAATAATTAGATTCTGAGTTATTGAACCCGGTTCAAAAGTCACTTCTAGGTAATCCAGAAAATATTGTGACCTTTCTAGTACATTTAATTTATAAAAAGTTGTATCTGTTTTTGAAAAAAATAAAAAAATCAAAAACTTTAATTTATTTAATTATTGTTTTTCAAAAAGAATTCTCAAAATAGATACAACTTTTTATAAATTAAATGTCCTAGAAAGGTCACAATATTTTCTGGATTACCTAGAAGTGACTTTTGAACCGGGATCAATAACTCAGAATCTAATTATTTTTATTTTTTTCCAATAACACATAAAGAAATATATTAATTTTTCTTATAGCCGCGAAAAATCCGATCTGAAAAATATTGATCCGGGTTATTTGTTGCAGTCTTTCTAATAAATCAAATTAAATTGTATTTCATCTATTTTCAAAGAAATATATTCAACATTTCTAATATTTTAATACAAAAAATAAAAAAAATTTATGTTTTCAAAAGAAAAAAAAAGGGGCAAAATTCACAAATCCGGTTAACCATTAACCGGATTTGTTTTTTTGAGTCCGAGGAGTGGGTAACCGGACATTTGTATCAAATCCAGTTATTGGATAACCGGATTGGGTATTTTTTCTAATTTCATTGCAAAACAGTGTAGATTTCCTAATTTGTTATTTGATTTGGATATTTATAAAAATTTCAGTATTTAGCTCCTAGATAGCAACAACAATGGCAGGTCAGCGGGATGCCTTTTGAAGCAGAAGGCACTATATGGATTGAAACAGTCTCCCAGAGCATGGTTTGGGAGATTTTGTAATGCAATGAGACGATATGGATATTCTCAAAGCGATTCTGACCATACTCTGTTTTACAGGAAAAGACAAGAGAAGATAACAGTTCTGATTATTTATGTTGATGACATGATAATCACAGGTGATGATCATGATAGGATCAAGGACCTAGAAGAAAGACTATCTAGAGAATTTGAAATGAAGAACCTAGGAGGACTGAAATATTTTCTCGGAATTGAAGTTGCTCGAACTCAGGAAGGTATTTCCTTATCTCAACGCAAGTATGTATTAGACTTACTTGCTGAAACTGGGATGCTTGATTGCATACCAGTAGACACTCCGGTGGTACATAATGTCAAGATGGGTGAGTTTCCTAACCAAGTACCAGCAGATAAAGAAATGTACCAAAGACTAGTATGTAAACCCATTTATTTGTCACATACAAGACCAGATATTGTGTATGCAGTAAGTGTAGTGAGTCAGTTCATGCATGCTCCGAGTGAAAAACACATCCAAGCTGTGTTTCGAATTCTAAAATATCTTAAAGGATCACCTGGAAGAGGTATTTACTTCAAGAAAAATGGACATCTAAGAATTGAGGGATATACAGACTCAGATTGGACCGGAGACATAACTGATCGGAAATCCACATCTGGATATTTTACATTTGTTGGAGGAAACTTGGTGACATGGAGGAGTAAGAAACAAAAGGTGGTGGCCTTATCTAGCGCTGAAGCAGAATTTAGAGGATTGTAAGTGAGCTCGGATTCAAACCCAAAGAAGAAATGAAATTTTTTTGTGACAATAAGGCAGCAATTGCTATATGTCAAAATCCTGTACAACACGACCGTACCAAACACATAGAAATTGACAGATATTTCATTAAGCAAAACTTAGATGAAAATGTCATATCTATCCCGTTTGTAAGGACCGAAAACAAACTTGCAGATATGTTAACAAAAGAAGTCTCCAGCACCATCTTTCATGATTCACTTGACAAGTTGGGTATGAAGAACATCTACATACCAACTTGAGGTGGAGCGTTAGCATGAGCCAAATAAGATGAGGAAAGGATCAACGAAAAAGGCAGCAGAATATTTAGAAGATCAGAAGAGGATCAACGAAAAAGGCAGCAGAATATTTAGTTTCCAATAAATGTAATATCTTTACAATTAATGTAATATTTAGATATTTAGACAATCTTTAATTAAGGAAGGAAATAACTAGAAAAGCTATATGAGAGGCAGCTGCCCTGCTCAATAGTGTATTCGAAAATACATTTCTGTAACTTTCTTCTTGAATGAAATAAAATATGGGAGAGAAGGGAGTTTCTTGAGAGTGCTGTGTTTATATTTTTTAATATTTTTGTCAAAGACAAATACAAAAGTAGATGCCCTTTTATTAAAAAATGGTAATTTTGTATGACTTTATTTAGCATCTTACCCTAAATTTTATTTAGTAATGAGTTCACAAATTAAATGACTTACTTATGGCGGAGCCCAAGGTAAGACTTCAAGTAAAAAAAAAGTTATATCATTTACCTGTAAAGATTCCTTATAGTGGAATCCTCTGAATGCGCACCAATAAATTAGTACAAGAGCCACGTGGTTAGGACTTGGAAGTTTAATTTCATCAGATGGTTGGTCGGGCAACAGAACAAAATCAATAAAAAGTCATGTGATATTAGTGTTTGGTAAATGCCCCCGGGGGCCCAACCCGGACCGGTCCGCCCATGCCCGTGCCACGGGTATGCACGGGTACACGGGCACGGGTATTAAACGGGCCGGACCCGGTTTTTTGGAAAAATGCCCGTGATAACCCGGACCCTCGTACCCGTGATGCCCGTGCCCGTGAACCCGTGCGCCCGTGCCCGTGCCCGTGAGCCCGTGGCAGATTTTTTTTTTTTTTTTTTTTTTACTTTTGATCTAAAATTCAAAATTTAAACTCAAATTCCCCCCCCCCCCCCCCATTCCCCCCCATGCCCCACAGCCCCACTTTCTACCCGGACCCCTACCCGTTTTTTTTTTTTTTTTTTAAATTCAAATTTTAATCCCTCCAAACAAAATTCTATAAATATACACCCATTCCTTACAAATTTTCACATCTCTCTCAATATTTTCATCTCTCATTTTCTCAATCTCAATCTCAATATTTTTATTATTCTCCAATTTTAATTTTATTGTTAAAAAAAAATATAGTAGCTAATTTAACAAATACGCAAACACGCAAACGGAAACGGAATTACGAAGGTATTCTCGAAGATTTTCCCGCGAAATTAAAAAGGTAACATTAATTTTTGGTAGATTACATTTCGGTAGATTAAATTTTGTTAGATTGAAATATTGAATATTAGATTTATTTTTGTAGAGTAATTTAAAAATTAAATTTGATGTTAGATTTATTTTTGTAGAGAAATTTAGAATTTAAATTGAATGTTAGATTTTGTTTATGTTAGATTTATTGAATGTTAAGTAATTAGATTTGTTATATTTATTGAATGTTACATTTATTAAATTTGTTAAGTAATTAGATTTGTAAGATTTATTTTATGTTAGATTTGTTAGATTTATTTAGTTTATGTTAGATTTGTTAGATGTGTAGTAATTAGATTTGTTTTGAATATGTTAGATTTTATTTTTGAAATTCGGATTTATTTTTAATAGGTTAATAAAAGATGTTAGATTTTTTTTTTTTGAATATGTGATGTTAGATTTTATTTTTGAAATTCGGATTTATTTTTAATAGGTTAATAAAAGATGTTAGATTTATTTTTTTGAATATGTGAAGTAATTTGATTTGTTTTGAATAGGTTAGGTTTTATTTTTGAAATTCGGATTTATTTTTAATAGGTTAAATAAAGATGTTAGATTTTTTTTTTGAATATGTGAAGTAATTTGATTTGTTTTGAATTGGTTAGATTTTATTTTTTGAAATTCGGATTTATTTTTAATAGGTTAATAAAAGATGTTAGATTTTTTTTTTTTTAATATGTGAAGTGATTTGATTTGTTTTGAATAGGTTAGATTTATTCTATTAAGAATGAGTGCCAACACAGCGGAATCTCATACGCGAGCTCTCAGCCCGATTGCAGAGCCCTCAGCGGAATCTCGTACACGAGCCCTCCCCTACTTCCGCTCAAGAGATCTCGAGGAACTTATGAAAGAAGAAAACCCCGAGAACCTTCATGAAAAGTCCCAACAACGTACAAACAAAGAACCGGTAGATTTTTGCAATCCCTGTTACCAATATGGGAAGAGGAGTGAGATGTTCTGTTGTGTGGAATGTTTGCAAGCTTTCCACCCTTCCTGCATTAGCGCCTACCCGACACGCACAAGGGAGGATATAAGGTTCAAGCATTTTATATGCCCACCCTGCGCCTTAGACAAGTCTAAGCGAAGCAGGCAAAAAAGAAAACGAAAGAAGCAGTGGAACTCTGATTCCGATTAGGATTATCTCAACGTTGTATTACTTTTATTTTCAAACGCGACCTATCAGTTGCTAGTTGTAATTTCCTTTACTTCAATGTTATTTTTCCTTCATTTATCTCAATTAATTTTTTACTTTCAAAATTGAGTATTTATGACTTTAATTCACAACAAATGAAATTTTTATCTTTTGATTTTCTTATTTTGTCTTGTATATATGTATTATTTATTTTTATAGGAAAGATATAATTACATAAGCAATTAAAATGTGTTAATTATAACAAAAATTATTGAGTTCAAAAACAAATATAATTAATTATATTTCAAATGGAGAGTGAACAAATAAATCAGAATTTTTATAGGTTATAACCTATTTTTAACAAATATAATTACTATGTCAAATGAATTTTAATAGGTATGAATTTGGATTTATAATTAATTGATTTTCAAAGAAAAAAAACAGAAAAAAAACAGAAAAAAAAACAGAAAAAAGAACAGAAAAAAGAACAGAAAAAAAGAACAGAAAAAAAGAACAAAAAAACTGAACAAAAAAACAGAACAAAAACAGAACAAAAAAAAGAACCAAAAAAAAAAAAAAACAGCAAAAAAAAAAACAGAAACAGAAACAGAAAAACAGAAAAAAAAAACCGGTCCGGACCCGGACCGGACCGGACCGCCCGGCCCCCCGTACCCGGACCGTCCTGCCCCCGAACCCGTGACGGGCACGGGTATTAAACGGGCAGGGCAGGATTTTTGAAAAAAAAACCCGTGATGCCCGGCCCGTTGTACCCGTGTGCCCGTGACGCCCGTGACCGTGGCTACCTGTGCCCGTGCCTGGGTTTTGCCCGGACCGCCCGGCCCGGCCCGTTTACCAAACACTATGTGATATGGGTGGGGACTTGTAGTTGTCCCTAGGGGTGCAAACAGTCGGATGTGCACGACTTGGAAGTTTCACTAGTACAAAAAACCCCTTCACTGACTGCTCAAATACCCCTACACTGACTGTTACAGTGGCGTCAGTAAAGCCGGCGCCAGTGAAGGTGACCTTTTACTGACTCTTTAAAAACAGTCAGTGTTGAAACCAACACTGACTGTTTTTAGGGCGTCAGTGTTGGATACCAACACTGACTGTTTTTAAAGCGTCAGTGTTGGTGCTCAACACCGACTCTTTTGCAAAAGAGTCGGTGTTGAGAACCAACACTGACTCTTTTTCAAAAGAGTCGGTGTTGAGCATCAACACTGACTGTTTTTAAAAAGAGTCGGTGTTGGTGCTCAACACCGACTCTTTTTAAAAACAGTCAGTGATTAGAATTCAACAGTGACTCTTTAAAAATAGTCAGTGTTGATATTAAAAACGTCAGTATAGACATTAAAAACAGTCATTGTTTGCTCTATAACCGTCAGTGTTGATATAAAAATTTTGGCATGATGCTGCTTATATTTGGGCTAGCCTCCATATTTTTGCTAACCATATATTACTATTTAACATTTATTGATGTTAAACAAAGTATCATACAAATAATTTAGACAACATAATATATTCATTCATCAAAAAACACACAACATAATAGATTCATTCACCAAAAAAAACCAAGCACACCTAACCTACACATCATTCTTAATCCCACCTAAGATAAAACAATATGGTACTGTATGTTATCTCAAAAAACTAAATGGTCCTCCACCAAAATTGAAGACAGAGAGAACCTGCAACTGTTTCTCTGCACATGCTCTATAGTTCAAGATGTCATCAATGTCACATTCTTTTCTCGCAGTGCATACCTATACAAGTATTTAATTAGTCAAAATAAAAGAAATGACAAGGACTATCTTGCATAATCTCAGACTGACAGAGCATTTGCTTATGAATTTTATCTTCAAAAACAGTGATTTTCACAATTAAAAGCTCTGTCATATCTAAATTGATGTAAATAAATTAAAAGGGACTTGTTAGCATAACAACCAGACTTACAACATGTGTAACAGTCAATGTCAGGTGTTGTACCAGTCAAAAGAACAAATGAACCAAGTGAGGCACTCAATTGGTACAAGAGATGCACAAAATGACCAGCATCAGAAAACTGAATAGAACAATCAGCTACAGGGACCAAATGACAAAATCAAGGATACAGTCAAATAAAGGACTTCAAAACACACAATTAGACCAAAAAATTTATATTTTTAGGATTTTCTAAGTATTTATTAAGCATTTTTAATTTTCACATTCTCAAAATACAAAAACTGCTTATTTACCAAATCTGCCCGTCTTTCAAGCACTGTTAAGTGCTGTTCTGCATTTCTAAAAATTCTAAAAATTGGCAAAACCACTTAAATAAAGTATGTGCAGTTATCAAATAAAGTACCTCGTCTCCTGGGTTTCATATTCGGGTGAAGTCGCAAGGCTAAGTTTTTGTATGCCTTTATCTCTTACTGTGTTGCTGTTCTCTCTACCCCTAAAATCTGTTAATAAAAATAGCAATTAATTAGTAATTAATTCACCTAGAGTTATGATGCTATGTAAGTTCAACTGAATTTCAGCTAAAACAATTTAAAAAAATGCCCTTAAACTTTTTTAAAGCACTACAGGCCCTTAAACTTTTTTAAAGCACTAAAGGTACAAACTAAACGTACAGCCCTCAATTTTATCTACCCATTAAATAAAATTCATTTCACCATTAAGAAAGATAGAATCAAAGTTGATTATTTAACATGCCTTGACATAGCTGACACCTAAATCTTTTCTTGTATAACCACGTGCCAGATTTCGCATTATATATTGATTGTAATCCTTTAAGATTCTCATTATGAGATCTGATGTGGAAACCCCATCTGTCCTTTTAGTTTCCATGAATTTACCAATCTTCTTCACCTGTAAGAGAAGCCAAATTTTATTATTGTTAATAAAACTTGAAAATCACAAGTCATTTATTCATTACAATAAAAGAAAAGAGAGAGAGAGAGCATACAAATTCATAGACATCATTTCCAGCACCACTTGCATCAGCATATCAAAGGAGGGCAAAATGAGAAACATGAAGCAAGTTAAAAAGATTTGATATATAAAATTATTATCTAATAAGAGATGTCTTATTATCTAACAAAAAAATGATAGCTATTAATGGAACATAAACATACGGGAGTGCATCATGAGCAACATAACAAATTTTATGCTTGTCAATGATCTCCTTTGTGACAACCCATGAAGCATCAGGAATTACCTCATCAACCCACCTAAAAAAACAAAAAGAAGAGAATTTAAAAGCAAGAAAAGCCTTTGTATATAACTCGAAAGTAAACCTCAATTAAGTGTCGATTGTTGAACATAAGCCTCAAATAAGTAATTGTTATCAACCAGAATGCAAATCAACTTTCTTTGGAAAATCATGACCAGCAAAAGTGACTGATTCTGACAAAGGGTTTCATCAAGCACTAAACACTGATTATAGAGCGGGATTTTGTTCAATTTTGTTTGTTAAAACAGGGTGACATGGCTAACAAAAAGAAAAACGACAAGAAGATAACATTCTTTTATTTGTATTCTTTAATGAATTTATTTAATAGAAGAAGCCTCTTATGCTTGTGCTTTATTAGAATGTTGCTTACTAATTTCTCAATATGACAGTACAATATGGAATAACAGTGAACAAAAAATCAGTAAAGAGAACCATACTCATGGTATATGACCAAGAGGTAAACACCTGAAACAAGAAAATGAATAATCATGACATTAGCTACCCTTAGCAGAATGCAAAAGTAAATAAAAAAATGAAATCTGCATCCAAAAATGAATAATCATGATTACAGTGGCCAATTTTCTTAACAAAAAAATACATTGATTACAGTGGCCAATTTAGGTTGATTCCTTGAAAATTTGACAGATTTTTGGGTTGAACTAAAATCCAGCAAAACAAATTCAAAACTTGGCTCAAGTTGCTTGGAGCTCGTCATCATATATTTGATTTAGTCAATATGAGATTTCGCGAGATATCCTCAGATTTCTCAAGTTAAGCCATTGACTTCTAAAAGACCCAAATATTCATTGGTCTAAGTTGCTAATTTAAGAAAGTTAATTGTAATTTACAATAGAAGTACATATTGCTCTAATTTACAATTACAAGTAAATTTAACATATTATAGAGAGTGCATCAAACCAGTAGACAGACGGTAAGGCGGAGATAGAGGTCTGTGCTTGGTAGAGGTAGAGGTTTGTGCGGAGGTAGACAGACGAAAGGCGGAGGTAGAGGGTTGTGTTCGGATGCTCGATCCTCAGAGGGAGTCGGCGGGGGAGGGTTTGTGCTTGGATGCTCGGTGCTCAGAGAGAGATAGACATCAAGGCGGAGGCATGCTCGGAGGTGTGCTTGTGCAAGGCGTAGGTAGAGCTGTGCTCGCCGAACCTTCTCGTCAAAACCCTAGCTCAAAAATTGAAGCCGAAAAGTACAGCTAAAAGAACCCTAGATTCGGAAGTGGAATCGGACCTAAAATTGATCAGTGTTGGTTCCCCTGTCGTCATCTCCGGCCAAAGAGAGGGAAGGCAGCGGAGAAGGGAGGAGGAAGTGGAATCGGCCCCCCCAAAAACAAAAAGAACGGAGAGAAAGAAGAACAATAGAGAGAAAGGGGTAGGCTGGGCTCGGCGAGAGAAAGAGGGAAATGAAATTTAGAAGGGGAAAATAAGTTTTTCGCGGCTAAAATCGAAACATATAACCGGGAACGAAAATTTCAGCGGAAAAAATCACCGACGGTTTTAAGAAAAAGGGTCACTGTTGAGAGCAACACCGACGGTTTTATAAAAAAGGGTCAGTGTTAAGATCAACACTGACTGTTTTTCAAAAAACAGTCAGTGTTGAGAGCAACACTGACTGTTTTCGAAAATAGTCAGTATTAGTGTCAACACTGACTGTTTTTTGAAAAACAGTCAGTATTGATTATCAGCACTGACGGTTTTTCAAAAAACAGTCAGTGTTGAACACCAACACTGACTGTTTTTTTAAAAACCGTCGGTGATTTTTTTTTGGCAGAAAGTTAAAAAAATTTGCAAAATAATTTTGTATATATAGGATTATATTATATAGATTGAATTTTATTTAAGAGATATATTCTTTGCAAAAGTTTATGAGATAAAAAATATTAAACATAACCAAAATAAATTTTTCGAAGTTCGATCATGTCTAAGCTTCAATCCAACTAGAAGTGTTTATAGTGCTTCGATGTTTCAATATTTCATCCTCTTGATTGATAGGTAAATGAAAATAAAATTTCATTTCATTGCACATCAACCGTTGATTGATTACGTAAAAATGAACGATATGAAATTATTGGCTCAATTTCAAGAGACAAATAACGATAAAATTATATAAAATTGACATTTATAAGCATTATTTGACATATAAGATGTAAAAAGAGTATAAAATATTTATTTTTAATTCTTTTCATACTATTTTCTGTACAATTATTACCTAAATTTAGATTTGTAAATTTATATCCGTTTGATAGGAGATGAATGGTCTTGATTTCAAAGGAGGTGTCCATTTTTGAGATTGTGGGTGGGAGTCCATATCCTCTCAAGTAACTTAATGTATTACATGTGTTCAATGAAATGTTCAAGCCAAAATAGTATATTTTTAATTATTATATTTGAAAAAAAAAAATTAAGGAAAAAATATAAATTAGAATGGAAAATGAAACAAACAAAAATATGAAAAATATACATAATTGTTAAATATCTTCCAAATTTAGACAGATTTATAAATACAAATTTATTATGTAAAATAAAAACCATATTGTATACGATAAAAAGCTTAATAATTAAAGTCAAAATTTCATGTTAATATAATTCTTTTAGTATGTTATACGAAAGATCATACTACTTAATCAATTTAAACAATTTAAATAATTAAATAATTAAACAATTGTACTAGTAATTTAAATGGTTCCAATCGACCCACGGACGACATTTGGGGTGAATCCAATTTGAATGGTAATTCTTTTAGCATGTTCTCTGTTTTGCTTGTGTTTGACATAATTTCAACTATTGGCTTCCCTTTGAGGTGAATCCAATTTTTTCTGCAATAAATATATACACAACATTAGAATAATTTTATGCAAAATTTGAAGTTAGAATTAAATTGAATTTAGAACAACCCACCTTAATTTATGCAAAATTCATATATGCAACATGCATGTAATGCTATCTAATTTGATGTTCATTTACACATCCATCCAAGCGACATAATATAACGAGATCGTAAGGCTATAAACATTACACATTGGATCGAAGCTTACAATTGTTGGAACTCCAATTATTTTTTTTTGTTTTTAAGGTTCCTGGTACTAACATGATCATTTTAAAATAAATTAGGAATTATTTGATTGCAGATCACCCGTTGATTATTCATAAGAAAATGAACGGTCCACAGTTATTAGCTCAATTTGTTTGAACAAATATTGATGAAATTATATGAAATTGATAATTACAAATATTATTTGGTCACAAGTTATGTATAAAAGTAGGAAATATTTTTTTTGGAATTTATTCATATTATTTGCTGTACAAAAATCATAAATTTCATCATCTGCTGATATTGCTACCCAACACTGACGCTTTACCAACAGTCAGTGTTGGTACGCAACACTGACTGTCTTGATAAACAGTCAGTGTTGAGTACCAACACTGACTATTTTTAAAGAGTCAGTATTGCTACTCAACACTGACGCTTTACAAAGAGTCAGTGTTGAGTACCAACACTGACTGTTTTTCAAAAGAGTCAGTGTTGGTACTCAACACTGACTGTTTTACAAAAGAGTCAGTGTTGAGTACCAACACTGACTGTTTTTCAAAAGAGTCAGTGTTGCTACTCAACACTGACTGTTTTTCAAAAGAGTCAGTGTTGAGTACCAACACTGACTGTTTTTAAAGAGTCAGTGTTGCTACTCAACACTGACGCTTTACAAAGAGTCAGTGTTGAGTACAAACACTGACTCTTTTGAAAAAGAGTCAGTGTTGGTGCTCAACACTGACTCTTTTGAAAAAAAGTCAGTGTTGGTACTCAACACTGACTGTTTTTCAAAAGAGTCAGTGTTGAGTACCAATACTGACTGTTTTTAGAGCGTCAGAGTTGGTAATCAACACTGACGCTTGAAAAACAGTCAGTGTTGGTGTTCAACACTGACTCTTTTTTGAAAAACAGTCAGTGTTGATAACCAACACTGACTGTTTATAAAGCGTCAGTGTTGAATAACAACGCTGACTGTTATTTAATAAAAGGGTCAGTATAGTGTGAGCAACACTGATGCTTTGCTTAAAAGAGTCGGTGATTAAGGGTCGGTGAAGGGGTTTTTTGTACTAGTGTTTAAATTTTAATTCCACATGATGTGCACGACTTACTAATCAATTAACTTATTTTATTTTACTTTTAGAAGCGTTAAAATATAAAATTGAATTTAAATTTGTATATAACGGGCTAGTTTATTTAATACAATAGGAAATAGTGCCTTGTAGGAAATAGTATTATGTAATTAATAGGAATAGAGAATAGTGCATTCCATCGACTAATTTTTTTTAATTCTTGTAACTATAAATAGGTATATATGTAAAGCTGAAAATAAGATTGCAATAATACGTTGTTTTCTTAAATCTCTTCTCTTTTACAAAAGTTAACATGGTATCAGAGCAAAAGACTCTGTAACCGAAAAATTCAAAAATCGCAACAAATTTCAGCAAAGCAAAATGGCTCAAGAAGAAGCAATGAACTTCTCGAAGCTAACAAATACTTTTTGCAATGGCAAAAATTACGTATCATGGGGAAGGGCAGCATCCAGGGCCATGAGTGGTCAAGAGATGTTAGAATACACCACTAGTGAAAAGAAAAGGCCAGAAATTGTAGACGCAAACAAACTAACTCCTGACGAAACAAGGGCAAGATAACAATGGAGAACAACAAATGATAGAATCATCACCTCACTACTAAACTCCATGGAGCCGGTTATATCCGACCTCTTTATGATGGCCGAAACAACACATGCTTTGTGAGAAGCGGTAAAAGCTATCTATGGTTAGCAAAATAATTTCTCACATATTTATCAACTTCTACAGGAGATTCAAAAAGAAAAACAAGGATCGAGATGCCATACTAAGTATCTTAGTGCTCTTGATAAGAAACACAATGAGCTTCGATCAGATCGGCCAATAACAATAGATCTGGCTACACTTTAGAAGCGAGCTGAAGAGGATGATATTTTTCAGTACCTCGTGGGTCTAAACTCGAGCTATGAAGCCATAAGATCTATAATTATGACCACGGTACCTCTTCCCTCTTATGCTCAAATTAAAAGTTTAATTCAACAAGAGGAAATTAGAAGACTTGAGATGAATGGTCCACAAACTACAAGCCATGAGGGACACGAGAATCATGTCTTAGCAGTAAAAAATCTCAATTGTAATCAAAACTCTAGGGTTTAGGGTTTAGGATAAAAAAATCCCAAATTTAATCTAAAAATGAGAAGTATATCCACTTTAATAAAGATGGTCACACTCAGTATAGGTGTTGAGATGAGCATAGGGCTCAAAAAATAAAATTATAATTCTCTAATGCCCCATTGCTTCATGCTCAAATAGATGATTCAAACCGCTCAACATGATATCCTCGTTAAAATATGGATGGAGACCAAAATTTATATTTTTTGGAAATTGTTTACTATTTTTTAATATTGGTACAAAATAATTGTTTTTAGATGATACACAATTTCCTGAAAAATAGTGATTTTGTACCTATCTTAAAAAATAGTAAATTTCTTTTACGAAAAATATATAATTTGGTCTCCAATCATATTTTAACATGGATATCATATTGAGCGGTTCAGATTGTCTGTTTAAACTTTCAAATTGAAGATAAAGATGTTGGAGTACGACTGGGGCATGAAGCAATGGGGCATTTGAGCCCTCTAATTTAAATCACACGTGTTTAAAATTAGAGGAACTAATGTTCCTTTTGATAATTAGTAGACGTGAAAGATCAACTAGAGCATTATCAAATCACGAAAATTAATTTTAAAAATGTAGATAGTACATGGTTATAAATACCCCTCTCACCCTCTCTCATTTCTCTCAGCATAAAGAAATTCTTGAAACCTAGCTTGATTCTCTCCTCCTTGTACCCACAGTCCTATATAGCCATGGCTAAATCCACGTTCAACATCGCTCCTGTTTCTGCGCTCCAGAAAAATGAGCTCTACTTCCACTTGTACTTGCACCACACGCCTCTTGGACCAAACAAAAACGAAGCAGATATAGTAGACCCAAAACTTCCTAATTCATTTGGTTCATTGTCTGTTAATGATTGGGCCTTGTACGATGAACTCGGCACCGACGCGAAGGTCATTGCGCGTGCACAGGGTCTGCATGTTCAGACTGGAATGGATGACTCACAAAAGTATCAAAATTATTTGAGCATTGTGGTCGAGGATACCAGGTATTTACTTAAGTTAGAAACTTAGAGCTGATATGAATTGCATGAATTAATTTTCTATTTTCAACTTTTATGGTGCCTTCCTGAATGCGATATTGTCAGGCTGTACATACCTCATGATTTGAATTCTGACACACAAGTACAAGTAGTGTAACTTGCTAACCTATATATGTATGCATGACATATCAAACAGGTTCAAGGGGTCGTCGCTTCAGGTTATGGGGCCTGATGTTGAAGAGGGTGAGTGGGCTATTGTCGGAGGGACCGGAGAGTTCTGTCTGGCACAAGGCGTCATATACAAAACGTTCCTGAAACATCAAAGCGATAGGAATATTATGGAGCTTGATATCCATGCGTTCTACTCCGCGGTGAGTCCTTGGACTCTAGGGGCAGAGTGAATGTTCATCACCAAACTTCGTTCTGGGATTGTTTCGTTATGTCAAATGGGTGTTAATTTGTTGTTTCCAATAATACTACTTCCCATATTGTTGTTTGTGATCTTTTGTTTGTTTTAGTTTGTTTTTATTTCTTGTCAGTTTGTATGATCCCAGTATCCTATGATAGTTTTTATATAATTATGTGGTCTATGTTATTATTGTGCAGCAATCTCATTTACAGAATTAACGAAAAGGTGTGAATAATTTTTTTTTGTTGGAAAAAAATTCAGATTGCAATCATAGACGTGTTAGAATCAAGCAACTGCAAATATAACCACATATAACCTGCTGTCCATTATATTTACAAAACGCAGCAATATAAACTATATCTAAGCCTCTCATAATAGGGCTGGGGTTAGGGTAACTTGGCAAAAAGTGTTTCTGTTGTCGTCATATGTTCTTCAGAGCTCTCCAGTTTCCTCTGGTCCTGCTAAATGAGGTGTCAACACCTCTCCTTCCTCTTCTTCTGGAGCCAAGGTATTGAGTGGTAATGTGGTATAGCATCTAAAGTGTCTGGTAGCCACAATGCTGCTGCTTCCAGCTTCATTTTCTTGTTTAGATTCCATGTTCAATAAATGACATGATTAGCATTTAGCAATATGATGTTTTTTGCAGATTTGTGTGATGCCTGTCTAAAACAAATTTCATTTTTTTAATTTCATATTGTCCAACAGATATCACTATATACAAGTAGAAAATCACTTCCATCAAGTGGATTTAGGGAGAGGGCAAATTGAGTTATATCTTGACATGTATTCCAGTTTGCAGAAAATCTTGACACTCCCTAATTAAAACCATACTTGTTGAATTTTGGGGCATGTAAGGAACAAGTTATCAACGGTTTCATCTGATTGAGAACATAACATACAAGTGGAGTCCACCTTCTATCTATTTTCAATCAAGTTTTCTTTTGTTAGGATTTTCGTTAATTATAGATACAGTATAAATATGTGTCACTAAAAATTGTAATTGAATCTCTTCTCATATTTTAAATAATTTACCTCCCGATTATTTTTGTATAGAATTAAAATAAAATAAAATTCAAAATGTAGCGCGTGGCTGAAATAAACTCAGAACGACCTAGCAGAAATACAGCCTACGTCTGCATATTATCATTTATTTTAGGTAAGACAAATACAAAAGTAGATGCTCTTTTATTAAAAAATGGTAATTTTATTCAGTAATGAGTTCACAAATAAAAAGACTTGCTTATGGCGGAGCCCAAGGTAAGACTTCAAGTAAAAAAAAAAGTAATATCATTTACCTGTAAAGATTCCTTGTGGGGGAGTCGTCTGAATGCGCACCTATAAATTAGGACAAAAGCCACGTGGTTAGGATTTGGAAGTCTAATTTCAACAGATGGTTGGTCGGGCAACAGAACAAAATCAATAAATAGTCATATGATATGGGTGCAAACAGTCGGATATTATCCAACGTATCCGAAATTAGATACGGATATTTGATACTCGAATATTCACGTGGATACGGATATTCCTACTAATGTTAACAAGAAAAGAAAGAAACTTAGCATGTTAACAAGCCAAGTGATATTCCTACTAATGTAGAGGGGCTAAGTGCAAATTAACTTAATATAATTCATGTTTATCCGTTCAAATATTTTATTGGGCTGAAACTTTATCTAAGCTTTTATACTTTAGATTTTTATATCATTAGTTAGTCAAACTATTTTCTACTAGAAATATGACGTAGTAAATTATTTTATTTGTTTATTCGGTGCCACTTATTTCTTTTAAAAGACATATAAAAGACAAAGAACTAATTTTCTCCTTGGGCATATCGGAAAAGGGAAGGAAGCGGTAAGAATACAGAGAAGGTAGATTGAGAGAGAAAATGAAAAACGAAAAAAAGAAGGAAAAATGGTGAAGGAAAGGCAGAAAAAAGAGACAATAAATGAGGGCTGTCAGCAGCCTATGCGGTGGTGACAACAAGGAGACGAAGGTGGATGAAGCTAACAAATTTCAGCAAAGCAAAATGGCTCAAGAAGAAGCAATGAACTTCTTGAAGCTAACAAATACTTTCTGCAATGGCAAAAATTACGTATCATGGACAAGGGCAGCATCCAGGGCCATGAGTGGTTGAGAGATGTTAGAATACACCACTAGTGAAAATATATAATTTCACGTATTTTAAACAATTTACCTCCCGATTATTTTTTTGTATAGAATTAAAATAAAATAAAATTCAAAAGGAGAACCTAGCAGAAATACAACCTACGTCTGCATTTTATCATTTATTTAAGGTAAGACAAATACAAAAGTAGATGCTCTTTTATTAAAACATGGTAATTTTGTATGACTTTATTTAGCATCTTACACTTAATTTTATTTTCTAATGAGTTCACAAAAAGACTTACTTATGGCGGAGCCCTAGGTAAAACATGGTGGAGTCCTCTGAATGTGCACCTATAAATTAGTACAAAATCCATGTGGTTAGGACTTGGAAGTTTAATTTCATCAGATGGTTGGTCGGGCAACAGAACAAAATCAATAAATAGTCATATGATATGGGTGGGACTTGGAGTTGTCCCTAGAGGTGCAAACAGCCAGATATTATCTAACCGTATCCGAAATTAGATACGGATATTTGATATCCGAATATTTTTGTAGATACGGATACGTATATGATTTCAAATTTTAATTATCTGTATTTGATGATCCGACCGTATCCGAATAGCTATTCGAAAATTAATTGCGGATATGGATACATATATGGTTTTAAATTTTAATTTTTCTTATTCAAATAGTAGATATATACTATATAGTTTAATATATAAATTGGGCAGAATTACTCATACTAATTCACACAATTATGACTTTAATTGTATTAGCTAATATAAAGGTTGGGAGTTTGTAGAGAAAACTAAATAGTTGATTTTTTACTAGAAAATTTTGTCTCTAATACATAAAATTTAATGCTACGAGATTAACTGGTTTAATTAAAAATTGCTATAACAACATAAATATCAAGTAAAAAAAATATAATACCCTCTAACTAACAATAACATAGAGCATATACATTGTACTTAAAAAATATTTTAAAAAAAATGTGATACCGCTTATTTACACAATAATTTGATTGGAACTAGAATATTATTATGTAGCTCACTAAGTCTTTTCTCAGTTTAACTCCAAAATTTATTGGATTGACGTCAAACGATAAATCTCAACCGTCGAAACCAATCTACTTTACAAGTGATATGTTTACATGACAAAGTTATAAATTTTTGAAGTAATTTAGTATGAATTCAATCGGTTAAAAGATGATGTAAAATAAAAATATTAAAATTAATAAAAAAAAATTAATGCTTGAATTTATACTATATTAAGTCAAAAAATTATAAATTTGATATGTAAACGCAATTGTGTATAGATAACCATGCATGTAGAATCATTTGAAAGTTGTGAATAATATCAGATATAACATTTAGAGACAGAAAGAGATTAAATTGTTTGTATATATATATTTTATTTCAATTACAAACATTACATGGTATATTAGACTAATTAGCCATTAATGTTTCCTAATCAACTAGTATCAGCAGATTTTATTTTATTTTTTTATGAAAACTCCGTAGATAATTTTATTTATTTTAAGAGTTATAGAGAAGCTGTTACTTGAGATTATACAACATCTTAGAAAATATACAGATGTAAACAAACTAAAAGTACATAAAGATTTGTGCATCCTGTGGACACATATCACTACTACAAAAAAAAAACACTTTTATATCAGTTAGAATCACGTTCCGCCATCGGGTTTCGAACCGTTGCATATCACCCGGATAGGAAATGTGTACCCATATGCCATCGGTATGAGCTGACGAAAATATTAGTTTTTCGGCCGTTAAATATGCCGTTAAAATAGAAACACCGTCATCTCTCGATGTTATTAGCCGTTAGCAAAAGTGTATTATATCATCGGATGTGTTTGAGTTGGCGTTTGCTTGTCGTAGTTTGGCATCTTTTATTACTTTGGATCATTGGTGATTTCTTTTTATATATTTAATTATATATGCCTGCATTAGGGGCTAGCCTCCATTTAGAGTTAGGCTGGGGTGCTATGGATAGAATAGTGGCCTCCCGTGCTACGGCTCAATATTCAAGTTTTCAAAATCCAAACGGTCGATCCGAACCGTTCATCTCATTCTCCATATTAATATCTGCTTGGAGACCAAATTTTATAATTTTCTGAATTTTTTTACTATTTATTAATCCACTTTGAAAATCGCTAATCCAACGGTTTTACTGTTTTGTGCAGCCACCGTTGGATCAACAATTTTGTAAAATACTTAATAAATAGTAAAAAAATTCAGAAAAATGTAAAATTTGGTCTCCAAGCAGATATTAATATGGAGAATAAGATGAACGGTTCGGATCGACCGTTTGGATTTTGAAAACTCGAATATTGAGCCGTAGCATAGAGTCCTCTATGCTATCCATAGCACCCCAGCCTAACTCCTCCATCTATATATAGCAATATATATATAGAGAGAGAGAGAGAGAGAGAGATAGGCTAATGTTCTTTCAGTAGCATATGGGCCGAAATACACACGGTCCAAATTTGAAATTTCAAAATTCAAAAAGTCGATCTGAACCGTTCATCTTGTTCTCCATATTAATATGTGCTTGCAGACCAAATTTTACATTTTTCTTAATTTTTTTACTATTTATTAAGCCACTTTGAAAATCACTATTCCAACGGTTTTACTGTTTTGTTAAGCCACCATTGGATCAGCAATTTTCAAAGTGGCTTAATAAATAGTAAACAAATTCAGAAAAATGTAAAATTTGGTCTCCAAGCACATATTAATATGGAGAACAAGATGAACGGTTCAGATCGACTTTTTGAATTTTAAAATTTCAAATTTGGACCGTGTGTATTTTGGCCCATATGCTACCGAAAGAACATTAGCCTATCTCTTTCTCTCTCTCTCTCTCTCTCTCTCTATATATATATATATAGAGTAAGACTTGGGTGCTATGGATAGCATAGAAGGCTACGGGGCTACGGCTCAATATTCGAGTTTTCAAAATCCTAACGGTTTTGCGCCATATGACATTATCTTTTTCTTGCAATCAATGTTGGCTTCAACTCATGTGTTTTGCGCCATATGTTCAATCTTTAAATTCTCACTCTGAATCTATTTGCATGAGGATTTTTTTCATGTAAAAAAACGACAGTGAATTATATATGTAGATGATTTTAATATTCTGGAGTCACTTCATTCAAAATCTTTAGTACAATTCATTCTCTTTCGCTTTAAACTAAATGTTTGAACTCTCTTCTAGCCATGAGTTTATTTCGATGATTGGATTCTCTTTTTAGAACAACAGATTTGATTCATTTGAATTATTACATTGATTATTGAATTTACAACCAATTTAATTACAAGTTAGCAACTTTCACATTTGCTACTTGATAGTAAAAAAGAAAGATTGCAGTTCCGTTAAATTTGGATATACTTAAACCTGTAAAACAAAAACAAAAATTGCCAAAAATTTAATATCCAAAGGAAAAACCTAAATGTTGTTAACCCAAATAATTAAATTAGAAAAAAAGAATATAAAATTACCGAATTAACATTTGAAGCTTCATTTCATACCACTTTATGGTATTATTCAGAGCAGACCATGTGTGAGTTAGTTTCTCTACCATATGTGTTTTCTTTACATTAGTTGTCTCTTAAGTGAGCTAATGCAGTAATAACAAAGAGAGAGATAGTCGTGACACCAACAATTCTGCAAACTATTTCAATTACAAGTGATTTGATGCACAATTTTGATACCAGATTTGTTGAATTGTTCCTGAAAATTTGAATTAAAATTAAGTAAATAATTTTAGCTTTATTTTTCAAGCAAATATAAATTTAATACATTTTGAAATACCCCTGAACCCCTCACCCATCTCATAAATCAATAAATAAATAAAACCTGATAGAAAATTATAATAATAAATTATTGAGGTGCCAAAATAATAAAAAATAGTTACATAAAATATTTAATAAACATGCGGAAAAATATTTTACGAGCGCTAGCTCCTATATATTTAAGCATGTTATTTGCTAATTGTTAGCAGTCAAGCTTAAGCATTTCTTTAGGCCCTACCTTCATTTGTTTTCTCCAAGATCTTAAATCTTTTGAACTTCACAACCTTGAAAACTATATATATAAACATAAAATAGTGAGTTACTTATTACATATTATTTAGTATCTCAGCACCACTATAAAAAGAAAAACATGAAATTCTATAAACAACAAATATATATAGATGACCTAGCTAGCAAAATCATTTGAATATTGTGAATTATGTTAGGTATATCACACAAAAGACTAAACAATGAAACTAGACTTCATTAAAGCATGAATAAAATTTTGTAATTAGTACAATCTTAAACAAACAAAAATGATGATTTTTCCAGCCTTTAGAGGTGAGACTGGCCTGGATTTACTTAAATGGGCCATGAGCCTTCCCTGTTTTAATTATTATGTACTTCTATTTCTTTTGTGTTTTTTTATTTATCAGAAATTAGTTGTTATTTCCATTTTTGTCCCAATAATATTCTCTTAGAAATCATACCACATATTTAATTTAATTGAGAAGGTATGTCAACCATAGGACAAACACAAATTATAAAATGATCTCGTCTCATTATCAAAATATGAAGATTTAGTATCTGAATGAAATATTAAAAAATTACCAGAATTAAGGGAATTCTTATATATGAAAAAGAGAAGAAAAACATCTAGAATTACATAATCATAAGATTCTGATATTGCAACGTTTAGGAGAAGGTTTTTGTACCAAGGCTTTTTATCATTTGCATTTCATGTTTTCCCCGTATGTAACAAATCATCTCCGTTTTGGTACTTAAATTGAAAAAAAAAAAAACTGTAATAAAGGATATTTTATTGTTTGCAGATACAAGAGAAATTTGGCATAATTACTCATACTGAGGTAATTCTTTTAATTTAGAGCTTAATAATTTACAGAGCAAAAAATTATTGTTTGTAGATACAAGAGAAATTTGGCACAATTATTTTTTTAATTTAGAGCTTAATAATTTACAGAGCAAAAAAAATATCAACATCCATTTTTTATATTAAAAAATTCATTAATACTAAGTAACCAATTTCAAAATATCATGTATGTGTTTTAACTGTTTCTCTTTCCGTATCATAGCAAAAAAATTATGAACATCTACTTTTATATTAATAAATTTAATTAATACTAAGTAAATACGAATTTCAAAATATCATGTGCGACCAAATCCGACCAACAAAAAAAAGCAGAAGACCCAAAACTATCACGAACCAGTAAAAAATTAAAAAATGCTTACAATGTTTAATACCAAAAAATAAACTTATATGTTGTTAATCCAAAATATATTTGAAAAACATGTAAAATTATCTTATTAACATGGGCAACCTCATGGGAGACCAGCTAACGAACCTAACGACATCCTGAGCAGTTAAGATCATCGCCATGTTTCGCAACCAGATACTTTTCCTTTGCAATAAAAAAGAAAGATACAACCGTGATACCGTGAGTTCAACAAGGTAGGTCAATTACATGTGGTTTCATGCTCAACTCCACTATTAGATTTGTAGAATTATTCCTGAAAATTTACATTAAAACGTAAATTAATACATTTTAAAATAGCTCTGCCCCCCCCCCCCCCCCCCCCCCCCAAATAAAAAAAAATTAAACATGATAGAAAAATATAATAAGAAATTACATATGGTGTCAAAATAATCAAATATAATACGAATATAGATCTATTTTAAATAAAATTTGATACAATGGACTAGAAAAACAAATTGCCTAAATTTTAAAGAAGATTAATATATTCAAATATATTCATCGATCCTAGTCTCCAAAATTTGCATTTGTCAATAAAAAAAATCATATAGATTACTTTTATTTATCATTTGATTTGAATATTTATTCATGTAACGTATTTATAATAAAATTTTATGAGTGCTTTAATATTTAAGCATTTTGTGAAGGCCTACCCTTATTTGTTTCCTCCATTATCTCAAATTTTGTGAAATTTACAAGTGTAAACACTATAAATATAAAAATATGAATCGCTTGTTAGAAATTAATTTATCCAATTCATCAGCACAACACTATATATAAAACACAACATGAAAGTTTATAAATAGCAAATATGTATAGATGACCTGACAAATCATTTAAATGTTGTGAATTGTGTTAGATAGATCACACAAGAGGACTAATTAAACAGTGTCACTAGAATTCATTAAAGTATGAATAAATTTTTTGGAACAATCTTAAACAAACAAAACTAATTAATAATGTTTTTTGCATAATTAGCTCTTAGGGGTGTCAATAGTACCTTTTTAGCCGTTTACTCGACCCGTAACGTAATCGATAAGGCGGATATGAGTAACGTTTTTTTTTCGTTAGCTTATTGGGTATGGGTATGGATAAGAATATGGGTAATGACTATTTTGTACCCATTACCCTATAGGATAATGTCACACCCCGGAACAGGGGGTCGCGCAGTTTTCGCCAGTGTTTTAAAATGCGGTTTTGTTCATGCATGCAGAAGGCCACTGCATGCCGCATATGCGGTATGCGGACGCATATGCGGATTTTCATGCGGATTTATATATATATATATTGTTATGTTTATGTATGTGGGCCTACTTCTAGGAGTATGCGGGGGGTGGCAGGGGGGCGGCAGCCCCCTGCGAGCGTTGTCTGAGGTTACGAAGCCTTTAACCGACGGCCCAGATTAGTCAAATTTCATGAAAATCCTTTAACCGACGGCCCAGATTAGTCAAATTACCGATCAAGATGGACGGTCCAGATTAGTCCTTTTTCACATAAATTTTAATTAAAATACAATCATACTATCATATGATTTGATTTAAAACAAGTTTGGTTCAAATCCGATTTAATTCGGCTAAGTTATACCCAAAACAGCATTTTTCAGAACCCCATTGCGGCCCGCAATAGGGCTGTTGCGGCCCGCAACAAATTCCAAAATTTCCAGCCTCCGCAAATCGCCTCTGCCTCCATTCATTGCGGCCCGCAATGACCTGGTTGGATTTTAATCTGCGAATTTCCCTCTGTCTACTCTCATTGCGGCCCGCAATAAGGGTACTGTTTTTCATTCCTTTGCCCATTTTCATGAAATTTCACCCCGTTTTCAAACCCGATCAAATCCCCGTATAATTAAACAATTATTCCCCATTCACTAGAAATTTTAATGACATTTAACATGCAATTTCAACATTTAAGTCATAACAACAATTTAAAACATACCGTTAGGGTTTTATAACATAATACGGTTCGATAATAACCTATACATCAAAATAACCGACTACGGGTTCAACTACACATTCAAAATGGGCATAAAAGGGTTTGGCATAACCTATTAGCCCGGCCTATACTCACGCGTCGAGCCCGAGTCCCACTTCACTCGCGTTTACCTACACATATCAATACAAAGGGAAAAATTCCCCGAGGGGAGGGGGTGAGAAAAACCTGTCATCCGTTTTCTCAGTGCGGAATTTAAAAGGGCTACTGGATTTGTTAGAAATCCATCACCAGAACTAAATACACTAGCAAAAGGGTATCTATTTATTTATTCACCAATAATAATAAATGCACATGTACCGGGAATAGATTCAAACAGATTTCAATTCACATCTCATCAACATCAATCAACGAATTTCCAGAAAGATTTGGTTTCACAGATATAATATATATAAGTCTGGTTATGAGGTACAGATATCAACTATCGATCACCTCCGGCTTAACAGTTCTATTTTCTGGTTTCAAGTCATACAATCTCATCAATTCATCACTTAAAATATACACGGGCATATTCCGCGAATATGCAACAGAATATCCCTTTTCTCTAAAAGAAATCACTGACACTTTCACTGAATCACTGAACCACAGTTCTACCTAAAATTACACTGCACTTCCCTTACCCAACCGGTACTGGGTTCACTAGGGCCATTCTCCAGATGCGCATAAGGGTCCTGGATAAAAGTCTAGTAGCTAGCTAGACTTTCCACTATGATACACTGTTCACTTCACACAATCAATCCAAGTCATACTGTGGTTCCACTCACTTATTCAAAACGACAGATCAACAATCGATAAACCGTACCAACATGAGAATCATAACAGTTATACAATTCAATTACACTAATATCACAATTAATGCAATGCGGCAACAAATGCTTTCAATCAGAGATTCAACATGCTATGCACAGTTTATTTAAATCAAGCAATCAACATAAATATAATAATATGCACCGTTATTTAGTTCTACGAATAAACCCCAAAACAGATCCCGTGAACCCCCGCACCTGGTTACGTAGGGCACGTAGAGGGTCCGCGATCTCGCGACTCGGTAAGCTCGTCAATCCCGCTAGCCGTGCTCGTTAGGATCTATCCATAGGTCAATTTATTAAATTCCGGCACTTTTACAATTTAAACCCTAATCAATTTTTGGGAAAATCGGTAAATTGGAAATTTGGTTGCACTTTGGAACACGGAATCAATCAATTTACACTATAGAAACAACAAAGGCACGGAATAATCAGTTTGGTACGATTCTACGGGTTTTCACCGAAACCCTAAAAACACGGAATCAAGAAATGAGAGAGAAATAGAAAGGGGAATTACCAATGGAACGGATGGATGTGCGAGGTTTGAGCTCCTCTTCTTAAATCTCCGTTTTCGGGCAATACGGTCACCGGGGGAGGGTTTAGGGTTGTCTCTCTCTCACTCTCTCGTTGTCTTTCTCTCTTGGCGGAAACAAAGGAAAAAAGAGAAGGGATGGGGGCGCAGGAAAGGAAAGGAAGGAGGGGAAAGAGGAAAGAATGACAAGGGCCCCCACTTGTATGTGGTCTTTTTGCAAAATAAACCCTCCACTTGTTCGATATTGATTAAATGATTTATATAACACCTATTGCTCCTCTTTCTTAACACAACTAATTGTATAATTATTGTTCACCATCCACGTCACTAATTTCGTATATACGTATATATATATATTATTCGATTTAACCACTTATTATTTTAATTAAATCTGAATTTTAAAAGTTCACAGTGTTACAGATAATTATAAAATCTAAATATATATTCAATTCATTTCCAACCCACCTAAATATATATTCGTGTTTAGAAATTTTCTTTCTTTATAAAAAACAATTTAATTGAAATTGATTGCTTATATATATTTATTTTTTATTAGAAATACAATTACATTACATATGAATTTTTTTATGTTTAACTTCTAATATAATCTACCATTTGTCCATCACTAGTGGAAAAACTGAAATCAGGATCGGCTGTATGAACCAACCGATACTAATACCTATCTGGATCGGTTTTATCAATAAAACCGATACTAAAAACTAATGAAAGCACAGCACATGAACTAATTGGATCGGTTCCTAGCTAAGAACCGATCCTGATACTATTTTTTTTTTCAAAGATGGTTCTGCAAAAAAAAAAAAAAAAAAAAAATAGTATCAGGATCGGTTGTTTATAAACAACCGATCCTGATGATAACTCCCTATATAACCTGCTTAGGGTTCTTCTTATTTTCATTTCGCGCCTCTCATTTTCAACTTAGCGTCTCTCTCGGTCTCCGTATCTCCCTCTCAAATCCTCTCATTTTCAACCTATGTTGGGGAGGTGTTTTTTCATGCTTTGATGATTCAACTGTGTATGATCAATTGGATGTTGCTAATAAGGAATTCGAAAGAAAACCGGTACGGAAGAGGGCTTGGTCAAGATTTGCAAGGAAGAAGAAAACAGTACCAATCGAGATTGCAGGAAATACAATGGACTGTGAGATGAAAAGGCACAATTCTGATAGAAAAAAGGTTAGTTGTTTGTTTTTCTTTACTGTTTTGCATTGCCTTTATTGTGAATTAATGTATCATCAATGTTCTTAGATTGTTTAATTGACAAAACACAAATACAAGATAGATCTGGTCCAATCTAATTTTTCGAGGTAATTATTTGGAGTTTTTGGAGGGAGGAAAGGGTGTTTTCTGGTTTTTTTTTTTTGGTTTTGCATAGCAATGTGTTTTCTGGTAAGTGGTAACAATATTTTAATTTATATACGTGACAGCGGGAATTCACACAATAATTGAGTTGTACTGCTGGTTTTATGAAATATAATTATTATCAGGAGTCTTAATTCTCTGTTATCTAATTTGTGAAATAAAAAAAAAAAAAATAGTATCAGGAACGGTTGTTTATAAACAACCGATCCTGATACTATATTTTTTTTTTCAAAGTTGGTTTTGCAAAAAATAAAAAAATAAAAAAATAAAAAAATAAAATAGTATCAGGAACGGTTGTTTATAAACAACCGTTCCTGATACTATTTTTTTTTCTTTTTTTTTCTTTTTTTTTTTGTAGAACCAAACTTTAGAAAAAAAAATAGTATCAGGATCGGTTTTTTATAAACAACCGTTCCTGATAGTTATTATCAGGATCGGTTGTTGAAACAACCGATCCTGATAGTATCAGTATCGCCTTCATCAGGATCGGTTGTATTCCGATACTGATATGTGTATATAACCGATCCTGATTCCATATTTTCCACTAGTGCATGTGTATTTCCTAGACGATAATTTGTGTTCAATTAAGTGATGTTCATTGATAAACTTGTTAAATTTTCTACTTATAGAACTATCAAAGGTATCTCCTATTTTATCTTCTTGTTTCCTAAGAGCATTAAAGTCCCCACATAGAAACCAAACATCCGTTGTGGAATCTCTAACAGTTCGTAATTCTTCCCAAAAAGCTTTCTTAAGTCTACTTAATTAGAACTGGACCGTAAACGATAGTAATTTGCCAAATAACACTATCACTTTTATTTTCAATAATAACATTTAAACAAAATCTATGTAGAGAGTGTTGTATTATTTTGATTTTATTGCTATCACAACAAATAATAACTGTTCCAGTGTTTGAGGTGAGACCGGCCTGGATTTATTAAAATGGGCTTCATGCCGTACTTCGGTAAGCTGCTAGAATTAGAAAATAAAGAAGTAATAATAGCAATAACTTTTTCTTTTTTTTTTCAAAAATAACATTTAGCTAGTTTAGGATTCGAAAATAAAGAAGTAAAATAACAAAGTTTGTGAAGTCCTACTTTTTCATTCACTGACCAATTAGTATACAAAAGAAGGAACTCAACTAATTTTACTTTTGCATTGTACGATCAATATCAGGTTGTCTACACAAAATATTTTTTTTATTTTAGAGCTGAAATGTTTACAGAGAAAAACGTTTTCATCCACTTTTTATTAAGCAATTTCATTAATACTAAACAATCAATTTCAAAATATCATTTTTCACTATTTCTCTTTCCAAGATCTAAAGAATTGATCTTCGTCATCAATCTATCATGTTTAGTTCTCTTTTCTTATATGGGATCTCCTCAATTTCTAAGCCTTTCCTTCAAAAAATTCTCCTCATTAATCAACTCTTATAGAATTTGGGTGGCAAACTCAAAAACAACTCCTATTTCTTGGCATTATGTACAAGCACATCATAAGCTTCAGAGAATGTGCATTGATCAAATCCTAGTTTTACAAGTTCATCGCAAATAATTTTGGGTGTATACTTCCTCTGCACAAAAGCACAATCATAAAAAGGTTGAATGAATATAGAGATTGAAACAGGCAACAACATTTATAAAAAATGACAATTCGTGCACAAATTTTATTTACAAATCATACATAAAAAAATAGATTTTATCAAACCAACTTGATTGCTTTGTTTTTTTACAAAACCATAAAAACAGAGATGCCATTTCGGTCTCTCTTTTTTTTTTTGAAACTAAATTGTCATTTCGATCCCAGCCATTTTTATGGATTTCGAGAAAAAAATACATTGAAAAATTGTAAAAATATCTCGGATCAAATTGTCATTTTAGTCCCCCCAAAAAATAATTTTGGACCGAAATAGCATTTCAAATCTTATGAATTTAAAAAAAAAAAATCATATTGGCTTCATAAAAATATTTTTTTAATTATGGTTTATATAAAAAAAATTTCCTACGCATGCTAGAAAGGTGGAATGATACCTTAACTATTTTACAAACATACATTTAAGCCACAATATTCAAATATCAATTCATGTACCCCATGACTTACTTCATTAGTGCGCAGCGTACTTTCTGCAGTGCTATCATTAAAGCCGGTTTGCGCAATCAGAATTAGATTGTTTTATTCGCTTTGCTTCTCATTACGATTTCCATCATATAACTTAAATATATATCCCACACTACAAAGAAGAAGAAGAAAGAAATATACTATAATATCATAATATTACTTTTGCAACTACAAAATTTCTAGCTTAATTATCCTGTACATTCTTTTGCTGTTGCAATAATAAAGGCATATATAGTTCAATTGATTGATTTTTCAAAATTTCATAGAAACTTAATTATGAAAAGTGACTCCTATAAAATGAATTAAATCTTCAGTACCTTCATAAGTTTCTTCCAATGTCTCAAATATTTTGCAAATTCAATATAGATTTGCAATTTTTTTTTTTGTATACAAAGCAATGTGAATGTTATGATTTATGATTCATTTAATGTAAATGTGTGAATAGGTAGAAACGATCTAAAAGTCTATATATAATTTACAATAACTAAAATAAGAGAATCATTTAAAAATTGTGAACATTGTTAGGTGAATCACACAAAAGACCAACCTACGAAATTACATCACGAAAATATTAAAAATTATATCAATTGACCTCAGACTTTACTTCATCATTTTCATGTTTTATGTAATATTTGTAAAACTTTTGTCATTAATGAAATAGTTGGTTGGCATTCCCAATTGACTTTAAAAAAATCCAAAATTTTAATTTTGAGTAAATTACACAAATGGTACTCGTAGTTATTTTCATGTTAATTGTTGTTTGATGACAAAATTCGCAACAAATTCAGTACTAAAATTGATTCAACAATAGATAAAATATATATAAAAATAAAATCGGTGGATGTTAAATTATTGATCAATTTGATACAAATTGAAAAATTTTGATGGTCAAAATAATACTTTTGAAACTATAATGACCTAAATGAAAAGCGATATACTTTAAAGACAAAATAACATATTTAAAATTATAATGACTAAAATGATAATAAAAATTATCAAGATGGTTCGAAAGATGCATAATTGGCTATAAACTACCGTAAAATGGGGTTGAAGTCATTATTTCTCTTTGTGAAATAATTGAAAATCCTGAAATTAACGCTACGGGCTTTTCGCATTATTTCTGGATTAATTAGGCATCAATTAGCAAAATTCTGAATAAATATGACATCTACTTGATCTTAGTTCAATGATCAATGTGCCATTGTTCAATAAAAAAGTTTAATTATTCATAGGTTGGACATCTACTTGTCCTCTTCCTCTTGAATGGGATGAAAAATATCCTGTTATTTGGAGCCATGTTCATGGGAGAGTATCTCTGCAGAGTATTCTCTGTGGAGCTGTGCGGAGCTTTTAATCTGGTCCGTTCGTTTTGATAGGACGGACCAGATCAAAGGAGGCCCAAATTTTGAGATCTGATCTGGTCCGTCCGATCAAAACGAACGGACCAGATTAAAAGCTCCGCACAGCTCCGCAGAGGATAGCGTTCCCCATGTTCATAGGATCTAAAAAATTAAAGCTTCCTTAAGAATTGAAGATTTTTGTTTGATTGACTTTATTAAACAAAATTCTGACAATGAATAATTTAATCAAAAGAGGTTGATGTACAATTGGCAAATGTGTAATATATGTTATAACTATATAAATTTGAGTGATTAGATTGACAAACATTTTTTTTCCCAACAAGACATAATTTGGTGTTTTAATTATAGTTTTGTAAATCGGAACAGAAGCAGAATTAATAATTTGACCGTAGAATCGGAATCAATTGAATCAGAATGTATCGGTTGAGTCAACTCAATAACTCAATATTTTTATTTAAAAGAAATGTGTTACAGAAATAGAAAACAATTATAAAAATTTATTTTGTCCAAAATATTACTTTTGTTCTCTTCGATTCAGTATATTATTAAAAGGAAATTATTGTCGTACATAATTAAGTATTTCTGAAATTAATTTGTGCATTTGATAGAAAAAGTAAATGTAAACAATAACATAAAAAGATGCAAGGGTCATCTTAGAATGTCGGCTTTCACTTTAGATTAAAATTTGACCTGAAATTCGGTTCGGATAAGTTTATATTTATACAAACGGGCCGAGTTCAACGGGCTTTGGAGGGCTCGTTGAACGAGGTTTGGAGGGCCTGTGTGCGTCCAACCTATTATTATAAATCTAACCTGAAATTTCTGCTTGAACCGACCGATTAAACCGAACCCAATGAACACCTCTAAATAGGAGGTCAATTTCATGTCATAACTGAACACTTGCCAACTTTATTTGTTACAAATCCACTGGAATATCAAAGTTCAACCCAATAGCGTAGCCTATAGGTAAATAATTCCAGGCCTAATCTCGAATTTGCTCAAGATAAAAGACCTTTGTTTCTGAGGAGCAATAATTATATATTCAAGGGATCCGTTGATGTTATTTTCTCTTTTTTGTATTCAAAATCTTTGCAGAAGCTGCGAACTCGTAAAAGAGAATCGAACTCTCGATTTTAGAGTAACCAAAAGTCTTAAGACTTTTTTCCTAGCTAATTATGCTACCTCTCTTTTCGTTAGTTTCATTCTTTTAATGAAATATAGTTTTGTTGGATAAGCTTTTTCATGTGATTTATCTAACAATGTTCACAATATATATATATAAATAGTTGTACTGTTATAATTCTTCAAACCTTGTTTATATATATTGACATTCAAATAATTTTAGTTTATAAAAGAAAGACACTCAAATAATTTCTAACACCGTTGTACACATGAGGATTAGATCATGAATAATAAATTATAAAATATACATTTTTTATATTTACAATTTGGTGCTCTATTAAATTTGAAAATATATATATGAGAGCTATTGGAGGAAACAAATGAATGTAGTCTTTTTTATACTTTTTCTCGGAATTCCTTTTCCGTGATCAAGATTTTTTTTTCAATAAAAATAATTACTTAACTATAAATTTGTCGTTCAAACATAAAATGCTACCACTATAGAAATCTGTTTATATCGAAAATCCCATAATTCATGTACATATAATCTTACATTATACTATTAAACAGTTAAATATTTGTGAAATGTAGACGCTAACAATTAATTTGTTTAATTGCACAAAAATTTTAGATCCCCGAATTAGAGACTCCGTTCTATCCGGATTTTGATTTTTTTTGATGATTTGGAAAATGAAGATCATTTTATAATGATGAAAGCATCGGTAAGAGAAAGATCATCCTATCTGGTGGTCTAATTACACTGTAAATCAACATTATTTACGGCATTTGACACCAATTAATGGTGCTTGTTTAATTCTTCAACAACATCGAGTTCAAATAGTTGATTTAAAGGGCTCAACATGTTCTCCATATTAAATTGTGCTTCGAGACCAAATTTTATGTTTTTTGTAAAAATTTTACCTTTCTTTAGAATTTTTGAAAATCATTGTTTGTCAGAAATTTCTGGACCATAAAAAAATAGTGATTTTAAAAAAATATTTAAATGGATGACCGAACTATATCAAGAGATTATACATAGGGAAAATGACCTGGTGCGGCACGATACATTACTGTGGAAATGGCACAAGGATGGACTGTTCACAGTAAAAACTTTCTACAATGGAATGATGCAGGGACCGTATGTAAAGCAAAGGATCACCACAATTTGGAAATATGGAGCACCAACAAGGGTAACAATATTCATATGGTTAATGATGAAAAATAAAATTCTCACAATTGATAATCTGCAGAGGAGAGGATGGAATATGGCTAATAGGTGTAGTCTATGCAAAAGTCAACAAGAAACGGTGGCACACCTCTTCTCAGGATGTGTGTATACCAAAGCGGTGCTGCAAAACATAAGAAGAAACTATGGATCAATACCAAACAACTCAGATTTTGCAGAAGGGAACTTTAAAAATGTTATTCTAAATGGAGCACAGAAGAATATGGCAAGATTGCAGATCACCACGGCATTTGTCATATGGAGAGAAAGGTGCAATAGGATATTTAGTGAAAAACAAAAAGAACCTCGGTACCTGGCAAGTGAAATAATCGGAGAAGTGTCAGCTTGGTTTGGATCCGACAGTTGAAAGGCAACAGTACACCAAAACAAAAATTAGTATCTCAGTTATAGGGGCTCATTCATTATTTTCAGTCATTTATTTTTGGTTTCAGTAATCTAATCGTACTTACTTCTTTTACGATTTTTTTAGTTATTTTTAGCTTTGTTTTATTGTTCCTTTCAAAAATGTAAAACCGACACAACTTGTGTCATGATTAATGAAAATTGGAAGCTAGACTTCCATTTTTTCTTGTCAAAAAAAAAAATTTAAAAATAGCAAACAATTTCCAAAAAATGTAAAATTTGGTCTCCAAGCAAATTTTAATATGGATATTAAATTGAACGGTTTGGATTCGTTGTTTGAAAATCAAAATCAATAATTTATAGTCCAATGTACAAGAGAAACTATACATTGCAATGCACAAAATAAAAAAAAAATATTATAACATTATAGTATGTTGCATTGACACCCCTACACACAAGAGTATAGAACCTGTGTGCCATATATAAAATAAAGTTGGACAAATTAATGATAACGAATTATTAATGAATACAGTAGTTAAAATATGTCTCATTGTTTTTTTTTTCTCTAATTATGTCTTACTTTCTTATCTCTATTTTTTAAGAATATGGCTAATATAACATCAGTGTCATTTTAGTCTATATAACACCAACTCCAAAACCTATCAAATCGAGTTCAAATGGTGAATCCAAACCGTTCAAACCGATCTACTTCATTAGTTGTGCGTTTACATATAAAATTTATAAGTTTTTGAGTTTATTTGATATCAAATCAAGCGGTCAAATGTTTGAGTTTTTAAGTTAATTTTAATACATTCATTTTTCAATTTTTTGCCACTTGATTTGATACTAAAATAACTTGAAAATATAAAAAGTTTGCATGTAAACGCATCACTCATAAAGTAAATTGGTTTGAACGGTTTGGATTCACCATATGAACTCAATTTGATAGGTTTTAGAGTTGGTGTTATATAGACTGGAATGACACTGATGTTATATTAGCCATACTCATTTTTTAAAGTTAAAACAGTCAATCTGAATAGCTCAACATAATCTTCATATTAAAATATATTTGTAGACCGAATTTTATATTTCTTTTGGTAATGGTTTGGTACAAAAATCACTATTTTTAAGAAGATTTTGGACCGACCATTCAAAAATAGTGATTTTGCACCGATCTAATAAACATAGTAAAAGTTTTCAAAATATATAAAAGTTGGTTTTGAAACACGTTTTAATAAAATTATTTTGAGCAACTTATATCAATTGTTTAGACTTAAAAATAAAATACAAATATATGAGACATTATTTGAGTACCGAAACAATGGAACTTTCCCTACTATAATAAATAATATTTTTTGTTGACTGACTCTCTCATGCATATCTTTTATTTAATTAACACGCTACCTGGTTGTCGAATGAATTGATGATTTAAACTTGACGAGTTGACTTGACTAGCTAATCCCATCATTCACACGAAGATGGGGACATATATAACTATATTTTAACCAAATTAAATGATTATTACACATAGGATATATTTTTCCTGTTTTAACCAAATTAAATGATTATTAGACATAAGTATGTTGCATTTCATTTTTTTTTATAAAATATTCAGTAAAATTATGAAATTTTTAAATAATTAGTTTAAGTACGTATTTGTTTCATTGAGTAGTCTGATCAATTAGAGTAATTGGATATAGCTAATTAATTAACAAAAAAATAATACAGGTGTAAGGCAAATTAACTATAATTAATTCTCTATATATATGAAACCCGGCCGTATGAACATGTGATAATTTCATTACAATACATCAAACAGGTGCATGCGTATGAACATTATAATGTGTTGTGATAAGAATCAACTATTTCTAAGTGCTTTTACTCAAAAATAAAAAATAAAAAATAAGAATCAACTACAGCCGTTGCAACGGGAACATATTATAAGATTGAATAGAATATGAACATACATTTTTGTTTGACATTCACACAAAATAAACAAATATTTAAATGAAAATAAAAGACACAAATGAAAAAAAAACGGAAACCCAAATAATAAATAACAATAAAAGAAGCAACATCGATCAAATGAAAAAAACGGATCAAATATAACATGAAACAAATTCTTGAAATATCATTACGATTTAATATCTAATTTTCTTCACAAGCAAGACAAGTCATTAAATGATTTAGAAGAGAAATGATATGTAAAAAAACAAAATTGAAAAATATATGATTGAATGATTCAAGTAAGAATTTTCTCTATATATATATTCTTGATGGAAATTATTTTAACAATAAAAATTTCTCTACACAAAATTTCTAGATATTATTCATTTTATCTCCAGATCAGAAAGATATGATTGTTTCCATCAGCATAAGATCTGCTATTTATCTATTCACAGAGATAAAGTACTCTAAACAAAATCTGAAAAAATATGATTGTTTCCATCTTCATTATCAAAATTATAGAGAAAAAGAAGAAATGAATAAAGAAAATAATAGAAGCAAAGTATGTCCAAATTAAAGTCCTTTAGACTGCATCAATGTCCAAAGGTTTTCTTGACAGTCCGATTAAATTTTAATTGTAATGATGTATTTATCTATGTTTGAAACTTGAAAAGGAAATAATATTAGTTTTATTTTATTATGAGAAGTGAAAAATGTACTAGATATCTCCGGTATCTTTCTTTTTTCCATAAAAGCATTAAAAGTAAAAAAATTAATAAAAAGTATCACGTGTCTCCTTTTTTTTAAGAGAAAGAAGCATAAAAAATTTAGTGGCTATAATAACACCTCTTTTACTTATGGCTTTCGCTTTTTTTTTTTGCATTGTAATTTTCAAAATTTATATCTTCACATTAAATATATTTTAAAAGTTTATAAGAATTTGCATCTCATATTTATTTATAAATTTAAAGAAAAAAAATTAAAATTTGGACGATATATATAATGTTCGTGATTTTTAGAATTGACAACTATATATTTTATATGTAATTAGTTCATAAGGGACATTCATAATAACAAAAAAAAAATAACAATTGATGAAATTGAAAGTTTTATTTACTTAAGTATTAAATTAAAGTAAGTTGTTTTTTTGTCGTTGTTTTTTTCACAAGATTATTTTTTTGGATGCTGATAATTATTCCCATATTAATTTCCATAACTATCATGGGGTACCATAAAAACTCCAACACTGGTTTTTTTTCGAAAGTATTAATATTTACGCACATAAGTATTTATGCTTAAGAACGAAAATATTTATACTTATAAGGTGAACAATTTTTATATAAATAATTGTATCTCCAACCAAATCTCAAACTATATGGGAGAACCATTCACGTTTGTAGAGGTGAATTTTTTTTATCTCATTTCAATCTCGTCCATATTTATGATGATCTATGAAAAGTTTTGCGAATCTAAAACTACGAATGTCTTTCATGTAATTTTCTTTTTCAAATGAGATCAATGATGACATACTTTTGGGCTCGTCGTCATACAAGTATTTATATCTATACTTGCAAGTATTTTTTTTACATATGGCATTGACTAGCATATAAAAGTATTAGAGTGAGTCTATGCATGGTACTATGCATATCACGGGTTGTTACTGTGCTACGGCTCTATATTCGAGTTTTCAAATCCTAACGGTCGATCCGAACCGTTCATCTTGTTCTCCATATTAATATGTGTTTGGAGACCAAATTTTACATTTTTTTGAAAATTTTTTACTATTTTTTTAGATATTTAGAAAATCACTTGATCTGAAAATTCTGGACCATCCAAAAACAGTGATTTTCAATAAATCTAAAAAATAGTAAAAAAATTTCAAAAAATGTAAAATTTGGTCTCCAAACACATATTAATATGGAGAACAAGATGAACGGTTCGGATCGACCGTTAGGATTTGAAAACTCGAATATAGAGCCGTAGCACAATAACAAATCGTAATATGCATAGTACCATAGACTCACTCAAAGTATTAATATCAAATATTACAAATATTTATATACTAGAGTGTTTATATCTAATATAAAAAATACTTGAACAATCACTTCATATACATTTATCGTGATGAATAAATACTTGATGACTAGTATGATTGCCTCCTAATCAAATCATACTAAGCAAAATAATACAAAAAGGAAGAGGGAAACTCAAGTCCCCATTTCGCCATCCATCCAACGAGTAAACCAAAATTATATATTAATTAATAAGGGGTTGCAACTTCTGGGAAGTAACCATATATATATGCTAGAAGAATATAAAACGAAATAAGAGTCCACACGGTGATGTCCCATCCAACATCCCTTCAAAAAAAGAAAAAAAGAAGACTAATTAGTGATTGGATGACTGTCCAATGCTAGGAATGTGAACAGATTAATTAGTGATTTCCACACGTCCATGAGCTATACTTAATCAGTGACTAGATATATTAATTAATGACCAGTATGCATGACTGCCTCCTAATCAAATCATACCAAGTAAAATATTACAAAATCTAAGAAGAAGGAAATCAAAGTCCCTATTGCGCCTTCCACCCATCACCAATGCGGGGTCCATATATAGATCATATATAGCACATTAATTACTTGTGGTAGGTGAAATAGAAGAGACTATATAAGGAGCAGTCGAAGACGGGACCAAGGAAAGCAAACATTAAAATTAAATCCAACATCAGCTATTTAGCTAGCTAGCTTTGCTTTCTCTACCTGTCACTGCCGATCTGACTGATGGACCAAAGAAGCATCAGCAATTCAGTTAGCTTAGATTCCTCTTCCTGCCCATCTGTTATCCTCATGGACCGACAGCTCTTCAAGGCATGCACCAAAGGTGATCTCAGCCTCTGCATCGACTTGATTAATGCCAACCCTGATATCCTTCTCTCTACCACTCCTCATTACAACAACTGTCTTCACATTGCCGCCATGCTTGGCCATGAGGAATTCGCAAAAAATGTCTGGTGCAAAGCCCCTTCCCTCTTCTCCGGCTGCAACATTGATGGCGAGACACCACTGATAGCTGCTCTGATGGCGGCTAATGCTCCGTTGGCTTCTGATATCATCACTGCTGCAGTACAATATATGCAGAATGACGATTTGGAGGCAGGGAGGCCGTTGAACCGCATGCTCTTGAAGGTCGATAGGTGCAAAGAAAATGCGTTGCATCAGGCAATGCGCAATGACTTTGAAGAACTGGCACTGTGGCTCTTGAACCTAGAGCCGAAACTGTCCGAGCAAGTTAGCAACACAGGTGAGTCGCCAATGTATATGGCAGCCCGCAGAGGATCTTCTAAAGTAGTAAAGCAATTGCTAGAAATCCAATCTTCAGCGGAGTGTGGCCCAACAAATGAATCTGCTTTGTATGCTGCTGTGAAATTTGACCACATAGGTTTGTTACTTACAAGCCCAATTCTGTGCATCTTATTTTTCATCCTAATTAATTAGTGACTTCTTATGCAATTGGTATTTGTAGTTAAGTTCTTATGTACATCAGTTGAGAAAACTATTATTTTGAGCTTCTGATTTCACCTAATTTGACTTGAAATATTTGTTCAAATTATCTGAAGTCCACCGGTTCATAGTCAGAAGACCAAAAAGTACTCATTTCGTTTCGTGAAATTAAGAACTCTATGATGCACAGTACCTACCCCACCACTAACCTCACCTCACTATGCCCTCACCAACTCTATACGTTGCTATAAAGGTCCCTAATCCATCTCAGCCCGTTGTCGCACCTTGTCTCCCAGCCTCTGCTCAAACCCTAGATCAAGCTGCTATTGCCATCGCTCTAGATGAGCTTGGAGCCACTATCGTTGCTCTCTCCATGCATTTGAACCACTCACATCTCATCGATTCTAGTTGTTTTAGTAAATTTTGTAATTTTATCGTGACATGTACTGTCAGGTATAGTTAAGGAATTGTTGGAAGGACGGCCCCATCTAGCACACCATGAAAACAACAAAGGACGGAATCCGCTGCATAGAGCTGTAATTGGCAACAATCTCGAGCTAGTAAAGATATTTTTAGATTATGATCCCAATTTGGCATATATTAAGGAGGCAAGCACAGGAAATACTCCATTTATTATAGCAGCGCAAAGAGGTCATCTGTCAATTGCAATAGAGATCATGAGTACTTGCCCAGACTCTATTTATACTCCAGGCAATGATGGAGAAAGTGCACTCATTCATGCTATTATATTTGAGAAACCAGATTTAATCGACTACATACTTAAAACACCCCAGCTTCATCGGCTTATTAACCAAGCCACCAACAATGGCAGTCTTCCCCTGCATCATGCTGCTCGCAAGTGCGACCCAAAACTCCTTCGTTCATTACTAACCCATCGACGACTGGATTACACTGCTGTTGATGTTTGCGGGCATAGTGCAGTTAGTGTAGTTCATATACAGAAACCCTTATGGAAGACTTTAAAATGGGTAAGTTAATTAATTTTCATTGTCCCTAGCTACGCACCACACTTATTAAAATTTAGTATTAAATTTGTACAGTTCCTTAATTCCAATCATGTTGTAGCTATTGTTGGTCAAGAAAGATCATACAAATATTTCTCTTATTCTTTTTTTTTATTTGATGTCACAGAATGAGTCATTCACATTGTTGTCAAATGCAATTCCCTCTGCATCAACTCACCAAATAAGAGATAACGCAAAACAGACAATCAAGAATCAAGCAAAAAAGGAGGTCAAGTCACTTACAGCACAGTACACTTCCAACACATCTCTGGTCGCTGCCCTTCTCGCTACTATCACTTTTGCTGCTGCTTTTACTTTGCCAGGAGGATTCAGTAACGATGCCTCAAATGCTGGGCAACCCCTTTTTGCAAGGAAAGCAGCTTTTCAGGTGTTCCTCATCTCTGATACCATAGCCATGTGTTCTTCCCTTGCTGTCGCATTTCTCTGCATTTTGGTGACATGGGAGGACTTAGATTTCCTTCTGAATTACCGGAAAACAACGAGGGCGCTCATGTGGTGTGCCTATGGGGCGACTGCACTTGCGTTTGGTACCGGTTTGTTCACAGTGATAGCCCCCAACAACTTGTGGCTTGCAATTCTCATACTGGTATTCTGCACTATCCTTCCGTTCCTTTCCAAGATCATCGGCGACTGGCCTCTATTAATGCTTCGCTACAGGCTTCGTGGTCTTTTTCGAGAAGACCTCGTTCCAAATATTTGAAAAAGTGAAATTACTGGGAACTTTGGATTTTTCAATCGTATCTTTGAACTTTGAATTCCAATGCTATGGTTTCAATTTGAATGTAGTAATTATTTTTCCTAAGTCCTAACAAAGGTTGGTTCACCTCTCTTCTAGCTCCTACTCCCTCTCGTCTCATAATTTATAAAGCAAGGTTCTTGGCCCATTTATGTAAACCCATTTATAATTTATGCAACCTAAAATATAAAATTTATACTGTAATTTACTGTTATTCTACAATTTGATTAGGATTAAAAGCAAAATGTTATACCAAATCCTGTAAAATGCTATCAAATATAAAAACACTTTGATGGGGATTAAAAGAAAAATATAATTTCCAAGTATAGGGCAATTCTATCTAGTATAAAAACAAAAAAGAAATAAAATATTTTCTCATGTCCATAGTATTACCATGCAACATGCACCGACATGCTGGAATTTTGGTTGGAAACGAGAAATAAGGATGCAATTTGGAAAAAAAAAAAAAAAAAAAAAATATATATATATATATATATATATATATATATATATATTTAATAATATTTTTTGAGTGCTCCAATATTTAAGCATATTTATTGAAAATCAAGTTCAAACATTTCGTTAAGTTTTATCTATATTTGTTTCCTTCAAAGTCTAAAAAAAATAAACTTTGGATCAAGATGCGAAGCATAATTGAAAAAAAAATCATCATCTAGTATCTGTTCAGCTGAGGAAGATTAAGCTTTCTTAACGTTCCTTAAGTCCTTAATTCACGTTAATCTTGCCGAACAGGATTTCCTTTGACAAGATTAAGAATCCCTCCTTAAAACGAAGATGATTTGATACATACGGGGAAACATGAAATGCAAATTATAAAAAGCCTCGGTACAATCCTGGTCCTAAACTTTGTCATATCAGAATCTTATGATTATTTATTTAAGATTATGTAATTCTAGATTTTTTTTGTTATAATTAAATAAGAATTCCCTTTAATTCTGCTATTTTTTAATATCTCATTCAGATACTAAATCTTCATGTTTTCATAATGAAACGAGATCATTTATAATTTGTGTTGGTCCTATTATTGACATACTTTCTCAGTTAAATTAAATATGGCGTATGATTTCCAAGAGAATATTATTGGGACAAAAAAATGAAAATAATAGCTAATTTCTGATAAATAAAAAAACACAAAAAAGAAATGCTTAAGCTTGACTGATAACTATTAGCAAATAACATTCTTAAATATATAGGAGCGCTTCTAAAATATATTTCCTGATGGTTGCTAATTATATTAAATATAGATTCATGTTTATTAAAAAAAAATTCATAATTTTTTTGAGTAGAACTAGGGTGTTCTTAAGTTCACCAAGCCCTTTGATATCTTGTAACCATTCACCATGTTAGTTATTTATTTCCATTTTATATATCTAATTTTATACCTTGATATATATGTATGTTAGGCCTTGCACTGGATTTGCTGAAGTTCTGACACGATATACAGTTGTCTGCTAATAAATGCATTCACAGAAAAGACTAAATTGTTTACTTATTGTAATAGTTTAGTTTGTTTTATTATACTTTAGTTGTTGATCCTTACTGATAGGTTAGTTGATTACTTAATCATGAATGTGTAATTCTTCTTAATTACACGCAATTTGTGACCTAATTTCTTGTATCATTATTTTAATTTAACCCATTTCTTGCTTAAAATAAGGTTTTGAAAGTTCAAATTATGTTCAGCGCACCTCATAAATTCAAGAGCTGTTCAGCTAGCTTCATATCAGAACATTACTTCTAAAAAGTAATTTTGAAGTAGTTGTGAAATAGGGTGGGTTGCAAAATGCTAGAATAATTTTATAAATTAATTATGTGGATTTTGACTGCTCGAAAAGAACAGGCGAGAAGCAAACGAACCCCAATTAATATTAAATGGTGGCGCTATTAACACTGACTAAACCCCTTTGCACAGTGCACAACCAAAGTTCAATTCATTTTGGATGATTTTGCCTGCTCAATGGATTATTTAAATAATATATAATTACTTCGTGCATGCATATTTTAATTTGTTTTAAATGGAAACAATCAATGAATAATTAGTGCATAATTGTCGTGCCTTTTGATGTTACTATAAATCAGGAAGGTAGTTAATTTAATAACCCTTTCATATTCATATGTGGATCTGACCTTGAAAAAATTTCTTTGGTGAAGTATCGTTTCTTTGGGGAAGCAGCAAGCAGCGTTTTTTTGGGGAAGCACCGAAGCAGCATTCTTGGAAGTGGTGAAGTAAACAGACTGCATTTTTTTTTTTTTAGTGGACCACATTTGAAAATCGCACCATCCTCCAACAGTAATAAAAAAAAAAAAGCTGAAATCTTTATCCCACCCGTGATATATACACATTTATTTCTTTAGACTAGGTTTTCAATCCGCTAACCCTAACCCGCTTTCTCTCCCGTCTCTTCTCCACTGATTTATTGGGATTCGGAGACCACCTCCTCCAGATTGCTCATTTCCTAGACTCCTCCACCGTTGCAGACTGAAGTCCAAGGCCAAGCCCAGGGGGGGATCCGGGAGCAAGACCGGTTCATGCCGATAGCCAATGTGATTCGGATCATGCGGCGTGTGCTCCCTCCTCACGCCAAGATATCTGACGATGCAAAGGAGACCATTCAGGAGTGTGTATCGGAGTACATCAGCTTTGTTACCGGTGAGGCCAACGAAAGATGCCAAAGGGAGCAACGCAAAACCATCACGGCTGAGGATGTGCTCTCTGCCATGAGCAAGCTTGGCTTCGATGATTACCTTGAGCCGCTGTCTGTGTACCTGTCGAGGTACCGTGAGTTTGAAGGGGACCAACGAGGGTCGATCCATGGCGAACCACTCACTCTCGTGAAACACAGGCATCAGATGGCTACTGGACCAATGATGGGACATGTCATGCCGCAGCATGCGTACCCAGGGGCAACTCAGGTGCCACCGCCACATCATCAGTATCTGTTTTTTGGAGAAAACGGGATGCCTGATGGGTACTACAGAGGGCAAGGAGTGCATGAAGACGGCGATTGTGGGACCGACGGCCCAAGCACTCCACATACCCTGCCACTTGTGAGCAACCTTGATAATCATCATGATAGTTCTAACTATGATAATTTCAAGTAATCAGGGACAAACTGCAAGCATGCAAATTGCAAATGCATGCATGCTCTTATGCTATGTGTTAGAGTTGTGTGGTACTTAGTCTGAATTCTGGGTTTGATGTTTTTGGGTTGGCGGTAAGAGAAATTAAATGGAGAGGGGGATTTTACGGGGATGAAGTTTGGGGGTGTCTATCAGTATGGTTGTCTTAGAAGGCGTCGTTCGTACATGTCGAGGTCTCATGTATCAGTTGTGTGTGCTGTTCTCTATTTTGTGTTCTTTTGTGTTGAAGTAATTGCTAATTAACAAAATAACTTGACTGCTTGTTGGTTTGGTTTAATCTGTCAGTGATGATTTCCTTCATTTTCTTTTTATTTCTTTTAACAACTAGTGCATGCAGGTAATTAATTCAAGGAATAGTTATCTGAAAAAATCTGTTGGTATGGCACTTTAGAAGATCTGCATTATTTAAATATATAACGGTAATATTATGATGCCCTCTTTCACTGTATAGAAACTAATTAATGAGCATTAAATCCAATATTTACTATTGCGAATTTAAAATTAAATCAGTTATTTTTAATTTTGTAAGTTAATTTGGCAATAACATTAATTGCAATTTGGAGATATATAATATGTTACTGGTATCGAACCCATGCATTACAATGGAGACATATTATAAAATAACAAAAAATTCTTATACAAACTAACATCTCTCTTATATTAAGTATGTTGATTCGTGAAAATATTTTACTTTAGTTTCTAGCTTAAAAATGAACATCCAATAAATTTAATTTGTTAATTAGTTATTTTAGACGTTACGAATATAAGAAAAATAACTTATGGAATTTTTATAGGTCCACCAAACGTTTTAAAAAAGTATCTTTTAGACATCATTCACTCATATAAATTTGATATTAAAAAAATAATCATGCATCGTCTTTTTTTGTAATTTTAAATGTGTAAGATCCAATCCAAAATAATTTGGCTTGAAATATTTGTAGTTTTAAATATGTAGATAATCGTCTTTTTCTATACCATTTAGATCAAGTTATTTTCTACCTATCTAAAAAAATGTAAAAAATTATAAAAAAAATATAAATTTTGGGTTGAAAGTACATATTCATATGGAGATCATGTTGAACGGTTTGGATCGACCATTAGGATTTTGAAAACTCAAAATATTAAGCCGTTGCACGGAGGTCCTCTATGATACACGTAGTACTGTACATAGCCAACTCCGGAGTGAAGTATTTGATTTGATATTTTACTTTCTGGTAAATGTAGAAGCTATTAAATTTAATAGCTTTGGTAAATTAATGTAATTGTCTTTTTATGAAATAAGTCTGGAAAATGATATAAAATATACAATTGTTGTTTTACTTGCTGTATTTTAATTAATACACAGTTGAATATTATTACTCATGATAATTGATAAGTCATCATGTAATCTTAAATCATTATTCTATTTATTTGTTCTCATGATGTCCCACAAATGTGATGTCATTAATTTTTTCCAAAAGAAAAAAATTGAATATATAAAATAATTACTTTATTAAATATTCACAAAAACTTCTGATCTCATAAATTCACCACGCGTCTTATTTTTCTTAATCTCTCTTCTCCGATTAATTTTCGTTTTATTTTCAAAATTTCTGTTGATTCATTTTTGCCTGTGACAATGATTTGTAGCGTGTTAATTTAACGACTCCAGATTAGTCCAACGATTTGTTTTCATTTTAAATTGGTTGTTTATAGTATTAATGAAAAATTTTAATAAAAAATAGATGTTGGTGAATAATTTTGCTCTTAAAATTTTTCACCTCTAAAATAAAAAATAACTTTTTAAGACAACCTTTATTTTATTGAAAAAGAATTAGCTCAGTGTACCTTTATTTTGGTTTGTTTCTGAATAGGACGAGTTGGAAAATGCTTCTAAATGATAAAAAACGAAATAATAATAAATTTGTGATAAAAAAAAAACACAAAAGAAATACATGTACATAATAAAACAGGGAAGGCTCTTGCCCATTTAGATAATTAATCCAGGCCGGTCTCATGACCTCTAAATATTGGAAAAACTATTATTTTGTTTGCTTAATATATATTGTACTAATTAAAAAATCTTCTTCATACTTTAATGAAGTATAGTTTCGTTGTGTTGTGTTGTCCTCTTAATTGTGTGGTCTATCTAAACACTATTGACAGCTTTCAAATGATTTTACAAGATTATTTATACATATGTGCTATTTATACACTTTTATGTTGTCTCAATTATGTTGTCCTAATGAATCGGAGAAACTGAATAATCTATAATAATTAATTAATTCACTTATTTATTTTTATATTGTTTTTTCACATTTGTAAAGATTTAAGACTTTGGAGGAAACAAATAAAGGTAGAACTTCACAAAATGCTTAAGCCTGATTATTAACAAACATGCTTAAAAATTGGACCACTCATAAAATATTATTAAAAATACCTTACATAAGCAAATACTCAAACCATATGAAATGGAAACTAATCTATATAATTGTTTAATGACAGATGCACAATTTGGAGCTTACGTTTCGTTGGTGACTAATACTGGATTGTATATTTCGGAATTCAATGTGTTAATTTGCATATTCGTCTGTCAGTTCTCACTTTCTAGATATTATAATTATTAAGCATTACTTTGGATTAGTAAAATTTATTATGTTAAACGTTATGTATTTTCTTGAAAAATGTCCCTCAGATGTTCGTATATATATTATCATCACTTATTAATTTCATATTTGTATTTTACAGAATGTAACAGTTGTCCTCTTGTGTGATCTATCTAAACACTATTCACAGCTTTCAAATGATTTTGCAAGATCATCTATACATATGTGCTATTTATACACTTTTATATTGTGTCAATTATCTTGTCCTAATGAATCGGAGAAACTGAATAATCTCTAATAATTAATTAATTCAGTAATTTATATTTATATTTTTTTCACATTTGTAAAGATTTGAGACTTTGGAGGAAACAAATAAAAGGTAGAGCTTCCCGAAATGCTTAAACCAGATTATTAACAATTAAACTGCTTAATAATTGGACCACTCATAAAATATTATTAAAATATCTTACATAAGCAAATACTCAAACCATATGAAATGGAAAACTAATCTATATAATTGTTTGTTGACAGATGCACAATTTGGAGCTTATGCTTCGTTGTTGACTTTTCAGTGCGAAGATGTGCCTCTGTTTCAAAAGGCATCCCGCTGCCCTGCCATTCTTTGTTCCCTGCCCCTGCCATTGCTACTGCTGTCTAGGAGCCAAATATGAAGAGTTTTTTTTCATAATTGTCGTAATTCAGCTAAATATCCAACTTTTCTGTTAGTCATGCTTGAAACATATGTAGCATGATTTTTTCATATTGATGCTCTATCTCTTTGTATTATATCTGGTCAGCAACATGTGTGAAGGTTTATAAAATAAATTATATGTATGCAATTTTTTTTATTGATAATTGATTATCAGATTGATAAATGAAAAGGTCCTCTTTAGTATTTCAAAAAGAACATTATGTTCTATTGTTGTGCTAATTGTGAATATCGTTAACATATTAAGTCATGTTATATATATTATGAAACTTTTTGTTTGTATGTCTTTTTTCAAATTTGAATTTAAAAAAAATATATTATATGGATTTTGAATTCTCGAATATTCACATCGAAAGTGTTGTTCTTTGTCACCAGATCAAAATTTCTTTATGTTGAAGTCCATCTTTCTTTGGCTAAGTCGGTGACTTGGTTATTTCTAAACAATTGAGATAGGTCGAGTTTCTTGTAGTCTAAATTTTAAGGTTTTTTTGGAGGTATTTTTATTAAGATTTGCTGGTACAACTGTAAAGTGTGAAACTGGTAATTGTAGAAAGGCCCATATTCCGAGTAAGAGCCTAGGCCTGATGCACCTCAATAAGCATACCCGGATCTGACAACTGGAGCAGACTCAGCAGAGCTGTTGTGACCATTTGGATGAATGTGTTGCAACTCCATTTGCACACCAGAAGGGCGAGTCTGATCCTCTAAAGTAACTCCAATTTTGAGTTTATATTCAAACTGTTCGATCATAATTTGAAATTTTGAATCAATCTGACTTTAGGTGAAATTTACAGAGTTATTTTAATATTTGTACCAAAAATAATCTGACATTCCGGATCTAAACTCCAAATTTAAGTTACACATATTTTGCGTGACCGGTGTGTCTGGTGTTTATTTGAGCATTGAGATTCGTGCAGAACGTATTTGAAGGGTTGAGATTTTCTAAAAAGCACGCAACATATGAGATATCTTTAGAGGATGCGAATTCTTCCCAGAACGACCCGCTTGTTCTGACTCGTCTAAATTTGACTTACTTCGTTTGATTCAAGTACTATAAGCTGCTTAGTTCTGAAGGAATTATAAATCATTCTAATAAAGTTTGTGAATAATTTATTTTTAATATATTTTTGAATGAATAAATGAATTAGGAAGTTTCAAATTATTAACAAGTTTTGTAAATTTTATGAATAATTCATTTATTTGTACCATTTCTTTTAATAAACTTGAATTTTGATATATTTATATATACTATAAATAACAAATTATTTGTCAATTATATTGGTATTATAAATTTTAGAAATCATCGAGTTATATTCAAATATTGAACATATTAATAGATTATAAACAGTGAGCGAATGAAATAAAATATTGTTAAAAAAGTTGATTTTTTTTTTTTTTTTTTGAATGAGAGAATTTATAGTGTGTCTATATAAACTTCTAAAATAGTCAATGTCCCCATTAAAATATCATAATTTTCTCATAAAACTTCACACGTTTTCTTCAGTGTTATTTTATTTATTTAATCTTTTATGCAGCTATTTTTAAACTTTAATTGACATTTATGTAAAAGTTACAGTAATTGTTTTTTGGTATCAACGTATCATGCAATTGGGTCTCAAAGACACCACTTTTGTATGTTTTAGTTAGAATCCAAATATGGATGACATTATTTAGGTGACCAAATTAATTGGAAAGGCCTTCGATCAAATTAATTTGACAATACGGTAAAGATACATGTTTTAAATTTGAACGTACCAACTATATGAAAATAATAAATATATGTTTACACAACATATTCATGATTATCAATAGACAAATTGTGTGAACAACCAATAATTATATGCGCATGCAAACAAGCTGTATCATTTTCTTGGGTTCTAGTGGCATACTACTTTTGAGAGACTTATTTGATTGTTCAAATTTATGATATGATAATTAACATTGTTATTGTTCTACTTAAAATTTAAGAAATTATTTTTATATGATATTGGAGCAAATTAATATTAATATCTACATTTTATTATGATATGAGGCAGGGGATGCAAAATGGAAAAAAATGGAAGCATACTAAGGTAACTTTATATCTGAAATTTTTGAATCAATTTTTATGTTTTGCTCAAATTTTATTTTTTTTATATTAAATTAATTCTTTGATTTTATTTTTTTCAGACAGTTGTTTCTGATAAGCCAATTGAGTGATATGGCAGCATAAATTACATTCTTCAGCCATTATATTCATGAGAAAGCATTGCTTGACTTATAATCTATTATTTCCAATTATATTTTAATATAAAATTTACATAAAAAAACAAATGTTTGTATGAAATTGATCCTATATTTAACATTCGCTGAAATAAAAAATGATAAAAAATATATTTATGAAACATTTGTGTAATTTATTTTAAATTAAAATTGTGAAATTTTTAAAAATGGGTTGGGAGTTGGGAGTTGGGACTGCCTACCAATTATTTCATTAATGACAAAGTTGTATAAATGTTCAATAAAGCAAGGAAAGGTGGAATTAAAATCTGAGACTCTGATATCATTTTCATTCTTTTATGTGGTGCAATTTTTCAAGTTAATTTTTTTGTGTGATTCATTTAACAGTGTTCACAATTATTAAATGATTCTCTTGATTTTAATTTTTCAATATTTGTTATATATAGACTTTCGAAGATGTCTTATCCTTTTGTATGTTTACATTGAATGAATCATATATAAGTCATAAACTATACAATGTTTTGTAAAAAATGAAGAATCTGAAATTTTGGATAGAATTTGCAAAATATTTGAGATGGAAACTTACGAATGTAGTGAAATTTTAGTTTGTTTTTTCGAAGTTATTTTTCATAATTAATTTTCTATGCAATATTACGGAATTAATCCATTGAGCTATATATATGCTTTTGTCATTGCGAATGAAAAAGGATGTTCATTCTGTGATTCTTTTTTATTGCATAAAATCTTAACAGTTATTAATTTTTTTTTTCACTGCCTCAACATATTAGACTACATTAAATGCTAAGTTTGTTGTGAACTATAAGCCTTTTTATTTGGCTATGATTGGTGGCAATTTAGAGTACTGTGGATTATGTAAGACCGGAATGGAAAATAATATAATTTGCACTCTGTTTGTGATTTATATGAATAAATCGGTTATCCATCAAATGATCAAACTAGAGACATGCATGAATTGTGATTATGTAAAAGGATGTTCATCAAATCATCAAACCATCAAAAAGGATGTTCATCAAATGATCAAAATAATATAATTTGCACTCTGTTTGTGATTATGTAAGACCGGAATGGAAAATATTATCATAGTTGTTAGAGCATCTCCAATCCAGCAATTGAAATTAATTGCTAAATTAACAATTATGAAAATTTTAAAAATTAAGCAATCCACTCTTACATTGGTGCAATCAACCAAACAATTGAGAATTAAACATTTGACCAATAAAAATTTAACATTTGGCCAACTCATCTTTAGAAAATGATTTCTTATTAAGCAATTCTTTCCAACAATTGTTAAATAAGCAATAGCCATACAACCTAGCAATTACAAAAATAATTGACACGTCAGCAAAAACAATCCATAAACAATCACTGTTAGAGATGCTCTTATAAGGTGCACAACATGCATGCATGAAACAAGACATGAATTGCATGATAGTTATCATGAATAGAACCATAAACATAGAAGTTGCATTGATATATAAACTGGTTTAAAATTCAAATCTTGGACTTTGATCGGTCATGTAAGTCATGCCACGTAGGCGCCGAATTTGTGGTAAGCTCATAATTTTAGATTATGTGCATAACAAAAATTGTGTAGACGTTCGTGGTAGCACATATATAATAAATCACATTTATAATCATTCTGAGTCCTTGCTTAATTAATAACAATACATATTTTAATAATAATATCATTTACTAGTTATTTCATTATTCTTAATCTTTCTTTAATTAAATCAAATTTCGATTTCAATAAATTGTCTCGCTGTCAAAGAGTATATAATTAAATTGCAATATTGTAAAGTCAATGTTCCAACTCAGAATTGATTTTGAACAAGACAACAGTCATTGCAAAGATGATAACGAAGTTCGGCAAGTAAAGATTTACGTCTTTGGGATACCGCAACCGACTCTTGACACGTGACCTTTCTATTACCCAATGAGAAAAAAAATATAAGATAAAACCGGTAAGACCTCACAACACTCGGATAGTCGACTCGGCTAAAAAAAAAAGGAGCACAAACATACAGACTATTCTCGCAATCATACATCTTAGACTACCAAGAGATAGAATGTATCACCTAATACAATACAATATAATACGTGAGACGACACAATAGTGTCTGGCAGACACCCCAGGAGAAAAATTACAAAAGACTCCCTGATTGACCAAATATACAAGCGACACCCCTTAATTTATCAAATATACGACAGATACTTAGGGTCAAAGTAGGAATAATCGGTATCGAGATCGGGATCGGTCCCGGCCGGTATCGGCCGATTCAGATCGAAAAATCGGACTTTTTGGCCAGAAGCTTGTTTTACACTAAAAAAATAGGAAAAAATTGATAAAAAATTAATTTGTCAATAATTTATGTTTAGATAAATGATTACAATCAAATAATCCACTAATACAATATAATATAAGTATTAAAACTATAAACACACTTTTTCACTGCCAGAAACTATGTCGTGCTGACCAGATCACTTCATCGTCGTTTATATTATGATAAAAATGAAGATATTGTTGTCCGGAACAAAAAAAAAGACATTATAGAACCAAATGAAAGATTATTAACATCTTTAATCACGGGTCCATATTTCACTATTTCAGCATAGTTGATACTTGATACTCTATTTAATCAATGAATGTGACGAGTTTTCAAAATGTGCATAGTTTATACTCTATTTAATCAATCACGGGTTCAAGTTTTCAGACGAATAATGACCAAAATCGGATCAAAATAGCAGAAATTGGGCAAAAAACAAAAAATCCGTGAGAATTGGCTTAGGATCAGATCAGAGTCAGCCGATACCGATCCGTATCAGCCGATACCGATCCGTATCAGCCGATCCGGATCGGTATCGGCCAATTATTCCTACTTTGCTTAGGGTGCTAAATTATTAAGATGTGATATGTATAGGTATAAATTTCTCCAAGAAAGGAAGACTATTTTTAGATAATATAGGCCCATTCAGCTACCTTTAACGGGCCCAAAACTAAAATCCGAAACCGCCTCCGCTATCACTTAATTACTGAAAGTGGACTCTAGTAAAAAAACATCCGCTTTTTATCCTCCTCTTAGTCGGTCACTCTCACCTCCTCTGTTTCATGTACAACCGGAGGCGCAGCTGGAGGCCGTGATACCATTAGTTAATATATTGTTAGCTAGTTACATTGTTGAAGTACTACATGCATTTGGGTCACAAGTTCTATCAATATAATAATTAATTTAGACCCCAGCGGCCCAACTCCACAGGAGTCCGGATCCCCCTGTCCTGTAATAACTGAAACTTTGAGTTTGGATCTGAACCGTCTGATCAAAATCCAGAGTCCAGACTAAATCAGCCCGAGGTGGGTGCATGAGTCTCCTTTAATATTTGTGCTAAAGCAGATCGAACGGTCTGGATTCAAACTCAAAGATGGAGGTACCTTAGGTGATGTGACTTTTTGAATTTTTTTATTATTTATTAAGTATTTAACAAAATCGCCATATTCAAACCATTGAATTTTTGTATCCATCTTAATAAATAGTAAAGAAATTAAAAAAAAATGTAAAATTTGATCTGCAAGCACATTTTAATATATCCATCATGTTGAACGATTTGAATTGACTGTTTGAATTTTGAAAATATAGAGTGTAATCCGGTATCACTAAAAAAGGATGTAAGTGATCTCTCCTCTTCATAATTAACATTATGAAGTTTGACAAATTTTTAGCACACCTTTAGATTCAAAGATTTCTCTTTCAAGTGTTTGCAATTTTATTTTGTGCATTAATTTTGTCAATTTGTTCTCTTTTTAAAATAAAGTGACAGAAGCCTTTATTAGGATAAACACGCATATATAGTTTATCTTGTTTTATTAAAATAGAATGTGATACAAGCACTTGTACATTAATTGCTCCATGCAAACAACAACAACAACAACAGAAAGCTGATTAAACAGTACTGGTACAGCATAAACAAAAGAAAACAGCACAGCGGATCAAGAAAAATAAGGAGCACTCCAAACTACGCTCCCGCCATTAATTATCTTTATTGATTTCTCAAATCACCATCACTTCCTCTGCATGCTTTTTGTAATTTTAGTTCACCCTGCATTATATATATGAAATATGTTCAATCAGTAAAATGATATATATATTTTGTAATGTATATTGTGCGTCACCTTTTTCCTTGCTTAAAAAAGGACAACTAATAATTACTCTATGAAACATCCTTGATTACTGGTGTAACAATTAATTAATTAAGCCTTTGATTAATGAAGTTAATTAAAGGGTAATTTTAACAAGTTTCATACTTTGAGCAATCGGTCGAGGTGCTGATGACATACGGCACACTGACACCGCACTTGCCGGGGAGACCAGAGGCAGCACCGGCGTTGAAGCTCACACTCTTGGCAAGGTTCTTGAGGCAGTTACATGCCGTCTGGCGGTCGGCACCTGTTGCAGCCTTCGCATTCAGGCTCTTCACGCCACTGCAGCAGCCTGCAGACGGCGAGCCCTGACCACTTCGTATATATGCCATGCATGGGGAAACAGAAGATGCCACCTCACCACATGTAATAGCACTCACGGCATGCGGTGCGGTAAGGAGGAGGATTGCAACTGTCGCGGCAGCGACGGCACGGATGTCAAAGCAAGCCATTTTTTGGTGGTGTAATTAAAAAAAGATTTGAGAGAATTGTAATTTGGAGTGTGAAATTAATGTGATGTTGTTGTGTTGATGTGATTTCAAAGGAATGCAAGGAGGTGTTTATATAGTCATCAATGCAAGTATGTATTAACTTGGAAGTTGCAACTGTGCTGGTAATAATTTAATGAGGCTGTTATGTATCTTCATCATTGTACTATGATTATGACAAAACACCTAACTGTTTGCAATTGTTGCCAAACTTGTCACTATTAACTATTAAGCATTAACAATTCACAATTACTTGCAACTCATGCAAGTTATTTAATTATTTGTTTCATTCCTTATATGTGATCCAATTTCTCCATCAATCCCTAACTTAGCCTTTAAATTATTGCTTTAATTAAGCTCATCTGTAGGCACAAGCAAATCTTTGTATAATAATATAGTATTGTTAGAATATATACAGGGATGGGCTAAGTTGCTTTATAAAGTATGGGCTTTCTTGTGTTTTATGTCTTTTTGTGGCGTTTTCAATGTTCAAATAGTTAATTTAAACTATTTAATATGATTTTTATATCAAAATGTACTTGGAAATCAAATTTTATAATTTTGAGAAATTTTTACTATTTTCATTATAATTATTATAATTTTTTTTTGTTGATGGTCTAAATTTTTTGAAAAGTGACTTTTAAAAAATCTAAAAGAATAATTTTTTTTTTCTGAAATATGACTTTTAAAAATATAAAATTTGATCTTTAAGTATATTTTAATATGAAAATCACATGGAACGGTCCTAATTGGCTATTTTAATTTGAAAATAAAAATAAAAACGTAAATTACAAAAGGACCTATGCTTTATGAAACTTCTTACTTAGCCAATCCCATGTATATAAATGCTATCGGATTTCCTTTGAACTCCTAAAATCTCCCATATATCAGGAACCACATATATATAACAAAATAAATATTTTATAGTACATAAATTAATCATGCTTAATTAATTGATTACTCTTACCAGGACTATGAACCCTTCCTCTTATGCATGTTATAGCCTTATAGGTATACCATTCATGAGGAGCAAATATTAACTTATAGTAAAAAAATAATTTCTGCACTGTACATTTGTAGTTCCCTCTAAATAAAAAGGAGGTATGTTAATGTACATGAGACGATGAGATGTCACGATTAATGTCGTTTCTTTTTTTTTGAAAATCGGGCAGAGGCTGCCAGATATGTATTTATGTAAATAGTTCAAGGCATACAACACACCCTATGGGGAGAGGGGGGGTTTCCGATGGGCATCGGACCAAATCCTGTTCGATGGGGGGTTTAAACCGTCAGATCTGCTTTAGGATTCGCACCCACAATTTCGCGTCTGCTTTAAAATCCGTACACACGAATCCTAAAGCAGATCTGACGGTTTAAACCCCCCCATCGAACAGGATTTGGTCCGATGCCCATCGGAAACCCCCCTCTCCCCACCCTATGACAGTATACATGTGCTTAATCTCCCAACTCAAAAAACATCTCTACATCCCTAGCACATGAACTGTTCATACCCAAAAACAGAGCAAAAACAAAGTAGCAAAGCAAAAATGAAAAATGATAACCACTCAGCAGAACTTTTCCCAGAGTGTTGACTCGTGGATGATCCAAGCTACAATTGTATCTGCTGAATCACATCTTCCCTCAAAGATTCTGCTGTTACGCTATCTCCAAATGGCCTAGACTGTGCAGGAAAAAAAGGTGGACCATCTATGTCTTGCTAATGGTTCAAAAAATCGGCCGATTCCGAGTCAACTGGGAATCGGACAGGACCGAGCCGAGTTTTACCCGATTCTCGGGTCTATGAGAGTTTCTCAGAAAAATTGGATGAACAGTGACAGAATCGGCCGATTTTTCGCTTTTCCGGCCGAGTTACACCGAGTCAAGCCAAGTTACACCGAGTTGAGCCGATTTAAAGCAAAAATTTCCAATTCTCACTAACCTGGACTGCTGTGCTATTCGAATTTCATAGGAGGAGTCTCAATCGCAGAAGAAGAAAGGCGGAGAAGAAGAAAGGCGGAGGAGAAGCTGTTAGCTGTGCCAATGGATTGCCATTCGATTTGAGTGAAAGGCGTAGAAGCTGTGCCATTTGAGTGAAAGGCGACAGAAGAGAGAAAGGGGCCTTGCCCCTTTGTTTGCGCGGACGGGAGAGAAGGGAAGAGAGAAAGAAGAGGGTCTGGGGGGGGTCCACTGTCAGTGAGGGAGATAAAAGAGAGGAATGGAGGGGATTTGAAATGGATCCGAAATTTCTATTCATTTGAGTTAAAGTCCTTTTGTCATTCAATCCAAATCAAGTGACTAGATGATTTCAAGATTTGTGCTATTTGTGATCCAATGGTTCAACCAATTCAGAATTTATATGAACTCACTTAATTTGTTTTATAATTTATTATGGTTGTAAAAATTTCGATCCAAACTCTTGTAAAAATTTACGATTAATTTGCACGAATAATTCACATTTTTATCTTTCAAATTTTAGAATTCATTTTATATATATTCATACATGATAATTGGAATAATTATATTCCCAATAATCTAACGAAACTTGTAAATAAATTTTCAGATTTTGAATTTTCTCAGAATCCGGATAATTTAATATCAATTAATATATATGTATATATACATATAATTATCAACTCACATCTTTACAATTCCTAAATAAATAAAATTATTCGTACAAAACTTGTATATTTATTCTACTAATTACAAACCTATTTATTTATTTACACAAATCATTTTATTTTAATTCAAATTCTCATTTTATTTATATAATTTCATAAATTATTTATATCTCAAAATTTTCAATTTATATTTTAAATTAATAATATAAGTTCTAAACAATCATTGGATTAATTAGTAAAAAATTTATTTGAGTGAAAAATTTTAAATTTATCATGATTAATATTTATTTAAAATTTCAGGATGTAACAATTTGAGTGTAATATTGTCTTAATTAACATAGTTTTTTTACAAATTACTTTTATCAATTTTTTCCTGCTTTTTGGTTACAAAACAAGGCTTTTGCCAAAAAAACCCGAGTTACTGATCTTATTCTTCCGATTCTGGCCAATTCATCTGATTCTGATTCCATGGTCAAAAATCCGATTCCGATTCCGATTCTGAGTTTTAGAACCATAGTCTTGTTGTCCTTGTTGTAGGCAAAACAGAGGAATGGAGCCATGTCTCAGTGACTGAATGTGCCACCTGAAGGATGTCTGTGCCTAGGAAGGATGTGACTTTGCTCCAAATCAATGAAGCATATCGGCACTCAAAAAATAGGTGCAAGGCAGACTCCAGGTTGCACTCATCGCATAGAATGCAATGCGACTGAACTGTGAATTGTCTTCTCAGCATGTCATCTGCAGTGAGCGTTTTCCCCTGTAGAAGCATGATTAGAAAAAATTTAACAGTTGGAGGGATCTCGTACCTCCATTCCCGGGTAAAGGGCCATGCTTCCCTTCCTGCACATCTCATCATTTGGTATAAGGATTGAACAGTATAGGTTCCAGATGCCGACCATCGCCAGGTCAGCGTGTCCTTGTGATCAGTGAAGTTGATGGTTTGATCTTGGAAGATTTGCTCATCGTAGGCCTCTCTTAATGACAGTGAGGCTCTAGCTCTTCTAGTACCTGTCAGAGCTAGTGGTTCTTCTCCCCACTTGTCATACCAGTATGACACCAAGTCACCTGTCCCTACTATCCAACGTACAATTGAGACATTCACAGAGGGACCAAATTGAATCAGATCTATTAGTTCAGCGACTTAATTCAACCAGATTTATTAGTTCAGGGACTTAATTGAACCAAAAAAAGTAGTTCAAGGGCTCAATTAAAAGCGAGCAGAGAGTTTTGATAGATATCAGTTCAAAGTTGACCCAATTTTAAATCTACACAGTTCAATCGTTAGATTGGTGAGCATAGTAATACTACCTTCACTCGTATATATTTAGAGAGAGAGAGAAATTGATTAATATCAAAATGTTTGTTTCAGAGTTGTTGTGCAACTAATTGGTTTTCCGATTTTTAAAGTTCAAATGGTCGATCCGAACATTAGATGTGATCTCCATATTTTAATGTGTTTCGAGACAAACAATTTCATTTTTTGAAACTTTTTTACTATTTATTAAACAAGTTTTAAAATCACTGATTTTAATAAACAATCAAAAATTTCTAGATCATTGAAAACAAAGATTTTAACACTGGCTTAATAAATAGTAAAATAATTTTTAAAAATTAAAAATTTGGTCTCCAAGCACATTTTATTATAGATTAAATGTTGAACAGTTTTGATCGATTGTTTGACTCTAAAAATATAAAAAACTCAAGCGTTTATTTCCACGACTTAGAAACAAACATTTTGATATTAGCCAACCTCTCTCCCCCCGTATATATGTCTCTCTCTCTCTCTATATATATATATATGAGTAAGGCTATGATGTTTTCCAACTCAGAATTGATTTCGGGCAAGGCAACGGTCATTGCAAAGATGATAACGAAGTTCGGAAGTAAAGACTTACATCTTCGGAATACTGCAACCGACTCTTAACACACCTTTCTATTACTATTACCCAATGAGAAAAAAAATACAAGATAAAACCAATAACACCTCACAACATGCGGGTAATCAACTCGGCTAAAAAAAGGAGGAGCACAAACATACGGACTATTCTCACAATTATACATCTTGGACTCCCAAGAGATAGAATGTATCACCTAATACAAGAGTTAGGCTGGGGTGCTATGGATAGCATAGTGGTCTCTATGCTACGGCTCAATATTCGAGTTTTCAAAATCCAAACGGTCGATCCGAACCGTTCATCTTATTCTCCATATTAATATCTGCTTGGAGACCAAATTTTACATTTTTCTGAATTTTTTTACTATTTATTAAGTATTTTACAAAATTGTTGATCCAACGGTGGCTGCACAAAACAGTAAAACCGTTGGATTAGCGATTTTCAAAGTGGCTTAATAAATAGTAAAAAAATTCAGAAAATTATAAAATTTGGTCTCCAAACAGATATTAATATGGAGAATAAGATGAACGGTTCGGATCGACCGTTTGGATTTTGAAAACTCAAATATTGAGCCGTAGCATAGAGGCCACTATGCTATCCATAGCACCCCAGCCTAACTCCTAATACAATACAATATAATACGTGAGACGACACAATAGTGTCTGACAGACACCCCAGGAGAAAAATTACAAAAGACCCCCTGATTGACCAAATATACAAGCGACACCCCTTAATTTATCAAATATACGACAGATACTTCGGGTGCTAAATTATTAAGATGTGATAGGGAGTGAGTCTATGGTACTATGCATATCACGGGTTGTTACCGTGCTATGGCTCTATATTCGAGTTTTCAAATCCTAACGATCGATCTGAACCGTTCATCTTGTTCTCCATATTAATATGTGTTTGGAGGCCAAATTTTACATTTTTTGAAAAAAATTTACTATTTTTTTAGATATTTAGAAAATCACTTGATCTGAAAATTCTGGACCATCCAAAAACAGTGATTTTCAATAAATCTAAAAAAATAGTAAAAAAATTTCAAAAAATGTAAAATTTGGTTTCCAAACACATATTAATATGGAGAACAAGATGAACGGTTCGGATCGACCGTTAGAATTTGAAAACTCGAATATAGAACCGTAGCACGGTAACAAATCGTAATATGCATAGTACCATAGACTCACTCTGTGATAGGTATAGATATAAATTTCTCCAAGAAAGGAAGACTATTTTTAGATAATATAGGCCCATTCAGCTACCTTTAACTGGCCCAAAACTAAAATCCAAAACTACATTCGTTTTTTATCCTCCTCTTACTCGGTCACTCTCACCTCCTCTGTTTCATGTACGACCGGAGGCGCTAGCTGGAGGTAATGTGATACCATTGGTTAATATATTGTTACTTACATTGTTGAAGTACTACATGCATTTGGGTCACAAGCACAGGAGTCCAGATCCCCCTGTAGTAACTGAAATTCAGCCCGATCGAGGTGGATGCATGGGTCCCCTTCAATATTTGTGCTAAAGCAGATCGGACGGTCTAGATTCAAACTCAAAGTTTGAAGTAACTTAGTTGATATTACTTGAACTCCACAAATTTTGTATAATTTACTCTAAATTAAAATTGTGGATTTTTTTTACAGTCAATTGGTATTGCCAACCAATTTCATTAATGACAAAAGTTATACAAATATTACATAATGAATGAAAAGGAGGAAGTAAAATCTGAGGCAAATTGATATCATTTTTAGTCTTTTTGTGTGATTCACCTAACAATGTTCACAATTTTTAAATGATTTTCTTGTTTCAATTCTTGTATCGTTATATATAGACTTTCATATCATTTCTACATGTCTGCACATTTACATTGGATGAATCATAAATCATAATATACATTTTTTTTTTTGTAGAAAAAAATTGCAAATCTATATTGAATTTGCAAATATTTGAGACATTGGAGGAAACTTATGAAGGTACTGAAGTATTAATTTGTTTTCTAGGAGTAACTCTTCATAATTAAGTTTCTATTCAATTTATATTGAGAAATAAATCAATTGAACAGTGCCTTTGTCATTGCAACTGAAATAGAATTTAGAGGATGAACTAGGAATAATTATGCAGTAGCAAAAGTAATATTCTGACAGTATAATATATTTCTTTCTTCTTATATGCAGTGTGGGATATATATTAAAGTTGTTTGATGGAAATCCCAACGAGAAGCAAAGCGACCAAAATAATCTAATTTTGATTGCGCACAATGGTTCTTATGAGAACACGGTAGAAAGTACTCTTTGTATTAATGAAGCAACCTAAGTCATAGGTACGTGAATTAACATTTGCACATTGTGGCTTATCCAACAAATTGGGGCCGAAATGTATGTTTATAAAATAGTTAAACTATCATCAACTACTAAATTACAGCAAGTCCAGGAATTATCCTTTTTTATAAATGTTGTTGTCTGTTTCAATCTCCATATTCATTTGACCTTTTCATAATTGTATTTTTGTGCAGAAAATTAAAAGTACACACCGAAAATAATTTGCGATGAACTTGTTAAAATGTAATTTGATCAATGGAATTTCTTTGATCGAGGCTTATGATCTGCTTGTACATAATACCAAGGTGTCTAAGTTTGAAGAATTGTCACTCAAATTCCGCAGAAGTTGGTTAATGAGGAGAATTTCTAAAAGAAAAGCCTTACAAGTTGAAGAAATCTCATATAAAAAAACAAACTAATAAATGTGGTCTGAAAAATGCTCCCATTTGAAAACTGAATGTGATCCATGGATTCTTTATACCTTCTTTATTTTCAACATGATGGAAAATAAAAGTAGTTGCATCGGATTCAGAAAGAGAAACAGTGAAGACACGTGTATGACATTTTGTAATTGGTTCTTCAATATTAATGAAGTTTCTTAATAAAAAGTAGATGTTGATAAAAAGTTCTGCTCTGTAAACTGTGTACCTCTAATATAAAAAAATATATTTTTAGACAACCTGATATTGATCTTACAAAGCAAAAAAAAAAAAAAAAAAAAAATATATATATATATATATATATAGAGATGGGCTATGGTGCATTGCAATGCATAGGCCATGGTGTGCATTGGACCATAAATCACCGATTCAAAGTTCAAATGACCGATCCAAACCGTTCATCTTATTCTCCATATTAATATGTGCTTGGAGACCAAATTTTATATTTTTTGGAATTTTTTTACTATTTATTAAGCCACTTTGAAAATCGCTGATCCAACGGTGGCTTCTGATTTTACTGTTCCAAACAGTCACCGTTGGATCAGCGATTTTCAAAGTGGCTTAATAAATAGTAAAAAAATTCCAAAAAATATAAAATTTGGTCTCCAAGCACATATTAATATGGAGAACAAGATTAACGGTTTGGATCGGTCATTTGAACTTTGAATCGGTGATTTATGGTCCAATGCACACCATGGCCTATGCATTGCAATGCACCATAGCCCATCTCTCTATATATATATATATATATTAGCTATACTAATTGGTCAATGAAAGAAAAAGTACAACTTGACAAATTGTTTTTGTTTTACTTCTTTATTTCCGAACTCTAGAGTAACTAAATGTTATTTTTGAAAAAATAAAAATTTAATGCTATTACTTCTTTAGTTCCTAATTCTAGAGTAGCTTACAGAAATACTGGAACAGTTAATTATTAATTATTTGTTGTTTATTTAAGATTGGGCTAAATAAAAAAGTTCTTTCATACTTTAATGAAGTCTAATTTCGTTGTTTAGTCCTCTCTTGCGTGACCTATTGTTGGAGATACATAGCAGCCCAGCACATTTCACATCTAACTGTTGAATCAATTCAGATCAATCGATCAGCTGATACTGTAATATTTGGTATATACTCTCATTATGGAAATCCAAACGGCTAGTAGTTGATTAGGAAACATTAACGGTAAGGTCCGGCTTTGAATGAGATTCTATCCAAAGCCCTTTGGACAAAATCCAATTCCATTCAAATAAAATATTTACAAACAATTTGATCTCTTTCTGTCTCTAAATGTTATATCTAATATTATTCACAACTTTCAAATTATTCTACATGGTTATCTATACACATTTGCATTTACATATCAAATTTATAATTTTTCGACTTAATATAGTATAAATTCAAACATTAAATTTTTTTTATTAATTTTAATATCTTTATCTTACATCATCTTTTAACCGATTGAATTTATACTAAATTACTTCAAAAATTTATAACTTTGTCATGTAAACATATCACTTGTGAAGTAGATTGGTTTCATCAGTTGAGATTGATCATTTGATGTCAATCTGATAAATTTTGAAGTTAAACTCACAAAAGACTCAGTTAACTTAATAACATTATAGTCCACTCAAATTATTGTGTAAATAAGCGGTATCACATTTTTTTAATATTTTTTTAGTACAATATATATGTTCTATGTTATTGTTAGTTAGAGTGTATTATATTTTTTTACTTGTTATTTATGTTGTTATAGCAATCTCGTAGCATTGAATTTTCTGTATCAGAGACAAAATTTTCTTGTAAAGTATCAACTATTTATTTTTCTCTACGAAATCCCAACGTTTTTATATGCTAAAAAAGTTAAAAGTCATAATTGTATGAATAATTAGTACATGTAATTCTGGCCAATTTCTTTAGAGTGTTTTATTTTCGATTAAAGTTTGACAATATGAATCTTTCATGGAAATGAGTTGCTATACGGAGAAATTAAAAAAAAGAATTGAAAATGACAAAGCCTCGGTAAAGAAACCAGCTCCTAATCTTTGGATTCTGTCATATGCCAATCTTACAGGGATTTAGTTGAGTAATTGTAGATGCTTTCTTCCTTTGTTTTATTAATAAGGATTATGTTAATTGTGATAATTCATTAATATCTCATTCATAATTTAATATTCATCTTTTTATAATGAGAAGAAATCATTGATCATTTGTGTTGGTCTATGTGTGAGGTACCAGGAAAAAATATTATTGAGACCAGAAAAAGAAATAACAATCAATTTCTGATAAAAAAAAATAACACAAAAGTTAAGAAGTACATGATAAAACAGAGTTGGTCTAGGACCATGAAGTAAAATCATGCTGGTATCACATCTAAGGATGCAAAAATCATTAGTTTTGTTTGTTTAGGATTGTTCAAAAAACTTATTTATATTTTAATGAATTCTAGTGACACTGTTTAATTAGTCCTCTTGTGTGATGTATTTAACACAATTCACAACATTCAAATGATTTTACAAGGTCATCTATACATATTTGCTATTTATAAACTTTCATGTTGTGTTTTATAGTGTTGTGCTGATGAATTGGAGAAATTAAATAATCTCTAACAAGCGATTCATATTTTTATATTTGTGGTGTTCATACTTGTATAGTTCACAAGATTTGAGATAATGGAGAAAACAAATAAAGGTAGGCCTTAACAAAATCCTAAAATATTAAAGTACTCATAATTTTTTATTATAAATACATTACATGAATAAATATTCAAACCAGATCAAATGATAAATAAAAGTAATCTATATGATTTTTTTTATTGACAAATGCAAATTTTGGAGACTACGAACCATGAATTAATCTTCCCAACATATTAATTTAGGTTATGTTTGGTTACAATGAGAATTAGCTATTCTTGATAATAAACTATTTGGAACAATATATATATATTCAGTGTTTGATTGTGTTAGAATAGCTAGAATAGAGAACTAAACTTGTTTGTCTTATTAGAACAAACAATTCTCACAAAATATTAGAACAAGCTATTATAATAAAAGAAACACCAATTTTACTATTGTAGCTATTCTAATATTGCAAACAAAAGAGAGCATCCGTGTTGTTCTTGTTGTATATCTCTAAGTTTCCATTTTTTGAATAAAGCTATAAAGTATGTCATGATTTGTATTGTGTCAAGCTTTTCATTTATGTATGTCTTAACTGCACTTTTCTGTCCTGCAATTAATGCTTCAAGAAACAGTAGAGTTCCGGTTTGAAATAATAAGTAAAATTGCCTTGCCCCTTGATTAAATGTGAAAATTGACACATTTTTTTTTTACTAGTCCATTGTATACAAATTTTCTTGAAAATTGATCTATATTCATATTATATTTGATTATTTTGACACCATATGTAATTTCTTATTATATTTTTCTATCATGTTTAATTTTTATTTTTTTATTTTTTTGGGTAGAGCTATTTTAAAATGTATTAATGTACTTTTTAATGTAAATTTTTAGGAATAACTCTACAAATCTAATAGTGAAGTTCAGCATGAAACCACTTGTAATTGATCTACCTTGTTGAACTTATGGTATCACTGTTATATCTTTCTTAGTTATTGCAAAGGAAAAGCATCTGGTTGCGAAATATGGCGATGATCTTACCTGCTCAGGATGTCGTTAGGTTCGTTAGGTGGTCTCTAATCAGATTCCACCGGTTAATAAGATAATTTTACATGTTTTTCAATTATATTTGGATTAACAACATGTAAGTTTTTTCTTTGGGTATTAAATATTGTAGGTATTTTCTAATTTTTACAGGTTCGTGATAGTTTTGGATATATTTTTTTTTGTAATGTAAGAAGGAAAAAAGACTTAATTTGAATATTGTTATTAATGATAAGCCAACATGGAAGCTTAAATTTTTTTTTTTTTAAGGTTAGTGGCTTTAAGTGTCTACTAACAATTTCATTGATAAAAAAAACAAACTTATGAGTCAAATAACTCTCCTTTCTAGATATAAACTCATTTAATCTCATAAAATCTCGTAAATTACTCTAATTACCTAATGCTACATATTTACTCTTAAATACCCTATTACCTCTTTCTTCATCTCTTTTCACGACCGGATCAGCTTTTGCTCCAATGGCCGGATTTGCTCACCACCGTGCTCTGATTGAGATGGAGTTTGTAAAGGCTCTACACTTCGAGGTTTGACAATACCGCGCTCTCTTTCACACTTCTCTTAATTCAAGAAGATAGAGATGAGAGAGAGAAAAAGGTATCGCTATATCGGAAGTGAAAATTAAAAGAGGTGAGAGAGACGAAATGAAAAAGTGTGAAAGAATAAGGATGAGCGGTGGCAGCTAGGGTTTTTAATTTCTCTCTTATTTTCCTTGAGAGAAAAGAACAAAAAAGCGGATCCTTAAATCATTATTCTATGTGTTAATTTGTTGTCATGAGGTCACACAAAATAAATATCATTACTTATTTTCGACAAAAATAAATATATGATGTAATTACTTTAAATATTCAGAATACTTATGGTAACATAAATTGAACCGGCGTCTTTTCTCTCCTCGGCTTCCTCTCTCTTCCCCGATTAATTAATTTTCATTTTACTTTCAAAAATTTTGGTCAGATATTTGGAAAGAGAAACAGTTAAGACACGTACATGATATTTTGAAATTGGTTACTTAGTATTAATGAAATTTATTAATATAAAAAATAGATGTTGATACATTTTTTTGCTCCGTGAATTATTAAGCTCTAAATTAAAAAAAATAATTATTTTAGACAACTGATATTATAGTATAATGCAAAAAGAATTAGCTCAGTTTGAGTAATTATGCCAAATTTAACTTGTATCTACAAACAATAAACTATCATTTATTACAGTGTTTTCTTTTCATTTAAGTACCAAAACGAAGATGATTTGTTACATACGGGAAAACATGAAATGCAAATGATAAAAAGCCTCGGTACAAACCTGCTCCTAAACTTTGTCATATCAGAATCTTATGATTATTTATTTGAGATTATGCCATTCTAGATTTTTTATTTTATTAATAAGAATTCCCTTAATTCTGGTAATTTTTTAATATCTCATTCAGATACTAAATATTCATATTTTCATAATGAGACGTCCTATGGTTGACATACTTTCTCAATTAAATTAAATATGGCGTTGATTTCAAAGAGAATATTATTGGGACAAAAAAATGAACATAACAACTAATTTCTTATAAGTAAAAAAACATAAAAAATAAATAAAAGTACATAAAACAGGGAAAGCTCTTGGTCCATTTAAATAAACCAGGCAGGTCACCCTCTAGAGGCTGAAGAAATCATCATTTTTGTTTGTTTAAGATTTGTACTAATTACAAAATTTTATCCATATTTTAATGAAGTATAGTATCATTGTTTAGTCCTATTGTGTGATCTACCTAACACAATTCACAATATTCAAATGATTTTGCTAGGTCGTCTATATATATTTGTTGTTTATAGACTTTCATTTTTTTTTAATAGTGGTGCTGAGATACTAAATAATATGTAATAAGTAACTTACTATTTTATGTTTATATATATAGTTTTCAAGGTTGTGAAGTTCAAAAGATTTAAGATCTTGGAGAAAACAAATGAAGGTTGGGCTTAAATAAATGCTTAAGCTTGACCGCTAACAATTAGCAAATAACATGCTTAAATATAGAGGAGCGCTCATAAAATATTTTTCCTCACGTTTATTAAATATTTTCCATAATTATTTTTTTATTATTTTGGCACCTCAATAATTTATTATTATTATTTTCTATCATGTTTTATTTATTTATTGATTTTTGAGGTGGGTGACGGGGTCAGGGGTATTTCAAAATGTATTAAATTTATATTTTCTTGAAAAATAAAGCTAAAAATTACTTAATTTTAATGCAAATTTTCAAGAACAATTCTATAAATCTGGTATCAAAATTGCGCATCAAATCACTTGTAATTGAACCAGTTTGCAGAATTGTTGGTGTCACGACTATCTCTCTCTTTGTTATTATAGCATTAGCTAACTTATGAGACAACTAATGTAAAGAAAAAACAAATGGTAGAGAAACTAACTCACACATTGTCTGCTCTAAATAATGCCATAAAGTGGTATGAAATGAAGCTTCCAATGTTAATTCGGTAATTTTATATATTTTTTTCTAATTTATTTGGGTTAACAGCATGTAGGTTTTTCCTTTGGATATTAAAGTTATTTTATTTTATTTTTATTTTACAGGTTTCAGTTATGGGTATCACTTCGGCAGAACTGGCACTAGTCATGTAGAGCTATATATAGACAAGTAGAAGTATTTCATTTGATATTTTACTTTATGGTAAATGTAGAAGCTATTAAATTTTATAGCTTTGGTAAATTAATGTAATTGTCTTTTTTATGAAATTAAATAAGTCTGGAAAATGATACAAAACTTCTGCCTATTAAACTTCTGGCCTTACTTTTCTTAATCTCTTCCTTGTCTTTCTCACTCTTCTCCGATTAATTTACGTTTTACTTTAAAATTTTCTGTTGATTCATTTTTCTCTGTGGCAATTAATGATTTCTAGCGTGTTAATCTACAGACTCTGGATGGGTCCAACGATTTGTTTTCTTTTTAAATTGGTTGTTTAGTATTAATTATTTTTTTAAGAAGAAAATAGATGTTGATGAATAATTTTGCTCTTAACATTTTTAACCTCTAAAATAAAAAAAATTAACTTTTTTAGACAACTGATACTTGATCGTACAATGAATGCAAAAAGAATTAGTTCAGTGTTAAGGACGAACCGGTCAGTTCAAAGAGAAAAAAAATACAACTTGACAAACTTTTTTATTTTACCTTTTTAGTAATAAATTGTCCCTGAGAATGGTACTTTATTAAAATTTATGTTGTAAATATAAAAAATTTAGGATTAATGATTTTTATTTTAGGCCGTATTTTTTATATTTTGTTTGTAAATATTATAATTTGAATTTCATGACTACTGATAAATACTGACTGATAGTTTAAAGGGGGAATTTCATGTATCCCCTCAAAAAAATGTAATATTATATATTCACCCCTCAAAATTTTATAATACCATATTTATCCTTCAAAATGTTAAAAGCTCACATATTTAGATAATACATATTTTTTTCTAATAAACGCCGGCGGGTCCCACAAAATAACTTTTCTAAATAATATATTTGTAATACAAACATATAGCGGTTTTCTTTTTGAACAAAAGAAGGAAAATGTTGTTTATTATTTTTTTTTCTTTCATCATCAGCTCTGCGGCCATTAAAAAATGACAAAAGCCTCGGTAAAAAGACTGCTCCTAATCTTTGGATCCTGTGACCACTCAATTTTGATAATTCTTTAATAATTTTTTATTGTCATTCAGATACTAATTAATCTTCATCTTTCCATAATAAGACGAGATTATTTATCATTTGTGTTGGTCCTATGGTTGAGAACTTTGATATTTACTTTCTCAAGTGAATTAAATATGTAGTTTATTATAAAATAATATTATTGGGCCAAAAAAAAAAGAAAAAACAATAAATTTGTGATTAAAAAAAACACAAAAGAAATACAAGTACATACTGAGAAAGATGAGGTAGCACAATTGGCTAGGAATAAGTCCTAGAGTTGTTGTACCCAAATGTCGAGAATTCGATTCCCCTTCACGACTTCACAGCTTCAGCGAAGATTTTCAAAAAAAAAAAATACAAGTACATAATAAAACAGTGAAGGCTCTTGGCCCATTTAGATAAATCTAGGCCGGTCTCATGACCTCTAAAGATTGGAAAAACTATTATTTTGTTTGCCTAATTTTGTACTAATTAAAAAATCTTATTCATACTTCAATGAAGTATAGTTTGGTTGTGATCTATCTAAACACTATTCACAGCTTTCAAATATTTTTGCAAAATCATCTATACATATGTGCTATTGATACACTTTTATATTGTGTCAATTATCTTATCTTAATGAATCGGATAAATTGAATAATCTCTAATAATTAATTAATTCACTAATTTATATTTATGTTTTTTTTCACCTTTGTAAAGATTTGAGACTTTGGAGGAAACAAATAAAGGTAGAGCTTCACAAAATACTTAAGCCTGATTATTAACAAACATGCTTAATAATTGAACCACTCATAAAATATTATTAAAAATATCTTACATAAGCAAATACTCAAACCATATGAAATGGAAAACTAATCTATATAATTGTTTATTGACAGATGCACAATTTGGAGTTTACGTTTCGTTGTTGACTTTTGTCAACGGCTAATAACATCCAATAGACGAGGCTTATTTAACGACCGGAAAACTGTTATTTCGATCTGTCCCTAATTTTCAACCGATGGTGTTGGGGTTGAATGCCATCGGCTCAAATCGATGGCTTATGTGTATACATTTTTTATCGGGGAGATAGGCAACGGTTCAGAACCCGATAGCGGAACGCGATTTCAACTGATAGTGAAGTGTTTTTCTGTAGTAGTGTTCCCAATTAACATGTTAGTTCAAAGGAGAGAATCAGAGAATAGAGGTGACTAATATAGGATTTGACATCATTGCTATACTCAGTGGATCATGATCCTTCATGACACAATGTGATAGTACCTATATTATCCAGATTGTATATTTCGGATTTCAATGTGTTAATTTGCATATTCGTCTCTCAGTTCCCACTTTTTCAATAAAGCATTCAATTATGTCTTGAAGAAAAATATTTGTATGTCAACCTTTTCTTTCAAATCTTATTTTATTTATAACTGCATCATATTTGTTTTCTAGAAGCATGCTAATTATCATTCAAAATTTAACCCTTCTAGCTAGATTTGTACTGATCAATTAATTGTAGGTGCCGGACATACTTTAGGTGTGAACCGAATTTTGTATATAATTTACATCTAAAACAAACAAAAATCCACCTCTGCGTCATAGTTGGTATGCAATTCTTCTGAAACAAAAATCCACCTATTAATGGCCTTGGTTGAAGATTGTACCAGGTAAATGATCTTTTTCATACTTTCCACACGATCTAGTTTTGTTTCCTTGTTGTGATTTATCTAACACCATTCACAATTTTTAAATGATTCCGCAATTTCATCTTTTCTTTGCTATTTATAGACCGTTATGTTTTTTTTGTATATGCTATGCTGATGAATTGAAGGAAGTACACAATCTTTAATGAGTAATTAATTTACTGTTTTATATTTGAAGTGTCCATGTTCGTAAAGATTGTAACATTTGGGATATTGGAGGAAACAAATGAAGGTAAAATTTTCCTTTTTAATTTGTATTTGGTTTTACTTAACAAAATGTTTATAGGTTAGTACATTATTGAATAGTAACACTTTCATCAAAAGAAAATCAATAATTTATTTTCACAGAAACATAATATTACTAATCATCTCTCTGATTGTGCATTGGACAGGGCATGTTAAGAAGAAAGTAAAGAAGGCAACTGCAAATTGAATGCCATAAGTCATAATTCAGAAATGCCCTTCCACTTAGGACTTTGGACCCTGTGATGCCTTGGACTTTCTGACATGAAGACACTGTATTAGACTTTCTCATCTGAATTTTGAACATACGAACATACGACGTCCTTCTATACTGAGAACATAACATTTGTTACTCGATGTAGATCAAATTATGTTTTACCCATGACTCAAACTCGGATCAATTGAGTATACTAGGAGAAAACAAAAACGACATGATTTTTTATTATCTCATGTATAAATTAATCTTTTATAATAAAATGAGATGATTCACCATTTGTGTTGGACTAGATATGCTCTCTCAATTGAGTTAAATGTCATTGGAGAAAAACAAATAAACATAATTTTTTTCTTAAAAAAATAACACAAAAATATAAGGGCTCTTGGCCCATTTAAGAAAATCCGGTCTCACCTCTAAGGCAAGAAAAACCGTTATTTTTTTTGTTTAAGATTGTACTAATTAAAAATCTTCATACTTTAATAAAGTCTAGGTTCGTTGTGTAGTCCTCTTGTGTGATCTAACTAACACTATTCATCACAACTTTCAAATGATTTTACAAGGTCATCTATACATACTTTCTATTTAATTATAGACTTTCATGTTGTTTCAATATATTGTTGTGTTGAATAATAAAAAAATATTAAATCATCTCTAATAAGTAATTCACTATTTTATATTTATGTTGATTAGGCTTGTAAAGTTCATAAGATTTGAGGTTTTGGAGAAAACAAATCAAGGTGCGTAGAGCTTTAACGAATTGCATAAGCTTAATTATCATGCATCTAACCAATATACTTAAATATTAAAGCACTCATAATTTTTTAATTAAAAGTAGGTTACATGAGTAAATATTCAAATCTTATCAAATAAAAAGTAAAAATGATTTATATAATTTTTATTGGCAAATGCAAAATTTGGAGACTACGAATCATTCCAGACGTTCCAACAAGTTAATTAGAAGGAGAGCATCCGAATAGAGACTAATACATGCATATTTATACTTTGCGGATTATGATTCTTTGATGACAAAATGTGATCAAATTAATTATAGATTTTTTATCTTCGAAATTAGCACTGTTATATGTTCTGGTTGTATAATTCGGATGTCAATGTCTTAATTTGCATCTTTGAAAAAAATTGTATGCAGCTTTATCGAAAAAAGATCAGTGTTTATTACTTCTTTTTTTCAATATTATATTTGATTATTTAATTGGAACCTCCGTAATTTCTTATTGTATTTTCTTTAAATATATTAATTTTATGTTTACTTGCAAAATATTATTAAAATTATTTACTATCAATACAAATTTTCAGGTACAACTCTTTAAATTTATAATGGGTATCAAATCACTTGTAATGGAACCAGTTCGCTGAATTCTTTTGCGGTCGTGACTACATCTTCCTTCGCTATTGCTGCATTAACTGCGATAGAAATTATGAGACGACTTATGCAAAGGAAAAACATATGGATGTGATACATGGTGATGTTGTCAGATTTAGATGATGTGGTATCGAAGGACCACAGATTTAGATGATGTGGTTTTTAGACCGTAAAAACTATAGTACTATCAAAGTTATAGCACGCTCTGTCTCTTTATATAGAAACTCGGGACTAATGTAGTGGTGGAAACTCCGTCTCTTTACATAAAAACAAATGATTAACTTAAAAGATTATTTTAGATATGTTTTATAAACCGCTTAAGATGTTGTTTTTACTGGGTAAGTGTTTTTACTGCATTATTTATATTTGTTACTTGTTAAATACTTTATTTAATAAAAAGTTGTAATAGTCAGATTTATGTTACTGAATTTAATTCTTTTATACAGATATCAATTTAATTTATTCAGTTATTTTTAGTTATATCAAAACAGAAAGACTTAAGACTACCAATATTATTACCCATGAGAAGCCATCATGGAATCTTAAATTATTATTATATTCTGTGTGCTAGTTCTCATGATGTCACACAAATGTTATATATGTCATAACTTATTTCAAAACAAATGAATATATAATGTAATTACTATAAATTTTAAGAAATTCTTCTGGTCTCATAAATTGATCATGCGCATGTTTCTTTTTCTTTTTCCATTTTTTCTTTTCTCGGCTAACTCTTTCTTCTCTGATTAATTATCGGTTTACTTCAAAATTTTTGGTTAATTTTTAGTGTTCTCTGTGGCAATGATTCTGTGTCTTTAGTGTAGCGTGTTAATTTACTGATCCGGATGAGTCCATCAACCTGTTTCATTTTTATATGGGATAAGTAGGTGCAGCTGATTTGGAAAGAGAAACACGTCTATAATATTTTGTAATTGGTTGCTTAGTATTAAGGAAATTAATTGCTTAATAAAAATTGATGTTGATAAAAAAAAAATTTGCTATGTAACTTTTCTGCTTTAAAATAAAAAAATAACTATTTTAGACAACTGATCGTATTTCTTTATTTTCAATGAGCTGTGACTTCTGAATAAAACGAGTTGGAAACTGCTTTTCTATACTAAGTACAACTTGACAAACTTTTTTATTTCCAAATTGTAGAAAGAAAAAAAAAGTTTAGTGCTATTAATACTTATTGCAGTCAATACTTAAGAATACACTCGTGAATTTCCAATGTGGGAAATTTTTATATATTAAATTGAAACTAATTTGGAAATAATACTATATTTATTTGCAAAACTTTTAGATATATATAGAGAAAAGGCCATGCTTCAAGGTTTCTGATAATAAGCTCAATAAAATTTTGTATAAAGATGTACATAATTTAATTTGTATTAACAGATAAAAAAGTTGGAGAAAGCGATTCATTTCAGAAAACAAGATTTTAATGTTTTTAGTTTTCTTGATTCACGCCCGTAGGCCAAAACTTTTACATCCATCTGATCCATTCTATGCTTTACAAGATAACATCCTCAGATAAAAACACTAAAGACTCTAAACAGGAAAAACAACTATTCCTATTACACTGGTAAAGGCGAAATAAGGTGTAGTCTGTAATTCTCCATCCTCTAATTCTTCCCTGTTTTGGTAAGTTATCCGATAAATCATTTTGCTTTCATGGAATCCAACCACTGGAGAAGTTTCATGTTCTCTTGATCTCTGCCCATGCCTCATAGATTTCTTTGCTAGAGCATGCCACTGCCAAAGATTTATATATTATCTGTAAAGAAGGAGCACTCGGTACGCCACAAATTGCTGATCGGTACAGCAAGCAAGGACCTTAATTTGCTGATCGGTACGCCACAAATTGCCCCTTGTCAAACATCACAAAGCCAACCCCTCATTCCCACTTGTCATCCCAAGAACCATCTATGAAGCAGCACGTGATTCCTCTGTTTTTTGGTTGACTCTGTTTTGCAAGCGGCTCGACTCATTAGCAGCCCTTCAAAAAACCACCAAAATTAAATCAAAATAAAGAATACAAATATTGCAATTAAAAAAAATGTGAAATGTTCAATTTAGCATCTTGACCATCTTCCAATCCACAAAATCTTGTTGAGCCAGTGGAAACTTGTTTGTTATGCTTTGTATATAAATTATCATGTCATGGATTTCAAAGAAGAGGATCATATTAATTATACGGGGTCCACAAGCTCTAAAAGTTATAGGAAGGTTTTCAATGCAAATATCAACATTCTTTTTTGGAAAAAATAACCCTGTGCAATTTACGATGCTGCACAAATAGGTAGAACAACAATTAGTTAAGGTCAATTGATATCATTTCTATTCTGTTGCGATGTGTAATATTAATTTTGCATGTTAGTCTTTTTGTGTGATTCATCTTAACAGTGTTCACAATTTTCAAATGATTCTCTTTGTTTCAGTTTTTCAATATATATATATATATATATATATATATGTTATATAGGCTTTCAGATAGATTCTACTTGTATGTATATTTACATTGGATGAATTATAAACTATACATTATTTTGTATAAAAAAAATCTGCAAATTTGGATTGAATTTGCAAAATATTTGAGAACTTAGAGAAAACTTATGAAGGTATAGTAAAGTTTTAGTTTGTTTTCTGCAAGTTACTTTTCATAATTAAGTTTGTATGCAATACTGAAAAATTAATCAATCCATGCAATAATTAAGTTATCAATCAATATTCTCATATGCGATTTCTCTGAAGCATAATTTTGGTTATATAATTTGCACTTTGTTTGTGATATTTATGACTAAATCGATTCTGAAACCCCGAATGAACAAAATAAAAAATAAAAAATAAAAAATAAATTAAGGACCCTCTCATACATTTTTGTATCCGAGTCTTAAACATTACTGAGCATTTTTAAATTAAAGAAATACCCCTTGCATTTCATAAATAGCTGCAAGTACCTCCTAGCAATAATTTTTTTATTAAAAAAATCAAACATCATCCTTCTTTTTTTCCTTAACATTCCAACAAAATCTTTTTTTTGAAAGCAACTTTCTTCAGAAATGATGTAGAGACAAGGAAGGTCAGTGTTCAGTTTACGTATTCAGAATCAACTACTATCATGGTGTTTCTGTTAAAAGATATGTATATTTGATATGATAATATTGGAGTTTACTCTGCAACCCATCGAATACATGGATAGGCTTTTACAAGGCATATGATATTGGGTACGTACATAATAAATTTCGTGACTGGCATCTTCTTGACTCAATAGAGCCATTAGTTAACCTTTTTCGGTGCTACTTCAAGTTCAGGATTGATGACATAAAAAATTTCTGCATGTCGTATGATGGTCCACATAGCTGAAATGTGAAATTACTAGAATATGGACTATGTACAATTTTTGTTGTTCTTTTTGTGTTTTGCTAATCAAAGAGTGTGTTAGACAACAAGTATGAAAAGTCCTTTGTTATTATATATATATATATATACATTTTTTTTTTTTGCATGTTCACTATTTGAATTCTTTCTTAACAAGAGAAATTAAAAAATATATATTTAAAAGTAAGTGTCAAAGAACAATTTGCTTGAATCACTACGATCAATCAGGTGCACTATTACCAATTCGAAATTGTTGGTTAAGTATTCTTTGATCCGCTTAATTGCTCACTTTAATTTTTGGCATAATAGCTGCATGCTCGATACAGCAAGCCATATATATTAGTATTGAATTTGCTGATATCATTATTGCAGTGCTCTTTGTTGATTTCTCTAGTGGTGTCTTTAATTTTTAGGCAAAGATTATTTTCTGAATCAATGATTCTGCGTGCATGTTATCTTTAATGTTTAGTTTTAAAACAAAAATATTGTAATGTTGTGTGCATTTATGCTAAATGTCTGTGTTATTAGAAAAGTCATATTAATTCGGTATATGATGTTAGAAAAAAAATTATTGCTGTTAGGGTAAACTAAGATCTCTGACAACAAAATTAATTTTCTGAAACAGAAATTATTAATTAGAAAGGTAACTGCTGTGGATTCATAAGTGCTAGTTCTCTGTCTATTATTGTAACTGATGGCTGATTTTATTTCCCAATGATCTTCTTAGACATTGCTTGTGCTTGATTGCAGTCGAATTCAGTAAAATCAGATGAACAAATTTGGAGTTGTGATTGTATAACAGTAGAAAAGTATGTTACGATGAAGCTTGACCACTGCTTCCAGTCAGTGCCAGCATGTTTTTGCAATTCAGTATGGTGTACCAGTACTGTACAGTGTATCAATACCAATACCTGCACCAGTTCTGCTTTCATAAACCCTCATTGGTGCCTATTTTTCTAACAGTAGGAGAGTTATATCAACATTAACTGATACGGAATAACCAAACAAATTTAGGTTAAGTTCCCAGAAATGCAAGCAATTCCTAAAGCCAACAAACTAGGTTAAGTTGCTTCTAAAGGAAATTCTCAATATGTCCCAATTTGCCTAAAATGAAAACTCAATTGTTCTAAACTAATCCAGCTACATTCCAATTAAGCTTAAATTAAATTAATTTGTTCTGACATTTCAGCTTGATTTTGGCAAAGAAGGATTGATTAAAGTCGGTGAGTGGGACAATCTTAAAACCGGCAATGTTATATATAGCTCCTAGGTTTATTTATGTAGTAGCACCAAAATCACTTTACTTTGTAGTTTGTACCAAACTGAGCTTATAGCAAAGCTGCCTGGCTTTGAACTGATATTTTTTAAAGTCATTGAATAGAAACCAAATTTCAACTTTTTGCCTTCTGACCTTATTGTGTGTTCAGGCTAGTACTGGTACAACATTAATTTGGTACTGTACCAGTTTTGGCATCAGCTGCAGCTGATGGCATAGTTATGCTAAAAGAGACATGCATGCACTTCATCCCATTCAACGGTAATTTATAGAACTTATGTGAGCCATTCTTAATTAGGAACCATCTTAATTGTGGGAAATTCATGATAACTTTGTTTATAATTTCAGACCTTATAATATTAATAGAAGTATCTAATTTGCACAAAATTGATCCTACATTTAAAATTCACTTAAAAATTATATTTTTCACCTATCATGGCATCATTTTTTTAGCATTGAACCTACTGCGGCTGTTGTCATCAAACTTTACTCTAAATTAAAATTGTGGATTTTTTTACAGTCAATTGGGACTGCCAACCAGCTATTTCACTAATGACAAAAGTTTTACAAACATACATAAAGAATGAAAAGGAGGAAGTAAAATCTGAGGCAAATTGATATCATTTTTAGTCTTTTTGTGTGATTCACCTAACAGTGTTCACAATTTTTAAATGAGTTTCCTTTTCAATTCTTGTATCATTATATAAAGACTTTCATATCGTTTCTACCTGTCTACACATTTACATTGGATGAATCATAAATCATAATATATACATTTTTTTGTATAAAAAATAAATTACAAATTTATATTGAATTTGCAAAATATTTGAGACATTGGAGGAAACTTATGAACGTACTGAAGTTTTAATTTGTTTTCTACGAGTAACTTTTCATAATTAAGTTTCCATGCAATTAATATTAAGAAATGATTCAATTGAACTGTGCCTTTGTCATTGCAACTGAAATAGAATTTAGATGATGAGCTAGGAATAATATTTATGTACTAGCAAAAGTAATATATTCTGACAGTATAATATATTTCTTTCTTCTTATTTGTAGTGTGGGATATATATTTAAGTTGTTTGATGGATATCCTAACGAGAAGCAAAGTCACCAAAATAATCTAATTTTGATTGCGCATAATGGTTCTTATGAGAACACGGTAGAAAATACTCTCTGTAGTAATGAAGCAACCAAAGTCATGGGTACGTGAATTAACATTTGCACATTGTGGCTGAAATGTATGTTTGTAAAATAGTTAAGCTATTATCAACTTCTAAGTTACTGGATTAGACATTTGCAGCATGTGCAGGATTTATCATTTTTGTTTTATAAATGTTGTTGTCTGTTTCAATCTCCATATTCATTTGACCTTTTGATAATTATGTTTTTTGTGCAGAAGAAGTACACACCAAAAATAATTTGTGATGAAATCAGTGGAATTTATTTGATGCTTATGATATGTAACTACATAATGCCAAGGAGGCGAAGTTAATTATTTTTGGGTTTGCTACTCAAACTCTTGGTTAATGAGGAGAATTCCTAAAAGAAAAACCTTACAAATTGAGCAAATTAATTCCATGTAAAAAAGAAAACTAAATGTGATCATGATAGATGTAGAAGATCAATTCTTTAAATATTGAAAAGAGAAACAGTGAAGACACACGCGTGTATGATATTTTGAAATTCATTGTTTACTGTTAATGAAATTGCTTGATAAAAAGTAGATGTTGATAAAAAAAAGTTGTTCTTTAAACATTTCAGCTTTAAAATAAAAATATTGTTTTGTAGATAAGCTGATATTGATCTTACAATGTAAAAAAAAAAAAAAAATTAGCTGAGTTTTCCTAATTCTTTTGTATACTAATTGGTCAGTGAAAGAAAGAAATACAACTTGACAAACTTTTTTTATTTTACTTCTTTATTTCCGAATTCTATAGTAAAAAAGTTAGTGCTATTACTTCATTATTTCCTAAATAAAAAGTTAGTACGGAATGAAATAGAGCGGTCTTACCTCTAACGCTATAGTAGTCATTATTAATTTGTTTTTTATTTAAAATTGTACTAAAAAAAATTATGTCCACCCTTTAATGAAGTGTAATTTCGTTGTTTAATTATCTTGTATCATTTATCTAACGTTATTTAAAACTTTTAAATTATTATATATGCAAGGTCATCCATACGAATTTGCGTCTACATATCAAATTTATAATTTTTCGATTTACTATAGTATAAAGTAAAATAGTAAATTCTTTTTATTAATTTTAATGTTTTTATTTTACAGTATTTTTTTACCTATTGACTCTATACTAAAATAATTTAAATTATTTTAAATTTGTTATGTAAACGCATCACTTATGAAGTAGATCAGTTTTAACGGTTTTAATTTGTCGTATAAAATCAATCCAATAGATTTTAAAATTTAACTTATAAATAACTTGATGAGCTTAAGAACATTTTATTCCACTCAAATTAGTATAAATAAGCGGTATCACTTTTTTTAATATTTTTTAAGTACAATATGTTATATGTTATATGTTATATGTTATATGTTATTGCTATTTAGAGTGTATTATATTTTTAACTTGTTATTTATGTCGTTATAGCAATTTTTAACATTGAAATTTCTGTATTAGAGTAATTTTTTCTTGTGAAGTATCAACTATTTATTTTTCACTGAAAAATCCCAATGTTAATATTAGCTAATACAATTAAAGTCATAATTGTGTGAATTAGTACGAGTAATTCTGTCCAATTCCATCAGAGCGTTTATGACAATGAACATTTCATGGAGATAAGTTGTTATACGGAGGAAAAAAAAGTATTGAAAATGACAAAGCCTCCTTAAATAAAAAACTGCTCATAATATTTATAATTTGGATCCTGTCATATCCGAATCTAATTAATAGGGATTTAGTTGAGTAATTCTGGAAAAAAAATTAATATATATATAAATAAGGATTATATGTGTTAATTCTGATGATTCTTTAATATCTCATTCAGAATAAGCTTCATCTTTTTATAACGAGAAGAAATCATTCATCATTAGTGTTGGTCCTATGTGTGACGTACTTTCTCAATTGAATTAAATATGAAGTATGATTTCTAAAACAATATTATTGGGACCAGAAAGAGAAATAACAATCAATTTTTGATCAAGAAAAAATATACACAAAATAAATTAAGAAGTACAGGATAAATAGGGCTCTAGGCCTAACAAGTAAAATCATGAAGGTCTCACCTTGAAGACTGAAAAAAACATTAGTTTTGCTAGTTTAAGATTGTGTGATCTACTGACACTATTTAGTCCTCTTGTGTGATCTATCTAACATAATTCACAACATTCAAATGATTTTGTAAGGTCATCATACATATTTGCTATTTATAAACTTTCAAGTTGTTTTTTTTATAGTGTTGTACTGATAAATTGAAGAAATTAAATAATCTCGAATAAGCCATTTATTATTTTTATATTTATGGTGTACGTTCATGCTTGTAAAGTTCACAATATTTGAGATAATGGAGGAAACAAATAAAGGTAGGGCTTAAAAAATTCTTAAGCTTGATGGCTAACAAATATGCTTAAACATGAGTATAAACTCAAACCATATCAAATGGAAAATAAAAGCAATCTATATAATTTTTTTATTGACAAATGCACAATTTGGTGATTACGATTCACTATATTCTTCCCATGCATGCAACATGTTAATTCAAAATAGAGCATCCGAGAATATATATAGATGACTAATATAATTGTGCACGGAAAATTGTTATTTTTACACTATTAATTTCTAAGAGTGTATATATATTGTTTGAGAAAATATTACTAGTAGAATGATGTATTGTATTTAACTATTTATATATTTAAACTGTGTATTATAATATTATTAAACCCCTGCGCTCAGTTCATCTGCTCTCTGAAAGTGACAAATCTCAGCTGTAATATTAAAAGAAAGTCAAGATGGAAAGCGGGGCCCACAGGGGGAAGCAGGTGGAGGAAATTAAAAAATCAAAGAAATGGAGCTCCAAAGTTGTAGACACGTAATTTGTCTAATCTTCTATTTACTAATTAAAGTTTATTTTCAGTTTTGTTCTAGTTATGTTTCCTAATTGCTGATTTGAATGATTATAGGGGTTGTGTGATTATATGTGACAGATGCGAGAAACGATTTGACACCGTGCAGCTACTGTTCGACCATGCAACATGTCAAGAGAACATACAAGGAAGGAAGTCAAAGTTAAGTGAAATCTAAGCATGTGTGTAACACTCTGCAAAATACATATTTAAAGTGAAACATAAAACCGATTATTTAAAATTTTGTTTGAATTGCATAAAAGTATGTTATATTGATTCGAAATTTCTAAAATATTTAGAAGTGAATGTTTGAATATTTGACATAGGAATCAGATTAATTACCGATCAAGCATATGAACGACTTTTAATTTCTTTAATTTATCATCTTGAACTGATTTGCGAATTTTAAAAATTTAAGGGTTAACTATATAAAAGAACTAAATTAAAGAAAAAAAAAAAAGAGGATGACCAACGTGGCAAGTGCCACGCAGCCCATGGTGAGTGAAACACCATATCTTCATTTCCCTTAATTAAGGGTCTTTCTTGTGTCTTTCCCATAGAAATGGAAATAAGAAACAAACAGAAAACCAAATAGAAATAGAAGAAGAACAGAGAAATGAAAGGAAAAGGAAAAAAAAAACATTAGAGTTTCTTTTTGTTGCTTGCTGACTGATACGATTGAATCGATGACTATGTATGTGTGCTTTCTCTCTTATCGCTTCTAACACAATTATATATTGAGTATATTGTTCTCTGTCTATTATATTTCTTCTGATCCGATGAAAGCTTAGTAATCTTTGAGAAATTAGTAAGCCATGTATATAGATTGTGGTAAACTAATTAAATTGAATAAGTTAATTGATCATTTCTTCTTTCTTCTTTTGTTTTCTTTATCGGGTTTGAACTTGAGTTAGGTATCAGCCTCCAAAATAGCATTGTACCAATGCTTTGTTGTTCTTGTGAACGGTACCTGTGGGTACGTCTTTCCCTCTGTTTTAATTTCTAAGGATAGATTCGTAACAATGGAAAGAAATAAGGGTAAAATATTCTAAATATTATTGCTTAGGTAAAACCCTCTTGTCATAGGGGTTAAACAGCAAAATGAAGAAGCTTAACTTTCAGCTGGAAACTTGGAATATAAACGGGAATTTGGATGGTGGGCCTCTATGCTTGATTCGTAAATAAAATTAGATATTTAATGTGTTTGAATTGGTCTTCCGAGCTTAGTGGAAAATAAATTAATCGGACCATTGGACTGAACCGATAGTAAGAATTGTGAAATAATCACATGAGATTCAAATAATCAGCAAGGGAAACAAAATATTCAGCAGGGAAAACAAATTTATATCAAACAAAGAAGGAAAGAATCAATTAAGCAAAGAAAGAAAGAATTAATCCAACAGCTCCTCTTCCTAGCCTACCTTCCTTAAATGGTTTAGGAATTGATTTATTGTATTATCTAGCCTTATATTCTAAAATTAGAAGAGGTAATAGGATTCAATCTTCATGTTAAATACCCTTGGCTGGTGCCATGTAAATAAATAACAAAATATTATTTGATTAATAAAATATGGGAGGGAAGGATGATTCATGGGAGTTCTGTGTTATTTAATTTTATACAAGTAATTTTGTCAAAAATAACAATGTATAAACACAATAGAATAAATTGAGAATAACTAAAAGCACTAGAAAAAAAAAACAATAATTGAATTCATATAAACTTGGAAGTTAAATATTAGAACAATATAAATTATTATGTTATATTAAAGTACTACAGGTATTGATATATCATATTCTGGTATCTTATGGAGAAAACTGATGAGATGAATATTCAGGACAAACAGATTGCTAGAGATATCATTTATTGTCCTGCGATATCAGGTGTGAGGTTATTGGATTAATCTAAGATTCATGACTACGAATTAAATCGTAAGTTTGTTGACTATTATATTGATATTGTTTATCGATTGGTATATTCTTATTGCAAATGATTGATTGAGATTATAGTGATTGAATTGAATGAATATTGAATACTGAAATTTTTGAATTGAATGCATATTGAGACCATAGTGATTGAATTCAATGAAACCTAGGTTCGTTTTTTAGTCCTTTTGTTGATATATCTAACACTATTCACAACTTTCAAATTATTTTATAAGGTCATCTATACATAGTTTCTATTTATATACTTTTATGTTGTTTCAATAGTGTTGTCATGAAGAATAATTTTTTTTTAAATCATTTCTAACAAGTAATTCGCTGTTTTGTATTTATGGTGATTGTGCACGTAAAATTCATAAGATTTGAGATTTTGGAGGAAATAAATCAACGTTGAACTTAATGAAATGCATAATCTTGAATATATACAACAAACATGCTTAAATATTGGAGCACTCATAATTTTTTTTGAAAAATACTTGAGAAAAGATTTTATGCCAAGCTTTTTAATCAAACCTTATACATAATTTTTCTGAAAAATAGATCAGTATTTATTTTTAAAAAATTCAATATTATATTTGATTATTTTGGCACCTCTGCATTTTCTTATTATAATCTTCTATCACTTTTTTTCTTTACTGTATTAATTTTATGTTTACTTGTAAAATAAAATTAAAAATATTTACTTTCAATACAATTTTCCAGGAACAACTCTGCAAACATGGTATGAAAAATGGACATAAAAATCACTTGTAATGGAAACAATTTGCCGAACTATTGTCGTTGTGATATTTCATTATTGCTGCATAAGAACTTGTGAAACGGCTAATGCAAAAGAAGAAGATATGCGTGCGAAACAAGGCGACAATATATGTTGTCTACTTTAGATGCCGTGGTGACAAATGAAGCACCACTTATATATATATGAGGAGGGTTCAAATGCCTCCATGTTTTTGTGCCTCCATCATGCCTCCATCTCACAACATCATTTTCAAAATTCAAACAGTCGATCCGAACCGCTCAACCTAACCTCCATACTAAAATATGTTTGGAGACCAAATTTTATATTTTTAGGAATTTTTTTTACTATTTTTTTAGATAGGTACAAAAATACTGTTTTTAGATGGTTCAGATTTACTGATTTTGTATATACTCAACCTAACCTTCTAATTTAGTATAGTGCCGCGAGTCCTGTTTGAGTATATACCAGAACCATTTATTAAAGAAATGTATATTTTTTATTTAAGTTATTTGGGTTAACAAGATGTAGTTTTCCTATGGTATTATATTTTTTGTTGGCATTTTTTTCATTTTACAGGTTGCTGGTAGTTTTTGATTTCAAACAGGTAGAGTTGGTACTAGTGGATCAGCCTATATGATGGAATCATGCTTATTCTCATGGTACGCACAAATGTGAATATATATAATGTAATTACTTTAAATATAAAAGAAATACATGTGGTCTCATAAATTGATCCTGCGTTCTTTTTTTCCATTTTTTTCTCTCCTCGGCTTCTTCTTTCTTCTGTGATTAATTTTCGTTTTTCTTTTTAGTGTTTTTAGTGTAACGTTGTTAAATTGCAGATCCGGATGGGTCGAACAACGCATTTTTAAATAGGGTAAATAGTTGCAGAGGATTTGGAAGGACACGTGGATGATATTTTCATAGTAGGAAATATCGGTATCGGTATCGGGATCGGTCACGGCCGATACCGATACGTATCGAACCAGTATTGAACCAGTATCGGCCAATACCATAGATTGGAGCTTAACACACTATCGCGAGTATCGGACCAGTATCAGATCGGTCACGGCCGATACGAATCGGTATCAGCCAATATTTCCTACTATGGACATTTTGAAAATGGCCCATTTAAGTAAACCCAGGCCCGGTCTCACCTTTAACAAGGCTCTAAGGATGAAACAACCATTATTTTTTGTGAAAGGGGAGGTAGCACAATTGGCTAGAAAAAAGTCCTAGGATTGTTGTACCCAAAGGTCGAGAGTTTGATTTTCCCTCACTACTTCGTAGCTTCTGCAAAAATTTTCAAAAATAGAAACAATAATTATTTTTTGTTTGTTTAAGATTGTAATAATTAAAACATTTTATTCACATTTTGAGTATATTTCGGATTTCAATTTCTTAATTTCAAAAAGTTATCTCTTACTTCTCACATTTTTTGAGTAAAACATATAATTATGTCTTGTTGGAAAAAAAACAATGTTTGTCAATCTTTTCACTAAAATCATCTTGAAATCATCTTATATTCAACGGTAATTTATAACCAACTATATATGTGGAGTCATTATTTGAATCCATCTGATTTGGAATTTGAAGATAATTTTGTTTATCAATTTAGTCCTTACAATTTTAAATTATTGTTTTTGTCCATTAAGTTTCAAGAGTATCATTTTGATTATTATAAGTTTTTAATTTGTATAAATTGATCCTACATTTAACATTCGCTGCATGGCATTGCACTGAACTTATTATGGTTGTATGCTTTATGGCGTTAGCTGTAGATATCATTTTGATGCTTCACACCTCGAGAATCTTTATCATTTCTATTTTTTCAATTTTGTATGAATTATTATGTTTCTAATGAAACATGTCATTTGCCACTTTTATTAAAAAAAAAAAAACTTATTGTGGTTGTTGTTACCAAATAATTCAAATAACATGAAATCAAATTAATATTTTAAGTAACATTTGTGTAATTTACGGCAAATAAAAATGGTGAATTTGTAAAGTCAGTTGGAACTGCCAACCAACTATATCATTAAATACAAGTTTCAAAAATTAATATTGCGGAAAGTATGAAAAGGAGGAACTACATTATATATGGGTACAATTGATATCAATTTTTAGTCTTTTATGTAGTATAATTTTTAGGTTAGACTTTTTGTGTGAGTTATCTAACAGTGCTCATAACTTCTAAATGATTCTCTTATTTCAATTTTTCAATATTTCTTATATATATAGACTTTCAAAGAGTTTCTACCCGTTTCATTGTTTGTTCACATGGGCTGAATCATAAATCTTATACAACACATTATTTTCTATATAAAAAAAAATCTGCAAATTTGTATTGAATTTGCAAAATATTTGAGACTTTGGAGAAAACTTATGAAGGTAGTGAAATTTTATTTCATTTTCTCAGAATTATTTTTCATAATTAAGTTTCTATGCAATATTACATAGAAATAAATCATCTCAAGTCTGCCTCAACATATATACACTGGACTGCATAAGTCATTTTCTTGTGAACAACTTTGGCTAGCCGATTAAAAATTCATGTCAAGTTTGTTAGGTGGGTAATTTAGAGTGTGCGTATAATCCATTGCATTTTCTAAATATAAATCTTCAAATACCGTCTTTCATTCAAATTTTTTATTAAAAAAATTGAAAAATTCAACATTTGCTCTTTTAATTTTATTTTTTTATTAACATTCAAACAAAATCTTTTTTTATTCAAAAGCAACTTACTTCAAAAATGGCATGGAGGCGAGGTTGTCCAGTCTTCCCAACCAGATGGATGCATTGCTAAAACATATCTTGTGCTAATTTGGATCTATGGTTAATGATATCAAACATTTGTGCAAGTGATCATGATTATGAGTGTGCAACGTGCCGCCATGCTTTCTCACCATACAAGACCCACATAGTTTGCTCACATGGAACACATTTAGGAGGATGAACACAAGTTTCTTCAAAGGCAGCATAGAGATGAGGAATGCCGGCTGTTGTTCTATTTGGGATACATCATGTATGACAGTTTAGTTAAGAGCTTGCTAGAATATGTTTTTTTTTTGTCTGTGTGTATAGGCGACATCCAACATTTTTTATATACAACTCGCACTAAAAAAGACACATTAGGTAAATGATGTTATCCTTAGGTCGCTGGTTCGAATCCGGCAGGTTGGATCTTCTTTTTCTGTTGCAGACCTTTGGTCTTTTGACCATTGTTTACCCCTTAAAGACTCCTTGATATTTGAATTAGTAAGGGCAGTTACCCTTTAAACCATCTGGTTAACTAGGAACAATTTATGCTTTAACAACTCACCCACACCTACAATTCAAACTATAGGTAGCAAAATCATTGCACTTACTTTCTTTTGGTGTCAATCCAAAAATGATAATACTTATTACAAATTAACATTAATCATGCCCATGGATGTTTCTCTTCTAACTCAAGCAGGCCCAATTATAATTCCCTCGGGGACAGATACATCCTCGGAGGACGTCAACAGCTGGGATTCCGAGGAAGAGCCATGTCGTGGATTCGAGGGGTCAGACCTTTCGGACTACCTCAGAGACAGAGCAGAACTTGATGCCCTGGATGCCACTATATCAGTCTCTTCTGACCCCACTCAGTCAAACTCTTCCTTTGCTGATTCCTCAGTTGCTCCATGACCTGCTTCTATTTCTTACTTTAGCTATATTCTCTATGTTTAGCTACTTTATAGAATAAACTTTATTATAGTACTCTCCCTTATGCTATGTAGATATCACTTAGATGCTTCTCATCTAAAGTGATTTATTTTGTTGATTTTGTATGCAGTAACAATGCCTTAGGGCTATCTTGTAAACTTGCTTAGTTTCTAATGAAACTGGTGGCCATGCCACTTTTATTCAAAAAAAAAAGGTAAATGATGTTAGAGAAAAATCATTGTTGTTATTGTAAACTTTGATCTCTGACAATTTTCTGAAAGACAAATTAACAATAAGAAAGGTAACTGCTGTATGTGCATTCATAAATGCTTGTTCTGTGCCTATTAACAGATGGCAGATTTACCCATCTGGTACAGTGTACCAGTCAGTACCAGTGTTGTACAGTACAGTGTATCAATACCAATACCAGTACTAGTACTCCTTCCATAAACCCTCGTTGGTGCCTATTTGTCTAACAGTAAGATAGTAAAAGAACAGTTAACATTAAAAAAGTAAAAGGGTTATATCAACATTGACTGCTACAGAATGATCAGCTTAGGTTTCTCATAATGCAAGCAATTCCTAAAGCCCACTAACTGTAGGTTTAGTTGCTTGTAAAGTAAATTTGATGACCCCAATTTGCCTAGCTCAATTGTTCTAACCAATCCAGCTATATTCCAATCAAGCTTACATTAACTTAATATCTTTTTACTTTTCAGCTTGATTCTGGCCAAGAAGGATCGACTAAAGTAAGAGAGTGGGACAATCTTAAAACTGACAATGAAATAGCTCTTAGCTGGGTTGATTTACATAGCACCAAAATCACTTTACTTCGTACCAGACTCAGCTGATACCAAACCGAACCTGGCTTTGCATTACTATTTTGTATTTAGTATTTTTCTTGTTGAACTGAAAACAAATTTTAAGTTTGTGCCCTCTGGTACAATCTTAATTTGGTACAGTACCGGCTTCAGTATCAATTTGCAACTGATGGCACTGTTATGCTGTTCACAACTTTACCAGTTGGTGCAGTGCTTTATTGCATATAGTAATTAAAGTATTCAAAGGTCTTGTTTCAAGAATTTAATAATTTAGAGGTCTGATTAGTAATTTCTTTTCTTTTTCTTTTTTGGAGGTCTTAAGGCCCATTTTTTTATTAATAGGGGGGGGGGGGGGGGGGGGGGGGGGGGGAGGCTGCGCAATTTCATGTCATAAATGAATACCAGCCAATTTTATTTGTTATAGTATCCCTGAAAAGTGTCATAGGTCACCCAAAATAAACGACCTTTGTTTTTGAGCAGTAATAATTGTTTATTCAAGAGACCCGTTCATATTATTTTCATTCTTTAAATGAGATTTGGTTTTGTTGGTTAAGCTTTTTGGTGTGATTTACCTAACAATGTTCACAATTTTTAAATGGTTCTCCTGTTTAAATTCTTCAATCCTTATCATATATTGACATTCAAACAATTTCAACCACCGCTGTACACATGAGGATTAGATCATCAATCATAAACTATAAAATATACATTTTTTATATTTACAATTTGGTGTTCTCTGTTGAATTCTGCTAATATATACGAGATATTGGAGGAAACAGATGAAGGTAGTAAATTTTTTATTCAAGATTTTTTGTTCAATAAAAAATAATTACTTGACTATGCATTTGTCATTACAAATGAATACGACATGTATAAGTTATAAATATTTTTCTATTTTTTTCCCTCAACGTATTAGACTTGATAAAATGCTACAACTATACAAACTTTTTTATGTCAATAATCCCATTAATTAATGTACAGAGAACCTAATATTATACTATTAAACCAATAAATATTTGTTAAATGTAGACGCTAACAATTAATTTGTTTAATTGCACAAATATTTTAGATCCCCGAATTAGAGAATCCGTTCTATCCGGAGTTTGGTTTTTTGATGATTTGGAAAATGGAGATCATCTATCTGATGACAATGAAAGCAAAGGTAGGAAAAAGAAGGTCGTATCTAGTGGTCTAATTACACTATACATCAACATTATTTACGGCAGTTGACTTTCTTCCACAACAGCGATTTTAATGAAGTAGCTAGTTTGCATCAGTAAAAGGTAGCGACAGAATATAACAGGTTGTACTTTTCCTTGCTAGTAAGGCTTGTTTGAATTTGTAATGTTTGACTATCTGTTGTTGTTGTAAAATAAATTAACAGAAGAGAGATGATAATTTCATGTCTATATCTTAGATAGTGATATAGATATTTTATAAAGACATATATGTGATCATTAATCAACCATTATTTATTGTCAAATCTAAATGGATGACTGAAGATTATTTAACATATATATATTAATAAATTGTCACATATGTGTCGTGTATACGTAATTTAATGTGAGAAACTAATTATTATATTATGTGAACATCTATTGAATTTTTTTAGGTTGCTTTCTATTTGATATATAGTCTCGATATAATTTTTTTTTTAATTTGTATAACACCAAATGATGCCACATCATCAAGCGATAAAACGACAAAATGGCACAAACTAGGTCTGGAGCTTTTGCATCATAATGCACCAGAAACCGAAAAAACACTGTTATTGGCTGGTGCTAGTGTGAAAACTGATTTAGAAACATAAACAGATGTAAATTGGTACATCAGCAAAGACGGGTGTTAGAATGATTTAGAGCAAGTATCCATTAATTCATACAATTAGCATAATTGAACCTGATAACATGAATCACTGGTACAGACATGTACCAGTCAAGATTATATTACTCGTAGCAACACCTTAGAAATGAATTCTAAAATCGGTCCAAGTGCCTGAAGCAAGAAATTCAAGTGTGCAACAGCTAATCTCTATCAAAACAACAAAGTAAAGCCAAATGAATTACTATGATACTGAAATCAACTTGTATTAACAAGCACTGCAAACTAAAACTACAGAATAGGATAATTGGGTCAAGAATAGCAAGATTATTCACTATAATACAATCCAGGAATAAGAATCATCATAGAAGGAACTAATTTACAATTCAGAGAAGAAAACGAGACAACCATGACAAGGTGTCAAAAAGAGGAAAATCAATTGCATAAATACAACATGTAAGTCACAAGGATGAATTAATAAAGCTATTCATATGCTGTCACAGGAAATAGATAAAATCAAGCTTTTGGGCAATAATTGAATTCTTTTCCCTCCCAGAATTGGGTTGCATAGGAAATAGATAATCCAATTTACGTGGTTTATCTTATTCTTGATTGGTTTCACTGTTATTTTTTACAAGAAAATAATCCTCGTACAAATAAATTCAGAATGAGAATTTAAAGATTGAACATTTTCCCACTGTCGGTCTGTACCGTTATTACAGTATGACCAGTAAATACAGGTTTTTTGTTGCTTGTTTGAGAGCACCATATGTGACACCATTAGTTAATATATTGTTAGTTACATTGTTGAAGTACTACTACTACATGCATTTGGGTCACAAGTTCTATCAAAATAATAATTAATTTAGACCCCAGCTGCCCAACCCCACAGTGTCTAAGCAGTTCATGGTGAAGCCAATTTTGGTTCCATACATAGTCGGCATTTTAAATGTACAAGTATTAAACGGGTCAACCTGGTCCTCACCCATTGGCCCTACCTGGACCCATTGATTAGCAGTTTTGCATTCATACAACAATAGTAAGCTGTTATTTTATTTATTCAGAAAAAGTAATTCTAGCCAGCATAACCTTCAGTTGGCTAGATGACAAATCAGCATTCCTAACCAGTGACGTGGCAACGATCAAGGTTAAACTACTCCAAAGCCCCTTTAGTGGCAAAATGGATGACTTATCTCATCATTATATGGCCTTCTCAGTATAGTAAACGGGAAGAAGGGACATAGTTCGTTTATTTCTGGCATTTGTTGAAAAATAGAAGGTGACCCTGCTGGTTGGTTGGAATATCACATTTATTGAAATCAAGAAGTTCAAAACTCCCACTGGATCTAAACCAACCAGTCGACTTTCGCAAAGAACTATCACCCGTACATTCAGTTTCTGAAGGAGAGTTCAACACGAGAGTTGTAGTGCTAGCATATACGCATCTGTGAGCGCTGGATTCATCCCAATCAGAGTCTCCATGGCCGAAAAAGACCGAAACAGTGACTGTTGCACTTAACCTTCATAAACCGCAAACTCTAAAATTGGATCCAAAAACCCTCCCCCAGATCTGAAACCCTTTCTCTAGTTTTACTTTGTAGAGATACGTAAAACAAATGTAACTCAAAGATCTAAAACAAATATATTACAGTCGGGTGGAAATTCTAGTAATTGTACCATACATGTCGAAATAAAATCTAATTTTATTTTTATGCAAAGAAATAAATCTAATTATTTTTTTATGAAAAGAAAAGAAATCTAATTATTTGTACTCATAGTCTTACGTACTACTATGGAAATGGATTAAACGAGTATCAGATATGGGGGAAGGTTTATAAATCCGCTTGTGGAGTTTGCAGTTGAGAAAGGATATGCGCAGCAGTCACTGTTTTGGATTTTTCTCATCCGTGGAGACTCTGATTGGGATGAATTCAACGCTCATGGATTCGTATATGCGAGCCCTACAATTCTCATGTTGAACTCTCCGTCATAATATGAATGTATAGGTGGTAGTTCTCTACGGAAGTCGGCTAGTTAGTTTAGATCCAGCAGGGGTTTGGATCCGAAGGGGAGAAATTGGGGCTTTGACAGCTAGGGTTTGAGAAGGGGTTTATATAGAGGTGAAATTAGAGTTGTCTTCAGATTTTGGTCGGGTTGGACTAAGCTTTAGTGGGCCTAATCAATTTAATTTTGTCATTTTGGGCTAAAGATACAATCTGTTTCTGCTATATTAATTTTTTTCTGCAAAAATTGACAAAACTATAATGATAAAATCAGAATCCCAGATTATTTTTCACATAAAAGTAGTACTATATTTATGATTCTTAATTCGAGACAAAATGTAATCAAAATTATACTTTTATAATCTTCGAAACTTCGAAAGTACATGTTGCATCTTGATTGTATATTTTGAATTTTCAATGTCTTAATTTGTATTTATTTTTTTTGTCTCTCAATTCTCACTTTTTGAATAAAGCATTCAAGTATGTATTGTTGGATAGATTAATTTGTATGTCAATCTTTTCACTCAAATGTTATATAGTTACAACTGCATGATATGTTTTTCCATACTTAATTATCTTAGTTATAACTGCATCATTGAAGTATTAAACTTCATTTTTTTTTGTGAAATAAGAGCCATGCTCCTATTTTTTAATCATATTAATTAAAAAAGATTGATGCCCCAGGTAATGATTAATTCAGATTTTGTAAATTGATCTCCCTATCCAGAAATAATGTGAAAAGCCAACAGCATTAAATTCATCCATTTCAACGGCAATTAATAGTCATCTATGTTAGTCATTATTTGGAACCATGTTGGTAGGAAATTCATGCTAATTTTGTTTATCATTTTTAGTACTTAAAATTATAGAAGTATTGTTTTGTCCTTGCCTTTTATTTTGGTTCTTAAAGTTTTAAAAGTATTAATTAGTTTTATTGTTATAGGTTTTTAATTTGTACGAAATTGATCCTACATTTAACATCCGCTGAAAAATATGATAAAAAAAATATTTATGAACCATTTGTGTAATTTATTGTAAATTAAAATTGTGAAATTCTTAAAAATGGGTTGGGACTGCTTACCAATTATTTCATTAATGACAAAGTTGTAAAAATTTTACATAAAGCAATGAAAGGTGGAATTAAAATATGAGCCTAATTTATATCATTTCCATTCTCTTATGTAGTGCAATTTTGCGAGTTAGCTTTTTTTGTGTGATTCACCTAACAGGATTCACAATTTTTAAATGATTCTCTTGATTCAATTCTTCAATCTTTGTTATATAGGCTTTCATAGATGTCCTATCCTTCTTTATGTTTACATTGGATAAATCATATATAAATCATAAACTATGCATTGTTTTGTTAAAAAAAAAAAAACACTGTAAATTTGGATGGAACATGCAAAATATTTGAGATCTTGGAGGAAACTTATGAAGGTAGTGAAATTCTAGTTGATCACTTTTTCGAAGTTATTTTTTATAATTAAGTTTCTATGCAATATTGCGAAATTAATCAATTGAGTTGTACATGCTTTTGTCATTGCAAATGAAAAAGGACATACTAATTCACTTCATTGATTATTTTTTATTGCATAAAATCTAAATTGCTGTTTTGAGTTTTTTTTTTCTATATGACTAGATGAAATTCTAACTTTGTTTTGAACAACTATATATATAAGCCTTTTTATTCGCTATTATTGGTGGTAATTTAGAGTATGGTAAGACCAGAATGAAAAAAATATATAAAATTTTCAATCATTATTTTCATATGCGATTTGCAAAGTATAATTTTAGTTATATGATTTGCACTTTGTTTGTGATGATATTCATGAATAGATCGGTTCCGAAACCCTAGATTAACAAAATAGGAAATAATAAAAAAATAAATAAAATGACCCTCTCATATATTTGTACCTCAGTCTTAAACATTATCAGCATTGTTAAACTAAATACCCCTTGCATTTCATCATAGCTGGAAATACCTCCTTGCATTAATTTTTTTATTACAAAATTATAAAAATTCAAACATTCATCTTTCTTTTTTTCTTTGAAAGCAACTTCCTTCACAAATGACATAGAGGCGAGGCAGGTCGGTGTTCCGTTTACGTATTCAAAATCAACTACTATCACGGTGTTTGTGTGAAAAGATTTGTATATTTGATGTGATAATGGGGTTTAATCCAGCCAGTCAAATACATGGATGGGATTTTACAAGGCATATGATATTGGGTACATTAGGCGAGTGTTACATGTCTTGCTTACAAGATAGCTAAGTTATGAAATTGCTAGAATATGGACTATGTACTACTTTTTTTTGTTCCTTTTGTGTTTTGCTGATCAAAGTGAAGTATGCTGATTCTTTAATGTAATGCAAAGTCCTTTATTATTATATTTTATTTGCATTCTTCGCTATTTTATTTGTTTCTTAATAAGACAAAATAATAAAAAAAAAGTAATCTAAAATAAATGTCAGAGATCAATTTGCTTGAACCACTGCAATCAATCAGGTGTGCCACTCCCAATTCGAACTTGTTGCCTAAGTATTCTTTGATCCGCTTAATTGCTCACTTTAATTTTTTGCATAATAGGATACAGCAAGCTATATATATATATTAGTATTGAATTTGGTGATATCAGTATTGCAGTGCTCTTTATTGCTTTCTCTAATGGTGTCTTTGATGTTTAGGCAAGGATCTTTAATGAATCGATGATTCTTAGTGCATGTTATTTTTGGTGTTTAATTTTAAAAACAAAATTATGTTAAAAGTTTTGTGCATTTATGCTAAATGTCATTGCAAGGTTCGCATTGGTGAAGCCATACACTTTGTGTTGTATAGAAAGTCATATTAGATACATGATGTTAAAAAATTAGTGTTGTTAGGGTAAACTAAGACAATTAATTTTCTGAAAGATAAATTAAGAATAAGAAAGTTAACTGTTGTGCATTCATAAGTGCTAGTTCTCTATCTGTTATTATAACCAAATAACCAATGGCTGATCTTCTTGAATCACAGGTATACATTTGGAGTTGTGGTTGCACAACAGTAGAGAAGTATGGTGTACCAGTTGGTACATGCAAGTACCAGTACTGTACAGTGTATCAATACCAATGCCAGTACTAGTACTGCTTCCATAAACCCTCGTTGGTGCCTATTTTTCTAACAGTAAGAGATTAGTGAAAGGATGAGTGAAAAATAACTCTTCTCATTACTTCTTTTTTATCTATCTACTTTTCTACACTGAGCCTGTCCACAAATATTCTGTTAGTCAACAAAACAGAAGATTTATTTCTTCATCATAATTAAAAGTTCATCGTAGTTAATTACATTCAATTTCACTGAAATTGAACTAAATTAACCTATAGGCATTTTCCAGGAAAAGAAACATGCATAATTAATTTGTATGAACTTGCTAAAATTGGTAGATCACATTTCCTAGAAGCCAGGATGAACCCATGAAAACAAGAACCGATGTCTAAATCTTGCTTCGAATAGAGGCGATTCTAGGTCAGTTGGATCAATTACATCTCCCAATTTTATCACTGCCCAAGACCACTCACCATTTTGATTCCCTGTTGCGAAGTAAACACAATTGTTTCTCCCTCCCCATCTCTCAGGGTTTTGAATTGCAAGACCCTGTGCTCGAGAGTCATAGCCAATAAAGATTGTCCAATTTCCCAATGTTTCCTGCTTTATCCATCTTGTCCCATTCACTGATGAATCAAGCCGATATACTTCAAGATGTGCATCCATCATCTCTTCATGAGTCAACACCAACAGAAGAAGCAAGAGCTCACCATCACAAACAACCAAAAAGTGTTGAAAACTAAAGTCCATTTCCTCAAGCCCATAAACTGCTAGTGGTCTCAGATGTAATTGAGAAGATAAATCTAACACAAATAGAGTGTGTTGAGGGTCCATTACATACATCTTCCCTTGCACGGTCGCAAGTGCCATTCTAAACATGGATCCTCTGGGTTTAACTCTCAGACAATGACTGGACCATGAAGGTGAGCCGATTTGCCAGTAGTGAAGGGTACTGCACCCTGTTTTATATTCCGATTTGGAGGTGAATACTAAGACTCCCAAGTCTGGAGAGGAGAGAGGGGAGATAAGCACAGGTAAAGGGTTGTAAATCTTGCAATCTTGCGGGAAAATAGGAGAGGAGAGCTCATCACCAGTTAAAGGGTTGAGTATAACAATACGATTTTGCGAAGGCATAAAGTGAAACAAATGGCCATGTGAATAGGAGAGGGAACCAGTTAACTGAAATTCCTTCGAGTTGCGGGAGAGCGGGGAACAGAAAGAAGGGGAGGTGGGGTCGAGGAGTCTGAAGCTGCAGTGGGTCGAGGAGCCTGAAAAGGTGCGACAGAAAAGGAGAGGCGGGAAGTGAGAGGTAGTCCAAGAAGGTGAGACGGAGGAGGTAACGGCACGCCAGGAGCGACATACAGAGGAGAAGGAAATGAAATCCACAAGGGAACAGAGGCATGTGAGGATAGTGCGAAGAAGTCCGTCAGGGTCAGGTAGGTCGGACCAGTTTCGCAAGGTTGATCTGTCACCTCTCTGGCAGAGGCGGCGGCTGGCAGTCGATGGCCTTGTCATGGTGTGTGTCATGGTGTGAGCTGGTGGCTGGCAGTGATACGAGAAAACTCGCAATCTTGATTAATAACTAGTTGTGGGCCGAGCAGTGGCTGTTGAGAAAAGAAGATAATAGCAAATAAAAAGTTATATTGCAACAATGTGCAAATAAAAGCTGTGTTTCTTATCTGGTTTAAACCTGAGTACTCATTTTTTTTTTAATGTTTGAATTGAAGGAAATTTATGTGAGCGATTGAATTTTGAGTTGAGAACAGAACAGGTGCAGGCGATGATTAGCCAGTGTCTTAATGAAATACTACACATTGTACTGATTTGGTATGAAAAACAGAGTCCAGAGAGAGACTGAAAACCTTGAAGAGAGAACCGACTGGGGCGACTTCGCCGAACTTTGGCGTGGGCGCATTGAAGCCGATGGGACGAGAGAGAGAGAGAGGCGTGCGCGGATTTGAACTTTGGAATTCAATTTCGCTTTTGGATGCGCCTATCCTTCTCGAGCAAGGTAAAGTAAGAGAGAGAATAGGAGAAATTTAATAGGCAGTGAGGTCCGGAGTGCCTATCCTCTGAGATATCTCATATTTTGCGTGACCTACGTGTCCGGTGCCTATTCGGGGGTGACGAAGGGGGCCAGTATTATTTGAGCTTTGAGATGCGCGTAGAACGTATTGGAACGGTTTAGATTTTCCAAAAAGTCACGCAAAATATGAGATATCTCAGAGGATGTGAATTCGTGAGGTCCGCTGGTAATAGAGAGGGAAAGAAAAATGAGGTGAAATCCGTGTGGCCATTTGTGTGGCTGGGATATAAAGTCTTTTGAACTTTTGTTTTTATTTAGGTATAACTTGTCTAGATTTAAGTTTTTCATCTTGAATTATCTATTTAGATTAAATTTGAAATTTGCCATGAATTATGGTTTATGGTTAATTAATCATATTTAAAAAATTTAGTTATAACAAAGATATATTGTAAAATTATGAAAATGCATACTTATTGTATGATTTAAAAGAGTGGATAACAGTTCCCCAATATTCAATCATTAAAAAAGAAAAGTAAGAAGAAACCTCATTTTTTGTGGAAGAGCAAATTTCATGTTATATGAATATCCACCTTTTTATTTGTTACAAATCTACTAAAAAAGTGTCAAGAGGTCAACCCAAAATAATTCCAGGCCTATTCCTATTCTCTTATTTGTCCAATATAATTCCAACCTTTGAGAAACAATAAGGGCCGTTCGGCAATCCAGTAGGGAATATGAATGAGTATGAGTTTTGAAAATTTTGAACTGAATTTTATTGTTTATTGTGGGAATAAAAACTTCACTCTGAGCAAATTATTTTTTTCCCACCATGAATAGTAATCTGCCGAACAGGCCCTAATTGTTTATCCATGAGACCCATTGATATCATTTTCATTCTTTCAATGAGATCATGTTTAATTGTTTTTTCAGCTAAGCTTTTTCGTGTGATTTATCTAACCATGATCACAATTTCAAAATGATTCTCCTGTTTTATTTCTTCAATCTTCTTTATATATTGACTTTCATTCCACCATTAAATCATATATCAAAAATTGTAAAATATACATTGTTTTATATTTACAATTTGGTGCTCTCTACATACTCCTGTTTTATTTCTTCAATCTTCTTTAAGATATTGGAGGAAACAAATGAAGGTACGTAGTAAAATAATTATTCCTTTCCGTCGGACTTTCTCTCATGATCAAGAGTTTTAATTCAATAAAAAAAAAAATTACATGACTATGCAATTTCCGTTACAAATGAGTATGAAATGAATTATTTATTTTATTCCAACTAATAGTAACTGTAGTTGTAAACATATTTTAATGTTTTTTTTTTCTGCAAAATGTTAGACCTGATAAGATGCTATAAGTTTTAATTTCCTGTGAACCAGTGTTGTAAAATTGAAATCACTGTAAACATATTTTAATCGCGTGCAACTCTACTCAAATTGAAACAGCGGATTGGAGAGTTTATGCCGAGCTAATCCAGGTTGTTACATTGCTACGAGATCACCCGGGCTACTGTTGCACTTAGATCCCAAGAGAGGAAAATAAAAGAGCAAACCAATTGGGAAATTCAGCTTGAATCAATCAGTTCTCATATATAGGATATACATATCCTCTCTTTCAAGATAGTTGAAAACTTTCAGTTTTTTGCCAGTATAATTTTCACAGCTCGGATGTTAATTGCATATCTTGATGTATTAAGTGGCTGAGTTTGTAATGAACTGTTACTGGTAATTGATGATGCCTACGGGCTATTAACCAAAAAAAAAAAAAATTGAAACAGCGGTACATTTGTTGTACCAGTGCTGGTACGCGTCTCAAGCATGGGCTGTATTTCAAACAAGATGGGGGACACCTATGGTTACCATATCGCACTCAATGTCTGAGACATGGCGAGCATCAAAGAGGTTAGTACAACCACTTGAACCTCAAAAGGATGCAGTGGGTTGTCAGAACAACGGCGTATTGTGGTCTCTATGGAAGCAGAGAAATGACGTCATATTTAGAGGCAGAGTAATTCTGAGAAAAATTATGGCTGGTAGGGCATGGGAGGAGACTGAAGTTTGGATAAGGTGGTGTGGAGGTCAAAGCAGATGGGGAGGATGATAATTAGCAGGTTTTAAATTTGTGTTTAGATGTAATGGATGTAATGTTTGTGAACTTTCCTTTATGAATACATTTCTGGTAGCTGCTATCAGTTTTTCTCAAAAAAAAAAGAAAAAGAAGAAACAATTAACATGCTTAATTGCACAACTATTTTAGATATTCTAGTTGGAGATTCCGTTCTATCACGAGCTTGATTTCTTAATGATTTGAAAAATAGAGATCACAAGATAATAACGGAAGCAAAACTAAGACAAAAAATGTGATAGATTGAAAAAATGTAGAAAGCAGCAATGGCGATAGTTTCTTACAACAAGATCGATTTTAACAAGGCTTGTTTGCATTTGTAACCGTAACAATGGAATCATGAGGCTAAATTTGTCTCTCTGCGTTGAGATCTGAAAAGGCCAGTTTGAATCTTGTAATATTAGACTATCACAGAAAAAGTGTGTCACTATTAATCTCTGTATCTTGTGATAAATCATATGGTGTTAAAATAAATTAAGAGAGAATAGTAGATGATTATTACATGTCTTACATAATATAATTGTACATAATGATAATTATTTTTTAATTCATTAAATATTTTAATTATTTAATCAACTATTATTTATTGTCAAATCTAAGTGCATGAGTGAAAAATATTTAACATTTTCTTAATGAATCAAAACATGAATCACTGGTACAGACATGTACCAGTCAATATTACTCGTAGAAACACCTTATAAATGAATTCTAAAATCGGTTCAAGTGCCTGAAGCAAGAAATTCAAGTGTGCAACAGCTAATCTCTATCAAAACAGCAAAGTAGAGCAAATGAATTACTATGATACTGATATCAACTTGTATTAACAAATACTGCAAACTATAACTTACATAACAGGATAATTGGGTCAAGAATAGTAACATTATTCATTTTAATTCAACCCAGTAATAACAATCATCATAGTGATTGATCAAGCAACAACAATATACAGCACAGTGTCAAAAAGAGAAAAATCAATTGCATAATTACAACAGATAAGTCACAAGGATGAATTAATCAAACTATTCATATGCTGTTATAGGAAATAGATAAAATCAAGCTTTTGGGCAAAAACTGAATTCTTGTTTGGTTGGAGTTTGATACTTAAGCCGTTGCTAAAATTATTCTTATTTAATTTAATAAAATTCATACATTAGGACCTCTAAGAACAAGTTACAAAAATTACAGATCATACCTCTAAATTATTAGGTTCTTCAAACAAGTTTTGAATGCTTTAATTAGTACCAGTATGCAATAAAGCACTGTACCAACTGGTAAAATAGGGATAGACAAGCACATATGAAATAAGCAAACAAAATAAAAACTAAAAAACCAGTACCAGCAAGCATAACAGTGCCATCCTCAGCAACTAATACACAACCGCAACAGTACCAGATTAATGCTGTACCAGTACTGGTGACCTGAACACTCAATCAGGTGAGAAGGCACAAACTTATAACTTGGTTTAAATCTAACAAGGGAAATACTAAATTACAAAATAGCAAAAAAAAAAAAAAAAAGACAGGGCGTTTTTGTATCAGCTCAGTCTGGTACAAAGTCATTTCAGTGCTTCATAAATCAACCTAGGAGGTATAGCATTGCTGGTTTTAAGATTGTACCACTCTCTGACTTTAATCAATCCTTCCTTGTCAGTAAAGCTGAAAATTAAGAACATATTAGTTAATTTAAGCTTAATTGGAATATTTGCGGGATTGGTTTAGAACAATTGATACTGGTATTGGTATTGATACACTGTACAGTACTGGTACTGTCTGGTACTTACTGGTACACTGTACTGCATTGGAAAAACATGTTGGTACTGACTGGAAGCAGTGGTTAGGATTCATCGTACCAATCAGTTAATCTTAGACAAGCACTGACAAGTAAAGAGTAGAGACAGTCCAATTAGAACAACTGAACTAAATTTCTAAAGATTTAAACAAAAAGCTAAATTAATACTCAGTTAAACTTACTTGGATCTAATGAATAATTGATATTGGAAAGCTATACCAAACTAGGCACAAACCAAGTCGTCACTGAATCAAAAGGGCAAGGCAGCACCTCAGTTGTACCATCTCCTATGTCGTATCTACAAAGATATTTCCCTTCTTTCAGGAAGTAAATGCAATTCCCTTTGAATCCAGAAAAGTTACTTGCAGAGAAAGATAACCCACGATAATATTGCATAAACAACATTTGGTCACCGATATCAGCGATTTTCACCCAACAAGGTTTCCCTTCACCATCACCGAAATAGAGACAGTATATATCAAAATGACACTCCTCAGCCTCATAATACTGGAATAACCTTAGGATCTTTCCTCCTGACTCAACCATAAGTGTGTAACCTTTTAGAAGAGGGTTTGTGCTCTCTGGTGGTGCGACTTGATAAGCCAATTTTTTGGTCGCAATATCAATAACATTCGTAATGCCAGTTTCTTCGTCATTACTGAAGTATTGTCCCATGTAAAATGCATTAGCACTGTTGCCGGCCCCTTCAACATAGACCCAATCGTCAGCCCCAGGCCGCCAAAAAGCCATAATATTGGGTCCGGGATCATATTCCCCCATGTCCTCCAACTCAAAATAATTGCCAACTTCTGCATCTCCTGATATAACCACAATATCGCCACCTTCAATTGTATCTGGACCAATATAGTCCGGGGACCCACAGACATTAACCCAAGGAGTCCATATCTCATCATGAGTAAGAGGATTAAGGAGATACTTCTGGTAACTTGTCGAGTGAGAGGCAAGTAAGTAGCGGAATGCAGGGCCCTTAAGCCGAGCAGGCCGGGAACCTGGACAAAAGATAGTGTGAACTTTACCAGACGAGAGGCAGTAGAAGCGTATAATGGCATTTTCACAATCTTCTTCAGGGCCGCCTTCACGGAACTCTAGAAGCCATGGGAGTTGTCGCGGAGGATCAGTGACTGGAGCGGAGAAGTGCCATCTCTTGCAAACGGCACGGAAGCGTATGAAATCAGAGATATCAGGGAGCTTTTTTGAGAATAGATGGAGAATTTCTTGTGGAAGTTCAGACCAGTTTCTCTCAAGGCAGACTCCATTGGTAGCGTGTTTTGTCTTTCTCTTGGGCATCTGATTTTTGGAGGAAACAAAGTGTAGTAAGTAGTCAGTACTAAAGGGTTTTTCAATTTGGTTTTTTACGGTATCACCATTAGCCTCCAACAAGCTAAATAAAAGGAAAGGAGCATAGTATTAATGCACCTCAGTTCATTCAAGCCCCCTTTGGTTTCAAGGGAATAGGTCTAATGATCTGTGAGTCATTATGCCCGGATAGATAAATTCTAATTTGGCCCTTCTGAGGAACCTATACTGGTTCTTAAAGTGGTCACAATGCATACAAGATGCATCTGTGGCTTCAGCAGTTTCTACCTAAATTATTCGTCCGTAAGTATGAGATCGAGATCAAATATTTTAAATCAACTTTAACGACTTTAACATATGAAGAGTTGAAAACCATTTTTTTATATTTCATTAGTACATAATAATGAGCTATATTTGAAAATTCAGATCTCAAGTGCCACAGTTAACGAGTTCCAGAGAGTTCATCACTTTCAAATTTCAAGAATTAAGATGAACACATCTTAATTAAAAAAAATTACAGATATACTTAGTTTGATTCTTATATGATTCTTAAAAAATTATTCAGGTTATTGGATAACTAACTATATGATTTTCTATTAGTATATTAATGACTCCTATTGATATTCTAAATCAATCATTATTTAGAACTACCTCTTAGAAAAATCCTTTAAACATTTTTCAATTTGTAGCTTTTCTCCCCTTCTATTAGTTGCTTTTCACACCAACTACACACTAAACAAATTGACATTTGCAGCATTTTTTAGTGTAACAGCTTCACAATAAATTGTTACACTGCAAATGTTTCCTTTTGAATGCAAGTTGCATGGTTCCGGTAATACCACTACAAAATTGGTCAGAAATTAGCAGACTAGACTAAACAAATAAATTCAATGCCCTTGCATGGTTCTTTTTGAATGGCAAGTTTGTAGCTTTTTCCCTCTTCTATTAGTTGTTTTTACACCAACTACACGCTAAATAAATTGACATTTGCAACATGTTTTAGTGTAGCAGCTTTACAATAAATTGTCAGACTGCAGATGTTTCCTTTTGAGTGACAAGTTGCAGGTTTCTGGTAATACCAATACAAAATTGGTCAGCAATTACCAGACCAGACTAAGCAAATAAATTCAATGTGTGGACACTTTTTAGAGCTGATTTGAAACACAATTTATGCTCAGTTACAGGGTTTCAATCAAAACCCAAAATATCAAACCCATTAACATAACAATACTACCATTAATCCACCCAATTTCTTATTCTGAGTTAGAAAACGTCCATTCACAGTGTATAATTTTTTTTTATTGTGCACTTGCATTGTGCAACTTGCAAATGCTTTAAGTCACCATTAATGGCTATATTACCCAAAATTAAGCAAAACTTAGAAAGAGAAAAAAGGACTTGTACCAGTATCAAGAGAATCGAGCAAAGGAGGGTCTCGATCTAGCACCTCTCCCTCGGCCTTCCTTGTCCAGCGACTGCACCATTCACCATTCAATATAGTTTTGCTTTTTCCGAAAAATTTTTTTAAGAAAAATTGATTGATAGAGTTTACCTAGAGGAGCCGACGCGACAGAGTAGAGGCGGCGCACGGCGAGATGAGAGAGGCGTCGAAGAGAGAGAGAGGGAGAGAGACACGACAGTAGAGAGAGGCGAGAGCTAGCGGAGAGGTGAGTGAGGTGACTAGTGAGAGTTGGAGGTGCTTAATGGGCCTTTCAAAAATGGTTCAAACTCAGCCCGTTTGTATTGATATATTATGCGCTGGGTTTTGTATTGCTTGTGAATAGTGGGAACTGGGAAAGATGAACTTCGACTTTTGGGATGCCCTTGAGCTTGAGATATAATGTTGACGATTATAAGTCCTTTTATAATTCCTGTATTAGCGAGTAAGTCAAAGTTGAAATTGGTACGCTCGGTAAAAATTGGTCTCATGAGTCGAATGGCGGGTTGATAATTTCTTTTTACGATCATAATTTAGATAAGATATGTATTAAATTTGAGTTGATTCCAAAGATAGTTATTCGTTCATTAGACAATTTAAAAAATTTAATGGGTGAATTTTAGTGATTTTAGGACGAATGATCAAATGAATTTAAAAAAAAAAAACTTAATAAAGTTATAGAAATCCTTGAAAAATGCAAGTCTTCGATGGTGCAAAGAAGGCATCAGTAATAAACTAATAATGTCGAAAAGAAGGTAGCACAATTAGCTAGGAAAAAGTCATAGAATTGTTGTACTCAAAGGTCGAGAGTTCGATTCCTCCTCACAACTTCACAGCTTCTGTAAACGTTTTCAAAAAAAAAAAAACTAATAATGTCAATTTCAAGAGCCCTTAATTCAAATATTCCGAGAGGAGAAAATAAGCGCAGTGCTTATATATTCTTTGATGACTTAATCTATTTGCTTGATTTTCTTCCTTTGGTTGATTTTAGTTGAGTACAAATATTCAAACCTTATCAAATGAAAAGTAAAAAATCATCTATATATTTTTTTTTATTGACAAGTACAGAGACTTTCATTTCAGACATTCCAACGTGTTAATTCAAAGGAGAGAATTCGAGAATACAGATGATTATTATAGGAATTAAAATTAGTTGACGTCGTGTTCATGACAAAATATGAACACATTGTACTTTTGTGATCTTGATAAGTACCTGTATTACTGTGTTATTCTTATTATATATTTCGGGTATTTAGCTTAAAGTCCGTGTAGAAATAGTAATTATACACGGCTGTTTATGTAATAATTCGTGTAGCTCGGTATTATTGAGAGCGACGCTGGCAAGTGTTTGTACACGGCTATTTATATAATAATCCGTGTAGCTATCTTATAATCGCACACGGGTAAATATCTGTGTGTATTTATTCAAGGATTTCTACGCCCTCACACTCTACACGGTAGGAAATCCATGTAGCTCCTTCATTATGTCTGTGTGGAATCTCCATTTCTGTAGTAGTGAATAAAATACAAAATAAAACAGAGCTCTTGGCCCATTAATGTAAAACCAGGCCTGTCTCATTTCTAAGGCTGGAAAGAATATAATTTGCGTGTGTTTAAGATTGTACTAATTTGAAAAATCTTACACATACTTTAAGGATGCCTATTCACAACTTTCAAATGATTTCACAAGATTATTTATACATATTTTATATTTATAGACTGTGATGTTTTTTTTTTTTTTTTATAATGTTGTGCTCATAAATCAAAGAAATTAAATAATCACTAATAAATAATTCACTATTTTATGTTTATAGTATTTACGCTTGTTGAAATTCACAAAATTTGAGATATTGGAGGAAACAAATAAAGGTAGGGCTTAACGAAATTATTAAGTTTGCTTACTGACAAAAATTCATAAATACTGAAGAGCTCGTAAAATATAATAACAAATATGTTACATGAGTATATATGCACGAAAAGTAAAACTAATATTCTATGTATTTTCTTATTTACATATGCACAATTTGGAGATTATCATTATGTACAATTTCTCCAATATTTGAGAATATAGGTGTACTAATTCAGGAATTGAATAATTGATGACGTTATTTCTATAGTTTGCGAAGTATGATGGTTTTACCAATTTTTTTTATGTTAACTAATTTGTAACTTTGATGGTTTTCTATTTGGTTGGATATAGACAACTCTGTACGATGTATGGCCATATATCACTATCTATTCTGTAGTGGTTCGCACCAATGGCATCAAGTTACTCCATAGAAGTGCTCGAGTTAAGGAATTCGATTTTAAAGCAGATTGAGTACTACTTCAGGTGTTACTTTTTTGCCTAAGTTTGACATTTTTCATTGTAATCTATAACTTGAAATATGTATGTCACTTGATATATTTATCTTTTCAGCTTTGAAAATCTGGTCAAGGATATATATATTCGCAAAAATATGAACGGGCCAGGATGGGTGCCAATTTCTTTTGTTGCTAATTTCAAGCAAGTTAGTATTGTTTATCCTATTACATTCTTAACTTAAAACTTACAGTATTTATATACGCTACTTTCGCATAAGTCAACACGTATGGATGAATAACTTGAGAATCCAATCTAATTTATTCGAGAGTGCATTTAAAGAAAGTATGATGTTAGTACTTGCACTATATCTTTTTTTTTTTTATAGTATTTGCTCAAGTTATATCCAGCCTTTAATTAATATTGATATACCAATTTTTGTTTTATATCCGGTCTTTATTGTTGCGATGAGTGATATTTAGTATAAAGTTATATTGAAGGGAACAACCAGTAAAATTGACTTCAAAGAGAACCTATATTTTGTAAACAACATTTGAAGAAACCGTATCAATCTTTAGTACATCATGCATGAATTATAGTGTCATAAAACATGAGGTTGATGCATGCCATACTACAGGTACTGAATAGTTGCCCCAATATTGTTGGCCTTTATGTATGCATGGATGTTAAAATTGATAGATAGTCATGATAACATGCTATCTTACATTAATTATGTTGTGTTATTTTTGTTCAATTTGAGAAATTTGCGGCCCATTTGATAATAGGCTTTGTTAAATTGTGTTTGAAGACATTATTTTCTAATTTTTAATTAACATATATATCACTGCCCTTTTTTATAGAAAAATTGAAATTGCTATAGTTTTATCTGCTTACAAGAATAATATCATTGTTTTGTGTTTACATTATTATTATTTTCCTTTTTTTATTATGTTGTTTTATTTCTAGACTATGTTATTTTGATTATGCATGATAGGTGAAGCAAATGAGTAATAATTTGTAAATTATTTTAAAAAGTCTTAATAATTCAACTGTAGTTGAAGTTCAGGTATATATGTATTCTTTTTTATTTCTCTCTCTATCTTCTATATTAATTGTGAATAAATCTGTCAATATAGGTACATGATGATCACCAAGCAATGATGCCTGAAACCTCATTTAGTCTATATAATTTTAAACACTATGAAAAAAAAGATAATGAAATGGTGGTAACCTATTAGTTGGAGATTTATGAGTATATTCAAGTCTTCTTATTTATCTAAAATTTATTCTTAGCCTCTTTTTTATTTTCTACTTTTGTAATTATAGGACAACAAGATTAGGAGGTGTAAAAATTGGATGACAATATAGTTTTGTAATTAGAAGTACCAGTGTTGTCCTGATTCTATATTTCCGATTTTAATATCTTAATTTGAACTATCTCCTAGTTCTCACTGTTTAAGTGAAACATTCAATTATGTCCTGTTGGATTTTTTTTTTTTTTTTTGTCAATCTGTCATGTAAAAAGGAATTGGGCTAATTGAATTCAATTTTGACTTTAAGTCAATAAACAACGAAAAGAAGAAGGAAGGGTGCCAAACCAGACCAGGGCATACGGTCAGGAGCAGAAAATAAATCGCTGCGCTTGGGCCACATGAGATGACGGAGAGCCACTAAAAAAAGTAACTGGAGATCTCCCTCTTTTTTTAATGCAAATTTCAGGAGTATCTCAAAATGTTTGTCCAAGCCTCAAGATTATCAAGTGGGCTGTTTTTGATGATTTCTCAGTTTTTACGCCAAAATCAGGATCCCTAGCCTAAGCTCAAAGTGGCACATTTCAAGGGCATGAGTATGATGTTTTCGTGGCATCACTAGTGGAAAAACTGGAATTAGAATCGGTTATTTACGCACATTAGGATCGGAATTTAACCGATCTTGATCCGGACGATACTAATACTAAACTAATTTGGATCGGTTAAATAACCGATCCTAAAAGTTTGAATTAGAATCGGTTGTTTCAAATAACCAATCCTAATAGTATTATTAGGATCGGTTATTTTCAGCAACCGATCCTAATGGGTATTAATCTGGATTGGTTGTTTAAAATAACCGATCCTAATAGTACTAATTAGGATCGGTTATTTGAAACAACCGATCCTAATTCGAATTTAAAAAAAAAAAAAAATGGAATTAGGATACAAGTGACTGATTAGGATTGGTTTATTTATTTTTTTTTATTTTTTTTTGCAGAACCAACATTTTGTGAATCCATATTATAATGCATTACATATTATAACAAGAAATTTAAATCCAAAAAAATTAATTAACAAACATACAAGTGACTGATTGAGTTATTTCTTCAATTAACACACATTTATGTAATTAATGTAAAGCACAAGAATAAAAAAAATAATAATTACCTCTTTTGCAAGCACATCACTTGAGATTAGAAAAGACCTGAAAAACAAAAACAAAGGAAACAATTAGATGGTGTTTTTCCAATAAAAAATACAAAAAGAAAATGTGTTTTAAAAGTATAATAATGAGAAAATTAGATAAAGCTAATACCGTGATAGTTGATCGGCCGGATGATTAAGTAACTTGAGCGAGATGTCCTCAAAACTGTAAAACAATATACAAACACCATTAATTAATTTTTGAAAGAATAAAAAAAATAAAAAACTGACACAATTGAGCCGGAGGTGCGAGAGGCTCAGCTTTGAGAGGGAGAGACGGAGACAGAGAGAGAGAGAAACACGGAGGTCTGAGGATTTGAGAGGGAGAGACAGAGACATAGAGAGAGAGACGCTAAGTTGAAAATGAGAGGCGCAAAATGAAAATAAGAACCCTAAGCAGGTTATATAGGGAGTTATCAGGATCGGTTATTTATTGAACCGATCCTAATAGTATTGAGACTCAAAATTTTTGGTTAAGTACAGAGGCGCGAAATGAAAATAAACCCTAGCGCCAAATTAGAATTAGGATCAGTTAATTAAAAAAAACTGATCCTAATAGTGCTATTAGGATCGGTTATTTGAAACAATCGATCCTAATTTTTTTGTTTTTTTTGTTTGCAGAACCAACATTTTGTGAATCCAGATTATAATGCATTAGGATAGGTTATTATAAACAACCGATCATAATGGTGCATATATTAGGATCGGTTCACTAAAAATGCCGATCTAAATAGTTTTTAAGATCTGTTTTTTTGAAAAAACCGATCCAGATAGGCCGATCCTAATTCCAGTTTTTCTACTAGCTGTGCATAAGCTTACGGGAATGCCGTGTTCTTCAAACTCTGGGACTAGAAGTGTGTGACTTGATTATCCAAGTTTCTCCAAACACACTAAAGAAATTGACTATATGTGATTGCGGTCAATAATTAAGGGATTGAAATTATATTATTTTAGTCAATTATACTGTATGTGATTGCGAATCCATTTTTATTTGAAAGGATATCTATGTTTATTTTGTTGTGTTGTGTTGTGTTTACTTTTTTTTCATTTATTAATCAAGTCAGGCTTCTATTTTCAATACGACCCGCTTCAAATATTGGTTGCCTCTGTTTCAAATTTGGCAAACTTTTTTTTTTAGTTAAAATAAGAGTCATGCTTCTAGTTTTGAATTATTTAGTTAGTTAAAAAGTAAGTTATCAAAGTCTTATTAATGAGAAAAATAAAATCAAAGGAATATATATAAAAAAAGGCTCAAGAGTCATCACACCACTAGTTTTGTAAATTATCGTGTTATCGATTTCAGAGAAAGGGTCATCCAATGGCAACAAGATTTCTTTTTTTTTTTAAACTTGGCACGAATCTCAAAGCACAAATAATACGGCCCCTTGCGGAATCATCTCGAGCAATTATCGGCTGAGAATAAATCTGGACCATCCGTTTCAATTGTGTTGGGTCAGGTACCTGGGAGGATACGTATCCCTGTAAATTATCATGTCATCGATTTCAGATAAAAGGGTCATCCAATGGTAAAGGTTATAGATTTAATAAATCCGGCACAAATCTTGTTGTGGTCTAAATAACCCATATTTTTTATCCTATTCCCTATATATACGAGGTGTAATTTTGTAGGTTAAGTCTTTTGGTGTGATTCATCTAACGGTGTTCACAATTTCTAAATGAGTTCTTTAATATTTGTTATATATACACTTTAATTCAAAGAGTTTCTATATATCCCTATGTATGTTTACATTGGATGAATTATAAATCATAATATATATATATATATATATAGAGGTTGGCTAAAATCAAAGTGGTAGTTCCTGAGCTTTGGTGCTATCAATTCGTTTTTTAATTTTAAAATTTCAAAACGTCGATCCGAACCGTTCAAGTTGTTCTCCATATTAAATTGTGCTTGGAGACCAAATTTTACATTTTTCTGAATTTTTTTACTATTTATTATGCCACTTTGAAAACAGCTGATCCAACGGTGGCTTCTGATTTTACTGTTTTGTTAAGCCACCGTTGGATCAACGATTTTCAAAGTGGCTTAATAAATAGTAAAAAAATTCATAAAAATGTAAAATTTGGTCTCCAAACACAATTTAATATGGAGAACAACTTGAATGGTTCGGATCGACATTTTGAACTTTGAAAATTAAAAAAACGAATTGGTAGCACCGAAACTCAGGATCTACCACTTTGATCTTAGCCAACCTCTATATATATATATATATATATATATATTGTTTTGTACAAAATATTTTTGCAAATTTAGATTAAATTTGCAAATATTTGAGACGTTGGAGGAAACTTATGAAGGTAATAAAATTTTAATTCATATTCTCGGAGTTAATTACTTTTCATAATTAAGCTCCTATACAATATTGACAAATAAATGAATCATAACTTTTCATAATTATTCTCATATGGGATTTTTCTGAAGCATAATTTTTAATTTGCATTTTATTTGTGAATATTCATTAAATGAGTATAATAGAAGAAAAAAAATACAAGGATCGTTGTATATTTGTAACCAAGTGTCAAACATCACCCTGTATTTTTAAACTGAAGAAATAACCCCTTACATTTCCTAAATAGCTGCTAATACTTCTTTCATTCAAATTAATATTATATTTTTTTAAAATTCAAACATAGCTCTTATTTTTTTTATTAACATTAAAACAAAACTTGAAGTGGCATACAGGCGAGGCAGGCCGGTCTTCCCGACTCGTTGGAGGCATTTCTAAACCTTATTTAGTGCTACTTTTTGTTTATGTTAAATTGTTAATGACATAAAATATTTGTGCAACTCTTGCGCGCAAAGGCCTATATGGGGGTCTGGAAAGGATTGCCGAGATACTGAATGTGCAATGCCGGGCTTTTCTCACTGTGCATGATTTGCTACAGTTTGTTTATCTAGGACACATTTAGGAAGATAAAGTTAACTTACTTCAGAGCTATATTGACTCCATTTCATTTCTTTGTTCTTGGGTTTTTCCGGTCAATGTAAGTGTTACATAACAAATATGTTGGTTTGTCTAATATAATCCAAAAGTTTCATGGAGTTCTTTATTTTTATTTTTTTTGTATTTGCGCTATATGGTTTGTTGGTTTTGTTTCTTACCAAGACAGAATGAAAATCAAATACGATGCATAGTTATAATATACTCTCTCTCTATATTGGTCGGGTATTGGTACAACATTAATTTGGTACAGTACCGGTTCCGGTATCAGCTGCAACTGATGCAATGTTAAGTACGTTGTACCATTACTGAATTTTTAGCAGTTAACTTTTTTTATTGTAAATCTTCAGTTACAAAAAGGAAATAAGTTGCTTGCTTGCTTCTTGCATATATCTTTGTCTATCCCTATTGTAGACAATTTTACCAGTTGGGACAGTGCTTTTATAGCATACTATTACAGTATTACTAATTGAAGTACTCTCAAAGGACATTTTTTTGAAGAACTTAATAATTTAGAGGTCTGATCTGTAATTTCTTTTAATTTTCCCTTGTCAGAGGTACTAATACATATTAATTACAGCTTAAGTCATGACTTTGTGAGTTGTGACTATGGGAGAAGAAAACATTTAAATGGAAAAACAAAGAGCAAGAGCCAGCAGCAGAATCCTTAAAAATTGAGCTAGTCGTATAGATACAGCCATATATTAAGTGAATATGAAATTTGCTGGAGGTAAATTGAAATTGTAGAACTTATCAAAACAAAGAAATAGAAAAACTGTGTTCTCAAAACAAATGTTTGTTTTTGTATAATTTGCCAATTGACAATTAATTGCTTGTGCCCCATTTTTAGATTATTGGGGCCAATTAATTTCATGTTATTACTGAATACCAAACTATTCTAATAGAATAGTCTATAGGTGCCATGACAATCAAGAATAGACCAACATCGCTGACAATTTAGAAAGAAAAAAAAAAGTAAAATAAAATAAAGTAAAATGTCTGTCACTGAATCAACAAGGATTTAATTAGCAATGAATGGGTTCTTCTTGCATATATCTTTGTCTATCTCCGACAGCTTCATACACTCTGCTGCCAGCCCCTCTGACCTGCTCTGTTCTTCCCTTAACTGTTCCTGTATTCCCAAACATAAAGTTACAGCTTTTATTGTCAACTTGACATCTGAACTCAAGCAACACAAAAGGTTAGGCGTCGATTCTTAAAACAGTACTATACCTGGATCGATCAACTATCATCAGCTGATGTTATGGACCTGGAATTTCCTTGCTCAATACTAAAAATAAAAGGCATAAACACAGTTAGTATTGGTAGTGCATGCACAATAGAAAAATATTGCTGTCATGAGCTTGACACTAGAACCACTGAATGAATCAATTTTCAAGAACAGTTCATTAGCTTTATATTGGCCTAGGTTTGCACGATAAAAAAATAGAGCATCGCGCAATGATTTCTATTGTGGATTTTTAGCTTTATATTAATACTAAAAATATAATAATGCGATCTCCTATTCTAAATAAACAAGCACATACCTGATTTCTTCTGCTGCTGCGTCTTCTTGTATTTTGCATTTTTGAAGTTTTGCAATTAGACTCTGCATTCCATGAAACAAACATTTTATTACAAGAGAGAAATTACGTATATATACTTTTATAAGTGCGTTGTCTGGAAACATTTTTAAAAGTCTGACCAATATCAATATGAATTAAGATAAGGATTTCTTAATTAGGACAAATTGTAGACTATTTTGATGAAAATCTAAGCTAAAACTATTTTTATTCACTACACTCCGAGCTCTTATTCAATGTGCTATATTATTTTACAAGGGAGACTTGATTCTGTGTGCATGTTATGTTTGGTGTTTAGTTTTAAAAACAAAATATGTTAAAGTTTTGTGCATTTATGCTAAATGTCATTGTAAGGATCACATTGGTGAAGCCATACACTTTGTGTATTAATACCAATATCTACACCACTGCTTCCAGTCAGTACCAGCATGTTTTTGCAATCCATACGTTGTACCAGGAGGTACTCGATAGTACCAGTACTGTACAGTGTATCAATACCAATACCTGCACCAGTTCTGCTTCCATAAACCCTCATTGGTGCCTATTTTTCTAACAGTAGGACTGTAGGAGAGTAAAAAGGTATTTAGCATTAAAATGTAAAAGGGTTATATCGACATTGACTGATACGGAATAATCAAACTAATTTAGCTTAGTTTCCCAGAAATGCAAGCAATTCCTAAAGCCCATAAACTAGGTTAAGTTGCTTCTAAAGTAAATTCTCAATATGTCCCAATTAATTTGCCTAAATTAAAACTCAATTGTTCTAGACTAATCCAGCTATATTCCAATTAAGCTTAAATTAAATTAATTTGTTCTTACATTTCAGCTTGATTCTGGCAAAGAAGGATTTATTAAAATCGGTGAGTGGGACAATCTTAGAACCAGCAATGTTATATATAGCGCCTAGGTTTAATTATGTAGTAGCACCAAAATCACTTTACTTTGTAGTTTGTAACAAACTGAGCTTATAGCAAAGCTGCCTGGCTTTATACTACTATTTTTTAAAGTCGTTGAATAGAAAACCAAATTTCAACTTTTTACCTTCTCACCTTATTGTGTGTTCAGGCTAGTACTGGTACAACATTAATCTGGTACTGTACCAGTTTTGGTATCAGCTGTAGCTGATGGCACTGTTATGCTAATAGAGGCATGTGTGCACTTCATCCCATTCAACGGTAATTTATAGCTAATTTATGCGAGCCATTCTTAATTGTGGGAAGTTCATGATAATTTAATTTGTTTATCATTTCAGACCTTAAAATATTAAACGTACTGTTTTTGTCCTTAAAAGTATCACTAACTTTTGATTTTGGTTCTTAAAGTACTAGTTTCAAAAGTATCATTTTGATTATTAGAAGTATCTAATTTGCACAAAATTTATCCTACATTTAAAATTCACTTAAAAATTATATTTTTCACCTATCATGGCATCATTTTTTTAGGAGTGAACCTGCTGCGACTGTTGTCATCAAACAATAAAAATAACATGAAAATAAATATGTTGAATACCATTTGTATAATTTACTCTAAATTAAAATTGTGGATTTTTTTTTACAGTCAATTGGGACTGCCAACCAATTTCATTAATGACAAAAGTTTTACAAATATTACATAATGAATGAAAAGGAGGAAGTAAAATTTGAGGCAAATTGATATCATTTTTAGTCTTTTTGTGTGATTCACCTAACTGTGTTCACAATTTTTAAATGATTTTCCTGTTTCAATTCTTGTATCATTATATATAGACTTTCATATCATTTCTACATGTCTGCACATTTACATTGGATGAATTATAAATCATAATATACATTTTTTTGTATTGAAAAAAATTGCAAATCTATATTGAATTTGCAAAATATTTGAGCCATTGGAGGAAACTTATGAAGGTACTGAAGTTTTAATTTGTTTTATAGGAGTAACTTTTCATAATTAAGTTTCTATTCAATTTATATTGAGAAATGAATCAATTGAACTGTGCCTTTGTCATTGCAACTGAAATATAATTTAGTGGATGAGATAGGAATAATTATGTACTAGCAAAAGTAATATATTCTGACAGTATAATATATTCTTTCTTCTTATTTGTAGTGTGGGATATATGTTTAAGTTGTTTGATGGATATCATAATGAGAATCAAAGTGATCAAAAGAACCTAATTCTGATTGCGCAAACTGGCTCTGATGAGAACACTGTAGAAAGTACTCTTTGTAGTAATGAAGCAACCTAAGTCAAGGGTACGTGAATTAACATTTGCACATTGTGGCTTATCCAACAAATTGGGGCTGAAATGTATGTTTGTAAAATAGTTAAGCTATCATCAACTACTAAGTTACTGGATTAGACATTTGCAGCATGTCCAGAAATGATCATTTTTTTTTGGGAAAATTTCCTCCATGCCACTCCAAAACTTGGAAAATACCAAATTGCCACCTCAAAATTCAAAATTTCCTCCATGCCACTCTAAAATCATCAAATTTACCAAATTGCCACTTTTTTACATTTGATATACATTTTCCCTTCAAATTATACTGAAAAGTGTTGTATAAAAAACGTATTTTTGTATTTCCAATTTTACCCTTCATTTTTCATTTGAATAGATGAAAATGGATCTGTCCAGTATCCTACCCTTCTCCCCTTCTCCCCTTCTCCCCAGTATCGTATTGTTCCCTTCTACCTTTCGTCTCTCTCTTTCACCCTTACTCCGTCCACCAAAACCTTTCCTCCGCCAACACCCTGCTCTCCACCCTGCACACCCCGGATCTGTGGTTGTCGTGAGAACAAGTCCAATCTTTGATGATGCGAATCTGAATGCACAAATTGATACAGAGGTTCTTTTCCTCTCTTGTTTGATTTCGATTTTGCTAGTATTACTGATTCAGATTGACATATATGTTATTTGATATTCTTTTATTGGTAAATTATTGAAATATTTTAGAACAAAAGATGCGTTGATATAGAGCGTAAGAGGGATCTAGGATCTCACACCAGAGGAAGTTTCTTGCTTTTAAGGTAAGAGAATTCAAAATTGGAATATTTAATTGCTTAATTTTTCTAAAATTTATATGAATATTTGTTCAAATGTTTTGCAAACTGTTTCTAAAATTGGCATTTGATAGCTATAAATGAACCTCCTGCATAAAGATTTGAATGCTCCAACGAATCTTGATTAAGATTTGATTCTCTATATTGGGGTTTCATCCAAATGTTTCGAAAATTATTTTAAACATATAGCCTTTTTTTCAAGTACATACTGGTTGTTGGCTATTAATCTTATTTAGTTAAGTGGTTTGATTATAGATAATCGTTATTATAGGATGTAAATGCTGACTTCTAGCTATTCAGTATCTAGTGTTATGGCTAGTATTATTTATATGAGACCTTAATATTTGGTATTCTGACTTCTGACTTTTGGCTAGTATTATTTATATGAGACCTTAATTTTTGGTACCGACTTTGTTGATAAGATATACATGCAAGAGAGAAATGAGTTGGATTTTCCATATATCTAACTTGAAAAATAGCTGGATTTTCTTGTATGCAGGAAGAGAACAAGGAAGACTTAGAAACACCAAGAGTAGACTAAACTAGTATTGAGAGTGCAATTTGATAATTATAAGTTTTGGAGTGGCAATTTGGTGTTTTTCAAGTTTTGGAGTGGCATGGAGGAAATTTTCCCTTTTTTTTTACAAATGTTGTTGTCTGTTTCAATCTTCATATTCATTGACCATTTCATGATTGTTTTTTTGTGCAGAAGAAGTACACACCGAAAACAATTTGCGATGAACTTGTTAAAATGTAATTTGATCAATGCACCTTCTTTGAAGCTTATAATCTGCTTGTACATAATGCCAAGGTGGCTCAATTGTTTGAAGAGTTGTCACTCAAATTCAGCAGAAGTTGATTAATGAGGAGAATTCCTAAAATAAAAGCCTTAGAAATTGAGGAAATCTCATGTAAGAAAAGAAAACTAAATGTGGTCTGAAAAATGCTCCTATTTGAAATACAACGTCAAGAAAACTAAATGCGATCCATGATAGATGACGAAGATAAATTATTTAAATCTTGCTATTTTCAACATGCTGGAAAGTAAAACAGTAAAAGTAGTTCCATCGGAACTATTAAGAGAAACAGTGATCGAAGACACGTGTATGATATTTTTGATGAAATTGCTTAATAAAAAGTAGATGATGATAAAAAAAATGTTCCGGAAATATTTCAGCTCTAAAATAAAAATATTGTTTTAGACAACCTGATATTGATCGTACAATGCAAAAGAAAATTTTGCTGAGTTCCTTCTTTTGTATACTAATTGATTGGTCAGGGAATGAAAAAGTAGGAATTGACAAACTTTGTTATTTCACTTTTATTTTCCAATTCTAGACCCTGGCTTCACCTCTAACGCTGGAAAAGTCATTATTTGTTGTTTATTTAAGATTGTACTGAATAAAAAGTTATGTTCAGACTTTAATGAAGTGTTATTTCGTTGTTTAATTCTCTTGTGTGATCTATCTATTACTATTCACAACTTTCAAATGATTATGCAAGATTATATATCTAAACGCATTTGCGTTTTACTGGTCAAATTTCGAATTTTTTACTTAATAAAGTCAAGTAGTAAAAAAAAGAAACTTAAATAATTTAATGCTTTTATTTTACATTATCTATGACAATTGATTTTATATCAAATTAATTTGAAAATTTATGACTTTGTCATGTAAACGTGTTAATTTTGAAGTAGCTCAGTTTTAACAATTTGGATTTCTCACAAAAAACTTGGTGAGTTTAATAACATTCTAGTTCCACTGGAATATTATTGTATAAAAAAACGGTATCACGTTTTTTTTAATATATTTTTTTTAAGTACAATATGTTGTATGTATTGTTAGTTAAAGTGTATTATATTTTTTACTTGTTATGTATGTTGTTATATCAATTTTAGGTAAATCTAAATATTTAACTCTTAACATTGAAATTTTTGTATTAGAGACAATATTTTTTTTCTTGTAAAGTATCATCTATTAATTTTTCTCTACAAAATCTCAACGTTTATATTAGCTAATACAATTGAAGTCATAATTGTGTGAATTAGAGTACGAGTAATTTTTCCCAATTCCTTCATAGCGTTTATGACAACGAAACTTTCATGGAGATAAGCCTTCATAATTCTGCCCAATTCTTCTATAGCACCTAAGCCTTACTCTAAGTTCATATAGGGAGAAAAAGAAGAATTGAAAATGACAAAGCCTCGACCTCTGTGGAACCGAATCGTCTGCCCCCAATTCTTGCCCCCAGAGTCACTGCAGAGTGGGTCCCCATATAACCCTAAACCCAAAATCACTTTAACCCTAAACCCTTTAACAGTAACCGGGTCTACCCCGCAGTGACTCTGGGGGCAGGAGATCTGATTCTGACCTTTGTAAAGGAACCTGCTCCTAATCTTTAGAATTTGGATCCTGTCATATCCGAATCTAACGGGGATATTAGTAGAGTAATTCGAGATGTTTTTTTTTTTTTATATAAAAACAAGGATTATATATGTTAGTTCTGATGATTCTTTAATATCTCATTCATCATTTGTGTTGGTCCTATGTGTGACGTACTTTCTCAATTTAATTAAAATATGGAGCATGATTTTTAAAAGAATATTATTGGGACCATAAAGAGAAATAACAATCAATTTTTGATAAAAAAAAGAAAAAGTAACACAATATATATTAAGAAGTACATATTAAAATAGGGTTCTAGGTCCATCAAGTAAAATCATGATGGTCTCACCTCTAAGGCTGAAAAAATCATTAGTTTTGCTAGTTTAAGATTGTGTGATCTACTGACACTGTTTAGTCCTCTTGTGTGATCTATCTAACATAATTCACAACATTCAAATGATTTTGCGAGGTCATCCATACATATTTGTTATTTATAAATTTTCAAGTTGTTTTTTATAGTGTTGTGCTGATGAATTAGAGAAATTAAATAATCTCAAACAAGCGATTCATATTTTTATATTTATAGTACTGTTCACATTTGTAAAATTCACAATATTTGAGATAATGGAGGAAACAAATAAAGGTAGGCCTTAACAAAATGCTTAAATATTAAAGAACTCATAAAATTTTATTATATATACGTTACATGAATAAATATTCAAACCATATCATATGGAAAATAAAAGTAATCTATATAATATTTTTATTGACAAATGCACAATTAATTTGGTGATTACGATTCATTATATTCTTCCCATGCAACATGTTAATTCAAAATAGAGCATCCGATAATATAGATGACTAATATAATTGTTTACGGAAAAGTGTTATTCTTACACTATTAATTTCTAAGCGAGAATATATTGTTTGAGAAAATAATATTACTAGTAGAATGATGTATTGTATTTATATCTTTGAGGTAAGAAGAAAAAAAGGCCAAAATGCGATCCCTATTTAAACTGTGTATTATAATATTGTTAAACCCCTGCGCTCAGTTAATCCTGGTCCCTGAAAGTGACAATCTCAGCTGTAATATTTATGGAAATTCAAGATGGAAAATCCATCAAAGAGGCGGGGCCCACGGGGGAAGCAGGTGGGGGAAAGAAGTCAAAGAAGTGGACCTCCAAAATTGTAGACACGTAATTTGTCTACTCTTCTATTTACTAATTAAAGTTTATTTTCAGTTTTGTTGTAGTGTGTTTCCAAATTGCTGATTTGAGTGATTATAAGGGGTTCTGTGATTAGATGTGACAGGTGCAAGAAAAGATTTAACACCGTGCAGCTACTGTTCGAGCATGGAACATGTCAAGAAAAAGAAACAAGGAAGGAAGTCAAAGTCAAGTGAAATCTAAGCATATGGTTACTAAACATGGTGATAATGTTAGCTGCTTAGGATGTCGTCAAATGATGAGAGCCTATATATTAACATACTAATTTTACATTTTTGTTTCTAAATATTAATTTGGGTTAACAACATGTAGGTTTTTTTTTTCTTTGGATATTAAATTTTGTTGTCATTTTTTTTAATTTTACAGGTCCGAGATATCAGTTTGGAGTTGGTAGTCGTGGAACTGATCATATAAGTAACTAGATGTTATTTGATTTGGTATTTTACTGTTGGTAAGTACATAAGTTATTAGATTTTATATTTTTCCGTTGATAATTGTACAACTTTTTAGATTTGATATTTTTTCTGTTGGTAAATATAATAGACATTTTATGAATTGAGGCAGGAATCATATAATACAGACACTTGTTATTTTACTTGCTATGTATTTTTTACTGCATTGTTTTGTATTTGTTACTTGTTAAATACTTAATCTAAAAGTTATAATAAGAGCAAGATCTATTCTGTTTCTTTTAGTTTTATCATAACAGAAGAAAAAAGACTTTGAATTTTATTACTCATGGTAAGCCATCATTGAATCTTAAATCATTATTCAATGCATGTATTTGTTCTAATGATGTCTCACAAATGGGGCCCTCACTCAGAAACAGAAGGAAGCAGTAAAGAGCAGCACTGGGGAGGATAATTAAGAAACGGACGTTAGAGAAATTAGTTAATTAATCCACATCAAAGGAAACGTTGACGTATATAGCTATGTTCATTAAATAATTCCAATTGTAATACTATCACATATAAATAGGGAATCATTGTAACCAGATGGATTATGTTCATTAATAACAATTTCTTGAGTTTTGACTCTTGGTTCCTGACTTTGGTCATTGTATCGTTTCTTCAAAATTCTCTATGTTTTTGATTCAATCTTGCAAATTGCAAGGTTTCTTGTCTAATTTAGTTCCAGTACTTCATAGTACTAGCACTTATTTGCAATCTGGTACCGGTACCAGCAAGTACCAGTACTGTACAGTGTACCAAACCAGTACCAGTACCAGTAATGCTTCCATACACCATCGTTGTTGGCTTGTTGCCTATTTTTCTAACAGTAAGAGGGTAAAAGGAAAATTAACATTAAAAAAGTAAAAGGTTTATATTACTATTGACTGATACAAAATGATTATACCTATTTAGCTTAGGTTCCCTCATAATGCAAGCAATTCCTAAAGCCAGCTAACTGTAGGTCAAGTTTCTCGTAAAGTTAACTCTCAATATGACACAATTTGTCTAAATTAAAACTCAATTGTTCTAAACCAATTTAGCTAATGCCTCATTTAAGCTTAAAAATAACTCAATTTGTTCTTAATTTTTAGCTTGATTCTGGCAAAGAAGAATTGATTCAAGTCAGAAAGTAGGACAATTTTAAAACCAGCAATGCTAAACCCCCTAGGTTGATTATTTATGTAGCACCAAAATGATTTTACTTTGTACCAAACTACCAAACTGAGCTGATAGCAATAGCAAAGCTGCCTGGCTTTTTCTTGCTATTTTGGATTTAGTATTCACCTTGTTGAATAGAAACCAAATTTCAAGTTTATGCCATCTCACTCGATTGAGTGTTCGGGTTTCTAGTACAACAGTAATCTGGTACAGTACCGGTTTCGGTATCAACTACAGCTGATGGCACTGTTATGATGTACCAGTACTTAATTTTTAGCAGTTATATTAACACTTCAGTTACAAAAGAAAATATCATGCATGCTTATTGAATATGTGCTTGTCTGTCCCTGTTGTGGATTATTGCATGTCTGGTACTAATTAAATTTTTCAAAGGACTGGTTTGAAGAATTTAATAATTTGGAGGTCTGATCTGTAAATTTTTTTATCTACCCTTTTTAGAGGTCCTAATATATAAATTTATAACATCTTAAGCGATGACTGAAGTAAAAACTAAAAAATTCCCACCAGATAGAAATAATTAATTTATGCCATTACTTGCATATAAAACTCCAACCAAACAATTTTTTTTTTTGATGCATAATTGGCCAATTGGCAATTAAGTGTTAGATTAATAGGGGGCCAATTTCATGCCAGCCCATTTTATTTGTTAATAATCCACTAAAAAAGTATCAGAGGTCAACCCAATAGCATAGCCTATAGGTAGATTTGCCCAAAATAAAATACCTCTGTTTCTGAGGAGCAATAATTATTTATTCAAGAGGCCCGTTGATATTATTTTCATTCTTAATTTCAATGAGATCCGGTTTTATTTGTTAAGCTTTTTCGTGTGATTTATCTAACAATATTGACAACTTCAAAATGATTCTTTTATCGTGGTGCAATTTTGCATGTTAGTCTTTTTGTGTGATTCATCTTAACCGTGTTCACAATTTTTAAATGATTCTCTTGTTTCAGTTTTTCAATCTATGTTATATAGACTTTCAGAGAGGTTCTATCCGTCTATATATTTACATTGGATGAATCATAAACTACACATTATTTTGTGTAAAAAAAATCTGCAAATTTGTATTGAATTTGCAAAATATATTTGAGGTCTTGGAGAAAACTTATGAAGGTAAGTATAGTTTTAGTTTGTTTCCTTGAAGTTATTTTTCATAATTAAGTTTGTATGCAATCTTGAGAAATTGATCAATCCCAGTCCCCCCAACTGGAAGCGCATGTATAATTTGCAATGGTCTCACATTTCTGTAATTGATATAGGACTCGTCCATACTGCCTAATTAGTTATGTGGACAAAAATGAAAAGAAGAGTCAAAGTGCACGAAGTGAAGAAAATGTTTTGCTTAATCTTCATATTGCTAATAACAGGATCACCTGCTTAGTTTTGACACAACAGCTATATCCGACATCATTTGGATACGCATTCTTTATAGCTGACGGAATCTATTTTGATCCGAAAATTCACCTTTGCTTCAAAAGGCGTCCCACTAACCTTGTCTCTGCCCCGGCCCTTGCCACTATTATCTAGGAGCCAACTATCAAGATTTTTCTCACACTGGATTGTAATTTAGTTAAATATCCAAGTTTGAAACATTTGTAGCATGATTTTTTTTTCATATGATGCTCTTTTAATCTGTGTGTTATTTTTGGTCAAGAAGTTATGTGAAGGTTGATAAATTATATGCATGCTAATTTTTTAATTGATAAATTATGTTATATTATATTGATAGTTGTGAATGTTGTCGACATGATTGTCAACATATTAAGACATTTTTATGAAACATTTTGTTCGTATATCCTTTTTTTTCAAATTTTAATATTTATAAATAACTTTTCATACGGATTTTGAATCATCGACTTTTTACACAGAGAGTGTTGTTCTCACTAGATTAAAGTCTGATTCTGATATTTTTTTTCTTTTAAGATAGAAAGGTGAAAATTTAGCCAATTAACTACTATATATTTAATTGTCTATAAAGGACTCAGAGGGTGTTACTCTTTGTTACTAGACAAAAGACTGATTCTTTAATTATGATATTATTGCAACTTGTTTTTATATTTTTTTTGTTGAAGTCCATCAGTCTAGAATTTGTTGATTCTAAACGATTGAGATTGGTTGAGTTTCTTGTAGTCTAAATTTTTTTGGAGGTCTTTTTATTAAGATTTGCTGGTACAACTGTAAAGTGTGAAACTGATAATTGTAGAAAGGCCCATATTCCGAGTAAGAGCCTGGTCCTGATGCACCTCAAGTGTTGCAACCATTTGGATGAATGCGTTGCAACTCCATTTGCACACCAGAAGGACGAGTCTGATCCTCTAAAGTAACTCCAATTTTGAGTTTATAATTTAAATCGATCCAATTTAGGTGGAATTTACAGAGTTATTTTAATATTTGTACCAAAAAAAAACTTTGACATTCCGGATCTAAACTCCAAATTTAAGTTGCTTAAGGTGATATGATGAATTCCCAGAACGAGTGCGTATCATCTGAGATATCACATATTTTGCCTGACCGAGGTGTCGGGTGCTTATTCGCGGATAGCGCAGGGCCAGTATTATTTGAGCTTTGAGATTCGTGCAGTATTTGAACTATTGACATTTCCTAAAAAGTCACGCAAAATATGAGATATCTTCAGAGGATGCGAATTCTTCCCAGAACGACCCGGCCGCTTGTTCTGACTCGTCTAACTAAATTTGACCTACTTTGTTTGATTCAAGTACTATAAGCTGCTTAGTTCTGAAGGAATTATAAATCATTCTAATAAAGTTTTCGAATTATTTATTTTTAATATATTTTTGAATAATTAGCGAGTTTTGTAAATTTTGATGAATAATTCACTTATTTGTACATTTTTTTTTATAAACTTGAATTTTGATATATTTATATATACTATAAATGAAAAATTGTTTCTAAATTGTATTGGTATTATGAATTTTAGACATCATTGAGTTATATTCAAATATTGAACATATTAATATATTATAAACAGTGAGCGAATGAATGTATTGTAAAAAAAAAAAAAAAAGTTGAATTTTGGTTTTTGTTTTTTGGGGGAGAATTTAGTGTGTCCATGTAAAATAGCCAATATTCCCTTAAAAATATCATAATATTCAATTTTGTCATAAAAACTTCACACCTTTTCTTTGATCCTATTTTATTTATTTAATCTTATTAAGCTATTTTTTAAATTTAATTGACATTTATGTAAAACTTGCACTAATTGTTTTTTGGTATCAACGTATCATGCAATTGGGTCTCAAAGACACCACTTTTGTATGTTTTAGTTAGAATCTTCCAATTGCACGACTATTAAGTTTTAATATATTGAGCTATTAAAACAAATGAATCCAACTATGAATGATATTATTGTAGTGACCAAATTGGACATCCGATCAAATTTGACAACACGGTGGTAAGGATGCATGTTTTTGTCACTACAAGAAAATACGCCTTTACCGGCGTTAACCCAGCCGGCGCTAATAGAAAACGCCAGTATAGCGTGCGAAATTTTAATCGTTCAATATCAAACGCCGGCTTAAGGTTGGGTTAAAAAAAAAATCCGTGATCGATCTCCAAATCGAGCGCCAGAGACCCCAAACACTCCCCTCTCTGCCTCCCGACCGAAACTTCCGCGCCTCCGCGCCTCGCCGCATCTTTTCTCCGCTCACCTTAGTGTTCTCTGCCTCTCCTCTTCCACCTTAATACTGCCTCCTTTTTCTCTCAATCCGCGACGGCGGCGCGACTTCAGTTGGTGACCTCGCCGTTCCCTCTTCTCCACTTCGCCGGTACACACTCTCTCTCTCTCTCTCTCTCTCTCTGGAACTCTGTCACTCAAGGCAACCTTACTACTGCATTTTTTTTCTCTAGATCCGTGACGGCGGCGCGGCTTGGGCTGGTGACCTTGCCGTTCCCTCTTCTCCACTCCGCCGGTACTCTCTCTCTCTCTCTGGAACTCCGTCACTCAAGGCAAGTCTCCTCTCTCTCTCTGGTACGTAGTGCAGCTTGATTTTAATTGGGAATTTTGCAATTTGCAAGATTTTTGAACAAATTAAAAGAAATTTCAGAAACTGTAGAACAATAAAGTAATGGTGAAATTCAAGGAGAAAATTGAAAAATTAATTTTACACGAAACTCGTGTTTCTTCGACGGAATCCCTTTAGATCTCATATAACCCTTGCTTTGGAAAGATGAAGCACCGCAAGAGATTATCGGTACCTTTCTCGAAGAAGAAATTAAATGGAATTTGTATTTTATTGATTGATTTTCCTTGTGTGCAATTACACTGTAAACATTGATATTTTCAGTTGCTTAGAAATGCTTGAATTGTTGATGAAATGCTTGCTTGTTGAATAAGCTTGATTTGTTTGATATTCCTCTAGTGATTTCTGATTTGAACTTGGGCATTTGGTTTGTCAATCGAATTATCAGGTACTTCTCTTTACATTTCCTCTCGAATTATCAGCATCTTTTATTTTCTATTAGTTTTTATTTCTCCAAATCGTGATTGGGTGATCCAGATCTTAGTGGAACTTGTCTCTTCCATCGGTACTTCTCTCTTTCTCTCTTCCAGATCTTAGTGACAGCTTAGTTGGCACTACTCTTGGTTCACCGGAAGATATTTCCATTTGAGCCAAGTGTTCAAAATCTGAAAATCAAATCATTAGAGAATTCACCCAATACCAGTACTTTCATCAAATGGAGCTGCTGGTACTACCTCAATGGAGAAGAGCTAGTGGCACGTTTTGTGGGAAAAGAAGCTGCAATACTATTTGGCATGGGCTATGTCACAAACTTGGCACTAATTTCATGCCTTATTGGAAAGGTTTCTACTTAATACTTGATTTGCCACCATGTATTTTGGCTATTGATTATTGACTGGTAGTTCTATTTAATTTTTTTTTTTCAATGATTTAGGGTGGGCTCATAATCAGTGATTCATTGAACCATAATTCCATTGTCAATGGTGCCAGGGGATCTGGTGCCACAGTACAGGTTTTTCAGCATAATATTAAGTCTTTATTCTTACTTTTTGCATGAATTGATAGTTACTGAAAAGTAGTGAAAATGATGGATAGTCACTTTTGGCATAGTGACCTGTATTCCTGCATTTACCATTGACAAATATCAGAACAACAGGGAAACAATCTGCTAAGTTCTGTTAAGCCTTAATTAAACTTGATATTGCATCTATCAATTGTCGATAAAAAAAAATATGCCAGAAACAAGAAATAGGGCTTTGAGAAAGTCACTGTGCTATTGACCTGCCTTTAAATATTGTAGTCTAGAAGGTTTTATCAGAATTGCAAGTTATAAAATAAACAAAGAAAACATTTTTTACATTGGCATTTTTCTTTTGTAAATTGTTTAGCACCTTATCATTTGGAGGTGTTGAGAGAGCAAATAGCAGAGGGGCAGCCACGGACCCACTGACCATGGAAGAAAATAAAAGTAATTGTGGAGGGCATCTACAGCATGGAAGGTGAACTGTGCAAACTCCCAGAAATCATTGCTGTTTGCAAGAAATATAAGGTTCTTTCCCATTCTCCTTTTGTCCTTTGACTGTTCCGTCTCCATTGGACTAATTTATTTTTGTTTTTTGGAATAGGCATATATACATACTTGAATAGGCAAATATACATACCTATTATGCTGTACAACCCTGCGAAAATTCCTGCGTTTTCTCGCGAATGCCTCCGGCAAAATGTTAGTTTCTTTAATTGACAAGTTTTGGAATCAGTTTTGTTGCCGTGCCAGTGAGGCCTTGTGCTGTTAATTTACTGCCTACTGGCAAGCGTTGATCCTTACTGGTCGAAGCTACAGATACCAATATCTACTATTAAGTAGTACTTTGTTTCTTTTTCCATTTTTGGTTAGACTTTTATTTATTATCATCGACATCACTTGTTGTTTCAGGTGGCAGTGGTAACCGTTGCTTTTCCGGCTACTCTTCTTTTGGCAAGGGCCAGGATATATATATGCATCTCTGCTTCGCACACCTGGGAAGACCTTATCGAAGCTCTTGAGGTCTGTTAGAGGAATTTCAGATTTTTTCAACTATTAATCTTTATGAGGTAACATCTAGAATATCACATTTGAATATGAATTTGGAAGACTTCATTTTTTAACCCCCACCACCCACACGATGTCTCCAATTATCCTTCACCATGAAAATTTTGAAATGTCTTATTTTGATCAAAGAGATCCGAAGTAAATTTTGTTATTCTCATCTCCAATTGTACTGAGTTCATTGGTTGGTTCTAGGTAGATCTGTCCATATAAGGTGTGAGTATAACTTGCCTAGTATCTGTCTGTGCTGTCTGATTTTACTAGCAAGGATTAGAACCAATATATACTGTCGAATCCGAAATGGGGACCAAATCTGGCTATGACTAACCAATTTCATCTGCACAATTGATTACGGCCTAACCGAAATAAGCCTCCATAGTTGTTCTTCCCAATTAATCAATAAAGTGTCACTTACAATTGGGGTAAATTTTGTATTGATAAATTATTGCAGCACCGCTTGCATATGTAGATGGTAGGATATTCTTTTCTTTAATTTTGGAAATAGAAATTTTTGAGAGACTTATTTGATTGTTCAAATTTATGATATGATAATTAACATTGTCATTGTTCTACTTAAAATTTAGAAAGTTTTTATTTTTTCGGATATTGTAGCAAATTAAAATAGATATCTACATCTTGTTATGATCTGAGACAGGTTGGAAAATGGAAAAAATAGGAGCATATTTATTAAGTTAATTTATTTCTCAAAATTTTTAATAATGTGTTATGTTTTATTAAAATTTCAAAAATATTGCTTAGATCTAACAAAAAAAATTATTTTATTTTGTTTTAGAAAGAGTTACTGCTTGCTAGTAAACCAATTAAATGTCGTGGCAGTCGAAACTACTACTCTCAATCAGTGTATTTTTTCATGTAATCACTTTAATTATGATTTGTGATATCTCATATCAAATTATATCTGACCAGATAAATTAAATGAAAAATGGTTGTAATTAATGAATTCATATTTTTTTTGTATAATTTAATTGTAAATGTTGTTTATATTGATATTTGTTATTCATAAATTCAAAATATTTTGTAATATAATATTTATTGGTATATTGATAAATGTAGGGTTTTTTTTATGATTTCACATCTAAGTTAACCAAATTTTTCAAATTAAAAAAATAAAAATCATATGCGGTTTTTGAAATTAGCAAACTCATACGTGAAAGCAGACGTATTTTTCTTCTTTTTGATTAAAATTGGCAATACTAAGGGGATGAAACTAGAAAATCTTGATAGGATAGTTGAAACTTAAAAATGCACAATATTTGGTGGTTGGAATTTGAACTCAACATTCAACATTTTATAAAGACGTTGAACTATATAAAAAGCTTTAAGAAAATAAAATCAATTAAATTTCAATATATATAATTAAAAGAAATAATTATAAAATTATAGGAGTGGTAGCACCTCCATCAATACACATGGATCTGCTCCCGGCAATACTCATTTTTTCTAGTTGTAAATTAAGGGGGCAGTTATATATGCAAATTCTTCATACATAGAAGTTACTTTAATTCAACTAATGTAAAAAAAAATCACTAAAGATCAGAGGTTATATTTGCATAAAATTTATAAAGTGGTTCCGGTTTCATGTTCAATATGATGTATCCAAATTTGTTGTTAACTTGTTATTAAATTGGTTGTAAATTCAATAATCAATGTAATAATTTAAATCTGTTGTTATTCAAAGAGAATCCAATCATCGAAATAAACCCAGGGCTATAAGAGAGTTCAAACATTTAGCTTAAAACAAAAGACATCAATTGTACTAAGCTTGAATGAAGTGACTCCAGAATATCAAAATGATCTACATAATTCACTGTCGTTTTTTTACATAAAAAAAAATCTTCGTGCAAATGGATTCAGAGTGAGCATTTAAAGATTGAACATATGGTAAAACTCATGAGTTGAAGGCAGCGTTGATTGCAAGAAGAAGATAAATGTCATTCTTCCCTCAAGAAATAGAAGGTTCCGCATACTTTGGCACTTCAATCAGACTCATTGCGGGTCGGTAGCGTGCGACACCCACAAATTGTTGATGCATATACTTCTGATAAACCACCTTCAATTTACTACCTGGCACGGCACAATGAGCTTTCACCAGTACTCGTGCACATTCTCAACACGTACAAAACAAACAAGTGAAGAAATTTAAAAACGTACAAAAAAAAAAAAAATAGTGGAATTGTGAAATTGTGATGGCACGCTTACAGTAGCTGGGGCTCGGAGAAGGAGGTGTGGCGCTCAAGGGAACTTGTCCAGAGAGGGGACTTCCCTAGAGTGCAACGAGCTGTGTACACAGCTAAGGCTGCCACCATGGAGAGGCAGTACTTGATCAGGTCATACTGCATCAACCCCAACTCAGCAAGGAAGTAAATCATGTGCTCCAACTGTCAAATTAAAACAACATTTTCAAAATTCAAATGATTAACTTGCAAGTTGCAACTTGGAAAAAAAAAAAAATAAGGAGACTGATGGCATGCAATACCTCCTGGTCAGCTTTGGCTACCTTCACGAACCGGACCAAGAACATGTAGGCTGTCGGTACAGTTAGGTACCACTCAAGCTTGTTTAGAATCGTCTTTTCCATCCCCAGAATATCCTCCCTTGTGTACTGATTGAATGCAATATCCATTAAATCCTTCACCTGCACGAACACAATGCCGTAGTTTAGTTTGAAATTGGCAAATTCGCCCAGCAATAATTTTGAGAATTAAAAAGAAAGGGCATATATTGTTGCATACCCGAGGAGTCTTGAGTTCTTCATACTTGCAAGAAATTAATAATGCACCAGCACACATGCCAACAAGCTTCAATCTTTTTACGTTAACTAGAGAGAGGTACCGGTCAATTATGTAGATTGTCAGATATAGAGTCTCTGGTAGCATATTATATCTGAAGTGCATATCTATTATCCAGTCAACCAGAATTGCTCTCAATTTTGGGTTGATGTGCGTCTGCTTTTCCATGTAGTCAATTGGCCTACCAAAATGCTGTTTGAACATATAAAGAAAAGAACTACAGTTTACTAACTTGTTAGAAAGTACTGTACTGGTATATTTCATAAATTGAAAAATAGAATACCTGTTGTTGCTTGTAAAAGGTATACAAGTCCTGAACATACTCCACGACAGCTAGGTGATTAAATACATCTGGTAAATCTATTTCGTCAATTTCTGGATTTGATTTCTCACTGATACCGCAGGCTACCTGAATAATAACAATATAATCTGTCATTACTTATCTTTATATATGGAAACTGAAACAAATGTGAGGGAATTAATGGTAATGGAAAAGCACCTTGCTACTAGCCGAGAGAACAGAAGTGAGTGAATCGTCTCGTCTCATCTTAGGCCTTGAAACAAAAATAGACATTTGTTTTGTGCCGTCATCAGAACGAGAGTCCAAATTAATATTTTCATTTTGTTCGGGGACCAGCTTAATCGGCTTCTTTGTGGCAGGTTACAGTGTTGCTTGTTTGTCAGATGGCAACTGAAGAAATATTAAATAAAAAAATGTTACATAGGTTACATTACATGGTTAATTTTATGCTTGGGTTTATTCTGGTTAGACTTAACAAAGTTTGAGAATCAGAAATCAGGATAATTAATCTAATTCTACAAATTACAAAATAAAATTATTCTGACATAGGACACTCAAAAAAAAAAAAAAAATATTCTGACATAGAACAGGATTAGATACTTTGTTGGAAGCAGCCACATCTTGGGTTTCCATCGTAGTTGTCAAGGTTCTTCTACCAAATCTCCAGCTTGAAAAAGAGCAGGAGAATACAATTAAAGATTATAAACTGTATATTTTCAATGAAATTCAATGAGCACAATGATCTCAGGGCTTAAATTAACCTTGTTATGGGGGAGTTAACATTTTCAATGCTATTTAAGGCGATGCTGCTTTGCACATCCCCATTATGATATTGAAGTACATCACCCCCTAAAATTTGAAAAAAAAAAAGTTGGTTATACAAAAACTGTTACTAGTTACTTTTTTTCTTGACAAACAATACCGAGTTCTTCATTTTTCCTATTTTTATGTGTTTCTTTTGTGAATGAAAGAAAATGCACCAATCTTTGTTATAAAAGAAGAGAAGGGGGTTTAGGGCCAAATCAAATTACAGCTCAAGAACAAATTGAGCACTATCAGTAAGTCAAAATCAATTAGAAATACACAAAACCAAAGAAATCAATGGAGGATATTAATCTGAACCATAGCAATTTCTAGAAAAATGAATTTTTTTTAGAGAAATGATAGATATCCTCTGTACTGTTGCAAGACCATACTTTGATTTGTGATTGCCATGGAATCCATTTCCTTATCTTTTCTCTTAGAAAAGCGTAAGATCATTGAAGGAAAAATGTCTGAAAGGGGCCGGAGCCCCAACTTCTCATCCCCATGTCTCTTTACATTCGCAGCCATTGTTGGATTACAAGAGAAAAAGAAATGAAGGTCTTGATTTGTTTTTTCTCTTGCCTTTATCTCTCTAGTCTCTAATTCTCTACATATATAAACCTCGGAAAGAAATGTTCTCACCTGAAAATTTTCTTTCCCTGTGAAAGTGTGAATGGAATGGAATATATGGAGCCTTCAACGGTCTACTCGATTGAAAATCTCAATGGTCTAGATTCCGGAGGCATCGATCAGACGGCTGATATTGGCTCGAACAGATACGGAAAGGTGGTGGACCGTGGACTACTAGTGTAGGCTCGTTAAATTTAGCGGAGCCTTCAAAAGTTTACTCGATTGGAAATCGCAACGAGCTATAATCCGGATGCACCGATCGGACGGCTGATATTTGCTGGAGCGGAGGCAGAAAGGCCCTGGACTAATATAAACTTATGTAAATTCGTTCAAATTGGCGGTTTTGCGTGTGCGTGTGTATTCTTTTGTTGTATTCTGTGTCGCTAGTCAACGGGCAATATCTCTATTTATGTATATTCGTTATAGTTAGATAAGTACAGAGAAAAATAATATGGAGTATGATTCCTAAAAGAATATTAATATTGGAACAAAAATAATAAATTTCTGATAAAAGAAAGAACACAAAAGAAATAGATGTACAAAATAAAATGGGCCCTTGGCCCATTTAATTAAAACAGGCCGATCTCATCATTAAGTCTGGACCAACCATTATTTTTAATTGTTTAAAATTGTACTAATTAAAAAATATTATTCATTTTTTAATGAACTATACTTGTGTGTGAATAGAGAAGAGGTGCAGACAAGCTTAGGACTTGTAAATATACCTTTTAATCAATATATACAATTGTTATGGTAGAACCGTTAACCTTAAAAAAAAAAAAAAAAAAAAAAAAAACTCTAATTGAGCTTGTTCGGCGTGGCCTCCGAGTGAATAATCCTTCTTAAGAAGCAATTATTTATTTTGGAGAAGGATTAAGAATAAATAGGGAAATATATATTGTAAGATAAGTTAATTAATAATTAATTAAACAGTAAATATATAAATTAGAAAGTAAAAAATATTATAAAACGTTTAAATATCATTTCACAAAAAACCTCACTGTAACAAATAATGACAGCTGCACAAATAATATCAATTTCCTTACAAATAAGTCAAATGTAATGTGATCCAACTTTAAACTTCTATAAGTTACTATAAAAAAAAAAGACATAATCTATACATTAAACATATTATTTAATATTGTACTAATTAAAAAAAAATTTTTCATACTTTTATTAAGTCCAGTTTGGTTGTCTAGTTCTTTTGTGTGATCTATCTAACACTACTCACAACTTTCAAATTATCAATATTTACTATTTATAGACTTTCATGTTGTTTATTTATAGTGTTGTACGTGCTAATGAATCGGAAAAATCAAACAATCTCTAATAAGTAATTCAATATTTTATATTTTTAGTGTTCATCCTTATAATTAGTTCACAAGATTTGAGATCTTGGAGAAAACAAATGAAGGTAGGACAAAAGATTCAAAGAAAAAGAAATGGAGGAAACAAATGAAGGTAGTATTTTAAATAAATAAATACGCAAATCTTCTTAATGAAAAAAAGTAATCTACATAATTGTTTTATTGACAAATTAACAATTTAAATATTATGATTCATTTCATATTTCTCAACATATAGATTCAAAGGAGAGCATCCCAAAATATAGAAATATATGTTGCTTTCATAATCTTCGGAAATATATATATGACAATTGTGATCATAATCTTTGGAAATATATTTCAAAATGTATTAATTTGATGTATGCCTGCAACGTAAAATAATTATTATTGATTTCTAATGCAAATTTAATGAGCAGCATTTCAAAATGTTTAAACTTGTTAGAATTTTTGTTCTCTTGACCAAACCTGGAGATTAATTATCAAGTGGTATGTATTTGATGATTTCTTAATTTTTACACCAGAATCAGGATTCCTTCCTAAGCTCATGTTTTCCGGAGAAAGCTTAGGAAGATCATGAGTCTCGATGAAGATCATGTTTTCCGGCGAAAGCTTTGCATGGGATGCTCTATTCTTCAAACTCTGTGACAAAAAGTATGTGACTTGAATATCTAAGTTTTGCGAGACACATGCACTAAAGAGATGGACGAAATATACATGATTGCGGTTAATTAAGGAATTGAAACTTATATTATTTTAGTCAATTATATTATATGTGATTGCGAATTCATTTTACTTTGTATAATTATACTATTAAAATCAACTCGTGCTTCCCTACAAATTATATGTATGCAATTTGTTTTTTTTTATTGATACTTGATTATCAAATTGATAAATAACAATTGTCTTCTTTAGTATTTTGTAAAATTATCATGTTAAATAATTGTGTGCAAATTGTGAATGTTATGTTGTTAACTTATTATGTCATTCTAACCCTTACACCAATAGAAACAGAAGGATTAATTGAGAACAGTAATGACCCCTTCACACAGCTAGCACAGCCCATTGTGACACTCCCAGGAGCAGACCCTTTTGCATTTCTGTTTGATGATGGCCCTCCACCGGGATTCCGTAATGAAATAGCTCTCAGAAAAGAGGTAAGGAGAAGCCCCAGAATCAAGGAGAAGGAAACCGGTCCATACATTTCTTCAGAGGAGAAAGCATGCAAGCTAAAAGGCAAAGATTTTGTATCTTTCTCGCCCAAAAGAATCAAGAGGAAGAGCACAACAGCCTCATCTGAAGACAAGCTCGATTACATGTGCACTTATGACCCGCTCTCGGGTACTCAAGCAGAAATAGTGGTCAATGCGGCGGGAATCGAATTCGAAGAGGATCTGCACTTCAAGGTGGGAAAGATGGTGGAAGAAGAAGGGACAGTCATGGGATTGTTCCCTACCACGGCTTGATGCCGTTCTAGTTTAAGTCTCAAGGCCAGTAGTGTTTTATTTTGTTTTAATGATTAGTTTGCTCTTGCATTTAAAATTGGGAAGGTGGTTTGATGTAGTTTGGTTAGAAGTGGGAAGGAGTAAAGATAGACATGAGGCAGTGGCCTTTTCTATTTGTATCAGCTTTGTTTTGGAATGGAAGAAGTTGGAGTTTTTTAATTGGAAGAAGTTGGAGTTTTTAAGTTTCCAATGAATTACAACACCAAACTAAAATTGATCTCATGGAACGTTCGAGGTTTGAATGAAAGGAACAAAAGATTGGCTGTTCGGCAAACTCTATTGATAGAAAAGCCGGATTTGGTATGTATCCAAGAGACCAAATTAGCGAGCCTAGACAATAGGAAATTATTGGAAATTTGTGGATTTCGTTTATCACAACACGAAGAGCTACCAGCTTCTGGTACTAGAGGTGGAGTTCTGGTGGCATGGACTTCCTCCAAATTCAAACTAGTTTCTGCAATAATCAAGACCTACAGTGTCAATGTTCTCTTAGCCAACAACATAGATGGAAAAAAATTCTGGTTCTCTGGCATCTATGGCCCATCTACTTCAGAGGGCAGATCAGCATTTAAGGAGGAACTCATTTCAATCAAACCAACTGACGACACACCTTGGCTACTTGGAGGCGACTTAAATTTTACTTTAGAACTGCAAGACAGGACCAGCAACACCGCCGCAGAATGGAGAAATTCAATGGATTTTGCTGCTTTAATCTCTACCTTAGGTCTAATCAATACCCCTTTACACGGTCGCCGCTTCACTTGGTCAAATGAGAGAGACCAACCACATATGGCACGCCTTGACAGATTTCTAGTTTCAGATGAATGGAACCAGTTATACCCGAACTCGACACAGACAGTACTACCAAATACATCCTCTGATCATTGTCCAATAGTGTACACGGCAAATACAAGGTATGGAAAATCTCGTTTTTTCCGCTTTGAGAACTGTTGGCTCCGTTTCAAGGAGTACAATGACATGATAGTGCAGACTTGGCAATCAATAGCAACAGCTCAGACACCAACACAACTTCACAATAAATTGACAACTCTACAACAGAAAACCAAAGAATGGGCAAAAAACAGAATTACCACAATTAAGACACAAATCAGAATATGTCGAGAATACTTAGGATGGATTGATCAAGTCAAGGAAAGAAGACAGACAACACAGTTAGAAAAATTCATTGCGGCAAAAATAAAAAAAAGATACATGGATTTATCAACAGTTGAAGAAGATATTTGGAGGCAGAGGGCACGAACCAAATGGGAAATGCAAGGAGATAGGGGAACCAGATTTTTTCATAATATCGCATCCGCAGCAAAGAAAACAAATACGGTTATGCAAATTGAACATCAAGGTACAATTTGCATGGATCAGAGATCGAAAGCGCAACTTTTTTTCCAATTTTATACAGATTTGATTGGACAAACATCAACACAGGTCCCAAACATTCATTGGGATAATTTATACCCCTCAAATGACAACGCAAGAGAATTACAAGTACTGCAAGAAGACATCATCTTAGAGGAAGTCAAGACAGCCATCAAACAATGGCCAAAGAACAAAAGCCCCGGCCCGGATGGCTTTTCGGGAGAATTCTACAATCATTTCATCGACATCCTGGCACTCGACTTATGCAAGGTCTTTCAACAAGTAACGCAACAAGGCATCTCTCTTCAGCCACTAAACACATCATACATAGTACTGCTTCCAAAGAAAGAATCACCTGCAACAGTACAAGACTACAGACCAATCAGTTTACTTCACGGAATCCAAAAAATTTTCTCGAAAATTTTGGCAAATAGACTACAGCATCGTTTGCCAGAATTACTGCACAAAGCTCAAACAGGTTTCATGAAAAATAGATACATTTGTGAAAGTTTCATCTATGCACAGCATGTTCTACATACAACTCGGAAAAGAAACTTACCAATTGCCCTATTCAAAGCGGATTTCACAAAGGCATTTGACACGGTGAGTTGGGATTTCATCATGGCAGTAATGAGGGCACATGGATTTCCTGAAAAATGGCTATCATGGATTCAACAAATCATTCTAGTTGGGACCTCACAGATCATGATCAACGGCTTATTGGGGAAAAAAATTCTGCTCAAACGTGGTGTACGACAGGGGGATCCGTTATCCCCGTTACTGTTCATACTTGCAATTGACTTTCTTGCAAGATATGTTCAAAAACTAATAGACATAGGAGCTCTAAGGTTACCATTTAGAGGAATGTCTCCTTGTTTGTTATATGCAGACGATGCTATGTTTTTTATCAAGCCAGAGGTCCGACAACTACAAGCATTGCAGATTGTCCTTACAGCTTTCAAACAGATTTCAGGGCTCTCGGTTAACTTGGCAAAATCAGAATTGATGGTATCCATGGGATCACAAGCATCACAGCAGGAATTGGCAAATGTCTTAGGCTGTAGATTGGCAACCTTGCCTTTTACATACTTAGGGCTTCCTTTGTCAAACAAGAAATTGCCTAAGTCAGCATACTTGCCATTGATACAGCGCATGAACAAAATGTTAGGTGGATGGGCAGCCAAGCATCTAACTATAGCAGGTAGAATAGTATTGATAAACTCAGTCTTGTCATCACTACCGACTTACTTCATGTCATGCCTAAAATTACCAGTTTGGGTAATTAAAGACATTGATAAGATAAGAAGGGCATTCTTATGGCACGGGACAATACCACAGGCACATTCTAAAATCAACTTGGCAAATTGGAAGCTGTCTTGCACACCGAAGGATTTCGGAGGCCTAGGCATAATGGATTTGACCGTCTTCAATCAAGCTCTTTTGATCAAATGGTTCTGGCAATGGAGAAAACCAGAAATGACGTTGTGCAAATCACTGTTCCAACAGCACATAGCCACTAACGGGTTACCAGATTCACCCATCTTCATATCAGCAATTTCAAATTCCATAAGCTACTGCCAATTTTTCTTCTCACACAAGATTGGTAATGGCAAAAGGATACAGCTTTGGAATGACAACTGGGATGGTCAACTCCTCAGTACCATCCTCCCAGACCTATACACACATGCAATAGACACACAAATCACCCTTTATGAAGCCTCTCAGGTATCAAATCTCACAGCACTCTTTAGGCCGATCAGCTCCGACACCGCAAATCTGGAACTGGTAAAGTTACAAAATACACTATCGGGTATGGTTCTAAACCCGCTAACAGAAGATGACATCTCTTGGAAGTGGAAGGAATCAGGCCTTTACAAGGTTCGAGAAGGATACAAAGCAATGAAGGATGCACCTATAATTCTTAACAGAGCACAAAGAATCTGGAAATTACAAGCACCCCCTCGGATGAAGGTCTTTGGATGGCTGGCATTGAACAACAAACTTCTAACCATAGATAATCTCAATAAAAGAGGATGGCCGCTAGTCAATAGATGTGTACTGTGCAAGATACAAGGGGAATCAATTAGACACATGCTTGATGAATGTACTTTCTCAAAATCAGTCTATGCAGCATTAGCACATACCATACCAGCCAAAATACCAACCTTGACATATACCACACTACCAACAGAAATGCTGACAAGTGCAACAGTACCAAAAACTCAAAGAGAGACTATGCTTATAACACAATTTATTATTTGGAGGGAGCGTTGTGCACGCACATTCACAGAAGTCAGTAAAGATGCACAAGACATCAAGGAAGAAGTCATGTGGCAACTACAGTTTCAAAAGTCAGAGGCAATGCAAACGGGAGGAAGATCATAGATGAAGAAAGAAGGATCATGAAACCAACAGCTTCAGTTTTACTTATTTGCTTATCTAATTTAGTTCCTTTCTGTTATTTATTTCAAACTCTCATTTGCTTTATTTTGCTCAATTGTTTTGAGCAACATCGATTTTCTTTATGCAGTTACATAACCAATGTAACACAACAATTCCATTTTAATTAAATACGGGCTAGACCCATATTTTTCATCAAAAAACTTATTATGTCATTCTTTTATGAAACTTTTTGTTTGTACGTCTTTTTTTTTTTTAAATTTTGTATACATTAAGAATTCTTATCCGGATTTCAAATACAGAACCTTTACACACAAACACTAAATCAATGTTGATTCTTAGTTTGATTATGATGTTGTTGTAACTATTTTTTTTTATTTTTTTTATTTTTTTTTTATGAAGTCCAGGCCTTAGACTTGGCAAAGTGGGTACTGAGATTTTGGTTGGGTTTCTTGTAGTTTATATTGTAAGATTTTTGGAGGTCATTATTAAGATTTGCAGGTAAATGTGAAGTGTGCACATTTAAGTAAAAGAAGGCCGGTTTCACATCTAAAAGTGAACAACCATTACTTTTGTTTGTTTGAGATTGTACTAATTAAAAAATCTTAGTCATACTTTAAGGACCTTTAGTTCTGTGTTTAGTTATTTTGTGTGATCTATCTAACACTATTTATAACTTTCAAGTGATTTTGTAAGGTCGATTTATAGACTTGAATCAGAGATATTAAATGATCTCTTAGGTAATTTACTTATTTATAGTTTTGACGCTTTTAAAATTCACAAGATTTGATATCTTGGGGGAAATAAATAATGGAAGGTTTAATGATATACTTGAAGATAGATGCTAAAAATAAACATACTTCAATATGAAAGCACTCATAAAATATTGTGAAATGTACTTTAGACAAGTAAATACTCAAAACTTATCAAATGGAAAGTAAAAATAATTTACATAATTTTTTACTGAATAAACCACACCATGAAAAAAACGATTAATTATAGACTTATCAACATGTTAATTAAAGTAAAAGCATATGTGACTATAGATGATCCACTTATACAGAAATTGACGTCATGTCTATGGAATGGTGATTATAATTAATCATGACCAAATGTGATCAAATTATAATTTTGTAATCTTCAGAAGTAATTATGTTATTCTTATTATCTTATTATACGTTTTGAATTTTAATATTTTAATTTTAACATTAATTTGTATCTAAGTTCTCACATTTTGAGAAAAACATCCAATTATGTCTTGTTAGGAAAAAAAATGATTGTTAATTAATCTGTTTCAAAGATAATGAAATTATCAGAAAAAGCCAATCACGAAAATCATGGCTCCACTGAAATAAAAGGAATACATAACTATGCTCTAAAATAATCAAATCACCTCCAGGAATTTGAAAAAGAATAAGTATACTAATTCCTCACCCCTGTCCCCCCTTTTTCCGCGCACTCTCTCTCCTCAATATTAACTTCCTTACCAGCCTTTATCCCCCCATTTATTCCGCTAATAATTTCTATTTATCCCCGCATTAAATTAGACTGTCATTTAATAATAATCCCTGTATTAATTATACTGTCATCTAATAACAATTCCCGCATTAATTATACTTTTAATTTAATAACAATTCTTGCCAACATAAAATATTTATCCATGTAACATAAAATATTTATGCATGTAACATAAAGTACTTATCCATGTAACATAAAGTATTATACATATAACATAAAATATTTATCATTATGCTTGAGAAGTATTTATCATTAATGTTTTACTAAAAGTTGCAACTATGTATATGAAGTATTTATCCATGTAACATAAGGTATATATATCCATGTAACATAAAATATTTATCATTATGTCTGAGAAGTATTTATTATTGATGTTTTACTGAAAGTTGCAATTATGTCTGAGAAATATTTATCCATGTAACATAAAATACTATACTTATCCTTGTAACATAAAATATTTATCATTATGCTTGAGAAATATTTAGATGTTTTACTAAAAGTTGTAGTTATGTCTGAGAAATATTTATCCACGTAGCATAAAGTATTTATCATTATGCTTGAGAGGCATTTATCATTGATATTTTACTAAAAGTTCCAGCTATGTCTGTAAAGTATTTATCCATGTAAGATAAATTATTTATCATGTAGCATAAAGTATTTATCATTATGTCTAAGAAGTATTTATCATTGAGTGAGGGGATTGCTTATTTAATGGTCCCCAGTTGTGCGGGGACAATTCAAAAAAAAGAAAATTTTGTGCGGGGACAATTGATGGATTGATTTATTCAGTCATAAATAGAAATCATTGCATAGGGATTAATACTTTGCAAATTCAAGATAAATACTTTGATGCTTCAAGTTAAATACTAACAGTTTCTGCGGAGTATTAATAATTGAGCGGTCCCCCTCATGACTTTTTTAGCAGTTTGTGCGGGATTTTTTGCGGGGTTGAGACTGCGGCAATTGTTATCAGGATCCTTTGAAAAATATCCAGGCCACATATCTAATTCGGACACCGCACAACCAGTTCGCGGCCCTAAACTAGAGTCTGCATATTGAATCTGCGACTCCAATTATTTGTTTTTTTCACTTGAACATCGTGTTGGAATTCGTGTTGACATTGAATATTCAGTTAATTTGGTGTGCAATGAATTTCCTAAACATGGGTCCCACTACCATGTACGAATCCGACTCTTAAACTCATCATTCGGGCTATAATAATAAGGGCATTAAATAGTTGAATAGCTTGTGAATCACATCCTAATTAAGAAAATCCATCTAATATTTTTCTTAAAACAATTCTACATTATGTCTATTTTTTGGTACATCGATCGATTTGATGCTTTCATCAACATATTTTAATTGATTTTTTCTTCTCTTTTCATAAATTATAGTATATTTATAATTTAACACACCGAGAACATTATGTCAGTCATGACGTGGTTCTCAAATCTTCATATTATTCTGAACACATACACGCAACTATTGTACATATTAAGGCCAACATTTGTTAATTTAACTAGTTGGTCGAAAGAATTAGAAAAATACAACTAAATGACAATTTTGGTTAATGACAATTACCAATGCAATCCTGTTAATTTAGTTTATTCCTCAAAATTATGATATGATGCTGTTATCGTTAACTTTCTTTTTTTTGAAGGTTGTTATCGTTAACTTTCAATAGCATCCCCTGACTTTTAATTTCAATTAAATGTACAACAAGTCTTAACGCTCAACTTTAAGTTGGGCCGAGGCCTAACTACCAACATGCCCATTTTTCTGTGTTGTTGGGCTCGGAAATTACCTATGAACATATAAACACTTTTAGTTCTTTGAAGCATTTGATGACAACAACTAATAATCCGAATTAAGAGTTTAGTAAATAGACACAAAAGGTCAAGACTCTTAAACAGATTTTGCAAGGGAATATATATGTAGTAAGTGTCTAAGATCAAAATGGTAGTTCCTGAGTTGTGATCATACCAATTTGGTTTTGCAATCGATTTTTAAAAACCAAACAGTTGATTCAAACATTAGATGTCATCTCTATATTAAAATGTGCTTGGAGCATTTCACATTTTTCGAAACTTTTTTACTATTTATTAAGAAGGAAATTAAAAAGATTCAATAATGTTGTATAAATTATGGAAGTTGATATATGTATGTATGTATGTATGTATGTATGTGCATGAGTCAATTAATAATTACAAACTGCAAAGTAAAATTTAAGGTTTTACCGAAACAAGTTTTAATAAAATTTTCTATATATATATTTATGCCAAAAAAGAAGAAGAGAACATTGGAATTTTCACAAAAAAAGAAGAAAAAATTAACATTATTGAGTCAGTAATGTTCAACATTATATATCTTGTTGATAATCATTTAAGCTCCAATGACCATCAGCTCCCTTCACCATATCTCTATCCTGATTTACCCACCAAGCTACAGGCACAGGATACTTATCCTTCAAAGAATCACATCTCTTATTAACAAGGGCTATATCCCTCTCAACCTCCAGTTTAAATCCTTCTTTCTGCACACCGGCAACACCGTGCAAATAGTTCTCCAAATTGTGCCATACAATTACATTTCCCGGACTTTTCACATACGGTGATTTACTAACATCAATTGTAAGTTCAACCCCTATGTCACAGTATGAAATAGGAGGTGGACATTTAGGAACTATATCCAAGGCATTACGAATTCGTAATAATCTTAGGTTTGGCATTTGGTTATACATATTCTTGAAATCTGAATTCCCGACACGAGGGCTAGCGAAGACGATTGCTGTGACTGGACAAGTGTCAGAAGGAGAGTGGTTGGACCGGTTAAGGTGGTTTGATATGATATCTATGGAATTTAGCGTGGCGAGAGCAGCACCTAAGCTGTGGCCAGTTATAGTTATGCTTGTTTCCTCACCACTGTACTTATCAGTTAGCCTCCCAATCTCTGTCAAAACCTAATAAAAAGTAAAGTTAAAGAAAGAAATGTCATAGCTAACTAATATCATAATAAATGAATCTGAGTATCGTTCTGCCAATGAATTTTATAATTGAGTTCCTCTTTGCTTCAAAACAACTGGCATGAGTGTGACAGTTATATGGATTGAAAGTTTTAGAGTGAAGCAATCTGGATCATTTGGTGGCATGTAAAGGCTGGCTTCATAAGTAGTCAAATAATACATGATAGTAAATTTTTGAGGTCAATTCATATTTTGTAAAATTATTGGTCAACCATATATCCTTTTTAGTATTATAAACTTAATGTATCAAACAAAGAAAATTTCCCCTGAAAATGACCTATATTGTTCACCTGCAAATCAACTAATTACTTGAACAGATCGCTTGCGTATGAAAAGAAGTAAGAAACAACTAAACAAATAATAATAAACAAAAAAATAATTAATTACCTGTTCTCTAGCACTTTGCTTATTGAATCGGGAAATGGGATTATCTGATGTATAGATGGATAAGAATCCCCTATGCACCAGTGGTTCATCATTACGGTCGATTGCTCGACCAAGCAATGCAGAAGCAGATACCAAAGTGATATCCATGTCGTTCACCCAATCCGACACTTCTAGGGTTCCCCTCCAAGCAACCACGATATCCCTCCGCCCGAGCAATGCCTTGCCCTCGTCAGTTGCCACCGCTACATACCCGATCCAGTTTGACACCTTGCTCCAGGTATTACCTGATCTTTTATTCACCATGAATGCGTCCGGTACGTTTATGCTTGCTGTAGCGTACAAATACTTGGTCACCTCATATGCGCTAGGCACAGATACATGTGCCTTTTCCAACAGCTCCGATCGTCCGTATCTATTAATATTATGCAAAATTGACTCAATTTGCGACATAATCTTAAGTTTATTGTGTCAATTGACTATGAGAAAAAAGGAGTCCAGCTATGAAACAAATGCATAACAAAATTGAAAATCAATGTAAAATATGTTTAACCAAAGATAATTTGCCTTAGATAGTTAGATAGTGTACCTAGGTGCACCGAGATTAGGTGATCGCCGCTCCCGATTGAAACCATCATAGGCCGCTTGCGCCATCTCTCCATAGTTTATTATACTTCGGCGAAGATCTATGTCTAGTGGGTCCAGCATATTTTTCCAATTGCTATAGCCATGAATCTCCTTCCACCTTTTAGCTATATTCCCAAAATGGTTTCCAGACATGATATGAGAGTTTTGTGCTACTATCCAGGGTTTGCTCTTTCCTTTATCTTTGTTTCAATCCAAAGTGACGTTGGATTAATTGAATAAACAAATGCATTTCTATATCTATTGATTAGAAAAACCCACTTGGGTATGTAAATAATTTTTTATCAATATATTGTCAGCTGGCATCTTGCCAGCTGACCTTCAAAAAAAAAAAAAAAATCTATTGATTTCAGTTTATGCTTTTAAGATTCTTTGACAGAGTAATGCTGGCTAGGTAATTAATTAAGTTATCATTATATTAAATTTCCAAGTAAATATATAATACTATTGGTTGAATGCGACTATGACAATCAAATCTATTTTATTAATTGACGCCGGATTAATTGATTAAGCAAATGCATTTATATGTCTATTGATTTCCGTTTATGCTTTAAGATTCTTTGACAGAGTAATGCTGGCTATTTAGCTGGTTAAGTTATCATTATATTAGATTTCCATGTAAATATAATACTATTGGTTGAATGCGACTATGACAATTATTTTTATGTTATTAGTCCTTGCTTTGCTTTTCTAACTTGACAAGCTAGTACTTTAATCCATCTCAATATCAAGTTGGGCTTTAATCCATCCCAATTCTACATGACTTAAACTACACATCATTACCTTCAACGAATTCATTTTTTCATTATTACTTTAGTCATCTAATTTTTTAAATCCATTACTTGTAAGTAGTAAGCTCATATATATTTGGGAACCAATAATTAATCCTTATAAAATATGTAATTAGATTTACGGCATGCCATATGAACCGCAGACTTAATGTAGTGGCATGAGTCCCATCTCACTACGGACGTCACAGGTTCAATTTTTGAAAATAACATTTAAAAGATCATGGAGTGTACCGGAGTCCTTTAATGAAAGAAACACTGCATGCCATCTTAACCGACAACTATATATTACATTTTAATTATTTTTATTTGTTTTAAAAATTTGAATTTTTCATATATTTATTTGTCATATTAGAAATCTGTTGGTTAATTATTTGAAAATTTCTATTTTTGTAACGTGCCTTCTACTACCGAATTAATTATTCTGAATATTTATATTTTTGCATGGTGAACTTTGGATGTTGTTAATTTTTTTTTTTTAATCTCAGCTGGTAGCTTCTACCATGCTTTTCAAAAAAGAAAAAGAAAAAAACAACAAATGAAGAGGCGCTATAAAATAATTAATTTGGACCTACATTTCTCTTATACTCCAATTCTGATATACATAATCGCGCCTCTTTATTTAATTTCCAGTGTCATGCATGTCCTCCGTGTTTCATTGCTTAATTTAATCATTTCTGATGGGTGAAACCATGAAAAAAGAAGGGGGAATTTCATGTATACCCCTCAAAAACTTCAATATTACGTATTTCCCCCTCTAAATTTTAAAATTACGTATTTTCCCCTCTAAACTTTAAAAACTCACATATTTACCCATTTTATTGTCTTTTATATTAAAACTAATTCTAAATTTATAGAATACCTACTTTACCCTTCATTAAAAGTATGAAATGCCCCATTAAACTAAAATTTGAATCTGAAGGGTTCCTATACTGTCCGATCTGAGCGCATCCCAATAAGATTATTGCATGTTCGCTTCAAGATTCGTGCTAATCTAGTCTGCATGGATCTCAAAGCAATTTTGATCCGCATGCAACACATTAAAATCTGTGCACATTGCTTCAATATCCGTGTGTGTTCGCTTCAAGATTCGTGTTGATGTAGCGCACACGGATCTTAAAGCAATTTGGATGGTAGAGGAACCTTCAGATTCAAATTGGAGTCAGATGGACGTATTATGCCTTTTTAATAAAAGGGAAAAATAGGTATTTTATAAATTTAGAATGTGTTTTAATATAAAATACAATAACATGGGTAAATATGTGAGTTTTTGGAGTTTAGAGGGGGAATATGTAATTTTAAAATTTAGAGTGGGAAATACGTAATATTGAAGTTTTTGAGGGGTATACGTGAAATTCCCCCAAAAAAGAAATACTCTGCCTTTCTTTTTTTTCCATTAATTCTCTCTCATTTACATGATTCATTGATCAGAATTCTTAATTGCTTATTATGTTCTCAATTTTTTTAATGCCGATCAAATGCTAAATATTTATTTAATAGAGTTAGATAGGAATTCTTAATTGATTAATTAGAATGCTCATCAATGGAGGATTGATTAGATAACCCTCTAAATTATGACTATATCAGAAGTTTCAATTTATAAGTAATTATTTGGTACATATAAGGTAGCTAGAGCTCAAAATGGCCAGTTGGTCTCAATAATTGGTGCCAAGCCTTGTTCTACCTTCTATTGACTTTGCTGCATTTTAAAGCATTGAATCAAATCAAAAGTATAATATTTAGTCAACAAATTTTGGAGAAGATAACATCTCTTGCTTAAGGCAAACAACGGAAGAAAAGGAAAACATACTTCTAATTTGTTAAGTTGTTTTCTTCCAGTATTTAAGCTGATAGATGATAAAAGTATATATATATATAGAGAGAGAGAGACTTGGACCTACTACAATAAATGTATATATATAGACTGACATTGAAATGTTATTTGATTATTCCAGATTAACATATATAATATTTTTTTTGTTGTACTCTATGTTTAAATTAGGCATTACAAAAATTAAGAGATATTTTATTTTATCTCTGGAACAATTGTTAAGATTTTATTTGATTATTCCAGATCAACTTAATTTTACAGTTTTTTATCTTCTTTTTCTAATTAGTAGAAAATCACTTAATATATATATGATTTCCCTATCAAGAAAGGACGACTCAACTATATATGATTCAACAATCAACATCAAAGCCCTTTCAATTTAAGAAACATAATCAACTTAATTGCTTCATTGAAGTGATGGCGTGCTAGCGTGCTAGCTACTACCATTAACTAGCTACTAACATAATCAACTTAATTTCACATCTGTCTCGTTCTCTCTTTCCTAGTTTGACTAAGTCAAATTCTCTTTCCCAGTTTGACTAAGTCAAAATCCGCTGAACACTAGACAAAAGTGTTTTAATTCTTCTGCTTATTCCGAAACATGCATTCTCATCTTGCAAAATAGAAAGAAAACAAATATATCTACGGGCCTTAAAATATAAAATATTTAATAAGATAGAAGTTTCTATATCATTAGACACTTATTTCATATGTATTTTCTTAGTTGTTGGAAATATACGCTTGATTAGTTCAATTAAATGGTTTACAAAATATATAGTGCTGACTCATGAATGAGGGATTAGTTTAATTATTTTTTTATTAGTGTGTGCTTCTTAATCTCTGCTAATTTATGTTTTTCCACTTGTATGAGTTCAGAACAATTAATTAATGGAACCACTTAATTCTTTCGCTATGTTAATACTCAAACAAACATGATAGGCGAGAACAACAACCGAGCATTTTACGCAAATAAATTTCTCCATCTACATTGTATGATATAGAATTAAGAACCATCATCATCATCATCGATCATCGATCAATCATCATCTTCCTGATCTACTAACTTCCAATGGCCATCTATTCCCTTAACCATACCCTTGTTCTGTCGAACTCTCCAAGAAACCGGTACATGATAATCGTCCTTCATCGCATCCATTGATTTGTTGACAAGTGCTACATCTCGATCCACTTCTAACCGAAACCCTCCCTTCTTCCCTTGTACACCAGCAACTGCATGCATGTATCCCTCTAAATTATGCCACGTTGTGATATTTGTAACATCCCAAATTTTGAAAATATCAAAATTTTATTTGATTTATAGTGGAACTCACCCGTAATTGAAGAATTATATATTTATAATGTACTCATAATATGTTGAGATTTGTCTCGAATTTTTATGAAGTAAAATTTACAAAATTTTATAGTTATTTGATTGCACGGTTGTAAGTAAATAGATAGGTTTAATTTAGTCTAGGAATGTTAAAATTTATTTAACAATATATAAATTTGATACTTAGTAATTTATTAATCAAAGTTAATTCTTTAAACAAGTATATATATTTTGTACATGCAAGTTACTAATCAATGTTTTAATAGAATATAAGTGGAATTTCACTGTGTCAAGTTTGCAAGGTGACACCTGTAGAGTGCTCACTGGTCGGCTTCACAAATTATAGTAACTTTTGGGGGTTTCTGTAAATTGGAAGTAGCTAGTTTTTGTAACATCCCAGTTTTTGAACACATAGAGATTTATTTAAATTAAAGTTCAATTTGTTTAAAAATAACAATATGGATTTTCAAGTATATTTAAAAATAATTGTAGTTTAAAAATTAGTATTTAATACACTACAAATACATGTGAAATGCTAAATCAGAAACTTTGAAGATATCATACCCATTATATTTGTACAAGCCATAAAGTTGAGTATAATAACTTGATTAATTATATAAAATTCATTTTCTTGCAAAATCATATAATGATTTCAAAAGTTTTATTCTAATTATAATATTTACATCCGGTTCATGAAATACCTTAGAAATTTAAACGTCAAGTTCTATTTCTAAAATAAAGAGGGACTTTGTGCAAATTGACCAATTAATTAAATAATAATATACTTGTGGACAGCCGTGAGTTGGTTTCCTTTTAATTGCTTAAATTTACAATTCACCACTCATTTAAATTAATTGAACCTATCTCACACGTGTCATTATCTCTCCCATATTATATTCCTTTTGTTCCCTTGTCTAGATCGCCCTCCAACTATGGAGATAGTAGAAATAACAAAAATAAAACCTGATGGAGGATAAAAGAAAAGAAAGGCGATGGAGATGAGAAATAATGTGGTGATGTCGGTAGTCTTGCAAGAGGGAACAACGGAGGAGAAGAAATTGGGTCTTGTAGCGTCGAGAGTTGAACGTGCGATGGATATAGAGGATCGATTAATTGCGGCATTTTTGTCGAGATATTGCTTCGTCTATTCTCTCCCGGGTGCTAAGTGGAGCATTAACCCGGCGCAGATCTTGCATAAGTGGATCAAGAAGTATTATGGAACAGGTCCATACCTCAGTGACACTGTAATCATCATACCCGACATTGCTAAGGTGCGGATTTCGAGTTATTCTTAGCCCCTTTCAACTAATTAGGTTATTATTGTTGATTGCTTGTGGATTTCTTGCTTGCCTTATATTGCATGTTGTGTGCTTATTGATTGTTTGTGTATTATGGTTAAATTAGTTGCTTGATTGTTATGTGCATAGTATGATTAGTTTAATTATTGGATAACGGATCCAATTTGCAAGGCATGTTTAACTAATATAACATATGGGTATTGACCAAATATAAAGGGACTAGATTGAAATTGATATAAATGGAGTGAACTAAAAATTAGTAAACTTTGTAAGAGTATTCTGCTTATTTGTTAACCAAATTGGGTTGTATTATGACACATTTTAGACAAGGTGTTGTACTCTAGAATTGTATGCATAAGCCTCAAGTCTCGTATTTGACGGTTTTCTTATCGATTTGTGGGACTAGAGACATGGTTGAATCATTTGGTTTAACACTGTTTGAAAAATGATTTGAATTGTTTGATTGCTATTTTTCATTATTATTGCTGGTTGACCTCATGTTTGTTTATCGTATTATAATTATGTACTTATTATGGTTTTCAAATTGCATGCTATGAATGATAGCTTGAAATGTTTACATGGTCATATTTTTCCTAAGCTAGTACATGACATGATACAAAGCACTTCCACTAAACATGAGTTTGATTTAAATAACCCATTTGCATGATATGGATGCATAAGTATTTCTTCTAAATGCATGACATGAATGCATAAATTTGCATGTAAGGCATATTTTATTGTTTGAAGTACTTGATATGCTTGAATTGACTTGTTTGAATTATATTATGCATTGTATTTATTAGTTGAGTGAAAAGGATGCATGCATGAGCATATTTTTATTTTGAAATGAAAGCTTGACATGATTTGGAAAAGAATGACTTGAAATATGATACTGTGAACTGTGTTAAAGAACCAGATGTCTGAAACCTGACGATCATGTATGCGCCCTATTCAGGGTAAGCGTGCAATTTTTGTTATGTAGGCGCTGAACTTGTAGCGCATAACATAAATTGCATAGGCGCCATATTCCGGGTAAGCGTGCAATTTTTGTTATGTAGGCGCTGAACTTGTAGCTCATAACATAAATTGCATAGGCGCCATATTCGGGGTAAGCGTGTAATTTTTGTTATGTAGGCGCTGAACTTGTAGCGCATAACATAAATTGCATAGGCGCGATATTCGTGGTAGCGCATGACTCGGTTATGTAGGCGCTGTACTTGTAGCGCATAACTTTAGTCATGTAGGCGCCCTATTCGGGGTAAGCGCATAATTTCAGGTTATGGCCATAACAGAAATTGTGTAGGCGCCATATTCGTGGTAGCGCATGATCGGAGTCCTGTATGAGTCTTGACGGTCATGTAGGCACTGAACTTGTAGCGCATGACCGGGGTCATGTAGGCGCTGTACTTGTAGCGCATGACCCAGTATTGTTAATACCAAAGTGGTTATCTAATATACTGATATTTTATTCTATCATGGATAGTCTGGAACAAAAGATAATTATATGATATGGTTGCACAATTAAATTGGATTGAACTTTACGTCTATTGTACATGAGCATTGCATGTCAAATATTTCATTTTTGCTTGATTGTTATTGCTAAACACTGTTTCTATAGCTTGCTGATTTTCTTTCGCGGTATTGAGCATTTCTTGAAGTGGACTTATATTTTAGTTTCTTGATTGATTATAATTGGTAGCTAAGAATCTTTGATTCTTATACTATTATTGTAGTCTATATTTTTGGTACTCGGTGCTGTTTTGGTTTCAGTTGATCGGATCTGTGGATAACTCGACTGGAACTGAATACCGCACTGGGAGATTTTCAATCTCTCACCGTTCCACTTTGTGGGTTCCAGGTACGGAGCGCAAGACGTTGAGGTGAGATGTCAAACTCAAAGATTGTCGAATTTGCCACAATAAAAGTATATGTTGTTTCCGATAAATCTGCTATGGTATTTCATTTGTATTTTATTATACCGTATCAGATTTATATCGATTTGTTTTGTTACATATAACTCATGACACTTTGAGAAAAAAAAATACTTCATGTATTGTGGCTTATCTACTTGTCATTGGTAATGTATGTATAATTATGTTGTGTATTAAAATAGAATCGCCTTGTGCTAATGAGCGCGGCGGGTTGTCAATCCTATCGTCGGGTTGTGACAATATTTCCTGGACTTTTTAAGTAGGGCGATTTTTGTGTATCTACGAGTAATTCTACGCCCACTTCAGTGTATCCAACAAATGGGTAAGTGGGAATCAAGTCGGGTTCATTATGCACTCGTAGTAGCTTGAGGTTTTGCTTGCTAGAAAAGAGATTCTTGAAAGTGGAATCGCCGACCTTAGGGCTCACAAATACTATGGCTGTGATCGGAATGGTTGTAAAGTACAAGCGATTGCATTTATTGAGGTGATTTGATGCTATGCCGATGGCACTTAGAGTTGCAAGGCAAGCACTGAGGCTGTGACCTGTGAGAGTAATGCTAATTTCTTCCTCCTTGTACTTGTTAACTAGTTTTTGTATTTCTGTTAAAACCTACATCAACATGAAAATTAAATATATTTTTACCTTCAAAAAAAGAAAATTAAATATATTTGTTAGGTTGATATATAAGAAGTCAACATATCTAAAGAGACCTTATATTAGGGAATTGAAAGCCTTAGTCTTTTCTGGTTTTTGATATGAAGGCTTTCTTTGCTTAGAAATGCACTGTTTATGGGTGAAATTACGCTTTTCACTTTTTACTTTTCACCATGACACTGGAAGGTTGTATATGCTTTTGTGTTGTATGAATGTGTGTTGCTGCATCTATGAAATTAGCATGATCCTCAATACGTCTTATGTTGCTTTCTTGGATACTTATAGTGGAATTAAGCTGAGTTTACCTCTGATAGCTAAGAAAAACACTCTATATAGTAGCCACATATTCTGGTTAATTTTAGCACTAATTTATAATTTTATTAAAATCTGCATTTGTTATACTTATTCAGAGCATAGGTATAAAAAGAACAACCCTGACATGAACTTATTCAGCATGAGAACTTACAATTATCCCTTCAATATATATAAGGAAAAATAAAAGAGGAAGCCGAACATAGTACGTACCTGCTCTCTCTCGCTCACTTTGTCATACTTTGACTGCTCATTTTCCGATGTGTATATTGACAACCAGCCTCTATGAACCATCGGATCACCACCATCTGGTGCGGGTCCCAAAATATCTGCAGCTGACACTAATTATGTGAAATCTAAATCATCAATCCATTCGAGTGTCTGAGTAGTCCCTCTCCATGCAATTAACACATCTCTCCTACCTAAAACCTCCTTTCCTTTGTTGGTTGCCACTGCCACGTAACCCATCCATTTCGACTCCTTGCTCCGTGCCACTTCAGATATCAGTTTGAGTATAAACGCCTCCGGAACGTGCATATTATACACGTTTACTCAAAATTCCCTCTAAATACCTGTCCAAAGAAAGAAAATATTGTTCCAAAAATTTACTCCAAAAAAGATGGTCAAAGTCTACACAGTTTTACTATTTACAACTATGTATAAATGTGCTCCAACATTCATACACGATTGTAAACAGTAAAATCGTGTACAATTTGGCCATATTGTACATGTTACAAAATTGGATCAAGCCTTATTTATTACAATTTTATCAAAGACCTACAATTTTCTTTATTACTAAAAAGTCTTAAATGCATAAATAATAATACTTCTATTTTTCCGAGATGTTACAAAATTGGATCAAGCCTTATTTATTACAGATCAACCACTAGATTGAAGCAACTTTGCTTTTAGTTCATAATTGATGAATAACTAGAAATGGATACACTGCAGAAAATAAAAATTGACAATTACTCAAAGTCAATATTCAAAGTACAACAACAGTATTACACAAAGAAAAATTAAGAATAATACATAATTTGTACAGGAATATAAGGAAACGTAAAAAGAACTACAATTATCAAGTACCTAATTAGCAACTCACATTACACCTAAAATTTGATAATTACTCGTATTATTATATCGAAAAGAGTTCATTTAACGAGGGAAATAAGATGATGATTGTGGTTCTTCTTCAAAACTACATTGCAAGTTGGTATCAATTTCCGCATTGTAGTCAAGTAGCATAAGTTGTGTCTCCTCCAAACTATGGGACCTCCAAGGATGTTTTGGCTGTTGTTTGGATCGCCACAAGACCTCGAGCTGTACCTCCACCTCCTTCATTGTTGGTCTTCCCTCTCCTTTCATTCTTAGGCACATTTGTGCAAGCTTGGCAACGGCTTCGAGTTCTGCTCGGTGCCCCTCATTCACAACTTGCGGATCCAAAATCTCAAAGAGACGGTTCTCTTTCATAGCAGAACTAAAATATGCAATGAGGCTACCCCCTTCATACACCCTAGAGGAGATCAATGGTTTTTGTCTTGTTAGCAATTCAGCTAGAATGACACCAAAGCTGTAGACATCACTTTTGGGGGTTAACCGGCCAGTGTAATAGTACTCAGGGTCCAAATACCCGTGCGTCCCTTGGATAGCTGTAGTCACGCCCGTTTGATCTATATGTACAGATCTTGAGGCCCCAAAATCTGACACTTTCGCTGTGAAATAATCATCCAATAAAATATTTGATGATTTTATGTCTCTGTGAAAAACTGATATAGAGGCAGATGAGTGAAGATAGGAAATTGCTCCTGCAGCGTCAAGAGCAATTCTTAACCGATGCTTCCATGTCAAGGAACAATGTTCCTTTACATGGAGATGATTAAAAAGTGTTCCGTTCGAAATGAACTCCTAAACTAGCAATGGGACTTCGGTCTCTAGGCAACACCCATAGAGTTTCACAACGTTCCTATGGTTGACTTGTGAGAGAATGACCACTTCATTTACGAACTGATCGATTTCAGCCCGATCAATAATTTTGGACCTTTTGATGGCCACAACATGTTGATCCGACAAAATACCTTTATAAACTTCTCCATGACCTCCGCGACCAAGAATGAGTGCACTATCAAATCCGTTTGTTGCTTTTTCCAGCTCATGTAATCTAAAATTTCTCATTTTTTGTGTTGTATCTTCATGGGAAGATATTAGTTGTTGTAAAAGTAACCCTCGATTTTGAACGAAGAACTTATGTCTTAACTTTCCCTGTTTTCTCTTTTCAAAGAGTTTGATACGCTTGGCAATTACAAAATATAGTAAAATAATGCTTAGGGCAGTTACAAATCCCAGAAAGATCGTCATACCTACGGACATAAATAAAGCAAGTTAGAAAAATGAAAGAAAGAAAGTTATTTTTCATCATTTTTTATGAACAAATCAAAATTCCTCCTATTTTGTGGATTGTTTTATGTTTAGTTCAACCTTACATGACCTAGGAAGTTAAATATTTGTCCAAGGTATACTACTTTGTAGGCGACTAAACTATTGAACTACATCGAGAAGAGTTAAACAACACGATCGTTTGATTATATTAATGATCTGCTGTACGTCAATTTAAAAATTTTCGGTTGATATCATTATATATATTTTGAGTGATATTGAAAAAGATATATATGTCGTTTTGAATCATTAGATTTTGGAATGAAATGGTAAGAATCAGTGTCCTAATATCTAAATAATGGAACATTTTACAATTGCCCTATTTTCTAAATTTTCAAACAAAATACTCCTCTAAAATAATTAACAAAATGCCCTTGCACCTCTTTATCTCTTATTAAACTTTAATGGATACATAAAATATTTTAAAGAATATGTAATTCGAATAAAAAAAAATTGGTAAACATGCAACAAATTTTTGAGTTAGATAATATATATATATCGAATACATATTTTTTAAAGTATCTATACTAATCTGCATCATGATGAAATTATTTACACGATTATATGGTACGTTACTAGAAACATAAACTCTTCAATTTGTATTTTACTTATTAGAAGAATAGAATCATATGTTTGTTATTTTTTAAAAAGGCTAATTATAATAATCATATTTTGGGATTTTTTTTTTATTATTGATGAGTATATATGCATTAATTTGATGTATTGCGATTTAAATTTGCAAAAATAAACCTAACCTAAATGCAAGAATCAAACACTAATATATATTCCCATTTCAATCTACTAATTGGACACCATCAATACTTAAGATAATTGTCATTTTCATCTAAGTACTGTCTTATTTGTAACCAAACGGAGAAAAAATATCTTCACAACATATATTTTTTTGTGTCAAAATATGGAGATAAATTACTTTTGTATCTCATATTTTCTACTTCTTATTTAAATCTCAAAAATATTTATATTTTTTTTTGTAAAGTTCTCGATTTTTTTTTTGATTGATTATAAGAAAGTTTAATTAAATGAAATGCTGTCAAATAAGTAAAATATAAATTTAAGAGTTTATCATTTTAATAACGTACTGTATAATCATGTAAATAATTTCATCATGATACAGATTAGTATAAATACTTTTACAGAAAAAAAAATATTTATTCGATATATATATTATCTAACTGAAAATTTTGTTGCATGTCTACAAAAATATTATTGTTTGAATTACATTTTTTTTTTAATCTTTATGCATTCATTAAAGTCTAATGAGCGATAAAGAGGTGTCAAACTTGATGAGAGTAAATAGGAGATAGAGAGAGGGAGAGAGGGGAAAATGATGGGCCTACAAGGGCATTTTCTTAATTATTTTAGAGAAGGAATATTTTGTTTGAAAATTTTAAAAAGTAGGACAATTTTTAAAATTTCCCCTAAATAATAGGCTCAAGCGGCCCATTGAGTTACCAATCTCCAAATGCTACACTATGACAAATAACTGTAAAAAGGCACCGGGAGAGATCATGCTTTGTTGCTAATTTTGTCTAGGACATTACTATTTGATACTTGGAAACTTAATTTGATGCCAAAGTTTGTAATTAAGACTTTCGGTGAGTGACTATCAGTCTCCAAATGTTTGGTTCTGCTAATTTTGTCGGACGGTTTATTGTGATCAGATTTTGCCGTCTCATGTTAACTAGGCAATATTTAGTTTCAGCAAGCTGTATTAATTTTTCATTTATCCTGAAAAGCATTTCTTGCTCTCTCTTTCCATATATACTTGCAACACTTAGGGGTGTCAATGACACCCGTTTACCCGTTTACTCTACCCGTATCGTATTCTATAAGACGGGTATGGATAAGATTTTTTTTTCATTAGATAAACAGATATGAGATGGGTAAGGATTTTTTTTTCATTAGATAAACGGATATGGATACGAGTATGGATAACGGGTAATTATATAAAATAAATTATATCATACGAAGAATATTATGCTAAATATTTTACTTTTTTATTTGAATGTTTTATTATTTAGTTAAGGAATTGAATTTGTTAGAAGAGATGTTTGTAATTTTGATTTTTCTTGCTTAATTAATGAAAAACTATTACTTAGAATCAATTGCATATTTATATTTTAATTTTATATTAGTAATTATGATTGCATATGTATAACATGATAAATTTTGATGGTTTATTTAAAAAATTAATAAAATTATTATATTTGTATTATTTGTTATTCGCCCACTACCGTTTCGTTACCCGCTAATCTTAACAGGTATGGGTAGGGTAAGATAAGACAAATTCTTAACAGGTATGGATATAGTATGGATAAGGTCAATTCTTAGTGGGTATGAGTGTGAAAATGGTTCCACCCTACTGTATCGTACCCATTGACACCCCTAGCAACACTATTCAAAACTTGATGAAAGTTATTTATCGTGAACAAGTAATAACATACCTATAACTAGTGCGATGTTGAGATTGCATTCTCTGGGATTGTTATGATTTGTACGCCAACCGAAAGGACAAGAGCAGTGAAATCCTCCTTGATAATTGTGACACTTTCCTGGCTTGGCGCATGTATTTTCGTCGGCACATTCATCGATGTCTGCATGGATAGGACACAACATCTATAAGCCTACATATTTATGAATTCTCTCTTTTTATATTTTTAATCTTTTTTGTATATGCTGGAGCACTGGACATGATTATAAAAAATGAAAAAAAGAGATGACGAGCAGGAGAGAGTTAGAGATAGAAAGACCTTGGCAGCCTCCATGAAGGTAAGGATTGCCTTCATAACCATGGGAGCAGTTGCAGAGATAACCACGACCACTGACTCTTTTCCAGCACATACTGTTACTGCTAATGCATGCATAGGAGGATATGTTTTTCTGTGCGATGTCGCATGTCGTGTTTCCTATGAACCAGTCGAACACCATTGGCAGAGTAGTATTTTGCAGCTCGTCAGTGGTGACATAAGTGGTTTGAAACTTGAACTCAGCCTCCTCCACCACCATAACATAGCTGCAAGGACCAAACTTATATACCTCCGAGTTGTTGTACAATGGGTCAAAGTCACCATAAAACCGGTGTGCATCTCTGGGGATAGCTGTCTGGCAACAGCCAATTCCAGTGCAGGATCCAGAGTTATTCAGGGTATCTAGGCTATCACACATAGAAAGGCACCCTACTGAGTAATTAGTAGTGGAGCCCAGGCGGAGATAGGCAAGTGCATTACACCCAATAACTGTAAATTTGTTCTTCTCAGTGTTGAGCTGGAATGGTGTGTCACCATAATCGGCAAGTGATCCACAATGATAGTACTTAGAACACGTCCTAGTGTAAGGTTCCCCTGGCTCACATTTGCCTTCTTTTGTCGGGCTGTTGCAGCACTGTTGAGATATAATGTTGCTTGTGCGTGCCTGGCCCAATGACAGGCTTATATTCAGAATCTTAACCTCAGAATTTGTCCCAAGGAAAGGATTTGAGTTATCATCAGATATTTTACAAATTACATTGAATTCTTTGGACCGGGAGCAATTTGGGCCAATGCCAAAAGGGTAAGGGATGGGAATTCCACCGCAGCTCTCTGTGCATCCGGGCAGAGCAATGGTGTTCTTTGCAGATTCAGTGCTTATCAACTGCAGGAGGAGGAGGAACATAAGTTGGATTAATATCGTTGGCAACACAGTGGATAAGGTACGTACTACTTGAAACGAGTTCCTTTTTGTTTCGCTCATGATATTCATATCTAGTTTCTATCAATGGATTGATGTTCAATTCCTGCTCTCTGATGCTCTTTATATATAAAACACATTTAGGTTGATAATTGATTAAATTAATGGGTCAATTATTTAGAATATCAATTGGAATATATATGTTGCTATCAGTTGGAATATATATGTGGTGTGTGGATATACCACCTGATAATGCGAGAAACTTTTTCGAATGAAATATTCATAATCTTATTATAATAATATAGTTAATAGGCGAATTAATTTCTGATAGGCTAAGTCCTCACGGCATAGACCAATACTTGCGGACTTGGCCAAGGATCAACCCCACGCCGTATTAATTAAGAAGTATAACTATCAAAATGCAATATTCTTCTTCATTTTTTTTTCACTTGAATTTCTGCTGCAGCAGTCTAAGGAGTTGATTGTTAGTTGCATTGATAGTTAGTCCATTGCAATCAGACCGATGAAATTTGCAACAAATCCAAATTTTAAATGGATTTTCTAAAACTCAGAAAGAGAAAGGTTAAGAAGCACAAACCATTCTTATGCGTTGATTGTTAGTTGTTGACCAATTGTCTTTGTTGTTTTTATTTCATTCACTGATTAGTGACTACTAATCAAACATGCCAGCGCTGGTAGCCTACAACTTCAATATATCACATTCACTCGTATGGAAATAATAAAAAAACTGGGGTATAATTAAAGCATTCCAGAGTTGAATATGAAGAGAAATAACCGTAAACCCTCCTTTGTTTGGATCACACTTCTCTACATTTAAATTACTCCTCTATTTTTTGATGAAAATGCCCATAGGCTATCATTATACATAAAAAGTATATATTACAAGAGAGCTGTTGTACGGGAAGCAACATACGTACATACATAGAAAACACAGAAAATGGTACATGCTCAGATTGCGTACAAGTATATACCAGTACACCTATCAGTCCATATTATTACCCATGATCAGCCTGACCAGTACATATATGCTACAATTAGACCCCCTATGACATAAGTAAGAAAGGAAAAACATAAACAAAGAGTTGGTACGTGCTGGTATTGAGCCGCTTCTGATTTTATTGCTCTGATATAAATAACCAATTATGAACCGTATGCGATAAAGATCAATCTCCTCTCCACTTTCTTCTCTTTTCCTTGTGTAATTCCTCGGAATCGGCTGATCCGGATTGGAATCAGACTGTACCGATCCAATTTCAGGCCGAGTTGCACGGTAGGTGATTTTTTCATCAAATTTCAGCCGAAACGGTCCAATTCCAGTCAAATTTCAGCCGAAACGCGCAAATACCACTCTCCAAATTTTTTTGCTTCCTGTTTGAGTTGAACAAGAGAGCTCTTGAATATCAAATAAGCAAACTACCCTCCCACGGTCCCACCTTGCTACATTTTGTTGCTAGAATACATAACTATATGTAAATATAAGTGTTTAAACGGCTATATTGAAAAGGTGCAATATTTGTATTATATTTGTATTAGTGGATTATTTGATTGTAATGATTTTTATCTAAAAATAAATTGTTGACAAATTATTTCTTTAGTATAAAGAAAGCTTCTGGCAAAAAAAAATCCGAGTTTCCCATTAGATTTGGTCGATTCCGACCAATTTATCAGATTATGATTCCACGGTCAAAAGACCAATCCAGATTCTAATTCTGATGTTTCCTTCTATGTTGATATATAACCATATCATAAGATGTGATGTTGCCTAGAATTCATATAAATTTCTGAGTTTTAATCTACCATCCGGATCCAAACTCAAATTTGTGTTAGTAGGATCCGGCCTCGTGTCGACTACCCTAGTGATTTTCAGATCCAATTTGAACATTCACGTGGTCCAAAGTATCTATGTTGATAATGCATGTCTTGTCACCATCTCCGACAGCATATCCACATATATGCCATTCAGTTATATGTGATTTTTCACATACACGAAAGGCTAAATATATACAAATCATCCATATATTGAAAATGGTGCGAAATACCTTTGTAGTTTGTACCACACATTTAAGTTAAGGATATTGTGTGCGTAAATTCGTCTCCAAATTAAAAAGAAAAGGAAACGGGTAGTGAAGGATATTGGTGTAAAATTCCTTTGTACCACACATTTTATAGATGGAGATTTAGAGATAATAAGATGAAAATAAAAATGAAAATGACCATTTGAAAAGAACAGTGAGATATTCAAAGTCATCTAAGTCCAGGGAAGACTTTTCAATTAGAATGGGCAACAATACATAGACAATTGACAGCAAATTTCATGAAAAAATCAAAATGCAAGAACAATAATTGTTTTCTGCTAATTTGAGAGAACCGTAACGGAAGAGTATTTTCTGATAATTCAGCTTCCTACAAACATAATATCACTAGTAAAGTAATTTGTGGGGCCTTTTGTAAGTTATTGTCTACTCTCTTTTCTGGGCCTATCTTTGTCATATATAATTGACACAGCCTTCTCCAGTGGAAAGTGAGAAGTGCAAGAGGTTTCTTAATACCAGCTCGGCCCATCAGAGCATATTGCAATTAATTTTTGTTGCAATATATTATTGGTCAAAGTAGCAGAAACATAGACATCTTAAATTTTGATTTTTGTTTCATTCGGCCTAATTTTGTTGAAATATCCATCCAGCTGGCCTCTTTTTTACACAAAACCAAATAGATGTAGAGAGAATAATCCCAAACCTTTTTATGTCAATAATCCCAAAAATTAATGTAAACAGTTAAATCTTATATTATACTATTAATTAATTGCACAAAAAAATTTGATCCCCCAATTAGAGACTTCGTTCTATCCGGAGTTTGATTCTTTTATGATTTGGGAAATGGAGATCATCTGGTATATAACGATGAAATTGCATCGGCTATCTAGTGGCCTAATTACACTATACATTAACATTATTTACGGCATTAATTGATTGAATCCTGTGATATTTTGTATTGTGTAAAAATAAATTAAGAGAAAAGAGTGACTATTTTATGTCTTAAATAATGATATCCACAATTTATGTCTTAACAGAAAAAAAAATATTAAATTAAAGTATATTTAATTGTTGAATCAACTATTATTTATTGCCATATCTATGTGTGGATTATACGTAATTCAATGTGAGGAATTAATTACTTTATTATGTGATTAATTATTGAAATCTCTTTTTCTTATGTTGCTTTCTATTTGATAATATTTGTCTCAATATAAATATATTTTTTTAAATATGTACTTCATTTTTAGAGGAAATTACTCTTACAAGTAACAATGTAATTGGAGAACTAAAGCTTGGTTTTATGTTTTGCTGTACGTATACTTGTTAACTCTAAATTGACATTTTAGAAAAGATTGTTAAAAAGTTAATGTCCTCTATATTAATTCTCAGATTTACAGTAGCAATTAGGAACAAATTTAGAAACAATGTATAGAAGAAATTCATAATTAAAATTGCATTACCAACATTATGCTGATTTTATTATTGTAGACACTCCAAGCAACAGGAAAAATTGTGTATGAATTTATTGATATGATAGATATTGGGACACAGAGAGATTGAAAGATGCTGGTTTAGATTCTTCATTTGAAACTGATTTATTAGATATTTTCGTCAAACTCATCAACTATCTAAGCATAATTACATACTAGCTTCACTCAATCAAAATTAGCAATTGAAACTAGAAATAAATTCAGGAATATAAAAATATTTAAAATTGATAAAGAAATTATAAATTTTAAAATTGTTGATGTTGTGAAAGAAACTATTTTTTGCAATTTACTGATTTTGGAATGCTTTTAAGACATATTTTATGTGCATAACATGCACCGAAATGTTGCCACGTCATCAAGCGATAAAAAGATAAAAATGGTACAAACTAGGTCCGGAGATTTTGTGTGTTAAGTTTTTTGTATGATTCACCTAAAATATTCACAATTTCTCAATGAACCTTTCACAATTTCTGAATGATTCTTCTTTTGTGCAGTTATTTAATCTTTGTTATATATTGACTTTCAAAACCGTTGTATATATATTAACTATTAAAGTAATCATAAATCATAAGATAATAAAATACAATATATATTTACAGATAAGTTCTGCTTCTATTGAATTTTGCAAAATATTTGAGATGTTGGAGAAAACAAATAAATTAAGGTAATAAAAAATTTAATCCTAATTTTTTCATTATAGTTATTTTTCATAATCAATATTAAATTCAATAAAAAATAGTTATTTAACTATGTATTTTTCATTAATTGCTGAATCAACTATGATATTCTCCCGAAAAAAAGCAAAAACTAGGTTAAGCTGATTGGTTTCATCACAATATTTAAGCATCATTATATATCAAGGTTTTAAATGACAATTATTATATCATAGTGGAAAGGCTAAAAAAAAAGTTATCGCGGATAGCGTAGCTATAACGAAAGTTATTCTACATAGCATTTTTTTTCTTTAAAAAATATTTTATATTTCTACTGATTATCATTATTATCTAAAGTCTCATAGAGCAATAAGTAACACAAAATTGATTAAGGAATTAGAATATTCATACTGAACCATTACAAAGTCCAAATTACTATTCAAATTATCACTAATAATATTATAAACTATCTATTTTTTCATTCAAAATACACTACAAGAAAATACATTTCCCGGCGCTTAAAAACGCCACTAAATACATTTCCCGGCGCTTGGATAAGTGCCGGGAATACCAGTGTCGGCAAGGCCTTTCCCAGCGCTTAGTAAGCGCCGCCCAAAGTTTGGCTTTCCCGGCGCTTCCGAAACGCCACCAAAGGTCTTGCCATTTTAAAAAAAATTATATCTTTTCTCAGCGCTTCCAAAACGCCGCCAAAAGTCCTAAATAATAAAAAAAAAATGAAAATTTCAAAAATTCGCTATAAATCATAGAAAATTCCAAAAATGGAAATTTTTGTTTTGGGATGTTCATGGAAGTGTTTTCTATATGGCTTGGTATAATTCAACATAGAATCAGAATTATATCTAATTTGGTCTTAAGGGTTGTTTTAGGCATATGCTGTACCAGTATATGTTTATTTTGGTTTTGTTTGTGTTGAACACTGGTACAGGTATGTTGATATGTTGGTATGATGGCCTATGAGTTATCCATGGAGCCTACAAGCTTTTCTCCGGATTTTGCACAAAAAAGAGAGGATACTTTACAATCAAAGTCTGATAATGTTCTTTTGAAATACATAATAAACCCTGTTAGTGAGCAATCTGAAACTTCTCCAAAAATGAACTCTTTTGCATAATAACTAAAGTTTGACAAGGTAAGGAGACAGTAACTTGAAATTTTATCGATTCTCCCACATTTAACAGACTACACAATTTTATAATCGAGTTCAGATTTTTCACAAGGTTCTCAATTCAACAATTCAACCATTCATCGCATAAGAATGAAGAATGAACAAGAAGTGGGGGCTCAGACCAATCTGACCAATCAGGAACAATTAAGCCGATCAATTGTACAATTGATCCTTAGTCAACCCTCGATTTTTCCTCTAATTTAAACAATCCTCACTTTACCCCAACTTACAAATTTTACACCAAATAAGTCAAACAATGGTGAACTAACAACAGAAAATAGTTTACAAACCTCACGAGGATTAGAATCTCTCATTGTGTCATTTAGTCGGTCCACCTCGACAGTTTTTATAAATGCCTTCTCAGCATCTTTATTTACTGCGCATAAAGTAGTTCTCCTGTTAAATTAATTATGGTCATTTTCCAACACCTCAATATTCTTAAATCCATGCTTTGACATTCAAGGAAATATAAAGAAACAACAAATCCAACCTCATTTGCCTCTGATCGGAACAAACAGAGACTGCCAACAATTCCCAATTTTTCCTTTTGAGTGAATCGAACTCCCCCAGTGCCCAGGTACCAAAACCCTGATGTACCATAAATTCAACTATCGTTACAAGACCAATTACAAAAAAAAATAGGATAACAATAATTTGGATACGAGGTTATAGAGTACCAGTTAAATACAGTGCTTGGTGGGTAAAGCATTTTGAAAATAAGTTTAGAAATAACGGTGCAAGCCTAAATTTGTAATTCAAAAAAGTTTATAATAAACTTTTTTTAAATGATGCTTAGCTAATCAAACTTATTGTTTCTAGCTGTTGTTCAAGTTTTCTACAGTTTAAAACAAGTAATTTTCTGAAATTCGTATTAGAAATAGTGTTTCCTAACTATCCTTACATGCTGTCACAAGGATAGGGGTATTTTTGGCACAATTGTACACTCCTTGCTAAATAGGGGTATTTTTGTCAAGTTAACCTATACAATGTTTTCTCTGTACTATCCCTTAAAATAGCATGAATGTACTGAACAAACTGGTACCTTAGTGAAGCCCACTATGCTTTGATCAACAATGATAATACCTTAGTGAAGCCCACTATACTTTTTAACAACAATCTTTAATTATGTTTTTGTTTAATAGAAATAATGCATAAACAGAACTAAATTGGACCATATATATGGAATTGAAGGTCTTTAAATTTTAGTGGAGAATAACTGGTACAAGAGCCTATAAATGAACAGCCACTACTAGTCCTCCACTAATTGATACCGATACGTAATATAGCCCAGTACAGTATAATCCTTCACTTGTTACAATATAAAAAGTAATTTTACATCATGGTATCAAAAAATTTATAAAAGGTACATCCATGAGGTGTAACCTCATATCAGCCGATCTGACTCCAATGCACACCAGCATGCAGCTCCTTGTTTCTTCTGATCTGTCTATGTAGAAGTTTGAGATTCCCCACCATGGCACAGTATATGAGAAATTGAGTATAATGTAAGACAGCATCAAATTGCTAAAAACACTTGAGATTGAACGAATAAAAGATACTAGAAACTGTACACTTAATTCAAAATTGAAATAAGTCACTCGAACAGCTCTTAAAACAATTCAAGGAAGGAACTTTGTCATCACTAAATGATCCTTTAATATTCGTGCCAAAGTAAAAAAAATATTATTTACAAAAAAAAAAAAAAAGAGTAAGGAAAGAGATGAACCTTTTATGAATGGTTCAGAACTGAGACCCTCTTGAACCAGATGTTAACATAACAAAGTGAATTATAATAGAAGAAACAAAGCTAAACCTGGCAAATACCGCAATTGGGTCCATCAGAGATGCTCATGTCATCAGTGGCATCATATTCAAATTTCCATTACAAATATTGCTTAAGTTTTCTACATTGTAAATCTAGTATTTCTATGAAATTCCTATTAGAAAAGGCTCATCTTACAACTTTTTACACCCTGTTACTTATCAGAATTCACCGAGAGCTGCACGGAAGACTGGAAATTTACAGAAAAGGTCATAGTACGTTGCAGAATTAATACAGAACAGTGCAGAAAACTGGAAACCTATAAAACAGACCATGCACCTTACCAGAATTGAACCAGAATGCAGAAAAATTTCAGAAAACTCTCTAATTCATACTATAATTGAAAAAAAAGGGGCTGATACTGGTATATATACCAATTTGTAAACATATTACACACCTGGCAAATAGTGCTGGTACAGATGATTATAAGCAAAGTTTGTCAATTATGTATATGTTGTCTCACAAAACAATTATTGAATAAGATATGGGATAACATATCACAGGGTATACATCATTTATCATCTCGCTAATCACAGCAATTGGATCAAGTGTCAAAATATCAGTTCTAAGGTAACACAACCAATCAAAGTAAAGAAAGAAGGAAACCGTGCAAGAAAGAAAAGCTTTAGGTCAGCATTCAACATCTCAAAAAGAAAAGGATAACAAGGCACGTAGGGCTCAATCCTAACCCTTAATTCATAGATTTCACAAAAATTTTATTATTTCACAAATTTCACATGAGAAAAATCTAGTAACTATTGAACCGAAATAACATACCTAGAGTGCAGCGAACTGGTAGATGATCGGTCCTCAAAGAGAGAGACAGCAGTGGGGAGGGTTTGTACTCGATAGAGACAGAGGGTGAACGAAATGGCGGAGAGGGTGGGCACGAGCGCAGTGGGATGGCACAGAGATGAAGAGGATCGAAGAGAGAGAGGAGAGGCATAGGGAGGCGGGGGTCTAGGTTAATTTGGGTAATTTTTAGTACTCACGCAAGTTTTGTTTCTGGCGATACTAATTCGCGCAACCTTCTTTTTTTTTCTTTTAAGGAAAGCCGGCGTTTCCTTCAGATCTAACTTTTTTTTTAACAAAAGATGGCGTTTTTGGTAACGCCAGCCGTGTTAACGCCGGTAAATATATATTTTGTTGTAGTGATAATTTAAGCAGCATGGTATAAACTACATTTTTTTTCTATTAAAAAAAAAGTAAGCATCAAGGAATAAATTATCTATCCTTTTCTATTTAAAAGCAAAATCAATATGGACATTAAACAAATTGATCTATTTATTATATTATCTCTTTATTATCTTTTTCTATTTAAAAACAAAATCAATTTGGATGTAATGAATTCTATATTATCTCTTTATTATATTTATTTTTCTTTTATGTCTATTTGAGATTTTGTTATTTTTTGAATGTTACTGAAATATATCTTTGCATACATAGTTTTGTCTACTAGGTGTTATATGCCAATATCCTCCACATACCTATAGGTGTTAAGTTATTGTACCTCGATGTGAGAGGAGATACAAGTACTAAATACTTCGGCTAATGAGACTTGGCAGCGGTTCAAAGACTAGGGTTAGAACCCAGTAGGCTCTCTTGGCAGGATATAAATTAGATATCATTTTGAATTATAATTAGGAATTTATTTATTACTTATAATAAGTACGGTTGATGGTTATTACTTAGCGAGTAATAGGGGAATGTAATTAATTAAATTAGTGTGACTGGTTTAATGTAATTTTTTTCCAAGACATATTAAGCAATATATGAAAGAGGTTTTTTGCTTATTTTTTATTTTTGGTAGTGAATTGACAGATTTATTTTTATCAGAATAATGATTAGAAGATAGCAAAATTATATACCAGGTTTTCTGTAAAGGAGAGTCAAATCACTAAGATGATAGAGGCCAAGAAATAAGTTGGAGCTGAGAAAAGGAAGTGTAATTGAATGAAGCCTATGATCTAGGTTTCAGTGGGAACAACTCTAATAGGATTTTCTGTGAGTCAAATGTTTCCTAAGAAAAAAAAAACAAGCAATATTTTCAATGTATTTAGATGAGACAATTCTCTTATTTCTTTCTGTTTATGCAAATTAGCTTAAATTATGCTATAGTTTTATTCTCTGCTTTGACTATTACCATTTCTTTCTTTCTTTATAAACTTGATTTTGCACAAGTAAATTTGATAACATGTAAAGGAGGTAAGTTAGAAATTATCTATTTTTATATTATTAAAATGATAAAATCATAAATATGACATAAATAAATTAATAACATAAAATGACAGAAACACACTGTGATGCCGTATAGTAAAATTTTGTGTATTATTTTGTCCATCATGTCTTTTTTTTTAAAATGGCACAAACAATGTCATGTATTCAATTAACGCTGAGTATTATATATGTATATTTATCACAACTATTTCATTAAGTATAACATATATTAATTGAAACACGTTGGCATATTTTTGAAATTAAACTGGTATTTTTAACAGAAATATTATTTTACTAATATATAGCTAGTTACTTTGAACGCTTATGTAATTACAATTCTCAAAGTATGTTTGGTAATAACCTAAAAAATGCAATGTGGACCACTTATGTGAATACATATAATCATCGAACTTGTCTTGAAAAGAGTCCTGAAGTTAGGTCTCCAATACATACCCAATTCATTAATTACTTAATACCTGAATTCTTCCAATTCTTATTTCTTAATACTCTCTGATTATGTTTTCCATAAAATGTGGAACTTCAACATGACACTTACTTTCAATTAGACATCCAGTTGCTGTTGGAATGTTAACTCGTCAGTTGAATAACTTTGTTCCCCAATTAAAATGTCATCGCCCGCCACTAGAGATTGACTTTCTGCGAAAAATCTACCATATTCAACAAAAATAAAGTCTTATTTACCTACAAATAATAGGCTTTGAATGTTATTCTTATTTTCATTTTTTTTACAAGATATACAAAATAATAAAAATATGTTTTTTAGTTATTGTTTTTTGTTATATAAATACAAAAATTGTATATATTATTTTTCTTTTTTTTACTTGGCTTATATATAATAGGCTATGAATGCCTCCTGTTGACTTGATTTTATTTCTCTCATACAATATATAAAACAATAAAAAAAATAAAAATATAACAATGCACATTTATAATAAAAATAATAAAATCATGTTTTATATTAGGAATTGGTGTACAGAGTTTGTTGTAGTTAGAAAGGTGATTAAAGTTGAAGCTTTTCAAGCCTCCTTTGATTATTTAATCTAATTATACCCTATGTTCATTGACTCCAATAAAAAAAATGATATAAAACATAAAAATCAATGTATAATATGTGTATAATACAAGGACCCTTTTACATAAATGTCTCTACAAGGAAGATTAGAGTATGATGCTTGACAGCATCCTTTAGTTGGATTTATTGAGATATGTGTAAAAGATTTGTTGAAAAGGGTATGTCTAAGATAATGATATCCACATTTTATTAAAAAAAACTATATTAAATTAAAGTATATTTAATTGCTGAATCAACTATTATTTATTGTCAAATCTATGTGTGGAATATACGTAATTTAATGCGAGGAATGAATTACTTTATTATGTGATTAATTATTGAAATTTCTTCTTTTGTTGTTGCTTTCTATTTGATATATAGTATTTGTCTCAATATATATTTTTTTCAATATGTACTTCATTTTTAGATGAAATCTGAAAAATAATCCAAGTATATTAAAAAAAAAGTGTGCATGATCCATGGAGGAAATTACTCTTACAAGTAACAACATAAATGAAGAACTAAAGCTTGGTTTTATGTTTTGTTGTAAACTTGTTAACTCTAAATTGATATTTTATAAAAGATTGTTAAAAATTTAATGTCCTTGAATTTAATAATGATTTTCAGTATGAATTAGGAACAAATTTAGAAACAATGTATAAAAGAAATTCATAATTAAAATTGCATTACCAACATTAAGCTGATTTTATTGTCATAGACCCTCCAAGCAATTGCAACAGGAAAAATTATGTGTATGAATTTATTAACATGATAGATATGGGAACACAGAGAGCATACTATATTTAGAATTATGAACAACTGAGAAATTGAAAGATGCTGGTATAGATTCTTCATTTGAAACTGATTAGATATTTTCGTCAAACTCATCAATCATCAAAACATAATTACATACTAGCTTCACTCAATCAAAATTTGCAATTAAAACTAGAAATAAATTCAGGAATATAAAAATATTTAAAATTAATAAAGAAATTATAAATTTCAAAATTGTTGATGTGGTACATGAAAGAAACTATTTTTTGCTATATACTGATTTTGGAATGCTTTTAAGACATATTTTATGTTCATAGCATTCACCGAAATGTTGCCACGTCATCAAGCGATAAAAAAGACAAAAATGGTACAAACCAGATCCGGAGTTTTTGTGTGTTAACCTTTTTGTATGATTCACCTAAAATGTTCACAATTTCTCGGTGAACCTTTCACAATTTCTGAATGATTCTTCTTGTGCAATTCTTTAATCTTTGTTATATATTGACTTTCAAAACCTTTGTATATTAACTATTAAATTAATCATAAATTATAAGATAATAAAATATAATATATATTTATAAATAAGTTCTGCTTCTATTGAATTTTGCAAAATATTTGAGATGTTGGAGAAAACAAATAAATGTAGTAAAAATATTAATCCTAACTTTTTCATCATAGTCATTTTTCTTAATTAATATTAAATTCAATAAATATAGTTATTTAACTTCTTTTTTTCATTAATTGTGGAATCAACTATGAAAAAAAAATTTAGGTTGAACTGATTGATTTGATCACAATATTTAAGCATTATTATATAGTGATTAATAGATAATGTATTTTTTCTTAGAATATTGAATTCTATTCAAGACTGATTAAGAAATATATGAAAGAGGTTTTTGCTAATTTTTTAAAAATTTTGGTAGTGAATTGACAGATTTTTTTTATCGGAATAATGATAAAAGGATAGCAGAACTAAATACCAAGATTGCTGCAGAGGAGAGTCAAATCACTCAGTTGATAGATGATGATAGAGGCCAAGAAACAAGTTGAAGCTGAGAAAAAGAAGTGTAACTGCATGAAACTTGTGATCTAGGCTTCAGCGGGAACAATCCTTGTAGGATTTTCTGTGTCTCAAATGTTTCCTAAGAAAAAAAATATATGTAGTTTCTTCAATATACGTATTTAGATGAGACAATGCTCTTATTTCTTTCTATTTTTGCAAATTAGCTTAAACTATGTTATAGTTTATTCTCTGATTTGACTATTATCATTTCTTTCTTTCTTTATAAACTTGATTTTGCACAAATTTGATAACATGTAAAGGAGGCAAGTTAGAAATTATCTATTTTTTATATTATTATAATGATAAAATCATAAATAGATTAATAACATAAAATTATAGAAACACATTGTGATGCAGTATAGTAGAAATAGTGGTCGTAGTTGAAATAGCGCACTTTTATTCCATAGCTTAGCGTTTGAGATCTGAAAACGTTATTGCGTCGCTATAGTGCGCTATTTAGAACACTGTTATATATGTATATTTATCACAACTATTTCATTAAGTATAACATATATTAATTGAAACACGTTGGCATAATTTTGAAATTAAACTAGTATTTTTAACAGAAATATTATTTTACTAATATATAGCTAGTTACTTTGAACGCTTATGCAATTACAATTCTCAAAGTATGTCTGGTAATAACCTAAAAATGCAATGTGGACCACTTATCTGAATACATATAATCATCGAACTTGTCTTGCCAAGAGTCCTGAAGTTAGGTCTGCAATACATACCAACTTTATTAATTACTTATATTAATACTTGAATCTAACTGCCAATTCTTATTTCTTAATACTCTCTGATTATGTTTTCCATAAAATGTAGAACTTCAACTTGACACTTACTTTTAACTAGACATCCGGCCAGTTGCTGTTGGAATGTTAACTCGTCAGTTGAATAACTTTGTTCCCCAATTAAAATGTCATCGCTCGCCACTAGAGATTGACTTTCTGCAAAAAAATCTATCATCTTCAACAAAAACAAATATATTAAAGTCTTATTTACCTACAAATAATAGGCTTTAAATGTTATTCTTATTTTCATCTTTTTTACAAGATATACAAAATAATAAAAATATGCTTTTTAGTTATTGTTTTTTGTTATATAAATTCAAAAATTGTATATAGAGTAAAGATGTTGTCCCCCTTGAATCTGTCCCCTATCTGTCCTCCTAACAACTTTCTTTTTTTGTTCCCTCACGTGGTCAAAACTCACCCTCTTCAATCTTCTCTTAGAAAGAAAAAAAAAATTCAACACAACTCAAAACTCACCCTATTCTTCTCCTCTACTGCTCGCCACCATCTACCCACGCCGACAGTTGTGATGGCGGTCGAGATCCGGCGAGGAGAGCATGGTGCACCGTCGAGATCCGGCGAGGAGAGCGTGGTGCACCGTCGAGATCCGGCGAGGAGAGCATGGTGCACCATCGAGATCCGGCGAGGAGAGCGTGGTGCACCGTCGAGATCCGACGAGGAGAGCATGGTGCACCGTCCAGATTCGGCAGGGAGAGCGTGGTGCACCATTGGAGAGGGTCCATGCTAGCCCAGCGAAGGTTGTCATAGTGCAACCACTAGTGGAAAAACATGAATCAGGATCGGCCTATCTGGATCGGTTATATGAAACAACCGATACTAATACCTATCTGGATCGGTTTTTTGAACAAAACCGATCCTAAAAACTAGTTAGATCGGGTTTTTTAGTCAACCGATCCAAATTTGTGAACTATCAGGATCGGTTGTTCTAAAAAACCGATCCTGATACTATCAGGATCAGTTGTTCTAAAAAACCGATCCTAATAGTTAAACTATTAGGATCGGTTGTTTAGAACAACTGATCCTGATACTATCAGGATCGGTTTTTTTATAAAACCGATCCTGATACAATTTTTTTTTCAAAATTGGTTCTGCAAAAAAAAAAAAAAAAATCTGGGTCGGTTTTTTATTAAAAACCGACCCTATTTTTTTTTTTTTTTTTTTTTTTTTTTTTTTTTTGCAGAAATTTTTTTGAAAAAAAAAAATTGTATCAGGATCGGTTTTATTGCTAAAAACCGATCCTGATAGTATCTGGATCGGTTTTTAGCAATAAAACCGATCCAGATAGTTTTTTTCTTTTATTTGGAAAATCTTTTCATATGGTTATGTTTAAATAAATATAAAAAATTACATATTAGAAATATAAGTTAATTATTTAATAGAAATTTTAGAAAGCGTGCATTTTTTTTTCTCAATCCAAAATTAATGCATGTATCTAATAATCATGACTCATGAGAGATGAACCATATATATTATACGAGTAAGGCTGGGTGCTATGGATAGCATAGAGGCCTCTATGCTACGGCTCAATATTTCATATTTTAAAATCCAAACGGTCGATCCGAACCGTTCATCTTATTCTCCATATTAATATCTGCTTGGAGACCAAATTTTACATTTTTATGAAATTGTTTACTATTTATTAAGTATTTTACAAAATTGTTGATCCAACGGTGGCTGCACAAAACAGTAAAACCGTTGGATTAGCGATTTTCAAAGTGGCTTAATAAATAGTAAAAAAATTCAGAAAATTATAAAATTTGGTCTCCAAGCAGATATTAATATGGAGAATAAGATGAACGGTTCGGATCGACCGTTTGGATTTTAAAAACTTGAATATTGAGCCGTAGCATAGAGGCCTATATGCTATCCATAGCACCCCAGCCTTACTCATATTATACTTACCACTATATGTATATGAGGCTTACATCATTTGTCATATATATATATATATATATATATATATATACATTAATTAAAAAAAATGTAAAAGTTTATTGTCTTATTATTAATGATATTTGAGAATCTTAAAGTCATTTTGGTCGTTCTTTTGACGACCAATAACAATTCTAGTATAAAGAGCAACAATATTGGTCGTTGCAAATCTGATCATTTCAAACCGGTCAAAATATACATAGAAATTAATGAATTTGACATTGGTCGTCAATTGTTATAAATCAGAGAGAATCTCCTACATAAAAATCATATAAATAGCCATTGTTAATTTATTAACCCGATAACTGTTGTTTTAATAAGAAAGTTTCTTCCATAAATTATTATTGTAATTATACATATACCACAATATATATCTAAAGATAATCAAATTAAACATATAGCTGAAAAAAAAAAATCCCCTTCCTTCATTTTATTTAAGTGTTGAAATGGAAAATAAAATATATTATATGGCACAAGTCATTGATGCATAACCATATGAAAAGAAAATATATTATATGCACAAGTCATTTGAAAATTAAATCAAATTTTTATTAAATAATTAACTTATATTTCTAATATGTAATTTTTTATATTTATTTAAACATAACCATAAGAAAAGATTTTCCAAATAAAAGAAAAAAACTATCTGGATCGGTTTTATTGCTAAAAACCGATCCTGATACAATTTTTTTTTTTCAAAAAAATTTCTGCAAAAAAAAAAAAAAAAAAAAAAAAAATCAGGGTCGGTTTTTAATAAAAAACCGATCCTAATAGTATTAGGATCGGTTTTTTATTAAAAACCGACCCTGATTTTTTTTTTTTTTTTTTTTTTTTTTTTTTTTTTTTTTGCAGAAATTTTTTTGAAAAAAAAAAAATTGTATCAGGATCGGTTTTTTATAATAAAAAACCGATCCTGATACTATTAGGATCGGTTCTTTATAAACAACCGATCCTAATGATAACTTTCTATATAACCAGCTTAGCTAGGGTTCTTCTTATTTTCATTTCGCGCCTCTCATTTTCAATTTAGCGTCTCTGTCTCTGTCTCCGTATCTCCCTCTCAAATCCTCAGTACTCTCTCTCTCTGTCTCCGTCTCTCTCTCTCCTCCGTGTGTCTCTCTATCTTTCTCTCCGTCTCTTCCTCTCAAATCCGAGCATCTCGCACCTCCGGCTCAATTGTGCCAATTTTTTATTTTTTTTATTGTTTCAAAAATGAATTAATGGTGTTTATATATTGTTTTACAGTTTTGAGGACATCTCTCTCAAGTTACTTAATCATCCGGCCGATCAACTATCATGGTATTAGCTTTATCTAATTTTCTCATTATTATACTTTTAAAACACATTTTTTTGTATTTTTTATTGGAAAATGTTTTTCTATCTAATTGTTACCTTTGTTTTTGTTTTTAGGATTTTTTTTAATCTCAAGTGATGTGATTGCAAAAGAGGTAATTATTGATTTTTTTATTGTTGTGCTTTACATTAATTGCATAATTGTGTATATTGCATAAATGTGTGTTAATTGAAGAAATAGCCCAATTAGTCACTTGTATGTTTGTTAATTAATTTTTTTTTTGGATTTAAATTTCTTGTTATAATATGTAATGCTTCACAAAACTTTGTATGAAGTACATGAATTTTTTGTAATAGTTTAAGATGTGTATGATAATTAATTTAGAATGTGTATATGATATTTAATTGATTATTGCTTCTTACTGTGCAAAAAAAAAAAATTTAGGATGCTGGCCAGCAAAATATATATGGAAGCTGGTCAAATAAATAAAAATATTTTTTTTAGCCTCAATAAAACATCAGGATCGGTTTTATATAAAAACCGATCTTGATAGTACGTATCAAGATCGGTTTTTATTCAAAAACCGATCTAGATATGTAATTTAAAAAAAAAAATCGAAAATACTATCAAGATCGGTTTTTATATAAAAACCGATCTTGATATGTAATTTTTAATTAAAAAAAAATTCGAAAAAAATATCAAGATCGGTTTTTATATAAAAACCGATCTTGATAGTACTATCAGGATCGGTTTTTAGCAATAAAACCGATCCTGATACAATTTAAAAAAAAAAAAAAAAAAAAAAAAAAAAAAAAAAAAAAAAATCAAGGTCGGTTTTTAATAAAAAACCGATCCTAATACTATTAGGGTCGGTTTTTTATTAAAAACCGACCCTGATTTTTTTTTTTTTTTTTTTTTTTGCAGAAATTTTTTTGAAAAAAAAAAATTTGTATCAGGATCGGTTTTTTTATAAAAACCGATCTTGATAGTACGTATCTGGATCGGTTCTTAGTCAAAAACCGATCTAGATAACAACTATTAAGATCGTAATAGTTTCTATTTGGATCGGTTCTTTAAAAAATATAAAACCGATCCTGATAGTATCAGTATCGCCTTCAACAGGATCGGTTGGATTCCGATACTGATATGTGTATATAACCGATCCTGATTCCATATTTTCCACTAGTGAACATATGAATACTTCATTAGTTAGATATGAATACTTCAGTTGTTAGATATGCATACTTCATGTTACATATGAATACTTCTTGGAAGAGGTGGGATGAGAGAGATGAATCTGACTTTAAATTTTGAATTGTATAAATTATTTCGAACATGTATGAATACTTCGTAATCGTCAGTATGAATAATTATTTAGTTAGATATGAATACTTCATTGTTTTAGATATGAATACTAGTCTGTTGAGAATATTTCTTGTTCCCAATATGAGCAGGTGTGAATATTATTAGTATCAGATGTGAATATTGTTAGTGTCATGTGTGAATACTTCATTAGTTAGATATGAATAGTTATATGAGGAGGGATCAAGTTACAACACTTGAAAGTTACAACAAAGTTACAACATCATTTTTTTTCATTTTCAAAGTCCAAATCGTCGATCCAAACCGTTAGATATTCAATCTATATTAAAATGTGCTTGCAGACCAAATTTTACATTTTTTGAAATTTTTTTGCTATTTATTAAGATGGGTACAAAATCGCTGTTTTTATTAAAATTCTGCACCATTAAAAACAGCAATTTTGTACCCATCTTAATAAATAGCAAAAAAATTTCAAAAAATGTAAAATTTGGTCTGTAAGCACATTTTAATATAGATTGAATATCTAACGGTTTGGATCGACGATTTGGACTTTGAAAATGAAAAAAAATGATGTTGTAACTTTGTTGTAACTTTGTTGTAACTTGATCCCTCCTCTAGTTATATATATGAATATTTCATTTGTTAGATATTGAGTACTTCATTAGTTAGATATGAATACTTCATTTGTTAGATATGCATACTTCATGTTAGATATGAATACTTCTTGGAAGAGGTGGGTGAGAGATGAATTTGACAATAAATTTTGAATTATATAAATTATTTTGAACATGTATGAATACTTCTTGGAAGAGGTGGGGTGAGAGAGATGAATCTGACTTTGAATTTTGAATTGTATAAATTATTTCAAACATGTATGAATACTTCGTAATCGTCAGTATGAATACTTCATTTGTTTAGATATGAATACTTCTTTATTTAGATATGAATAATATATAGTTTCGCTGTAGTGGTCCCCAATCTTGGCAAATGTCGCTTTCAGGCGATTGCGGTCCCCAATCCAAGCTGTCACAAGACGTCAACGGTCTCCCTGGTCGTTACTGGTCCCCTCCAGCTTGTGTTTACATATGACGAATGGTTCTGATAATAAGTATGAATACTATAAATTCGTAGGTATGAATACTATACGTTTTGACTATTAATAAAATAGCATTAATCTTGCTCTTTGGTGGTAGTTAGCACGTTTTAACTATTTTTTTGTCGTTTAGTGCGGGGGACAGATAAGGGACTGAAGTAGGGGGACTGTTAGTCGATCCCTTGTATATATTATTTTTCTTTTTTATTTATTTTGCTTATATATAATAGACCATGAATGCCTCCTTTTGACTTAATTTTATTACTCTCTTACAATATATAAAACAATCAAAAAATAAAACATATAGCAATGCACACTTATAATAAAAATAATAAAATCATGTTTTATATGGAGGAATTGGTTTACAGAGTTTGCTGTAGTTAGAAAGGTGATTAAAGTTGAAGCTTTTCAAGCCTCCTTTGATTATTTAATCTAATTATACCCTATGTTCATTGACTCCAATAAAAAAAATGATATAAAACATAAAAATCAATGTATAATATGTGTATAATATAAGGACCCTTTTACATAAATGTCTTAATCTATATCATTTATTCTCCCTTTTCCATTTTATCTCAATTTGATCAAATTGTGATCTATGCTAGATATTGTGAAATTATCATCAGTTGCTTCCATGGTGTGCCTAAGGAGCAACAATCCCGGATTATCTTGGTTGCGGTTCCATCTTGCATAATGAGACGGAATACGCTTAAGGAAAGTGTTTCGTACACGATCCGGGTAACTCTATTTCAATTTGATTTATTTTGATTAATTTCTAACTATTCGAATATTTTGAAAATTTATACCAACAATCTTAAGCGTAGTCCGGATTCGGATAGTGATTAAAGCAGATTTGAAAATCTGAAATTGGATGTGTAGATTTGTTAGTATTATTTTGTTTAGTACTCCGCATTTAGTTGGTCTAATAATTTGTTTACACAAATCATTAATAAAATAATATGAGAGTATAATAGATTGACCATTTCTGTCAAATTTTAGATTAAATTTGTATTTGACATCTGCTTTATATAATTGCATCATCTTTAGATCAATTCATTATTACATTAGAAAGAGACCAATGAATTTTTGGTCCGTTGAATGAGGAAATAAAAAAACTGACTTCTAATAAAGTGCAAAGGTAACACATTTATAATTTATGAAATTAAATTATAAGCATGATATATTCCATAGTTTGAATGGTAAATTAATAGATTATTATTTTGATCACATTAATTATAATATAATTATAATTGGAAAAGTTAAGAAATTGGATCCTTACTACCTGAATTACAATTGAATTGGTATAAATTAAAAAAGAAAAGACAAAAAAGATCTGATTCTCTGAATTTAGTAGGCTGAAATAATCTTATTTCTAATAACTAAATTGAATGATAAAAAAAAGATTATTTCTCTTATAATTTTTTCAGTCATTGTAGAAAATTAATAGAAGACTTATTTGACATCTTGTCTCCATTTGGTAATCCAAACAAGAAAGAAAATATAACTTCCTCTCTGCTTATATTATTTTGATCCTAATCATAGTCAAAATCAAAATATAATTTCATACTGGACATTCTAGATAGCATACTAAAATCTAATTTTGATGAGTAAATAGAAACCTCACTTTATTAATTTTAAATCAAATTATTAGATTTTAGTTTATTTATCTGGAAAAGAAGAAATAAAACATTAATGGTAAATGTTGATAATTGAACTTGTTTGTAATAAAAAAAACTAATTTAGGGTCAACGGAAAATAAACTTGGTGAAAATTTTACATTGAATAAAATAATAAAAATGAATAAGAAAACATTAATGTTGACCGTTGCATGGTCATTAACTCTAATATATTATAATTGATGGATATGATCAATTGTTACAACCAAGAAAACTGAAAATTGAATGTTCTTGTAATTGCCTTAGTAATTATAGATCATTTATAACTATCTTGACTATTCTCTTAATTATTCCGATAAAAAAATGAATAGATAAAAAGGAAATTAAACAAAGATATTCACCTGCTGACCGAATTAAAAAGAAAAAAAAAATTGACTTAATAGCCAAAGAAGAAATAAAACTAATATACTACAATTGATACAGTATGTTATCAAAATATAGAAGTGAATATTCTATTATTCATGCATGTGTATGATGATGATCTTTTACTGTTTTACATAATAAATTATACGGTTCAGTAAAGTATATAAAGATAAATTAATTGAGCTAAAAAAATAAATATGGAATTGAGTCAAGTTCAAAATCGATCAAACTTCTACATTTCAGAGAGAGAAATGAAATGTAATTTAAATTAAAAAAAATCACGCAAATAATTAATGATTAGTTTTAATTCTTGATCAATTTCATTGTACTGAATTTATCGAGATAACTAATTTTAAGTTTAGTGTATTGAAAATGTGGGGGTCTAAATATTTGTAAAAAATATTAAATAACCCGACAATACATGACATAAATGTAAATAAATATTAAATATATGTTCTCAATCTTATGAGACATAATGATAAATTTGATAAAAGGAAAACGAAATATGAGAGTATGAAATAAAAAAATACTCATTTAGTACTTGATCATGATGACCAAATATGTAATTTGGTTAGATATTATATTTTGGAAATTCAATGAGATTGTACTATAATTATCTCATATAGCAGTTGATATTGCATAATTGAGGTTTAATCATTTTCTTGTATATATAGCAGAAAATGTGCGGGGTTTAAAAATTGAAATATTAAACCGAATCTACATTTAATGTATATTATGATATTATGCATGCATAATGATATTTGTAATTAAAACTTTGTTTCACCATGATGTGATTAATTATCTCATGTTATTATTGAAATAATTATGTGAAGTTTATTGGTAATTACAATTATTCGAAGGATATTGTTTTGCAAGTTTCTTTAACAGGTAAAAGAAACTACAAGCTCAAGCAATGAATGATGATCGATCAACATAAAAATTATATATATAATGGACTAAAATTAAAGTCCTAATAATTTCATCGAGGGGGATGGGTTTAGCCCTAATAGGTCTTCTTGCAGTGGCAACCCAATCTCTGATAGGTGATCTCTTGATAGAGATTCAATGGGTAATAACAAACCTATAAATTGACCAAAAGAGCGCACACTTTTAGGAGCATTGACTCCAACCCCATCCCTATGGTGAGTATGCTCTATGTAGATGGTAGGTTGAGCAATTTAGCTCTTAATAAGGACCGAGGCGGTAATTTCCGCAGGATATGAATCTACACATATCCTTGGTAGGTAACTCACCTATATGAGAGTGTCTGTAACGGCCGCAGCGCGAGGCATGGGTAAGCCTTAAAGACTCTCATGAAAATCCAAGACTTGCGTAAGGTCATTAATGCGCATACCGCGACGAGAAGCTCCATATTGTGTGTATGGCGGTTGAATTTTGGATAAAAGGAATGAGTTCAAGACATTGTTCACTCTGTTTCCTCTAAATTAAAGCTATCGATACTAAATGAAGTTCAAAGTTTCTAAACTACTTTATTGATGCACAATACTAATATCCAGCAATTTGTTTCCATAATATTCACCATTTGATATTCTTAAATTTTGAGTTTTGTGAGGGATTGTTAGAACTTGAGTTCTAAAAACTCAAAATTCTCTCTTTAATAATTTTTCTAAAATCTCTATTTTTAATATTTATAAATTTGAGGGAATAAACTGAAACTTTTTATCTAAGATGCGCCTGTCAGATAGACCTCTTTATTATTCATTTTATTTTGATATACGTTTCTGTTCAATTTCCTTTTGATCAAATGTGATTCATTAAGATATTAATGACCAATTATTACTGATTAATTGCCATCAACCGTTGTATCTCTTCAATGCATTCTTAAGGATGCATTTCATTTTCTTTTCAATTAAAATGCTGATGCGTTATAGTTTTTTTGATATATATATTATTCTTCTATCTTATCTCTAAAAGGTATGCAATCAGATACACTAGTACTCTCTCCGAATTCCCTTCTCTGATCAATATTTTCTAAAGAAATGAAAACCCTTTGCATAATTGATTTGCTCCCACAAATAATAAACTCCTTTGATTTATTCTCCATTTTGATTGTGTATCAATCAAATTAAATAATATCTGATCTATGCTGGATATTGCGGAGTCATCGTCAGTTGCTTCCATGGCGTGTCTAAGGAGCAACAACCCCGGATTATCTTGGTTGCGGTTTCATTTTGCACGATGAGACGGAATACGCTTAAGGAAAGTGTTTCGTACACGATCCAGGCAACTCTATTTCAATTTTGATTTATTTTAATTAATTTCTAACTATCTGAATATTCTGAAAATTTATACCAACAATGTAAAAGATTTATTGAAAAGGGTGCTTGACAACCTCTGAACTGGTACCCAAGGGCCCCTCTGCATAAAGTAAGAATGAGAGGATATATGAGCAAAAGTGCTGTCAACTGTAATGCACAGTGATATCCTATGATCATTTAATGAACATTCATGCATAAAATCCACTGTTTCATATGGAAACATGTGAAAAAATACAATTTGACAAAAGTGTAGGGGACCTGTGTAAAAGTAGGATTCTTTGGTAATATAAGAGTGTGTCAGATCAATTGATAACATTCTTGTATAATGAAACGAGGTTTGTCAGCCTTTAATTGATTACATACTAGCTTCACTCAATCAAAATTTGCAATTGAAACTAGAAATAAAATCAGGAATATATAAAAAATATTTAAAATTAATAAAGAAATTACAAATTTTAAAATTGTTGATGTGGTATCCCTGAAAAAGTGTCATAGGTCACCCAATAGCATAGCATATATATATATAGGTAAATAATTCCAGGCCTAATCTCGAATTTAATCAAAAGAAACGACCTTTGTTTTTGAGTAATAATTGTTTATTCAAGAGACTTGTTCATATTATTTTCATTCTTTTAATGAGATCCGGTTTTGTTGGTTAAGCTTTTTTGTGTGATTTACCTAACAATGTTCACAATTTTTAAATGGTTCTCCTATTTTAATTCTTCAATCCTTGTTATATATTGACATTGAAACAATTTCTACCACCGCTGTACACATGAGAGGATTAGATCATGAATCATAAATTATAAAATATACATTTTTTTATACTTACAATTTGGTGTTCTCTGTTGAATTCAGCTAATATATGCGAGATATTGGAGAAAACAAATGAAGGTAGTACATTTTTTATTCTTTTTCTTGGAATTACTTTTTCGTGATCAATATTTTTTTTAACAATAAAAAATAATTACTTGACTATATATGCATTTGTCGTAAGTTATAAATATTTTTTCTATTTTATTTTCCCTCAACATGTTAGACTTGATAAAATGCTACAACTATACAAACCTTTTTATGTCAATAATCCCATTTAATTAATGTAGAGAGAATCTTATATTGTACTATTAACAGTTAAATATTTGTGAAATGTGTAGACACTAACAATTAATTTGTTTAATTGCACAAATATTAATTTTAGATTCCTGAATTAGAAACTCCGTTCTATCCGGTGGATTGAAGGGGACGATGGATTGATAGTAGCAGCTTCTTTAAGGGGTTATGGTAGTAGAAAGTATAGCCTAGTAAACCCGTTAACCAACGAGCAAGTATTTCTACCAAAGACATTCCAATTACCTAGAAAGAGTACACGGCACGAATGTAACTTCAAGAAAATTGTTATTTTCCAGTCACTGGAACAAGCTAGAGGTTTTCTGTTGGTGGGCCTACCATTTTTGCAGGCAGAAAATGTAGCCTAAATAACACTAGCTGACAGAAAATGAAAGTTCCTCCCTGAATACTCCACAAAAAAAAGTTCCATGGAGCAGTGCGAGGATTCAGTTCATAATGGGAGGTTGTTTGTGTTGACCTCGGAAGCAAATTCGTACATGTATCAAATAGGGGCATTTTCAGTTGGGGAACCAACTCTTCTTGCTCCAGGGAATGAGCAGTAGTTAACTAAAAACTTAAAACAGAGATACTTGCTCGAGTCTGACGGTAATATGATAATGATTACTCAGTAGAACGGGTTCAATACCAACATAAACCACCCTACTCGTGTTTACGCAAGCAAATGTCGAATAGTAAATGGCCCCGTTGCATGGGAATATAAAAATTATTTGACATTTAAATAATTTCAAAATGAATAGGTGATAGTAAGGTGCAACTGTGACAGTAGCAAATAAGGTAGTATGTTGTATGGGTATTGGAAAAAAAAAATTGTTACTCTTATAGCGCATTTAATCTGATTTCATATAAGTGCCACTTTGTTCTAATCTCAATTTATAATATATAACATGAGACTTTTGGTTATGAATGAGAAAGCTTCTTGTAAGAAGAATAACATTGGAATGTTTCTAACATGTTGATCAAATAAAATAGGCAACTCTATTTCTATTCCCTTGATTAAAATTAAAATAAATGCAATTTATGGTTACCAGTTACCAGACAATTTGGGTCTCTGTCCATTGGTCAGGAACCCTCTTTGAGTTTGCGGAGAAAAAGCTCTTGTAATAATGCATAATTTTCTAGTGGTAGTGCTACCTCTTCCAAATCTACATTATAAAAAGATCACAAACAAACCTATACTGGATGAAAAGATTCTCTTTGAAATTTTATAGAGGAAAAGCACACAAATTGAACCCTCTAACCATCAATTTTTATCGAACTTAATAGAAGTGCCTGGCAAGTAAGTAGCGACATGCAGGGCCCTTAAGCCAGGCTTCTACTGCCATTATACGCTTCGTCTGGAAATGTTCATACTATCTTTTGTCCAGGTTCGATCCCATCGTGCCTGGCTTAAGGGCCCCACATGCCGGTACTTGCCTCTCACTCGAGAAGTTACCAGATATATCTCCTTAATCCTCTTACTCATGATGAGATATTGACTCCTTGGGTTAATGTCTATGGGTGCCCGGACTATATTGGTCCAGATACAATTGAAGGCGGCGATATTGTGGTTATGTCAGGAGAATTTGGAAAGTGCAGGGTCTTATGTGCAACTTTATATGTTTTAATTAGTTTTGATTTCCTATAGGGTTGTGTTTGAACTTTGTGATTACCGGGGCTGTCTTTGCTATTTTGTACGCAGGTTAGTTGTGTAATTGAACTTTATCTTGCTTTTGAGAGTATTTGCTTAATAACTGTTAGTGCGTAGGTATGTTTGATACTGTACCAGATTGGTGGTAGCAATATATTGTAGAATCTTTTGGTTTTCATATTAATGGAAATCGGTGGCATGGCCAGCAAAAAAGAACCGGGTACAAGCGCAGAGGCCAGAGCATACGAGGGGGGCGACTTCGCCGAACTTAATAGCCAGTGAGGTCCACTGGTAAGAGAGAAAGGAAGAAGGAATTTGTGTGGCCGGGTATTTCATTTCTCAGAAAATTTTCATTTTTGTAAAATGCAAAGTTTAAATTTCAGTTGAACTCAAGTTTCGAGTCTTTTGAACTTTTGTTTTAATTTAGGTATAATTTGTGTAGATTTAAATATTTCATCTTAAATTATCTATTTAGATTAAATTTTAAATTTGTTATAATTTATGGTTTATGGTTAATTAATCAAATTTAAAATTTCAGGTTATAACAAAAATAATATATTGTAAAATTTTCAAAATGCATACTACTATATGATTTAAAGTAAGGAAGTGGATAATAGTTCCCCATTCAACCATTAAAAAGTCAAGAAAAAAATCTCATTATTTATTTGAGGGCCAATTTCATATCATGATTTAATAACCACTTATTTTATTTGTTACGAATCCACTAAAAAAGTGTCAGAGGTCAGCCCAAAATAATTCCAACATTCGAGGAATAATAATTATTTATTCAAGAGATTTTCAATGAGAGCCTGTTTTGTTCTTTTTTAATGCGAGTATGAAACCCATTGATATAATGAGATGTAGCTAGCTTTGAATTCGCATCCTCTGAGGTATCTCATATGTTGCGTGACTTTTTGAAAAATCTTAACCGTTCAAATACATTCTGCACGACTCTCAATGCATAAATAATACTCCCCCTGCGCTATCCCTGAATAGGAACCAGACACGTCGATCGGTCACGCAAAATATGAGATATCTAAAATACAAACACAAGGATGTATGTGTAAGAATATCATACTGATGTATTGAATTTAAAAATAAATATTACTATTATGCTTATTCATTATTCATGTACTTTCTCATAATCTTTTATAATTTATCCTCCCATCTTTTTTTTAAAAATATTTTTATTTATATTTATTGACATGTATATATCATATTTCAAATTTTTCTCTTCTCCTAACATCACAAAGATGAACCACGGTCCACGGTCAGAAAAAAAAACAGTTGAAGTTGTTTAATTCATTTGAATAGAATAGAGTTTTTTCATATCTTTTGAACTCAATTTTACGAAAAGAAACCAATTATGTTGAAGAAATCCCTGTCTAAAGCTCAGTATTTGGAATATTTGCTTGTCATCTCATATCCCAAACAAACAAATCAATGATTTGATAAATATCCCCAACCCGACAATGCAATTCATCTCCCGCATAAATCTCTTGAACTTGACCACAAGTCTCAATCCAGCTACAGCTACAACTCGGATAATATCCGACCGTATTTGGATCCGTATACAAAAATTTGACACGGATATCCAATATCCATACGGATACGGATATGATTTTGAATTTTAATTGTCCGTATCCGAATATAGATATATACTATGCAGTTTAATATATATTATGAAAATATTTATGTATATATCTACAGATATCCGATATCCAATCCATATCCGTACGTATCGATCTAATATCCGATCCGTATCTGTATCCGAAAAATAAAAACAGACACGGATATAGTTTTACCTCTATACGATCCATATCCGATCCGTATCCTATCCGTTTTCACCCCTACCAATAGCACACCCAATACTAGGACATCAGCTTTATCCCCCATTTGTTCGATAAAATTCCATGCTTCCTCTGAGTGACCGGCCTGAGCCAATAAATCCACCATGCATGAATAATGCTCCTTTTGGGGACTTATATGGAATTCGACTTGCATTCGATCAAACCATTCGCGACCTTCTTGTACCAAGCCGGCATGCACAGTCAGACAATACACTGATAAATGTGATATCATCGGGGCAAATTCCTCACACAATCATTTCATGAAACACTCTAATGGCATGTTTGCCTCAACCGTTTAGCACTAAGGCAGCTATGAACACGTTCCAAGTGGCATCATTCTTGTGGGACATTTTATCGAACACTTGAATGGCACCATCGAGGTGCCAACACTTGCCATACATGTCTATTAAGGCCATACCGACAAAGACATTATCATAGAGGCAGTTGTTGAAACTTGAAAGCATAATTATCCAATTTTTTGCCTAGGTCTAGGGCTCCAACCGATGCGCAAGCAGACAAAACTCCAACAAGTGTTATTTTGTTAGGGCTTCGTTGGATTCTCTCATGCTATGGAAAAGTGTAATGGCTTCATTGGACATACCATTTTGTGCATACATGTTAAAATCTGATCAAATGTAGATTAAGTTCTGTTGTAAAACCAAAAAGATTGTAAAATGCAGTAAGCAAGCATATATACATACCCGGTCTGTGATCATCAAATTCCAAATAAAGTTGTCTTTTTATTGACAGAATCAAAGACACGCCGCACTTGGAATGCATAGTGATCAAGGCTGAGCTGACAAAAGATCCAATTTCCCTTTTTCTTTTTCTTTTTTGTGGCCAGTGAAGATAGGCCTCAAGCCATTCCGGATCCGTATCCTCTCAGGTATCTGATTCAACACAATTGAAATCAACGGCTCAGATTTACTCTCAGGCGGTCGGGATTCAGGATGACAGAGAGGGCAGGATTATTTGTGCTTTGAGATGCGTGTCAATCCATTTTCGGACCGTCCGATTCAATTCTGAGGGGATACGAATTCAGGTGTAACTGTGTAAGAGTCGGGGGAGAGAGAGGAACGGAGAAACAACAAAAAGAAAAAAATGAAATTGGGCTTTGGCCTTTTTAAACCCAAATGAAATTGGACTTGGGCCTTTTTTAAACCCAAAAAAAGAAAAAGAAAAATGGAAGGGCCAATTATTTCTAATCTTTGTCGTAATTTTTGTTTAGAAAATGGATCCCAGTAGTGCCAGTACTATTACTACCTAGTTGTCGACTACGGTAGAAATAAGAAAATACCGAAAAATCCACCATGTTTGCTTAAATATTGAAGACTTTCAACCTTACACATGAGTAGATGCTCAAACTTATCAAATGGAAAGCAAAAGTAATCTTGAAGTACATCTGATGTTATTCCTGGGAACCTGATATTCTGATCCTACCCGTTTAAATTTTTGCATGCGCAAATGGCAACGAAAAAACTTTTACATGCGCACATCTTAACTAAAATCAATGGTTAGGATCCGAATAACAGTACATTAAACGGCTATATTAGCTTCTCTGTAATATAAATATGGATACCCACTATGTAAAAAAGAAATAATTCATGTTGTTGCACGAAGTGGTTTCGTGGACTTGAGATGCGGGAAAAGACCGAGAATATGCTCCGGCATGAAATCATGCCTCGTCAAAATTCCAACAATAGGTGGCCCCTGTAAAAACAAAAATTAGCAAGTACACACTAAGCATAAAGTTAATTTCTAATTATGACTAATAGATGAAATCTTTGTAACATGAACCCACGATATCGGACCAGTAACAATAGGTTAATTCCAATTCTGGTAGTCTGAAACTCAACAAGAAAATCTCAAGAATCAATAAATTAGGTACACAATAAAGTTGTTGTTATTCAGGAATTATTGAATCAAAACAGCAATACTGGTACACAGTTCTACAATATACCAGCAGAGAGAGGGAGAGATTCTTACTTTAGGATTCTTTGGTACAACACAGAGATGTCTCAATCCGAGAGCCCGAAATAGAATATGAGCCTTGCCAAGAGACAAAGTCTCAGCAACAGTGTAAGGTGAGGTATTTACAATCAGGTGCATATCTACATACATCTCCATCTCCTCATCTGTTATCTCCAAATCCTCTAACTTGAGTCCTTTACCCAAACCTGATTTCCCAAAATCACTAGCGCCAAAATTCATTAACACATTCTCGCGTGGCTGTCTTACCCTATCCTTTGTAAACCTCTTCCCATTTAGAAAAACCAACAGATGTGACCTCAAAACCAACCCAATTAACTCGGGCGTATCAGAAAGAGGCGGCTCGTCTACCACAGGAAACCCGTTATGACCCGTCAACCGCAAAGCATAGATTAAGTTCCCCACCCGCTCAACACCTGAGAAACTAATAAGTGGCCCCGAGATTACATCCCTGGCGGCTAAGTGCCGCATGTATGGTTCAGCATGGGCCTCCATATATGGCAGCCCTTTCATTACCACAATCTGATCATACACCCCCTTGTTAAAACCATCGGCAATAGTTTTTGATATGAGAAGAACAAGCATCACTAAAGGAAGCATCAATAATTTATTGGTGAGCTCTAACAATATAACGCAGACTGACACTGTCATACGCATTGTGCCGCCGAGAAAAGAGGCGGCACCGAGTAGAGCAAACAAGCCGGGGTCGAGGTCGGTGATGGTCCCAAGAATGGTCCCCACGAACCTACCGTAAGTGGCCCCAGCGAGAATAACAGGGATGAAAAGACCAGAGGGGACGGCAATGCCATAGGTGATGATGCCGAGGCTGTAGATGGCAGTGAAGAAGATGAAGAGAGAGGAGAGGTGGAACTCGTTTTCGGTGCCGGAGCTGAAGAGGTTGCGAATGGCATCGTCGTTGGTGTTGAAGAAGAGGGAGGCGAGGTCATTGTAGTACCCAGGAGGGCACTGAAAGTTTTTGTAGTTGCCTGATCGGCTGACCGTCGGGCACTCCTCGACGGCATCAGCCGGGCATTTCGTGCAGCTCGCCAGCCAAGGGAGGCCGAAAGAACAGCATGAGGTAAGCAGTGAGATTGTGATTGTTAGGAGGATCTTGGATGGAGCACCCCTCCTGACAGAATAATTTGAAAGCCAAAAAATATTAGGATATCATATAAAATGTATTTGCAGACTAAATTTTATATTTTTTACGATATTTTTACTATTTTTTATAGGTAGAAAATCACTTGATCCAAAAATTCTAGATCATTCAAAATTAGTGATTTTGTATCTATCTAAAAAAATAGTAACAAAATTCTAAAAAATATAAAATTTTAGTCTGCAAATACATTTTTTATATGAAGATCACGTTGAACGAATCAGATTGGCTATTTGAACTTTGAAAACAAAGATATTGTACCATAGTACGGAACAATCCGCACTATGCATAGTAGCATAGCCTTACTCAAATTATAATGAGCCATTTGCCCACTATTCTAAATTAAAGTGATATTGAGCCAAGCAAATCTTAGAAATTGTGATCCAAATAAGCTAGAATTTGGTTTGGACCAGCTAGCATGAAAAATTAACTAAGGGAAATTAATTTGTTTTACATACTCGTTGATAATGCTGTAAGTGCGAAGGAGCTTATCCAAAAGGAAATTGAAGAGGCCTCCAAATACACCACCGACTACACCAAGAACCAAAATTGCAATCAAATCCGGCATGCTATAAGTGGCAACAGATTCACTTAGGTCAAACATTATCAAGCCTCCTTGGCCGAATAAACCACATTGCCCTTTCCTACAGTACTCAATGAGGCCTCTCAGTACCAGAGCAACAATAGCTGTTGTGAAGAAAGTTCTCCACAAAAGTGCACTACGCCACCTGTCAAAGCAACCAAAAACTTCAAAAAATTGGCTTTATTTCTAATTTTGTATATATGAGAGTAGGATGCCTTTATGAGTTTTAGATTTTTATTTCATTAATCTCATTGCAATAAGCAGAAACTTATTTATCTGTTTTTACTATGATATCACTTTCATTTCTCTATGATAACTTGTCTGATTGGAAATGATTAATACTATCAATTCCTGCATGAAAGGGATTTGCCATGTAATATTTTATAATAGAAACTAAGTCAATGTCAAGGAAAACCCTCGATGCCCTCATACCAGAACAAGGGTCACCACTCCCTCCTGGTGAAGATTTCCCAATGTTCGTACCAATTAATTGGGTTCGGTAATTCATATAATTTTACATTTTTTATTAAATAAGGATAAATTATTCATACCATGAAGCCACTTCTTCAAGTGCAAAAAGCACACCTCCAACAGGGGCACGGAAGGCAGCTGCAACCCCAGCAGCAGAACCACAAGTAATGAGGTCGCGGCGGTCTCTATCATTCTTGAAATATCTGAGCCCTCTCCATGTCAGATGGTACTTGCGGGACCCACCCTGACCAAGCAGGTTAGCAATACAAGCCCCTGTATGCACCATGGGCCCCTCTTTGCCTAGTACAAATCCTGCCGATACACCAAGAATTGAACCAAATATCTGACAAATGGGGAGAAGAAACACACCAGATTAAGTGAAGGATTGTATGTCACTTTTGCAAATTGCCCCCCAACATTTTGAACATATTCAGAATTAATGCAAAACTTTTCAAACAAAAAGTGCTCAACCTAACATCAGTCCAAGAAAAAATTGACAAACAAGCACTTGTCACATTAAATCAACAGAATTGCTTCACAGGTTATTTGTTTTGACTTTTGACTTGAGAGTCAGCACTAATTTCAATTTCAATTTGAGCTTACAAAAATAGGACATTGTTTGCAGTAAAAGAAAAGCTGTCAATAGTCAATATTATACTGAATATGCATTATTCATCAAACAACAAAATTGAGCATTTGGTACAAAAATTATATTTAGTCACAATTTTATGGTACCTTTACAAACAGAGTGCTTGGGGCCAAAATGGAGTGAGCATCAACTCCATTGAGATACGCCTTGACTTCAGGAATTCCAGATCCTGCAGCTGCAGGTGCAATGTAAGCACAAATTGCTGCAGCTGTACCTGCCAAAATCATGTTGCAACCGGCATACGTGAAGAATGCTAATGCATATCTACGCAGGAAGCACCACCATAACAAGTGCATTAAATTAACAATATTTTTTGTTTTACCAACAATATTTTTTTTTGAGAAAAATGTTTTATTTTGGACCTATTTACAATCATCTTCAAATTTAAGCATCAATTGACTAATTAAGTGCTTAAATAGCTCAATTTCATCTAATTTAGTGCTTGTAAGTTGTAATAATGCACCTACATATGCTATGCAATAGAAAATTCAAAATTTACCTATGCTCAAACATGAGATTGCTTGTCAATAGAAGCTTAAATCCAGCAATATTTTCAACTGCCAGGTTATTGAAGAAACCAACTAATCCAGTCAGAAGGCCAATAAGCAGTGCAAGAGTCCATTTCAAAACAATATATTCAACTATTTGAATCTTTTGTCTTGATCTCCAGTCTTGCTTGAACAAATCATTCTCTACAATTCTAAAGCAACAATAAAAAATAATTATTGTGTTTAGTATAATGGGACATCTTTGCATTACAGAGGATGCATTTGTTACATTTAGGGGTGTTCATCGGTTCAATTCGGTTCAAACCAAACCGAACTAGGCAAACCAAAGTTATAATTCGGTTTCAAAAATAGAATCGAACCGAATTGATTTAGCATTGCAACCGAACCGAACCGAACCGAACCGAACCAAAGTTTTATTTCGGTTTGTTCGGTTTAAACCAAAATATATTATTTTTGAATTTAAAGCAATTGATTTATAATAAATCGAAGTATATTAAGAAATAAACCGGGGTATTAAGAAATAAACTAAGATATTAAGAAATAAACCGAAGTATTTAAAGCAATTGATTAAGAAATAAACCGGACCAAATTCATAATAGATAAAAGTTCGGTCGGTTCGGTTAGTTTGGTTTCGAAAATTTTCAAACCGAACCGAAGTTATTACCGGGATTGTGGTCCCATTCAAAGGGAAAAATACTGCACCTTTGTAATCTGGTACTGCCATACTGGTACAAGCTAGCTGGCAAGTTTAATACAGGTTCTCAACCACAATTGAAAATTCTAACAGAAACAAATCTGTTAACCGAATTTGAAACGAAGAAAAAATAAATTATGAAAATTACTTACTCATAATCTAGACTTTCTATCGGGTACACATTCGCACCAACTATAGCAATCTGCGAGGTGGTATTCAGTGTTCTCTTTCGAACTAATGGTACGTGAAGCTCCGAGTAATCCGACCTGTTTCTCTCCAACGACATGCTCACGGTCTTTCGAACTAATGGTTCGTGAAGCTCCGAGTGATCCGACCTGTTTCTCTCCAACGACTTGCTCACGCCCGGCCCCTCCAGGCTGATCTCGATGTCCGCACCGCGAGTATCATTCCCTCCATCCCAGCGAAAATCGTGGTGCGGCACTTCACTCTCCATCGTATGAGCCTCCAATTCCCACCCAATTCTAGCTCTTATTCCAGAGTGGAAGGATGAGTGCGGAAGCGAAGAGACGAGAATCGAAGAAAATAAAGGAATTCGTATCCTCTGCATTAACTTAAAAAGGAATCTTTTGAGTTAATACATATTGACCGTCCGATTAGCTTTAAGATTCGTGTGAATTATATCCGCACTAATATTCAAGACCCCTATGTTTTAGGTGGACTCGAAATTAAATGCGCAATAGTAAGAGAGTGCGTATCCTCTGAGATATCTCAACTTTTGCGACTGACGTGTCCGGTGCCTATTCGGGGGTGATGGAGGGAGTCAGTATTATGTTTGCTTTGAGATTCGTGCAGAACTTTAACGGTTGGGATTTTCCATAAAGTCACGCAAAGTTTGAGATATCTCAGGATAAGTAAGAGACGTAGAGTACCTTCCGTTTTAATCTGCACCAATGTTATATAACCTGACACGAATCTCAAAGACCCCTGCTTCTATTATTTGCCCGAAAAAATCGTCGCTCCGAGTGGACGAGAACGATTGCGTACAGTGACTTCCGTGGTGGGCCCACTTGGGTAGATGCGTAATGATGAGTGTAAGCTAATTTGGATTTACACGTGGAGTAGGGATACGAATAATTACTAAGTTGTGAGCCACAGTGAAAAGTGCAATAAGAATTTACAAGATGTACCATATATATATATGAGTGAGTCTATGGTACTATGCATATTACGATTTAGCACTGTGTTACGACTCTATATTCGAGTTTTCAAATCATAACGGTCGATCCGAACCGTTCATCTTGTTCTCCATATTAATATGTGTTTGGAGACCAAATTTTACATTTTTTGAAATTTTTTACTGTTTTTTTAGATTTATTGAAAATCACTGTTTTTGGATGGTCCAGAATTTTCAGATCAAGTGATTTTCTAAATATCTAAAAAAATAGTAAAAAAATTTCAAAAAATGTAAAATTTGGTCTCCAATCACATATTAATATGGAGAACAAGATGAACGGTTCAGATCGACCGTTAGGATTTTAAAACTCAAATATAGAGCCGTAGCACGGTAACAACCCGTGATATGCATAGTACCATAGACTCACTCTATATATATCATTCCAAACATATATTTAACCTTTTTATATTAAATTATGGAATTAAAATGATTTAACTAATAAATTTCACTATAGAATATAACGACTTATATTTCAGCATGTAATATATGATAACTCAATAAATCAGAATAAAAGAAGATGCCGCCGTCTCCTTTGGTCAACCTTAAATTACTTGAATTATGTACATTATTATTATTATATAATATATAATATTGATTCTTAGCTGTCTTTTATTTAATTGGTCTACGTATCAACTGCTACTCCGTGTCCAGCAAAAACTTAGCGCCGTGTAATCTTCGGTGACCTGGATGAATGAATTAGGAGGTGCTTATGAACCGAGTCCAACTCAATTTTTAAATAGTAACCACTTGTGCAATGAGCTTAGGGTGCAAACGGTCGAATACGGATCCGATAGTGGTCTTACCGTATTTGTCTCTGTTATAATTTTTCGGATACAAATACGGATACAGATCGGATATTAAATATTACGGATACGGATCGAATATCAAACGGATATGGATATTTTTCATAGTTAGTTTGTTGGTTACAAAACATCTATTATATATTATTAAAATATTAGTTACTAATTATGTCATAGTGTTATATTGTTCATCAAAATATAATATCTATATGCAATTTAATAAATTAATTTAAGAACATATAGTACATTTGTTGTGATTTAAAAGTGTAAACGGTCAGATATGAATAGTTAAAAGTCTTATCGTATCCGTATCAGTTATAATTTTTTGGATACGGATACGGATAGTCTCAGATATGAATACGGATCGGATAATTTAGATAATTTTCTGGATTCGAATCCGAATAAAATCGAATAATATCTGATCCGTTTACACCCTATATGAGCTACACATCCGATATGTTTTAAGACGTTACGTTTAAATATTCATGTGCTTACATATTAATTTTTATGTGCACGAATTTTAAAGCAAATTAAATTGTCATGAAACTTATCAGATAAATAAATCTGATGTCCATCAAACATACTCTGTTCTCAATTGAGAGGGACTCAAAGCAGCAGAAAACTGAGAAACAAAAATTATTTGGAACATTATGTGCCCACAATTCATAAAAGAAACTAATAAAGTAACTATTTACTTCGTTTTTAATTGACACTTTGTTAATTAAGTATAATCAATTGATGGTTTTTTTAATTAACAATCAATTCTAAATTTTCAGTGTACCTATACAAGTTTTCAAAATAGCCAATATTCTCATCAAAACACTATAATATCCAATATCTCATTAAAACTTAACATCCTTTCTTCTATCCTTTTTTATTAATTTAATTTTTTATTTAATTATTTTAAAAGTAAAAATGACAAATATCCCCTTCTCTTATTTCTTCTTATTCCTTGCCCGGAAATGAGGAATGAAGTTTAATTAGCAGCTAATTTTCAATAGGGACATAACAACTTAGTTATAGTAACTTATAGGATTTTCTTTCTTACTTTTCAGCTAAAGTTTTGATGCGAATCCAACAGTTCACAACCTATATTCACTGTTATAGATTGAATACTCGAGTAGAACTAGGGTGTTCTTAAGTTCACCAAGGAACTCAACTCTAAAATCTATCGAATTAGTTTCAAATAACGAATCTGAACCGTTGAAATTCCTTTACCTTACGAGTGATGAGTCTATATGTGAAAATTTTAATATTTAGAATTAATTGTGTATGAAGTCAAGTGGTCAAAAGACATTCAAAAAATAAATGCATTAAAATTAATTTATAAATCTTCTAATTTTGACCGCTCAACTTTAAATTAAATTAATTCGAATGTTTAAAATTTTCACATAAGGTATGTGGATTCAACAGTTCGGATTCATTATTTGAAAACAATTTGATAGGTTTTAGACTTGAGTTCAGCAACCAATTTGGTAAACTTAAGAACACCCTAGTTCTACTCTTGAACACTTTCTATTTAATTGAATGAACTGCCACTCTGGCGTAATGATCAACTTATATTCACTATTAAAATATTTATTTTTGTGTTATTGAAAAAATAAAAATATTCTGAATTTGAGTTATTGATTCCAGTCAAAAGTCACTTGTAGATAAATACAGAAAATATTGTGATCCTTCTATTTTGAAAAAACACAAAAACTTTAAGTTATTTGATATCTTTGTCAGAGTTATGTCAAAGTTTTTTTTAAAAAATAAAAGGATCACAATATTTTATGTATTTACTTTTTTTTTAAAAGAGGCTTGAAAACCCATTCCATTGCTGAAATAGTTAATTACAATTTTTTTTTGTATTTACTTAGAAGTGAATTTTGAACTAGGATCAATAATTCAGATTCAAAACATTTTTATTTTTTTTCCCAATAACACACAAAGACATATTTTAATTTTTTTTACAACCGCGAAAAATCCGGGTTGGAAAATATTAATCTGAATTATTTGTTGCAGCCCTTGTAATAAATCAAATTATATAGCATTCTATCTATTTTCAAAGAAATATAAAAAATATTTCTAATATTTCACTACAAAAAAAATAGATAAATCATAATTTTTTATAAAAACAAAAAAGGAATTCCCAACCGGCCATTTTAACGACCGGTTCACATTTTAGTTCTCAACCAATCATTTAATAGCCGGTCTGAGCATATTTATGAAAGCCTAGATAAAGTGGGTATATTTATTATTTTATAATTAACTTTAAATATTAATAAAATATCGGCTCGTCTACTCTGCACCCAAAAAAAAAAAAAAAAAAAAAGTTACTTGTGACGACGTCACAAATAATTATAGACTAGCTCTGAGTATTACAAGATAACTGACTAAAACTTAGAAAATCCGAAACGTTCAATATCATCACAAACAAAACAAAACAGTACAACCCGCATACACCAAGTCAGTCGCATAATTTCTCCAAATCCAAATACAAAATTAGTCGGATATATTGGATTGAATTCCAAAACAATGTAATTTTGTTCTGGAGGCAAGAAATCGAATGAGTGAAAAAATCGGATGATTTTCCAAGAAATACTATTTTCAAATGGTTTTGATTCTTTAGATCTACAAAATTGTTTGCTAGATCCAGAAATTACCTTTGAGCAGAATTCTGGATCCACAAAATAATTTTACGAATTGAGCAGATTCCAATTTTTTTCTCAAATAGGGTGTAGGTTTGGAAAATTTCATATTATTTTTGGATATAATGAAAATTTTGGTAGATCCTCTAATCATTTAAAATTGGCTCCGGACATGTAGAATTGCTTTTTGTTAATTATTTGTTAAGGGTATTATTCACATTTAAGGTGGTGAGAGAAAATAGATGGGTTGCAAATAAGGAAAAAAAAAAAAAAACAGAGATAAGGTTTCCTAGTTGCTAATCTGAATTTGCCAATTTTAAAAAAAATTAACGGTTTCAATCATGCAGTCGATGGGCTTATAAGATAAAAAAATTATAAGTTGGCCCAGAAAAGAATAGTTGGATTTACACCTTTTGGGCTGTGCTACCTTTTTTGGGGCTTATGTGCAATGAATGAGAAATGTAGACAGAATTAAAAGGCTTTCAAGCCCACACAAATTTAGAATTAGAAGGATAATTAATGCCGAAGCCGGTCTTTAATTGTCTACTTGCCTACTGACAAGTGGGACCCATATGTCAGTCACACTCTAGCCAAAATTGTAAATGAATTAGATAGATAGATAGATAGATAGATATGGCTATAGTGTCTCGTATGAGATCTCATCTCTGCCTTTCGTAGATTTTATAATTGTAACAACTGTAAACTTAGGATTTCTGAAATACACAGCAATGATATTGTTATATGTGTAAGGAATATTATATTGATGGATTGATTTTGAATATAAATATTATAAATATGCTTATTCATTATCCCTACACTTTCAAATCATTTTTTGTAATTTATACTCACATCTTTTTTTCAAAAATAAAATAAAATAGATTTATACTTATATTGACATGTATATTTCAAATTTCAAATTTACCTTTGCTCCTTGAAGCACAAAGATAAAACACGGTTAGAACTTTAAAAAATGGGCGTAGGGAATTCATTCGATGATCCCGAACGAACGGCTACTCGCATCCTATATGACTGGTTTTTACTTTTTAATTAGGCGCCTTTTCATTGCCCTTTCTCTGTGTTTCTCTCTCTGTCGCATTTTTGTGTGTTTGTGGGGTGTTCAAAATGCTTGACGAAATGTCGCATTGGGCAAGGATACGCTACTACTGCTTGATAAAATGAGCTCTTCTATGGATTTTGACAGTAACAGTCTCAGACGAACAATGGATTTTGACAGTAACAGTCGATCATCCCATAACTAATGAAGCACTTTCGTTGTTCTTTTAAATGAATGCGTCAACAGTTCGTTGCAGTGTGTGTGACAGTTTGTTTCTTAAGTCTTTGGTTACATATGTGAAAGCAATAATAAACGTATTATATCCATAGTTGAAGTACTACATCCATGTGTTTGAGTTCACAAGTTTTTATCTAAAAGATAGTCAAACTTGACCCCCAATTAATGAAGGCCTACGTAGGCAGCACTGATCAGTGCTGTTGTTGCCAGTATGACCAGTCCTTGCATACATGTTTTATGTTGCTTTTTTGAGAGCACAATTATACCAATTGTTAATTTTTCTCAATTGTTAGGTATATATTGATGGCAGCAAATTATCATTTGTTAATACATGGATTGTGTTTGAGTGTTTTTTTTTTTTAGTTGTGTATGATCTTGTTCTATCTAATAAAAGGGTAGATTTTTTAAATGAATTAAAAACCCTGCTTTGTTAATTTGTGAAGATCTTAATTTGATACGTCGTAGAAATGAAAAACAATATCCCTCTTTTAATTATGTACATATATGTAGTAATAAGTTCAACAAATATCTGAGATTTACATCTCTTATTAACATCCTTATATAATCGAAATTAAGGGAGAATTTCATATATACCACTCAAAAACTATGAAATTACGTATTTACCATCCAAATTTTTATAATTACATATTTACCATCCAAAATCTAATAACTCACATATTTACCCAATTAATAAAAAAAATGATATTAATGAAGTTTAAGATTATATAAAATATAATTAATAAGTTATTTACTCTTTTTTTCTTTTGTGCCCCTTCCTCTTTTACGCACAAATTTCCCTTGCGTCTTTTATGATATTTTTCATTTTCGCTTAAACTTCTCCTCATATCTTTTCTCCCGCTTAAATTCAGAGATAAAGAGCAGCAGACTCGGATATAAGGATTCCAACTCCAATTTGATCGTCTAAAAACAAGGAAACCAATCTAACTTTTCCAACAAAATAACTCATACTAAATTCGACGTTGATATCGCAATCTGTTATCAAAGTAGTAACTGAGTTTGAGAATTTGTGTTTTGTTACTGGTTCAGTTTGGAATATATGTTTGAGAACGGTTCTAAGGAAAGAATGAGAGGATTCTAAGTTAATCCTTAATTGATTATAGTTTTAAATAAATTAAACATAAATAATATGAGTTTTGGGTATATTTGATATATAGTAAAGTTATATTGGGTAAATATGTGAGTTATTAGATTTTTAGATGGTAAATTTGTAATTACAAAAATTTGAATGGTAAATATGTAATTTCAATTTTTGAGTGGTATATATGAAATTCTCCCAAGAATTAATAGTTCAAGTTGAATGTCCAAATTCTACAAGTACTTGATGGCATTTTGGGATGTGCGGTGATCTATCGGTTAGTTTTTGAATCATTCAGTCTGTTCCATTTGATTATATTCTTTGGAGTGAAGGTTTTGATAAAAAAAAAATACTTTTCCTTTTATTAAATAAAAGAGACTTTGAAGAGTATCCATTTGTACTCTTTCATACTTGCGGAATCATAGTTGAAGACGTCTTAATTCTATATTTCTAATTTGGTAATTGGTTTGTTTAAAGTAAAGCCAGACCAGTCTCAACGCTATTAAATGTCAGCTGTTGTTTGCTGAAAAAGCACGTACACGTTAGATATATATATATATATATATAGAGGTAGGCTAATATACAATCGATTGTTTCTGAGGTCCCGTACAACCAAGTCATTTTTCAATTTTTAAAGTCCAAATGATCGATCCAAACCGTTCATTTGTTCTCCATATTAATATGTGCTTCGAGACCAAATTTTACATTTTTATGAATTTTTTTACTATTTATTAAGCCACTTTGAAAATCGCTGATCCAACGGTGGCTTCTGATTTTACTGTTTTGTTAAGCCACCGTTGGATTAGCGGATTTCAATGTGGCTTAATAAATAGTAAAAAAATTCAGAAAAATGTAAAATTTGGTCTCCAAACACATATTAATATGGAGAACAAGATTAACGGTTTGGATCGATCATTTGGACTTTAAAAATCGGAAAATAACTTGGTTGTACGGGACCTCAGGAACAATCGATTGTATATTAGCCTAGCTCTATATATATATATATATATATATATATATATATTAATTTCTTTGTTTACCAACGCTCATGTTAGCTACGGGTATCTTACTATATTGGGGCCTTCAGGAAATGTTTGTTTGACCAGGAATGGATGTCCATTGGGGATTACATGAAATGTTCTTTTTTTTTTCACCAACCAATATATAATGTTAGAGAATATTTCACGCATATTCTATTTTTATTTATTTTTTGTTCTTTTCTCTCAATTATTTTTATTTTTATAAAAATAAATCTTAGTTGACTTTCATTATCATTCACAAGTTGAAAAAAGAAAAGAAAAAAAAAACATTAGAAGAGTTATTAAAACTGAAAGGAAAAAAAATAAAACAAGTAAAGAGTAAATAACAAGGCTGAACTAGCATTCTACGACGATCGAGTTGGATATTAAAATAACTAGATCAATCCTATATTGCATTTACTCTACGCCTTAGAGAACCTGAATATGCTCCAACGACTAGGATATTAAAATAGCAATTTAAGGTCAACCTGACGTCTTCGTATATGTATTTTCATGTCTAATATTATATATATATATGTATATATTATATTAAGAGTTCCTATATAGTATTAAGCACAAACAAAAAGTAAATTTCATAATAATGGATACATCATTTATTAGGATTAATTTAATCTCATCCTAATGGGTCAATGATATCATTTTCCAAACAATATATTTGCCCATGATCACAAGCACTACTAAAGAAAAGGCTATAGACAGTTAATTAAAAAGCTAATGACATATGGTTTCGTAACTATATCCGCATGCATCATGCATGAAAAAGTTGGTACATTATACACGGTTTTGGAACCGTGTCTATGTAGAATTATCATTCACGGTTCCAACAAGAACACCGTGTCACATCTCCAAAAAAACAAAGATGCCAAAACAGATGATTTATACAAGGTCATAGTAATTGTGTATAATAACATGAGTTATATACATAATTCTTACAAGGAAACGTGTATGATATTTGGAAGCCATACACGGTTTGTTTTTATAAACCATATATGTTTGTTTCCCTTCATACATTGTTTTTATGGAAGAAACGTGTATGACTGATACATTTTTTTTTTATCCAATATATTGGGTTAGCATACGTATTTCCTAACCATTAAACATACAATATTATACATCCATAATTTTAAAAAATATTGAATATTTATAACATACAAAAAACGGGAAAATTGGTTATTTGCCACTTCAAAACCTTCAAATTTGAAAAATGCCATCTCAAAATTTGAAATTGTAATAATGCCACTCTAAACTTCATTAATTTCTAATTTTGTCACTCCAAATAATTAATGACTAAAATACCCTCCCTTCTTCTCCTTTTCTTCTTCTTCTCCTGCCATGGCGAAAGGCCTATTCGATCTTCTTGGCTGGAATATGAGGTTTATAGAGAAAGAAAGGGTTTGAGACTGAGATAAGAGAGTAAACGTTGGTAGATTTCTTTCTAGATGTGATGCATTGCATTTCTCGTGCTTAATTTCCTCTTCTTCTTTTTGACAAATAATTAATTTTCCCTACAAAAAACAATATTGATCATGTAACATACAAAAAACAATATATTCAACATTAATTCAACATACATATGCATTCAATCAAAAATTATTCATCATACATATACAATTTTTTTTAAAACCAATGTTTTTTTTTATAACTTCTATAATTTATGAGATATGCTTGCTTAAATTTTTATAACTAACAAGCTTTATCTGTCCGTAGGTGATCACTTTGTCATTTCAAGTATTCCACGCATCAAGAATGCACATTGACTTGAGAAAGGCTAAGAGGCAATAGAGCGTTCATGTGCTGTTCGACCTGACTGTCTTATTTGGAATGAGTTCTTTCATGTAAAGAGATTAAACTGAAGGCATTGACAATTCACATTTATGAAGTCATTGACAATTCTTAATCCATAATGGTTTTCAAATGACAAACCAATTCTCTTACAGATAAAATATGTTAGTTATACAAATTTAAACAAATAATACCCATAAATTAAACAAGTTGTGGAGAAGAAATGAAAAAATAAACCAAAAACAGTGAACATAACAATTTGGTTCTCCACAAAAATATCAAAAAAATTATTTATTGCCCATTGTACATTTCTGAAGTCATTGACTATTCTTAATTCATAATGGTTTTCAAATGACAAACCAATTCTTTTACAGATAAAATATGTTAGTTATACAAATTTAAACAAATAATACCTCATAAATTAAACAAGTTGAAGAGAAGAAATGAAAAAAATAAACCAAAAACACTGAACATAACAATTTCGTTCTCCACAAAAATATCCAAAAAAATATTTATTGCCCATTGTACATTTCTGAAGTCAGTGACTATTTTTAATCCATAATGGTTTTAAAATGACAAACCAATTCTAAAACCACGGTCTCCCTCCAGATTTGAAAATCTGGGATTTAAATATTTTATCCTTTGATATAAAGCACGACACTATTTTATAAATTTTTATTTTAAAAACTGATGAGTTTAGGTTGAATTTTGAAAAATCAATTGTTCTTATTAAGTTCAAAACTAATTCAACCCACAATATTCAGTGAATTTTTTTTTTCTCGTTACCGTCAGATAAAAGTTGGTTTGAATTGTGATTTCTAAATCTTGAAATTCATTCAATATATTTTTAAAAGTTTAACTTGAAATTTGACATGCGTTAAAAAAAAAAAACCGGAGACAGAAAGTTTGTAAGCAAACCACCATTGTATATGCCATACTTGCATGAAATATTGAGAAACTCTCCTAATTACAGCCAAATTAAATTCCCTAATATTTGATAGACATCGGAAGTTTATTAACCAACTTTTGATGAGTTATTGACCCCATATATATAATTAAGTAGATCCGTTTAATTCTACTGAACAATAATAGTAAAAGCAATTTATCTTTTCAACTCGTACATCAATGTGAAGTGGAACGTTTTACTCTGTTTCCATCAATTAAGTGCCAACTTAAAATTTCAATTTTATACAATTTTTTCTATTAAAATTTCTGGATATTTAGAGGTGCGAGGAACATTGTGATTGGTGGTGGTTAGCAGAAAATTTAAATATTCTTATATTCAACTCAAATCAGAGATTTCCTCAAACAAAAGTATAGACCGTGCCATCCCCACGGTCTGGAGGGAGAGTGGAAAAAATATAGGCAGACCGTGGGAACCCCATGGTCTCTATATTTTTTATTTTTTATTTTTTTTGCTACGGATCTCTTGCGGTAGAGAATGGGAAAAACCGAAAAAAAAATAGAGACCGTGGGGTTCCCACGGTCTGGAGAATTGTCAGACCGTGAAAACCTCACGGTCCTTATGGTTTTTTAAAAAAAAAAGTCATCGTATTGGTTCCGTAAAATTCATTTAATTATTTATGGTTTATAAAAAAAATTCCTTGGAGTGTGTCAGTTTCCCCCTCCGGCTCTCATAATCAAGTTTTGTCATTGGCTTTAGAGGAGTAAATCCACAATTAAGGATTGTGAACTTTTGTACCTGTACTATATTCAAGTAACACGACAAGTCAGAATAGAGTAAATTAGAAAATTGAGATAAAAACTGATAAGTCAGAGAAAAGATAGAGAGAGAACGAGAAATAGAGTACGTAACCGATTAAATTGCAATATGAGGTCTTTCAGATTAGATGAATATTGGAGGAAACACTATCAAATTCAAGTCATAGCTAAACTGCAAGTATCTAATTAAGCTATAAGATCTTTATGTTTTTTAAAGTCGAACAGTTTAGATTATCTGCTAGCAACGAATCCTGCATATAGTTAAAGAAAAAAAATATTCGGTACAATAATTGGATGGACACTCGTCTAAAATAAATTTTAGTGATAAGATTTGAATGAAAAATAGGAATTCTAGCATCTTAAGATCGGAATCAAATATTGTTAGATGGCACTAGATCTTTTGTACTTGATCTTACGAAATTTCTCCATCCTACCTATTCTTTATTATACTTATTCAAGCCCCAAGCAACACTGATTATTATTTAAGCACACCATGCATATCATACCAGCTATCTTATCATCCTCAATATGGGAAAGAAACTTGTAGGTATCATCGGAGCCGGAGTGAGCGGCCTTAGTGCATGCAAACAAGCCCTTGATGGGGGCTTCAAGCCGGTAGTTTTCGAGTCCACCACTGACATAGGTGGCGTGTGGGCCCATACCCCAGCCTCAACAAAGCTTCAGTCTTCTAGTGATTCGTACCAGTTCTCGGACTTCCCATGGCCGGAAAATGTGATGGAGCCACACCCCAACAATTTTCAGGTTTAATCTTGTTCAACAAATTGCTCTACAAATTTAAACTGATTAATATATATACAGTTGTAGTTCATATAAACAAATTAAAAATACAGGTTATGAACTACCTTCGGTCATATGTGGACCGCTTCGGGCTACGGCAGTGCATCAAATTTGAGCATAGAGTGGTGAGCATCAAGTACGTCGGATCGACGGAGGAAGAAATGGCAGTTTGGGAGTACTGGGCCAAGAATGGCGAGGCATTTGGTTGTGGCCAAGGCAAGTGGCATATTACTGTTGAACATCAAAAAAAAATTGAGGTTTGCATTCGACCTTTCCTTCCTTTTGTCTTTTCTTTTTCTTCTCTAGAAATTAGCATGATAACTTTGGTTTCTGCTAATTGAATTGTTAAATTTATTAGCGATCGAATATTTGGCCTTGGCAAAAAACAATATCTCATGTGGATCTTAACTTGACTTCAAATCTTTACTTAAAAAAACACATTATTGTTAGTAAGAATCTCAACTGAATCATAACCAACAAAATACCAGTTGGTATAATTATTTTGTTTTAATCTCAAGTCAAATATCTCAACTGGATCAGAACCAACTAAACCAAAATCTGAGCTGCCCACTGTCCAGGACTCATATACCCGTAATTGCGCAAGAAACAATTTCTTGAACTTCCAAATTTTCTTTTCTTTTTAATATATAATTGTAAACTAAAATTACTTGACTCTTAAATCTGATCAACTAAAACTTGATCACAACTTCATAGAATTAATGCATGTTTGTTTCCCTTAATTTTTATCTTAAATAATAAATTGAAAGGCCACTAACAATGCTTTCGATCGACGTATGTGTTGATCATCTCCAAACAGTAGTGACTCTATCAGGTGCAATTAATTTTGACATATAAATGATGGCATAATTAGTAGTAAGGCTCAGTTAACATTGCATTGCTGCTGCTAATACTACTTATTGTGGTAGTAATCATGATAATATATAGTTGTTAATGTAATAATTATTTAACTTGTGGAGATACCTCAGTACAACAATTAAATTTTGTGTTAGACGTGACAGTACTTAAAGTCTTAAACTCGCATAAATTTCCAAGGCCAATTTTGTGAATACTGTAAAAAAATGCTTTGATGCTTAGAATGCATATCAGAAATGAACCTTCCCTTTGGAAAATCAGGTATCTCAATTTTGTACAGCAGGCCAAGAGTTTTGGGCCCACAAATATTTCTGAGGATTCTAGGTACAAATTTGCATGGGAGAATTAATACTAACGGTGTAATCTCCAGCTACTTAATTATTGTCAGTGAAATAAATGCTCTCAACCATTGTTTAAAAAAAATGAACTTTCTGATTCCAGACATATGAGATGGATTTTGTGATCCTCGCAATTGGCCGGTTCAGTGGAACCCCTAACATCCCAACATTTCCAGAAGGACAGGGAACCGATGTTTTTGGAGGAATGGTGATCCATGCCATGGATTACTCTAACATGGACAATGCAGAGGCGAAAGAGTTCATCAGGGATAAACTCGTCACAGTCGTTGGTTTCCAGAAATCAGCGGTTGATATTGCTAATGAATGCTCTATCGTGAATGGTAAAGGAATCATTTTGAATTTATCAATTTTTTTGCATACACACAGATATAGTATATATTGTGGATGCAGCTTCCACTTTCTATAGTGACATCAGAAGGCAATCATCCTCTGGCACATCGATCTTTAGCCTTCCTAAAAGCTTGATGCTTGAGCAAGCCAATTATTACATCTCATGAGCCTATGGACTTTTATGAGCAAAAAAAATGCAATTATTATAATTTTTCATAGATATTGTGGTTTTTATTAGGTTCCAGATTTCCATGCACAATGGTTGTCAGAACAAAGCATTGGATTATACCAGAAATCTATCCATGGATTGGGTTCTTATATCTTAATCGACTTTCGGAGTTCCTTGTTCACAAACCTGGAGAAGGATTCTTGCTTTGGTTGTTGGCTACCGTTTTAGCACCTCTGGTAATTAATGCACTTTTATCTAACACCTTCAGTTACATGATGGCTTGATTTGCACCAGACCAAAATGGTTTGTATCTGGGGATTGGCCTTTCAAAGTTGATTAACTTTATGTTTGAGTTAGGAACCGCATCAGTGCGCATATTCAATACAGGAAATAAAGCCAAGAAAAATGATAAAAAATTGAAGTTATCATGCATGGTAAGCAAACAGAACATGTCTGGTATGCTGTTCTGACAAGTAGGTTTTCGTTTTCATGTCTATGCAGATCATATGATGAAATGACAGCTCCTATATGAAATCTCCTAACTTATTATTTACATTTTTTATTATAGAGGTGGTTGTTGAGGTGGATGTTCTCAAAATTTTGTGGGTGTTATTACAAGTCTGTTATACCAATGGAGGAACATGAAATGGTGCCAGACTATAGCTTCTTTCAGGCAGTGGCTTCATGCTTGATCACAATTCTGCCGGAGAATTTTTACAATAAAGTGAACGAAGGTAGCATAATTCTGAAGCAAGCAAGAGCTTTTCGCTTTTTCCAGGATGGTGTGATTCTTGAAGGAGAGAATTTACCTGTAAGAAGTGATATAGTGATCTTTGCAACCGGATATCGAGGTGATCTGAAGCTCAGAGGTATATTCACGTCACCATTTTTTCAGGATGCTATGGCTGGGCCGGAATCATCTATTGTTCCTCTCTACAGGTTAGTAAAAGAAGCGTTGTTCATATTTATATTTCTAATTTTTGGAACAATGAATTGGAGTATGCAAGTTGCAAGTGTAATTATTGTAATTTTCAAACTACAACTTGAACTACACAAATTTATATCTTTTTAATTTCCTCAAAATAAAAGAGAAAAATTTATATCGTCCGGCACATTTTGGTGACTTGTTTTGGTACAGAAAAAAAAATAACAGTTCAAACAAATTTTCGTTGATGTCTTACCCGAACTATTTTCCATAACATATATAAATAAGAAAAATTGGAAAATCAATAAATTTTGGTAATTTATGTTACAATCCAGCTTTTATTTGTACGCTAAATTTTGCTATATCTAAGTATATTTGAATGGTTCTAACTTCTAATGAACAATATCTCAAGTCATTGAAATGTCCTTAGATATCAAAGTTTACATTTTTTTTTAGAATTTTTTTACTATTTGTTTATGTAGGTTGAAAATCATTTATTTTTAAATATATATAGTCCATAATATTCTAAATCAACGGATTTTCTACCTATCTAAAGAAAATTAGTAAAACAACCCTAAAAAATATAAAATTTGGTGTCCAAACACATTTTAATATGAAGATTATGTTGAACGGTTCAGATCAACTATTTGAACTTTCAAAATGGAGATGAAGGCATGAAGTAAAATATGGCCTTCACTTCACAAAACAGCCCAACTCAAACTTGTTGTATTATCTTCAAGTACATAATTTTTTCCTCTTTCTTTTTGGCTATATAAATGACATTATAGTCAAGGCGGAAGGGATCTGAGCAAGATTCTTAATAGCAGTTATCGCGTCATTAATTGTTTTTAAGCTATGAAAAAACTATAACTAACTATTTAGAACCCTGATAAAAGAAAAGCGGCTAATGGCGCTATAGCTTTTAAGGTCTAAAAAAGTTATAGCTCAGCTATTGTGCAGTTATAACTAGCTATTTTGAACCCTGAATCTAAATATTAATTATTGTGGCTAATTCATCCCTATAAATTAAAAATGAGTAATTTAATCCTAATTTATATTTTATAATGTTTATAAGTACTTGTATTTTTTTAGTTTTCCTTATCAAATAAGATTATATATACTACAGTAACTTGTTCAATCTCAATCACAATTTTTTAATTCTACCCCTAATTATAATTTTGGAATATATGATAGGCAATGCATTCACCCAAGAATTCCTCAACTAGCAATAATCGGTTATTCCCAAAGCGTTTCCAATCTATTCACATCAGAGCTCACTTCTAAATGGTTAATCCATTTTCTCCAAGGACAATTCGAATTGCCTAGTATAAGTTCAATGGAGAATGATGTGCTTGAATTGGAGAGGTTCATGAGAAGATACTCCGGTGACTATTTCCATCAGTCATGCATCAATGCGCTTCACATGTGGTTCAATGATCAGTTGTGCAATGACATGGGTCACAATCCGAGAAGACGAGAGGGATTTTTTGCTAATTGGCTGTTACCTCATTTGCCTGAGGATTATGCTGATATCACTACATTCATGGAATAATTATATGTTTTTATTTGTGAGACAAAAAAGAAGATCTAATCTTTCAAATTTTAATATTTATAAAGATGAAGGTCTGATCTCCATAATAAATTTATATTTGATACACTCCTATTTTAAAGTTCTTCATTTTTTTTTCTCATTTCAGTTACCGTGTGTGATTCTGATTGGATTTAATTTATTTTTAGTGTATCCCAACTTGTTTGGAACTAAAAACTTGGTTGTTGTTGTTGTTGTTATCAGTTACCATGTAATGAATGCAATATGCATTAATATTTGAATGCATGCTTGCTTGTTTTACTTTTCTTAGTCAAAATAGAAGTCTCTTACAAACTACACGAATATGTTTTATTCGCGATGTACAATTTCTTAAGAGCATCAATACTTTTGTGAATACTTTCTCAATAATATTGATATTTTTAGAAATAACAATTTATATCAGCTTAGAAAATAATCATTTTTTTTTACTTAAAATATATTCTTGTAGATATGTAACATAAAAGGAGAATTATTACTACAATATATGAGTCAATAAATTAGGGATCGACAGCTAATAAATAAAAGTATGCATTGGTTGTGGTTGAAAGATACTTCAAATTTTCCTAAATTCCATTATAAAGCTTCGATATATTTAGGTTTAATTTTAAGAAAAAGTCAGGTGTTATCTACGTATATATTGCACAGATTCACAACCTTAAAATCGAGTACAACAGTATGTACGTATCAGATAATTACAAGCGTAATTATTTTCCAATTTGCGAAAGAAATGTCTCTTTAAGTTGTTTTGAAACAGTAAATTTAGTAGTGACTTCACCGTCCAATACCTAAGAGGATACTCGTTCTTTAAATCGTTTGTTTTTTTTATAAACTAGGTAGAGACTACCTAATACTTATTACAAGCCATTCAACCATACAAAAACATGCATGTCACCTACACTACTAAACACACAAAAATTCATCCATGTTACTAACCTATGCCTTCTCTTCCTTTCCTGTCTCCACAATATTGCTTCCATAGGTTGGCCTCCTCTCTTATCCTCATGCCCAGCACCTCTGGTGGTATTGTATTCTCCCTAAATATCCTGTCATTTCGCTGCCTCCATAGATACAACACTCCTGCCATGTAAACTGCCCTTCTTCTAGCTCTTACCTCTTGAGTACATCTAGCTGCTTTCATCTCAAAACTGTACCATATATCCTCCAACGTATCAAATGCAGCAAAGTTGGGGGTGTGCGGATCAAGGGCAACCCAAATTCGTCATGCATACGTGCATGTAAAGAAGAGGTGATGCGCTGTCTCCAAATTACATGTTTCACTAAGCATACACCTCATCTCACATTGCATCCCCCTCCTCTCCAATATCTTGTGAGAAGCCTATTTTTGAGTAGGAGAAATGTGAAAATATTGATCTTGATTGGAGTAGGATATTTCCAAATTACACTGCACCTATCTTTTATCAGACCTGAAGTGATCATTATCCGATAAATAGATGAGGCCGAGTAAATCCCATTGCTTGACCAGCGCCAGATTAATGAATCGTCTTGTTCAGTAAATGTCACACTCGCACCACCTTCTACACCTTGTAATAAGTCATGTAAAATATCAGCCGCATCACATAGCGAAATAGCCTGGAGAACCGGCCTTGGCTGCCCGTCTTTCATGCTTCTCAACGGTTTGCCATTCCAGTTGTCGTACCAGAAAGAAATTGATGCCCCATTTCCTATCTGGTATTGTGTGCTCCAATGAAATATGGATTTTAATTTAATTAGCTGCCGCCAAAAAAAAGTACCCTGTACTACCCTGTACCAGCCATAATCTTGGTCCATCAGTTTGAGATGCAATTCCTCTGAGCATGGAAACCATGGTGGTCCATAAACTGCCTACAGTGAACTCAAGCACATGTAATACTTCAACTATGGAAATAAGAATAGGTTTATTATCGATGCTTTCAATTATGTAACTAAAGACCTTAATGAAACGAACTGTCACACCGACACACACTGACACTGTTCATGGTTTCATTAAAAAGCACAATGAAAGTGTTCCATTAGTTATTGGATGATTGACCTGGTAAGTATCCATTGGTCGCCTGAGACACAGTTGTTGTCAAAATCCATAGAATAGAGCATTTTATCAAGCAGTAGTAACGCATCCTCGCCCAGTGCGGCATTTTGTCAAGCAGTTTAAACACAATCCCACAAACACACAAACAAACATTCGAGAGAGAGAAAGAGAGAGAGCGTGAAATGAAAAGACGCCTATAAACAACTAACAATGGGAAGGGTGCCGAGTAGCCGTTCGTTTAGGTAAATATATTAAGAGACCTAGTTTGACTTCAAGCAGCGCACCAGTCATATGCTGTTTCATTTTTTCTCTGTGGATAGTGCGCTGTGTGAAATGAATACTGATCTGTTAATATATTCACCCGTTCCTTTTATCGAAAGTTCGAAACAAATCATCTCTGTGGAAAGGTAAACTAAGCAGATCCGAGTATTTTCATTCTGGACACGTGGCATAACATTCCAACGCTGCACCGTTTTGCTCACCAATTTTTCACATTTACGGATTATTGTTTTCCAAGTCTTCAGCAATTGTAAAATTTGAATTTACTTGTCACATAAACACTTTAATAATTTATTCACATTATTTTAGAATGTTTCTATTCTGCAATTTCAATTTCGCAGAAGTGATAAAAATGAATTGATTTTTAGAATTGCAAGAATGGTGATGTTAATAATACCAATTGGAAAAGTTAAATGTGAGACTTCACAAATTGCTGGTAGCAAGAGATCCACATCTCTACAATTGAAATTGTAATTATCACATTAATATTTACAGTTTTTTTGCAAATGAGATGGAGATGTTCGTGTGAGATTTGGTCGATCACACCACAATTTACTAAAGAAAATTTTCAAATTTTTTTTTACCATCCGATAAACTAATAATTAATATTGGAAAAAATAATATAATTATGTGTTACAGCTTTTTGGAGATTATAAATAGGATGAGAGAAGATAATATTTTCAATTTAGTTAATTTTGATTCTCGCTAGATATTATTATTATAAAATGTATAATTAGTTAGTTACAGTAATCAACTTCTTTGAGTAAAAATTACAGTAATAACCTTGTTAATAATTTTTTTATCAAATAACTGCAATCTGATTTAATCAATAATGATCGTTTGACACTACAGGTGTCAATTATAAAAAAAAATAACGACCGTCTAAAATCTTTTTTATGTACTGAAAACTCATTATTTCACAACTACAAAAACTTCAACTTTTTTTTTTTTTAAATTTCGCAATAGTTATGAGTGAAATAAATATAATTTATTTTTTTTGGAAAAAGATGTGAGGATAAATTACAAAAAAAATTATGAGAAAGTACAGCGATATGAATATGCATATTTATAATATTTATATTCAAAAAAATTACACATGTATCCTTGGGTATATTTTAGGTTGCGATCGCTCAGCATTAATAATATATAATATTCTTACATATATATACATCCTTGTATTTAAAAATCCTGATATTATCTTAGTTACAATTATATAATATTTGAAAAAAAATATACAGTTATGAGATCTCATACGAGATATTTTTTATATAAGTGGGTACACCCCACCGATTTCATTAAACTGAAACCACAAAAGCATAAGGTGAACTGGTACCAAACCACTGGTTATTCAGCATCTCTATCTACAAGCCACAAGTCAAGCATGATTTTATTCTGACTCAACTAATGAAAACTAGCTTTGTGCATATTTTCATTGGTGGAGCACAGCACTAAAATGTCATTACTGCAGAAAATTTACTGGTATTTGGCCAATAGATACCATCCTGTTTTTGGATCAGGATCAGTACTAGCAGCTACTTCATCATTTTTTCCTGTATCTTTTTGTTTTTTGCCTTCCATTCTACACCCTCCTTTGAAATCCATTCTTAAAATCATTAGTACATCTAAATTGGGATCAAGCAGGGTTTGTGACTTGTTCATCTGAAATATTTATGTAGACAAATTGATTAGGAATTGGTGTTCTGATTTCATAATATATGATAAAGTTCTATGAATGAATGAATATACACAGCAGCGGAGCCACATAGAATCAGAATCATAATCAGAAGAGCATTTCACATGACTCAAAGAAGTTTCAAAAATATGCTTCTAATTCAATGTTTTGCTCAGAAAAATTATAAATATATACTTAATTAAGATTCTAAAAGTTATAAAATTATACGTCACCCTAAAATTTTTCTCCAAAATATATTTCTGTTTCTACATTTTTCTCAAAAAAATTAGAAAGATATACTTAATATTCAAAATAATTATAATATGGTATCTCCTTCTAAAATTTTGCTCTGTCCTAAATAAAATGTTGGCTCCCCCACCCCCCCCCCCCCCCCCCCCCCCCCCCTTTAATTATATACACTACTTGGAAAATATACAGGGTTAGAGTGGTGTTCCCAATAAAATTGAAGCAATTCATCAAGTCTAATATGTCAAGTCAAGGAAAAAGAACAAGTTCATTGCCACAATTTAGATTGCATGATATATGTATAAAAAAAATTAAAAATTAAATAATGCATTTTGTAGTTATATTTAAATTAGAAATGCATATATATATATATATATATATATATATTTAAAATGATTATTCTTTTATCACATTAACCTCTATTGTGTAAAGTAACTCCGAGAAAAAGGATTAAAAATTTTACTACCTTCATTTGTTTTCTCCAACATCCCAAATATTTTGCAAAATTTAATAGAGAGAAGAATCATTTTATAAAATAAAACAGTTGTATTTCATTATTTTATTATTTATGATTCATTTAATACTTAATGTACAACGGCTGTAGAAACTATTTGAAAGTTTATATATAACAAATATTAAAGAACTGAATAGAAGAATCATTTATAAATTGTGTACATTGTTAGATGAATCACACAATTATAAGACTTGACCCACAAAACTGAACCTCATACAAAAAGCTTGATCCACAATAACAGAATTTTCTATTCATAAAATTAACAAAAATAATAAATTAAATTGGTAGCATCATTTTATTAAAATTTCCAAAAATAATTGGGTCGCAATGAATCGTTTCGGTCCAGAGGAACTAAGATGCAACGAATTATTGTGGCTCAAATTTGCTTATGATTTTTATTTGCTCACCCAAATACTATTGAAATTAAAAAAAATATTGGAATTTAATTTATAACATTTATTTAATGCTATGAATAAATAAAAACAACACCTGCAATTTGTGTTATTTCAATCCTTTATAATTACCGAAAATTAGCATTTGTAGATTGATTTTAAATATTTTATTCCTGAAATTTATTTTTTATTTCAATTGTAAATGTTGATTAAGTGAAGCTAGGATGTAGGCTTAGACTGTTGATGACTTTGACTAAAAAAATCTAATGAATCAGTTTCAATTTTCAAATGACAAAATTAATTAAACAGTTAAAATTGATCTTATTTCTCATAGTTCTTCAAAATTCTAAAAAGTATGCTCTCCGTGTTCCAATATCGATCATGTTAATAAATTTATTATTGTTATATGATGTGATTTGTTTTAAAACCTGATTAAAGCACAGTTTTAACTTAATAAAATGCAATTTTGGGACATATTTGCTTAAACTTTATCCCCTTTTTAATTCCTAGTGCCAAGAATAATTCTGTAAATGGACCAAATGATTGTGTTAATTCTCTACAAATTTTGGGGATATGTAATTGATTTGTGCCTCAAATTGATTCATAAGTGTCACACCCCGGAACTAGGGGTCGTGCAGTTACGCCGTGAATATATAGATGACTATACATTCACAAGGCAATTACGGTGTAAACCTAACATAATATCGGTTTACAACATCACCACTTATCATTTAATTCGATTTAAAATCATGTTTATACAAATACATTTATAGATTATCAAAATATACTCAATAGTATATATAAATTCGTGCAAATACTATATAATTGAAAGATTAAACAATCCCAAATCAATTCCCATTTTATACCATTTCTCTTCCCCGATTTCAACTCGATCGATCCCCATATTTCCAAATCAATATAAACCATTCCCATTAACATTTTATACACAGTTTAAAACATAAAAAAAATTCATATTAAACCACAGTAAACGTTTAATATACAATTAGGTTTACAAAACCACTCGACACGGTCCGATAACAAGGTTATACACAAATACCATACCAAAACCCTATCGACATCAAAATGGACTCAATGTGAGGCATACCCTATCGCTATGCGGCTTAAACCTCACTGGTCGAGCACTCGAATCCCTTCTATTCGCGTTTACCTGCAAACACATACAAAAGAATAAAGTTCCCCGAGGGGATAGGGGGTGAGAAAACTTGTCAACCGTTTTCTCAGTGCGGAATTTAGTCAGGGCTACTGGATTTGTAAGAAATCCATTACCGGAACTAAATAAACCCGCAACGAGTTTCAATTCAACAATTCGATAAAAGAAATGCATATGCCATATATATAGAAGCAATTGAAATCTAACTCATATCACAATCAAATGAAATCGAAGAATTCATAGAATGGTTTGGTATAACAGATACAATTGCTAAGTCCGGTTACAATTGATAGATATCGACTATCCATCTCATTTGGCTTAACATTTCTCTGGTCTGGTTTATAGTCAAACATCCATATCAATTCGTCAATTTCCAATTTAGGATTTCATATCTCCCGATCATGCAACGGGTTGTCACTCTTCCAAAGAGAGACCAATAACAATCAATTATCCACAGTTTCAATCCTCCTGCTATACTCTACCTTTTTGGTATCAGTTAACCTAGCTCTGCCTTTCTCCTTGGTTACCGATACCCTCCACAATTAGGGTTATTCACCGTATGCGCATATGGGCCCTGAGACAAAGTCTAGTAGCTAGCTAGACATTGTCCCTACAATTCACTCATTTCATTCACAATTAATTTATCCTCTGCCCTCTTCACATTTCAGTACTGTGGTTCCATTCAATTATCAAGACGATAGAACAATCAATCGAATAACAATACCAACATGCTAGATCAACAATATCATATCAATTCAATTATATCATTACTTATTTTCATGCAATGCTGCAAATAATACTAACAATAGAGATCCAACATGAGGTCATGCACAATAAGTCAATTAACAATTCAATCGGTATATATATATAAGCACATATATATATATATATACATGTACCGTTATTTAATTCTAAGTAATAGAATCCAAAACAGATCCCGTGAACCCCCGCACCTGATCAAGTAGGGCACTTGGGTAGGATCCGGTATCGCTAAACTCGACGACCTCGTCTAATCCGCTAATCCTCGGTCAATCGGGTCTAGGCCTAAATTACATGGCATAGCAAGTCAATTTCAATATATTTCATAATTCCTATACCCAATCGCATTCTAATACTCGTAAACGGTCAATTCAACAAATTCGGACGTTTTACCATCTTACCCTTTCAATTCACCCTTTTTTTTAGGGTTTAAGTCACATTTCTTCTCAATTGGGGTTTATATCGAATAGATAGCAATACGGAAGTCTCAATTCACTCAAACTCGTAATCACGGTCATTTACAATTCAATTCGTTCGAAAGTTGGTTCAAAACCCTAATCAATTTGGGATAATCTCACCATTCGGGTTTTAGTTGAAATTGAGACATGAAATCAATCAAATAACGCTCAAGAAGCAACAAAGACATTGATTCTCGAGTTTGGTTCAATTTGGTCGGGTTTCACCGAAACCCTAGAAATCAAGAGAAGAGAAAATAGAGCAAACGTGAAGAGGGATTACCAAACCAAGTGGAGGAAGGGGCGAGATTTGAGCTCCTCTACAATTTTCTCAAGTTTCGGCCAATTCCGCGGGAAATCAGACTCTCTCTCTCACTCTCTATCTCTCTCTCGTGTCTCTCTGTTGGGGCGGCCAAAGAGAAAAAGGGGAAAGGAGGAAGAGAAAGAAGGAGAGAGAACAGGAATTTTTGCTAAATAAACCCTCACTTTATCGGATAAAACGTTATGACGTTTTGTTAAATCGTTATAACGATTCAGCTAGTGAAAAACGCAGGAAATAGTGTATAAAACGCATAATTTGGTGTATAAAACGTTATAACGTTTTCTGAAAACGTTATGACGTTTTAATTGAATCCAGCCTTCATAAAATCGTCGTTTTTCATCAAGTTTTACAGCGAAAAACGTTACATAACGTTTTAAAACGTTATAACGTTTTAGGATTTTTTTTTTTTTTTTTTTTTTTTTTTTTTTTTTTTCACGGTGTTACATTTCTCCCTCACTTAAAAACAAAGTTCAATCCTTTGAACTTAACTACGTACCTGAACTGTCGAATAACTCAGGATATTGTTCGCGAATTTTCATTTCAAGTTCCCACGTCGCCTCTTTTTCTGAGTGTCGTCCCCACTGCACTAATACAAGTCCAATCGTTCGGTTCCTCAACCTTTGCTCTTTTCGGTCCAGAATTCGCATTGGTTCTTCTTTATACGCCAGATTCTCATCTACTCGCAGGTCAGAATGATCGATGCAATGAGATGGATCCTTTACATACTTCCGGAGCTGCGATATGTGAAACACTGGATGAACTCGGCTCAAAGCCGGAGGTAACGCAAGCTCATATGCCACTTGTCCCACTCGATTCTGAATTTGAAACGGACCGATATATCTCGGACTCAACTTGCCCGATACACCAAACCGATGTACTCCCCTGACTGGAGATACTCGGAGCCACACATGGTCACCCTCTTGGAATTCCAAATGCCGCCGGTGTACATCCGCGTACTTCTTTTGTCGATCTCGAGCGGACTTTAGTCGGCTCAAGATAACCTGTGTCTTTTCTGCAGCCTCTTGTATCATTTCTGGTCCTGTAGGCAAATAAGTGCCCGCGGGACCCCACCACAAGGGTGTCCGGCATGTCTCACCCGTAAGTGCCTCCAACGGTGGCATCCCAATACTCGAGTGGTAACTGTTGTTATAAGCGAATTCAACTAGGGGCAAATGATCTAACCAAGACCCTTGGAAGCTCAACGCACACGCTCGAAGCATGTCTTCCAGGGTTTGAATGGTCCTCTCTGACTGTCCATCTGTTTGCGGATGATGCGCGGTACTGAACCTCAGTTTTGTTCCCATGGCCTCTTGGAAACTCTTCCAAAAATGAGAGGTAAATCTCGTATCTCGATCCGATATGATCTCACGTGGGCAACCATGATACCTGAAGAAAAATTTCATAAATATCTCCGCTAAGGCCCGACCCGAGGTATCAGGTCCAAGCGGAATGAAATGAGCCACCTTAGTCAGCGTATCCACAATCACCCATATGGTCTCATGTCGCCCTTTTGTCCTTGGAAAGCCACTTACGAAATCCATCGTAATTATCTCAAATTTACCTCTTTTCTTGTCCAACGGCTGGAGTAATCCGGCTGTCCTTCGTCTATCAGCCTTCACCTGCTGACAGACTTGGCATTTCTCGACGTATTTCCTCACGTCATTCTTCATGTTGGGCCACCAGAAGTATCGCCTCAGATTCTGGTACATTTTCACTTCCCCAGGATGGATAGTGTATCCCGAATCATGCGCCTCCGATAGAACCAAGGTCTTCAACTCTGCATCTTCAGGAATGCATATACGGTTGCCAAACCGCAAGATTCCTTCATCATCTATCCGGAATGGAGTCTCTCTGTCTGATGTCGCATGATCTCGGAATTTCTGACATTTCGGATCCTCATGTTGCGCTACCCGAATACGATCGTGTAATTCGGGTCTCACTTCAATAGCAGCAGAAATAATCGACATAGCTGCCGATGCACTCGTACCCGCTTCAGCTCCAAGCAAGCGAGTTGCTGTTGCCACAGCCAATTCACGAGAAGCGCCCACGTGCAAATTCATTCTCCGCATCTCCTCTATCAAGTGTGACTCTCTCGTAACCAGGGATGCCAGGTTCACCTGGTTCTTTCTACTCAGCGCATCCGCAACTACATTCGCCTTACCCGCATGATACTGAATGTCGAGGTCATAATCTTTCATTAGTTCGAGCCACCTTCTTTGCCTCAAATTCAGCTCCTTCTGAGTAAATATATACTTCAGACTCTTGTGATCGGTGAAAATCTGACACTTTGCACCATACAGATAATGTCGCCAGATTTTCAAAGCAAAGATCACCGCCGCCAACTCCATATCATGTGTCGGGTAATTCTGCTCATGTGGTCTCAGCTGACGAGACGCATAGGCAATCACATGCCCATCCTGCATCAAAACACATCCCAAACCCGAACGCGATGCATCGGTAAAGACCGTATAGTCCTTCCCAACTACCGGCATTGCAAGAATCGTGCTGGCACTAACCGACTCTTCAACTCCTCGAAACTCTTCTCTTGAGACTCACCCCATTCAAACTTTACCCCTTTATGCAGCAGCTCGGTGAGAGGTCGAGCTAGTTGAGAGAACCCCATCACAAATCTCCGGTAATAACCGGCTAAACCGAGAAAGCTACGGATCTCGGTCACGGTAGTTGGTCTCTTCCACTCTGTCACGGCTCGAATCTTTTCAGGATCAACCGCCAATCCTTCACCTGAAACAATGTGGCCCAGAAATGCCACTTGGTCCATCCAGAACTCGCACTTAGAAAACTTCGCATACAGCTGGTGATCGCGTAGCCGCTGTAGCACCACTCTGAGATGAGCTGCATGCTCCTCATATGACCGGGAATAAACCAGGATATCGTCAATGAACACCACCACCGTAGTGTCCAACAGATCTCTGAACACTCGCTGCATGAGGTCCATAAAAGCCGCGGGTGCATTCGTCAGCCCAAATGGCATGACTAGATACTCGTAGTGCCCGTACCGAGTACGGAAAGCCGTCATCTCCACATCACTCGGACATATCCGCAGCTGATGGTACCCCGTCCTCAGATCAATCTTGGAATAGACTGACGACCCTTGTAACTGATCAAAGAGATCGTCAATCCGTGGCAACGGATACTTGTTCTTCACTGTCACTTTATTCAACTCTCGGTAATCGATGCATAACCGCAGAGTTCCATCTTTCTTTCGCACAAACAATACTGGCGCGCCCCACGGGGACGTGCTTGGCCTTATCAGTCCTTTCTCCAACATTTCCTCTAATTGCACTTTCAACTCCTTTAGCTCCGCAGGAGCCATTCGATACGGAACTTTCGAGATTGGAGTTGTACCCGGTACTAAATCTATCTTGAACTCAACTTCACGTGCCGGGGGTAACCCGGGAATCTCCTCCGAAAAGACATCTACAAATTCCGAAACAACCGGAATGTTCGCTATTTCGGAAACCTCCGTATCGGCACACATAATCATCACCAGGTATGCTGTACATCCCGACTCCACTAAGTTCCTTGCCTCAATTGCCGAGATGTACGGTACCACCTCCTTCACGCCCCTACACCTAAGGGTACAATTCGAACCACTCGGCAACGCAAATTTCACGGTATGACGCAAACATTCAATGGTGGCTACGTGTCGGGTTAACCAATCTATACCCAACAATGCGTCATACTCTGAAATATCCATTACTAACATATCCGCTAACAAGTCTCTCCCATCGATTCTTATTTTCAGGTTTCGGCAGATTTTTGCAATTTTGGTACTTGAACCGAGTGGGGTACGAACATCCAGAACTTTCCCACTCGACTCGGTTGGCCATCCACACTTCTCAACGAATATACTAGACACTATCGAGTGACTACAACCCGTATCGATCAACACATATGCAAGATGCCCGGAGATAGAAATAATACCTGCCAACATATCATTCTGAGCGGATCCCGATGCCCGCTCGCTTTCCTTATCCGGCAGCTCGATCGCATGCACGGCATTAGCACCAACCCGGCCTCCTGCACGGCCTCCTCGCGTCTGTGGTGGAGTGCCTCGGCCTCCATTTCCACGCCCCTGTGGACCCCGATAGCCTCCTCTGCCACTACTTCCCGAAGCACCCGAGTGAGCTTGTTTTGGGCACTCTCTAGCCCAATGGTTCATGTCACCGCACAACATACAGGCTCCTCTGATGCGGCGACAGGATGCCTCTGTATGTGATTTCTGACAAACATTACACCAGGGTCCAGTGGTCCCCTGTGTAAACCTCGATACCACTAACTGTCCAGTCGGGTGTCCCGAAGTTGGGGGTTGAGACCCCGACCCACTTGCTTGCTTCTTGTGATCAAACTTTGGCCTAACATTCCTCGGGTGGGTCTGTTGTGCACTCCTCTTGAGATACACCTCGGTTTGCTCCGCTTGTTTCATTAGGGCTGGAATCCCTGCAGCTGTGGAGTGGTGTATGGCTAGAGCAACCTTCGGGTCCAACCCGTCAAGATACTGCCTGCGGTACCTTGTAGGATCTGCCTTCACATCTGGAGCATATCTGGACAAGTCAAAGAATCTTCGGTTGTACTCCTCAACCGACCTCTCCCGCTGACGCAAGTTCAGGAACTGACTCCTCAGAGCCTCCTGATGCATAACACTCAGATACTGCTCCCCGAACATTTGCTCGAACCATGTCCAGGGAATGTCTTGCTCAGCTCCCTCATACTCCGCTTTCACGCCTTCCCACCAATGCCTGCCTGACTTCTCTAGCAGTTGCACGGCCAACTCCACCTTGTTGGCATCCGGAATCCGGCACAGAGTGAACTTGGCCCTCACGTTCACCATCCACTCTTCCGCCTCAGGGTATCCCCCTGACCCGTCAAAACGAGGGGGTACTGAGCGCATAAACGCGTCGTAGAGTTGCCTAAACTCCTCTCCCGGTGCCACTTGAGCAACCGGTGCAGCTGGTCCTTGTGCCTGTTGCTCGGCTCTACGACCTCTCTCGTAGGCCGCAATCAACATCTCCTCTAGACCGCGCTCCATTTTCTGAAAACTTAATACGCTTCATATTAAGTTTCACGACAATTTAAACTACCGTCCCATTCTACTTTTAATCCCCACTCGCGAATCCTATCAAGTCTGGTTATGGTTTAGTCTGGTTAGGGTTTGAAAAACGAACCAAACCTGAGCTCTGATACCAACTTATAACTGTCACACCCCGGAACTAGGGGTCGTGCAGTTACGCCGTGAATATATAGATGACTATACATTCACAAGGCAATTACGGTGTAAACCTAACATAATATCGGTTTACAACATCACCACTTATCATTTAATTCGATTTAAAATCATGTTTATACAAATACATTTATAGATTATCAAAATATACTCAATAGTATATATAAATTCGTGCAAATACTATATAATTGAAAGATTAAACAATCCCAAATCAATTCCCATTTTATACCATTTCTCTTCCCCGATTTCAACTCGATCGATCCCCATATTTCCAAATCAATATAAACCATTCCCATTAACATTTTATACACAGTTTAAAACATAAAAAAAATTCATATTAAACCACAGTAAACGTTTAATATACAATTAGGTTTACAAAACCACTCGACACGGTCCGATAACAAGGTTATACACAAATACCATACCAAAACCCTATCGACATCAAAATGGACTCAATGTGAGGCATACCCTATCGCTATGCGGCTTAAACCTCACTGGTCGAGCACTCGAATCCCTTCTATTCGCGTTTACCTGCAAACACATACAAAAGAATAAAGTTCCCCGAGGGGATAGGGGGTGAGAAAACTTGTCAACCGTTTTCTCAGTGCGGAATTTAGTCAGGGCTACTGGATTTGTAAGAAATCCATTACCGGAACTAAATAAACCCGCAACGAGTTTCAATTCAACAATTCGATAAAAGAAATGCATATGCCATATATATAGAAGCAATTGAAATCTAACTCATATCACAATCAAATGAAATCGAAGAATTCATAGAATGGTTTGGTATAACAGATACAATTGCTAAGTCCGGTTACAATTGATAGATATCGACTATCCATCTCATTTGGCTTAACATTTCTCTGGTCTGGTTTATAGTCAAACATCCATATCAATTCGTCAATTTCCAATTTAGGATTTCATATCTCCCGATCATGCAACGGGTTGTCACTCTTCCAAAGAGAGACCAATAACAATCAATTATCCACAGTTTCAATCCTCCTGCTATACTCTACCTTTTTGGTATCAGTTAACCTAGCTCTGCCTTTCTCCTTGGTTACCGATACCCTCCACAATTAGGGTTATTCACCGTATGCGCATATGGGCCCTGAGACAAAGTCTAGTAGCTAGCTAGACATTGTCCCTACAATTCACTCATTTCATTCACAATTAATTTATCCTCTGCCCTCTTCACATTTCAGTACTGTGGTTCCATTCAATTATCAAGACGATAGAACAATCAATCGAATAACAATACCAACATGCTAGATCAACAATATCATATCAATTCAATTATATCATTACTTATTTTCATGCAATGCTGCAAATAATACTAACAATAGAGATCCAACATGAGGTCATGCACAATAAGTCAATTAACAATTCAATCGGTATATATATATAAGCACATATATATATATATATACATGTACCGTTATTTAATTCTAAGTAATAGAATCCAAAACAGATCCCGTGAACCCCCGCACCTGATCAAGTAGGGCACTTGGGTAGGATCCGGTATCGCTAAACTCGACGACCTCGTCTAATCCGCTAATCCTCGGTCAATCGGGTCTAGGCCTAAATTACATGGCATAGCAAGTCAATTTCAATATATTTCATAATTCCTATACCCAATCGCATTCTAATACTCGTAAACGGTCAATTCAACAAATTCGGACGTTTTACCATCTTACCCTTGCAATTCACCCTTTTTTTTAGGGTTTAAGTCACATTTCTTCTCAATTGGGGTTTATATCGAATAGATAGCAATACGGAAGTCTCAATTCACTCAAACTCGTAATCACGGTCATTTACAATTCAATTCGTTCGAAAGTTGGTTCAAAACCCTAATCAATTTGGGATAATCTCACCATTCGGGTTTTAGTTGAAATTGAGACATGAAATCAATCAAATAACGCTCAAGAAGCAACAAAGACATTGATTCTCGAGTTTGGTTCAATTTGGTCGGGTTTCACCGAAACCCTAGAAATCAAGAGAAGAGAAAATAGAGCAAACGTGAAGAGGGATTACCAAACCAAGTGGAGGAAGGGGCGAGATTTGAGCTCCTCTACAATTTTCTCAAGTTTCGGCCAATTCCGCGGGAAATCAGACTCTCTCTCTCACTCTCTATCTCTCTCTCGTGTCTCTCTGTTGGGGCGGCCAAAGAGAAAAAAGGGGAAAGGAGGAAGAGAAAGAAGGAGAGAGAACAGGAATTTTTGCTAAATAAACCCTCACTTTATCGGATAAAACGTTATGACGTTTTGTTAAATCGTTATAACGATTCAGCTAGTGAAAAACGCAGGAAATAGTGTATAAAACGCATAATTTGGTGTATAAAACGTTATAACGTTTTCTGAAAACGTTATAACGTTTTCTGAAAACGTTATGACGTTTTAATTGAATCCAGCCTTCATAAAATCGTCGTTTTTCATCAAGTTTTACAGCGAAAAACGTTATAACGTTTTAGGAATTTTTTTTTTTTTTTTTTTTTTTTTTTTTTTCACGGTGTTACAATAAGAAACCTTCATCTCGCCTTTAATTACTAACGCAGCAGAAACACCTAATTAATTTTGATCTAATCTGTATGAACCCATTAAACATTTTTCTATCCATCCTAATTATTCGACAATTGAATGCTATTCTACCTCCTTTATCAATGAGAAAAGAAAATGCTCCCGATTTCAAATGGACGAAATTTTTATTTCTACCATATTTAAAAAATAATAAAAAAACCCAAAACACTCCACTTTGATAAGAATTTGAAATGGCTGCCAAATCATTCGGCCTCAAAGACTGAGGGCTGCTAATTCGCCGTGCAGCCCCATTTTTTATTTTTATTTTTTACATATGAGAACAAAAACTATTTTTGTGATGGGATTCACTTGTTCTCTCTGCCGCTAAAAAACAAAAACGAATGGGGCCGCTAATTTCAATCCAAACTATTCTTGTTCTCTGTGTTTAAAAAAAAAATGGGACTGTTATTTCATTTTGAGACCTCTAGATTGGGGCCGCAGGACTAATTGGCGGCTCCCAGTCTTTAGGGCCACTAAATAGTTTGGCAGCTTAGGTAAAATTCAAATTCCCATCAAATGGGGGTGTTTTGGGTTTTTTTTTTGTTGTTGTTATGATAGAAATAAAAATTTCGAGACAAACGGGGAGGAAGGGAAGGAAGAGCAGAAGAGGAAAGAAATCTCAAGGCTAAAAATGTCAATTATATATTTTATTAATATTAATATAAATCTTTTGGTAAATTTAATTAAGAATGGGTATATAAATAGAATAGTTATATTTAGATGGAAAAATAACTCATTTTCAATTTTAGATGGGAAAAATATCTAATTGAACAAGTTATGATGGTCATATATATAAAATTTAAGCATTTCATTTACTAGATAATAAATAGGTGTAGAGTGGTGCATGTTCCCAATAAAATTTAAGCATTTCATCAAATCTAATATATCAAGTCAAGAAAAAGAATAAGTTCATAGCCACAATTCAGAATACATGATATCAAAAAAAATTAAAGAATAAAATGCATCTTGTAGTTATATTGCATTACAAATGGTTATGTACTATTTAAAATGGTTATTCTGTTTGGATGAAATGGGAATAACTAGAATAGAGACTAGTTAGAATAACAATGTGCATCCAAACAACATTTTTGCTATTCGGAATAGTTAGAATAGTTGTTATTCTCTATTTCTTGTAAATGTTGGAATAGCTACTATTTGAAAGTTTGAAGAGATAGAAAAAAATGATTTCTTTCCGGATTTCCACTAACACAGTCCCGAAATTATAAAATTGACACCACTTTTGTTATCTCCACGTCATGACAATTCATTTGAGATTCCATTTGCCTATCTTTCCTCTTAATTAGCACACTGTTAACACAATTCTTTATTGGTACAGTTATTCACTATTCCAAATTTACAATCTAAACAACATTTTTACTAATCCGAATAGCACCATTTTTACACTAATATGAAAATCACTATTTATTTTTTATTTTCATTTGCTATTCTTAAATTTCACTATTGTAGCTATTCTAACTTCTCCAAACATACCCTTATCGAAGTAAACATTGATTGTCAAATGTAAGTCCCAGAAAAAGGATTAAATGTTTTATTATTTTCATTTGTTTCCTCCAACATCTCAAATATTTTTGCAAAATTCAACAAACAGAAGAAAATTTTATAAAATATATAAAACAAGTGTATTTTTATTATTTTATTATTTGTGATTCATATAATGCTTAATGTACAACAGTTGTAGAAACTATTTGAAAGTCAATATATAACAAAGATTAAAAAACTGCATAGAAAAATCATTTATAAATTGTGAATATTGTTAGATGAATCACACAATTAAGACTTAACCCACAAAATTGGATCTCATACAAAAAGCTTGATCCACAATAGCAGATTTTTCTATTCAGAATATTAACAAAAATAATAAATTAAATTGGTAGCATAATTTTATTAAAAGTTCCAAAAAATAATTGGGTCGCAATAAAAATAGTTTCTTTCACCACATCAGCAATTTAAAAAAATATAAGTTCTTTATATTAATTATAAATATTTTATTCTTGAATTTATTTTTTATTTCAATTGCAAATGTTGATTAATTAATATTATATATTTGTTTTACAGACATACCGATGTTTTATTAAGTTATGGAGTATCTTAAAGCATGTTAGCATATTTTTGCAATATATGACTATTCATATAAAGGTGATTGCAAATTTCAGAAAAAGTGAATTGTAATTTTATTTCTTGTTCTCTTTGAGTCTATATAGACATTGCAACTAACATATGAGTTTCTACATTTCTCTAGAATCCTTTTTACTAAAACAATCCTATCAAAACTATAAATACAAAAACATACAAATCTCAACAGTGTCTTTCAAGACCTGAATTGGTCGCCATCATATAAAGGTGATTGCATTTATTATTGCTGTGATTTAAAGCCGTAAAAATGCAGACAAATTAAAAGTTTTAAATATTACTGAAAACACAGATACATCGAAATTGGATTATGGAAACTACAAGATTAAAAAAATATCAATAGCAAAATAGATACATCGACAAAGAAACATAAAACCAAACTTGTCGAGTGTTAAGAGGGAAGCTCGACAAACTAACATAATAATAAATGACTAATATAACCTCTTGATTGTACATGTAAACCACAAAAGTATAATAAAATAATCATTCAAATTACTTTTTATCCAAAGCTTTCCTGGTATCAGAGAAGGAATAATGCTGAAATAAAGCAAATTCCTATTTCAGGAATTATACTTAGTATCATATCCTGTTCCATCTAATAAAAAAAATATATTCCAGAAAATAAGCCTCAATTTCTGAAATCACCTGAGTGCTTACACCGCTAACTTCTAATCACAAATCAGTTTTTTTCAGTCTAGCGAACCACCCAAAGGTTCCTAAACCAGTATTTCCTTCTCAGCAAACAACAAAAACAGTCAAAGCCAAAACCTTCTCTAAACCGAAACCAGCAAGGAGCAATACTAGTCCAATACCTGAACCGTACCAGAATCAGCAGGAAAATATTGGCCTCGGACCAGACTTAATAAAATTAAAAAAACAACAATACCTGGAATTGGACTAGTACCTGAAACAGCCTGATATGAATTAGTCTCGTACCATAAAAGGAAATAAAAACAGAAATCAAACCAGAGTCCGTGTCCATGTCCATGTCCCCCCCCAGGTACCGGAGAAGCAATTGGAAAAAATGGACGGCCCAGATCAATTTCATCCATATCAAACTCAATCCGGTGCCTATTGAGGACTTGAGGTTGTAGGGGTCTCCTTTGAGATTGGTGCCAAGTAAAATGAACGGTCTAGATTCAGCACTTGCATCTCAAATTCTCAAGTACCTGGGTTGATACGAATTCGCCTACTTCAGGCGCACTTGGGTTGGCTCCTCACATGCGGTAAGGCCCGCTTCTAATATGACCACATTTTCTTTTGACCCAAGGCCTTGTATCTGGCCCAGCCCATCAATCTTGATCTAATCCAGTCTCTGTTCAGCCCATTAAAATGGTGACTAATATAATTAACTACATTAAAGCCATGACTTTAAAAGAGTTGACGGCCTTAATTAATTAGGTCTTCTTAATTAATTACAGTAACATGTGGCATAGCAAATATTAGTATTGTACCGTAAATTATGGACACAAATATTCCTTGGGAACTTCGTATCAATATATTAAGCAACTATAAAGTAAATAATTTGTGAAAAAGGTAAGTAAAGAGTTTATGCTTGCCTGTCTCAGCAAGGTCTCCAATAAACAATTTAGCAATTCCTGATACCACAATTTTTATCGATATCATTTTGAATTCCCATTATGCTTGCCAAAGCTGCAGAACACACACAAAAGAAGGAAACAAATCATAAGAGAGCAATATTATAATGTCATTTTGGCAAGTTGTGTACCTAATTTCCAAGAAATTTAGAAGCAACTTTTGTACCTAAAATGATCATAGTACATGATAGAGTACTCTGGAAGGATTTCAAACTGTACTAACCATGAGTTGTTCTGGAACTTCAATACAGCAACACATACATTCAAGTACTCAATAAATAAATTATATGAATGAAAACCTAACTTATAGAAAGATCAAGACGTGGTCTGCAAATATGTGTGACTTTAGGGCTTAGAAATTTCTTTGATCAAAATTAGCACATCAATGATAAAATTCATATCCAAATCAGCAATTTCAACAGCGTTGTCCTAAAATTCAACCCTTTTTGCAATTCATGAATCAAAGACAATAGAGAGAGAAAGAGACCTAACTCCTTGTTCTTGTCATCATTATCTGGCTCCTCGATCTTGGCCTTCTTGCTCGAACTCTTTGCTGATTTCTTCTCTGTCTTAGCCTCTTTTGCCTTCTCCATCACCACCTTCTTCTTCCTCTCGGCCTTCGACTCAGCACCAATTTCACCGTCGTCAGACCCATGAACAGATCGCCTCCTTGCTAAATATGGATTATAACAAAATTACTTTTATACTTTGTTATTTGAATTTTCAGAAAATCTCAATAACATAGCATAATCATCCGATCAAATAAGTGTGAACCATTCAACAAAAATATGATTTAGTGAAGCAATTATTTTCATAAATTTTGTTTATTAAAGTTACTGGTAATTTGTAATAATATTATATTCCTTCAAATTAGAAATACAAATTTATATTCCTAGTTTAAAACACAATAATTTTTCTTGAGAAATTGCATCGACATCCATTTTTTCTTTTCATAAGGAAAACAGATCAACTAATAATGTTTCTCCTTTATCTAAAAACCTAAAAGAAAGTAAAATACAGAATTACCTCAAAGTAGGAAATAACTATACTTATCTTGTAGCAAGCACACTGCAGAACAACGCTAATTAGAGCTAATTTGAGCGAATTTCCACAAAATCTTAAGACCCTAAAATGGGGTACAAACAAAAATGAAAATTATTTCAGCAACAATATGAAGCAGATATATACATAAGTGAAACAAGCAGAAAAGCAACACTAATTTGATAGAATTTGAGTTAATTGGTACAAAACCCTAAAGCCTAATTTCAACGAAACATAAAGAATGTATAAAAAAAATCTGATTTTTTCTGCCGAAATCTACTAATAATTGAAATCATACATTTCCCTAGGCGTCTACAAAGCCGTAGTAAGAAACCCATGTCTAGTGTTTTCCCTAATACTAAAATCAAGAACACTAAGCCGTGATTTTTATTTTTACCCAAAAAACAAATTCTTTTATTATAAATAACCACGATTTAGCAAAATTTATAAAAATGCCCAAACCACATAATATTTGCGGTCCGGATTTAAAATTCCGGACCGTATAGAATATATGCGGTCCGAATTTTTTTTTTTTTGAATTTAAAATTCCGGACTGCATAGAATATTTGCGGTCCGAAATTTTTAATTTTTTTTTTTTGCATTTAAAAGCCTTGTTCTATGAAGTCAAGACTGCATTTCGGTAAATTTTCATGATTTTTGAAAGTGTTTTGATATGTTAACCAGATGTGCAAAATTGGACTCAGAAGCACTCCTTCAGCAGTTCGGGCAATTTTTGAGAGCCGATATCTCCCAATCTGTTTTAAGATTTTGTATGAAACTTCACAGTCTTGTTATATGAAGTCAAGACTGCATGTCGGTAAATTTTCATGATTTTTGAAGGTGTTTTGATATGTTAACCAGATGTGCAAAGTTGGACTTTTAAATGCAAAAAAAAAAAATTAAAAATCAAAAATTTCGGACCACAAATATTCTATGCGGTCCGGAATTTTAAATCCAAAAAAAAAAAAAAAAATTTCGGACCGCATATATTCTATACAGTCCGGAATTTTAAATCCGCACCGCAAATATTATGTGCGGTTTGGGCATTTTTATAAATTTTGCTAAACCGTGGTTATTTATAATAAAATAATTTGTTTTTTGGGTAAAAATAAAAATCACGGGTGAACAAATAAAGAGAGAAACACCGTATAAATGCGGCCTTTAAATGGATTAATAGTAATATCAACCTTGGCCTTGGCAGCGGATGCAAGTGCGATGATCTTGCTCGTCGCTGTCGGATCCTTGAAAAGATCGGATCGCCTAGCAAGTAATTGATGCCGTAGACCCTCTCTGTGTCGGATGTAGGGACGATAGCCTGGGCGGCAGCGTTGGCGGGACAGTGTCAGCGGTACTTCACGGCTAGAGGCACGGCGTCGCGGTACTCCGGAAGAATTTCATGAAAATTTGAAGAGGAATCATGATCAGGTGGTTGCCAACTTGCCATTGGAGAAATCTCTAGAGAGCGTACGGAGAGAAATCTCTAGAGAGGAAAGAATAACAAAATCGAAGTGGTGTCGCTGACAGGTGGGACCTACCTGTCTGTGACACTGTAGACGAAACTGTTTATTCACCGATCCAAAATTAAGTTATAAGATAGATGACAGAGTAGATAATAACAATTATGTAATTCATAGACTAAAAACAATTATGCAACAATTTTTGTTTCATTGCCGTGAATCTCTATCTAGCTCTCCTGACATACTTGCCTAGACTATATAGTCATCTCATTTGGTGAAAATATATATACAAAAAAGAGAAAAAATAATTTTATTATGTTGGCTCAATTATTGATAGAAGATATGGCTCACGAAGAGCAAAAATCATAAACAAAATTAATCTAGCAATCTCTTTTTATGTCAAGCGAGACTCATTTAATAGGCATCGGACCAAAATCGATCTGATCTCCGCTCAGAACTGTTGATTCGCTTCATGATTTTTTTTGCCCTTGATCTGCACAACATACAAGAATATTAAAGCAGTATGCACGAATTATAAAGAAAATTGGATGGTTCCGAATGAGCATCGAATCACATTTGGAACTGATGCCCATAGGAAGAACCTCACTCACTTTTTATGACATGAGACGCTAGTTCGAAATCCGACTGAATTATTTTTATAAATATTTAAATTTGGAAGTCTTATTCTCCAACTTTACTTAAAAAAAAAAAAAAAACTCTTCTTATAATGAAAATCAATTAAAAAACAAAATATATTCAAAATAACATATCATTTTTCAACCTTTAAAAAAACTTACCATTTTTGGATCACTGAGAAAACAACCTAACTGATGTTAAGAATGACCAATTGCAAAGCACTCTAATTGATATAAAAGGAAGGGTTTAGGTTGAAAGTGTAAGAAAATGAGAATTAAATCCTAGAACAGAAGCGTAAGATTTTTTTTTATGGTTTCTTTTATAATTTGGCGTTTCATGAATTGTAGCACAGTAATTTTTTCTTTGAATATCCTCAGAAAGAAGACATCCATGGTAACATTGGACTTGTCGTGCGGACCCATAATTTGTGTGCCAACATAAACCGAACACCTTCTGTCAAGATCAGATTCTCACTAGAATAACTATTTAGGTGTTAGATATATTATATCTGTGTAGAGAAGAGATCTTTGGATATATATATATATATATATATATATATATATAAAATTTAAATAGTGATTTATGACGAGTTCCAAAGTAATTGGGTCAGTTGTTCAGCCTCATGGGACCACAACAAGAATGAGACACCTTTCGCGAGGATAAAAAAGTGACTTTTTGCGACGGATTACTCTCATTCTTCAGCTTTTTCTTTTTGCGACGGTACTTTTCACGAGGGAGTACCGTCATAAATTTGTTTTTTCTCTCGCAAAAAGTATCTACATTGTTGTAGTGGACCCATGGTCGGCGAGTCCATATCCTCTGAGGTAACAAAATAATTTTGTTAAGATCTCGTCCGTCTGATCAGAATCCTGGCAAATCCGTCCTGAGGTGGAATGCACGGGTCCCTTTATTTGTGTGAATTTTGATCGGACAATCTGGATGTAGACATAATTGTTGTGTTACTTTAGGTGATATGAATTCATGGTCATGATCATGCACTCTGACATGAAATACTGGAGCATGATCATGCATGGTCTGCTGTCAGTTTTGTTTCACTTGTTTAGTTGTTTTCAATACAAATCATTCAAACTCACTTGACATCGATTCAAGCCTCTTAATTAAAAATAATCTAAATGCAATTAAACACTCACCAATTAGTACGTCTACATTTCCAAACCGTTGTAATTAAAATATATCATCAAACCAAGATATAAAAGAAATATTCCTTGGCATATTTCATACCTAAAACGTGATGCATATGAATATATTTCAAATAGTTTTTTTTTTTTTTTTTTTGAGAGCTTGACAGGGTGATTACAGTAGTATTAATAAACCCACACAGCTAGACCAAAGGACTCTACCACCCGTTAACCCGTTAACAATTTTTGATCCACATAGTTCCCTCCTGCACTATTTTTGCACTCAACGCCTCTGGCTCAACCATGGTTCAGAAAATCGGAATCGGAATCGGAATCGGATTTTTGACCGCCTAGTTAAAATCGGATAAATCGGCCGGAATCGGAAAATCGGATCGGTAAATCCGGTTTTTTTGGCAGAAGCCTTGTTTTGTAGCCAAAAAATAGGAAAAAATTGATAAAAAAACTATGTTAATTAAGATAATATTACACTCATATAATCCACTAATTATTTAATGTATTACAAACATTACAAATATAACATATTTTTATTGCCAGAAGCTATGCCGAGCTGGCTGGATCATCTCATCGTCCTCTGTATTAAAAAACGAATAGGGATATTTGTTTTTATTGTTAATACTCACTAAATTTTCATCAGAAGAACTCTAGTAAGTCACATGCATAATGTAATGAGCATCACATGTAAGAAAAAACAAATTGAACACTAGTCATGCTACTGTTGAGGGCCTTTCATTAGAAAAAAAAAAGAATGAGGGCCTTTCACTAAAAAAAAGATATATACATATTAAGTTCTGAATAAGAAAAACATCAAGGGCCTATTTAAAAAAGTGCCAAATATTAGCACTTCTTCGGTGTTCATCTTCTCCTCCTGCACGACTTGGTGTTCTTCTCCCCCTTCTCACCACGGTGGCAAAAATCAACGCCTTTCGAAAAATCAAGTCTTCGGTGCACGGTGTTCTTCTCCTCCTGCACGACTTCGGTGTTCTTCTCCGGTTCTCCCCCTTCTCACCACGGTGGCAAAAATCAGCGCCTTCTCAGTTCTCCATGGTTCGAACACCGAGCTCAAATGGCGCGTCTTCAGTGCCTTCTCCCCCTTTCGGGCTACCTTCTCCTCCTGCGCGCCTTCTCCCCCTTTCGGGCTGCCTTCTTCTTCTCTGAATCGACACAGAGGTGGATTCAAATGGCGCAATTTTCTCTGAATCAGCACAGAGGTTAGTCAAATTGAAATTTTTTTGCTTTAAATCGTTTGAATCGGTTCAAATCGGTGTAAATCGGACAAAAAATCGGAAAATCGCCCGATTTTTTCACTGTTCATCCGCTTTTTTTTTAAAAGAATCACACCAACTTGAGAATCGGGCAAAAATCGGGTCGGTCCAGTCCGATTCCGAGTTGAATCGGAATCGGCCGATTTTACGAACTATGGGCTCAACTCTATTTCCTCTAAAAATGAGACTGTTCCTTTGTTTCCAGATTTCCCAACAAGTGCAGAGCATTCTTGCCATCCAATCTCTCTTGTTGACCACCCCTGTGAAAGAGATTGCAGTCCACGAGTGATTCCAAATCTGGTATGCTGTTTGTGGTACCCGGTTTAAGGTCAAGATCTGAACACCAAGCAACTGCTGTACACCTCTCCAAACTCTTCTCGCGTACCTACAGCTGAAAACCAAGTGAACAATCGATTCTGCATTAGTCCCGTCGCACATTACACAGTGTGGTTCGCACTGGATGTGTCTTTTTATCAAAACATCCCTTGTTAAAATTTTATTTTTGAGAAGGGCATATCCGAAGAAAATAACAGAAGGAGGCGCCTGGCTTTCCAAACATCTCTAGAAGGGCAGAATGTTAGTCAAAACGAGGCCTCAGCAATCAAGTTACGCTTCCAACTATATATTTTAAAATTGGATGAAGACTTCTTTGACCAGCTTTTGTAGGTCCATTCCTCTCATTCATACTATTAATATGAGAGTGTAAGCTAGTAAAATAAGGTGTGTAAAAAGACTAAGTGGTAGCACTCACATAAAGGGCCCACATCCTGCCTAGTTATTTAGGAGAGTGATTCTTTGATGAAAATGACCTCTTTATATTTTAGGGATAAAACTGTAGTAGCCTAGCTAGTAGGTTGGTATTTATAAAAAATAATTCAATTGTTATTGATTCTGTTTGAATATATACAAAAGGAGCTACACCAACTCCAAAAAAAAAAAAAAAAAAAAAAAAAAATCAATTAAAGTTAATGGTGGGACCATGGTTCTAACAAGCTAACTATAGTTTTTTCGGACCTCAAAAGCTATAACGCTATTGATCGCATTTCTTTTATAATGATTCTAAATAACTAGCTATGTTGCGCTATAACTTTTTCAGACTTAAAAGCTATAACTCTATAACTGTTATTTAGAACTTTGGGTGGGACCCATGTACTTTTCTCCTTCAGTGCAGAAACGACAAAGGAAAAGCATACTAATTAGGGGAGATTAATTAATAGCTTTAAGTGCAGTTGCATGCAGCAGAGGAGAAGAATAGAATACTTCAACCGAGTCAAAATTAATTAATTGGGTGCCTATTTAGAATATAGGAGATTCGTGCCATAGTCAACAATTAACATTAGGTGTCTTAGTCTTTTTAAGAGCAGACGGCCTTAAGTCTTCTTAATTAATTACAGTCCAACGTGCCATGGTAACATGACCAATAATGCTAATTAAAAAGAATATGAGACAAACACGGTATGGAATATGTATGGATGGTATTTTGAGTAGTTGTAGGTGATCATCAAGCTATTAATTAACAAAGCATCTTTAATACTTTAATTTGGTGTTCTATTTTGGACAATAAAAGAATTTGTATAGATTAGTGCTTGAATCTAAACTCAAATATGCTTTCCATATCTAAACATGAAATTAATAGAAATTATTTTTTTACTTATGAAAGATATATATATATATATATATATATATATATATATATATATGCGCTATGCTGCATTGCAATGCATAGGCACCCTTGTGCATTGGACCATAAATCACCGATTTAAAGTCCAAATGACCGATCCAAACTGTTCATCTTGTTATCCATATTAATATGTGCTTGGAGACCAAATTTTACATTTTTTGGAATTGTTTTACTATTTATTAAGCCACTTTGAAAATTGCTGATCCAGCGGTAACAGTAAAATCAAAAAGCACCGTTGGATCAGCAATTTTCAAAGTGGCTTAATAAATAGTAAAAAAATTCCAAAAAATATAAAATTTGGTCTCCAAGCACATATTAATATGGAGAACAAGATTAACGGTTTGGATCGGTCATTTGGACTTTGAATCCGGTGATTTATGGTCCAATGTATAAAAATGCCTATACATTGCAATGTACCATAGCCGATCTCTCTCTCTCTCTCTCTCTCTCTCTCTATATATATATATATATATATATATATATATATATATATGAGTAAAGCTAGGGTGTGATGTGCTCACCAAGAGAGTTTGATGAGCACAACTCCAAAAGTATATTGGATCAACTTTAAACTCCGAATCCAAACCATTGAAATCCATGTACTTCATGAGTGATGTATATATATATAAAATTTTGAAAGTTTTGAGTTTATTTGCTACACAGTCAAGCGGTCAAAGAAATGATAAAAAATAAATATATAAAACAACTTATAAATTAAGTTATAAAAAGTTTATTTCTTTGACCGCTTGACCTTGTAACAATAAACTCAAATTTTTCAAAACTTTGCATGTACATGCATCACTCATGAAGTACAAGGATTTCAACGGTTTCGATTTGGCGTTTGAAGTCGATCCGATATATTTTTGGAGTTGTGATCACCAAACCCTCTTGGTAAGCGCATCACACCCTAGCTTTGCTATATATATATATATATATACAATTATATAATATTTGGATCATGTTAGAAAGTAGTGCCAATGAGAAAGTTATCACGGCTAAGGGAACAACTTTAAAAACTACAAGAATGAGACAGTATCCGCGACCGATACTGTCGGTATTTCCTAGCGGATACTATCGTCCCTAATAGCAAAATTATTTTTTTGTCGATAAACCCTCACAGATAGTCACTTTTTACCCTCGTAGATACTCTCCTGTATTTTGTTTCTTAGCCTATGCGAAGTTCTATCTCTCCCGTATTAAACATCCTACTCCTTTTAAACCTTTGTATATTTTAACAATATGATCGAGCTCCTGAACCATTAATTCAATATCCATGAATCAGAATTAGGATTAGTAATGTTAATTTTTATGACATGACTAGCTGATTCATAAGTCTCACTTTCCTTCACATTTGATCTCCATATTAATATGGCTTAGGAGACCAAATTTTAGGTGACTTCATCTCGATATTAATGTGTTACAAGACCAAATTTTATATTTTTTGAAAAAAATTTACTATTTTTTTAGATTTATTGAAAATTGTTGTTTTTATATGATCCAGATTTGTTTAAAAAACAGCAATTTTCAATAAAGTTTTTTAGTAAATTTTTTTTTTAAAATGTAAAATTTGGTCTTCAAACACATTAATATGAAGATTATATTCAACGTTTTGGATCGGCTCTATCTCCTCAAGTCGATCTTATTCAAATTAAATATACTCATATATATATATGCATCACCTTTTAGCTATGAAACACGCTAAGCAATATTATATATATATATCAACTTTTTGGATTTTGAAATTTTAAATTTGGACTGTGTGTATTTCGGCCCATATGCTACCAAAAACATATTAGCCTATCTCTCTCTCTATATATATCTATATATATAATTTTTTTAATTATCTTATATAAAAACGGGTAAGATAACTGAAAAATATCGTTAGCCTTATTTGTATCAGATAAGTTTGGAAGAAAAAAATTTAGTCTTATTCATGTCTTCGAATACAATAAAGGATTACGTAAACGGGTAAAAGGGCTCTATTGACAATCTATCTAAGATGAAGCATAATTTTGTAATTATATTTAATTTCAAATATTTTATAATATTTTTGATAAATTAAAAAAAATAGGAATATATATCTTTGAAAAAAAAAAATAGTCAAGAGGTGACAGTATCAGTCCTGACTAGATACAATGTGACTCTGGAAAAACTACTAGTCTTTGTTACTACAGTCTATATGCGTACTTAATTGACTTAATTTGCTACTACAGTATCTTTAGTTTTAACAATTTATACGGCATTGTTGTAGTTGAACTGATCAACTTTAGTACGCATATAGGCTGCGGAAATTAAGTCAGTTAAGTACGCTTATAGGCTGCGGAAATAAATTGATTTGAAATGAAGAATTAATTAAAAATGAAGCCATCATTTTCTCCAGTTGCATCAGTACCTTGACAAGTTGGAACTTGCCTTGGAAGTCAAAGAAATGAAATGGAAGGTTCTCTTTTAAGATGAAATGGAGAGAGTCAAGAAAATGAATTTGATGGAATAGTCTCGAATTTAATTTTTCGAGATTTTGTTTTATCTTTTATTGTCGTTTACGTCATAAATTTGAGGTAGGTACCATTTTCTCCATGACTGATAATTACACATCTTACATGTAGCTAAGTCGCTTTATTTGAATCCAGACATACTGATATTTTTTCAAAAAAAATATCAAATAATAATATATTTTTGTTATAAAATATTAAAATTCTAAAAACTATATTTTTACTAATTTTAACAAAATTTAATTGGAATGTTTTAATGTTGTTATGTGTATCATTAATCATTTTATCTCAACCTCTATATATATATATATATATATATATATATATATATATTAGAAGTTGCTTGAATGAATTAAAAATGCATGCTGAGAATTTGATATGGCTTAATGAAGAAGAATTTTTTTTCTGTAATTAGTATGAAGGCTAGTTTTATAATTTTATTTATCTTTTTAGAGAAATTTTTTTTTTAAATAAGTCATTATTGTACTATATATAAAATAAGTCAAGTTGGAATACAATATTTTCTCAAAAAAAAAAAAAAATTCTCTCACTCTAATTTCAACCTCTCTTCTAAAGTCTTAATAATGCTGCAAAAAAATGGTGAATATTTTATAGTCAAAGTATAAATGCCTGTAAATTAGTACAAGTAACTTGCGCATTCAGTATAAATACTTTATGATTCAGAATATAAACGGCTCTTTTGGAATATAAAAAAAACATTAATTCTTTCCATTAAAAAAATATTTTTTATTGAAAAAAGTTCATCACTATTTTGTTGTCATTCGCATTATAAATTTTGATGTCTATTTTTTATTTTTTTAAGATTTGTTTAAAATTGCATTATTACATCGCATGGAATGAAGAGAAGGCCATAAAAATCACTGTTATAATATGCATGTGTAAATGTTTTTTATGAAGAATTAAGGAAAAAAAAATCATAAATTTGTATTTCTATAAGATTTTTTATTTATATTTTAATTATGTATTACATAAATTTTTCCAAATATTAATTTTAAAATTAATGATTTCCATAAAAGACTTACACAATTACAATTTTTCTAACTCCAAATTTTTTATATAAGTTTTTTGTGAATTTTTGTATCTTAATTAATTTTTTAAATTAATTTAGAGAGCATTTTTTCCTTTTTTTTGTAATTTTATTTGGGAAAATTTATTTTATCTCAAACATAGAAAGCAATACAAGAGTTAACATTTTGGGAATGCATTGTAATTTTAGTTGAAGCTTTCAATTATTATAATCATAATAGTTGTATAATCGACACATAATTATTTACTTTTTCGATTATTTTCTCTTTGCATCTTAATAATATAATCATAATAGTTTTATTTTTGGATGCGTGCCTGTTATATATTATCGTTAATTGCATTTAATTAGTAATATATTATAGTTAATTACATATTAATTTGTTTATCACGCAATTCAAATGCACTGCCGATAGTGATTTCAATATAGACGGCGAAAGAAAGGAAAAAAAAGGAGAGTTATATGTCATGATCTACATGACATGTCAAATCAGAAAATTTTATTTGTTTTGTAATTGTTTAGTTCTTCTATATATTAATTAATTAGCATGTATTTGAAGCAAGTTGATGGTGAATGAGTATTAGTTAGTGGTTTAATATATTTGGATGCGTGCCTTTTATTATTTTTTATTTAAAGTGTTCATGTTCCGAAGTATAAATGTAATCAAGAAATTGAATGACTTATCCAAATTACTTTTATTAAGAAACTGATTCAACCTGAGATGACGATTCTTAAAAGCTGTGATGCAAAATCACTCATTTATTGTTCTCTCTTCATGCGCTTTTTGTTTCTTTGCATACTTTTTATAACTTCTTAATAACTAGCTTATCTACTATAAATATAAATTTGATCACTGAGTTCAAAATAAATTATATTTCAACTTAATTTATAGTATATTTACTATTTACAATATTTATATATTAAGATATCAGAAAAAATCAATTATATGATAAATTTCAAATTTATGATAAATATTGATAAATATGATAAATTTAAAAAGGATACAAGAGTTAACATATAACAATAATATATAAGAGTTAAACTTATTAATTTATAAGTATCACAATTGTGATTTATAATTATAATTTACTTTAAAACATGCATTAAATGCAATCACTTGTTAATACATTTTGTCTATATTTTTTTAAATAGATACCAACATGTAATAATAATCATTCTCTAAATATCTGAAAAGGTTCAACATAATAATTGTGTATAAAATAAATTTTCCCAAAATAAAATTACATTACATTGCCACATAAAAAGCATAATTGTATGTTTGAAATTTTCCCAAATAATTGTTCATAGAACCAATACATTGTCACATAAAAAGCATAATTGTAGAATTCTTTGATCATAAAATTCAGTAAATTAAATCACAGCCTTTGATGAATTAGGATATCGGCATGCTCAGCCTCTCTCAAGATTTAAAAAAAAAATCTAATATATGAGAGAACGGTGACATATGTCGGAAAAAAAAACAAATATTTTGCATCTGATGTCGGTTGAAATAATTGAAAGCTTCAACTGAATAAATATTGCATTTACTTTTTCGATTATTTTTAATTTTTACGGATATGCATGTACAACTTGCGAAATATACTAATAATTGCATTCTAATCTACCGGTTGCTATAATTGTGGGACCGGGTTGGTTCTATTATATATATAGAGCAAATTCATTTGAAAGAATCTAGAAATTAAACTACAGCTTCTCTTTCCCCATGGCCAATCTTTCACAAAACACTTATCCCACCTTCACTTCCAATCCCCTGAAAGATGAGGAAGGAGAAGAGCCAATACTAAGGTCTCGTCCACCCTGGAATAACATACCAAATATTGAAGAGGTAGATAGCAAATACAAAGATATAATTCTTACACTCCCAAAAGAAGAACAGTGGGCCGCGTCTACGATGAGAAATTACAAAGGTTTTTGGATGTTAGAACATATTCTTCCTGGTGTTATGAGGATGGAGGAGGAGTTGAAGCCTCGACCCAGTGATGTAATCGTGGCAAGCTTCATGAAGTCCGGCACCACTTGGCTCAAAGCCCTCACTTTCACCATAATGCACCGAAAAAAGTATGGTTTCGCTTCTCACCCTTTGCTTAAACTCAATCCTCATGATTGTGTACCTATCACTGAACTAACATATGCTATGCAAGATGAACAATATCTCGAAACTCTTCCTTCTCCTAGAGTTATAGGAACTCATTTGCCCTACTCAATACTTCCAGAGAGTATGAAGACATCAAAATGTCGAATTGTTTATATCTGTAGAGAGCCAAAAGATGTTATAGTCTCTCTTTGGCACATGTTCACAAAATTTGAGTGGTTCAAGGATTCATTTCCTTTCAATCAAGCCTTCGAGTTATTTTGTGAGGGCCGAATACCAGTTGGTCCTGTCTGGGATCACGTTCTCGAATATTACACGAAGAGCTTGCATCACCCAAATAGTATTTTGTTCCTTAAATACGAGGCAATGATGATGGACCCTATAGATGGTGTGACGAGGCTAGCAAACTATGTTGGATGCCCCTTTTCTGAGGAAGAGGTGGAAGCTGGTCTCGTTGAAGAGATCGTTGAATTTTGTAGCTTCAAAAAACTCAAAGACCTTGATGTGAACAAAAATGGAATTGGTGACGTACAAAATGATATCTTGTTCAGAAAAGGTGTTGTGGGGGATTGGCAGAATCATTTGACGCCTGAGATGGCTACTAAGTTGGATGAGATCATTAAAGAGAAATTACAACATTCTGGTTTTACCTATGGAGTGGCAAGCATCAACCATTGACGTTGATATAGTCCATGCAATGATAGGAAGATGCAAGAACTAAGAAAGTTGGATCAATACATCTAAAGCAAATGTCTTAGTATGAGAAAGATTGTAAAATATTAATATATGGTCACCGAGTTAATTCTTATGTTAGGTTTCTCATACTATAGGGACAATTATGCTCTTATTAAGTTACTAATAAATGCCATGTCGATTTATCATTTTCATTGTCATTTTATTGTCATTTAGTTGTTACCGTAATTCTTTTTTTTTTTTATGGTTGGCGGTGAAATACCACCAACAAATATATTAATAAGAAAAATGTTATTTACATTGGACAAATTGTCCCTCGCACCCGATAAAAGTAACCCTCATCTCAACTATGGAAAATTGTCTGTAATAAAACACAAAACATAGCCCCATGCCCTACACTAGACCCTAATTGTCGTCTTTCTAAAATGTTCCCAAAATAGAATGTTGAGTGTCGTGTCATTAATTAAGATATACATTGGCTTGGTTTTTTGTGAGAAAAATCGTCTGTTTCTTTCATTCCACAGAGCCCATGCTCCTGCCGCCCACACCCTGTTCCTGGCGGATGCCTCTTTCCTTGATACATTAGGCTGCGATAAGTCCCATTTTTCTGTAAATTTACCTCCTCCACTATACCGGATGTTATAGTTTGCCAAGAGCCCTTGCCAGAATCTCGACGCATATGGACAAATCCACATAATGTGATTACTATTCTCCGCGATGGTTAAAGTGCACAGATGACACCCCTGTTGCACCATGCATCCTTGATTAATTATTAGAAATATAGAATATAGAATTTAAAAAAAAAATGCTATGTATGATAGCTTTTGCTATAGCAACGCTATTCGCAATAGTTTATTTTATTTTGTTTTGTATCACCACTGGCTATAATCTCTATTTAGAATCTTGTTTTCAACGGAGCAGTGCACCAATAACTCAATTGTTTTAAGTTTAAATCGATTATCAGAGAACTCTAAGCATCCAAAACAAATCTCATTGACCAATTAATGTTTTTCAACAAATCAGCATTAAAAGAGTTAAGGAACTTTGTAAATATTAAATTCAGCAATTCGTGAAAAATTTCAAGATAAAAATGAGAATTTAAAAAAAGAGTCATCGATATGAGATTGACACTAAAATGAAGTAAGAGCAATAATAGCTACTGGTTGGTAGTGGTGAGTCATTAAAAACCATTTTATGTCGGTTGAAAACATTCGCATTTCTAAAATAGGTTGGTGTATGTAATTGGTGCCATACTGAAAGTTACTCCACTTGGTGTATATAATTGTAATAAATATTCGCATTTCTAAAATAGGTTATCGAACCTAATATTCGCATTACTAAAATAGGTTAGAGATGGGGAGCATCTGATGTAGTCGAGGAGGAAAAGGGGGCAAGTATTACGATCGAGCAGTCATGAGAGTATAGAACATTGGGATAGTGTGGCTTGATGGCCATGTTGGTATGAAGAAAAGGCAGCACTTATTATTGCTCATTGAAATTGATAGTATGCTCAGAAATCAGGATCTTGTTTCTCTTCTGAAGAAAAATGGGGCAAAAGGAATTCAAAATGGGTAGTGAAGTTGTAACTTGTAAGTAATATGAATGGTGGGGTCGTTGCTCACAATTATATGGCATTTAATATGTGCGTTATTCGTCATTTTCTGTTATAGAGTAACGTGTTCGGATCGGACATATCATGTGATGACAAAAAAGTAACCGCCAATTTTTTTTTTTTGAAGAGAAGAATAGAGGTCAAGCCTCTATTTACTTAATTGATTAAAAAGAGCGGTTTTTTTTTTTGAAGAGAAGAATAGAGGTCAAGCCTCTATTTACTTAATTGATTAAAAAGAGCGGTTTTTTTTTTTGAAGAGAAGAATAGAGGTCAAGCCTCTATTTACTTAATTGATTAAAAAGAGCGGTTGTGGTTTTTATGAAAGACCTGTTACAAAGTAAATTTATAAAAAAACAGCTCAAGACAGTTGAGCTATTTAAAGAATTAAAACAAAGACAATAATTAAAAACAAGGGAAAATAAGAGAAAAATTGAAAATTGAAGTTCATCAGAGGCGTTGATGCCTTCATGGCTTATTTAACGATTCCTTGTTGTTTGATCGCCTGTTGTCAGGTTTGCCATCTCCCACTGTTCGTGTATCTTTTCGACCAGGTATTCTATTTTTTTTGCTTGGTCCTTGAAGATTCGGTTACATCTCTCGCGCCATATCTCAAACTGTGTGATTAGAAGCATTTCCCTCTCCTTCTTGTGCACCCTTTTCTCTGTTATTGCTTCTGTGTATAGTATTGTACCACCCTCACTGTGTATCGGTATTGATAACCGTTGTGAAACCACTTCGTATGTGTGTCGGGTTATATTGCAGTTATTGAACAAGTGGTTTACCGTTTCCTCGTCCCGTCTGCACATGTGACATATGTTCAGCATTTGCCATCCGCGCTTCATCAGGTTGCCAGTAGTCAAAATCTTATTTAGAGACATCAGCCATGCAAAAATTTTAATCTTAGGCGGTACCCTTAGTTTCCAAATTCTTCTCAGATCTGATCTAGAACCATCCTTTATTGCTAGATACGCTGATTTGACTGAGAATTCCTTTACTGAAGATGGCTGCCACAATGGCATGTCTTGTTGGCCCATGAGACATATACCCCTTGGATCAATTATTTCCCTCATGCACCTCATTTCTTCAGTTGCCAGTTGCAATAGTGGGATGAACTGTTACGCTGCCAGTGCCCTTGCCAGCGTTATGTTGGCTTCTATGGCATGTGAGTAGATAGCTCCGAATTTGTGTCGGAGGATACCGATGCCCCAATTATCATGCCAGAATTTTATTGTTTCTCCATCGCCCGGTATCCATGATGTGAGTGATTCGATAAGCAGCATGGCCACATGTTGCATCTGTTTGAAGAACCGTGAGTCCGGTATTTGCGTACTGTTTCTGCCCGTTGCAGTGTATATTGCTTTCCATAGTCGTTGTTCTGGGCTCAGCCACTGCCATAACCATTTTGCCAAAAGCGCTTGATTGAATGTTTTAAGATCCATTATTCCTAGTCCGCCTAGTTGTTTAGGCTTGCAAATGACTTCCCAGCTCACCAAGTGAATTTTCTTTTTATCCAGTAGCACTCCATGCCATAAGAAGTCTCTTCTAATCTTATCAATTTCTTCTTTCACCCATACCGGCAATTCGAATACCGACATGAAGTAGGCCTGCCATGGACAAGAATCTTGCTGTCCATCCCTGTAGGCAAGATCTGAATTTGTGAATAAGCGGCATATATATGTGCCCTTTTTACATCCCATTACACTCGCCAAATCATTTGCATTGTACTCAGATTCTCATGAAACTACGAGCTCAGATTTCAGCATATTTACTCTTAATCCAGAAATACCTTGGAATGCTAGTAAAATGATCTTTAGTATCTATATCTGCTGGCATTCCAGTTTAATGAAGAAAAGTGCATCATCCGCGTACAGCAGGCATGCATGCATTCCAGTGAATGGCATTTTTAGCACTCCATTCTGTTGGAGTTTGTCTAGCCAACGCGGTAGGAAATCTATTGCTAGTATGAATAACATTGGAGACAATGGGTCACCTTGACGGACTCCCCGTCTTAGTTCAATTTTTTTTCTCAGTAGGCCGTTGATTAGTATCTGCGAGGATCCTTTCAATACTGCCTCCATTACCCATGTTATCCATTGGTCCGGAAGTCCCAGACTCCGCATTATATGCCGCATGAACTCCCAATTTACCGTATCAAAAGCCTTGTGTATGTCAGCTTTGAAGATAGCTATCGGTACCTTATTTTTCTGTGTATTGAAGCACCTCTTGTGCATAAATAAAGCCCTCCATTATTTGTCTTCCCTTGACAAACTCTGTTTGCGAGTTGTGTATTATGCCATCTATTTTTTTTTTGCAACCTATTTGTCAGGATTTTTGAAAAAATCCTTTGCACGGAGTGGATCAAACTAATTGGTCGGTAATCCTGAACTTCAGTTGGGTTTTCCTTTTTTGGTATTAGGATTATATGTGCAGTGTTTAACGGGTCTAAATCAGATCCTGTTTCCATGATTTGATGTGAAGAAATTTTTATTAATAATTATACAACTAATTAATTAACCAATTGAGATAAAGTTAATCAGAGAGAGATTAAATAATACGGGCATGGTATGCCTGCACGAATCTTTATGATTTGGTGTGAAGAGTATTTTTATTAATAATTATACAATTAACTAACCAATTGAGATTAAGTTTCTTTTTGAGTAAAAATAAAAGTTATGCCCTGATTTAATTATACAATGAACTAACCAATCGTACATGTTTTATTAATATATATAAAAAACGTGCACTAATTCAGGTGTTTTTCGTACACAGTTTTTGTGTTAATGATCGTGTGTGTATGGTTATTGAGCCCATTTTATCGCTTTCGTGTATGATTTTCCGTATACAATTAGCATTTTTGTATTAGTGTATATAGACTGTTACATACATACAAGAACCACCAACCCGCACACATGCATCATAAAACAGACCAACATGATAACGACTACCCAAATGTTTTACCAAGAAGGCGACCAGGAATAAATTTTAAATGGGGATAACTGTTTGCACGAAACTCCGATTTTAACGTATGACTACTTTTTAAAAAGCTATATTTGTGAGCAGTTAATTTGGATTGAGAACAATGTTTTAAATAGTGCGCTATAGCATTTTCGAACCTTAAACATTAAGTTATGATAAAAGTGTGTTATTTATACGACCGTTATAACAGTAATAGCAGTACGTTATAGCGTGTAATACAAATAGCGCACGCTATACTACATAGACTTTATTTCAAGGCCCAAATTGAAATCTTCTTTTATGGACTAATTTTTTTAAGGCCCATATTATTTTTGCTTTGAAATAGAAAAATATAAATAGTTTATGATATGATGCTTAGGTTATTTTGATTAGAAAAATAAAATAGTTCATGTTAAGATGTTTAGGTTATTTTGAATAAAATAAATAATTAGTTTATGATATTACTAGAGATATTTTGAATTGGAATTTGGATTTTGCACTAGTTTAATATAAATATTATGATTTTCTTAATCAATTTGGTATTACTTATTGCTCTATGAGGCTTTAAATAATGTTGATAATTAGTAGAATTATATAATATAATTTTGAATAAAAAACAGTCTGTATGATAGTTTTCGCTACAATTTCGTTATTTGCAATAGTGTTTTTTTTAAACATTTCTGGAATGACGCGATAATCGCTATTTAGAACTTTGCATGGTTGAGATCCTTGAGAATGTACAAATTGCCTTTGATAAGAAAGGCCAATATGGTTGAGTCCAGGTTAAGCCAGACCTCAATGCAACGGGCCTAGAGAGAGAGAGCCTGTGTTGCAGTACAACAACTGGTGTCTTATTATGTTTTGGGGTCTTCGATTTGTTGAAAACCAGGAGCCCGTTTGGAAATCCACCAGAAATCCATATCCAACAGAATATTTCTGTTTACATTTGGAATGCACGAGGTTCTTTAATATCCGTGCAGATTATGATCGAACGATCTGGGTCTAAACATAAATATTATGAATTCAGGTTCATCGGAAACCCTTGAAATCCACCCAATTCATATCCTCTGAGGTAACAGAATATTTCTGTTTATATATGGACCATCCGATCAGAATCCGGATCTATCCGACCAGAGGTGAAATTCTCAGGGTACCTTTAATATTCGTGCCGATTACAATCGGACGGTCTGGATCTAAACCTAAATATTCTGTTACCTTATCTTAGGTGATATGAATTCAGGTAAGAAACCCTTGGAAAAACCCTTCTCTGAATGAAGCGGCAGAGAAAGAGAGAGAGAGAGAGATGAAGAATGTTTATTGGCATGATAACTTGTGCTCACGACATCGGTTCAGAAATAGAACTATCTGTTTATTGGCAGGATAACTTGTGCTCATGACATGGGTTCGGAAATGGTTCGTAATTAAATAATTTGTTCGAACAGATTCGCTTTGTTCGGACTTAATATGTTAATAATTACTAGTTAATCTAGACTATTAATTATATTTTAATTCAATCTGAAATATCATTAATATGCTAAGATTACACACTGTCTATATCAGTCTCAGTTCAACTACAACAACCCCGCAGAAATTGTGCAAACCAAAGAGACTATAGTAGCAAATTAAGTCAATTAAGTACGCATATAGGCTGCGGAAATTGATTGACTTGAATAGTAACAAAGACTAGTAGTTTTTCCAGAATCACATTGTACCTAGTTAGGACTGATACTGTCACCTCTTGACTATTTTTTTTTCAAAGATATATATTCCTATTTTTTTAATTTATCAAAAATATTATAAAAATATTTGAAATTAAATATAATTAAAAAATTATGCTTCATCTTAGATAAGTTGTCAATGGCGCCCCTTTTACCCATTTACTTAATCCTTTATTGTATTCCAAAAGACGAATAAGACTAAATTTTTTTCTTCTTAACTTATCTGATACGAATATGGATAACGATATTTTTCAGTTATCTTATCCATTTTTATATAAGATAATTAAACAAAATTATATATTTAGATATCTCTCTATATATATATATATATTGGTTGAATGATATATGTTGATTACAACGTCTTGTAAGTGTAGAACTAATTGGTGACTGTTTTATTGCACTTAGATTATTTTTAAGACGTTTGAATCGATGTCAAGCGAGTTTGGTTGAGTTGTAATGTAAAACAAGTGCGTTTAACTTATGCTCCTCATGCGTCATGATGTTTTTATTTATCATTTTGTTTTATACTTTCGGTCAGTTAATTCAATACAAAAAAACCGAATTAGGAGGGGCACAAATTAAAATCCATTCAGGGGAAGGTAGGGATGAAAACGGATCTGATATTATCCGACTGAATCCAGATCTATATTCGAAAATTAGATACGGATATCTGAAATCCGAATATCCGTGCAGATAGTGGTACGATTATGATTTTGAATTTCAATTATCCGTATTCAAATAGTAGATTTATATACCATATAGTTCAATATATATTATGAAAATATATATGTATATAATATATCTACGGATATCCGATATCTAATCCGTATCTGTATCTATCCGTATCCAGAAGAAAGAAACAGATACAGATATGGTTTTATCACTATCCAATCCCTATCCGATCCGTTTTCACCCTTAGCTATAGGACTTGCGATATTTCACGTCAGAGTGCTAGCTCTGGATTGCGTGTTGGAGTTGGGACAGTTCGATGAGCATCGAATAAAATATCAAGATTCGTACAATTATAGATTAGCGCAAAAATTAATTAAAGTTCTACAGTTGAATTGGACAGCTCCGACTGGGTTTGGTCCGACATTCGCTTTCCATGGCCCAAATTTTGAAAACAATGTTAGTTTGTAATAATCTAGAAGTCAATAATACGATAAATTATCATAAAGCTTTGTTCATGAATTGAATGTTTATATTATTTTGTTGCCTTGAGTATTATTGCATTTATGGATCATTTCGAGTTCATGACTGAAATTGTGAAACTCCATAATATAGATGATATATACTCTTAAAAGGTCACTGACCAAGGTAATTAGCAGGAACACTAATTACCGCTATAAGGTTAGTATGTGGATTAAAATATGGTTAAGTTTTACAAACCACTTGACACGAGATGTCATTTTAATCACATAGATACATGTTCTAGGAACATGGTATTTGACAGACCCCGAATGAGACATTAAATAGAATTGTGTTCGTGTCATTTATGTTTTCATTCAGTGTCACGTTCTACAGTATGAGGTATTTATCGTTCCCACTGAGAAATGTGTATGTGTGATTGTTATCCACCGCTGTCCGTAAAAATCAGCCATAACAGTAGCATTTCCATATGTATAGCTTAGCTGAGGAAGTGATAGTCTGCCAAAAATACTATTTGTCCCTCGTATCTCTATACGAGCTATAGCATCACTGGGCCCCTTGGTAGAGTTAGATTATCTGCATGCGGTATAATTACAAGAGTAATTATATTTGATAATCTACTTAAGATCAAGAAAAGATTCAGTTAGCAAGGATGACACACATCTACCTTGAAACTGATCTGATAGCTATGAGACAGAAGAACAGACACAAGTAAATAGTTTACTGGATCGTGATATTGTACAGTACAGCATCATCTGTGTAATTGGATGGTCATGATGTGTTGCCAGATACCACTCATGATTATAGAAGTTAAAACAGTTTTAACTCTGTTTACCAACATAACACAGATCCTATTGGGTCACACCATATAGGAGCTACTTGGAGAATCTTACTGATTAATTATAAATTTATTATAATTAATATTAAGATGATTATAATTAATTATACGTGATATAATTAAATTATAAATGTCATTTAGAATGACAAGCAGAAACAACGGTTAATTTATAAACGTACACGTTACGTTGTATAAAAGTTACCGAACAACAACCGAAAAGAAATATAATTGTATATGGCAATTATATATATTTGATTTGGATTTTAATTTGTTAATTATGGATTTGAATTATGGGTTTAAAAGCCCAAAAATAATCAAAGCCTTAATTAAAATTAAAAGCCCAAAGTCAAAGCCCAAAATCAAAGCCTTTTACTATTCATGCCTTAATGGGCCAAGGGCAAAATGGTCATTTCACACCTATGTCACCTTGCATGACACCTTAGGGTGTAGAAGCATGGAGAAGAGTGTGGAAGGGGTATTTTGGTCATTTCACATATTAAAGCATGAGGTGTCAAGGTATTTTGGTAAATAGATTTGTTTTGAGGGGTATTTCGGTCTTTTGCGAACCTCCTCAAAACACTATAAATAGAGGGGTGAGGGTAGAGATAAAACTTACTAATTCACATGTTAATCTGATTAATACATTAATCGGAATTTCTCTCTTCCCCGGTTTCGGTTATTACGAGATTCGGAAAAATATATTTTTGCAAACTCTGCGGTATTTCTTGCTTTGCTTTTAAGTGAAACGGAATAACTTGGAGTCTTAAATATATTTAATCTGTCCCTATTTCGGTGAATAGTGTTTCTGCAGAATTCCGCGGTTTACGCTATTTCTGGCAGAAGAAATAAACTGCTCTCCGGTTAGTCTTGGTGGATAATCGATAGTGGTATCACACGTGTGATACTCCGAGTCGATTCCTTCCCTGGTGTAGCTCTTCTCGCTCGGTCTGCATTCCAACTGTGATTTGGAAACAAGGTATAAACATGTTATATTAATCTATTTAATTGATAAATAGATTTAAAGCTTTAGAAAATCAATTATGGAGTAGATCTGTAAATAGGATTAAATGGATCTTCCTGATTCATTTAATCCGTAGCTTAAGGTAGATGAAAATTTTTTTGTTTTACTCTTTCCGCACCTTAAGCTAAATCAATGGATTTGAATCGTCAAAAACCCTACAAACAAATGGGGTCAATTGACTCTCATTTATTGAATATGCCTCCACCCTTGATGAATAACTCCAATATCTATCGGATTGACTTCAAACGACAAATCTAATCTATTAAAGTTGATCTACTTTATGAGTATGCATGTACATGCAATATTTTGAAATTTTGAAATTCATTTAGTATAAAGTCAAGCGGTATAAAAAATAAAGTTCTACAAGTTAGTTAAATACATTCATTATTCATCATTTTTTTATACCGCTTGACTTTATGTTAATGAATTCCAAAATTTAAAAATTTGCATGTACATACTCGTGAAGTAGCTTAATTATAAATGTCTGAATTCGTTGTTGAAAGCTCATCCAATAGAATTTTGGAGCTATGCACATCAAGCTCTTTTGGTGAGCATAGCACACTCGAGCTTTGTTTCTAATTGGTGGGTCTATTGTTGCGATTAGATCATTTTCAAGACTTTTGAATCGATTTCAAGTGAGATTGATTGATTTGTAATTTCAAACGAGTGCGTTTGGATCATGCTCCTCATGCGCGCATAATGATGTCTTTTTCTTTGTTATCATCTTAATTTATACTTTCGGTCAGTTCAATTCAAAAGAAAAAGAATTTGGTGAAGGAACAAATTAAAATCCGAACAGGGGCGCTAGGATTCACGATCTTTCAGGCCAGAGTGCTAGCTCTGGTTCGAATTTAAAGGCGGCATGAGGGGTATCATAATAAATTCAATTTAATGTCCAATCGAAGTTATTAAATTCGCATCAAGATTTGTACGAGTGGATTAGCACAAATATTAATTAAAGTTCTTTGCACGAATCTTGATACAAAGTGAATCTTGAGCCGACTGTACACGGTATTATTTTTTTTTTTTTTTTGCAACAGTTCATGCCCGTAGGCAGTTTTGTCTGCCTTGTGAACAATACAAAAAGAACGTAAACACTATCATTGAGCATTTTGCGTTTGTGCTGGGAATTGACATTTTTCAAGTTTATTTGTGTAAAACGCTAGCTATAGAAAGTAACTAGAAAAAAAATCAGAAATATCAAGAAGAAACATACATATATAAATATATACATACATATCAAGATTCAAAATAGCTATTATTGTGTCATCTCTTTTAAGGTCCAAAAAGGCCAAATTTATGCTAAATTTATTCGAATGTACACGCATCACTCATAAAGTAGACGGGTTTCAATGGTTTGAATTCATCATTTGAAGTCAATTAATTTGATGGATTTTAAACTTGAGTTCATCAAGAAACTTGGTGAATATTTCAATTTCTCGTAATTGTTCATAATTCTAAAAAGTATTCTCTCTGTTTAATTCCCCCCCCCCCCCCCCCCCCCCCCCCCCCCCCCCCCCCCCCCACACACACACACACACACCCACCCAATCTATAATGGCTCCACCAAATTGAAAAGTTCGAAATGTAGGGTCTGAATTCAGCTCCTACGAATTTAGTCATTTTTTGTTTGAATAATATACTTTCTAACCGTACGCCATTAAATGATTAATGCAATGAGAATTTATTTAAGTAGATTCGCATGTATTGGTTGTTGCTTCATGGTGTCTTCTTTTGATTATTAGTTACATTTAATAATAGCAATCTATATGCCATGGTCATCTCCTATATATCTTTGATAATTGGATGCTATGCATATTTTTCTTATTTTTGTGCTCTTTTTAAAATTTCCAGCAGTGTAATTTTTGTTAATTAAGTCTGATCACTGGAACAGACATTGAACAACAGTAACAATTGACTCACATAGAAAGTATTAATTAAAATTAAAAAAAAATAGGGATGGTTATGCCATCTCTATAAATTAAAATTAATATTTTTTCTTTAATATATTTTAATTTTACAAGTAATTGTGTATATATTAGCGTCCTATATAAAATAAAATTATATTATAGTAGCTTATACAGCCCCCCTTAAATCTCAATTTTCTAATTCCGTGCTCTTCTTGGAAATCACCTTGACTATGTTGTATAACAAAATAAATCATCGGTAAAAATTCAAACAATAATTGTTAGTTGTTGCTATCATCAACTAAATGGACTGCCACTTAACCTAGTTTGCTTTTGCCTGGATATCCCTGTTATAACCTTAATTTTAAAAATAAGATAAAAGATACAAATAATTTAAAACCGTAAAAATGCAGACAAATTAAAAGTTTTAAATATTACACTGAAAACACAGATACATCGAAATTGGATTATGGAAACTACAAGATTACAAACATATCAATAGCAAAACAGATACGTACCAACACGGTCTCAGCATAAGTTAAACAACTTGAACATAAAAGAAGGAACCTGAAGAGAACTGAAGTCAAAATAAACCTAATCAGTAAGAAACATAAAACCAAACTTGTCGAGTGTTAAGAGGGATGCTCGACAAACTAACATAATAATAAATGGCTAACGTATGATAATATTCCCTATTTTCTTAACATATTTACCCAAAATCTTGATCAGCTCACTAGCCCATGCAGAATTACTCCAACATTCAATTTTAACTGTCTCAAGATACTCATACCGGAAGGAAACATCTCCCAATACCACTTGACTGGGCTCGAATTGTGTATCACTTGGGTTCTGTAATAAGGAAAAATAAGAAGTTGACCAATGAGATATTTTATCATGATATTAAAAGAGCAGTTTTTAGCATCATCAACACGAACTTCTAATGAGCCTCAGTTACACCTAAATTCATATATAAACCAATTCAGCACTGAATGAGAAAAGTATTTCAGGGAAATAATGTCAAAATCAGACTGAAAGAAGGCAGTACAAATTATTAATCATTATGCAAATGTATTCATTGTATCAGAAGTACATAATTCAATCCTTATATTAACTTTGCTGACCTGAATGAGTGAATGGTAACCTAAGAGAGTCTTAACTAATTAGAGAGAGAAGGATTACCGCAAGAAGTTTTAAAGTGAGATCTTTCAAATTTGGAGAATGCTTGAGAAAACAAGCTATCAGGTAAATGTCACAGCTCATATTCGATATTCCAATGCGCAATTTCTTCAAGTTGTTAAAGATTCTGCAGTTAAGAATATCCTTCTCCAATTGTCCTTCATTTTCAAAAACAAATAAAATAATTAACTGCAGCAAACCAATGTTTTAATCCAGAACGGGCAACATCCCAAAAAGGTAGCTTAATCAGTCTTGCATAAAAAAAAAGAGTTTTTGCATACAAAAATCCATACACCTAAACGAGCAATGATGACTGCAATTTCTGGGTTTCATTTTGTTGATAATTATACAAGGAACATGATTTAGTATGGAAAAGAAGTGGCAAGGATGATTCTGTTAAATAAAGAAAGACAAGCACATAGAACTAAATGATCATTTGAAACTTTATTAGACAAAAGGTTCTCCATAAGCCATAACCAAGATATGTGGCAGCAGTATCATACTTGGAATTCATGTGCAGACATTTTTATTGGAATGTGCCTATGTTATGCAAGGATAATAAATACTAAATGAAAAGGGAGGGCAGAAGTGTAAATTACCTCTTTGATGGCTCTGTACAGTTGTTCATGCAATTATCATACATTAAATAATCTATATGCTGCATTTAAAGTGGCAAAAAAATATCAAAATTCTTGGGTACATTGTGAAAATTTTATGATGAAGAAAAAGAACTACAATTCCAGCATACCCATGTTGCAAATGTGTTTGCATCTTTCTGTTCCTAGCCTAGTGATTCAGGCATTCGATTGCTGCATATTTGATACCTACACTTTAAAAGAAAAAGATCATTGATTATCAAATAAACAATGCTTGCTTCACATAAAAATCATACTAAAAAGTAAAAACTTAACACGGAAAAATTATAATTACCCAGCATTAGAGTATATCCTTGGTTTACGACCTTAGCTGTGATCAGAATCAACTAGTGCGCCTGATACAAATGTTGTATTCTTGATAGTCACCTTGGGAATGTGCTTGAATTTGATCCTCTCAGAACCAGTTTCTTCTTGGCTTACAATCTTCGACAGCAACCTCTCAGTACAATACGAGATCTCTAGCTTCTGTGCCATTATTGTGGTCAAGTATTCTGGGAGGGTTTCCATTTGAGATATCCCTAATTCCATCGTCTGTACTTTAAGGTTACCCACAGTTATTAGATTGTCAGTACCATGAATACGTAGGGACTCCAAGGAAGTAGCATGGTGGGAAAGACCCTCCGGAAGAGATCTCAAATGGGGACAATTTGCAATAAATAATTTTTTCAGGTTGGGCATGGCTGGTTGTCCCTTATTCCACTGCCACTCTTTCCAATTTTTCATATATGCAAAGTGTAGTTCCCTCAATTTGGGAAATGCGGGCTTGACAGAACAACTTGCTGTTGTTGAATCTCTGCTTTGGATACCCCCCAACAAGAACTGTTCTCCTATATTCACAACTGAATAGGCACGAGAAACACTGAGATGCTCCAAATTAGGGAGTAGGCCTAATGATGCAACCTCCTCAAAGCAGGCACAATTATCAATACTTAGAGATTTCAAGTTTGAAAGGTATGCCCTAGAATTCAGCCAATTAGGAAGATGAGTACCGAAGTAATGTCCAATTTTAACATATTCTACATTAAGGGAAGGACAAAGCTCATTTAAAACATTCTCGACTGTCATCTTCTTCTCGTTGGTTTGGGAAAGCTGTTCTTCCGAAAATAAATAAGTGTACCCTAGGGTTAGGTCTCGCAACTGATCCTTGCTCAAAAGTTTTGCTTGTTTTGCTAGGTTCATATCGGATACTTCCTCCAAACACTGTAAATTAAGAATAATTAGATTTGATAGAGTTTCTAACTCATCAAGGCTACTGAAGCCCTCCAAGTTGTTCCCATATGGCTTGAATCCGTGTAGTTCCACGAGCTTGTCTAGTTTTTTCAAGCCTGCAGGGATTGTCTTGATTCTTGATTGCCAAATATCAAGAAATTTCAGTTCTTGTAGATTGATGATATTTTGAGGTACATGTGATAAATTTGAGCAATATGAAAGATTTAAATAAACTAGATATTTGAGGTTTCCAATGGAATTCGGAAGTTCTGTTACCTTTGAATTTTTGATATCTAAGTATCTCAGATGCACGAGGTCACATAAAGAATCTGGTAGTATTGAGAACTTGGACATACTAAGATCTAAGATGCGGAGGTTTGACAAGGCTTTACACAAATTATCAAGTCCAATTTTAGGTTTACCATGATGCAATAATAATGTTCTCAACCCTTTTTCTTTTCTAATTACTCCGGTGTTCACCTCAGTTCCTTCTATTGATAACCTTCGTATTTTCAGTGAACCCTCAGTTTTCGCATCACTTACCTCTCGTAATACACAATTCTCATTTTTTCCTAAATGGCGGGCGAAAGACCACAAAAGGTCATGCATTTTAAATAAAATTTCACCATATCGGTATGTGTAAGTCTCTTCCAAAAGATTTCGTAGCACTAACTCCGTATAGTGCTCTGTCCCCAAATTCCAAAAATCTCTATTATTTGGAAAAAATCCTTCTGCTAGCCACATATAAATTATCTTTGTTTTCATATAGGTAAAATCTTCAAGAAAGAGGGAGCAAAAGATGAAACACTGCTTCAGAGGTGATGAAAGGTCCTCGTAGCTCAAGTACAACGCTCGATGGACATCTTCTGGCAGTCCATCCTTGGACCAAACATTGCTTGTCAATACTGCTTTCCACTCGTCTCTTGTTTTGTGCTTCATGTAAAGCACACCACCTATGCTTTTGATAGCAAGAGGCAACCCATCACATTTTTCAACTAGTTGCAACCCAATTTCCTTAAATTCTTCAATCTCACTCTCGTTCTCATTTTGAAACACCTGTCAGATATATGTCAAGTGTCTTAGAAACTTAAGACGTTTAAACCAAATGACACATTGATAGATAACAAAACCTATTTTTCAAAGAAAAGAGAAACATAAACGAGGATAGAAATCAGTTCAACCAACTTAATTTTGATAACTTATCTTCGAAAGCAGTGCAATCAACTAAAAGTGGATTTAACACGTGAAACAAAAAGTTCGGTATTTTGGCCTATTAAACAACTTATGCCTTTTTTTTTTACTGGAAACCCATAGGCATGCATTTAATAAAATAGTTCATTACATTCTGGATAGAAAAGAGAAATTTAAATTGCAGCTAAGAAATTAAAACTAGTCCTAGACAAATTAAAACTGGAAAGTAAATGAACAGTACTGGTAGAAACTGAACTAAGTAAACAGCTTATGCTAGTAGAGACTAATACATCTGATAACCATCCCAGCACGTCCTGCCAACTGCAGTCGACAATTGCTGAAACTGGATTTTTTGTTAAATTAAATTATTTAGGTAGGCCATCGCCTGCCATAATTTTTTAAAAACAAGATGAAGATCTGAGCCAATTACTAAAACTGGAATTTAGTTTTACAGAGTAAAACAGAGTTGGAACAGAGCTGCTTGATCTAAAATAATGCAATTATTTTCAATTTTATATATTCTCTTTTGTAATGCAGGAATAGCATAATTTCTTATATTTTCTTAAAATCCATGCAATGTTGAGACCTTTGGTGTAATCCTGCAACCGTATAACTATACATGATACTTATTTAAAAAGAAAATTTCAAACTAACTATTTACCAAAACAAGGAAAGGATAAATCTAATTTATTACATTATATTTAAAATTTTATTACTATTAAGATACAAAAAATTCATTTAGTTTTCTTTAAACGTGGAATGGACAAATAAAAAAAATTTGAATTAATGTTTAAAAATTATGAATTTGAAAAGCTTCGAGGACTATTTTAGTAGAGTTTGCCAAACGAATAGGGGGATCACAATGTAAAACGAAGTTCGAAAAAAAAAATTATTAATCAAACAATTATAGGTATTACAGAGCTTTGGAATATATTTATGTCAATAGCAATACTGGTGATGACACAATAGAAATTAAATATGTATTTCTGCACTTTTAAAGAGTATACATTGAAAAAAATATTTATCCATTCAAAATGAAACACTAATATGTATGTGCATTGGAACGTATTTATAGATCCAGGTTTATGTCATGTACCAAACTGTTTGTTTACGGACCCAATACTGAAATCATGAGAAAGGTAGACAATGCTAAGCTTTTAAAACAATACTTGAAATTATAATCTAAACAAAGTAGCAAGGCTAAGGCTAGACCATTCATTAGCATTACCTGTTTTCTTAAGAGAGACCACCCATCCTCATGAGATAGCTTCTCCACCCGATGCAATTTTGATGCCCTCATGCCATTTGCAACACTTTCATTCCGAGTGGTGACTAGTAACCTACTTCCATGAGCTCCACTACTCATGGGAGCATGCAACCAGTCTTCCAAAACTGCTCGACTCTCTTCCCAAACATCATCAAGAACAAAAAGAAACTTTTTCCCCTGAATTAACCTCTGGAGTAAAGGCACCAGCTCCGATCTCTCCTGGGCAGCACCGTGATCACCTTGTGCCCCTCGGATTAGACACTTAAACACTTCCACTATTCTCACCTCCTTTGAGATGCATACCCAGATTTTTAACTGGAATCCCTCCTGAATTCTCGGATCATTGTAGATCCTTTTTGCGAGAGTGGTCTTCCCAATTCCTCCCATCCCCACAATGCCATAAACACGGACATTTTCGTTCACATCATTCTCTTCTTGGGTCAGCCAGTTCACTAAAAGTTCAGTATCTTCTTCAATCTTTTTTCCCGCAATATCAGCTAGCACAACCGAGGGATCAGTCTTGCGCCAGGTGATCGTGTTCATTCGGCGGCCTTGATCGAAAGTCCCCGGTAACAGTTGTGCTTCGGTCAAACCCAGATTAGCCTTACTCTTGGCAATCTCCTCTAGCCTCAAATTGATATCCTTGATTTTGGAACCAATCTTATGAGCAAATAATGGGTTGCGGAAGCAAGACAGAAAATGGCAGGCACAGTGAGCATCCAAAGAGGAACGGGAACTGGAGGTAGCTTGGTGCTCCTTTGCCTTGATTTGACAGAGGTCAATGACTTCATCGGCATCGTACATGACATCCTTGAGCTTCATAAGCCACCGCTCGATGGCACTGCTCTTGCTCTGCCTCCTCTCTGCATCAGCAAGGACACTTTGAATGTCACGAACAGTCTCGTCGAGCTTCTCAATCTGGCCAGGGATGCCCAACAACATGCCCACCTCCTCCTGCACCATTTGCACGAGAAGTTCGCTAAACTTTGACAAGAAGGCATCAAGTATCATCGCCATTTTTGTTTTGAACGAGAGCTGCAGCTAGTGGTCGAAGGGAAGAGAAAATGGAATGGAGATAGTTGGAGAATATGGTTCTGGAACTACTAAGAGTTGGTGGGACGGAGATGAGCTGGATAAAGAGTGTTGTATAGCAGCTTTTGGCACAAGCAAGGCATTTGATTCATTGGTAGGAATTAAAAGTTGTTTGATGGGTGGGCACCGAATTAAAGATAATGATGAATACTTAAAGATGCTTATTTTGTTGTTGAGGCTAAGAATGACTTTTATCAAGATTTCTTTAATATTATGAGGACATTATATTTTCTAAGGTTATCGGCAATTGTCAAGCACCAGATGTATTGATAAAAAAAAATATTTACAAAAGATTTTAATTACAACAAATGAAATAAAATCGCAAGTACAGTGCAGTAATCTCTTGTGTGATCTCCTATTCCAATTCTACCCGAAAACTAAGCATGTTGGATCATTAATTTAATGTTGGACTAATATGTAAAATAATTATGTATTGTATATTGTCAATTTTATCTCAATCACTACTAGAATTTGGATTTCTTATATGGGTAACACTTAGTTGTTACAGGGGTATGAAGTGTACATGTAACATAAATGACATTTATGACACAATGAAACTTGTTGCATGGGTGTTCACTTGCAAAAGTAACTTATGTGAAAAGTTTAATGTTTGCCCATGCAATTGTCTATGTTTGCCTATATAACAAATAATTGAAGACCGTGACCTGCCATCAAGGCTAGAAAGTATATTTTAATGAAGGTCCATGCAAAAACCTCATCCCATGTCCATGTAATAAATCTACAGATGAATTGAGACTAAAAAGTTCCATGGGTTGATCCATGTAACAAGTTTTGATGATTATTTTTTTATTATTTTATTCTAAAGATTCATGTAATAAGTCCTACACTACCCATGCAATTAATCTGGATTGTCAAGACTATTTGATTTAAAACCTGTAATCTAGATCCAGACAATTATTTTTAAAGATAATGTAATAATAATTGTTTCAAGATAATATAGTGTCATTCTAAACATGATTATTTAATATAGTTATAATGATGTATTTGTAGAAATTTGCTTTATGGCAAATAATATATTTTTTTCAATAAACATTTTCACTATAGAAAATAATAATATAAGAGACAATTGGTGTTTAATGAATGTCTTTTTCAATAAAATCATTCCAATTTAATGCCTTAATTGTTGTTTGATGATTAGAAAATATTTCTTATTATTTTAATTAATACTAATCTAATCACAATTGAAATGTAATTAAGCAAGAACAACTTTTTTCTATAAAATTACAATTTAATTTGTCATAAATTTTGAATTGAACATGATTTTCATAATCTCATTTAAATAGCACAATTTGGTCCGAAATAAGTGATACAATTAATCACAATTCAAATGCCTTAACCAAAGTTTTATTCGGTTATCAAAAATAAAACCGAACCGATCGAATTAAACTTACCAACCGATTAGAACCAAACCAAAGTAAATTTCATGAAAGGACCAAATTATAAAAAGAACTTACACATCTTAAATCCAAATTATAAAAAGAACTAGCCACTATTTCATGAAAGGAACTAGCACCCTTGCAATTATAAAAATAACTTACACATCTTAAATCCAAGAAAATATCATTACATCTCAATACAAAAATTAAAGCATTTACTTATCCAAAATAAGAGTTTATGTGTGACGATTAATTAAATAACCATACTTTTTGCAAATCAGAGAGAGAAATCAAAATATATAAATTTATTAATTGAATATATAAAATAAAAGCCAAGGGAGATAATTTTTCTTATAAATTAAAGAAGATGTTGTTACTTGCACTTGAAAATATACACCAATTTCGACAAGTATCTACTTTATGCCTTTAAACTTCTTAACTCTACAGCAGCCAAAAAGTAAAGCGCAAGCAATCTGAAATGATAACATAGTTTGAAGTGTACCATCAGTGTTGTTCCCCATATAAGGCAAGGTAAAATCTAAAATACGACTATGATTAATTTTTGGCTGCTGTAAAATGATTTATTACTACCGAAAGAAGTAGGATTAATTGTTACAATAAGAGATAAACAACAAATATCCATGAGGTACCTTGTCACATAATTCTATTAGTTAGAGATAATAGGGCCCAGTTCAGGATTTTAGCTCTGCACAATATTTAGTGTAGAACTCAAGATATTTAGCAAAGTTTAATTCTTTTTTTCTTCTACTTTTACCTAGCAGACATATACCAGGCCTGATGGTTCTATTGATACCCAGCATGCAATTGATACTGCTTCCAACCCAGTTCGAATTTGGAATGTGCAAACTAAGCTTAATGTACACTAGTCTCAGTTTGAGCAAGCAAGCACAAAAAAATGATGCAAAGTAAAAATGAAATTACAGTACTATACTGTTAGTGTTGTGATCTAGAAGCTAGGATGATTGTTTTCTAAGTTTTGTTTATATAATTGAATGATTATGTTTATCATTTTGTTCCTTGAGTATTTTATTAATTATAAATCATTAAGGTTGAGAACTTGGGATTGTAGAACTCTATAAAAGAGTTAATAAATACTCTAAAGTGTCCCTAGTCTTGGTAATTAACAAGGAACATTAATTATTACCGGCATAAAATTAGCATTTGTATTAGATGATGATCATGTTCTGTAGATCATATGACAAGGAGTTGTCAATCTAATCAAATGGATACCTGATGGAGATTAGGGGATTGGACGTGACCAAAATAAAACATTTATTGTTGATTGTGTTTGTGTCATTAATATTTTATTTGTGTCTGGATTCTAAGGTATGAGATGATTGTTTCTCTCACATGATAATGAGTACTCGTGGGTATTATCCAACGCTATCCATAACTGACAGTCATACAGGTTCTACCTCAGTATGTAGGTCTTATGTGGAGAAATAGTAATTATCAAGAATACCAATGTCCCTCATGTAGATGAGTGATGATCAATGGGCCCCTTGACAAAATAATACAAGTATGTGCACATATGATTAGGGAGTTAATCATAATTACTGAATTATTTCATAATCAAGAAATGAGTGGATTTGCAGGGATGATACATTCCGACCTTAAATCTATTCATGATATCATGAGACATGGAATTGACACGAGGCAATTGTTGCCTTAGGGATCGTGATATAGCCGGTACTTATCATCTGTGTCTTTTGGGTAATTACAATGCATTTTGCTAGGTGCCGCTTATAATTTATGGAATAGAAAGGAGTTTTAGATTTAATTGCCAAATGACATAGATCCCACAGGGTCACACCAATAAGAAATTGATTAGAAATGCTCCTTGATTTATTTGACATGCCTAATAAATTGGTTTTTTCACCTAAACATGAGATAAATAATTATGGGGATAATTATATGTTATTTTGGATTTAATTAAATCGTTTAATGCAAGCTAAATATCCATAAAAGATCAAACTAGTGGGAAGAATCTTTGCGGGCTGCAAAAATGAGTTTTTGTGAGTAGCAAAGAGTTCTGAATTTTTACCACAGTTCCTTGCCAAAACAGAAATAGTTTCTGGCAAAAATAGAGTCAGTTTCGGGTAGTTTTGGGCTCAGTACCTGGTCAGAACCAAAGTGTAGAAAAACAATGTGTTCGGCTAAGGCTGAAATAGACAGTTCCTGGCCGAAACTGAGACCAAAACGGCTGCACAAAAAAAACAGTGTGCTCGGTCAAGGCCGAAATAGACAGTTCCTAGCCGAAACTAAGACTGGAACAACTGCGCAGAAAGCAGTTTTTGGGAACAATTAATTCTGGCCAGTGGCCGAACGTAATGTAGTCCAGGGGTGACTCAGCCACCCCCAACATTTTCAGAATTTCTTAATAAGTACATAAAAATTAAATTCAAACTTGTATTTTGTGTGTATATATTAGCTCCCCTTATAATTATACAAACAATATAAAGGACATGAATGTAAGATGACATGTCTTTTCATAGGTCTAAATTTAATAAAATTTAATACATGAATATGAACATGTTATGTTTTTTTTCCCGATAAACATGTCATTTTATTAGTGTTAGTTTTTTATTGGGTTTTTTTTATGAAATCAATGGTAAATATTTTCTGCGACTGAAATCAAACCAAAACCATTTTTTTTTATGTAAGCAATAGTATAAAATCCCAACATATACAACCACAGTAGTATAAACCACAGTAGTTAGGTACATACCTATTGCTTACATAATATATTTGTCATATTTTAGATAGACACAAAAAGATAAGAGGAAGGTCCTCCTATTCTTCGAGAATAGGAGTAGATTTCATTCCATATTGAGGAATAATTTATTTTAAGTTAGAAATATTATAACCTGTTATATATCGCAATATTAATATTTCAAAAGTGAGATTTAATTTGTCAATATATATTTTTTTATACTTCGAGGACATCCCGGAACAAAATTAGAAAAAAAGATCTTGGAAGTTGTCCTGAAAGCATTGTAGTTAGCAAATTATAAATTATTTTATGAAATCATTCAATCAAACCTCACCTATAATCAAACAAGGTAAAATAGTTCACAGTTTTACATAATCATTCTAAAAATAAATAAAAGAATTATATTTTTACATGCCAATAACTTCTAGACTTAATTAATAAGCAAGGTAAAATAATTTGATCTAATTTATTAATGTTTACCGAGTTTATATACATGAGCAGCAAAAAGTTAACAATTTTGTAAATGTTAGAATAATCAACACATAATAAAAAAAAAATTACAGTTAGATATATGGTCATCATTTTACAAAACAAAATATAAAATGTGATACATCTTGGCACTATTATCACTACTACAAAAAAAACACTTTTATATCGGTTGAAATCGCATTCTGCCATCAGGTTTCAAACCGTCCGCCCCGATAGGAAATGTGTTCATCTATGCTATCGGATAAAAACAGATGGCGTTAATTAATATACCATCGGCAGCGCACGTTTGGCCATCGGATTTGACGAACCCAATGCCATCGCTATCATTTCGCCAACCGACGGCAAATGTGATTAACGCTGTCTACTGAATTTCAATAGCCAATTGCAATAGTGTCTTGCACCATCTGTTTTGTATGTGTTGGCATTGGCAAATCCTAGAATTTTAGCGGGTCATTAATTTTTGGGTCGATAGTGATGTATATGTAATTATTATTATTTATTGCTATTAATTCTCGTATTACAGGCTAGCCTAGCCATTTTTAAAACACAGCTAGCAAAGCAAAGATAAACATGCATGCTCTCATTCCATACCCATCTCTGAACCAACAATTAATATATACATACACAAGTACTCCAACATATAATATATATCAATCCATGCCACAAGCAATATATAAAAAGAGTTTACAACAATTATTAAAATACAGCCAATAAACACAGCAATAGTTCATTGTACCAGAAAACTAATTGTTCTTACCATAATTATTAAAACCAACAACAAATTAATTAAGTGTTTGAACACAGGAACCTGAAAACAATAACTATTTCAAACCACAGACAACAATTTGTCAAATCCTCCCACCGCCAAATACCTGCACGATTATTAAACTGATGATAATTCCAAAAAGAACTTACACCATTGGATACGGATGTCATGTAATTCGTGTTCTTTGTACGGCATTTTGGATAGACGACACTGCATGAATAAATGAAAACATATGAATAACATATATAATTATGAACTTAAATCTGAAAGGATGATAGAAACAGGTGATTGACAAACCTTTGGAAAAGAACGTGCATAATTTTTTATGAGCGTCTCCATGTTCTTCATTACATAATACCCGGACTCCCATAAATTGCTTTGTGTGGGGCTCTGATCAAATGTGTATTACTTAAAATAAGATATAATTAGTAGTGCAATTGGAACTTCAAATAAGTTGCAAGGAAATACTCGATTAAAATATTTCTTACCTGAAACATTCTGACCTCCAGTGCTCTTCTCCCCGGCGTGTGCTGACCTTCCTGGGAGGTGTATGACTTAAAAGCCCTAGAATTATTAAATGTCAGTATATGGTACATACCTAGAAGTAGTCAATGGGAAGTACTTTGCATTTTAAATCATATGTATTTTGCTTACTGCTGTAACACAGGAATAATGTAAAACTCCCGGTCCTTATTATTTGGCATCGGGTCCAGCAAGTAGGCAAGATTCTGTCTTGGGATAATAACAGAAAGCTTCCAATGTTCCCTACAATTTAAGTAATAAATAAGATTCTTATCCTGTTAAGAATAGACAATAAACATGAGTATAATTAGCAGCTTACCCATCTTTGTAGCATGGTAAGAATACAAGATTATTATCCTGCAACTTTAGCAAGGAATCGACCAAGTACAAAAGGGAATGTTCACCAGCATATTTAATAGTTGTGTCGCTAAGCTGACTGGGCTCTAGGAAACCAATGTCAACATTATTTTGGGCACCTTTAGGAATTAGTTTCGTGCAATACCTGAAAATAGTCAGTGTCAGAATAAAATAAAGGAGTTGATTGTAAAAATAATAGATCTATTTATAATAATAAATACTCACATTGTCCAGACTTAGAAAATAGAGACATCAATGTCGGTAAAAGTTATAAAATCACGGAGATCTTTGAAATCCACTGTTTTCTGAAAGCTCTCATCCCGTAAAGCTCCCAGACCGATAGAGAGGCAGAAGGCTCCTCTTTCGAATAGTGGCATCGTAAGATATCTGTCATGCAGCAGTTGAAATTTCCGGTCCAGTTCGTCCAATACCTCTTGATTTACAAGCGGGACCCGACCCCTCATTCTTTCTATAGGTACTGGCTATCTCGGTAGCACCAATTCAGAATATTCTTACTGGTAATCTCATTAATCCCATCAGTAGGCCCCTATCATGTATGACAGAATAGAGACAGAGAGATAGAATAGAATGAATCAATTGTATTTCATCATTAGTCTGAATCGATTACACTTGAGTTGTTTATATAGCCATCAGGTTTACATCATAACAGCATATAACTAATTTTCTCCGTCTAACAACTATTACTAACATCCATAACTAACTTATAACAGAAACAATGAATAACAGACTATAGACTAGTCCTGACAATGTACATATGATTGTATCACTTTTGTGTAGATATAGAAACTTATTTAAAAAATCACTAATTTATTCAGTCAGGTACCTTACCTTAATACAGTTCGGGAAATCAGCTTCTTGGTTGGCATTTGGTTTTGCTCTAGCTAATATCCAATCCCTTGTTCTTCTTGCATTCCTCTTAACAGGTCTTGAATTAAGATATAGACAGAGTGTTAGTTGCAGGAACCTTACAACGGAGAGTGCTCGATCGGTGTTGTTGAGGTGGCAGGCGTTGAGTACTATTGTCAACACGTAGTAGCGACGAAGAAAGAAAGCTACCTACATATGACCATTAATTTCGAGAGTTCGCTAGAACACTCTGTGTTGTTCGATATATATTTTGAAACCCTAGCTCCCCCTTTTAACTTGTAATGCCATCGGCTACGTAGTAATGGTCAATAGTGCCACGATGGCGGTATGTGGATAAATACGGTGGATAAATGCAAAGAGTACGTGTGTATTTTATTAATATAGCAATGTCAAATTCAACTCCTCTCCGATACTGTAGAGGATGGACCTCATTTATGGTTTGAGATTAAATCTCATCGCTTTGGAATTCGGATTAGCAGTATTATTGGGCTTTGTGATTCGTGCCAAGTTAAAAAGAACGGTCTAGATCCATTAATTGTAAAAGATTCCCTTGTGCAGTATTAAGAGGATGTAAATTCGAGTTAATCCACATAAATTCAAGCAACATTTACTAATTAATTTATATAACTATGCAATTAATCCACATAAAAGTTAAAGAGTTGTGCATGCAATTAATATAGGTAAACAATATATGAGAAGGGATCCATTTACAATTAATATTTGTTGATGCATGTTTCTTATAAATTGATATTTCTTAGGTAATAGGTAAACAATTGTAAATAAATGTTAATTGTAAGTGGATCCCTCCTTATGTGAACATGTTTCGTTAATATTTTTTATAAATTGATATTTCGTAGTGATTTGCCAATTCTAATATTGGAGTTCACTAATTCAATAAGAGGAGCTTGACAACACCGATCGAATTGTACATGGAAGCAATATTCACTTAATTTATCTAAATGTGCAATTACTCCGCATAAAAGTTACCGAGTTGTGCATGTAGTGGGTAAACAACATATATATATATATATATATATATATATATATATATATAGAGAGAGAGAGAGAGAGTTCGGCTAATGTCATAACGTTATAATTTCAGCCTAAGTTATAACAAGCCAGTTTTTGAGATTTCAAAGACCGAATAACTGATCCGATCCGTTCATCTTGTTCTCCATATTAATATGTGCTTGGATACCAAATTTTATATTTTTTGGAATTTATTTACTATTTATTAAGTCACTTTGAAAATCGCTGATCCAACGGTAATAGTAAAACCAAAAGGCACCGTTGGATCAGCAATTTTCAAAGTGGCTTAATAAATAGTAAAAAAATCTCAAAAAATATAAAATTTGGTTTCCAAGCACATATTAATATGGAGAACAAGGTGAATGGTTTGGATCGGTTATTCGGACTTTGAAATCTCAAAAACTGACTCGTTATAACTTAGGCTGAAATTATAACGTTATGACATTAGCCGGACTCTATATATATATATATATATATATATATATATATATATATATATATATATATATATATGAGATGAGCTATAGAGTAAAACACGTTTATACTCCACGCAATATCTTTATTTTCAAAGTTCAAATAGCCGATTTGAACCTCCAACATATTCTTCATAATAAAATATGCTTGGAAACTAAATTTTATATTTTTTGGAATTTTTTTACTATTTATTAAGCCACTTTGAAAATCCGAATGAACAGTAAAAATTTCTGGACCATCGGATCGGCGATTTTCAAAGTGGCTTAATAAATAGTAAAAAAATTCCAAAAAATGTAAAATTTGGTCTCCATGCACATTTCAATATGGAGATCATGTTGAGCGGTTCGGATCGGTTGTTTAGATTTTCAAAATGGAAATTTTTTGTCATGGAGTAAAAAACCTCTTTTACTCTATAGCTCACCATAGCTCATCTCTCTCTCTCTCTCTCTCTCTCTCTCTCTGTATACACACACACACACACACACGTATGAATCACAAAGATTGTGTGAATATTATGTGAACATGTTTTGTTGATATTTCGTAGTGATTTGGTAATTCTATTGGAGTTTACCGTTTCTAATTCAATACGTGGAGCTTGACAACACCGATTGAATTATACATGTAAGCAACATTCACTAATTTATCTCATTGTGCAATTAATCCACATAAAAGTTATCATGTGCAATTAATCCACATAAAAGTTATCATGTGCATATATGCAACATAAATACTCAAATAAACATCCATATATATAATTCATCTCCTTATAATTTACAATTATAACACAACAATTACAATATATCATATATATGCAACAATTTCTTTTGATTTGATTAATTAATTCACTATATTTTATTAGACACTAAATTTACAAGATTATTATCAATTATCTTGGCTAGGTTACAAAGAAATGGGTCAAACTAACTTTCAACTAATAAAACATGTTCTGAACAATAAATCATGTTTTCATCCCAAGTCTTCGGTAGTGCAAAAATGGATATACGACAGTGGACTTACGTTGTTGTTTAAACTCTTTTGCAAATCACCGCTTAATTCAAAGGGAGTTTGTGTAAGAGATTAAACAACAATGCACTGTTGCATGTCATTCATACACTGTCGAAGAGTGGGGATCAAAATATGATTTAATTTTAAGAATATGTTTTATTAGTTGAAAGTTAGTTTGACCCATTTCTTTGGAACCTAACCAAGATAATTGATGATGTTCTTATAAATTTAGTGTCTAATAAAATATAGTGAAAATCAAAAGAAAATGAAATTTATCACAAGCTGTCCGGCCAACATGAATTCATGCAAAACATATTCTAAACCTTAAATTATGTTTTAATCATGAGTCTTCAGCAATGTAAAAATAGTCATGTGATAGTGGACTTACGTTGTTGTTTAAACTCTTTCACAAACCACCACTTAATTCAAATGGAGTTTGTGTAAGAGATTAAACAACAATGCACTGTCACATGCCATTCATACACTGCAGAAAACTCAGGATCAAATTTTAATTTAATTTTAAGAACATGTTTTGCATGGACTTTAATTGGACAGTTTGTGACACCCATCTCATTTAATCAACTACTTTACATGAAACAACAAAACAATCAAAAAATAGATCACAATCAGCATCAGCACACAAATCACAATTAATACTGCTAGTTATTTCTTGAGAATCGAAAATACTTCTGCCTCATTTCGGTATATTGCAACTTGTCTGTAAGGTTGCTGCATATGAGGATTTAAACTTATGTTACTTAAATTGGCAGTGTTGTCGCACCAGCCCATCCATTGATTGTATCCTGGACATGTATAAAATTTTCTCCCCGAATTCTTGTTGGTCTTCGAAAGCATCACAACAGTCGGCTTAAGACATCTATTGCAATTATAAGGTTCTAATGAATAACGACTACTTTGGCTACTCATTTAGCCTATACAAAACAAAAAAAATTACATTAATTAACTAATAAATCCTAGTTTAAATTAGTTGTTCCCTAATTTAAGAAACCATTCAAAGTAACGATTAAAATAACATAAAATAAAGGAGGGAAGAGTGATCTAGCATACAAATTAATGACTCCGGGAGAGGAAATGCTGATCTTTGTCCGTCGATTTTGGAAGTTCAAATTTGCAGCGAGCAATATAGCACAATACTTAATTTTGGGATATACTAGAAGGCTCTCGAGAGATGAATCAATCGACCTAGGATTTATTAGAATATATAAATATAACAGCATCACCATCGGTTTAACATATTGAGCAGACAGTGTATACTAAACTCGAGGTTGTAATTATTTACAAAGCGTTGCCCCTGGGAATATGCCATCGGTTCAATATGAAAATGAGTTGTTATTACTTTGTACTATCACCAACGGATCATGTACATAATGGATGATAAAAGTAACCCCCTCAGTGCCATTGGCCAGTTAGCCGAACCGATGTTGAAGAGTCGCTCAATACTAACTGTTCGTGAAATTTAACCGATGACAAAGGAGGGAGTCAAGAGGGGGTCCATCAATGTCATCGGTTTGTTATCCAGAACAGACGGTAAAAAGTTCAACGTAATTACAGCGCTGTCACTCGTGACGTGCACTATCTGTGGGAAGCACGTCCGATGATAAAGGGGGATGGGAAAAATATTTTTTGTAGTAGTGTATGTTTATAAGTTATGTTTGCAAGTAACTATAGTGTATTAATTTATTAACTATTTATGGCTAGTAATCTTAGGTTTACATGTGCGCAACATGTTTATACACCTAATCTCTGTATTATAAATTATAATTGGATATCATCTCCACTGTTCTTTGCGGTTTAAAAAAGTTTCATTATACACCTAATATTTTTTTTTTATCAAGAAAGGGTATGCATGCATGTGCACATTATTCCCTTTACTTTATTTATTTATTAATTTGATAATTAATGTACATATTCTGATGCATCATTATATACCTTGATAAAATGTACTTCTGAAGTAATATTTCTGCACAATTATGCACTTTGAACTTTAATTTCATAGAATTTTAATTTAAAAATTAACGTACATTGTCGTCACATGGTCGAACGGTTCACCGAACGCCCCATGCAATCAAGCATTAATCAGTCTCTCTGTCACAGGCCCTTTTAGCGTATGCACATTAGAATAATAAATGCAAAGCTGTCTCTCGGTCACAGGTTGTACACAAGAGACATGCCATGTCACAAGGTAGGTTCTTGGGTTGCATAACATCATATGGATCTGGCTCTAGATGACAATCCGCCACATATTTTTGCGTTAAACGTGATCATTCTTCACGCATCATCAACAAAACATATTTACTGCCGTAAACTTTTATAAATATTACAATAGCCATATTCAATGGCCATAAACTTTTATAAATAAACACGACGATTATATAAATTTTCAATAGCCATATTCACTCTATGTATTCAAACAAATATAATAAATAAACTAAGTGATAAAATAATAACTATCCTCACCGTGTTTTCCCATCCTACCCTAATCTTGTCAAGCCATGTTATACTTTTATATTTTCTTTGAATTTGTTTACTATTTATCAAGTCAGTTATAAAATCGTTGATTTTAATAAATAATGAAAAAGTCCTGGATCATTGGAAACAATGATTTTTAAACTGACTCAATATATAAATAGTAAAAACAAAAAATATAAAATTTGTTCTCCAAGCACATTTTAATATAGATTGAATGTTAACATTTTTGATCGACTATTTGAATTTTGAAAATGTAAACACCAAAATGTTTATATATATACACACACATATGTCATACATGAGGAGGGATCAAGTTACAACACTTGAAAGTTACAACAAAGTTACAACATCATTTTTTTTCATTTTCAAAGTCCAAATCGTCGATCCAAACCGTTAGATATTCAATCTATATTAAAATGTGCTTACAGACCAAATTTTACATTTTTTGAAATTTTTTTGCTATTTATTAAGATGGGTACAAAATTGCTGTTTTTAATGGTGCAGAATTTTAATAAAAACAGCGATTTTGTACCCATCTTAATAAATAGCAAAAAAATTTCAAAAAATGTAAAATTTGGTCTGCAAGCACATTTTAATATAGATTGAATATCTAACGGTTTGGATCGACGATTTGGACTTTGAAAATGAAAAAAAATGATGTTGTAACTTTGTTGTAACTTTCAAGTGTTGTAACTTGATCCCTCCTCGTCATACATATAGGTATATATGTATATACGTTAAAAATAATAATACCACACCGCGATACCACAGTAAGAAAACTGTTAGAATAAACGACCAAAACATGAGTAAAAAGCAAAAGTAAACTCATAAAGAAACAAAAGTAAGCAAAAGTAAACTAAAGCTATTGATAAGATTAAAGCAAATAAAGAAAACTAAAGTAAACTAAAACTATTGATAAAAAGTAACCTAAATTAATAAAGCAAACACGGCACCACTAAATAAGATTTAAAGCAAACAGGGCACCACTTGATAAGATTGAAGCAAACACGGCACCACCTTCTGATTTGTCCTCCATGATACTGGACTTGGCTACAATATTTGCCGAGTAGCAAAAATTAAGTTTATTTTTTCATAACTAGGTAGTGACTATCAAGGTTGTAAAAATTAAATTCTTTGTTGCTCGTTCTTTCTAGTACTTTATTAGCATATATGGACCTTCTTTGATCAACTAATAAAGCCGGAGAAAAAAAGTACAAAATATAGGAAACCAAATCACCAAAGTGTTTTACCAAAACATGACAAAGAAACTGAAAAAAATAATTATGTACACCAAAATCAATTTAATTATGTTTAATGCAAAATCAACAATGCAAACGAACAATGTAGGCCTCCTAATTAAGTTCATACATATCCCAAATTAATCACTGTAAAAAGTATTTAAGAAAGCATAGACTTGACCATAATATGTTATAAAAGTGTAGTAGAACTAAGGTATTTTTGTAATGTATTAACTATATATGCAGACAACTTATAAGAATTTTTAGTATGAAATTACTAATAAGCTCTTTAAACTGGAGGAAATAGGAGCCAATGGATTCGTCAAGTTATCATTCATTTATTTTTTAAATGCAAATTTACAGCAGCCCAAATGGACCAACCATTCAAGTGGGTTTTGTTAATAGTATATGTAGTGTATCATTCGTGTAGAATGGGAATGGACAAGGACAAAGCATATGGACTTCACAATTAATATCTTTTAATTATTTTAAGGGTAAAATGTGGATCAATATAAAGTTAATGTTAAATATAAAGGATTGAATAAATATGTGAATTTTTACAATATTAAAACATAAATATGTAATAATTTTCTTTGGAGGGGAAAATACGTAATATTGAAATTTTTGAGGGGATAGATGGAATTCCCCCCAATTTTGAAAATAGTGACTTTGCCCCTATATATTTAACAAAATTATTAAAAAAATTAATTTCCAAGTATATATATTTTTATATGGAGAACATGTTGAACTGTTGAGATCAACAGTTTGAAATTTAAATATAGAGATAAAAATATAAGACATAATTGGCACACGCAAATAATAAAATATTTTAAACCTACTCAAGTGAAATTACTGATAAAATTAGACATTTTAAAACAATTTTTTTGGGTTGTTGACCTGAGAAGACTAAGGTGCCACTATTTTCCAGTCCCATGCACATCCCTCACTTTTATGCTAATTAACATTCAAAGAGCAAAGACCTTAATTTATGCTAACATTCAAAGTTCCCTCTTCCCCTGTTTTACCTAACATTCGAAAGTATCCCATTGCTGTATTTTTGACACTTGCAAATGTATTTTTTTCAATAACAAAGGAGCGTAAATATGAAATCTACTATTTCTTCAAAACCAAGAACCAACTTTTTATTTTCAAGAGTGTTTTTATTTTCAATCAAAGAAAAGGTCCCACTATGAACATCATAGGCTTTGTTTCTTGCTGTTTGTTTCTTTTCACATTCTAAGTCAATTTCAAAATCAAATTCGTTCTATGGGAAACAAATACAGAATTCTGCTAGAGGTAAAGAACTTTGTTTTGCGCTTTGTGACTTAAGATACTCGATCACTTCACAATCGGTCAAAGTCATGCACGTTCCACTAATTTCAATCAAACACCGGTCCAAGTTAACACAAATTAAACCAATACCCGGTGAATTAACTATTTGCTACAGATTCTCTTCGTTGTAAAAGCTGAATATTCAATGTAGTCCTTGGATCATATTGTTTGTGTGGCATAAATTGTTCTGGTGCATGCGTACAAATAAATATTAAATGCATGAGGATTCATTAAATTAAAGAGATAAATTAATTAAAATAATCACATATTTTTCTCTAAAAATGGACTATTAACTAAATGATTATTGTTCAAGTGATGTTTGGTTTTGTAATCATTTCTGGTTATTAATTTATTTTAGTGAGGCGATTTAGCTCACATGAAGTTAAAACTTGACTTCAAAACAATTTTTACTGGTGTTCAAATGAAATTCATGTTATTAATTAGAAATTTTTCATGTGGACTAAAAGAGAGAGAAGAGAAGTTTAGTGTGATCTATCATCCAATATGTTACCTGTTTTATTTATTTATATATCTCTTCAATTTATGTGAATGAAACTAATTATGACTGCAATGATGACTGCAATGATGGGTTTCATTTTGTTGATAATTATACAAGCAACATGATTTAGTATGGAAAAGAAGTGGCAAGGATGATTCTGTTAAATAAAGAAATACAAGCACATAGAACTAAATGATCATTTGAAACTTTATTAGACAAAAGGTTCTCCATAAGCCATAACCAAGATATGTGGCAGTATCATACTTGGAATTCATGTGCAGACATTTTTATTGGAATGTGCCTATGTTATGCAAGAATATGTAATTCTGTTACACATCATCTTTTTGTTCCTAAAAACTACAAATAAGGAAAAGAATTGTGCCATATGGATTTTATAAGGCTGACATAATAGTATACCTTCAACTTAGGAATGTTCAAATGAAGCTCTAAATTTGTAACATTTGAAAGACCACCAAAAAGGTTTGGAACTGGCACATCATCATTGTCGTCATCATCATCATCATCATCATCATCATCATAATGAAGCCCATGTAATTTGATGGTGGCATTTACTAGAGATGTCATGTCCTTCAATGAAATGCCCAAAAAACTCCCTTCATCGCCAGAAGTGATGAACAAATAGACAAGATCTGGACAAGAAATTTGCATTTCCTCAAACTGATCAGATGCAGCAATATTCAACTTCTTCAACTTCATAGAGGAAATGCTAGAAAAATACAAGTCACAAAAACATAGATCCAGCCTTTCAAGAGAGGGGCAGCCCATGAAAAGCTTTTGTGCAAAATTATTAGGGAGCTCTACACCAGTCAGTTCTAAATCTTTTAGACAAGGTAAGTAAATTGACATTGGTTCAATGATGGGTCTCTTTCTAATGCAGAACTCCATCACAAGATAATGAAGGCTTGCACAAGAGAAAACTAAATCAGGTACATCAAACACATAAATGTAAAATCCGTTAATGTTGATATGGATAATCCGCGGCATTAGAGTCGCCACACGATCAAGCCATTCCATATAGAAAAAAGCTTCGCGTCTCTGAATTTTACACGAGTAAAGAACTATATCCAATTTTGTTGATTCCCGATTGTCCAAAACACCATGCACAAACCGCTCAAAGCTAGCCACAAAATTTCTCCCTTCTTCACCAGGGTCATCATCCACAACATCCATCAAGAATCCATTAATATCGAAGTCAAGAACTGGCATGATAGACCATGTCTTTCTCCATCTTTTTGACAAAACACACGTGTGAACAGCCTCTTTCGTGCTCAGAAACGAGAGGATATGGGTTAAAACCTCATCAGGCAAGCTACTGATCCAGTCATGTTCTACATTCTGTCTGCCACCATGATTACTGGTCCCTTCCATCTTTCACTGTTCAATTAAGCATTCTCACAAACATCTGGCATGCATAACTCCTGCATTACAATGCAGTCATGAATCTGGACACATTTAACCAGATATAGGAAGATCACATCTAAAGGAACAAATCTTTAGATGCCACTGCTCTAATAGTCTAATTACCAAAATGGATACTATAACACATTTGGCTACTAACATTAGTAATTAACATTTAAGCAATTACCTTAACAGATTAGTAATAAAAAGTGCCATTCAACTCAGCAATTACAATTTGTATCATCATTTGTCTTAGAAATGTATTTTAGGAACCACTTTGACCACAGTAAAAGACGGTTAGGAGTTTGTTAGTAACCACTTTGACCACAGTCAAGACATTTAGCAGTTTATTAGAGTTGTTAGACCCACTGATTACTGGATAATATAACCTCTTGATTGTACATGTAAACCACAAAGTACAATAATATAATCATTCAAATTACTCTTTATCCAAAGTTTTCATGGTATCAGAGAAGGAATAATGCTGAAATAAAGCAAATTCCTATTTCAGGAATTATACTTAGTATCATATCCTGTTCCATCTAATAAAAAGTAATTATTCCAGAAAATAAGCCTCAATTTCTGAAATCACCAGAGTGCTTACACCCCTAAATTCTAATCACAAATCAGCTTTTTTTCAGTCTTGTGAATCACCCCAAGGTTCCTAAACCAGTATTTCCTTCTCAGCAAACAACAAAACAGTCAAAGCCAAAACCATCTCTAAACCGAAACCAGCAAGCAGCAATACTAGTCCAATGCCTGAACCGTACCAGAATCAGCAGGAAAATACCGGCCTCAAACCAGAATTAAAAATAATTAAAAAAACAACAATACCTGGAATTGGACTAGTACCAAAACCAGCCTGATATAAATCAGTGTCGTACCAGAAACAGAAAGAAAAACAGAAATCAAACCAGAAAAATAAAAAATGTGCCTACCAGAAAATCTGCTCTCAGAATCAGCAAGGTGTGTCCCGGGTTCTTGAACTGATCCTTCAGGTTCATCAGGCTATCTATCTTGCACAGAATTGAACACTCTCTCTCTCACTATCACTTTCTCCGATTTGTGGCCTACCACCGGAGTACAACCTTCTTGGTTCTACCGCTTCTCTAACCCTAGCTCAAACTGATTCTTCTCTCTTTCTACGGGGCCTACTTCGGGCGCGCTTGGGTTGGCTCCTCAGATGCGGTAAGGCCCGCTTCTAATGTGACCGCATTTTCTTGACGCTCAAGGCCTTGTATCTGGCCCAGCCCATCAAGTTTTATCTAATCCAGTCTCTGTTCAGCCCATTAAAACTGGGCCAAATCAAGTCTCTGCTCAGTCCATCATAATTTATTGCATTGTTTTAACTGAAGTTTGATACTTTATTTTTATTTCATATTTATGCTTTATTTCATTTTTATAGGAAGCTTTTATATCTTAAATAATGAAATTGATAAAAATCTACATGAGAAAAAGCACACTTTTATGCTCATCTCATCCTTAAACTTGAGCACTAAATAATAAATTAACAGCGGAGGGAGAATTATTATCATGGATTTAATAATTTACAGAGGAAGATTATTGTCAAAATAAAAAGTTCGGAAACTAACTTATCACAATCAAAGATTTGGATGTCTTCCATGAAATTATCGTTATAATTTTCTGGTTTAAGATAAAATTAATGTGGTTTCCATAGAAATCAAATCACAATATAGGTGGCAAGCTCTGACCTGGTTTATTGTCCAAATTAGAACACCAATTATTAAAAAATTGTAGACGAAAGATGCTTAGTTAATTGATTGCTTCATGATCACCTACACCTACTCCAAATACCGTGTTTGCTTTCATATATATTATTAATTTCTAGCATTATTGGTCATGTTACCATGCCACATTGGACTGTATTTAATTAAGAAGACCTAATTAAGGCCGTCTGCTCTTTTGAAGTCATGATGAGCCTTAATCTAGTTCTATCAGTCATATATAAATCGTACATGTGCATTTGATACCAAGAAATATAATCTTAATTAATTAGCTAGCTCCCTCTTTCAAAGAAAATATAACCCCCATTATCTTTTCTCCAAAAGACCAAGACACCAAACCGGTGCCTATTCAGGGAAAAGGAGTGTATCCTCACTCCTCAGAGATATCTCATATTTTGCGTGACCGATGTATCCGGTGCCTATTCAGGGAGAGTGCGGGGGCCAATATTATTTGAGCTTTGAGATTTGTACAGAACGTATTTGAACGGTTGAGATTTTTCAAAAAGTCACGCCAAAATATGGGATATCTCAGACGATGCGAATTCGGCAAATTGGACATTAATTAACATGTGGAATATTTCATACCGCAAAATATGATATTAAATATTTGCTATTTTATATTGAACGGCTGATCGATGATGATATACCGAGTGGCAAAAAATGTCAATTAAATCTCATTGAACTGATTACCATATCATATATACATGTCATATTTAATTACGATGTTTTAATGATGTTATTAGTGTGTACCTACGCTATATATGTAACAAATGTATTTTAATTAGTGATCTGTTATTACGTACATAGCGTCACAATATATATAGCGTAACTCAGACACGTACAGTGGCCGAACTATTTTTTTCACTAGACTTGACAGTCATTCTTAATTATTTTTTTCAGATTTAAAATTGTTGATTTTAGTGAAACGATAGAGACAAGTTGAGATGATGAAAAATGCACACTGTTATTGTATTATGAGGTGAATATGATTTTTCATTACATCTGTTTTGTTTATATTTACATAGACTCAAAGAGCCGTTGGCCTACCAACGGTACTATTTCTCTAAATGGTATGCACAGATACTAAGATATCATTATTCTAATACTATTTCTAAATATAAGCAAGGATACCCCTTTAGTTCCTTGATTTAATCCTAGTCCTTTGATTCTAGATCGATGATGATTAATATGAGATCTTGATCTTATTTCTCAACAAAAATTGAGCCCACAAAATAATTAGAAAAAAAATGTCAAAAATTATGAAAAATTTACCAAAATTGTAAAAATAAAAAATAAAAAATAAAAAAAAATCAACCTTCACACAAGTGTGTAGGATTGTGGCAACAATCATACCAATTCCAAAACAAAACCGCGACGTGTTTTTCAAAAAAAAAAAAAAAAAATAGAACCAGTCGTCGGATCAATATCTAAGGGATCCTATATAGATCTATTTTTGTTCACCATCTAGGTAACAAAAAATTGGCTGCAGTTTTGTTATTGTTACAAAGAATGGGATAAATATATTACTGAGTACAAAAATGCATGTATACCCGAATTGTTATATAAAAATAACTTCACTCTACATCTTCAGAAAAAATGTTCGAGATGATTGAGGTCAAGTTCTTGAGGTATGTTTCCACTAATATGACAAGTGATAATTTCTTTGATGTTTGGTACAGATCAGGAATTGCAAAATTTTAAGATGATTCGTTTTTAATGTTGATTTATTTTAGAATCGTAATTTATATTAGATATATAGAAATGCACTGTTTTGATTTATATACTTGTTGTTGCTTGAACAATTTATCTGCCATTTTTTTAAATTGAAATTTTCACCTACCTACTACTGTGTTATCTGTTATATTTTTAGGCCAAACATTCCCTAAATCATAAAACATATATAGTTTTCATCTGGATTCACTCTCTTAATTTAATTTGGCTATTCAATTAATTAATGGCATGAATGACATAATTAAGAGGAATGCACTTACAAAGGCTTTTGACAGATAACTTTCTCATAGGCATTAGCTTCTAACATGATCCAAATATTATCTAATTGTAAACATGTATATATCTTGAGGAGGGATCAAGTTACAACAATTTTTGAGTTACAACAAGTTACAATAAGCATTTTCTATATTTTCAAAGTCCAAATCATCGATTCAAACCGTTAGATGTGATTTTTACAATAAAATGTGCTTGGAGACCAAATTTTACATTTTTTGAAATTTATTTACTATTTATTAAGACGGGTACAAAAACTAGTCAAATTCATACCATTGAATTTTGTACCCATCTTAATAAATAGTAAAAAAATTCCAAAAAATATAAAATTTGGTCTCCAAGCACATTTTATTGTAGAGATCACATCTAATGGTTTGGATCGACAATTTGGACTTTGAAAATGTAAAAAATGCTTGTTGTAACTTGATCCCTCCTCATATATCTTTCATAAGCACAACCATAATTTCTATTAATTTCATGTTTAGATAGGGTAAGGATATTTGAGTATAGATTCAAGTATTAATCTATACAAATTATTTGATTGTCCAAAATAGAACACCAAACTAAAGAATTAAAGATGCTTAGTTAATTGATAGCTTGATGATCACCTACACCTACTCAAAATACCATCCATATTCCATACCGTGTTTGCCTCATATTCTTTAATTTTAGCATTATTGGTCATGTTACTATGGCACGTTGGACTGTATTTAATTAAGAAGACCTAATTAAGGTCGTCTGCTCTTTTGAAGTCATGATAATTAGCCTTAATCTAGTTCTATCAGTCATATATAAATAGTACATGTGCACTTGATACCAAGAAAATTTAACCTCCATTATATTTTCCCCAAAAGACTAACTCACCTAATGTTGACTATGTCACGAATCTCCTATATTCTAAATAGGCACCCAATTAATTAATTTTGACTCGGTTGAAGTATTCTACTTCCTCAAGTATTCTACTCTTCTCCTCTGCTGCATGCAGCTGCACTTACAGCTATTAATCTCCTTTAATTAGTATGCTTTTCTTTTGTCGTTTCTGCACTGAAGGAGAAAAGAACATGGGTCCCACCAAAGGTTCTAAATATCAATTATAAAGGTAAAAAAAAAAACTATAGTGCAACCATAGCTGGCTATTTAGAATCATTATAAAAAAAAATTGTTAATAGCGTTATAGCTTTTGAGATCCAAAATAGTTGTATCTAGCTATTTAGAACCATGGTCCCACCATTAACTTTAGTTAAGTTTTTTGTTGTTGTTTTTTTAGAGTCGGTGTAGCTCCTTTTGTATATATTCAAGCAGAATCAATAACAATTGAATTATTTTTTATAAATACCAACCTACTAGCTAGGCTACTACAGTTTTATCCCTAAAATATAAAGAGGTCATTTTCATCAAAGAATCACTCTCCTAATTTAATTTGGTTATTTAATTAATGCATAGTCAATTAACTACTCTAATTTTACTAGCTTACACTCTGATATTAATGGTATGAATGAGAGGAATGGACCTACAAAAGCTGGTCAAATAAGTCTTCATCCAATTTTAAAAATTATAGTAGGAAGCGTAACTTGATTGCTGAGGCCTCGTTTTGAAATGAACCCTAGCTATTTGAAATATATTCATATGCATCACGTTTTAGGTATGAAATATGCCAAGGAATAATTCTTTTATATCTTGGTTTGATGATATATTTTAATTACAACGCTTTGGAAATGTAGTATTGAAGATAATCTGTACATGTGTTTATATAGGCTAGATTGCAATATAGCCGTTATACCTTCCTAAATTACAATACTGCTGTACCTACTAATTTCATCTATATTCTGATCTGATCAATATATAATTAATCTACAGATTGCAGTTTCCTATTTTACAAATATTACAAGATATCTATTACTGATCTTGATCAATCTACAGATTGTGAGAGATCTTGATCAATATTTTTAATATCTTCAATATGTAGACTAATTGGTGAGTGTTTAATTGCATTTATATCATTTTTAAGAGGCTTGAATCGATCTCAAGTGAGTTTGAATGATTTGCAATTTAAAACAAGAGAAACAAAACTGAGACAGAAAACCATGCATGATCATGCTCCCCCATGATATTTCATGTCAGAGTGCTAGCTCCTGGTTCCCGTGTGAACGGAGCCGACAATGAATTCAAACCACCTAAGGTAACACAAGAATTTTGTTTAGATCCAGATTGTCCAATCAAAATTCACACGAATGAAGGGACCTGTGCATTCCATTTCAGGCCTGATTTGCCCGGATTCTGATTGGACGGTCTAGATCTTAACAAAGATATTCTGTAACCTCAGAGGATATATATAGACTCGCCGACCATGGGTCCCATGAGGCTAAACAACTGACCCAATTGTTTTTTTTTGAAGGTTAGCGGCATAAACCGGCTAACGTTTGTATTGATAAAAAAGATATTATAATTTACATGGTCCTATTATATTCAACTAATTACATTTCCACCCCCACTGTGTTATCCCTCTCCTATCTCATGTCCCTCTATATGCTCATCCTATGCATAGAGATTCCAGTTATGGATATCCACAAATGCGTCCTTCATCAAAAGAGGGACCGGTTTCGTAATTCCAGAGAAGGTTCGTCTGTTCCTTTCTTTCCATAGTGCCCACACACCTGCCGCCCAAGTTGTGTCCCATAACACCCTTGCTTGCCGGGTTCGCCCCATGCGACCTTTCAACCAGGCAGCGCAGATGTTCTCCGCTTGGTATCCTTGCAAATTCATTCGGATGTTGATATTATGCCAAAATTCCCTTGGATAGCTGCATTCCCATAGAATATGGTCTCGTGTTTCCAACTCACTGCTGCTACAGAATTTGCAACCTATGTCTACCGGGCATCCTCTCACGTGGAGTATCTCCTGTGTGAGTAGTTTGTTATCCATAAGAAGCCAAATAAAGATCTTTACCTTTATCGGTATTTTTAGTTTCCACAGCATCCGATGGTGTTCTGATATCATTCCTGTATCGTGCATCATTCTGTAAGCCGATGAGCATGAAAAGAGGCCATTTGCATTCCATCTCCACTTCACTTCCCCCTCATCTATTTTCACTGAGCATGCGTAAAATGGTAGAAGTAGTTCCAAGTCCTTAAGAAAGAAGCTGGTTTGGGCAGTTGTTTGCCAGTTATTTGGGTTTGACACCCTATGTATGAGTCTCATTGTCTCTGCCCATTGTTCTTCTGGATATCGCTGCATCCGCCATAGCCATTTGGCTAAGAGCGCCTCATTCTGCCTCTCCAGATCTAAAATTCCCAATCCCCCATTTTTCTTGAGCGTGCAGGTTTTGTCCCAACTCACAAGACAGTTAATGCCTTTACATTCTTGCGCTCCTTTCCAAAGGAATGCCCTCCTCATTCGATCGATCTGTCTGATGACTCCTTTTGGTAGCTTCAGTGCCTGCATGAAATGCAAGGGCAGAGCCGAGAGGACTGATTTGACCAGAGTTACCCTACCACCATATGAAAGGAGGTTTGTCTGCCATCCTTCTATTCTCCCTCTGACTGCCTGAATCATTTCCACGTAGTGCACCTTGCGTGGTTTCCTAATTGTAAGTGGCAGGCCTAAGTATTTGAGTGGTAGCGCTGCTTCTGGAGCTGCCAGTATTGTTGATATGATCTGCACCATCTGATGTTTGACCGCTATTGGAATAAAAGCGCTCTTTGTTCTATTGATTTTGAGTCCCGAGAGGCACTCATATGTCTTCAGAACTAATGCTATGACTTTCAGGGTTTTAGGGTGAGCCTCTGTTATAATAACTGTGTCATCTGCAAACTGCATTGCCTTAGTGGGTAGGAATACCCTCGGCCCCATTTCTGAAGCTGCGCCAGTTAGAAACCTATTGAGCGAATCTGCCACTAGTATGAATAGCATTAATTGGGGATAGCGGGTCTCCCTGCCTCAGACCCCTTCTGTGAGCAACGTATCTGGTCAGTGTGCCATTCACTCTCACCGCTGATGACGAGGAGTACATAATTTCTAGCACGGCTGACATCCACTTAGGTGGAAAACCCCTTTCAATGAGGAGATTAGTCATAAAAGACCAATCCACAGTATCGAATGCCTTCTCGAAGTCCACCTTGTAAAATACCGCCGGCAGTTTTTGTTTTGAGCAAAAAATTAGTAGTTCTCTCGTGACAAGGAAGGATTCCATCAAGGACCTCCCTTTGATAAAAGCGGTTTGACTGCTCATTATCAGGGACGACAGATGTGGCTGGAGTCTATTGCTTAGGATTTTTGTTGCAATTTTAACTATTGTGTTAATCACGCTGATTGGGCGGTAATCTGCAATTGTAGTCGGGGTTTGTTTCTTCGGAATTAGCGTGATATTTGCCTTGTTAATCCCTCGCATGGTGCCTCGATGTTCAAAAAAACCTGTTAACAGAGACACCACATCACCTTTGATTGTGTCCCAGAATTCTCTATAAAATTCAATAGGCATGCCGTCTGGACCGCTTGCTTTGTCGTTTGGCATCTCTTTGATGGCCCGGAAGATCTCCTGCTCCGAGATTTGGGCGTCCAAGCTCCGGAGGAGGTCCGGAAAGGACGGACCTACCTTACCTGATAAATTGAATGGTATGTTATGTGGGACCTGATGACCTAGCAATGATTCAAAGTGGTGATAGATATGATCCCTTAGGTCATCCCCTTCTATCTGTTGCCCTTGCTCCGACTGTAACCCGACTATCGAGTTAACGTTTTTCCTTCCGTTTGCTATCGCATGAAAGTATTTGGTGTTTTTATCACCCAACTTTAACCATGTCGCCCCCGACCTTTGTTTCCACCGTATTTCCTTATCCCTTGCCAGCCGGAATATATTTTCTCTTAGACGGATTCTCAACCTAAATTCCACCGGGTTAAGCTGCCTAGTTTCTTCTACCCTGTCCAATTGCTGAAGTACCCATTTGGATCTGGTTAGAAATGTGTCCGTCATTTTGAATTTTTCCTGCGCCCAGGCCGTGAGCTCTTTTTGTGTTGCCTTAATTTTCCTTCTAAATTTGCTCGACAGGGATCCTGTAGAGGGGTTAGTTGTTGCCCATGCCCTCGAAACAACCTGATGCACCTCTGAATATTCCAGCCAGAATTTTTCAAATCTGAATGTTCTATTTATGGAGTGTGAGTGTGGTTTGATATTGAGATGCAGCGGTGCATGGTCAGATGCTGTAGCTGGCAGGTCTCTCAGTGTATAGGAGTCCCCTTGATCTTCCCAGTGGTTAGATATTAGCGTCCTGTCTAACCTTGAGAATGTCGGAATTGGTCTTTTGTTTGACCAAGTAAATGTTCGGCCATGTAATGGGACGTCTATGAGCCCTAGATTGTCGATTAGATTGTTGAATGCTTGCATGACACCCAAGTTCATGGAGTTACCTGTTGTATCGTTGAGATCTCTAATGATGTTAAAGTCACCTGCAATGATCCAAGGAAGGTCATTCCTTTGACGGATGTTAGTGATTTCATTCAAAAAAATAATTTTGTCCCTATCATCTTGGGGCCCATAAACACCTGTATACATGAAAGTAAATTGTGCTTTGCACAACACCACTGTGACCGAATAAGAATTTGTGAAGGAATCCAAAAGTTGGAATCCCGATCTCCACGCGAGAAGTATTCCACCTTTGGACCCTTCCGCATCTAAAGAAAAATAGTGTCTATATCTCGAGGGGCATGCTTGCCTTACTCTAAATATCGAGCACTCACTCCATTTGGTCTCTTGATAACATATTAGGTCTGGTTTTGCCTCATCAGCTATATCTTTTATTACCGAGCATTTTTGCAAATCTCCAAGGCCCCTCACATTCCAACTAAGAACTGATAATTTAAAGTTGTGATTCATTAATCAAACGGTGGTTACAAAAGGCACATGATTGTGCTACACAAAAGGCGAGTAATTAAACATACAATAAGTAAAGATACAACTTTTGCAAACTAAAGACCCTAAACGGCATCTTCATCTACATCAGTCAGATCATCATCAGAGTAGAGGTTGATTCCATGAAGGACAGAATCTCCCTCATCCATCAAGAGGTTTGTTCCTTCCCCTTCCATTCCAGTTTGAGTCTGGACATGTTGGCTATTCTGACCCTCTTCCACCCCTCCACTTTGTATCTCAGCTTCCCCTTTCGGCTTGCTTCCTGCACAACAGAATTCCCCAACTTTTGCAGCTAGGTCCTCACTCATTGGGTTGCTTTGTAGTATCTCAGCTTCAATAGACTTGACAAGGTCTGAAGCAGCCAGTTTCAGCTTGATAGAGGGTTCGGCCTCATCCACAACCTTCTTACTATTCTTTCTTTTTGTTGAGTAGGTCTTAATGGGGCTCTTACCTTGTAAACGGGCACTCTTCCTTACTGATGGCGGAGGGGGGGGCATCGGCAGGTGATCAGCCATAGCGACTCCGACAGGCACCCTCTCAGTCCCTTGCTCCTTCATTTCAGCCATAACCGCTCTTAGCACAGCAGCTGCCTGCGCATTTGCTTCCGCCGCCGCATGTGCTGCTGCTTCAGCTGCCTCTGCTTCAGCCCTATCCGCTGACTCTTCCGCATCCCGCTGGTCCTGTAATTCGATTTCCCTTTCCATTGCCACAACTGACCCAATTGATTTGGAACTTGTCATAAATCACTATTAAAAAAAAAATATTCTATTTATATATCAAAAGCTCTCTCTTCTCTGCACAGATATAATATATCTAACACCTAAATAATTATTCTAGTGAGAATCGGATCTTGACAGAAGACGAAAGATGAAAGATGAAAGTAAAGAAAAGACCTAAATAATTGGTTAGGGTCCATAAGTTTTTATTGCCCAAACAGAGCACCAAAGTAAAGAAAAGACGAAAGATGCTTAGTTAATTGATTGTGCATGTGACGATCACCTACTCAAATAGCAACCATAACCGTGTTTGCCTGTTAAAAGATTCTATTATATTCACATGGACCCTAACCAATTTTACCATATTATTAATCATGTCGCCATGCCACATGTTGCTGTAATTAATTAAGAAGACCTAATATTTAAGGCCGTCAACTCTTTTAAAGTCATGGCTTTAATCTTGTTAATTATCACTACTAGAATTCCCAGTAATGGCAACGGTACAAAGGGGTTTTAGCAAGCGTAATAAGAGCCCTTGCAATAGAAATTGAGATTCTGATTTTTTCCGAATAAATTAATATAGTTGCAACGGCCACCCTTGCAAATAAACACGCTTGCTAATGTCTTATACTTACCCTTGCTAATGTCTCCTATTACCCTTGCTAATGAGTCCCAGACGGTCAGCACACACTAGTTGCAAGGGGCACCGTTGCAAATAAAATGAAGGGTTATGTTTGCATTATTTTATTGTGCAGGTCTTTATTATTTGCAAGCGGCACCGTTGCTATTGTTTTTAGTGTAGAATTTTATATTCTTTTATTCGAGTCCGACTTATCATTTGCAAGAGCCACCGTTGCAAATGTTGTCTATAATATTTTAGTGCCAAGACCTTATCTATTTGCAAGCGCCACCCTTGCAAATGCTTTTATGATTTGTATTTATATTATTCAATTATTAAAGTCTAAACTATTTGCAAGCGACACCGTTGCAAATGCCATACGGGTTCCGTTCATATTATTTTATTTCGAACATTCTAGCTATTTGCAAGGGCGGGCCGTTGCAACTGTTTTTGAGTATCCATTTATATTTCTTAATTGTGAAGGTCCTAACTTTTTGCAAGAGGCACCCTTGCTAATGTTTTCTAAGTTGCGTTTTATATTACTTTATTGTAAAAGACGTTAATTAGTATTATCCAGAGATACATCCTTGTACAGACATCCCAAAAATTAGTATTATCCTATAACTCATGAGATAATTTGATTAAAATTGCACAAGGTGTATATAACAAAATAACGTTCCTTCATTGCTCAATTTGGCGACTTGTGCCTTGTCAATAACTCCATGTAACTTTCAATTTGTACCAGTAATAACTCATACCAGTGTAGTATAGTTATTTCTCCACCTTTGTAAAAAAATTTTTTACCAATGATACAAGAACACAACATACAAATAAATCAAAACCATAACAACATACAAGAACACAACATACTAGATTTGATCTGACAAATATATTAGTTAGTTAAAATTGAGTCTATATTATCAAAAACAAATTTATATAATCAAAACCATCATACAAGAAAACAGATTTCCCTTTAGTTTTGCACAAAAACTGACAGGAGGAATGTGCAAATTACAAACAGACCCTGATAAATTTGTTTATTCATTAAATTAGCCATTTTATATCTCTAGACCTGTAAAGTAAAGAACAAAGAAATTATGATTAGTTTCAAAGAATTAAGTTTTGTGAAAAACAAAAATATCTTATGTATCATATATACCAGCCAAACTCATGAATTTGTCATGATTTAGTTATTAGTCATGATTCATGACCAATTAAATTAATGATTTCCCCTCTAGATGGATTTATCTTGAACTTATAATAGAAGAAAAAAGAAATTCTAGATGGATTTATCTTGAACTCTACATAATCAAAATATATTCAATTATAAAAATGTGACTACTTACCAATTAAAAACCATCTTCCTCAGATTCATAAAATTTCCCCCAAAAAGCTTCTTGCTGAGCCTGATCCATTTGATCCATGTCATTCTCTTCCTCACCTTCCTCTACCGGATTGCTGTCATTCATCGCGCGTGGTTGTGTGACCTCCATGATGTCGTCCACTAGGTCGAACTCATCTTCTTGTATAACAGTATTAGCCCAATCAAAACTTGGTTCGTCAGGGACCTCGATATGATTTTCTGGCATTTCCTCTTGATAAAATTCAAGGTTTGCATCATCTTCCTCATCACGAAATTGTCCTCTCGGTGTTGTTTTGAATGCAACCCACCATTTTTGTCTTTCTTTGCCCAGAGAAGCGTAAGGAAGGTAGCTCACTTGGACTGCTTGACATGCCAATACAAATGGCTCATAAGTTTTCAGCCGAGATTCATGTTTAACCTCAACAATCCCATGTTGGCGGTCGACCCTTACGCCCTTTGTTATGTCAAACCAATAACACCTAAAAAGAACCACCTTGTTGCCTCCTTCATATGATAGCTCAATGACCTCTTCGAGGACTCCATAGTAGTCATGTTGGGTGCCATCTGATTCCGACTCTCCTTTGATGCAAACACCGCTATTTCTTGATGATTTATTTTGCCCATGTGTTTCAGTGTGAAAACGATATCCATTGATTTCATACCCATCGTACCAACTAGCCCGTTTGAGTGGTTTGATTGCTGCCTTTCGAACGTATGGGTCGCAGTCACGGTCGATTATTAGCCTTTGTCGTAACCAATCTACGAAAAGATCTTGACGTGCTTTTGCAAGTCGATGTGGGGATGTACCACTGTTGAGCATGTTTGAATCAAACTCCCTACAATTTGTAAGATAGTCATCAAATTATATTTTGGCAGATTTTAGATTTGATAACTTATGAAATCAAAATCAGTGATAAATAATAATATTGTACCCCAAGTATTTGTCACGTATCTCTGGGCAGTTGAGGACGACATAAGTGTGAGCTGCTTTATATTCATCGTCAGTGAGTGTCCTTCGATGCTCCCTACCAATGGGACGGCCAGTTCTGTCAAAAATCGAAAGGTTTCCCCTCGAAGTTTTAACTATTTCAGCTCCTTTTGGGCTATTTAGTGATAAATCTTCAAAATAGAATCTGGAAGTGGTGGAAATCTCTTTGACTATCGTAGCCTCGACGATTGAACCCTCCACACGTGCTTTGTTGGTAACTCGCAACCGTTGTTCTTTGTTACGCCTTTAATAGAAATAATTAATTGAGTTATGTAATATACTACTATTTAATTTTGGTAATTTAATTAAAAAGACAATTAAGAAAACAACGCACCTTTCACATGGAAACATCCATCGGGACACTACTGGCCCACCCAGTCTAGCCTCATGTGCCAAATGAACCACAAGATGCTACATAGAATTGAAGAAACCAGGGGGGAAGATTTTCTCCATTTTGCAAATTGTGACGATAATATCCCTTTCTAATTGGTCGATATGGGATGGATCAAGTTCGTTGGCACAAATCTCTCTAAAGAAGCTTGAAACCTCACACAACACATCCCATACGGGTTTAAGGACAAAATCTCGAAATGCAACGGGTAATAGACGCTCCATGAACACATGCCAATCATGACTTTTCATCCCCGTTAAGGTGTTAGTTGTTAGGTTAACACACCTTGACCAATTTGATCCGTGGCCATCAGGGAACTTGACTTTATCTTTTAACCAAGTTAGAACTAGCTTCTTGTCACCTTGTGAAAGTGCGAATGGTGCCTTTGGTTTTTTCATCTTTCCCGGGTTTATTGTGCATGGGGTTAGGTGTTGTTTGGGTCGATTGCAAAGGAGAGCCAAATCTTTCCGAGCTTTTTCGTTATCCTTGGTTTTACAGTATCCGACCTTTCTGGGGTCACAAATCTTGGAAACAAAAGGGTCTTCACGGATGATGTCCTAGTTGGAATGTTAAACGAGCGTGATATGCGACTGGCCGAGGAAGTAGAAGCGAGAAAAAGAGATGAAGCAAAATACAACATGCTCTTCAACAAATTATTCAGCCTTGTTGGAAATCAAAACCCAACTGTACAGGTTAGTAAGACTACCTAAGAGTTAAAATTTATAACTCCAATCACTGCTTTGAACACAACTTTTATTTCTAGAGTCTTCTCCAATTGGCCCAGTTTGTCCTTCATGTTATATTTTCAATCATATGCTACTAATGCAAAAGGAGCATCAATTGATAGTTTGCTTTTATTTACTTTTACATAATTCTTAAATATCAATATTCAAGTGAAACACCCCAGTAAAAAATTTTCAAATGGAACTGTGTAAGCATTCAAAATGTGGATTGTGCAAGATTAAGGGGAGACTGTAACACTTAATTACAAACTTACAACAATCATGTTTAGTAAAATTGTTTAACACATCTTATAAATTGATAATTTACAAGATGGCCATTAGAAAACAACAATTTTTGTAGAATTTTTATCTTTGGTTAAATCTGAAAGTAATTTGTAGATAACTATTTAACAATAATAATAATATGCACCATTGGTTAAATCTGAAAATAATCTGAAAACTATTTAACACTAAGAATAATTTTAAGTTTAACCAGCTGTGCTTATGCATCTTAACATTAAGTTCTTTTAACTCTTGCACTTTGATACTTAACTCTTATTGGATATGTACAATGCAAATTAAAAACACATCTCTTGATGTTGTTTATTACTGATCTGATAACATTCTACGTCCTAGTACTAACCTTTCTTCATGCTTATTGTTAACATAGGCACAAGTTTATAGTCCTCATGCACTGCATGAGGGGGGATCGGGGAATATGCAAACTCTACAGGTGACATCTTGCAACTTTAAGTACCCAATCCTTTTAACGTTACTCTATGATCATATGTTGTTTTATCCAAATTTTAACAGTGTGCTTGCACATTTAATGACTAGGGCCAGGATCTTACCTCTCTACCTCAATCTCAGGAAGGAACACCACTGATGCAGATGGCCCACTCTCAGGTAATGATATTTATTAGTATTTTCTTGTTGTACACGCAATATATAAACACAATTAGGTTACACAAAACTATTGGGTTGCAATTTTTCAGCAATGACAAGAACTAATAATTTTGCACAAACTTTGCTTTTGTCATCAATTCTTTAGTGATTTTAGTGAATACAACAAGTACAATGCAAAGTGAATTTCATCGATGTTGGATATGGAAAACTAATATTTATGGGATCCACATTTTGTTTAAATGCTTCTTCATATAGTGGTCCTTATAATGTAAGAACAGTACTAACTTGCTTACTATGGTAATGTGGTACACATAGGGTCTACCTAATTTGCTGCCATCCTCAAATCCAGTGGGGGGATTCCAAGCACTTCTAAAAGCAAATTCTGTACAAGAAGTGGGCAACATTTTAGAGGCAGAATCATCAATCAGTGAATGGTTCGGGCAAGTCAACTCCAACACCAACCTGCATTAGTAGTGTGGATATTGACGACCTTTTACATATAACTACATATTTTTGGATTTTCATATTAACATCATAGGGGATGTTTCTTTTTTGTAACTTTTTGGTGGGTTGTGTTTATGGTATTTAGTAAAGGTAAATGCTCCATATTATACTGTGGTTGTAATGTTATAATATAGTTGGTCTTTTGGTAAAATCCATGCTTGGTACATGTGATTCTATTACAATACTTTCATTAATGCTAATTTCAAGGTTTCGTCTCTATTTTCAAGTTGTTATGTTATGGTTATTTATTTGAATGGGAAATGTATCATATTGATGGGTCGGTACTGGGCTGGTACTGGGCCGGTAATGGGAGGATTTTATGATGAAACTATGGAGCATGCAAATAATCGGGTGGGACCCACAAAACATACCCTTGCAAAAATTATGGTGGGACCCACACTCGTTACCATTGCAATTAATCAGGTGGGGTCCAATAACACTAACCTTGCTAATAAAACGGTGGGACCCACGTCAAATATCCTTGCTAATAATCAGGTGGGGTCCACTAACACTAACCTTGCTAATAAAATGGTGGGACCCACGTCAAATATCCTTGCTAATAATCAGGTAGGGTCCCTCACGCTAGCCTTGCTAATAATCTGGTGGAACCCACACGTGACATCCTTGCAAATAATAAGTGGGATCCACAAATGATAACCTTGCTAAAAACAAGGTGGGACCCACGAGGAACATCCTTGCAAATACTAAGTGGGGCCTACGATACGTATGGTTGCTAATACTCAGTTGCCCACACGGGACAAAGTTTTTGCAAGCGTCCATTTTTGCAACGGCTACCCTTGCGGAAAGTCTGGAGAATTGTTTTAGCAAGCGTAAGCTCTTGCAAAAAGACAGAAATTGAGTATTTGCATGGAGGTTTAAAGCAACGGTAGCTATTGCAAGCGTAACGCTTGCAAATGGCGTTTTTGGGGCCTATAGCAAGGGTAAGCCGTTGCAACAAGCCCAATCCCACCGTTGCCATTACTGGGAATTCTAGTAGTGTATATTATTCACATGTGTATTATGCAAACTATAATGCCTCGAGGATTATAAATAGCACATAGGAATTAGATACCAAGGAATACAACCTTAACTAGCTCCCATTAAAACCCAACAACCAAAAATTGAGCGCCAAACATACCAAAGATGATTAACACCTCAGTACATGCTTTCTTGAATTCTTCTCCTCTCTCACTGTCCAGTGCCATCCTTCTTTTTGCCTTGTTATTTGTCTTCAAAAAATACAGTATAAAGAAAGACAACATTTCAAAACAAACCCAACTTCCTCCAGGACCAATCCCTTGGCCACTTGTCGGTTGTCTCCCCACAATGCTCCAACAGAAACCTGTCTTTCGATGGATACACCTCCTTATGAAAGATATGAACACAGACATTGCATGTGTTCGTATTGGCAATGTTCACATAGTACCAATCATCTGTCCTAAAATTGCGCAAGAAGTACTAAGAAAGAAAGATGCAATATTTGCATCAAGGCCCACTAACTTCGCCACAAACTTGTTTCGTGGAGGTGCATTTCTTTCCCCTTATGGTGATCAGTGGAAGAAAATGAGGAGGATGCTGACTTCTGAAATTGTCGGTCCAGCAAGGCACCGTTCCTTGTATGGTAAAAGAGCTGAAGAGGCAAACCACCTTGTGCAATATGTGTACAATCTGTGTCAAAGTTCAAAAGACATTGACATCAGACATGTTACGCGGCATTATGGTGGGAATGTGACTCGGAGGCTAATGTTCAACAAAAGGTACTTCGGTCAAGTGATGCCTGATGGAGGCCCAGGCGCAGATGAAATAGAGCACATAAATGCAGTCTTCGATTTACTCAGTTGCTTCTTTGCCTTTTCCATATCTGACTACTTTCCAAGTTTGATAGGTTTAGACTTGGATGGTCATGAGAAGATTCTAAAAGACGGACGGAAGATATTTGACAAATTTCACGACCCTATTATCGAAGAAAGAATCAAACTCTTGAGGCAAGCTAACAATGATAGTGAAAGAAGAGAGCCTCAAGACTGACTGGATGTTCTAGTTTCACTTAAAGATGCAGATGGACAGTTCCTTCTTACTGCAGAGGAGATCAAAGCACAAGCTATTGTAAGGAACTACTTTACTTACAGTGATATTTGTAACTTATTCAACTTGATGCACTTAAATTTGATGAAACGAATTTTGACCCACCATATTAATGATTAATGAACAATAATAAGTACCATCCTTTTCCAATTTTTTATGGGTCCATATTACAATATTTTTATAGAAATTGTCAATAGAACGAAGAAATTTGAATATAATATAAGCAAAACAATTTAACTTGTTTTGAGTCTGATTAAAAACATGGTTCCGAAAATCGGCCGATTCCGAGTTGACTCGGCCGAGTCGACTCGGAATCGGCGGCGTCCGAGCCGAGTTTTACCCGATTCTCGCGCCCGTGCGAGTTTTTCTGCAAAACTCGGATGAACAGTGCCGGAATCGGCCGATTTTCCGATTTTCCGGCCGAGTTACACCGATTCAAGCCGAGTTGAGCCGATTTGAGCCGATTTCATTTCAAAAAATTTCGATTTCCAACTAACCTGGATTGTGCTCTGCCGTAGGAGGAGATGAGTCCCTGGAGGAGAAGGCTGAAGACCGGCTGAGGAGAAGTTTCATGGAGATCGCTGAGGAGATCGCTGAGATCGCTGGAGAGAAGTTTCATGGAGTCGCTTCCTGTTTCTTGCGCGAACGGGAGAGAAGGGAAAAAGAGAAGGATAGCGCAGGGGGCCAGTATTATTTGAGCTTTGAGATTTGTGCATAACTTATTTGAACGGTTTTGATTTTTCAAAAAATCACGCAAAATATGAGATATCTCAGAGGATGAGAATTCGGTGCCGGACCCGAAATTTTTATTCAAATGGGTTTAAATCCCTTCCTTTCATCAATTCAAAAATCAAAGTGTAGGATGAGTTCAAGATTCGTGTTGGAATTAAATCCAATGGTCCAAGCAATCCAGAACTTAATATGTATTCATTTAATTTATTAAAAATCTGTTTTAGTCCAAATTTCGAATCGAAGATTCGTAACAATTTATAATGTCGTACGAGTATTATTACGTGTTTATAATTTGATTTTTAGATCCGACTAATTAAATTTAAAGTAGTATATATATATATATACACATATAATTACCAAATCAATTTATAATTCCTAATTTAATTACTCTTAATTAGAATTCAATTATTTATTTATTTCCTTTCTTAGTTTCACGATTGTAACGAATTTTAGATTTACCAAATATTTACACTTTATTTATGGTGCTATATTTTATCTTATGTTTTTAACCTCCAATTTTTAATGTACGAATTTGATTCGTTTATATTTCTAAATTTTAGATTCATTTTATGTTACTCAGATAAATCTAATTGTTTATTAATCTAATAAAAAAATTAATTAGACGAAATAATCAACTTAATAATTAAATCATGTTTTAAAATTTTGGAATATAACACTTAATTAACATAGTTTTTTTACAAATTATTTTTATCAATTGTTTCCTATTTTTTGGCTACAAAACAAGGGTTCTGCCAAAAAAAACCGAGTTACCGATCCGATTCTTCCGATTCCGGCCGATTCATCCGATTCTGACTCGGCGGTCAAAAATCCGATTCCGATTCCGATTCCGAGTTTCAGAACCTTGATTAAAAATTCTCGTATATACAATAACTGTATTAGATTTGTCATTTTAAGTTTTTCAATGTTGCTAAACTTGACAACTAATTGACCATTAATTTGGACAGGAAATGTTCATTGCCAATGTCGACAACCCTTCAAATGCAGTCGAATGGATTCTTGCAGAGATGATGAACAACCCCGATATTCTTGAAAAAGCCACAGAAGAAATTTATAATGTGGTTGGTAAGGAAAGACTTGTTGATGAATGCGACATATCTCAACTCAACTACCTCAAAGCCTGTATTAGAGAATCTTTTCGCCTTCACCCAAGGGTGCCGTTTATTCCTCCACATCTTGCCATGGAGGACACCACACTTTCAGGTTACTTCATCCCCAAGGGCAGTCATGTTATTCTAAGCCGACTTGGGTTAGGCCGAAACCCAAAAACTTGGGAAGAACCTCTCAAGTTCAAGCCCGAGAGACACTTGACTGACAAGTGCTCAGAAGTGGTACTTACTGAACCAGAAGTGCGCTTTATAGCGTTTGGTAGTGGAAGGCGCGGTTGTATGGGCGTCACTCTAGGCACAACTATGACAGTAATGTTACTTGCAAGACTTCTTCAGGCGTTTACTTGGAGTAAACCATCTGGTGTTTCTTCAATTAGTCTCATGGAAGCACATGAAGGGACTGCCCTTGCTAAACCTTTAGTTTTGCATGCTCAGCCACGTTTGACCAACTTACTTATCAACTAAGTCGATCAATCGGTCATGGTGACATAAAAGTTCAGTTCATTATGTTAGGGTTTTAGTCATTAATTGTTACAAACTTGTTTCAGTTGGGTCTTTTGGTCATTGACATACCACTGATTTACTCGATAGAGTCGGATTGGTTGGTTATGTTAGTGATATTATCTAGTCCAATTGTATAAATAATTGTATCATGGTTATGTTTTATGAATAATATGTAATTCTGTCTCATAATAAATTATCAATTGTTATGGATCATCAATTGTGTTAGCGCATAACATATTCATTATTATTCTAATAATTCCTGCAACGACAAAATGAGCACCCTTTGCCACAGTGTTTCCTAGCCATTGTTTTCAATGACGAACAGAAAGCTTTTCCAAATCACACCAAAATCTTGAGCGCAGAAATCAACTAGGCCCAAACTTAGATGAGAAGGAAACAGAAACCAGAAATTTCTCCTAGCATAACAATTTAATTACTATCAGTTCTGAGAAGATAGCTTGATCCCAATGCCCTCAGAGCAGTTTTTAATTGTTGGAATAATTACAATTCCATAATTTTATACTTGTGATGTTTTTTGTAGTGTGAATTATAGAAGGCTTATGTATTTTAAATAAGATAATATGTAAATTGCAATAGATTCAACATGAAGTTTCCTAATAGACCATGAATATATATTTGGTCATATTGTAGTTCTTTACTGTTTTCTAATGTGCTTGGGAGGAAGAAATAGGATGAAAAGGGGACAAAAGAAGGTGAATCACTTTGATGCATGTTTGGAATAAGAGGTGAAGGGAGATATCCAGCTGAAACCAAACTAGGTCCAACATCTCTAGGCAACTAAAGGACAGCCTCGCCTTGCTTCCGCAAAGTTCGTACATAATTGTGAGAAATTTATGTTTGCAAAATATCAATGTTAAAGAGACAGATTTGTAAAAAAAAACTTGTATGTTTGTATTGAGAAAATAAATATAAATTTATATAAAAAAATACAGTTAGAAATAAAATTAAAGAATTGTATAGTTTTTTTAGATTTTTTTTTTTTTCATATGCAACCTAAGAAGAAAAAAAAATTATCGTCAATATGAAAAAGAAAAATGTAAGTATATGCAATGAATTAGCTTTGCAATAAGTTATCAAAATAAAATGATCATCATTTGTTTACAATAAAGATATTCTTTAGGATAAAATGAATAAATAAATAACTAATTCTTTTTTTTTAAATAATTCTTTGTTAAACTTATTACCAAATTAAGTATGAAGAAACCAAAAAAAGTACCTTGTCTCGCCGAAATTTTTATTCATAGGAAAACAAAACAAAAAAAATATCAAAAATAAGAAATGTTGTGTGAAAAATTTAAAAATGAGAAGGTAGCTATGTCTCATGGCGTCTCTGCAGGACACCATGGCATATCTTCAAATCCGAAAGAAACGAAAAATAAAAAAAAAAACTATATAGTAGGCCGCCATAAGCCAAGTCTGGCTGCAAAATAACAAAAAAAGAAATTCTAAATGGGACGCCATAAGCCATCTAGACCAACAAAAAGGAAAAAATATATTAAAAAAAAAAAAATGGAACGACATAAGCCATGCCGACCACCAAAAAAAAAAAAAAAAAAAAAAAAATAGGACACCATGGCATACTATGACCACTATCACAGCTCATAAAAGATCCAGAGACATCCAGATCTGTCTCTCTCATCTCATTCTTTCCTTCTCCTTTGGTTGGGTTGGGCAATGGAGGCCCACTTTTCTTTTATTTTATTTTTCCTTTTTCCTGGTTGGTTGGGATGGCCAAAGGCGTCCCACTTCGTAGTAATTTTTTTTTTTTTGTAATGTTGAGATGTGTCACGGCGTCCCACAAGAACGTCATGGGCCATCAGTGCCTTCTCATCTTTTAATTTTTGACACTGTATTTCTTATTTTTAATATTTTTGTTTTTTGTTTTCCTATGAATAAGAATTTCGGCTCGTCTCGTTTATACAGTAGGAACTTGTATCAACGCCACATTATGCTAAGTGGCCCTCTTCAGTATTGCTGGCTGGCCCAATAATTAATTAAGATTGAGCCGGCTGAAATTTTAGGAATTGGTTCGTTTCAACCGATTTTTATCCGAGCCGGACTTGAAACCCTCACCAAATTAATGAACATGACTCGTCTGAATTTGCAGCTCGTCTTCGCTTCCTTAACCAAACTTACACAAGTAGGGCTGCAAACAAATCGAAACAATCAAACTTGGAATTTGGAATTTCAATAAGATTCCAATTACAAACAAATCAAACTCGAGTCTGAATTTTGAGTTTGAGTTTGAATAAGATTCCAACCAAAATGGTTTGATTTGTTTTAGAACGAACTTCAATCAAACGAATTAATTGCGATTTTTTTCGAATTGAATTGAAGTCAATCGAAACACGAACTACATATTTTTTTTGGCAGTCACCGGTAGTTTATGCATTAGTTTTCTTCACGCGGAACAAAATTCAAGCGGTTTCCTTTTACCTTTTACCTTTCACGAATTCATGAATTATGGGTCAGCCCAAAATTTCCTTATATTTTACACTACTATATTGATTAGCAGTGTCAAATGGAAGTTATTTCCATTGTTAATTTGTTACGCTGCTGAAATATTTTTCTATTATAAGTTACCATTATATTAACAATTTTGAGCTCTGATATAAGTTTGGTTCCTACATTATTAAAGATTGATGGTTGAAACCATTAGTTGCATTATTTGAGATTCGAATCTAAATAGTTCACAAACCAATTTCAAACGAACTATACCCAATTTGAATAAGATTCGAGTCGAACTGGTTTGATTTATTTCAGTACAAACTAATTTCGAATCGAATTAATTACAAACTTTTTCTGAATCAAACTCAAATCGAATCACGAACTACGAACTTTTTGTGAAGCCCTATACACAAGTCTATATATTGAAATCCTGGTCGATCGCTCTTCTACATAGCTAGTGTATTCAAGCTTTAATTCCTTTGTTTTTAAGTATTCAAAATTTAATTGGCATGTTAACCATGTAATTTTTTTTTTGGATGGTTGATGGCAAGGCCATTCAACAGATATATATTAGAACAAATGTTAAAAGGTTTTATTTACAATTATGTACCCCTCTGAAATTGAACCAACATCTTTTAATTTGGTCCTAATTAATTAAGTGGTAAGTTTAATTTTTTTAGTAATAGATAAAGTGAGACAGAGATATGATGTATTTCTTTCATTCGTAAATTTAAAAAAATGCAAATCTATTTTGTCATCTCCTCACTTTCAGCAAGCAATATGGGATCATTAGAGCCAAGGACTTTGGTTCCATGAGGCAGAACACGAGGCAACCCTTACACTTACACTCCAAAACCATAGAGAAATGATTCCTGGTTACCGGAAAGAGTCAGAGAAAGAAGAATGCAAAAACGTATTTGCTGTTGGAGATAGCACATCTGCGTACACTTAGTATAACCCGGGTGTAATTTTGCAATTTCTACCCTAATTTTGCTATCTTGAGTAATTTTTTTTTTTTTTTTAAAAAAGTAGCACCACTAGCTACCTTTTTTCATTAAATTAGAAACAAACAACTACAGTATCCTGCAGAGAATAAAGAACAAATCCACTAACCCCCCCTGGTACCTAATCTCATCAAGATACCAGCACGTCCTCTCTAAACTACAAAACTGGTACCAACCCAATACCAGTCTATTCCCTCTTATTACAAGGTTAGCAAAAGTGCAAAACTTCAAAACACATATTAATCTAAAAAGTGCTTTCTTTTTCTCATACAAACAGCGATTTGTTTCAAAGTTTCAATGCACTGGCACCTTAAGTAATTCTGTTGGTTACAATAAACAGTTCTGATGGATATACTCTCCTGATCGATACACAAAACATTATTTTGGTGCCATCCCCTATCCCCAGAAGAGAGACCAATTCCTTCCATAAACAAATCCAAACAATGTAAAATATCGCTGTCAACGTACAAAGCATCCAAACAAACTTGTTGATATATTGCCAACATTTCAGAGAAAAGGATGTCATTGAAGAATATAATAAATTAAGGACATGAGAATGCGCAGACAAAATTGAAACCAACAACATGTGGGTATCTTCCCAAAGTGCTAAGATGACACTGACAGATACAGTATATTAATATAGTAACAGCAGAAAGTATATTACCAGAATACCCCTTTTGTATAATATAAACAGTTGCATTTACAAGAGAAATCGTCATCGAGCTCTAACACATACAACTAATGTCCTTCTAATTTTTACCAGAATTATCATCTTGGAGCTCTTTCTCTTTGCCATGCTATCAAGTATAATAACTACTGTCTTTCTAATTATAGTTTTATGCCAATTAAATTGGAGTTGAAATGAGCAAATAGGTTCTGTGGCCCAACATTACATGATATTTACCCATAATACTGAAGCTCCCTTACAGAAACATAATATCTTATTTGGTTAACATGCGCATACCGTAGCCATGATTACAATCGTTACCATAGGAACACTGAATCAACTGCAGAGTTAAGAATGACAATTACCAGCTAAAATAAAACCATACAAAAGAGGAAGAAAATAACACTATACATACAACTTCATTCATGACAGCACATGTTCCATTATTGATATCAACATAAATACGATGAAAATCAAATGCTCTGATCAACATGGCAGACCGCTGTTGTCACTAAAATAGCAGAAAATGCATATTATTAGTTATACACCAAAGACACAAAGCGGGTCTCAAAATAAGTTAACAATACTAACTTCAACATTAAAAATAATCCATAAACAAAACTTGTCAGGTATTATAAAGTATGTTTGATAAACAAACTAAGATAATAACAGACTAAGTTATGATCATATTCCCTATTTTCTTTACATATGTACCCAAAGTCTTGATCATCGCATTAATCAGCTCACTAGACAATTTTGACTGACCATTTATACCCCCATACACATGACCGATTTTAACTGTCTCTAGGTACTCATACTGGAACAAAACATCTCCTGAAACATCTTGTTTGGGCTCTTGTATTTGACCTTGGCTCTGTTAGAGTGATAAGAAAATCATAAGTTTGATGTTCAACTCAGATATGGTAGTAGAGTTTACATAGACTGGTATTTAATAACACACTGCTAGTTTAGAGAAGAAAAGAAAAATTATTATAATAATAACAACAACAACAACAACAATAATAAATTAATAATAATAATAATAATAATAATAATAATAATAATAATAATAAAATGAACTAGACAGTATAAGTGTAGTACTGAAATATCGCACTAATGATTATTATTCATTGCATTGAACAAAAGTCCTATTGTTATTTATTTGTAGGAAGCAAAAAAATAAAACCAGAATGTACAAGTGTAGAACGAAAATCTGAACTGAAATGGGATATGAATCTGTTGCTTTTTTATAAGAAAAGCAGCATGCTGCTTTTCCGAATCTAACCGTTTAAAATTTTATATTCACGTATCTCTATAAGAAAACTTTTTTATGCACAAATCTCAACAAATTTGAATGGTTAGATTCAAAAAAGCAGCAGAGTTGATTCCACTGAAATGAGGCACTACCAATTACTGTTCATTATATTGAACAAAAACATAATCACTATTCGTTTGTACCAAAATATTAGAACATAATCCTATCCCTACATTAAATTACTAAATAATAGACTTCAATAGAATCTTCATTAATTAGAGAGGGAGGGAGGGAACAAAAGTGATATTACCTCATAGAAAAACAAATTAACCTCTTTTAAATTAGGAGAACGCTTGAGCAAACAAGCTATGAGGTAAAAGTCATAGCTCATATCCCATTTTCCTGCCACGACAAGTTTCTTCAAGTTGTTGAAATTTATGCAGTTAGGTATATCCTTCTCCAATTGTTCCTTAATTTAAAAAACAAGCAAGGAACGTGATTTTTACAGGGAATCACTAACATTGTATTCCAAACATGAAACATATTATAGGTAAACCGGTCAGGCTTGCATCAAGCATTGCAACATTTGTGTATAGAAAGCCATATGCCAACACAAATTATGATTACTGTGATTTGTGGGTTTATTTGAGTGTCAATAATTCAAACAAAAAGCTTGATTTAGTATTAAAAAGACCGAAATGTAGAATCTATATATAAAAGGAAATCAATTGCAAGCAGTCATAAGTACATGTGGAATATGATAATCACAGAAACCCCAAAAACCATAACCCTAGATACATGACAATATCATAATTTGAATTCATGTGTACACATTTATTGACACCAAAAAAAAAAAAAAAAAGTAATGCAACAAGGAATGTTATATGTTATGCAAAAAAAAGAAACAATTCTGTTAATGAACATTTTTGTGAACCCAACAAAAAAGGAAAAAGTTGTAGTTTTGATTTTATAAGACTGAGAAAAAAAACATACCTTCAACATAGGAGTCCCCAAAAAAAGCTCTAATTTTGCAGCATTTGAAAGACTGCCCAAAAGGTTCAGATTTGGCACATCATCACCAAGATACACATATAATATGATGACAACCTTTACAAGAGATGACATGTTAGTCAATGAAATGCCACCCTTTTGGAGAAAAATTCTCATGAACAAAGATACAAGATTAGGGCAAGAAATTTGCATTTGCTCATATAGATGACATCTGTGCAAAGTCAACTCTTTTAACACTTCAGAGGAAATGCCTGAGAAATTCAAATCACAATGATGTAGTTTCAGCCTTTCAAGAGAGGGGCAGCCCTTGAAAAGCATTTGAGCAAAATCGTCATGGAGCTCTACGAAAGTCAGCTCTAGAATTTTCAGAGAAGGTAAATTTATTAATACCGGCCTAATGCTGGTATTATTGATGCCGGTGTAGAGAGACATCGAAAGATACTGCAGGCTTGCACAGGAGAAAACTAAATGAGGCATGTCTAGTGAATGACCGGTATCACTGGTAATGAAGATTTTGATCAGCTGTGGCATAAGAAGCGCTACACGGTCAAGCCATCCAACAGAGGCATCAAGTTCAAAACTATGAATATGACGCACGCAACAAACTCTATCCAAGTTTGTTGGTGCTCGATTGTCCAAAAAACCAGTCATGAACCTCTCAAATCTAGCCACAGCCATTCTCAATTCTTCATTACAGTCTCCACTGCAATCATGATCCTCAAATACCGAGAAATCTTTATTTTTGATGTCTACAACCGGCACAGCAGCCCATATGTTCTTCCATCTTTTGGACAAAACGCAGGTCTGCACAGCCTCTTTTGTGCTCAGAAAGGAGAGGATATGGATCAATACCTCATCAGGCAAGCTACCTATCCTGCAAACCTCAGAGTTTTTCATCTTTCTGCGTTCAAATAAAATTTTGTGAAGCATCTTTTGTGAAGGATCCTGCATTAGAATAGGAGTTCCACCGAGTCATGAATTTGAATCCATGGAATAGGAGGAAACAGATCTGAGCTAAAATAATATAATTATAAAAATAACACAATATCCCCAGTACCCTATTTTGGCTAATAGAAATAGTAGTCCATACTTGAGCAATGGGTGGGGAATTTGTTCAATGGCCTTTGGACTTGATCTCATCCAAAGGACTCTTTGTAATATCTGATTAGTGATTAGGTAATAATAGGAAATTGTTCTTTCATGTCCGTCTAAATCAAACACGGTAACTTTTTGTTTCTTATTAAGATACTAACACTAGTGGAAAAATTAGAATTAAGATTGGTTATTTACACACATTAGAATCGGAATTTAATTAATTCTGATCAAGATGATACTAATACGAAACTAATCTGGATCAGTTCAACAACCGATCCTAAAAGTTTCAATTAGAATCGGTTGTTTAATATAACCGATTCAGCTCACAACTATTATGATCAGTTGTATGATACAACCTATCCTAATAGTCAATAATCTGGATCGATTCTATTAAACGACCGATTCTAATATTCATTAATTTGGATCGGTTGTTTAAAATGAGCGATCCAGATTAATGAATATTAAGATCGGTTGTTTCATACCATTGATCCTAATTGTTATTTTTTTGTTTTTTCAAATAAATGGAGGTTTCAGTTACCTTTCAAAATTCTCTTTTCTTATTACAAACTGCAAACGTTATTTGTTAACAAACTACAAACTGCATGCAACTACATAAAAAAATAAAAATGAAGATAACAAATCAATATCTCGCTCTTAAAAGTTTTATTCAAAATGTTCCGAAACATAAAAAATAACAAAAATTTCTTTATTTTAAGTCTACTTTTTTATAGAAAAAAAGAAATATATAGAATTATATATCCTTATAGCTTTTTATAAATGAGATTTCGAAATGTTATCATTAAAAAAAAATCAATATTTTTATTTATTATAATATTGCTATTTATACTGCTATTTTATATTTTAAACTTGTTTATTTTATATTTTTTTATTTTAAACTAAATATAAAACTTAATTGCTTAATATTTTCAACTGAATTACTATATTTATATATTTAGTTTTAGACCAAAAATTTAGAGTTTTTTTATTTAGAATTGAGAATTCTAAGAATTTGGAATCGTTCTAAGTATTTATTATCGTCGAGCCATAGTAATTGCACCTATCAAGGAAACTAAAAGAATTATAGAAATGAGTTCAAAGGGAAGAAAAAAATATGTGGAATATTAAATTGGAATAAAAAGACAACTATTTCATATTCATATCTTTCCTTGTCTTTTTTTTTTACGTAATTTTTGACTTTATATTTACTTTGTTGTTAAGATCATTTTCTCGAGGGGTAATGAAAAGAATTATATGACGGATTAGTAATTATGCCTAGATCACGTATAAATGGAAATTTTATAGATAAGACATTTTCAATTGTAGCCAATATATTGTTTGTTATCCTGATTTTATTTTATTCATTTAAGATCCAAAGTAATATATATACGTTTTGATTCAGATAACATTTATCGAATCATATCTTATTAAATGAGTAATAAATAAGCAAATGAAAGTTTCAAATAAAAAAAAAACCTTTTTTACCAAACTCTAATTTGATGCTTTGTTTTTGAAAGGAACTCTATAAAAAAATAGAAAAAAATAACTATTTATAATTAAATAATTCTCTTTATGAATTTTGATAAAGGAAGTTCCATTTCACTATTTTTAGATAAAATAAAGAGAGAGAAAATCGAATCAATATTATGCAATTAGATTACTAACAAAAATATTATTAAAGAATCTTAGAATTCTTTGTGCTCCTGACGGTTTCTTATTCTTTTAGTAATTAACCTTTTTTTAATATTATATGTAATTCTAATTCTATATTAACCAACATGAAAGCATAAATTAATTAGTTAAAAAAATCTTGATCGATAATCTGTCCAAAGGCCATCGGACAAATGCCCCACTCTTAAGCAATTACAAAGACTGATTTGCAATAAAAAAAAAAAAAAAAAAGTGACTAGAAGAGGTGATACGAGCTCCACTTTAGATCTCCCCAACAATTTCTCTGCTGCTAGCCTGCTACCATTTTCATTCGGAAGCCAAACCCAAGCCGTATTGGTACAGAAACGAGGGAAATAGCAGTGGTTGGTGGCGCTGTTATTTATTTTGTTCTGAGAGAGAAACTTTGAAAATGGAAGGAAACAAATAAGAAAGATGGAGAGAAAAGTTTGAGGTCTTAATATTCAACATGGTTTTCCAAAGACCTATTTTATGGTTTAATTTTCTTTCAAAGTTTTTGCATAGAACCTTTTTGAAATTTTAGTTTTTCTTCTCCCTCTCTCTTTTTGTTTCTTTTTTCGCTACCTGATAAATATTATTTTAAATTTAAAAAATAAAACAAAGTAATAAAAGGATAAAACTTAGGTAATGAGACAAAGGCAATCCAATCGAGAGGCCGTGATCCGCCGCCTTGCCTCACCCAGTTCAGTCGCTACCACTGCCACGCTGCGTCGCTGCTGCGCCACTTGATTTCTTAATTTCTTTCTTCTCTCGTTTATTGATTTACAGAGAAGAAACAGTGAAACTAGATTTTAAATATTTTTATTCCTACGACGGAACTAGGTTTTCAATTTTTTGGATCTGTTGGCTGTCACAATTTTTTTGAGTCACTGTTGAATTGGTAGATTTTCAAAATGAAGAAACTAACAAACGGAAAAATGAAAAAAAAAAACAAAAAACAAAAAAAGGAAGGATTGGAAACCTTTCCTTTGGCGAAGAAACAAAATAATTAAGAACATTTTTGGGCCCTGTCGGCTGTCCATGAATTGGATTCCAATCTTTCTGTTTTTGTGTTTTTAACAATTTTTTTTTCTTTTTAGGGGCCCTTTTGGAATTTGGAGCCCATGGCCATCGCCCTGGGTGCTCTGGGCCAGGGCCGGTCCTGGCGAGCGGGGGTTTCAGAGGGAAGGGTGAAGAGCGCTGGGGTTTTGGGAAATAGGGAAAACAAAAAAAAAAAAATAGGGGGAATTTCACATATACTCCTCAAAAACTTCAAAATTGCGCATTTCCTCTCTAAATTTTTAAATTACATATTTTTCCTTCTAAACTTTAAAAACTCACATATTTACCTATTTTATTGTCTTTTATATACACACTCTAAATTTATGAAATACCTATTTTATCATTTTATTAAAAAGCATAAAACGCTCATCTGACTCCAATTTGAATCTGAAGGTTCATCTACCGTCCGAATTTCTTTAAGATTTGTGCGCGTTAGATCAGTACAAATCTTGAAGCAAGAATTTGATTAACGAAGAAGGAAATATGGAATGTTTTTTTATATATATGCTAGCTCTGCAAGAATATGTCATTCTATAAGAGATCATTTTTTTTTTAGAAGTAACATATCATTTTTTTGTTCCTAACAACTACATACAAATAAGGAAAATATTTTATTGGGCTGACAAAATAGTATATACCTTCAACTTAGGAAAGTTCAATTCAACCTCTAAATTTGTAACATTTGAAAGACCACCAAAAAGATTCAGCACTCGCATAGTATCACCATCACCAGAATACCGAGCCCCATGTAATTTTACAGTGGCACTTACTAGAGATGTCATGTCCTTCAATGAAATGCCAATAACTGTCTCTGGATGACAAGAATCGATCAACAAAGAGACAAGATCTGGACAAGAAATTCGCATTTCCTCAAACTGATCACATGCATCAATACTCAACTTCTTCAACTTGATAGAGGAAATGCTAGAAAACACCAAATAACAAGAACGTAGATACAACTTTTCAAGAGAGGGGCAGCCCGTGAAAAGCTTTTGTGCAAAATCTTTAGCGAGATATACACCAGTCAGCCTTAAAACTTTCAGAGAAGGTAAGTAAATCGACGCTGCATGAATGCCGTTGTAGGTGCCTCTCCCCATATCTCAGAAATCCATCACAAGATGTTGTAGGCTTTCACAAGAGATTGGATCATTCAACGCAAAAATGAAAACTCTGCTAAAGTTGATATGGATCATCCGCGGCATTAGAAGCACCACACGATCAAGCCATCCCATATAGACAAGAGCTTCGCATCTCTGGCTTCTACATGAGTAACGAACTATATCCAAGTTTGTTGATTTCCGATTGTCCAAAACACCATCTACAAACCGCTCAAACCTAACCACAGATTTTCTCCCATAGTCACCAGGGGCATCATTTTGATCATCCATGAAGAATTCACATAAATTGAAGTCCAGAACTGGCACGGTAGCCCACATCATTCTCCATCTTTTCGACAAAACACACGTGTGAACAGCCTCTTTCGTGCTCAGAAACGAGAGGATATGGGTCAAAATCTCATCAGGCAAGCTACTGATCCGGTCATGTGCTACGTTCTTTTTGCCACCATGATTCCTGCCCGTCTTCATGTTTTTGCCGTTCAATTAAGCATTCCCACAAACATCTGGCATGCAGAACTCCTGCATTGCAATGCAGTCATAAATCTGGGTAATTATATAACATGAATACATGATATAGGAGGAACGCATCTCAACTTCAAGGAAACAATTTTTAGATGCCACTGCTCTAATTACCACTACGGATCTAGTACCTCATTGGGATACTAGATGTAGTAATTAACATTTAAGCAATTGCCCAAGGGATCAGTACCAAAAAGTACTATCCAAATCAGCAATCACAATTTGTATCAACATCCGTTAGCAACAAAAAGCAGGCCATTATCTTAAGGATAGAGAAAGTTAGAAGAGACCAAGATAGATGAACCAACATTCTTCGAAGATTCAGCAAACAGTTCTCCTCTGAAACTTGAATCTTCTTCATGAGGAGGTTAGGTTAAAACTTAAAACAAAAATTGAAGGGATTTTAAAGTGAGAAAGGGAAATGAAAAAGGCACAATAAAATATAATTTGAGGAACCTATATTGGTACGCGTTTACCACATATTTCTCAACAACACCCTTGCAAAGACAAATTTACAAATGTCTACTCAACCTTTCAAGCCCTAATACTATGCAAATGACAGTCTGCAACTGTTATGATGCAAAACTACAACCCCCCAAAAAAAAAAAAAAACAATTTATAACATAAAAATGGTCAAGTATATATATTTAACTTCTAAAACACTAAAATTGGAAGCCAGTTTTCATGAACACAAGTTGATAATCGCTTGAATAGAGAGAAATAAGGAGAAAAATAATTTGTCAAAATCAATCAGCAGTTTGTCTTTTATATATGAAGTAAACATCTGTTGATTTCATCCTTGTTCTCTTGCCGGCCATTCTTTTTAATACCCAAAAAAATATATATATATAAAAATAACCTCTGTTTTGATTTTTTTTTATATATACCCTGACCGCCTGGATACGGGGCAGGCCAAAATTTTAGCAAACCGCCCATCTTATGGGCGCTTCATGCCATTACTAAACCGCCCATATCGGTCCACTTTTTTTTTTTTTTTTTTTGAAAGTTTTTTTTTTTTTAAACATAAATTTTTAAATTTTTTTTTTTGTATTGAAATATTAGAAATGTTGAATATATTTCTTTAAAAATAGATGAAATACAATATAATTTGATTTATTAGAAAAACTACAACAAATAACCCGAATCACTATTTTTCAGGCCGGATTTTTCGCGGCTGTAAGAAAAAATAATATATTTCTTTATGTGTTATTGGACAAAAATAAAAATGCTTAGATTCCGAGTTATTGATTCCGGTTCAAAAGTCACTTCTATGTAATCTAAAAAATATTATAATCCTTCTAGGACATTTAATTTATAAAAAGTTGTATCTATTTTGAGAATTCTTTTTGAATAACAATTATTAATACAACTTTTCATAAATTAAATATTCTAGAAGGATCATAATATTTTCTAGATTACATAGAAGTGACTTTTGAACCGGGATCAATAACTCGGAATCTAAGCATTTTTATTTTTGTCCAATAACACATAAATAAATATATTAATTTTTCTTACAGCCGCGAAAAATTCGGCCTGAAAAATATTGATCCGGGTTATTTGTTGCAGTCTTTCTAATAAATCAAATTATATTGTATTACATCTATTTTTAAAGAAATATATTCAACATTTCTAATATTTCAATACAAAAAATAAAAAAATTTCTGTTTAAAAAAAAAAACTTTAAAAAAAAAAAAAATGAACCGTCCTGGCTAGGGCAGTCTGGGGTTCTATTTTTTTTTTTTTTTGGAAGTTGTTTTTTTTTTAAACAAAAAAAATTTTAATTTTTTTTACTTTTTTGTATTGAAATATTAGAAATATTGAATATATTTCTTTAAAAATAGATGTAATACAATATAATTTGATTTATTAGAAAGACTGCAACAAATAACCCGGATCAATATTTTTCAGGCCGAATTTTTCGCGACTGTAAGAAAAATTAATATATTTCTTTATGTGTTATTGGACAAAAATAAAAATGCTTAGATTCTGAGTTATTGATCCCAGTTCAAAAATCACTTCTATGTAATCTAAAAAATATTATGATCCTTCTAGGACATTTAATTTATGAAAAGTTGTATCTATTTTTGAAAAAAAATAAAAACTTTAAGTTATTTAATAATTGTTATTAAAAAAGAATTCTCAAAATAAATACAACTTTTATAAATTAAATGTCCTAGAAGGAATATAATATTTTCTAGATTACATAGAAGTGACTTTTGAACCGGTTTCAATAACTCGGAATCTAAGTATTTTTATTTTTGTCCAATAACACATAAAAAAATATATTAATTTTTCTTACAGCCGCGAAAAACCCAGCCTGAAAAATATTGATCCGGGTTATTTGTTGTAGTCTTTCTAATAAATCAAATTATATTGTATTTCATCTATTTTTAAAGAAATATATTCAACATTTCTAATATTTCAATACAAAAAAAAAAAAATGGACCGCCCACTATATGGGCGGTTTGGTAATGGCATGAAGCGCCCATACAATGGGCAGTTTGCTAAAATTTTGGCCCGCCCCGTATCCAGGCGGTCAGGGCATATATAAAAAAAACTCAAAACAGATGTTACTTTTATATTTTTCTTTTTCTTTTTTGGGTATTAAAAAAAATGGCCGTTAGCTAGCATTTATAATGATCATATTCCCTATTTTCTTTACATACGAATCCAAAAACTTAATCATAGGATTGATCTGCTTGCTAGACAATTCAGTCCCATACACATGACTGATTTTAACTGTCTCAAGATACTCATGCTGGAACAAAATGTCTCCTGAAACCTCTGGTGGGGGCTCTTGTATTTGACATTTGCTCTGTTAAAATGGTAAGAAAATCATAAGTTTGCTAACATTATATTTTATCAGCATATTCAAACAATTGGTAGCTTCATGAACTCAAACTATTACTGGACTTGTCTGATACGGTAGAAGAGTTCACATACATGTATTTAACCTGAGCGGTCTGGTACCAGAAGGAATTAGCCTCTTTTAGGTCGCAATTCACTCAATAAGTCCCAAATAACGACAGAATGATGGAAACATTTAACAAAAATAAGTTAGAACCAGGCTGCTAGTTTAGAAGAAGACCGTAAAAGTGTACTACATAAATATTGTACTACCAACTATTACTCAGTACATTGAACAAAAACCCAATTGTCATTCATTTGTACGAAGCAACAATATGGAACCAGAATGTACAGGTGTAGAACTATCTGTACTGAGATCAGGCACTACTAATTATTGTTCATTATATTGTACAAAAACCTAATAGTCATTCTTTGTACCAAAATATTAGTACATAATGCTATCCTTGCATAAACTTCACTCAATGGTAGACATAAATAGTCTTAATTATATAGAGAGGAAGAGAGGGAGCAAGAGCGAGTTTACCTCAGAGAACAACAAATTAAGCTCTTTTAAATTAGGAGAATGCTTAAGCAAACAAGCTATCTGGTAAAAGTCATAGCTCATATCCCATTTTCCTTCCACGGCAAGCTTCCTCAAATTGTTGAAATTTCTAACATTATGTATATCCTTCTCCAGTTGAACCTTCATTTAAAAAACAAGCAAGGAATGTGATTTTTACAGGGAATTACCATCATTGTATTCCTAACATGTAACATATATAAAAGGTAAACTGGATAGGGTTTCATCAAGCAAAGTCGCCAAGCCATACACCCACACAAATGATGTTTACTGCAATATGCAGGTTAATTTTGGTGTCAATAATTCAAAGAAAAAACTTGATTTAGTATGTGAAGTAGAACCTGTATATAAAATGAAATCAATTGCAAGCAGTCAGAAGTAAATGATCATGTGGGCTCTATAATAAACATGTAAACTTTGTTTACCAACTTCAATAAAAGGTAAAAACCATAACCCTAGAAACATGACATTATCAATTTATCATATATACTTTGAATTCATGTGTATGCAAAAAAGGAACCAATTCTATTAATGAACATTTTTCTGACAACAACAACAACAACAACAACCAAGGCTTTTAGTCCCAAACAAACAAAAAATGAAAAAGTTTTGTAGTTTTTATTTTATAGAGCTGACAAAATATTATACCTTTGACATAGAAATTTTCAATTGAAGCTCTAAATTTGTAGCATTTGAAAGACCACCAAAAAGGTTTAGAACCGCACATCATCACTAAAATACCCATATAATTTGATGACAACATTTACAACAGATGACATGTTCTTCAATGAAATGCCAACCCCTTTGAGAGTAATCATCATGTCCAAAGATATAAGAGCAGGGCATGAAATTTGCATTTGCTCAAATATAGAACAACCGTGCAAAGTCAACTCCTTTAACACTTCAGAGCAAATACCTGAGAAATACAAATCACAATAACGTAGTTTCAACCTTTCAAGAGAAGGGCAACCCATGAAAAGCTTCTGAGCAAAATCGTCATGGAGCTTTACCCAAGCCAGCTCCAGAAATTTCAGAGAAGGTAAATTTATTGATACCGGCCTAATGATGGTATTATTGATGCCGGTGTAGACAGTCATCGAAAGATGCTGCAGGTTTGAACAAGAGAAAACTAAATCAGGCATATCTATCAAATTACTACTAAAAATGACGATATCAATCATTAGTGGCTTAAGAAGCGCTACACGGTCAAGCCATCCAATAGAGGCATCAACTTCTGACCTAGTACGCACGCAACAAACTCTATCCAAGTTTGTTGGCGCTCGGTTGTCCAAAAAACCAGTCATGAACCGCTCAAACCTAGCTGTAGGCATTCTTAATGCCTCATTACGGTCTCCACTGCAATCATGATCCCCGGATACCAAGAAATCCTTCTGTTTGATGTCTAGAACCGGCACAGAAGCCCATGTGTTTTTCCATCTTTTGGACAAAATGCAGGTCTGCACGGCCTCTTTCGTGCCCAGAAATGAGAGGATATAGGTCAATACCTCATCAGGCAAGTTACCAATCCTGTCAACCTCAACGTTATTTCTGTTAATAGAAGAAACCCTATTTTTCGTGTGCAGCCTTGAAGCCCTGGTCTTGTTCATCTTTCAGGGTTCTAAGAAGAATTTTGTGAAGCACCTTTCGTGCAGGATTCCTGTATTACAATAGGAGTTCCACCGAGTCATGAATTAGAATATATAGAATAGAAGGAATCAGATCTGAACTAAAAGGATATAATTATAGAAATAACACAATGGTGACACTGTCCTATTTTGGCTAGTAGATAAATACTGAATTTATCCATCTAGAACACCACAAATTGTTGCTGGAAAAAAGACCAGACAACAACTGAAAGACATGATAATTATGCAAAATGATACATAGTTAAGTACATCAATTTGTCTTGTTGAAATAAAACTTGTATCCTATTTACCTTGTTTAATATTCTTCATACCAAGGCTAACTCCTTCCACAATAATCCATGGACTTGAAACTCTTGATGGGTAAAGCAAGTTAAAACCTCAATTTATTGGAATTGAATGTTTTAGGAATGGGTTTCTTAACATCAATTTGTTGATTCCCAAATTGAAAGAACCCATGGGAAAATTAAGAAGATAGGTGTTCATTAGAACATGAGGAACTTTTCAGGAAGTTAGTTTTTTCTCATTAATAATTAAATCTTTTTGTTAAAGATGTTGAATTAAATTTTTTGTTGAAGATGTTAATTTAGGGGCAATTTGGAAATAAGAGAAGACATTAAACTGCAAATATTAAACACTGGAAAAACTGAAAACATTTTACTGTAAGCAGTATACTGAAAGGATATAATTATAAAAAATATAAATAAAAAGAATAGTCTAAGTCTAACTCCATCACACATTTTCTGACAAAACTGAAAACAACATCCTGTAATTGCTTAGCGTGGAAGGGAACAAGTTGCTCTTTTTTACCACAGCTCTTTCTTTAGAATATGCATCAATCAAGGATAAGTCAACTTCACATTTTACCAGTAATTGCAACAGCATGTTCAACTAAGGTTCCCTCATGCAAGAATTCATAATCAAGTATATTAAACAAGATCCATAATCTGAGATTTCAAACCAGTAATCTGAAAATCACAAAAAGTGCACTATTTTCTTCATTACCACCTTAACAACATAGTTTTACAAAAAAAAAAGTCAGCAACCCTAACATATTCAGGAAAACCAGTAATCACATAATCACAAAAACAGCAACCCTAACATAGTTTTGAAAAGAACTAGCAAGCAACCTTAATACACTTAGCCCTCATGCCAGTAAGCAATCCTAGCTTAATGCAATATATGAGTCCTCCAGCCATTGAATACACATACACTGATGCTTGTTTAACTGATTTGGTGCTTTACCACTACTTAATTTCAGTTTATTTGTTTATTTATTATAGGAAACACAAAATCATATACATATAGCAAATCATTTGCACTATTCACTCTTCCTACTAATTATAATATGAGAAAGAAGATATACTTTCAGTATAATATTCTAATTCCTCCTCTCCACAAAGATTCAATCACATGCAACAATCATCACCGAATGTTGCACAATTAACACCAGCCAAAGATTCAAGAGTAAATTACGAGTATGTCTAAAAGCCCAAATTAAATTGATTTTGGTTTCTGATTCAATCAGCGCACAAACAACAATCGGAAATTTAAACCCAAACAACTTGTGCTTAACAATCCGCACAAAAACTAACAAACTTACCAAAAGAAAGTGCTAATCGAGAGAGAAGTTAGGAGGCGCCACTATTTTGCGCTTTAGGTTTGAGAAAACTCTGCCATCGGCTTATCATTCGCGCCCGATTTTTACTCTCCCGCGTTTTTTGATCGAGAGAGCTTCAGGTAAAGGGGTCAACAGTCGATATTTTTTAGTTCAAAGGAGAAAGAGGATAGGGAATGGGAATATATCAAGTAACCTAATTTTTTATTTTAGATCCCGACCGTTCGATTCGAATCCGGGCACATCCTGTCCGAGATGGAGCGCACCGGCTCCTTTTATCTGACGGCCCGATTCGAATCTAACGGTCCAGATCTAAAACCAAAAATTAAGTTACTTCAGGAGATCCGAACTCATGGGAATAGTAGTGTAATGCCCAACAGGCCCAATTGAGTTTCTAGCAGGCCGTGAAACAGAATGAATTAACCGGTGAGAGCTCGCTCTCTGGCACCGGTAATTAATGCTAGATATGGATGAATTCGTATCCTCTGCATTAACTCAAAAGGAAATTTTTTGAGTTAATAAATCTTGATCATCCAATCTGTTTTAAGATTCATGCAAATTAAATCGGCATTACTATTAAAGGACCCCTATATCATAAGTAGGGATCGGATTGGCTCCGTTTAAAATCAGACGATTGAGATTTATTAACTCAAAAAAATTATTTTTGAGGTAATGCAGAGGATAAGCATTCAGATATGGATAGGGCACTGGAGCGAAGAAAAATACGGAATGCTCCAAGATTACGTGACATAGTTCACATTTACTGAAGATAATTGGGACCCACTCAAATTAAAACAAGGCAGTGAGCCAGGTGTTGACAAAAGCTTATCCAACGGGAGCAGAGCAGTTATGCTCCGAATGCGAGTCGAAGACAAGCGTGGGGAATTCAGATCCGATGAGGTAACTCAATTTTTTAATTTTAGATTTGAACCGTTCAATTCAAATTCACGACAATTCATTTGAAGCAGAGCGTACACATTCCGAGCAACAAATTTATATTTCGAAGCGATCTCGAGCAACGGATTCAAATTGAATGGTCTCGATCCAAAATTCAAAAATTGAATTACTTTAAAGATCCGGATTCAAGGATGGATGGGGGGATTTTACGGAACGCCCTCTTTTTAAGTTTTAACACAACAGATCGAAACTCACGGATCATGATTTTGTTGTAATGTATCTGAGCCGTTGATCCATATCTAACAGTTCAGATCAACACAAACACTTTCAAAAAAATTCAAGTGTGGTTTGTCTATTATTTTGTTACCCAATTTGTACTCAGAATGGATCCACAAATATTATTTTGTTACCCAATTTGTACTCAGAATGGATCCACATATATTATGTCCAATCATAAACACTTTAAACTTTTGAATAAAATCTAACAAATAAAATATATTATCATTCTAACCCTCTATTTGTAAATAAATTTATAACTACGAAAATATTAACCCTAATTTATACCTTATGTTTTATTTTTGAAACTTTTAACAACTAAAAATTTAAAACATGTAAAATTTAAAACACGTATATGATGTATATAATTTTCTTTATGCACTTGTAATAATTATAAATTTCAAGTGTTTGCAAAAATTGGGGGCTTATTTTTCTTGAAGTGAGACCATCTCCGCCACCATTTCTAATTAGGATATGAATCATATGATGGGGTAATACTAAAGCATAAGTGGAACGAGGGCCTTCTAATTGGATTGTTTCCAATTTAGTCCATAGTAATTACTAATTAGTAATTTAGTACTGCTCAAAAGATGAAACTAATTAGACTGGGCCTTGTTAAATTCAATCCCAACCCACTGAAAACATGACGAAAATAAAATATAAACAAATGAAAAGGTCCATAAAAAGAAGACTAGTTATTAATTTGACAGCAGCGATAACTAATTAAATGCTTATCGTAATAAAAGTTTAATGGAAGCACAGCGGGTGAAAGTTTTATGGATATTCGCACTGGATATTGCCGAATTTTTTATTAATAGAAATAAAATAAATAAAATATTTAAAAAGAACACTACCGTTGAGTTTTGTCGAAAACTAAGTAGACCGGGTCCTGTAAACCCGTCCCACCGGACGGGTCCAATTGACCCGTCCCGGTTAATCCGTATTAGCCGTTAACTAACATCACGGAAGAAAAAAAAAAAAAAAAAATTTCCCGGACGGGTTTAAGCATCCCGTCCCGAGTCTGAAAAAAAAAAAAAAAAAAAAAAAAAAAAATCTGGACGGGATAAGTAAACCCGTCCAGAATTTGAAATATTATATTTATATTATATTATTATATTATATTATATTATATTATTATATTATATTATATTATTATATTATATTATATTATATTATATGATATTATATTATATTATATTGTATTATATTATATTATTATATTATGATTTTATATATATTATATTTTTTTGTTTTTTATATTATATTATTATATTAATATACTTATATATATATATTATATTATGAATAGAACTAGTTTAGTTGTGCTTAAGTTCACCAAAGTGTTTGGTGAGCTTAACTCCAAAACTTATTAAATCGTTTTCAAATGACGAATCCAAACCGTTAGAACCTGCCTATCTTGCGAGTGATGCATTTACATGTGAAAATTTTAAACGTTCAAATTAATTTAGTATAAAGTCAAGCGGTAAGAAAACGTTCAAAAAATAAATGCACTAAAATTAATTTATTAATCTTTTAATCTTGACCGATTGACTTTATACTAAATTAATTCGAATGTTTAAAATCATAATATAATAATATAATAATATAATATAAAAAACAAAAAAATATAATATATATAAAATCATAATATAATATAATAATATAATATAATATAATATAATATAATATAATATAATAATATAATATAATATAATATAATAATATAATATAATATAATAATATAATATAATATAATATAATAATATAATATAATATAATATAATATAATAATATAATATAATATAATATAATATAATAATATAATATAAATATAATATTTCAAATTCTGGACGGGTTTACTTATCCCGTTCAGATTTTTTTTTTTTTTTTTTTTTTTTTTTACAGACTTGGGACGGGATGCTGAAACCCGTCCGGAATTTTTTTGTTTTTTTTTTTTTTTTTTTTTTACAGACTCGGGACGGGATGCTTAAACCCGTCCGGGAAATTTTTTTTTTTTTTTTTTTCCGTGATGTTAGTTAACGGTTAATACGGATTAACCGGGACGGGTCAATTGGACCCGTCCGGTGGGACGGGTTTACAGGACCCGGTCTACTTAGTTTTCGACAAAACTCAACAGTGGTGTTCTTTTTAAATATTTTATTTATTTTATTTCTATTAATAAAAAATTCGGCTGGATATTGTATTTGACTGGAGGAAGAAAAATCCTGGATGCTCCAAGCGTACGACATGCTTAATCTTTACTGCAGATAACTGGGACCCACTCAGTGTAAATTCATTCAAATTAAAACGAGGCTGTGAGCCAGGTGTTGAAAAAAGCTTCTCCAAGGGAAGCAGTTACGCTCGAAATGAAAACAAGACCGTGTCTGTATATGATTGGCCCAGATCGTAGTCCACGGATCGTGTTTTGTTTTTAATGTATCTGGGCCGTTGATCTAAATCTGACGGTTCATATTGAAACAAACATTTCCAAGGGAATTCAAGCTCAGTTTGCCTCTTATTCGTTACTCAGTTTGCACCCAAAATGGATCCAGAATTGTTACCACCCATAATTGCTTTAAATTGCTGAACGAAATCCAAAAAAGAAGAAGCAAATGACCAATTTAACCCCCTAAATGAATTAGAAAAATAAGAATAAATTTATAATTACCAAAATATTAACTTGGATTTATTCCCTATTTTTAAACATTTTTCAGATTTCTTTTATTATTATTACGTACGTAGTTTTTCTCAATGTATACAAAAATCCAAAAAAAGTACGGAAAAGTACAAAGCAGGAAATAAATGAGAAATTCAAACTCACCCAAATATTAACTTTATTTTTGATTTTTTTTGCATATATCTTCACTATTTATAATTATTTTTATACAATAGAAGCACATTTTATGAAAAAAATATATAAAACAACACAATCCGACATGCCTGAACCAGTGTTGTAAATAACGGTATGCAGTCATCGGACGGACAGGGTACCACCAAGTTATTAATCGGAAATAATCGATCATAATCAGAAATAATCAGAAATAATCAGCCAATCAGTGGAAAAAATTCATGACGATTTGGTCACCGCCAACGACTAATCGATCTAAACGGACGTTTTTTACAACACTTTGAACACTCTCAACATGTCAATCCAATCTGTACCATGCCGATATTATATTGTTTCCTGATATTGTGCAACATGACACGATCGACATAACATAAATTAATTTTTATTCATGCCTGCACAACACGATTTATGCAATTCCCATTTAATTAACACGATAACACATCATCTCCAAATAATTTGTGCTCTATTTATTGACAAATCTATTTACAATTTTCTAAAAGACTTCAAGAAAATTAAAATTATAAATATAGTATTGAATAATAAGGGTTCAAATACCTTTATTTTTTTGTTTCTCCATTTGATAAATTTTAAGAATCTAAAATTTAAAACTTAAATGTCAAAATAAAGTTATTTTCTCTATACAAGTAAAAAAATATATGACTTTGTATTGATTATTATTAGGAGCTTGCAAAAAAAAATTTCAGCAATAATTTTTCGCTTGTTAATTCATATAAAAACAAAAAAGAAACTATTATTATATAGATGTAGAGAAATAATATGTTTCACTTATAACAAGTTTTCTTGTAACACATACAATTTAAAATTTATTAATTAAAAATGTAAAAAAATAAAAGTATAAATACACCAAAAAAAAAAAATTAAACCTTTGTTAACAATTTAACATAAAAGTACAACCCAAAACTGGCACAAGCGCCTAATTACCTTTATTTGACCAGCACTTATTTATTTTTTCCCATTTTTCATTGTTTCTCTACAAACATTACTTCACTTATCCTCCCAACATAATTATGAAAACTTGTTAGATTTGTGAGTAAACTTTGGTAAATTTGGGTTAATTATAGTAAACTTGTTAGATTTGTGCTAATTATAATAAAAAAAGTTAATAATTTGGGTAAATTTGTGAGTTTTTAAAATTTTGAAGGGTAAAAATGATATTATGAATTTTAGAGGAGGAATTATGTAATTTTGAAATTTTTAAGGCGATACATAAAATTCCCCCTTTATTTTTTTGCATTTTTCATTATTTCTCTACAAACACTACACTTATCCTCCCAACATAATTAGCAGCAATTTGGTTGGTAGCGGACTAGCAGCGGAGAAATTGTGGCGGCGATCTCAATTCGGATCTAGAAACAAGTTGAGCTGGTACGATTATTCACTGTCGATGCTATTATTGTTAGATTTATTTTTGTCTTCTATTTAATATTACAAATTACTAGTCTTCGTAATTGCAAGTATAGACCTTTTAGTTCAGATCTGGTTCCTCCTATTCCATAGATTCTAATTCATGACTTGGGGAAACTCTTATTGTAAAACAGGAATCCTGCACAAAAGGTGCTTCACAAAATTCTTCTTTGAACGCTGAAAGATGAACAATGTTGAGGTTGACAGTATAAGTAGATTGCCTGATGAGGTATTGACTCATATCCTCTCGTTTCTGAGCACGAAAGAGGCTGTGCAGACCTGCGTTTTGTCCCAAAGATGGATAAACATATGGGCTTCTGTACCGATCCTAGACATCAACCATGATGGATTTGAGAAAGTAGGGGTTCATGATTGCAGTGCAGCATTTGATGATTGCAGTGGAGGTTGTAAAAATGCATTGATAATGTCTGTGGTTAGGTTTGAGCGGTTGATGACCGGTTTTTTGGACAACCGAGCGCCAACAAACTTGGAAAGGGTTCGTTGTGCGCGTCATATTCATAGTTTTGAACATGATGCCTCTGTTGGATGGATTGACCATGTAGCTCTTCTGATGCCACTGGATATCAATATCTTGATTACCGGTGGTACTGATAATTCATTAGATTTGCCTGATTTAGTTTTCTCCTGTGCAAGCCTACATCATCTTAATATTGCTCTCTACGCCAGAGTGAAAACTATCATTAGGCCGGTATCAATAAATTTACCTTCTCTGAAATTTCTAGAGTTGACTTGGGTAGAGCTCCCTGATGATTTTGATCAAAAGCTTTTCATGGGCTGCCCCTCTCTTGAAAGGTTGAAACTATGTAGTTGTGATTTGTATTTCTCAGGCATTTCCTCTGAAGTGTTAAAAGAGTTAACTTTGATCAATTGTAGTCTATATGAGCAAATACAAATTTCTTGCCCTCATCTTATATCCCTGTGCATGACGATTAATCTCAAAAGGGATGGCATTTCATTGAAGAACATGTCATCTCTTGTAAATGTTAACATCGCATTATTTGGTGATGATGTGCTGAATCTCAATCTTTTGGGTAGTCTTTCAAATGCTGCAAAATTAGTTCTTCATATTGGGACTCCTGTGTTGAAGGTATACTTTTTTCTCAGTCCTATAAAATAACTACAAAACTTTCCTTATTTGTTGGGTTCACAAAAATGTTCATTAATATAATTGTTTCTTTTTTGCATAACATAAACTCATTCCTTGTAGCCTGACCTTTTCTTTTGTGTCAATAAAATGTGTAGACATGAGTTCAAAGTATCGTAATGTCATGTATTATTGAAGTTTGCTAACGAAGTTTGCATGTTTATTATAGTTCCACATGATCATTGACTTCTAACTGCTTGCAATTGATTTCCTTTTATATACAGATTCTACTTGTTCTTTTTCATACTAATTTAAGTTTTTTGTTTGAATTGTCGACACCAAAATAAACCCACAGAAAGCAGTAATCTTCATTTGTGTACGTTTGTGGCTTTGTATACGTGAAAGTTGCATTTCTTGATGCAACTCGATCAGTTTACTTTTTTATGTGTTACATGTTCAGAATACAATGTTAGTAATTTCCTGCAAAAATCACGTTACTTGCTCGTTTTTTTAATGAAGAAACAATTGGAGAAGGATATGCCTAACTGCAGAATATTCAACAACTTGAAGAAACTTGTTGTGGATGGAACATGCGATATGTTTTATGACTTTCACCTGATAGCTTGTTTGCTCAAGCATTCTCCTAATTTGAAAGAGCTTGAATTGTTGCCCAATGAGGTAATCTCACTCTCGCCCCCTCCCTCCCTCTCTATTTAATTAAGACTAGTAAAGTTAATGTAGGGATATGATTATGTACTAACATTTTGGTACAAATGAATAGAAATTAGGTTTTTGTTCAATATAATGAATGATAATTAGTAGTGCTTGATTTCAGTACAGATTTTAGTTCTACACTTGTACATTCAAGTTCCAGTTTTTTGCTTCATACAAATGAATAACAATTGAGTTTTTGTTCGATGTATTGAATAATAATTAGTATGATATTTCAGTACTATACTTTTACAGTCAGGTTCAATTTATTCTTGTTCTTTTTTCTCTAAACAAGCAGTCTGGTTCTAACTTGATTTTCCTTAAATACTATTATTATTCTATGGTTATTTGGGGCTTATGAATGAATTGAGGCCTAAAAGAGGCTAATTCCTTCTGGTACCAGATTGCTCAAGTTAAATGGCAGTCTATGCAAACACTGCTACTGTTAATAGTTTTGAGTTGACAAAGCTACCAATTGTTTGAATATGCTGATTAAATCTCATGTTAACTTGTGATTTTCTTACCATTCTAACAGATCCTAGGTCAAATACAAGAGCCCAGACAAGATGTTTTGTTCCAGTATGAGTATTTGGAGATGGTGAAAATCGGTCATGAGTATGGGCGTAAATTGTCTAGCATGCTGATCAATGCTATGATCAAGAATTTGGGTAGATATGTAAAGAAAATAGGGAATATGATCATAGCTTAGTATGTTATTATCTTAATTAGTTTATCAAACATCCCTCGTAATATGTGGCAAGTTTTGTTTGGGTATGGATTTATTTTTATATGTTGAAGTTAGTATTGTTAACATATTTTGAGACCCGATTGTGTCTTTGGTGTATTGAACCCTAAGAGTTGTCATTTTCTGCCATTGTATTGCTGATGGCAGCAGTCTGCCATTGTGGATCGGAGCGATCGATCAAAATTGTTAAACTAATCTGAAGTTTTTGTTTTGCATAGTATGCAGATATCAGTAATGGCACATGCATCTGCTGCCATAAATGGAGTTGCATGTATAATGCTATTTTCTTCCTCTTTTGTATGGTTATATTTAACAAGGTATGTGTCATTCTTATTTCTTAACTCTGCAGTTGATTCAATGTTTCTATGGTAAATTTGGTAATCATGGTTATGTTGTGCGCATGTTCATCCAAATAAGATATTTTTCTTATGGAAGGGAGCTCCAGTATTACACATAAGTCTTGAGATATCATATTGAAGTATTGAACTGATGACTTTGGATAAAAGGTAACGGTTTTTTTTTTTTTTTTTTAAAATCGGAACGATGTTTGCGCCACAATCGTACACACTTGTGTGAAGTTGGAATTTAATTTTTTTACAAATTTGGAAATTTTTCCATAATATTTGACATTTTTTTCTAATTTTTTTTTCATTGCTCGATTATTAACTAATGTCTTGTAATAATTGATATTTTATTCGATAAGTGCTACACATTAGGCAAATTAAATTAACTATTTTTAGAATTGAATAAATGTTACGTAAATTTAACAATACAAATACGCAAATAATTATCACATATTTAAAATAAAAATAAAGTCATTTTAATTAGTAAGCTCTGGACAGTTTATAGTTCTCACATGTAGTGTTATCTCTTAATTAAATAAAGATGTTTTTGGAGAGATATAACTAGTAACAAAATGCGAGGAAAAAAAAAACAAATTGAGTATGATAAAAATGAACGAATGTTTCTCTTTATAGGAAAAAAATATAATCACTCAATTTTATTTATTTTTATTTGATAATTATCAAGATGTAATTTTGATAAATAGTTACAATTTTTTTAATTAATACTAAAATAATAATAATCATTTTTTTAAGAAATAAATATACACAATACACAATAATTCAGTTAAAATATCTAAAACATTTGAGATTTTATGTGCAAATTTCACAAAACAAATAAAGTACTAACTTTTCTGTGTACTTTCTATATCTCACATGAACTTGTACGGTTATGGTAGTCTACTACTCTAGCTATTGACTTTTACTCTCTTCATTTGCTGCATGAAAAAAACAATATTAAAAACAAGGACAGTGATAACAATCCCCGCAGGTTTATCCCCGCATTTATCCCCGCAGATACTGCCAAAAAAAACATGGGGGGACCGCTCAATCATTAATGAGCGTTTAAAAAACTGCGGGTATTTAACTTGAAGCATTAAAGTATTTACCTTGAATTTGTCAGGTATTAAACCCTATGCAATGATCTCTATTTATGAAATAATAAATCAATCCATTAATTGTCCCCGCACAAAATTTCCTTTTTTTTTGAATCGTCCCCGCACAACTGGGGACCATTAAACATGGGGGGACCGCTCAATCATTAATGAGCATTTAAAAAACTGTTAGTATTTAACTTGAAGCATCAAAGTATTTAACTTGAATTTATCAGGTATTAAACTCTATGCAATGATCTCTATTTATTAAAGAATAAATCAATCCATTAATTGTTCCCGCACAAAATTTCTTTTTTTTTTTAATCGTCCCCGCACAACTAGAGACCATTAAATAAACAATCCTCTCACCCAATGATAAATACTTTGAGACATAATGATAAATACTTTATGTTACATGGGTAAATACTTTACATTATATGGATAAATACTTTATGTTAAATGGATAAATACTTCTCAGGCATACTTGCAACTTTCAGTAAAACATCAATGATAAATACTCTCATGCATAATGATAAATATTTTATGTTACATGGATAAATACTTTGTATTGCATAGATAAATACTTCTCAGACATAATTGCAACTTATAGTAAAACATCAATGATAAATACTTTCAGACATAATGATAAATACTATATGTTACATGGATAAATACTTCTCAGAAATAATGATAAATATTTTTTTGAACATCAATTAACAGATAAGCATTTATTAACAATGATTGTTATTAGATAACAGTATAATTAATGCCCAGATTATTTTTAAAACAATAATTAACGCGGGAATTGTTATTAGAGGAATGCATAATTAATGCGGGGATGTGAGTGGGGGGTTTCTTATAATTAGTGGGGGGATAAAAGGAAACTTTTAGGAAAATTAGTGGGGGGATATATGATAGTTAAGGAAGAGAGAGAGTGCGGGGAAAATGGGGGGATGGGAGTGGGGGGTTTGTTATAATTATTCTAAAAACAAACAGTTAAAAAATATATATATATTCTTTAAATGTAGTTGCAATTTTTAACAAAGGAAACTAGTTCATTAGCGATTCAATAACATATGTGGTATGTTAAACGAATCCAATTCCAGTTTATTCCAACATGATTATCCAGTTCAATCCGATTTTAATAATAATGGTTATTATTAAGAGGAGGGTTCCAATGCCTCATTTTTTTCATACCTCATCATATCTCATATTTTATATTTTCGTTTTCAAAGTCCAAATTGTCGATCCGAACTGTTCAACAAAATATTTATACTAAAATATGCATGAAAATGAAATTTTATATTTTTTGAAATTTTTTTGCTATTTTTTAAGATAGGTACAAAATCACTGTTTTGAACCGTTCAAAAAATAGTGATTTTCTACCTATCTTAAAAAATAGTAAAAAAATTTCAAAAATTAAAAAAATTCATTTCTAACCATATTTTAGTATGGATATGAAGAAAATGAAGATTTCTTCGCCAATTTAGACTTTGAATATGAAGAAAATGAAGATATAAAATATGAGGTATGATGAGGTATAAAAAAAATGAGGCATTGGAACCCTCCTCTATTATTAATGAGCATGGGACACAAAATTTTATTGAGAATAAGCATCTACATTTCTGAAATTATTAGAATTTATAATATGACGTGGTAGTTTCTAAATTAGTTTTAGGGATGCGAGAGAGTTTCTTATTTATAAGCTATGCAGTAAAGTTTTTTATTAAAAAATTGTTTATAAATTCCATGCTGGCCAAATGATTGGCTCAAATTATTTCTCTTTTTTAATTTGTTGCTGACGTGGCTTAATAGAAACTCTAAAATTAATTTTAGAAATGTGAGGGTTAGATATTTTAGAAATTATAATTTATAAAAAGTAATTAACAGTTATTTAGAAACTCATTTGAGTTTCTGAGATGTAGATGCTCTTCTGCATGCATACTTTTTGTAGAAGTAGAACACATTAAATAATATGTAATCTTTCGAGAAATTTTGGAGATATGCTGATCAACCCTTATAAGTTTATTAATTTCGGTTACAATGATTTTGGTGCACTTTCATTATTAATTACCAAAATGTTACTAAATTTTTTTTTATAAATAATATTTGAGACTACAATTTGATTTTGTTGTTTGATATTTATCGAGTAATTTACAATAAATAATTTTATAAATAATAAACAATATGCATGTAATAATATGAGGCTAATTTTATGAAAAAGAAAGATGAAATAGAAGAGATTACTGATCGTTAGATATTGATCGCGTGATCTGAAAAGATACAATTAATTTGCATACATGATTATTAAGTCATTTGATGATTATGTTGATCAAATTCTTAAAAAATATAATGGATGCAACAATTTAATTTTGTATATTTGTGAACCACAAAAATATGAGAAAATATTTTATTTTCTACTTAATATTATTTTGATAGTCACGAAAAGAATATGATTTGCAATACAATTTTTATTTGTTTCTCATAATTTTTTTTTCTTTCTGATTCGATGTTGGACAAAGTTTGTGACGCAAATATGAGTGAGTCTATGGTAATATGCATATCACGGGTTGTTACCGTGCTACGGCTCTATATTCAAGTTTTTAAATCCTAACGGTCGATCCGAACCGTTCATCTTGTTCTCCATATTAATATGTGTTTGGAGACCAAATTTTACATTTTTTGAAATTTTTTTACTATTTTTTTAGATATTTAGAAAATCACTTGATCTGAAAATTCTGGACCATCCAAAAACAGTGATTTTCAATAAATCTAAAAAAATAGTAAAAAAATTTCAAAAAATGTAAAATTTGGTCTCCAAACACATATTAATATGGAAAACAAGATGAACGGTTCGGATCGACCGTTAGGATTCGAAAACTCGAATATAGAGCCGTAGCACGGTGCCAAATCATGATATGCATATTACCATAGACTCACTCCGCAAATATTATTTTCTCAAGGGCAATAGAAACAAGTTTGGTAATATATTTCGTGTCATGGAGCAATTTCACAAACCTAAATGCTTCCTCTCAATTTTTTCAGATCCAGTGCAATATGGGTTCAGATCCCCTAATGTAACCTAATTTTTGGATTTATATGTGGACCATCCGATTCAAATCTGAGCCAATCCGGCCGAGGTGGACCGCAAGGGGCCCCTTTAATCTGATGTCCCGATTCGAATCGGACGGTCCGGATCTAAACTTAAAAATTGAGTTACATTAGGTGATCCGAACTCGTGCAATATCGGGTAAATGAGATCTGAATAATCCGCTTTAATCTATTACGAATCTCAAAGCGGACTCACATTCGGAGGCGGAGGCTCGGAGCTACGAATCTTCCCCTCCTAAAACCCTTGTCCTCTCGCGTCTCGCCTATTCACACGCTTCTCTAGTTCTCTACCAAACCCTCTTTTCCTTTCATACCCCTTGAATCAGATCTCCATTTCTCTTGCCATTGTTGTGACGAGGTCTGTCTGGATTCAGCGCGACAAGGTACTGCTAACTATTTCGCTTCTAATTAATATCCGTTTCATGTCATGATCAGCTTTAGTTTTCCTGGAACTTGGTACACAGTTTTAGGGTTTTAGAAGTTTATATTGTGTGATTACTGGTGAATTGCATTGTGCTTGGGTTTCATATAGGTAATTAGAATGGAAATTGCATTGGTCTTGTTGAGAAATTTGAGTATTATTCTTGGCAGGGGCGGAACTAGAAAATAGAAATCAAATACAGTGTAATTTCATTTTAAAAGGGGGGCTAAAAGGTATTAATACATATGAGAATTACAAAATTTAATGGACTAAAATATAAAATGTTAATTTATAAGGGGTGCTTAGCCCCCTTTGCTCTCTACGGTGTTCCGCCACTGATTATTGGGTCAAAATTACAACAACTGAGGCGGTTACTAGTAATTATTGTTCTCAAGTTCTTTTTTATTTTATTTTTTTCCATGTCCCCTCCAGTTTTGATTTCCCATGTTTTTGTACTCCGAGAAAATTCACCTTTCTATTGCTATTATAACCGATACAAAAGACATGACTTTTGAACTGAAAAGTACTTGTTATTCCAAATCTGTTTGGGCAATTGGTTTAAATCTTCACTGACATTTGTTACTACTTCTAAAGAGTTTTAGTATCCATTGGTAATTTGAGCAGTGGCATCTAAATTAAGATTGTTTCCTTGAAGTTGAGATGTGTTCCTCCTAAATATTTAGGAAAATTTCCTATTAAATATTTAGGATTGCCCCTTCACGACCATAAACCTTTATTAAAAGATTGGGATTTTCTTATTGAAAAGATCGAAAAGAAACTCCCCAATTGGCAGGGTCAACTTATATCGATAGGTGGTAGACTTACATTGATTAACTCGGTATTGTCATCAGTCCCACTATATACTCTCTCAATACATAAAATTCCTGTCACTATTATCAAAAGGATAGATCAGATTAGGTGTCGCTTTCTTTGGCAAGGAACAGTTAGAAAAAGGAAAAAATATGCATTAGTGAATTGGAATACAGCATGTTTAGCTAAGGAATTTGGGGGTATGGGAATTCTTAATCTATATCAAATGAACATAGCTTTACTTATGAAATGGTGGTGGAGATATAAAGACCCAACGTACTCATCCATGTGGAAGTCTATTATTCAGTACCAATATTATAGCAACACTTCTCAAATTGCATATTCTCCATTCTGGGGGGAGATAGTCAAATTGGAACAGCTAGGATATTGTAGTATTACCTATACACCTGGTTTCGATTCTGAGCTTCGACTTTGGACTGACACTTGGGACAATCAGTGCCCTCTAGCAACACAATTCCCTCAGTTATTTGAAATTTGTACTACCCCTAATTGTTCTCTTAGCGAAACAATCACTTCCCAAGGACACAATGTTAGGTTTAGACGGTCCTTAGATGGCATTTTGTTACAAGAATGGCACTTTATATTACATAAACTTAGTGGTATCTCATTTACACATGCTGCAGACAAAATTTCGTGGCGATGGGAAACATCTGGTGCATTTACTGTTAGGTCCCTTTATAAATTTCTTACTTTTGGAGGGGTGATTAGGAATAAAAGTATGGTACTATGGACACTACCCATTCCTTACAAAATAAGAACTTTTATGTGGCTTCTTACTCATAATAAACTACTTACCAAAAAAAATCTGGCAAAACGAGGTTGGTCCGGCTGTACCAAATGCCACTTCTGTACCCAAGAGGAAACTCATAACCATCTTTTTCTGAAATGTAGATTTACTCAACAAATTTGGTATTGGATGGGTATTAGTCACCAATTTTACCAGAATTGGCATTCCATCAAGGATGTTCTTGCATTTTCATTTACATTACCGAATGGCCAACAACAATCCTTTCTTATTGTATTCAGTGCTCTATGCTGGACTTTATGGAAAATTAGAAATGAAATCTGTTTTCAACAATTAACACCAAAATCTTTTAAGACTACTATTTTACTCATTATCTCACTGGTTTCTTATTGGCTAGGTAACACTTTGAAGAAGTTCAAATCCTTTACAGGTCTATGGCTGCCGGGTGAGTTGGATGCAATTCCCCTACAGGCTCTGGCACCTGAACAGGACACACAACTGGACATATTCGCTGGGCAAGGCTCAGCCGTGGATCCACAGGAAGAAGATGGATAGTAATCCTTGATTTACATGACTTAGCTAGAGATTAAATAAAGGGGTTTTATTAATAGATCTCTATTTAGGCTCTGTCAACCTTGTTTTTGAGTACCTTTGGACTATGGCAGCATGTTGATGTCGATGGCTCTGTTAATTTGGTTTTGGATTAATTGTGACTCTTGGTTGTACTTGTTTCATTTTAATGGAACGGGCTTTTAGCCTTTTTTTCAAAAAAAAAAAATCTTGTTATATATTTGTTGAGATTCATGTCTGTATTGTTATGCAGGAGTTCTGAATGCCAGATGTTTGTGGGAATGCTTGAAAGATGAAAAAGACCAGGAATCATGGTGGCAGAGAGAATGTAGAACATGACCTGATCAGTAGCTTGCCTGATGAGGTTTTGACCCATATCCTCTCCTTTCTGATCACAAAAGAGGCTGTGCAAACCTGCGTTTTATCCAAAAGTTGGAAAACCACATGGGCCGCTGTGCCGATTTTGAACATCAAACCGAAGGATTTTGTGGTATTCGAGGATTATTATTGCAGCAACTTTGTAGATTGTTCCTATGAAGGCTGTAGTGAAGCATCAAGAATGTCTGTTGCTAGGTTTGAGCGGTTCATGACTGGTTTTTTGGATAACCGAGCACCAACAAACTTGCAAAGAGTTTGTTGCCATCGTGAATTTCATTGGTGGGAAACTCATGCCTTTATCGGATGGCTTGACCGTGTATTGCTTCTTATGCCACTGCAGATCAATATCATCATTGATTGCTATGGTGGTATTTCAGTAGATATGCCTGATTTAGTTTTTTCCTCTGCATGCCTACAGCATCTTTCGATGTCTCTCTACACCAATGTGAAAATCATCATTAGGCCGGTATCAATAAATTTACCTTCTCTGAAATTTCTAGAGCTAAATTGCGTAGAACTCCCTGATGATTTTTCACAAAAACTTTTCATGGGCTGCCCCTCTCTTGAAAGGCTGGAACTATCTCGTTGTGATTTGTATTTCTCAAGCATTTCCTCTTAAGTGTTAAAGGAGTTGACTTTGCACTTTTGTGATCTACATGAGCAAATGCAAATTTCTTGTCCTAATCTTGTGTTCATGAGAATTCATCTCCAAAGGGGTGTCATTTCATTGAAGAACATGTCATCTCTTGTAGATGCTGTCATTATGTTATATCAGGATCCTGGTAGTGCTGAAGTGCCAGTTCTGAACTTTTTTGGCTGCCTTTCAAATGTTGTGAAATTAAAGCTTCATTTGGAAACTCTTGTGTTGAAGGTATACATTTTTCCGGTCTTATAAAATTAAAAATACAAAAAAAATCCCTTATTTGTTGGGTTAACAAAATGTTCATTAACAAAATTGTTATTTTTGTTTTGCATAACATAAAATGTGTACATGAATTTAAAGTATCATAATGTCATGTATCTAACTAGAGTTATGGTTTTTGGGGCACCTGTTATTGAAATTTGCTAACAAAATTTACATGTTTATTTTAGTTCCACATGATCATTTTACTTCTGACTGCTTGCCATTGATTTGCTTTTATGTACAGATTATACTTCTCAAGTTTTTTCATACTAATCAAGCTATTTGTTTGAATTATTGACCCCAAAATAAACCCACAAATCGCATTAATCATCATTTGTGTAGGTGTATGGCTTTGTATACCTTTTCTATTGCTTGATGCAAGACCGGTCAGTTTCCCTGTAAAAATCACGCTCTTGTTCGTTTTTTAAATGAAGGAACAATTGGAGAAGGATATATCTAACTGCAGAAATTTCAACAATTTGAAGAAACTTGTTGTGGCTGGAAAATGGGATATGAGCCATGACTTTTACCTCATAGCTTGTTTGCTCAAGCATTCTCCTAATTTAAAAGAGCTTCGTTTGTTGTTGTTCAATGAGGTAATCTCGCTCTCCCTTCCTCCCTCCTTCCCTCTCTAATTAAGATTGAAGACTATTTAAGTCTACCATTTAGTAAAGTTAATCTAGGGATAGGATTTTGCACTAACATCCTGTGGTTATTTGGGGCTTATTAGTGAATTGAGGCCTAAAAGGGACTAAGTCCTGTTATTACCAGACCGCTCATGTTAAATGCCAGTCTTTGTTAACTCTGTTAACATATCAGACAAGTCCGGTAATTAATAGTTTGATTGATGAAGTTACCAATTGTGCACTAACATCCTATGATTTTCTACCCATTCTAACAGAGCCAATGTGAAACACAAGAGGCCCCACAAAAGGTTTCAGGAGGCGTTTTGTTCCAGCATGAGTATCTTGAGACAGTTAAAATTGGTCATATGTATATGGGTATATTGTCTAGCGAGCTGATTGATGCTATAATCAAGTTGTTGGGTTCATATGTAAAGAAAATAGGGAATGTGATAATAACTTAGTCCGTTATTATCTTAGTTAGCTTGTCAATCATCCATCGTAATACCTGACAAGTTGTGTTTGGGTATGGATTTCTTTTTAATGTTGAAGTTAGTATTGTTACCTTATTGTTTAGACATCCTTTGTGTTTTGGTGTATTGAATCCTAAGAGTTGCATTTTCTGCCATTGTAAAATTGTAATGATGGCAGCGGTCTGCCATTGTTGATCAGAGCGGACTGATCAAAATTGGATAGGTTTTAGCATGAAGGTGGCTGTTCAAATGTGCATTTTGTCAAAATGATGGAGAAAGACATAGGCTGCCGTGTCGGTTCTAGACATTAATATTGATGAATTCTGAATTGATGATTCTGATGAATTCTGAATTGATGATTCTGATGCTGGCTGTGATGAAGCATTGTGAAAGTCTGTGGCTAGGTTTTAGCAAGCCTAAAGCATCTGAAGATGTTTCTTACACCGGTAAGAAAACCATCATTAAACCGGTGTCAATTTATTTGCCTTCTCTGAGGATTTTTGTGCTGGTGCAGTGTAGAGCCCGATGAGGATTTCGTGCAAGAGTTTTTTACTGGCTGCCCCTCGTTTGAAAAGTTGCAGCTAATGTCTTGTAATTTGTTGCTCTTTGGCATCTCCTCTAATGCGTTGGAGTTGAGTTTTATCCATTGTCATCAATTTGACCAAATTCCAAATTCTTGTCCTGGTCTTTTTTCATTGTTCATTGACCGTCCTCATAGTGAAAGCATTTCACTGGAAACCATGACATCCTCAGTAAATGCATTCATTAGAATAAGAACACAGATGAGGTTTCTTGTTTTTTAATGGGACAAAAATGATATGTAAGAACTTGAGACATGCCAGATGTATAACAAGTTGCACAATCAAAAGAGACCAATCCGCTACAGTATGAGTCAGTTCTTTCTTGTTTTCTTTCATGACCCATTCTGTAAAGTGATTGGTTTGATTACTTCCAAGTTCATACGTTATGAATTTACTAATTATTATGTTACTTTTCCCATGTTATTTTGTTTTAACAAAAGTTTTGCAACAAATACAATTGTATTTCACATTAAGGTATTGTCCTACACCAAGTCTTGGCCCGACATTGCCTGGCTCAATTGTCACTATTGTGGGCGGTCAAGATGTAAACAATTTAGTTGAGATCCCATGATTTGTAGGGACCTTTGCATCAAATACTTCACGACTTCCGGCAGCAGCTAGAGGTTTATGAAGTATATGTATTTGCAAATTTAATGTGGTCAATTTGAAAGGCTCGGTGTATGCAAATGTATGCCAGTAAGGTGATGAATCCACAATCTGTTATAAACTAAGTGTTGGCAATGGTTAATACTTAATAGTGTCACAACTGGAAGGCTTCCAAGTGATGTGCAGGTGGTAATCCAAGAAGCCATGTGACACAGTGTTGCTGCGTAGGCCATGCATTCTTGCTGGGTTGATGGATTGTTCTGTGTTTCAAAGGTTGCGAGTTGGTACTAGTTTACTCAATTACTCATCAGCTTTTTTGACGTTTCATTTGAAGGCGTTGGCTTAGTTGGGAGGTATGCTAGTTGCTATAGAGCACTTGATTGCTGATGGTCTTTCTACACGGACTCTTACCAACCGGTGCATCTACTGACTACGGATCAGGTTCTGGTTAGCATTGATTGGCAGGCACATCCCGAGGTGATGCAGATTTGGGATATCTTATGTTGTTACAGGGGATAAATGTTTGTATGATTCAGGGGAAGGGTATTATCCCACAAATTGGCAAATTTGGATAGGATACAAATGTTTAATTGGAGAACATATTTATTTTCATATCACTTTTGGTGAGCAGTACGTGATTCTTGTTTTTTTTAAAAAAAAAAATTGAAATATATCTTTCTTATATTAACAATCAGTTTTATTTTACAGCACACTACAACCAATAAAAATATATCAAACTATGAAAGCTAAAATTATAAAATATTCTATATATAAGTTATAGTATCAAACGGTATAAATTAAAAATCACCGATAAAGGGTTGATACATATTTTTGTTTCAAAATGGAAAGTCAAGAAATAATTTATACTGTGGAAAAATAGAGTCAGCAATTTAGGAGGTTGTAACAATATAGCAATAACCATTCAGCCTTTTAGATTAGAAATCATATGTCGGCCGTTAACGTTTCAGGTTTGGATCCAAATATATATTAAGCCTTTTACTGAACTTTCTGCACAAGATATCATGTCGACCCTCAGTTTTAACAAAAGAAAGAAGAAAAATACAGATATTTAAATACATAAATGTCCAGACATTAAAATAAATATCCACATTGTTGTACACATCTTCGCTGCAATAATTAAAAACAATTAAACAAATATACTCAGCATCCTGTAACAAAAATGGCCGAAATAATGACAGTAACAAAAAAAAAAAAAAAATTACTTTACAAGTCCTAGTCATCATGACTGTGCAGGTCGTAAATATCATCTTGTTCCCCATATTGTTCGTCTTCCTACAAATAGCAATGAATTAATTAATTTAATATGTACCAACCTTGTATATATATGTTCATCATATATAACATCCAGGACTATAGGTACCAGTTACAATTAGTTAGCCATTTCAGTTTGCTATTTGGGTCAATTTCGCATCTTCATATTGGAAGAAACATACATAATGTATATTTTCCATAATTGGTGGGATATTGACAAAACTACCATATATACCTCATCAACATCAACATCATTTTCGACTTCATGAAATGGGACACTTGGAGCATGCTCGAGCCTTGAAAGGTTCTCCAGGATTTTTACTTTTATACCATTTAAAAACTTATTTGTGTTCAAATTCTCCATGTTACTCGCCGGTGCAATCAGCGAAAATGCAGGACCATAATACCCCGAGTAAACATCTTCTGGCAATCTCTCATCTACTTGTACATCAAGGGCCACTGCAGTCTATATATGCATAGTTTTTATTTTAGGAAAAAAAAAAGGAAGATCAACAGAAATAGCAAGACAATACGATGAATAAAAAAAAAAAAATTGGTTGTGTACTTATATTTTCAATAAATAAATAAGAATTTCACCATAGTATTTATGCTCTTTTTTTTTTAATTTTACTGTGATTTTTTGCTGGAAATTTTTTTTAATTAAAGAATAACATTGCTGACTAGTTTGAAGCTTTGGGGGTCGTATGAAGTCAATCACAAGAACAATGATACATTTCAATGGCTTTACATTTTTATGAATGAAAATTATTGCTTGCAATTTCTTATACTTAACAACCAAGAATAATTAACAACAAGCTGATCTTACCTCATAGCACCAGCAACGTGCGACATTTCGAATTGTGTACCCACCTCCACCAAGAAGTAGCATAGGCACATTGAATGATCGCATAAACCTGACGCACTCGGCATGACCCCTGACAGAGAGGTTAAAGCTCCCCAATCGATCCCCAGACAGTGAGTCAGCCCCACACTGCAGTACAATTGCTCCCGGTTGGTACACCTGCATGACCTTGCTCATAATTGGTTTGAAAATCATCTGGTAGCTTTCATCATCGATTCCATCCCTTAATGGCACATTGACGGCATAGTGTTTTCCAGTGCTGTACCCAATATCATCAATATGACCCGTTCCAGGAAAATAGTCCCCGAACTTATGAAAAGAGACGGTCATAACTCTGTTGGTGGTGTAGAACGCCTCCTCGACACCATCTCCATGGTGGATGTCTATGTCTAGGTATAAAACACGCTGTAAAGAGAAAATAGGAAGCTTCATTAATAGGTCTTTTTAAGGTGAAAATAAAAACAGTAACTAAGTAATATTTATGAGTTATGAACTTATGATTAATTAAGCCTAAAAGAAACAATTTAATTATAGTATATCTGGGGTGCAGCTTACATTTTGCATTTGCACCCGTGGAATGCACAGTGTTTTCAATTGTATTATATCGAAATTTTTTGTCGCGATAACTTGTTACCAAGGAATAGCCTCAAACTTAATAAGTTAATATTGATAATAACCAGCTTTTTGTAAATTCACCAAGAATGGTAATAAAAACCAATTCAAAATTCCTTTGGATTATGTCATATTCAGTGTTTGCAATTGTATCCTGGCAAAACTTCTTGTCAGGAAAATTTGTTTGAGACAGGTTATTTCAAATGCTCTGCTTTTGTATGTCACCAGGGAATAGCCTCATACTTTAATCTGATAATAATCTTTTCAAATTTACCAAAAGATGATAGTAAAATAAATTCAAATTCCTTCAGATTTTCTCATATGCATAGTGTTTGGAATATAATTCTATCGAAACTTTCAGCTGCGAAAACTTGTTGAGACCGGTTCCTTCGAATGCTTTGCTTTGGTAGGTTACCAAGGAATAACCACAAACTTTAATCTGTTTTTCATTTTTTTCTTTTTTGTAAATTGACCAAAAAAATTGTAGTAAAATTAATTTAAGTTCCTTAAATTTTCTTATATACATCACGACATGCGCTCCTCACTCAGATTCAATGTTTATAAAGATCCCCAATTTTAGTTGTATATAATTTAGTATTAGAGAAAACTCATTTCCTTTAAAATACAGGTATAATTATTTTCTATTTTATATCTAAAAGGGCTATTTCAGTATTATACTGATCAGAAGAAGGAAATAATCATTTTGTATTAAACCAGTATGGAGATGAGATTGAGATGAGAGTTTTTGACAGGATAATTTGGTACTGTGTTAATCAGAGTAAATATTAGCTCTGTATGGGCCAATGATATACATTATTTTCTATTTTTCAAAACTTCCACAAATGGGCCTACCATTGAACAATAAGGCCTTCAATCAGAGAAACTGCACGAGTCCCTAACATTCTTTTGAGTTCTGACACGGACCATTATATTACTTTCCGTATTAAACAAAAAATTAAAATAAAATAGAGAAAAAAAACAAAAAGAGATACGAGTAAACCCGTCTTCGCTTCCAAAATAGAGGATTTAAATCCGCTATTATTTTCTTTCCGTGAACAGTAATTTTGTTATCTCTGTTTTTTCGAATTTAGTTGTTTAATTTTATGTGCATGCATCTCGAAACAATTCAATAACTGAATTTGAAAAAATAAAAATAGCAAGATTACTCTTCATGCACAGGAATAACAGTAGATTTAGATCCTCGATTAGAAGGTACTACTTAGGGTTAGAACTCCGAAATTACAGAAATACTAATAAATGAACTAAAAGGAAGGAAAGATTAATTGAATACCTGATGCTTCTTTAATAATTCAAGTATTGCGAGAACGATGTCATTCACATAACAAAAACCCGACGCTTCACTCCTCTTCGCATGATGCAATCCCCCAGACCAATTAATGGCAATATCATCCAATTCTTCGTTTAAGCATCTTGCCGCACCGATCGAGGCCCCCGCACTAATCTGGCAAAATTCAAATAAGCCATCAAAAACGGGGCAATCGGAGTTCATATTGAAACGGTTCAGGTCCTTCGGGCGGGTTAATTGGTTCTCTGGTGTGATATTACGAAGGAAGGCAATGTAGTCGTCTGAATGGAACTGGCACATGTCGCTAAAACCGGCGGGTTTGGGTTTGACAACCCGCATCTGGCTGAGGAGGTCATATTTGGCGATCAGAGAATGAGCCATTCGGATCCGGTGCGGTTTCATGAAATAATCCTTTCCGTAGTAGTAGTTGCCGATGTTAGGCTCGTAGAAGTATGAGACCCGACGCTTGGTTGCGTCTGTGCAGGACTGAGAATGGAGAGAGTTGGTACCAATTTCCATGGAAAGAGATGGCTAGATAGATATCACTTATCAGAGAAAGAGAGAGAGTGGGGGTGGAGAATGATGCTGGAGGTGAGAAATGTGATTTTATAGTGAGAGATCAGGCGAGGGAAGGAGATCGAATCGGATTTTAGGAGACTGAGCTACAGTTGAAATATTTGGGATCCATTAGTGCGCATCCGTTTGACCGAAATGTAGAGCGCTGTTTGTTGTGCTTTAAAGTTTATTTGGACTTATTATAGTAATAATATTTGTGTTTTAGTCGTGAATTGATTAAATTTTTATTAAATTATTTGTGAACAAAATGCGAATAAAATGAATTTTACAAATTATTTATGACTTAAATGAAAAAAAAAAAATTCTTTCTTGTGAGACCGAATCGTTTCTAAGTTATATTCAAATTATGAACTTTGACTCTGTCGAATCAAATCTGAATAATTAATTTGTCACTATGAATCCTACTAAAAGCTTATACAGGATTCTCATTTGTTTTAAATTAACAATAATATTTTTTTTATCAAGCTAAGTTAATCGTCATTAGCATATGTAAGTTATAATTACAATCACTATTTCCAACAATAATTTGTACTGCCATCGAAATTATAAATATACTTTTCTATAAAAAAAAAGGATTTCTATCTAAGATATGTTAATACTAATAGAATCCTTCTAATAACGGATCTCTAAGGTATCTCAAAGCGTTCTAGTTACGAATACGTGGAATTTTGTTTTGAAAATATTTGTATTTTTTTCTTTTATTTTGTATCAATTATTATTATAATTAGAATTATCTTTTGAATTTTTCTCCACAATAATAACATATATTTCACAATAATTTAAAATCTTAATGATGATAATTTTTAAAATTCTGAATATATATTTTGAACATAATTTTTTTTAAAATTCTAAAACCTATATAATACAAAACAACACAAATAATTGCTGATAAATTTACCAATAGTAATATAAATTCGAGTAGAACTAGGGTGTTCTAACCAAGCCACTTTGCAGATATATTTAATATTTCGTTTCATAATCTTTTTTAATTTATTAAATATAAATTTTGAAACAAGAAAACAAAACAAAAGTAAACGAAGTTTTCTTTTATTGGATATTTATTGGATTATTCGCCACCGATAGTTATTGGAGCATCCTGTTTAATTATATTATTCAGTTCTCAAACACTTGTATTGCATTTAATGAGAACCATAGAACAGAAATCATTGACAGAGTGGGACCCACATGAATGTGTATATATCATATGAGCATATAGAACGCGTCTATCCATTCTTAGAGCTGGAAACATTGCTTCTGAAGGCGAACAGCTATTGTTTTCGTCATTAGTGACGTCATTATCATGTAGCGGGTTCAATATTTGTGACAAGATGTGTGGCTATACATGTAGCGGGTCTAATTTGAACTAACTTTAGACTTCTACACGTATGAAGGATGTATTTAATCAAAGAAAAACATATCATTTAACTGGAAGATTCAAATTCAATCAATCACAGCCATTAGAATTTCAGCACAGCAAATTCAATTTAAGATGCACAATATAGAGATATCGGATCGTCTCCATTTCAACCAAAGTAGATGATGACTTTAATTTAATTTCAGAATTATTAAAGAGAAAAATAAAGAATCACTGTCGTAAACTCATAATAATTAATGACTTATTAGATTTATTTTATTTTATTTTTTTCATTTTTATGCTTCTCTTTAAACCAACAAAATTAAGCACCATGTCTCTGATGTTTATCAAATTAATTGATGAAAAATCTATTAAGAAGGTACTGGATCTATTTTTGTGAAACCTTAAAGCTCTCGCCTTTTTCAGCGATATTTGACGATTCAACGGGTGACTCAAAACCCAGAATTTTCATAGTCGACATCCCTCTTTTTTTTTTTTCTTTTTTTTCCCCCGATATTTGGGGCCCAGGGGATTCAAATGTTTGTATATTTCCCGGGAAGGGTCTTAAGCCCACAAATTGGCAAATTTTGATAGGATACAAATGTTTAATTACATGGGTTATATCTTCCCTGCTTTTTTTTGAAGGTCGACATAGCCGACATTTTGATTGGTAAGAAATTATAATTACAAAGCTCGTTTAAGGAGAAATTAATACTAAATATTTACAAGGACCACCAGAAATACTCTCAACCTATCCTATCCCAGTAACTTGTACACGTTGTTTGCCTATAGTCATCCAATTAGCTGCATCCTGCTGCGCTAGTTGTGACAACTGCTGAGGCGTTAATCTCTTCTGCGTGAATAGTCGTCTGTTCCGCTCCTTCCACAAGGCCCAACATCCCGCTGCCCAGTATCTATCCCATTTCTGTCGCTCTAATGGTGTCATCTTTGTCCTCGTCTTCCACCAGAATTGTATCAGCCCATCGCTTGTCATCCTTCGTACCGTCGGTCCTCCCAAGGCGATGTAATGTAAAACTTCCCTGCTTTTAAGGCGATGTAATGTAAAACTTTCTAAGTTTCTATCTATAAATAAAAGCCTGGCAAATAAATAAATAAATAAATTGATTGTACTCACATCCAATGTTTTCCAAATATGGTTATTTGGTTTACTATGCTATATATGGAAGGCAATCTAAATTCTTCCCATTAATCAATAGAAAAAAAATATTGATATGGGGAATACAATTTTTCATCCAATTTATATAACAAAATAGCAATACATCAAAATCCGTTAAAGGCAGCAGATGTGCCATTATTTGATATCAACATACAATGAAAACCAAACACTTCAGATTAGATTAACAAGTTCGATTGGTCAAGCTCAGATCATGGTGTAAACCAACACATTCAGTTTTGATTGGTCAGCTCTGATCAACAATGGCAGACCGCTGCCATCACTATAATGGCATAAAATGCAGGCTTTAGGGTTCAATACACAAACGACACAAAACAGCTCTCAATACAAGTTAACATTACTAACTTTAACATTAAAAATAAATCAATACCCACACATAACTTGTCAGGAGTTACAAGGGATGATTGATAAACTAAGATAATAACGGATTAAGTTATGATCAAATTCCCTATTTTCTTTACATATAAATCCAAAGTCTTGATCACAGCATTGCTCAGCTTGCTAGACAATTTATCCACACGCTCATACAGATCACCGATTTTAACCAGTACACTCCTGTACCAGTCTTTATTCAGTATCAGAAGCACGCCATGGATATGCAGTCGCAAAAATTTGCATTACTGGTAATCAAATAAAATTTAACTGAATCGTAATAATTGGGACAATCCTAAACTTAACATGTTCTGATGGGTAAAATAAATAATATTCTCTTTGAAATCATCGCTAAGACATGGAAACCAACTTCTTTTTCATTTCAAATTAACAAATCACTCTCTGATATGTCTCCACATCATTGTGACGCACTAAAAATAATTTTCATATTGTTAAATATACAGTTAAAAATTATAATGGTTTGTGCTAAAAACTTGTGTTATCTATATGTGCAGTAACAAGGAGAGTGGTCAAGCAGCCCATTTAGATCTAATTTTGCTTTTCTTCGAGTAATTATGTTGGTTGACATAAACAATTGTGATGTATACTCTCCTGCACTTGATCTTTGTGAATGATTCTCTTGATCACACGGTATGATTATTTTGGTTCCACCAAGTCAAAAAGGTTCATTCTTAATACCTCGGACTACTTTTTTTTTCATAAGAAGTATAGTGTTAATAGTTCCATTTGAGTACCCTATCAATGAGAGATGTTAGTAATCCGAAGAAGCAAATAATTCTGTTCATGATAGCACAAAATTGTTAGACACAAATTTGGTCATGTCTTTGCATGTCATAATAACTCACAAGTAAACAACAAGGATAAAAAAATATCAATAGCAAAACAGATACATCGGGAAGTTCTCAGCAAAGTTAAACAAGTTGAACATAAAAGAAAGAAACTGAAGAGAACTGAAGTCCTAAAAAACCTAATATGTAAGAAACATCAAACCAAACTTGTCAAGTGTTAGGAGGGATGCTTGACAAACTAACATAACAATAAATGACTATCTTATGATAATATTCCCTATTTTCTTTACATATTTATCCAAAATTTTGATCAGATTACTAACCCATTGAGAATTACTTCAACATTTGATTTTAACTGTCTCAAGATACTCATGCTGGAATGAAACATCCCCCAATGCCTCTTGTTGTGTATCACCCGGGCTCTGTTACGATAATAAGAAAAAAAAAGTTGATTGCTGAGATATTTTATGATGATATTCAAAGAGCAGTAGTGATCATCATCAACTCATACTACTACAGCACTTGACTGATAGTTGTAATATAGTTTATGCAGACCGGCATTTTACTTCATTTGTAAGAGACCAGAACCAATTTGCCTCAGTTATGACTCCTTTCATTTATAAGCACAGAATGAGAAAAGTATTTTAGGAAAATAATGTCGTAATCAGACTGGACAAGTGTAGTAACAGGCAGTACAAATTATAAGTCATTAAAGCAAATGCATTTATTGTATCAGAAGGAAAGGACATATATAATTCAATCCTTGTATTAATTTTACTGAGCTGAATGGTAACCAAAGCGTCTTAATTAGTTAATTGATAAGAGAGAGAGAGAGAGAGAGAGAGAGAGAGAGAGAGAGATTACCGCAAAAAGTTCCAAAGTGAGCTCTTTTAAATTAGGAGAATGCTTGAGAAAACAAGCTATCAGGTAAATGTCACAGCTTATATTCCATATTTCTATGCACAATTTCTTCAAGTTGTTAAACTTTCTCCAGTTGAGAATATCTTTCTCCAATTGTCCCTTCATTGCAAACAAGAACAAAATACTTTTAACAGTGACATACCGATATTTAATCTTGAACGAGCAACATCTCGAAAGGGTAGATTAATCTGGCTGCATCAAACAACAGAACTTAATTACACATGAAAATCCATACACCTCAACGAGTAATGATGACTACAATTTCTGGGTTTAGTTTGTAAATAATTATACAAGCAGCCTGATTTAGTATGGAAAAGAACTGAGAAGGATGATTCCGTTAAAGAAAGAATTACAAGCACATAGAATCAAATGATCATGTAAAATTTTGTTAGCAAACTTCAACCAAAGATTCTCCAGAAACCACAACCAAGATACATTACAGTATCATACTTGGAAATTCATGTCCAGACATTTTTATTAATTACCAAAAAGTAAGGCAATATGCCATGTGCTATGTTAGGCAAGAAAATGTAATTCTGTTACAGATCATTTTTTTGTTCCTAACAACTACAAATAAGGAAAATAAATGTGTCATATCTATTTTATAGGGCTGACAAAATAGTATACGTACCTTCAAGTTAGGATAGACCAAACGAAGCTTTAAATTTGTAATTTTTGAAAGACCACCAAAAATGTTTAGAACTAGCATTTCATCACCATAATAATATAATTTGACAGTGGCATTTACTAGAGATGTCATGTCGTTCAATGAAATGCCCAAAAAATTATCTTCTGCACCACAAGTGATAAACAAAGAGACAAGATCTGGACAAGAAATTTGTATTTCCTCATACTGATCACATGCATAAAGACGCAACTTCTTCAACTTCATAGATGAAATGCTAGAAAAACACAACGCACAAAAACTTAAATACAGCCTTTCAAGAGAGGGGCAGCCCATGAAAAGCATTTGTGCAAAATCATCAAGGAGCTCTACACAATTCAGCCGTAAAACTTTAAGAGAAGGCAAGTAAATTGACGTTGGTTTAATGACGGGTCTCAAGCAATCATGGCAGAACTTCATCACAAGGCGTTGTAGACTTGCACAAGAGAAAATTAAATCAGGTAAATCTACTTCATAAAAGTTTCCATCAATGTCAATATGGATCACCCGTGGCATTAGAAGTGCCACATGATCAAGCCATTCCATAGAGACAAGAGCTTCACTCCAATGAATTTGACGCGAGTAATGAACTATATCCAAGTTCGTTGATTCCCCATTGTCCAAAATACCTCGCACAAACCGCTCAAACCTAGCCCCAGATTTTCTCCCTTCATCACCATCCTGCTCATCCATCAAGAATTCACAGGAATTGAAATTCAGAATTGGCATGGTACTCCAAATCTTTCTCCATGCTTTCGACAAAACACACGTGTAAATGGCCTCTTTCGTGCTCAGAAACGAAAGGATATGGGTCAAAACCTCAATAGGCAAGCTACTGATCCGGTCATGTTCTACAATCTCCATGTAAACATCTGGCATGCAGAATTCCAGCATTACAATGTAGTCAGGAATAGGAGGAACACATATGGACACGTATTACAATAGGATTCCACTGAGTCATGAATTAGAAATCCATGGAATAGGAGGAACCAGATCTCAACTAAAAGGAACAATATTCTTCAGATGCCTTTCTTATATAATTATCAAAATAATACAATGGCCCCGCCGCCCCAGTACCCTATTTTTGGCTACGTAAATATTTATCCATGCATACTTGAGCAATTCCCAAGACTAATTTGTAATGAAAAACTAACTAAAAAAGGTGAAACTAGATATAGCAATAATAGCACCAGCAGTAAATAATTATACCAGCTCAACTTGTTGCTAGCCCGCTACCAATTTGGTTGGGAGGAGAAGTCGCATTGGTAGAAAAACGAGGGAAGTAGGCGAAGAGAAGGAGGGAAATAAATAAGAAGCGCAAGAAGGAAATAAATAAGCTCTTGGAAAAAAAAGGAAGATTTTTTCATTTATAGTTTTAAAATTATAAATTTCTTTTGATATCTTAGAACTTAAATGTCCATGATCCGGATCATGGTTTTACTTTGATTTTCTCTCTCAATTCACACTTTAATTATATTCGAAAAATTATGTAAACACATAAATGATTTGAAAGTTGAATTGAAAATGAGCGACATATTATTTCAACTAAGTTTCCTATTTTTAACAAGCAAAATAGACATTGATTCCCAACATTAACTTGGATTTATTCCCTATATTTAAGAAATTTTTGCAGATTTTTTTCTATTTTATTACTACATGTATCGAGTTTACCAAATTATACAAAAGACAAAAAAAAAATGACCGGGAAAAAACATAAAAGAAATTTATAATTATTAAAATAGAACTTGGTTAATTCTTCTCAAGAAAAAGGAGAAACTTGGATTTATTCCCTATTTTTAAAACATATTTTTTGATTTTTTTTTTTCTGTTTTAGTATTACATAGATTTTCTCGATTTATAACCTCATAGCTCAGTATGCAGTCATGTAGGCAACAAGGAATGTATTTCTTTTACAAAACACTTTTGTGTTCCCACAACGGCGCACTATTCAGAAAAAAATGTCTTGTTGGTTTTATAAAACAGAGAGTTGTATACCTCTCAACTCAGGACTGTTTAAAAAAGAAAGCACATGAATTTATTTTCTGCGAATCAGTTTTTTATTCACATTCATTGTAAGCAAACCAGTTTTTTATTCACATTCATTGTAAGCAAACCAGTTTTTTATTCAGTATTTACCAGCAAACCCACAACTTACAAATCCTGCCCTCATGGTTCGCGGACAAAAAAAATTATATGATTCACATTCACACACATTGCACACAAACTTTCCATTTCTATGAAATTGCCATTTTGGTTTTTGTTCCAGCTATATTTTATTCAGTTTCTTACTTGAAGAAAGAGGTGGAGCCACACAAGTGTGTAAAGAGGAAGAAATAGACAGTTTCTTCAACTTCAGAACTACGATGCACGAAACAAACTCTATCCAAGTTTGTTGGCCCTCGGTTGTCCAAAAAACCAGTCATGAACCGCTCAAACCTAGCTGCGGACATTCTTAATGCTACATTACAATCTCCACTACAATAATGATCCTCAGATACCAAGAAATTATTCTGTTTGATGTCTAAAATCGGCACAGCAGCCCATGTGTTTTTCCATCTTTTGGACAAAATGCAGGTCTGCACGGCCTCTTTCGTGCTCATAAATGAGAGGATATGGGTCAATACATCATCAGGCAAGCTACTTATTCTGTCAATCTCGACATTATTTTCGTTAATAGAAGAAACTCCATTATTCATGCATGGCCACTTAGCCCTGGTCTTGTTCATATTTCAGCGCTCAAACAAGAATTCTCTGAAGTGCGCACCTCTCGTGCAAGATTAATTCGTCTGCTGCTAATTTGGTTGAGAGGAGAAGTCGTATTGGTAGAAACGAGGGAATAGCATTTGCTGGTAGCGGCACTGCTACTAATTTTGTGATCTATATTTAGGGCTTATTGGTAAAGTACTATAAGAAGCGCTAGAAAAAATAGAAAAAGTTCATAAAAAGGTATAAAAATAGGGATAAATTCAACTTACTATTTTGATGATTATAAATTTCTTGTATGTTTTTTTTTCCATCCTTTTTTTTTATTTTGTAAAGGGTCGGTAAAACCGTCACATATATGTAGTAATAAACTAGAAAAAAATAATTTGATAATCAGTGGCTATTATGTTAAAATAGGAAACTTAGTTGAAAAAATAATATGTTGCTAATTTTCAACTTATCTTTGAAAGGGTTAAAATGTCACTGCCTAATTTTTCTTTTTCTTTTTTTTTGCATTTTTTTAGCAATTTAAAACATTTCAGTGTGTACATAATATTTTCTGTTAATAATTTAAGTGCAAAGTGGGCAGCAAATCAAAGTAAAAGCTAATTGGAATTCTTTTATAAATGACGTCTTAATTTGAGCCGTCCGATCTGGATGAGGGACAGTTAAGATGCTAGATGAAATAATCGGCCTTTTTTTTTCCCCAAGCATCCCCCTTCCTTTTCTTCCCAAGCGCTTTACTTTACTCTGGTAATACGAATCTGGTAATTAAGATAGTTAATGGGAATAGGAAAGATAATTCAAATCCAGTCAGGAACTGGTAAAATGAGATTCATACTGTTTACTTTAATTTGGTACGAATTTTAAAGATCTCCGTGTATCTAAAGTGTGTAAGTGCAAAAGGAGACCAAAAAATAAATAGCAATATTAACAAAGTTTGGATTTGGGAATAATAAAAACCAATTGATCATGGTTCAAATAATAGAGGCGAACGGGTCAAACGAGATCGATCGCTGCTCAAACAGGCTTGTCCATGGACAACTCAACGGACAAGAATAAGCTGTTCAACGGGCTGTTCGGTAATCATCCAAATCCGGTTCACATGAAGAATAAAAGTTGAACCTGAACCGAACTTTGGACTTGGTTCAGACTACAGCCCGTTTAACATTTAAAAATTAAGTGCTCAGCCCGTTTGTCCACAGGTAGTTCTATTCAAGTAGCAGCCCTAGCTGCATACAGAGCTACAGTGTTTTAAAATGAAGCCGCATATGCGTATGCAGTCGGCAGCCGTACTCAGAATGCCCATGCGGTCCTCCCATGCAGTTTTGACCATGCGGCCGCATATGCGGTCCCAATATGCAGTTATGCGGAATAAAAAACCGCATATGTGGATTAAAAATGCGGCCATGCAGTCCTCCCATACGGTTTTGAAAATATGATTGTATTTTAATTAAATTTTATGTGAAAAAAAGCCAAAAAACTATCGTCGGTTATGTCATTATGTGAAAATAAATTCAAATATATAAATATGAATATGAATATATATATAGAGAGGGTTCAATGCCTCCATTTTTTTAAACTTTAATAACTCAAAATTTAAAACTTAAAAGTCAAAATAAAATCGTTGAATATGATCTACGTCATTTTATTTATGCACGTGTAAAAAATTATGACATTTCAATTTTCTTTTGATTGTCATCAAGAGCTTGTAAAAAATGCATTAATGTGAATGATTTTTAGACGTTGATTTTTGAACTTATTGATTCACATAAAAACAAAATTGAAATATAATAATTTTTTATGAGCACATAGAGAAAATAACATAGATCACATCATAGATCACATCTAACAATTTTATTTTGACTTTTAAGTTTTAAATTTTGAGTTATTAAAGTTTTAAAAAATGGAGGCATAGTGGAGGCACAAAAAATGGAGGCATTTGAACCCTCCTCATATATATATACGTGAATTTTTATTTTAAAATCCGCATGAAAATTCGCATATGCATATGCATACCGCATATGCAGTATGCAGTGGCCTTCCGCATGCATGAACAAAACCGCATTTTAAAACACTGCGGAGCTATGGGGTTATAAATTGAGAAAATCTATGTAACTATACTAAAATAGAAAAAAAGGTATCTAAAAATATTTTTCAAAAATAGGGTATAAATCCTAGTTTCTCCTTTCTCTTGAGAAGGAATTAACCAAGTTACTATTTTAATAATTATAAATTTCAATTAAATTTTTTTCAGGTCATTTTTTTGTATTTTAATTTGTATAATTTGGTAAAATGGATACATGTAGTAATAAAATAGAAAAAAAATCTGGAAAAATTTCTTAAAAATAGGGAATACATCCAAGTTAATGTTGGGAATCAATGTCTATTTTGCTTGTTAAAAATAGGAAACGTAGTTGAAATAATATGTTGCTCATTTTCAATTCAACTTTCAAATCATTTATGTGTGTACATAATTTTCCGAATATAATTAAAGTGAAATTGAGAGGAAATCAAAGTAAAACAATGATCTGGATCATGGACATTTAAGTTCTAAGATATCAAAAGAAATTTATTTTAATAGAAAAAAATATTCCTTTTTTTTCCAAGAGCTTATTTATTTCCTTCTCGCGCTTCTTATTTATTTCCCTCCTCTTCGCCTACTTTAATTCCCTCGTTTTTCTACCAACACCACTTCTCCTCCCAATCAAATTGGTAGTGGACTAGCAACAAGTTGAGCTGGTAAAATTATTCACCGCTGGTGCTATTATTTATAGATTTATTTTCACCTATTTTAGTTACTTTTTTTTTATTACACATTAGTCTTGGTAATTGCACAAATATGGACTAATATTTACGTGGCCAAAAATAGGGTACTGGGGCGGCGGGGCCATTGTATTATTTTGACATTATTTTACTAAAATACTTTTCTCATTCTGTGCTTAATAATATATGAAAGGAGTCATAACTGAGGCAAATTGGTTCTGGTCTCTTACAAATGAAGTAAAATGCCGGTCTTTATTAACTCTATTACAACTATCAGTCAAGTGCTCTTTGAATATCATCATAAAATATCTCAGCAGTCAACCTTTTTTTTTTTTTTTTGTTCTTATTATCATAACAGAGCCCAAGTGATACACAACAAGAGTTATTGGGGGATGTTTCATTCCAGCATGAGTATCTTGAGACAGTTAAAATCAAATGTTGGAGTAATTCTGAATGGGCTAGTAATCTGATCAAGACTTTGGATAAATATGTAAAGAAAATAGGGAATATTATCATAAGATAGACATTTATTGTTATGTTAGTTTATCAAGCATCCCTCCTAACACTTGACAAGTTTGGTTTGATGTTTCTTACAGATTAGGTTTTTTAGGACTTTAATTAGTTCTCTTCAGTTTCTTTCTTTTATGTTCAACTTGTTTAACTTATGCTGAGACCTTCCCGATGTATCTGTTTTGCTATTGATATTTTTTATCCTTGTTGTTTACTTGTGAGTTACTATGACATGCAAAGACATGATCAAATACAATTTTGTGCTATCATGAACAGAATTATTTGCTTCTTCGGATTACTAACATCTCTCACTGATAAGATACTCAAATTAATGGAACTATTACCAGCGGTATATGGTGAAAAAGAGGGGCTCCATTATCGATCTTACCAACTTAAATAGTAGTCAACGAGTCTTACACTTTGTGTTAATCTAATTATTTTACTAATGTGTTTAATTTAGTTTATCTTCCAGATGTATCAGAACAGATTACCAGAAATTTTCAGAATTGTTGTTAATCTAATATTGATTTAATTAAAAAAATTTCATTCTCATATGTATTTCTTCTGTTAATTTGACACGTGATGTTAATTATATGAGCTTCAATTTTTTTGGATATGCAATTAAACACGTGATGGTTCTCTACTTCTCTTGCTTTACTGATCAATTAGTTAACCAGTATGCTTGCTCTACCCATCATTCTGATCTAAGTTTATTTTTTATTTAATTTCATACATTTTTCTCTTATTGTATAAAAAATTAGGGATCGACTAACAGTTCCCCTAGTTCAGTCCCCTATCTGTCCCCCGCACTAAAAGACAAAAAAAATAGTTAAAACGTGTTAACTACCACCAAAGAGCAAGATTAATGCTATTTTATTAATAGTCAAAACATATAGTATTCATACCTACGAATTTATAGTATTCATATTTATTATCAGAATCATTCGTCATATGTAAACACAAGTTGGAGGGGACCAGTAACGACCAGGGAGACCGCTGACGTCTTGTGACAGCCTGGATTGGGGACCACAACCGTCTGAAAACGACATTTGCCAAGATTGGAGACCACTACAGCGAATCTATATATTATTCATATCTAAATAAAGAAGTATTCATATCTAAACAAATGAAGTATTCATACTGAAGATTACGAAGTATTCATACATGTTTTCCTACTTATTTATAGTATTCAAAATTCAAAGTCAGATTCATTTCTCTCACCCCACCTCTTCCAAGAAGTATTCATACTGACGATTACGAAGTATTCATACATGTTTGAAATAATTTATACAATTCAAAATTCAAAGTTAGATTCATCTCTCTCACCCCACCTCTTTCAAGAAGTATTCATACTAACGATTACGAAGTATTCATACATGTTCGAAATAATTTATACAATTCAAAATTCATTGTCAGATTCATCTCTCTCACTCCACCTCTTCCAAGAAATATTCATATCTAATAACATGAATACATATCTAACAAATGAAGTATTCATATCTAACTAATGAAGTATTCATATATTCCACTCTGACAACCTTCGCTGGGCTAGCATGGACCCCCTCCAATGGTGCACCACGCTCTCTCCGCCGGATCTCCTCGCCGGATCTTGACGGTGCACCACGCTCTCCCCGTCGGATCTCAACGGTGCACCATACTCTCCTCGTCGGATCTCGACGGTGCACTACGCTCTTCTCGCCGGATCTCGACGGTGCACCACGCCGAGAAAGAGAAGAAGCGGAGGACGTGAAGGCCATGAAGAGACGGAGGAGAGACTTCAGTCTGATTTTGTAAGTTTGTTAGAAAATGGATCTGTTTATAACTTGGAGATAGAGAAGGGTTAGACCGTTAAGGGGACAGTTAATTAGTTAGTTGTTAGGGGTACACTTAGGGGACGGAATTGCGGGGAACAAAATCATTCACAAAGAACATAGTCCGAGGTTCTAAGCATGAACTTTTTTGACTTGGTGGCACCAAAATAATCATATTGCGTGATCAAGAGAATCATTCACAAAGATCAAGTGCAGCAGAGTATCCATCACAATTGTTTATGTGAACCAACATAATTACTTGAAGAAAAGAAAAATTAGATCTAAATGGGCTGCTTGACCACTCTCCTTGTTACTGCACATATAGATAACACAAGTTTTTGTCACAAACCATTATAATTTTTAACTGTACATTTCACAATATGAAAATTATTTCTAGAGCGTCACAATGATGTGGAGGCACATCAGAGAGTGATTTGTTGATTTGAAATGAAAAAGTTGGTTTCCATGTCTTAGCCACGATTTCAAAGAGAAGATTATTTATTTTACCCATCAGAACATGTTTAGGATTGTCCCAATTATCATCTTTCCCAATCCCTTTGGCTTAATTTCAACCAAAAAAAACTAAGTGGATGCCAATAAATTGCTAGGGAATTTTAGTCCTTTTGCGTAACTTAATGGAAGATATGTGACTGTCAAAAAAAAGTATAAATATAGGGCTAAATTAGACACTCAAATCAGAAATGAAATTAAGAATGGTGGGTATTCCTGGAGCTCCCTTCCATAAGCAAAACACCTTATTTTGATGAACAGACGCATACCTGACACCTTAACAATGATTACCAATTTTACCAGAGAAACATTGAACCAACTACAGAGTTAAGAATGACACATACCTGCTAAAATAAAACCATACAAAAGAGGACGAAAATAGCATTATACATGCAACTCTATTATGGCAGCACATGTGCCATTATTAATATCGACATATATACGATGAAAATCAAATACTCTGATCAACATATTAATGCCAGAGACCGCTGCTGTCAAAAAAATGGCATCAAATGCGTTTAGGGTTCAATAGTCAATACACCAAAGACATAAAGCCAGTCTCAAAATATGTTAACAATACCAACTTCAACATTAAAAAGAAATCCATACCCAACATAACTTGTCAGGCATTACAAGGGATGTTTGACAAACTAACTAAGATAATAACATACTACACTATGATCATATTCCCTATTTGCTTTACATATATGCCCAAAGTCTTGATCACAGCATTGATCAGCTCGCTAGATAATTTATACCTACACTTATTACAGATTTTGACTGTCTCAAGATACTCACACTGGAACAAAACATCTCCTGAAATATCTTGTCTGGGCTCTTGTATTTGACCTTGGCTCTGTTAGAATGGTAACAGCATCATAAGTTTGCTAACATGATATTTTATCAACATGTTCAAACAATTGGTAACTTTGTCAACTAAACCTATTACTAGACTTGTCTGATACGGTATCAGCGTTTACATAGACTGGCATTTAACTTGAGCGGTTTGGTACCAGAAGAAATTAGCCTCTTTTAGCCTAAATTCACTCGTAAGCCATAAATAACCACAGAGTGATAAAAGCATTTAAGAAAAATCAAGTTGAAAGACTGCTAGTTTAGAAAAAATTGACACGACGAAAATGAACCAAACTGTAAAATTGTAGTACTGAAATATCGCACTACTAATTTTAATTCAATACATTGTACAAAAACCCAATTGTTATTCATTTGTAGGAAGCAAAAAAATGAACCAGATTGTGGAAGTGTAGAACTAAAATCTGTACTGAAATCACAATCCTATCCCTACATTGTTATTCATCATATTGAACAAAAACCTAATTGTTACTCATTTGTATCAAAATGTTAGTTCACCATCCTATCCCTGCATTAACTTTACTAAATGGTAGACTTAAATAGTCTTAATTAATTAGAGAGGGAGTGAGGAAGGCAGAGTGAGATTACCTTATCAAGCAACAAGAAATTAAGCTCTTTTATATTAGGAGAATGCTTGAGCAAATAAGCTATCAGGTAAAAGTCATAACTCATATCCCATCCTCCTATGACAAGTTTCTTCAAGTTGTTGAAATTTCTGCCGTTAGGTATATCCTTCTCCAATTGTTCCTTCATTTAAGAAACGAACAAGAAATGTGATTTTACAGGGAATTACCAACATTGTATTCCAAAGATGTAACATATATAAAATTAAGGTAAACTGATTGGGTTTGCATCAAGAAATGCAACTTTCACGTATACAAAGCCATAAATGATGATTACTGCAACTTGTGGGTTTATTTTGGTGTCGGTAATTCAAACAAAAAGCAAGACTTGGTATAAAAAAGACAATCTGTATATAAAAGGAAATCAAAAGCAGTCAGAAGTAAATAATCATGTGGAACTATAATAAAATGTAAACTTTGTTAGCAAACTTCAATAAAAGGTACCCCAGAAACCATAACCATATATACATGACATTATCATATATACATTGAATTCATGTGTATGCAAAAAAAGGAAGCAATTCTATTAATTAAAATTTTTCTGAACTCAAAAAAAAAAATGAAAAACATTTGTAGTTTTGATTTAGAGAGCTGACAAAATAGTATACCTTGACTTCTAAAAAGTTCATATGATGAAGCTCTAAATTTGTAACATTTGAAAGGCCACCAAAAAGGTTCAATACTGGCAAATCATCACTAAAATACCCAAATAATTTGACGTCAACATTTACAAGAGATGACATGTTCTTCAATGAAATGCCAAACCCTTTGAGAATAATCAACATGTCCAAAGATATAAGAGCAGGGCAAGAAATTTGCATTTGCTCATATAGAAGACATTTGCTCAAGGACAACTCCTTTAACACTTCAGATGAAATGCCTGACAAATACAGATGACAGCCCCATAGTTTCAGCCTTACAAGAGAGGGGCAGCCCATGAAAAGTTTTTGAGCAAAATCATCAGGGACTAATACCCAACTCAGCTCGAGAGATTTCAGAGAAGGTAAATTTAGTGATACCGGCCTAATGATGGTTTTCACACTGGTGTAGAGAGCCATGGAAAGATGTTGTAGGCTTGCACAGGAGAAAACTAAATCAGACATATCTAATGAATCATCAGGACCACCGCTAATAATGATATCGATCAGCAGTGGCATATGAAGCGCTACACGGTCAAGCCATCCAATATGACGCACAGTATTATGTACGCAACAAACTCTCTCCAAGATTGTTCGTGCTCGGTTGTCCAAAAAACCAGTCATGAACCGCTCAAACCTAGCCATAGACATTCTCTGTTCTTCATAACATTGACTACCACTACGATTATTCTGGAATTCCTTGATATGGATGTTTAGAACCGGCAAAGTAGTCCATGTGTTTTTCCATCTTTTGGACAAAACGCAGGTCTGCACGACTTCTTTCGTGCTCAGAAACGAGAAGATATGGGTTAATAACTCATCAGGCAAGCTACTAATCCTGTCAACCTCAATGTTATTTCTGTTAGTAGAAAAAACTCCATTTTTCGTGCACGGCCTTGTAGCCTGGGTCTTGTTCATCTTTGGGTGTTCAAAGAAGAATTTTGTCGAGCACCTTTTGTACAGATCTGATGTACGACCTGCTAGCCTGTTACCAATATTTGAGCAATTACCAAGACTAATTTGTAATAAAAAAAGTAACTAAAATAGGTGAAAAGAAATCTATAAATAATAGCACCAGCAGTGAATAATTATACCAGCTCAACTTCTTGTTAGCCCGCTACCAATTTGGTTGGGAGGAGAAGTCCTATTTGTAGAAAAACGAGGACAGTAGGCGAAGAGGAGGAGGGAAATAAATAAGAAGCGCAAGAAGGAAATAAATAAGCTCTTGGAAAAAAAGTAAGATTTTTTCATTTATAGTATTAAAATAAATTTCTTTTGATATCTTAGAACTTAAATGTCCATGACCCGGATCATTGTTTTACTTTGATTTTGCAATCTCAATTTACACTTTAATTATATTCCGCAAGTTATGTACACATAAATGATTTGAATGTTGAATTGAAAATGAGAACCATATTATTTCAACTAAGTTTCCTATTTTTAACAAGCAAAATAGACATTGATTTCCAACAATAACTTGGATTTATTCCCTATTTTTAACAAATTTTTCCAGATTTTTTTTCTATTTTATTACTACATGTATCGATTTTACCAAATTATACAAAAGATAAAAAAAAAAATGACTGGGAAAAACGAAATTTATAATTATTAAAATAGTAACTTTGTTAATTCCTTCTCAAGAAAAAGGAGAAACTTGGATTTATCCTCTATTTTTAAAATATATTTTTAGATACTTTTTTTTTCTATTTTTAAGAACTCCGATTTGCTCAATTTATGTAATGACACAGTCACGTTATGCAGAATATATATGTTGAATTGAGAAAACCAAACTCGTTGAATGAAGTCCACGATGGAAAGTGAATTCAATTTTTGTGATTTATATATATATCCAATTTACTAAGAAATGATTTTCTAAATTATCTAGGGTTTTTTTGCAAAGACTTTTTATTTTTTAATTCAGGCTGTTGGGACTTGGGAGTACCCTCAAAAATATTTTTTAATTTGTTCTCCAACTTTTCATATCAAATAAAAGGCAACGGAGGGATCAAAATAATAAGTCTTTTGGTACGACGATAGAAATAATATGTAAGGCCAAAATTGTCTTGAGCTGTATTATGTGATGCATAATGTCCGGAATTCACACCCTCCCAGGTACCTTACTGAAAATGATCGAAACGGACGGTCCAGATTTATTCTTAGTTCAGATTTTGAAATTGACACGAATCTCAAAGCACAAATAATATTGCCCCCCTATGTTATCTCGAGTAGTCACCGGCTGAGAGTAAATCTGAGCCGTTCGTTTCGGTCAAGTTCACTCAGCTACCTGGGAGGATACGGATTCTAATGTCTATCATATTTAGGGCCTATTCGGTAACAACATTTTCTTTGAGATTTAGTATCAAAAATGACTATATAGGTAGTATTACCAATGTACTGTTCGAAAGCATGGTTAAAATACTTATTCTCAAAATCTCAAGCTTTTTTTTTTCCTATTTGTTATTATGTTGTTGCTTGGGGGAAAATAACAACCACCTCCAACTTCTGTTTTTTTTCTCAAAAGCTGGAGCTCACAAAGTTCTTTACTTTTACTTCTTTAATGTTTAGTTTAATATTTTACTTACAATAATTGTTATAACTATCACTAGTACAAAAAACCCCTTCACCGACCCTTCATCACCGACTGTTTTAATCGAAGCATCAGTGTTGCTACACCTACACTGACCCTTTTATTAAATAACAGTCAGTATTGTTTCTCAACACTGACGCTTGAAAAACAGTCAGTGTTTGTTCTCAACACCGACGGTTTTAAAAAAAAACAGTCAGTGTTGGTTGTCAACACTGACGGTTTTTAAAGCGTCAGTGTTGGTGACCAACACTGACTGTTTTTCAAGCGTCAGTAATTGTATTCAACAGTGACGCTTTAAAAACAGTTAGTGTTGATTACCAACACTGACTGTTTCTTTAAAAACCGTCGCTGTTGGTAGTCAACAGTGACGCTCTAAAAACAGTCAGTGTTGGTAACCAACACTGACTGTTTTTAGAGCGTCACTGTTGAGTACCAACACTGACTGTTGTAAAACCGTCAGTGTTGATAAATTTACTGGCTGTTTTTTTGGAGCCGTCAGTGTTGGATATTTACTGACTGTTTTGTTGCGGAACCGTCAGTGATTTTATTTTCCTTATAAGCCACTATCCTTTTCCCAGTATAACTAGGTCAGCTGCTTGTAAATTTTATTTCGCTCTTCGCCTCCTTTCTGCTTAGCCTCAGCCTCCTTTCAGCTCTCTCTCTCCGCCTCCTTTCCGCTTAGCCTCGGCCCACTGTTCCGACCTGCCTCACCCCGCTCAGCCGCACTGTACTTCCCTCTTCTCCGATCGCGTCCTCTTTCTCCCCTCCTAACGCCGTAGATTCATCTCCTCTGAACTGCGATATAACTCGGTAAGATTTGCTCTTTTTTTTTGCTTTACGATATAGCTCTGCAATATAGCTCTGCAACTGATTTTTTTTTGCTTTACGTATGGTATTTGTGTTACCCATGTTTGGAATTTTGGGAATTTTGGGCATCTTAATTATTTCCTCAACTTGGAAAATTTCGGACCTGCTGCAAAATTGGTTCTGTAAATTGATGGACAGTACTCATCTACCAAAATTATACAAAAAATCAGAACCACTCTGACGCAGGACAGTAGTTACAATATAATATGGTTTTCTTTGCCTAAGTTGGTGCTTGGTCAACTTACTAAACAATTATTTTTGCTAGCAAACTACATGGAAAGTTTTAATAGTTTTAAAGTTCGTAATTTTATCTAGCTTTTATATAAACATGTTGCATTATTTTTAAGCATTGACCTATTCAGTTGGTTCAGGTCAGATATGTTAGCATTGTCACAATTTTAATGTTGGATAAATGTTATATTTTGTTCCCTAAGGTTTTCACGTGCTCGGTACAAATTTTTACAAGGTACTAGTTCTAAAGTGAATGAGCTGGTAGTTTTATCTAACTGGCTTACCAGCAGTTTAGACCATGAAGTCAACATTGCAAAGTCACCAAATTTGCAATATTTAAAAACAGTGACCCCCCTTCGTCACCAGGAATAAGCAATATTGCAAAGTCACCAGGAAGAGGACGAAGAGGGATGGAGTGATTCAGGCCTTTTTAAGAGGGTCGTCAGTTATAGTATCAGCACCCACAAGCAGTGGTAAAACACTGATAGCAGAAGCCTCGGCACTAGCAACACTTGCGAGAGGCAGACGTCTTTTCTACACTACGGCATTGAAGGCTTTGTCAAATCAGAAACTTTGTGATTTTCAGTGATTGTATACCATACCAGTTCCATTCTTCATTTTTTTTCTTTTTCTATTTGTTCTTTGCTTAAAAAAGAAGTGGGTAAATTTTTACATGAAATCACTTTACCCTTAATCTGGTTATGATTAAACTTTGGTTTATGTAGTTTTAGTCATGGAACTAGAACTTCAACCAGAGTGAGGCTAGAACTTTGGTTTATGTAGTTGTACTATTTTTTAGATAAGTAGAAACCCACTGTTTTGGATGGTTTTTTTTACTATTACTAATGTTCAGTTAAGAAGCTAATTATTTGAAATAAAATAAAAGTTTACTATCCTTGTGCAATTTGAATTTGAGATGGCGATTGACTCAATTTGGATGAATATAAAGTTAAGAGACAAAAATCAGATTAATCAAAGTTCAATGACAGAAACAGACAGTGGTTAAGGTTGAGTCACCTCATGCAAAAATTTATCCAAAAAAAATATCTATATGTAAGTTTGTCCCCGGAAACTTTTGATTGGGGCTTGTGACTGGAGATTGTGCCATCAATATAGCGGCCCCAATTTTAATAATGACAACTGAGATCTTGCGCAACATGCTTTACCAGAGGTAGATTTGAAAGATAATTTCACTTCAATGTTTGATTTATAAATGGTAATATATGTACATTATGTGACTGTAACTATAGTTACCAGTACCAGAATATTGATACTGGTACATATTGTCCCCCGTGGTTACTTTTGATTAGTAGACTGTGACTCCATATAATTTTGAATAAGCTGTTAATTTATTTTATTTAAATGCAGTGTTGGAGTGACTTCTTCTGACGGGAGACTATTTTGTTACTATGTGTTATGTAAATTTTGCTATAGTGTGGTTTTTTATAAATGAATATGTTATGTTATTAAATTGCGTTGTCTTTTGTTTATGTTGTCTACGTTATTTGCATGATTTTTTATTTAATGTCAATGAATGTTGTATAGTAATATATACAGCTAGCAAAAATATGGAGGCTAGCCCCGATACAAGCAGAATCATGCCAAAATTTTTACGCCAACACCGACACTGACTGTTTTTGAAGAAACAGTCAGTGTTGGTTCTTAATTGTTTTTTTTTTTCAAATATCATAATTAAAAATATATTATTTTGGTTTGAAAATTTCATTGAACACATGTAATACATTAATTTATTTAATAAAATCAAGTTAAAACGTAAAATCTTTCAAGTTTTTACAAATACGAATTTAATAATTACAAGATAATGCAAGAAGATGGAGAATCCTAAAGAAAATCACAAGTTATATGAAATAAAATTTCAACCGGGATTTTGCGTCTGTTAACAAATTTTATAAGGGAATCCAATTAAGTAATTTGTGGTTATTTTACAATACAATTAAGTCTTTCAAAATTTATAATATATTTTTAAACTTTGATTAGTTGTTAAGGAAGTGCGTACATAAATAAATAATATGATAATTTAATTTATGTTAAGCAAAATAAAAATAAAAATATGTTAATTAGAAACTTAGAATTTTGTACATTTAAATTGTAGATAGATTTCATGTTAGTTTTAAGAGGAAAGTGAAATTAATTTCACTTGTATATTTAAAAATAAATTGTTAGGGATGTATAACTATTTTTTTCTAAAAAAAAAAACATTCTAGCTAGCAATTAGATATAACCATTCTTTAGCTTGTGATAGTTTTGGTGAGTCAATAAAAAAATGTTTGTGGAGAATGAAAATTCATTGGTATCTTAAAAATTATTGCTCCAATTAAAAAGTTTAATTTGTCCATTTTTATTGAATAAATATGACACATACCAAATTTAGCTCAATTAATAAAAAAAAATTAACTTTTCATCGAATAACATTTTTAAACGATTGAGTTGTCATTTTTGTGTGAAATATATCATAACTATTAGATGTAAGCAATAATTGTCCTAGAGTAAATGTAAACAAATGCAATAGTCATTGCAAAATATTGTTCGTACTTAAAAGTCAAATTATACATATTTGAATAAATAATGACTTTTAATTTTCCATTGATCATTTTAAAACAACTTTGGAATTATTTCATTGAAAATCAACCGTCAATTGCTCGTGTGAAAATGAACGGTTCACAAATATTTACACATATTGAAAGAGGAAATAATAATTAAATTCTATAAAATCAACAAGTATATGTATGATTTGTCCATGAAAGCTATAAAAAGTTTGAAAATATTTTTTTTTTATTTTTTTTCCATATTATTTGTTGTATAAATTAGATTTACATATGTACAAATTCAACATAAATAAGCTAATATTAAATGTCCAAACTAATTTGTCAAAACTTTCACTTATCCCATAAACTTTTGTCAAAAAATATATCTCTTAAATAAAATTCAATCTATATAATATAATTATATATATACAAATTATTTTGCAAACTTTTTTATTTCTCTTCCTTGCAAAATTTTTAACCCTTTGTTAAAAAAAATCACTGACGGTTTTTAAAAAATAGTCACTATTGGTATTCAACACTGACTGTTTTTGAAAAATCATCAGTGTTCATACACCAACACTGACGGTTTTTAAAAAACCGTCAGTGTTGAACACAAACACTGACGGTTTTTAAAGCGTCAGTGTTGAGTACCAACACTGACGCTTTAAAAACCGTCAGTGTTGAACACCAACACTGACGGTTTTCTGGAAAAACCGTCGGTGATTTTTTTTTGGCAGATGCCGCTGAAATTTTCGTTCCCGGTTAAATGTTTCGATTTTAGCCGCGAAGAACTTCTTTTTCCCTTCTAAATTTCATTTCCCTCTTTCTCTCGCCGAGCCCAGCCTACCCCTTTCTCTCTATTGTTCTTCTTTCTCTCCGTTCTTTTTTTTTTGGGGGGGGTCTGATTCCACTTCCTCCTCCCTTCTCCGCTGCCTTCCCTCTCTTTGGCCGGAGATGACGACAGGGGAACCAACACTGATCAATTTTAGGTCCGATTCCACTTCCGAACCTAGGGTTCTTTTAGCTGTACTTTTCGACTTCAATTTTTGAGCTAGAGTTTTGACGAGAAGGTTCGGCGAGCACAGCTCTACCTACGCCTTGCACAAGCACACCTCCGAGCATGCCTCCGCCTTGATGTCTATCTCTCTCTGAGCACCGAGCATCCAAGCACAAACCCTCCCCTGCCGACTCCCTCTGAGGATCAAGCATCCGAACACAACCCTCTACCTCCGCCTTTCGTCTGTCTACCTCCGCACAAACCTCTACCTCTACCAAGCACAAACCTCTATCTCCGCCTTACTGTCTGTCTACTGGTTTGATGCACTCTCTCTAATATGTTAAATTTACTTGTAATTGTAAATTAGAGCAATATGTACTTCTATTGTAAATTACAATTAACTTTCTTAAATTAGCAACTTAGACCAATGAATATTTGGGTCTTTTAGAAGTCAATGGCTTAACTTGAGAAATCTGAGGATATCTCGCGAAATCTCATATTGACTCAACCAAATATATGATGACGAGCTCCAAGCAACTTGAGCCAAGTTTTGAATTTGTTTTGCTGGATTTTAGTTCAACCCAAAAATCTGTCAAATTTTCAAGGAATCAACCTAAATTGGCCACTGTAATCAATGTATTTTTTTGTTAAGAAAATTGGTCACTGTAATCATGATTATTCATTTTTGGATGCAGATTTCATTTTTTTATTTACTTTTGCATTCTGCTAAGGGTAGCTAATGTCATGATTATTCATTTTCTTGTTTCAGGTGTTTACCTCTTGGTCATATACCATGAGTATGGTTCTCTTTACTGATTTTTTGTTCACTGTTATTCCATATTGTACTGTCATATTGAGAAATTAGTAAGCAACATTCTAATAAAGCACAAGCATAAGAGGCTTCTTCTATTAAATAAATTCATTCAAGAATACAAATAAAAGAATGTTATCTTCTTGTCGTTTTTCTTTTTGTTAGCAATGTCACCCTGTTTTAACAAACAAAATTGAACAAAATCCCGCTCTATAATCAGTGCTTAGTGCTTGATGAAACCCTTTGTCAGAATCAGTCACTTTTGCTGGTCATGATTTTTCAAAGAAAGTTGATTTGCATTCTGGTTGATAACAATTACTTGTTTGAGGCTTATGTTCAACAATCGACGCTTAATTGAGGTTTACTTTCGAGTTATATACAAAGGCTTTTCTTGCTTTTAAATTCTCTTCTTTTTGTTTTTTTAGGTGGGTTGATGAGGTAATTCCTGATGCTTCATGGGTTGTCACAAAGGAGATCATTGACAAGCATAAAATTTGTTATGTTGCTCATGATGCACTCCCGTATGTTTATGTTCCATTAATAGCTATCATTTTTTTGTTAGATAATAAGACATCTCTTATTAGATAATAATTTTATATATCAAATCTTTTTAACTTGCTTCATGTTTCTCATTTTGCCCTCCTTTGATATGCTGATGTAAGTGGTGCTGGAAATGATGTCTATGAATTTGTATGCTCTCTCTCTCTCTCTTTTCTTTTATTGTAATGAATAAATGACTTGTGATTTTCAAGTTTTATTAACAATAATAAAATTTGGCTTCTCTTACAGGTGAAGAAGATTGGTAAATTCATGGAAACTAAAAGGACAGATGGGGTTTCCACATCAGATCTCATAATGAGAATCTTAAAGGATTACAATCAATATATAATGTGAAATCTGGCACGTGGTTATACAAGAAAAGATTTAGGTGTCAGCTATGTCAAGGCATGTTAAATAATCAACTTTGATTCTATCTTTCTTAATGGTGAAATGAATTTTATTTAATGGGTAGATAAAATTGAGGGCTGTACGTTTAGTTTGTACCTTTAGTGCTTTAAAAAAGTTTAAGGGCCTGTAGTGCTTTAAAAAAGTTTAAGGGCATTTTTTTTAATTGTTTTAGCTGAAATTCAGTTGAACTTACATAGCATCATAACTCTAGGTGAATTAATTACTAATTAATTGATATTTTTATTAACATATTTTAGGGGTAGAGAGAACAGCAACACAGTAAGAGATAAAGGCATACAAAAACTTAGCCTTGCGACTTCACCCGAATATGAAACCCAGGAGACGAGGTACTTTATTTGATAACTGCACATACTTTATTTAAGTGGTTTTGCCAATTTTTAGAATTTTTAGAAATGCAGAACAGCACTTAACAGTGCTTGAAAGACGGGCAGATTTGGTAATTAAGTAGTTTTTGTATTTTGAGAATGAGAAAATTAAAAATGCTTAATAAATACTTAGAAAATTCTAAAAATATAAATTTTTTGGTCTAATTGTGTGTTTTGAAGTCCTTTATTTGACTGTATCCTTGATTTTGTCATTTGGTCCCTGTAGCTGATTGTTCTATTCAGTTTTCTGATGCTGGTCATTTTGTGCATCTCTTGTACCAGTTGAGTGCCTCACTTGGTTCATTTGTTCTTTTGACTGGTACAACACCTGACATTGACTGGTACACATGTTGTAAGTCTGGTTGTTATGCTAACAAGTCCCTTTTAATTTATTTACATCATTTTAGATATGACAGAGAGCTTTTAATTGTGAAAATCACTGTTTTTGAAGATAAAATTCATAAGCAAATGCTCTGTCAGTCTGAGATTATGCAAGATAGTCCTTGTCATTTCTTTTATTCTGACTAATTAAATACTTGTATAGGTATGCACTGCGAGAAAAGAATGTGACATTGATGACATCTTGAACTATAGAGCATGTGCAGAGAAACAGTTGCAGGTTCTCTCTGTCTTCAATTTTGGTGGAGGACCATTTAGTTTTTTGAGATAACATACAGTACCATATTGTTTTATCTTAGGTGGGATTAAGAATGATATGTAGGTTAGGTGTGCTTGGTTTTTTTTGGTGAATGAATCTATTATGTTGTGTTTTTTGATGAATGAATATATTATGTTGTCTAAATTATTTGTATGATACTTTGTTTAACATCAATAAATGTTAAATAGTAATATATGGCTAGCCCAAATATAAACAGAACCATGCTGAAATTTTTATATCAACACTGACGGTTATAAAGCTAATAACGACTGTTTTTAATATATATATACTGACATTTTTAACATCAACACCGACTCTTTTTCAAGCGTCAGTGTTGAGCACAACACTGACGCTTAAAAAAGTGTCGATGTTGGTGTTCAACACTGACGCTTTTTTAACCGTCACTGTTGAACATCAACACTGACGCTTAAAAAAGCGTCAGTGTTAGTGTTCAACACCGACGCTTAAAAAAGCGTCACTGTTGAACACCAACACCGACGCTTTTTTAAGCGTCAGTGTTGAGCACAACACTGACTCTTTTTCAAGCGTCGGTAAAAGGTATCCTTCACTGGCGCCGGCTTTACTGACGTCGCTATAACAGTCGGTGTAGGGGTATTTCAACCGTCGGTGAAGGGGTTTTTTGTACTAGTGTATGTGATATATGATACGTGATATCTATATAATATATATATGAAATCTATATGTGATGTTGATATTTTACTAAACAAACATAATTAAACAAACACAATTTAAACAAGCACAAGATTAAAATTAATTAAAAAAACAACATAATAATAATATAAGAAATTAATTAAAAAAGAATAATTAAACTAGTCATACTTAATTTAATAAATTAAGCTAATTTTATGATAATTTTAATAGATTTAACTAGCAACATAATGTACAATTATACTGATCATAATTAGTGACTAGTTTCAATACATTTTTAATAAAGTTTAATTTTAGTATTACATCTTCTATGCAATAAAAGAAAAAGAAAAATAACATCCTACCAAATTTTATATGCATTTGCCGAACACCTATATTTTAAAAAATTTCATGGATTAAATGATTTTGGTATTCATAAATTGAAATTCTCATTTTTAAAAATATCCATGCACTAAAATTTTTTGTTGCCGAACAGGCTAGTGAAAAAAAAAAATACATGTTGTTAAGTGTTTCATCACGGAGCGGGGCACAACATGGGAGGGTTTGTCATGACACATGTTGCGTGACGGACCGTTTCACATGTTGTGATTCTTTTTGTCACTAAAACACATGAAATGACATATCACACGAATCAGTAATTCAGTATGACGTCTTGACACTTCATGGAATATTACATGGCACAACACAGAACAATACACGATAACATCACGATAAACCTATGATAGAATAGAATATTAAGATATTGATCAGATGACTGATTTTGATTTTTTTTCTTAAAAAGATAGCACATTGTTCTGTAATACACACCTACTGTTGCGTTACAAATGAGATCTGAATCGTCTGTTTTAATGTGGCACGAATCTCAAAGCAGACTCACTCATTTAATAGTAGAGCTTTCTCCTCAGAAAACCCAAATGCGTCCCTTCCCCTCCTAAAACCCTCATCTCTCGCCGATTTCCTCTTCTCCTTTTATACCCGTCGAATCGTTAGCACCGAAGACATTGTTGTGAAGAGGTTTATATATCTGGCGTCAGCAAAAAGCTTCCTTCAGGCAAATATCACCTTCCCAGGCTAGATACTACTAACTATTTCGCTTCTAATTAATTTCCATTGCATGCCCTTATCAGCATAAGTGCTCATGGAAATTGGCACGCTGTTTTAGGTTTTTACAAGTTAAAGCATAGAAGGAAATATCGGTATCAGGATCGGTGTATCGGCCGGTATCAGCCGATTCGAATTGGAAAATCAGACTTTTTGGCCAGAAACTTGTTTTACACTAAAAAAATAGAAAAAAAAATTGATCAAAAATATTTTGTCAATAATTTATGTTTAGAAAAATGATTACAATCAAATAATCCTCTAATACAATATAATACAAGCATTAAAACTATAAACATATTCTTTCACTACCAGAAACTATGTCGTGTTGGCTGGATCACTTTATCGTCGTCTCCGTTATGATAAAAACGAGAATATTGTTGTTCGGAACTAAAAAAAGAAGACATTGTAGACTCTATTTAATCAATGAATGTGATGAGTTTTCAACATGTGCATAGTTTATACCATAGTAGGAAATATCGGTATCGGGATCGGGATCGGCCCCGGCCGATACCGATCTGGGATCGGCGTATCGGCCGGTATCGGCCGATTCGGATCGGAAAATCGGACTTTTTTGCCAGAAGCTTGTTTTACACTAAAAAAATAGGAAAAAAATGATAAAAATTAATTTTTCAATAATTTATGTTTAGATAATGATTACAATCAAATAATCCACTAATACAATATAATACAAGCATTAAAACTATAAACATATTCTTTTACTGCCAGAAACTATGTCGTGCTGGCTGGATCACTTCATCGCCGTCTGTATTATAATAAAAATGGGGATATTGTTGTCCGGAACTAAAAAAAGAAGACATTGTAGATCCAAATGAAGGATTGTTAACATCTTCATATCTATATGCATATGGTGGCTGATTATACCCCCCACTAAACCCTGATGTACTCGACATCTCATCATAAGAACTAACATTTTGACGTCTTGTTAGTTCATTAATAAACAAATTTTATTCAATCCATAATAAATAAATATTAAAAATATAAAATTTTGAATAATGTACAAGTGAACAACAATTAAAATTTAAAATAATGTACAACAAATACAATATAAAATTTTACCTCTCTTTCAGCCTTTATCTGCAATACGATATTAGGTTGTAATCTTTCAATAATATTTTTTAAACCGCTCATAACTTCAGTGTCGTCTTGGATTATGTCATTAAACCGGAATAAAGGATCGGATTCAGCATAAATCGGACCAAAACAGCATAAATCGGACCAAAAACAGAAAATCCATCAGTATCGGCTCGGTATCGGATCGGACTCGGCCGATACCGATACGTATCGGCCGATCCGGATCGGTATCGGCCGATATTGCCTACTATGGTTTATACTCTATTTAATCAATCACGGGTTCAAGTTTTCAAACGAATAATGAGCAGAATGGGACCATAATGACAGAAATTAGATGAAAAACATAAAATCCGCTAGTATCGGACCAGTATCGAATCGGTCCCGGCTGATACCGATACGTATTGGCCGATCCGAATCAGTATCGACCGATATTTCCTTCTATGAGTTAAAGTTGTGTACATTGGTCAATTTTATTGTGCTTGGGTTTTATTTAGATTGGAATAGAAATTTCAATGGTCTTGTTGAGAAATTTGAGTATTATTGTTGGGTCAAAATTACAACAGTTTAGCCATTTACCAGTTTTATTGTTCTCGAGTTCTGTTTTATTTTATTTTTATTTTTCAAGTCCACGTGTCACTCTAAAACCTTAGATAGAAAACTCCAGTTTTGGTTTTAGGTGTTCTCGCAAGGAAGATTTCAAGCTCGTGATAAACAATTTGTGTTCTCACAAGGAAGACCTTTCTCCCATGTTATTGTACTCTAAGAAAATGCACCTTTTGCATTAGTATTTATAACTGATACAAAAGACCTGACTTTTGAACTGAAATACTTGTTATTTCAAATCTGTTTTGGCAATTGGTCTAACTATTGACTACCATTTGTTCTGGCCAAAATGGGGTACTGGACTTATTACGGTTGGCTTATAAGAGGTGTTCCTAGTTAAGACGTGGTTGTCCTATTTCTTGTTACAAATGAATTCTAATTCATGATTGCGTGCTATTTTTATTGTAATGCAGAAGTCCTGCATCGAATGTTGAAATATGAAGAAGACCAGGAGTCATGATAACAGAGGGAATTTAGAACATGACTGGATCAGTAGCATGCCAGATGAGTTATTGACTCATATCCTCTCCTTTCTGAGCACAAAAGAGGCCGTACAGACCTGTGTTTTGTCGAAAAGATGGAAAAACACATGGGTTGCTGTGCCAAGTCTGAACATCAACGATAATGATTTTCTGATTGATGATTGGAGTTCAAAGGATAATTGCAGTGATGAAGAACAGAGAATTGCTGTGGCTAGGTCAGAGCAGTTGAGAATGTCTGTGGGTAGGTTTGAGCGGTTCATGACTGGTTTTTTGGACAACCGAGCGCCAACAAACTTGGATAGAGTTTGTTGCATGCGTCAATTTTATAGTTTTGAACCTAATGCCTCTATTGGATGGCTTGACCGTGTAGCACTTCTTATGCCACATTTGATTGATATCTTCATCATCAGTAGTATTGGTAATTCATTAGATGTCACTAGTGGAAAAACATGAATCAAGATCGGCCTATCTGGATCGGCTATATGAAACAACCGATACTAATACCTATCTGGATCGGTTTTCTGAACAAAACCGATCCTAAAAACTAATTATATCGGGTTTTTTAGTCAACCGATCCTAATTTGTGAACTATCAGGATCAGTTTTTTATAAAATCCGATCCTAATACTATTAGGATCGGTTTTTTATAAAAAATTGATCCTAATACTCTTTTTTTTTTTGCAGAACCAACTTTGAAAAAAAATAGTATCAGGATCGGTTTTTTATAAAAAACCGATCCTGATACTTTTTTTTTCAAAGTATCAGGATCGGTTTTTTATAAACAACCGATCCTAATGATAACTCCCTATATAACCTGCTTAGGGTTTTCTTATTTTCATTTCGCGCCTCTCATTTTCAACTTAGCGTCTCTCTCTCTGTCTCCGTATCTCCCTCTCAAATCCTCAGTACTCTTTGTCTCTCTCTCTGTGTCTCCGTCTCTCCCTCTCCTCCGTGTCTCTCTCTCTTTCTCTCCGCCTCTTCCTCATTTTCATCTCTCTCTCTCTTTCTCTCTTTCTCTCCCTAGATATGAGAAAAACCGATCCAGAATATAACTATTAGGATCGGTTCGTTAAGAAAAACCGATCCAGATAACTGCTATTAAGATCGGTTATAATAAACAACCGATCCTAATAGTTACTATTTGGATCGGTTCTTTAAAAAATAAAAAACCGATCCTGATAGTATCAGTATCGCCTTCATCAAGATAGCAGCAGTTGCAATTTAGTCTGTTCGGATTAAAAGTAAATTGGCACAGTGACAGCTTCAAAATTGAGATAGCAAATTTCATTTTATAATTAGTTTTTTTTCAATATTTTTCAATATTTATGTTTGTAATTTTAATAATGAGAAGTATATGTAATTAGGCATTTGTTTTATATGTAATTAGTGTGATGATTAATAGAATATATATGTGGCTGTTGTATATGGCATATGGTTCAATTATAAATTTTTTTTTATGAAAATTAATGTAATTTATATTATTAAAATTTATGTGATAATATAATTAATTATTTGACATTGATATTTCATTTTGAAGTCATTTTGACTATTGAATTTTTTTATACAATCATGCATGATGCATCAATGACTTGTGCCATATAATAATATATATAGGACTTGAACCCTTGTTGTGTGGGGTTGTGAAGGAACGAATACGAACATCAGCATTTGGTCGATCGGAACCGTTAAAATGAAAGAATGTCACATTAATTTCACCATTATAAAATTTGATACAATTCGGGATTCGTTTACTAGTTCATCAAAGCAAAACAATATAGCAACATCGCACGGCCGTAAATAGTTTACGTTGGATCAAAACTTACAGTTGTCGGGCCTTCGGCACTTTTACGTTATTAATGTTCCATGTTATATCTTGATAATTTTAAAAATTATTACATGTCATTTAATTACAGACCCACCGTTGGATGATCATGCAGAAATGAACGGTCTGCATTCCATTTAACAATTTGATGCCATTAATAATAATAAAATTGTACAAAATTGATCATAGTAGAGTTGATTTGGCCATACAAACACAAATAAATAATTTTTATATTTCACATTTTTCTTAATATTTATCCGTGTACATGCATTACCAAACAGAAAATAAAATAAATGGTAGCCGTTTGATAGTTGATAGACCATCAATATGAGTGGGGTTTACCTCAATGATTTTTCTTATATAAATTATCAGGATCGGTTTTTTATAAAAAACCGATCCTGATACTATTAGGATCGGTTTTTTATAAAAAATTGATCCTAATACTCTTTTTTTTTTTGCAGAACCAACTTTGAAAAAAAATAGTATCAGGATCGGTTTTTTATAAAAAACCGATCCTAATAGTATCAGGATCAGTTTTTTATAAAAAACCGATCCTGATACTTTTTTTTTCAAAGTATCAGGATCGGTTTTTTATAAACAACCGATCCTAATGATAACTCCCTATATAACCTGCTTAGGGTTTTCTTATTTTCATTTCGCGCCTCTCATTTTCAACTTAGCGTCTCTCTCTCTGTCTCCGTATCTCCCTCTCAAATCCTCAGTACTCTTTGTCTCTCTCTCTGTGTCTCCGTCTCTCCCTCTCCTCCGTGTCTCTCTCTCTTTCTCTCCGCCTCTTCCTCATTTTCATCTCTCTCTCTCTTTCTCTCCCTAGATATGAGAAAAACCGATCCAGAATATAACTATTAGGATCGGTTCGTTAAGAAAAACCGATCCAGATAACTGCTATTAAGATCGGTTATAATAAACAACCGATCCTAATAGTTACTATTTGGATCGGTTCTTTAAAAAATAAAAAACCGATCCTGATAGTATCAGTATCGCTTTCATCAAGATAGCAGCAGTTGAATACATTTTCTAATTTATATAATGTTACTACAACTAGCAGTTGCAATTTAGTCTATTTTTATAAGCTCTCTAAACAGAAGTATAATTTGTAAAATGCCACTCGGTTATGCTGAGTATTTTTCGTTGGTGAATCTCGAATTTCAGGATTATTTTATGATATGTAAGTGATGGATCTTCTGATATCCAATGCAAATATATGAAATTTGTGGATTTGTTCGATCAAAATATATTGAAAGTTTAAGTTTGGAGCCTACTTTCTACGAGGAATTTTTTCTATAAACTATACTTAGAAAAAAGACTTTTATGAACCCAACATGATTATTTTTTTAAAAAAAACTATAAGAACCGAAATATATTTTGATCGAACAATCAGCGCAGTATTGTAAGTTGTGGGTTTTCTGGTAAATACTGAATAAAAAACTGGTTTGCTTACAATGAATGTGAATAAAAAAATGATTCGCAGACAATAAATTAATGTGAACATTATAATTTGAAACATATGCAACTTCAATGTCTGTTCATTTAATTTCTCAAGAGGGGTGTGGCTCATCCTTTTGAGCGGAGCATATGAGTTTCTTTCTTTTGATATACATGTGCTTTCTTTTTTAAACAGTCCTGAGTTGAGAGGTATACATTTTTTTTTTCTGAATAGCATGCCGTTGTGGGCCACACAAAAGTGTTTTGTAAAAGAAATACATTTCATGTTGCCTGACTTTGTAGAAATAACCACATGGCTGCATACTGAGCTATGAGGTTAAATCGAGAAAATATATGTAACTATACTAAAATAGAAAAAAGGTATCTAAAAATATTTTTCAAAAATAGGGTATAAATCCAAGTTTCTCCTTTTTCTTCAGAAGGAATTAACCAATTACTATTTTAATAATTATAAATTATTAAAATTGATACATGGAATAATAAAATAGGGAAAAAAAATCTGGAAAAATTTCTTAAAAATAGGGAATAAATCCAAGCTAATGTTGGGAATCAATGTCTATTTTGCTTGTTAAAAATAGGAAACTTAATTGAAATAATATGTTTCTCATTTTCAATTCAACTTTCAAATCATTTATGTGTGTACATAATTTTCCGAATATAATTAAAGTGTAAATTGAGAGAGAAATTAAATCAAAGTAAAACAATGATCCGGATCGGGCATTTAAGTTCTTATTTACTTCCCTCGTTTTTCTACCAATACTTCTCCTCCCAACCAAATTGGTAGCGGGCTAGCAACAAGTTGAGCTGGTATAATTATTTACTGCTGGTGCTATTATTGCTATATTTAGTTTCACCTTTTTTAGTTACTTTTTCATTACAAATTAGTCTTGGGAATTGCTCAAGTATGCATGGATAAATATTTACGTAGCCAAAAATAGGGTACTGGGGCGGCGGAGCCATTGTATTATTTTGATAATTATATAAGAAAGGCATCTGAAGAATATTGTTCCTTTTAGTTTAGATCTGGTTCCCCCTATTCCATGGATTTCTAGCTAATTCACGACTCGGTGGAATCCTATTGTAATACGTGTTCATATGAGTGTCCTCCTATTCCTGTCTACATTGTAATGAAGGAATTCTGCATGCCAGATGTTTGCATGGAGATTGTAGAACATGACCGGATCAGTAGCTTGCCTCATGAGGTTTTGACCCATATCCTTTCGTTTCTGAGCACAAAAGAGGCCGTTTACACGTCTGTTTTGTCGAAAAAATGGAGAAAGATTTGGGCTACCGTACCAATTCTGAATTTCAATTCCTATGAATTCTTGATGGATGATCTGGATGGTGATGAAGGGAGAAAATCTGGGGCTAGGTTTGAGCGGTTTGTGCATGGTGTTTTGGACAATCGGGAATCAACAAACTTGGATATAGTTCATTACTCGCGTGAAATTCATGGGAGTGAAGCTATTGTCTCTATGGAATGGCTTGATCATGTGGCGCGTCTAATGCCACGGGAGATCCATATTGACATTGAAGGAAACTTTTGTGAAGTAGATGTACCTGATTTAATTTTCTCCTGTGCAAGCCTACAGCATCTTTCAATGAGTCTCGACACCGTCCAATTGAGTAATAACATCATTAGACCGGTATCAATAAATTTACCTTCTCTAAAATTTCTAGAGCTATATTGGGTAGAGCTCCCTGATGATTTTGCAGAAAAGCTTGTCAATGGGTGTCCGTCTCTTGAAAAGCTGATACTATGTGGTTGTGAATCCAAATTCTCAAGCATTTCCTCTGAAGTGCTAAAAGAGCTTAACTGGGACGGTTGTTATCCATATGAGCAAATGCAAATTTCTTGTCCTAATCTTGTATCTTTGATCTTGAGAATTAATCTCAAAAGTGGTGGCATTTCATTGAAGAACATGTCATCTCTTGTAAATGTTGACATCAGATTATATGGGTATCATGTTGATTATGTACCGAATCTGAACCTTTTTTGTGGTATTTCAAATGCTACAAATTTAGAGCTTCATTTGAATTTGCCTCCTAAGTTCAAGGTATACTTTTTGTCAGTCCTACAAATAAAAACATTTTCTTTATTTGTTGAGTTCACGGAATTGTTTCTTTCTTGCATAACATAAGCACATTCTTAATTTGTTGCCTGACTTTTTTTTTTGTGTCAATAAAATGTGTACACATGAATTCAAAGTATCGTAATGTCATGGATCTAGGGTTATAGTTCTGGCTGGGGTACCTTTTTTGATGTTTGTTAGCGAAGTTTGCAAGTTTAGTTCGACATGATCATTTACTTCTTACTGCCAGCAATTGATTTTCTTTCGTATACAGATTCTACTTCTTGATCTTTTTCATACTAAATCAAGCTTTTTGATAGAACTAACAATCCAAAAATGAACCCACAAATTGTAGTAATCATCATTTGCGTAGGTGTATGGATTTCTATACGTGAAAGTTGCATTGTTTGATGCAACCCTATCAGTTTTCATTTTTAATATGTTACATGCTCGGAATACAATGTCGGTGATTCTTTGAAAACATCACATTCCTTCCTTGTTTTTTTAAATGAAGGAACAATTGGAGAAGGATATACCTAACTGCGGAAATTTCAACAACTTGAAGAAACTTATCGTAGTAGGAAAATGGAATATGAGCTATGACTTTTACATGATAGCTTGTTTGCTCAAGCATTCTCCTAATTTAAAAGAGCTTCATTTGTTGTTCAATGAGGTAATCTCACTCTCGCTCGCACCCTCCCTCTCTAATTAATTAAGGCTGTTAATTAAGTCTACCATTTAGTAAAGTTAATGTAGGGATATGATTTACTCACATTTCATAAGTATTTTTATCATCTTGTGGTTATTTAAGGCTTATGAGTTAATTGAAGCTTATAAATGAAGCTAATTCCTTCTTGCACCAGACTGCTCAGGTTAAATGCTAGTCTATATAAATACTCTGCTACCATATAAGACAAGTCCAGTAATAGTTTGAGTTGACGAAGCTACCAATTGTTTGAACATGCTGATATCACGTTAGCAAACTTATGATTTTCATATCATTCTAACAGAGTCGAGATCAAATACAAGAGCACAGAGAAGATGATTCAAGAGATGTTTTGTATGAGTATCTTGAGACAGTTAAAATTGGTAATGAATATGGGCGTAAATTATCTAGCAAGCAGATCAATGCTATGATCAAGACTTTGGGTTCATATGTAAAGAAAATAGGGAATTTGATAATGACATAGTATGTTATTATCTTAATTAGTTTGTCAAACATCTCTGATAATACCTGGGGTATGGATTTGTTTTTATTTTTTAATGTTGAAGTTGGTATTTTTTTAACTTATTTTGAGACCCGCTTTGTGTTTTTGGTGCATTGAACCCTAAAGTATTGGTATTTTCTGCCATTATTGATCAGCGCTGACTGATAAAATATTAATTGGAGCCGACTGATGAAAATTGTCAATCATATATTTAATTTATTTGTTTTGCATGGTATGTTGATATCAATAGTGGCGCATCTGCTGCCATTGACGGAGTTGCATGTATAATGCTATAAATATTCTTCCAATATTACGCATTGGAATTGTATTGTATGTTGCGGATTTGAAGATAAAAACTGTGAATAAAAAAGTTGGTTTGTAGACAATTTAATGTTAATCAAACACTTTTTTGCAGAATGAATGTGAACTTTCTAGTTTTAAACATATACATTTTCAGTTTTCGTACTTGTTATTTCTCATTTCATATTATCATATATATAACAAAAGAAAGAAAGGGGTGTTACCTGGAATGTGCCAAAGTCAAAGTAAGCTACACCTGAGAGAGAAATAAATGAATTATAGAAATCTTGGGCAAATTCAAAGAAGGTTTTCATGTACATTCATCACATTATAATACTTCTAATTAGTTCCAATATATCCAATGACAGATAGCTGAAATTTTTATTAATACTATTTCCACAAGTTCTCCGCTGCTAACCTGCTATCAATTTGGTTAGGAGGACAGGTCGTATTGGTAGAGTAATGCAGAGGAGGAAATTGGAGATATTTATAAAGAAACATTGAAAATTGGAAAAAAATAAATAAGAAGCGCACTGCCAAAAGGGAAGAGGGGGCGAGCCGGGGTTTCCGAGGGAAAGGGAAATGAGCATTGTAGCAGGGCAAATTTAGGATTTTCATCTCGGGTTTAAATAGCTAATAGGATTTAAATCCATTAGACAAATAAACAATAATTTGGCTTATATTTTGTCAATATTCTGACTTGTAATTTATGATACTTTAACTTATAATTCTAATTATCAATCATAATTTAAGAAATTTATTTTAATTTTAAAATTAAATTTAACCCGAATACTAAATTAAACATCTAGAGGGGATAAAAAAATTTCAGAGAGGACAAAGTCGATAAATACCAATAGATTACCACTAAAACTCAAAATTCAGGAGGGATAGCTAACCTCCTGTTACATGCTGGGTCTGCCCCTTCGCTGGAGCGCATGCAGTGGCGAGAATGGAAAACAAAGTAAAGTGAAAAAGGGAACTAAGATTTTTTGCTGAAAGAAGGCCGATTTTTTTTTATTGACAGAATTTAAATAAATTTAACCTATATTTGGTTGATATGGATATCAATACAATACGGATATTTTTCTAGTGGATACAGATGTGGTTTTTGATTTCATAAAGATGATATAAATACGAAAAAGAATTCAGAAAATTATTTCAATCTAGATGATTTTTGAAATTCGAATCTGTTGTTGCAGATTGCTCTTATATCATTTTTATTTAGACTTTTAAAGTATAATATCATTTTTATTTAGACTTCAGGCAAATAGCCTACTAACTTACTATATGTCAGGAACGAGCTGCACAATCAACTACAGAATTAACGAGTGAGAAGAACGGGTTGGTGACCATTCGGCATCGGCGCTATCTAAATACACTGACGATGCGGGACCAAGCGGCAGAGAAATGAAAATAATTAAATGGAGAAGACAGTGTTGTTTTGATTGGAGACAATTTTTGTTTTTAAACCACTTGGTGACTTGTTCTCTTTCGTTGTCATAAAATAAGCTGAAAATTATGAGAATGAGACACCAACTTATTCAAATTGATCTCTTTTCTCGTCTCTTCCATTTTACTTCTCATCAATTCCATCAAAGTTGTTCTAATTATCCTAATTAGCGTTTAATTAATGACTGGTTCAAGCTTCCATTTGCATCGCAGTTATTTTATTATTGCTAAAATATTTGTAATATCATAAAATTCCATGGATTCAAAATTTTAGGGGTTTAGCGATCCATGGATTCAAAATTCGTGACTCTTTTCAACTCGTATTGTAACACGGGAATCCCGCATACAAGGTATTTGAGGAAATGCTTCTTTGAACTCTGAAAAACGAAGAAGACAAACAGATTGTGGTAGAAAGTAGAATGTAGAAGATGACCTGATCTCAGTACCTTGTCTGATGAGGTTTTGACCCATATCTTCTCATGTATTAGCATGAAGGAGGCGGTTCAAATGTGCATTTTGTTGAAATGATGGAGAAAGACATGCGCTGCAGTGCCGGTTCTAGACATTAATATTGATGAAATTCTGGATTGATGATTCCGATGCCAGCCGTGATGAAGCATTGTGACAGTCTGTGGTATAGGCTGTGTAGACTATTAATTCAAACCCATATCTTTTATTTTGATTTATCTTTTATAGTTTCTCTTTCATTAACATTACAAACCACTCTCCTTTTTCCTAGCTTGGAATAGGCTATGTAGAAACTACACAGGCGGAGTTGAGACATAATCGAGCGCACAACATAACCATGATTACCAAATTTACCATAGAAACACTGAATCAACTGCAGAGTTCAGACATAATTAATAGTTACACACACCTTCTAAAATACAACCATACAAAAGAGGAAGAAAATAGCATTATACATGTAACTCCATTTATGGCAGCAGATGCATGTGCCATTACAGATATCTGCATACTATGCAAAACAAAAACTCCAGATTTAATTAACAATTTTGATCGATCAGCTCCGATCCACAATAGCATACCGCTGCCATCAGCAATACAATGGCAGAAAATGACAACCCCTAGGGTTCAATACACCAAAGACACAAATCGGGTCTCAAAATAAGTTAACAATACTAACTTCAACATATAAAAAGAAACCCAAACCCAAACAAAACTTGCCACGTATTACGAGGGATGTTTGATAAGCTAATTAAGATAATAACATACTAAGCTATGATCATATTCCCTATTTTCTTTACATATCTACCCAAATTCTTGATCATAGCATTGATCAGCATGCTAGACAATTTACGCCCATACTCATGACCGATTTTCACCGTCTCCAGATACTCATAGTGGAAAAAAACATCTTGTCTGGGCTCTTGTATTTGACCTTGGCTCTGCTAGAATGGTAAGAAAATCACAAGTTAACATGAGATTTAATCAGCATATTCAAACAATTGGTAGCTTTGTCAACTCAAAACTATTAACAGTAGCAGTGTTTGCATAGACTGCCATTTAACTTGAGCAATCTGGTACTTGAAGGAATTAGCCTCTTTTAGGCCTCAATTCATTCATAAGCCCCAAATAACCATAGAATAATAATAGTATTTAAGGAAAATCAATTAAAACCAGACTGCTCGTTTTGAGAAAAAAGAACAAGAAAAAGAAGAAGAACAAGAATAAATTGAACCTGACGGTAAAAGTATAGTACTGAAATATCACATTACTTATTATTATTCAATACATTGAACAAAAATTCAATTGTTATTCATTTGTACGAAGCAAAAAACTGGAACTTGAATGTACAAGTGTAGAACTAAAATCTGTACTGAAATCAAGCACTACTAATTATCATTCATTATATTGAACAAAAACCTAATTGCTATTCATTTGTACCAAAATGTTAGTACATAATCCTATCCCTACATTAACTTTACTAAATAGTAGATTTAAATAGAGTCTTAATTAATTAGAGAGGAAGGGAGGGGGTGAGAGTGAGATTACCTCAATAGGCAACAATTCAAGCTCTTTCAAATTAGGAGAATGCTTGAGCAAAAAAGCTATCAGGTGAAAGTCATAAAACATATCGCATTTTCCACCCACGACAAGTTTCTTCAAGTTGTTGAATATTCTGCAGTTAGGTATATCCTTCTCCAATTGTTCCTTCATTAAAAAAATGAGCAAGTAACGTGATTTTTGCAGGAAATTACTAACATTGTATTCTGAACATGTAACACATAAAAAAGTAAACTGATCAAGCTTGCATCAAGAAATGCAACTTTCACATATACAAAGCCACAAACGTACACAAATGAAGATTACTGCTTTCTGTGGGTTTATTTTGGTGTCGACAATTCAAACAAAAAGATTAAATTAGTATGAAAAAGAACAAGTAGAATCTGTATATAAAAGGAAATCAATTGCAAGCAGTTAGAAGTTAATGATCATGTGGAAACTTCAATAATACATGACATTACGATACTTTGAACTCATGTCTACACATTTTATTGACACAAGAGAAAAGGTCAGGCTACAAGGAATGAGCTTATGTTATGAAAAAAAGAAACAATTATATTAATGAACATTTTTGTGAACCCAACAAATGAGGAAAGTTTTGTAGTTATTTTATAGGACTGAGAAAAAAGTATACCTTCAACACAGGAGTCCCAATATGAAGAACTAATTTTGCAGCATTTGAAAGACCACCCAAAAGATTGAGATTCGGCACATCATCACCAAATAATGTGATGTTAACATTTACAAGACATGACATGTTCTTCAATGAAATGCCATCCCTTTTGAGATTAATCGTCATGCACAAAGATATAAGATGAGGGCAAGAAATTTGCATTTGCTCATATAGAGTACAATTGATCAAAGTCAACTCTTTTAACACTTCAGAGGAAATGTCTGAGAAATACAAATCACAACTACATAGTTTCAACCTTTCAAGAGAGGGGCAGCCAATGAAAAACTTTTGAGCAAAATCGTCAGGGAGCTCTACCCAAGTCAGCTCTAGAAATTTCAGAGAAGGTAAATTTATTGATACCGGCCTAATGATGGTTTTCACTCTGGTGTAGAGAGCAATATTAAGATATTGTAAGCTTGTACAGGAGAAAACTAAATCAGGCAAATCTAATGAATTATCAGTACCACCGGTAATCAAGATATCAATATCCAGTGGCATCAGAAGAGCTACACGGTCAATCCATCCAACAGAGGCATCATGTTCAAAATTATGAATATGACGCGCACAGCAAAACCTTTCCAAGTTTGTTGGCGCTCGGTTGTCCAAAAAACCAGTCATCAACCGCTCAAACCTAACCACAGACATTATCAATGCATTTTTACAGCCTCCACTGCAACCATCATACGCTGCACTGCAATCATGAACCCCTACTTTCTCAAATCCATAATGGTTGATGTCTAGGATCGGTACAACAGCCCATATGTTTATCCATCTTTTGGACAAAACGCAGGTCTGCACAGCCTCTTTCGTGGTCAGAAACGAGAGGATATGGGTCAATACCTCATCAGGCAATCTACTTGTACTGTCAACCTCAACTTTGTTCATCTTTCAGCGTTCAAAGAAGAATTTTGTGAAGCACCTTTTGTGCAGGATTCCTGTTTTACAATAAGAGTTCCCCCAAGTCATGAATTAGAATCTATGGAATAGGAGGAACCAGATCTGAACTAAAAAGTACCAGCCCTAGTACCCTATTTTGGCTAGTAGAAATAGTAGTCTATACTTGCAATTACGAAGACTAGTAATTTGTAATATTAAATAGACGACAAAAAATAATCTAACAATAATAGCATCGACAGTGAATAATCGTACCAGCTCAAATCTATCACAATTTAACTGAAAACAACATGTTGTAATTGCTTAGCGTTGTAGGGAAAAATCTGCTTTTTTTCAACACAGCTCTTTCTTTAGAATATGCATCAATCAAGGAAAAGCTAATTTCCCATTTACCAGTAATTGCAACAGCATGCTCAACTAAGGTTCCCTCATGCCTGAATTCGTAATCAAGTAAATTAAACAAGATCCATAATCTGAGATTGCAAACCAGTAATCTAAAAATCACAAAAGTGCACTATTTTCTTCATTATCACATTAACAACATAGTGATTTTTAAAAATCAGCAACCCTAACATATTCTTGAAACCAGTAATCACATAATCACAAAAACAGGAACCCTAACATAGTTTTGAAAAGAACTAGCAAGCAGCCCTAATACACTTAGCCCTCATGCCAGTAAGCAATTGAATACACTGATGCTTGGTTGACTGATCTGGTGCTTCACCATTACTTAATTTCAGTTTATTTGTTTATTTATTATAGAAAGCGCAAATTCATATATACATATAACAAATCAGTTGCACTACTCACTCTTCCTACTAATTATAATATGAGAAAGAAGAGAAACTTTCAGTACAATATTATAATTCCTCTTGACAGCAATGAAATTGATTTTGATTTTTTATTCAACCAACGCACAAAAATCATATGGCCAATTGAATAAGGGACAACAGTCGGAAATTTAAACCCAAACAACGGATGCTTAACAATCCGCACAAAAAGTAATTAACTTACCCAAAAGAAGGTGCTAAATGCTAATCGAGAGAGAGAAGTTAGGAGGCGCCACTATTTTGCGCTTTAGGTTTGAGGAAACTCAGCAATCGACTTTTAATTCGTGCCAGATTTTTACTCTCCCACATTTTTTGAGTGACAGATAGACGGAGCTTCAGGGTTTGGGGAAAAACAAAACGGAGGTCAAGAGTCGATTTTGGGAATAATGCTGAAATAAAGCAAATTCCAATTCCAGGTATTATACTTCGTATAATATACTATTCCAGCTAATAATAAAAACTTTATTCCAGAAAATAAGCCTCAATTCCAGAAGTCACCAGAGAGCTTACACCCCTAAATTCTGATTGCAAATCAGCTTTTTTTTTTTTTGAGTCTTACAAACCACTCCAAGGTTCCTTAACCAGCAAGCAGCAATACCAGAATTCAATCAAAACCCAAAAAAAGAAAATACCAAGCCAGCACTGAATACTAGTCCAATGCCTGAACCGTACCAAAATCAGCAGGAAAATACCAGCCTCAGACCAGAATTAAAACTAATTAAAAAAACAACAATACCTGCAATCGGACTAGTACCAAAAACAGCCTGGTATAAATCAGTGTGGTACCAGAAACAGCAAGAAAAACAGAAATCAAACCAGAAAAATAAAAAAAAGTGCCTACCAGAAAATCTGCTCTCAGAATCAGCAAGGTGTGTCCCAGGTTGTAGAAGTGAAATTCAGCTTCAGACTCTCAAGAAAGGAGATCCATCGTGCACAGTCTTGTTACTTCTCTCATCTAACAAAACCCCTCTCTCTCTCTCTTCAATTTGTGGCCTACCACCGGAGTAAAACCCTAGCGCAAACTGCCGTTTTTTTTTTTAATACCACCCAAATAAATCGGAATAAAATAAATACCACCGGATTTAATAAATTTAAGATTCCGCCACGTTCGCAAAATGAATTTGCTCACCGACCCGTTCCCGACTGACCCGTTTTCAGACCCGTTCACAAAATCATTCTGCGAACCGACCCGTTTCCAACTGACCCGTTCGGACTGATCCGTTCACAAAACCATTTTGCGGACCGACCCGCGAACCCGTTTCCGACATGACCCGCCCGCCTGACCCGCTACCGCCCGACCCGCTACCGCCCGACCCGCTCCCGATGACCCGTTCGCAAAATGGTTTTGTGGACGGATCCGTTCACAAAATGGTTGTGCGCACTCATAACTTTAGCATATATATACACATCAGATCGATTATGTTTCCATTCATTCTTCACCAAAGGTAGCAGCAAAGGTGCGTTTGTTTCCATCCCTTTTTTAAAATTTTTTTTTTTTTAGTATTATTTAATTTAGTGCATTATTTTGTAATATTAGGTTCATTAAATCGATTATGATTGGAATTGCTTGTTATTTTGGTGGTGAAGTATTACAAGGACCAAATGGCGCTTATTATAGCCACCAAATACCGAGAATGTTCAATATCGGCTTAGGTTTGAATTTTAGGGGTATAAATAGGGAAGTGTACCAACAACTCGGTATTGACCACTGTAATTATGAACTGGTAATTTCCGCGAGAATCAATATTGGCCAAGGCAATCTAACATGGTTTCAACAGCTTCCGGTACAAGACGATAGCAGCTGGGGGTTATATGTCAATATGACAATGAATATGACCACCCCTTTCAAGTTCTTAGAGTTATATGTGGTAGCCAACCCCAGACAAAACCCTAGACAGAACTCCAGACAGAACAACAGACAATTGTTGCAGTTGACTCAGGGTTTGGGGCTCGAGCAATCTGTAGCGGGTCCTAGTCAGGCCCCATTTGTAGCGGGTCCTAGTCGAGCGCCATCTGTAGCTGGCCCTAGTAGGGTCCAATCTAACAGGGGTCGATCCCCAATTCCATCCTCGTCCTCTAGCCGAGTCCAACCTGAGAGGGACCGATCTGAAACTCCAGAACGACTTTATTATGGTGATAATACGGACGAGGATCCTGAAGAAAGGGAGGCAGAGGCTAATTGGGATGATAATGGGAACGGTGGAGTATCAGATCACAGTGATGAGGATAGTGGTATTCCTGTGCTTGGTAGACGGAAGTGGTCTATAGTGGATCATGGGGAAAGACATCCGTTTGAGCAATTTCATGACACATCAGGATTTGAAGAGGTCGATAGCTCTTTTTTTGTGACTTGTGAGGTATGTTTGTTAATTTATATTTAATTTTAATTTAATTATTAAATTGTTGTTATTAAATTGATGTTGTTTAATTTTTGTTGTTTCTTTTGTAAATTAAAAGGGAGAGAGACATCAATTGTCTGAGGGGATGACATATGACAGCAAGGATAAGATGAAAGATACAATTAACCACTGGCACATTCAACAAAATAGGGAGATAAAAAATACACACAGCGATACCACCAGGTTGAGGTACAAGTGTGTTAGCGCCCGGTGTAGGTGGGCGTTGGTTGCGAGGGCTACAGGCTTTGGTAATACTTGGGCCATCACGAAGAATGCGGCTAAGCACACATGTCACGCATCGGCATCCAGGTTAGATCATGCACAGTTGACGTCCGCTATGGTCGCCAACTGTATAAAATTGTCATTGGAAAGAAATGCTGATATTACTATCAGGGCAGTCGCTGACTTATGTGCTGAAAGGTACGAGGGCATCGTTCCAAAGTACAACAAATTATGGCGTGGTAGAGAGTTAGCAATTGCTCGGGCCTTCGGTAGTTGGGAGGGGTCTTACGGGCTGATTGTCCCTTTGTTGGAGGCAATAAAAAGGTCAAATCCGGGAACCCAATATAAAATTGTTTCAAAGCCAACCACTAAGCCAGGGTATCGTTTTTTCATGAGAGCAGCATGGGCATGGGGACCATGTATTGCCGCAGTCGGTCACCTTAGACCCATCATCAGTATCGATGCTTGTTTCTTGTCTGGCAGATACAAGGGTAAGCTGTTAATTGTAACCGGATATGATGCAGAGAACCAGTTAATCCCTTTAGCATTTGGACTAGTAGAGAATGAAGATTTTGAGAATTGAGGATGGTTCATGAAGTAGGTGAGGGAGTTTGTAATTGGGCGAAATAGATACATGTGTGTGGTATCTGACCGACACAAGGGCATAAAAAAAGTGTTTATTCAAGATGATTTGGGTTGGTGTGAGGAGAAAGGGGAGTGTGCTCACCGCTACTGCTCTCAACATGTGTTAGAGAATTTTGGAAAGCACACTAAGGATAAGGTAGCTTCCACTTTTTTCAAGGTTATGGTTAAAAAGAAGAAGAGAAGAAGATTGCAAGAAGGACTTGATGCAATCGGGAGGCGAAATCCTGCTTGGTTGGCTTATTTGGATACATGTGGCAAATATAATGAAAATGACGAGGAAGAACTGCCTAAGCCATGGAAGGTGTATCAATCTATGAATGATGGATCTCGTTGGGAAATAATGACTAGCAACGGTTCCGAATCGCTGAACCATGTCTTCAAAACTTCTCGCAGGTTTGTATTTTGTAATCCTCCTATTTTTTATTATTTTTTTCTTCACTTAGTTGTAATTTTAAATTCTCACAGATTACCAGTTGCCGCAATCATTGAGGAGACATTCTACAAGTGTGTCAGCTGGTTTGAGCAAAGAAGTGAGACGGCTGTGCAATTGCAAGTAGCAGGTCAGCTTTTTTCAACTCGCGTGCATAAGAAGCTGGATAAGCACATTGAGAAGACTAAAAAAATGTCAACACTTGCATTCGGCCATAATGAATTTATGGTGACCTCACATGGCGAAAAGATTAATTTTGACATGGAGAATGGCAGATGGGTACACACGTCTAGCGACTGCAGGTACAAGGTAATTCTGAAGAACGATCATGAGGTGGAATGTCAGTGCCAGAAGCCTCAGATGGGCGGAATACCATGTGTTCATGTGATGGTGGTGTGTCGTTTAAGGTAAAATTATGTTTTATTTAATTTGAAACTTCATATTAGGGACGGTACTACTTACTAATGTGTTAACATTATAGGAACTTGAATCCAAATGACTTCGTCAATTATTATTACAACATTCAAACACTCATAGACACATGGAGTGGTGAATTCCATGTGTATGACAATCAATGTGATTGGCCGGTGCACGAAGGAGATCTCTTAGTTCCAGAGCATCGGTTGGTAAAGTTGGGTAGGAGACGACACAATCGGATCCAAATGTGGATGGATGTATTGGAAGGACGACGAAAGGGTCACCGAACCAGTAGAGAAACTCTCGAGAGGAATGCGAGAAGAAGAAGGGATGCGAGAGGAAATACGCAATAGGGTAAGCTCTTAAAAAATCAATAATTTTTATGAATTAACAATTGATTTAACAAATATATTTTTCCATTGCAGTTTCATTGTTCGAGGGGTGGTGATTTAATTGTAGTAGAACTTGTGTTTTTTCTCTTTAGATGAACTTATGTGTATTTTTATTGTAGTAGAACTCATGTTTTGCTTGAACTTGAATTGTAATAAATATTGTAGTAGAACTCATAAAACACAAGCAAGCATAAATCAAAACAGTCAGAATAACATGATAACTAGATAATAACTAAATAACAGTCCAGAACAGTACGAATAGCATAAAAGTCCAAACAGTCCGAATAACTACATCAAAGTCTGAATAGAAGCTACATAAATAAGAGTCAACTACTTGGTCGGTGGTGTATACGGCTCCTTCCTGGTCTTATGTCTCTTACCGCGCCCTAACTCCTCTTCTTCCTCCTCAATCTCCGAACCTAAGAAATTGAAAGCAGGCGTATACTGCCGCGATGGCTGTGGTGGGGTCTCCTCTGGTATCTGTCCAAACAAAACCTCCTCAGATGAGCTAGGAACTAACGAAGGACCAAAAATAGAAGCTACAACAGTCTCTGCTAAGGATGAAGCTGTCTCCGTCTGGTACACTGCTGCACTGTCCTGTGGTGGTGGATCATCCTGTGTGTACAAGTGAGGATAAGAGTAACCCTGAGTGTATATGGTATCATACGTCGAACCCACGTCAAACTCAAAATCCTGCGATGGCTGAGTCGGCTCAAAATCCTGCGATGGCTGAGTCGGCTCAAAATCCTGCGATGGCTGAGTCGGCTCGAACCGGGGCTCATCTTCCTGAAAATAGATGCTTAAAAATGAATAAGAGTGTTTCTCAATAAGTAGGTTATTAGAAAAAATGCACGTACCACTCGATCTCCAAAATGCTGAAATGCTGCCTCAGGCGTCGGTGCAGATAAGATCTCTGAAAGATCCGGCTCTGGGGTGCTCATCTGCTCCGCAGAATCTTCATCATTCATATCCGCCAAATCCTCGTATCTTGGAAGATCTGCTAGCCTAAGGATCTTGTCTAGCTGGTCCTTGTACCCGGCGACGACCACCGGAGGTGCAGATGTGCACAACAAAATCTTCCCTATCTTCTTCCAGCCTCTTGTGATCCCATATCTTGCAGCTCTCAGAACTTGCTTGATGTTCATGAGTAACTGCGAATAAACTATTTGATCAATATTTGAAAAGATGATTACCGTACATGTATTTGAAAAAATATACAAAACTTACAACTTGTGCAGCCGGACCACCGCTAGGCATGAAACCATATTGAGGCCAAATCGTGTCGCGTGGTACATGAAGCGGCTTCTTATTGATCTCTGACATCTGACCGAACATGTACACCGTGAATGCACAATTTTCCTGATACCACTGCCGATACTGCTGGTCCCACTCCTCGAAAGCATAAATCTGATACATATCAGGAACCATGTCATCCAGACTCATAGCCTCCAGTTGCTGTACATGCAAGGCATGCTCCGTCCGCCAATCCTTCATCACCGTAGTGCATAACGGTTGGTGAAGTTCATACCAGACGTCCTTTGTGATAGGATCTGGGACTGGAAAAAACTGGGCCATACCAAACTGTCTCATTACCCGTCCAGGGTAATAATGCTCAACAACCTGGTAGTAGATAAGCGGCACCTGCAAATATAAAAGTCTAAGTTCCAATTGTAAACTACAATATGTTTATTAAATGTAGACTAGAAAATAAAAAAATAAATTCACTCGCACCTGAGCAAACCAGTATTTTCGCTCGCGACTGCAGATCGAAGGAAGTTTTGTAAGGAAAGAGTAAGGTTCTTCATCTTCTCCATAAACTGTGACGCGAAAATCATACGGCCTCCACTCGACATGTAGATCTGGAGTCATCTGCTCGAATTGAGTTCTGAAAAAGAAAACTCCTGAAGGCTTGCCGTGAGGGGTCGCGACAAAGTTCTTTCTAGCGCAGAATCTCTGAGCATACGCAGGACATGTCTCCCCGTCCGGATGACCCCAGTTTGGAGCCCAACCGGCCTCTAGTGGTTGCGGACGACCAAATGGAAATCTCGTCCACGACCAATGCTGAAAGAGACCAATCGGTCCGTACAGACCAGCTTTGTCGATCTATTTTTATACAAGTTGCGGTTATTTTTAATTCAATAAGAGAAAACAATTTATTTACAAAAAGAAGAGAAAGTATTTTATACCCGGCACGCAATGCATAAGGCTCGGTATAGACATGCCAAGACCGCTGCCCCCCAATTCATCTGTGGAGGGTCTGCCAAGTCCCTTAGCCACTGGAGCATACAAGCAGGAACGGTGTTTCCAGAGGAATCTGGAAACAACCAGCAAGAGAACAGCTCCATTATGTAAGCCCGTGTCCACCGATCTATCATCTCCTCAGACGCCTCTTCTTCCAATTTACCACTACAAATACGAACTAATTTAGTACAGGGTATGAAACATCACAATCAAAAACTTACTATTAGAAAAAATGCAACTTACTTGAATGCCGCCCGCAAAGAAGGGATACTAATGTCATTCTTCGATGCAACCTTCGACCTCTTGAAGGACCTTTCCTTCATCAGGTTGGGTCCCAACAGTTCTTCAACGTCCTTTGTGAAGTCCCCGTACTCCACACCCGTCACAGCTTGTCCAGTAATAGGTAGTCCCCAGAGACAACTGACATCCTGCAGAGACACTGTAATCTCTCCAACGGGCAGGTGGAATGTGTGTGTCTCTGGCCGCCACCTCTCGACTAACGCAGATAGAAGAGCGACATCTGCGACAATGGGGGTCAGCTGTGAGACATGCCACAGACCTAAACTCTTCAACGCAGGAGAATAACGCTCGTCGTAGAGGATACTCATCTTATTGTTCCGCGTCCCCGTCAAGGTATGAGCCTGCATTTAATTTCAAAACATACAAACATATAACTTACCTATTTTTATCTAAATGAAAATTAAAATAATTTGCATTTCTCAAAACGTAAACTTACATATGCGTTTCTGATCTTGTGCTCCTCGAATTTATACCAGCAAAGAGGGCTGATACTCTCTTTCGTCATATTTGGAAATATGTTTCGGGCCAGTGATAAATCCAACTGTAAATCATCTTGCGTACGGTTTTCATTGGTACCGCTGGTTGACGCCATACTAATATCAAATTTATCAATTTTGTCAATTTTGGTCTCTTTATTTAATTTCAAACAGTACAAATATCTATGGTAATTCAATAATATATCACCATTCTTGGATGAATCGATAAAAAATCATACAATCTACGCTGATTCAGAAAAAAAAATTCCAAATTGGTCCATTTCCACTCTAATATATTACAATTTTTGGACATTTCTAAATTTGTCGATTTCTAAATTGGTACATTTCTAAATTCTAAATTCTAAATATAATTTATAAATTCTAAATATAATTTATAAATTCTAAATACAATTCACAATTCTAAATTAGTCTAAATACACAAATATTTTGATATCCAACTTAACTAAACTAAACTACTATTTTGATTTAATTTACAATATACTACAACATACGATTTTGGTCTAATTTACACAAGTATCTACAAATTTTTTTTAAAAATGGTCTAATTTACAATATAATACTATTTTGGTACCTACCTAAATTATACTACTTAAACTAAACTAAACTAGTTAATTAAATTAAACTAAACTAAACTAAACTAATTAATTATACTTAAACTAAACTACTTAATTAAATTAAACTACTTAAATAAATTAAACTACTTAAATAAATTAAACTACTTAAATAAATTAAACTACTTAAATAAATTAAACTACTTAAAATAAAAAATGACATTTACCTTTTTTATCCGTCAGGTGCGCAGACAGAGGAGCGGCTTGGTAAAAAATGCCACTGTCATTCCTTTTATTCGGATGCACCACGTTCGCCAAACCATTTTGCGAACGGGTCATCGGGAGCGGGTCGGGCGGTAGCGGGTCAGGCGGGCGGGTCATGTCGGAAACGGGTTCGCGGGTCGGTCCGCAAAATGGTTTTGTGAACGGATCAGTCCGAACGGGTCAGTCGGAAACGGGTCGGTTCGCAGAATGATTTTGTGAACGGGTCTGAAAACGGGTCAGTCGGGAACGGGTCGGTGCGCAAATTCATTTTGCGAACGTGGCGGAATCTTAAATTTATTAAATCCGGTGGTATTTATTTTATTCCGATTTATTTGGGGGGTATTAAAAAAAAAACGGCGCAAACTGATTCTTCTTTCTTCTCTCTCTATCTCTACGGGGCTGACTCACTAGTCGCGCGCGCTACGTGCCCGCTTATAATGTGAGTCCGCATCGTCTGCATTAACTCAAAAGAGCATCTTTTTAGTTAATACATATCGTCCGTTCGATTTTAAACGGAGTCCATCCGGCCCCCGCCTGAAACATTGGGGTCTTTAATGTTAGTGCGGATTTAATTCACACGAATCTTGAAACTCATTGGACGGTCCACATGCATTAGCTGAAAAGATTCCTTTTTATGTTAATGCAGAGGATACGAGCTTTTATAATGTAACCTCATTTTCTCATGACGCTCAGGGCCTTGTATCTGGCCCAGCCCATTAAGATCTTTCAGAAAAGAATTGTGCAACAAATAAAGATTTTTTCATGACACAGGCAACGTACGGATGCAGAGCATGTTGAACTGAGAAAACCAAAGTCTTGAATTAAGTCCACGATGGAAAGTGAATTTAAAATTTTGTGATTTATATATGCAGTTACGAAATGATCTTGGGTTTTTTTAGAAAGAATTATTATCTTTTAATTCAAGTTGTTGGGAGCATATTGACAAATGAATAGTTCGGGTTCGATTTGATAGGGGTAAAAGTTCGTGATTCGAGAATAATTCGGGTATAAGTCGGAAATGATTCGGTACTACAAGAAAGAAAAAAAAATCACATTATTTCTCAAAAAAAAAATATTTGCATTTTATTATGTATTCAGTTCGGAAACATAAAAGAAAAAAAAAATTATACACAAATTATATGCAAATTATTCGCATACGATGTTACTATGGTTGAGAGTACCCTCCAAAATATTTTTTAATTTATTTCCCAACTTTTCATGTCAAATAAAAGGCAACAGAGGGATCAAAATAATAAGTCACATGGTAGTATCCCTTAGATATTGCGAACTGATGACTGGTCTTCTTTTTTGGATAAAAGGTATCGGTTTTTTTTTTAAAATCGTTACGACGTTTGCGCCACAATCCTACACACATGTGAAGTTGGAATTTAATTTTTTACAGCTTTGGAAAATTTTCCATTATATTTGACATTTTTTTTCTATTTTTTTTTTCAGTGCTCAATTATTAACTAACGTATTGTAATAATTGATATTTTATTCGATAAGTGCTACTCATTAGGCAAATTAAATTAACTATTTTTAGAATTGAATAAATGTTATGTAAATTTAACAATACAAATACGAAAATAATTATCACATATTTAAAATAAAAATAAAGTCACTTTAATTAGTAAGCTCTGGACAGTTTATAGTTCTCACGCATAATGTAGTGTTATCTCTTAATTAAATAAAGATGTTTGTGGAGAGATATAACAAGTAACAAAATGTGAGAAAAAAAAAAACAAATTGAGTATGACAAAATATTTGTTTTCACAAAATAATGAAGAAATGAGAATAATATTCAATCTCATCTCCCAAAAAAATAACGTCGGAACTATAAACTTTCTAACCGAACTCAAAATGAGATTGTTTCCGAAACATACTCTCACAGAACAGAAAATTTCATAAATAACGTACAAAATAACATGATTTTCAACCAGTTTTCAAACATAAAAGTTCCACCGGATAATCTAGCGCATGATCTACAAGTACAATGTTATACGAATATGATATCATGTTAGACTGTTTAGATCGACTGAATAAAATTCAAGAACAGAGATATGAGTCCACAACAACACAGAGTCGTTGTGTAATATAATTATATACATATTATCATAGCCTTGCTCTTAGTCATTTCAAATCCAATCCACTCAAAATCAAAATTTGACAAAATTATGAACCAATAAAAAAGTCCATAAAAGAAAAATTTATGTCGGTGTGCTATTGTTCGATACTGCAATCTCCGATCATAATAGAACACCATCACAAGTTACGAGTAGAACTAGGGTGTTTCTTAAGTTCACCAAGCGTTTTGGTGAACTCAAGTCTAAAATCCATCGAATCGGTTTCAAATAACGAATCCGAACCGTTAAAATCCATCTATCTTACGAGTGATGTGTCTACATGTGAAAATTTTAAACATTTGAATTAATTTAGTATAAAGTCAAGCGGTCAAAATTAGAAGGTTAATAATTTGATTTTAATGTATTCATTTCTTGAAACTTTTTTGATCACTTGACTCTATGCAGAATTAATTTTTTTTACATGTAGACGCATCAATCGTAAGGTAGACGGATTTTAATGATTTAGATTTATCGTTTGAAGCTGATTTGATGAGTTTTAGACTTGAATTCACCAAAGAACTCGGTGAACTTAAGAACACCCTAGTTCTACTTTTTTTTTTTTTGCGGAAAAAGACCCTTAGGTCATATTGCATTAATCCAATACCGATGTTTACATAAAGCTGTCGTAGACTCAGTACATCATTCCAAAACTCCACAGAAAACTAACTGGAAAGCATAAAACAGAAAAACTAAAGTGGAAAAGTATAGCCTGTGAAATGTCCCCCATGAATTCTACCCTTTTTTGCCAGTATATCAGCCAAATCGTTTTGGTCTCTTGGAATGTGCTGACAAGAAAAACGAGAATTTTGCTTAAAGGCCCTCCAAATTTCATGTAATTCTCTGGAAGCTCTCCAGTCCTCCTCTTGAGGCCGCTGTAACTGAGATGCTATCTTTGCAACTACTGAGCAATCTATCAGGAAGGTGCATCTCGCTTGCTTTGTAGCTTTAACGAAATCAATTGCTTTGAGCATAGCAATTGCCTCTGCCTGCACAGCACAGCAGGCTGGCACCCCCCAATACTGATACCCCTGTAACACTTCTCCCTTCATTAAGATCAGCCCAGCACCTCCTTCCCATTCAGTCCCCCATGATCCGTCAGTAAAACAACAGAGCTCCTCAATTTCTCCTGTTTGCCTGTCTACCCGTTCTCCCTCCTTTCCCAATAATCCTGCTAGCATAGACTCTGCTCGGATTGCACTCAGGTCTCGGTTGAAATTATCTACACATGGACTCTTTGAGGAGTAGGCACAATCATTTCTCGTTCGCCAAATTGCCCAAATTATATTAGTGAACATTCCCCATTGGTCATCAGACATCTGGCTTCTCATATACACCATCGCTTCCCTTTCTCCAATTGCTAGTGCATGAGAGTTTATCGCCAGCGGGGAACCCAGCCAACAGGCTCTTGAGAATGGGCACAGGAAAATCAAATGTTGCACATCCTCCTCTGCATCACAACACATAGTACATATTGGATTGACCTTTATACCTCTGCGTGCCAATGCAGCCCCAACAGGAATGGCTCCATGAGCAATCTTCCAAAGAAACAACCTCAATCTTGGGATGAAATAACCTCAATAAAGCCCCAACAGGAATGCGTGCCAATGCAGCCCCAACAGGAATGGCAGGGGTATGATGGCGCCTCAAACATGAGAGGAAAATTCAATGGACTGCAAAGACGAATTTTGAATGAAAATCCTTATGCCTTTTATATCCATTGTTTTGCTTATTAGTTGCAGTTGGTGGTAGTTGTTGTTGCAAAGTGTAGTTCATCTGTAACTGATTTCTTTAACTATACCACTTTAATTGTCAATACTGTAGGCGCCTCTTGCAAAATAAGGGATCAATTACTTCAAGATCATCATGACAGGATTGTGATGAAATTAGTGAGTGGTGATATTTTTACAGGAAGAGAAAAAAATCAAGAAACTAGTCTTGCAAGATCAGGTGATACCCGATGGGGTTTACATCATACAACTTTGGTTTGCCTCTTTACAATGTGGGACTCAATATTGAAGGTATTGGAGAATGTAAGTGATGATGCAACTAATCAGACACAAAAAACCACAGCTGCAGGTTTGATAGAGAAAATGAAAAACTTTGAATTTGCATTTATAATGCATCTAATGCTAAAAGTTTTGGGTTGTACTAATGAGTTATCACGGGCATTGCAAAGGAAAGACCAGAATATGGTTCAGGTAGTTAATTTGATTGTGGTTACAAAGCAAAATTTGCAACATATGAGAAACAATGGATATGATGAACTATTGGAAGAAGTTAAGGGTTTTTGTATGAAGATGGAAATTCCTGTGCCCAATATGGATGATAAAATACCAGCGAGAGGTCGTTCAAGGCATGATGGTCAAATGGTAAAGTATTCGCATCGCTACCATGTTGATATTTTCTTAGTTGTGCTTGACTCTCTTCTTTTTGAGATGAATGAACGATGTAGTGAAGCATATACTAATTTGTTGAAATGCATTGCTTGTCTTGATCCAAAGGACTCTTTCTCTAAATTTGATCATGACAAACTTCTTGAACTTGCTAGTATTTATTCTATGGACTTCTCACCCTTTGAATGTACATTTTTAAGAAGTGAACTCAGGACATTTATTTCTGATGTGAGAAATAGTACAGAATTTTCAGCTTGTTATGATCTTGCAACTTTTGTTATCCTAATGGTTCAAACCGAAAGACATTTGTGCTATCCATTGGTATATCGTTTCATTGAGTTGGCCTTGATCTTATCTGTGGCAACAGCAACAGTTGAAAGGGCATTCTCAGCAACGAAAATCATTAAGACAGAATTGCGCAATAAGATGGCCGATGAATGGATGAATGACAACATGGTTTGCTATATTGAGCAAGAAATTTTTGCTGCTATTCATGATGAAAGGATTTTGCAGCGTTTTCGAAACATGAAGACTCGAAAAATTCAACTATCTCAAATTAGTAATTAGTTGTACGTTTTCTAATTGAAAATTTAAAATTAATATGATTATGAGATATGGATGTTATAAAATAAATATAAACAAGCATAAGAAGAATAAACAAAATAGAGGTAAAAGATGACAATATCTTTATTCATACATTTCTCATTCATATACAATACAAGATTACAATGCCTCTATTTATAGGCTACAAATTGTAAATGAAAACTAAACAAATAATAAATGGAGAAATGAATTCCAATAGTAGTGGGCATCAATATGCATGGAGTAGTGGGGAAATAAATTGAGGGTTAATATGAGAGTTACAATATGAATGACATCCACACATTTAATATTTATTCATAACACTCTCCCTTGGATGTCAATTATATAAGAATATGCCTCATTAAAACCTTACTAGGAAAAACCCTATGGGATAAAAACCTAGTGAAGGAAAAATAGTACAATATTCTTCTAAATACGCAACTACATCCTTACCAGGAAAACCCAGTGGGAAAAACCATGGTTAAGGAAAATATAGTGCATATTAACTGTTATATTCCAAAATTTTAAAACACGATTAATTGCTAAATTGATCTTTGCACTAAATAAAAACCTCTAATTAAATTAATGATCGATCTGATTAATCTGATTATTTAAAACGAAACTAAAATTTCGAAATATAAATGCATTATGACATTATGTACTTTCAAATTTAGAGGTTTAAAAATAAAATACAACACTATAAAGAAAATTATAATTATTCGGTAAACTCGTAAATCGAAAATTCGTTACGATCGTAAAACTTAAGAAATAAAATAAACCAAATTAAATCGATTCATGTAAATAAATAAATAATATTGAGATTAATTAAAAGTATAAAAATACGAATTTTTCATGCACATAACATTATAAAATTTTATAACCCCATTCATTTATGAATCATAGAAGTATAATTAAATAGATAGTTATATATATAATTATATAAAATTGATATCGAATTATTTGGATCCTAAATTGAAATATAACTACTCGAATAATTCGTAACAAATTTCCCAATCAAATTCATTGAAATCCAATTAACTAATCGAGTTATAACAATTAAGAACGTCCATTCATTTCTATAATTCTTTTACCCATTGGATCCCTGCACGAATCTTGACACAGGAATTTTGAAAACCCCTTTAAATCTCCTCTCTCTCTCTTTCTTTCCTCTGCCCCTGGGCCCGTCCCCTTTTGTTTCTCTCTTTCGCTGGTTCTCTCATGGGAACCCTAAGAGAGGCGATCGCCTCTCTCGTTCTCTCGCGCGCGCGACGCTGTTGCCTCCGGTTCACCTGCTCCTGTCACTTCGCCTGTGTGCGCGACGACTTTGGCCGCACGGCCTGTCAGACGGTTCTGACAGCCACGACCCGCTCCCTTTTGTCCCTGTGTGTGCTTTAACGGGTATATAAGTCTCTCTCTCTCTCTCGTTGGGTTTCTCTGGTTCTTTTCCGCTCCTGAGTTGAGACCTCTCTCTTTTTCCTTCCATTTTTCTGTGATTGTGGTGATCTCCCCAAAACCCTAGGGTTTGGGGTTGTGTTCTTGTGGCTTGTCTGTTGCCTTTGTGCTTGTTGATTTGGGGTGCTTGCTTGGTGCCGATCGATTCCGTTCTGTTCTGTTCTGGTGGTGGCTTGGTGATTTCTGGTGTTTGCTTGTTGAATCTTGGGTGCGTGCTGATTTGTTTCTGGTGCTTGATTTTGACGGCCGAAGGGCGAGATTTGAAACTTGGTACCGGCCGTTTTTGCTAAGCCTTCTCTGTGATTTTTGCCTCTCTCGGTTAGTATGCGCACCCTTGATTATTCCTTGATTAATGTTGTATTGAACTGCGGCTTGTGCGGGTTGTTGATTTTCCCGGCAAGCCGATGCACTTGGCTGTGTTGCCGTGCTTTCTGACCTGTGCTTGCTCTGTTTCGGGTTCTGGTTACCTTGACCTGTTGCCTTGCTTGTGTTGTTTGGCTGGGTGTTTGCCTCTGACCTGTGCTTGCTTGTTGTGTATATTGTGCTGGTTCTGTGTTGATGCTGTGTATATGGATGGTGTGTTGCTGACTTGTGTAGGTGACTGGTACCAGTGTACCAGTCCCATGGATTTCTGGTACGGTGTTGATTTGTGTTTACCAGTACTTGAACTGACAGGGACCAAATGGTGAAATTGGGGAAAACTTGGGGTTGGATGCGAAAAATGTAGGCCCTTGTGAGATTAATTAAGTTCTAAGGGCTAAGGTGCAAAATTATATATATTATTGGGCTTGGCCTTTTTACTTATTGGGTTCGGCTGAATTTTATTTGGGCTTGGGCCCTTGCATAAAAAAAAGAGATTTAATAAGATGATATTTGGGCTCTCGTTCTGCTGGGCCTATTTTCTAATTTATTAATAAATTGGAACAAGGCTTGGGCCTTGATATTAATGGGCTTGACAGAATTTTAAAAGGATATCAAAATTATGGTATTTGGAATTATTTCCAAAAGGCGTAATTGTCGGATATAAAACGTGGCTTTTAAAGTTTAAGTTTTAGGAGGAATCGAATTAAAATCGAATGCTTACGTAAACTTGAACTAGCTCGGGAAATGATTATACCGTCCAGGGTCTGATGCCTCGATGATGACTCATAACATAATTTGAGCAGATACTATAATAACCCGATTGGACACCTGTATGATCCCGAAACAAACCTAATTAAAACACCCCACACATTAAATTAAAATAAAAGTTTCATAAAAAGTTTTTAAAGTTAAAATAATTCTTTTAAACATTTTTTCGAACTTGTACAAAAATTCGTTGCTAATTAATAAAGGACAATTAATTAGCAACGAAAAATATTTGTTATGGACTTAGATTCGAAACGGCTAATTAAACGTAGGAATTTAATTAGTTGTAAGAAAATAACGAACTGCGCGACTTAGAAATAAAATTAGTTAGGAAACACGTAAAATAATTAAAGGTCCTATTTTAAAATTTTATAAACGAATAACACTTCTAGAATATAAAATAGCTTAGCTATATTTAAACGAATTATAAAATTCGCAACAATCACATAATTAATAGATTTTATTTAAATAATTACCTTAAGAATTTTTAATTGTAAAGTAACGTTCGAAACCGAATTTCGAACCCTTTTTAAAATTTATTTATAGTCCGATTTAAATAAATCAAGTAGATAGGAAACTAAAATATATTAGAAGTGAAAGCACGTATAATTTACCGTAACTCCCGAACAATTATTTTATTACGAATAATTCGACATTTGAATTTATACAAGCAATATATCTTCAAATTAAATCGTTAGAATATAAATTTAATTAGGAGTAAATTAGATTAAACTAGACCAAAGTGAATGATCAATAGTTGACAAACTTGTAAATTAAGATTAATGCTAAGCTTGATGACATGAAATTAATTAAATAATATATGCCTAATCGGATCAATCCGACTGACTGAACCGGTAATTTTATAAAACCAAAGTAATCGAGAAATCGACTTGTACATTAATTGGGACGAGGGTTAGAATAAAATTAGCGTAGATTTTAATTAGTTTAAATTACGTGATCACAGATCAGTCAACTCCGTACGAGTCCGACCCGTGGACCGATCCGACGGACCCGCAGTTCGGGGCATACGCGGAGCGCGCTGATTATTAGCGACAGAGACTCCAGCCCCCTCAGGTGTGGGATATCTGAATTATTCTTTTCGTGGGCGTACTCTTACCAGTCGATCCATCTGACCTGACATTCGCACTTTATTTTAAGTAGTTGCATTAAAACTGTAGAGCATGTTTATCCTCTCTGCACTGTAGGTAGAATTGCATAAACCCTGAAAAACCTGAATTTACTATATTTTAGGAGTAGAATAATTAAATAATATTATAAGTATATTATTAGAATATTAGGTTATTAGTTGTCTCCCTCTCGTGGAAGACAATATATTATTATTATATTACGTGCATACGCATGCATTGGTGAGAGCTGAGCAGAGCCGAGTGACTTCGTTCCGTCTTGGTGTCACTTGGCATGGGACGGCCCGACAGCCACTGAGCTGAGGGTCACTTGATCCTTGGATGGCTTTAGGATTATATTATATGTATAAACTTTGAATATATATCTTTCTGATTCATTTTACCATTACGTGCGGGCCGGATGCGAGCCCTGAGGCACGAACGATTCGGGATTTATTCCTTCCCTACATTAGGAGCTACTTTGCCTAGAACGGAAGTTCCCAAGGCTAGTGCAGGCCTTGAGGAATGATGTGCAAGTGCATAAGGTCGACGAGCCTTGATGCACGGGGTCGACGAGCCCCTGATCCTATTGGTCTGGCCGGACGGTAGAGTTCTCTCCTGCTCATGAGGGAAGAGATTAACTTTTTACGACTTGCATTGTATGATTTCTCCTATTGGATATGTTTGGGTGATGAATCGTTAGGCGAGATGACACACCGGATTTTGATATAACCATCGGCTAGTGTGCAGTTCTTGTGGGCAATGCGCGATGTCATTAGGCAACGTGTATCATTGTTCCCTGATCACAGTCCTTGGATTATATTATTCAGATTATTTTGGTAAAGGTATAACCATCGGCTAGTGTGCAGTTCTTGTGGAGCAATGCTCGATGTCACTAGGCATCGTGTATCATTGCACTCTGATCACAGTCCTTGGATTATACTATTCGATTCTTATGATACTATTGGCACGGCACGGGGTGATTTACTTAATTTCATACTATTATTATTATATTTGTTCACACAGTGCTTTGGTACTGGACTCCGACTGGATTTATATCCGATATTTCACCTTGGTTTTATTTTGGGTTTATTCCGCATGTTGGCATAATAGAATAATCGCATCATGGCATCATTCAAAGTATGATAAATTATATTAGATATTAATATAGGTTCACACATGTGCATATTTTCAATTGCATTCATTTTATAAATAAAAGTGCTTTGACCGTAAAGGATCCCTGAGGGGATAATTCTGGGTCACATACTGGGCGATTCGTCGCTCACCCACAAGTTGTTTCGTGGGTTTTAGGTACAGATTCTGGCGGTCCGCAGCAGGAGATGTCAGGAGCTGTCCCCGAGGGCCACACCACTTGACCTAGTTAGGATTATGCTTTTGATTAGGTTTACGAGTCCCGTATTTTCTGTGTTATATATATACGGGCTCGATAGATCATGTATCCCCTTCTATAGATGGTGTGATTTGGATCCGAGATGGATCGAATTATATGTTATGTATGTGTATGTTTATTTATTTGCTATGTGACTGATGCTTGATAATTATATTATTTTGCTTCCGCTGCTGTTTGATTTATTATTGATGATTAGCCTTGCGTGCTTAATGACTAATTAAGCACGAGGCGAGGTTGATCACACCTTAATCCAGAATTCCTGGTTTGGGGTGTGACATTAACTCCCCCTCATGACAGCATCAATCGAGATCTTTAAATCGGCGAACTCCAATATTACGAACTAGCTTTTCGAATATTCCAGTAGGGTGTGCCTTAGTGAATAAATCTGCTGGATTTTTCACTTGAATGGATTTGCTGAACATTAATAACATTATTCTTTTCGAGATCATATGTGAAAAAGAATTTTGGTGAAATATGTTTTGTTCTATCTCCTTTAATGTATCATTCCTTTCATTGAGCAATACATATAATATTATATTCATATATGATCTTCGGGATCATTTCTCTAAAAGACAATCTGCATGTCTGACGAATGTGTTGAATCACAGATCTTAACCAAACACATACTTAACTTGCTTTTGTGTATTGCTAAATTTTCTCATAGGTAGCGAAATATATGTTTATTTATATGTCAATATCTTCGCGTGAGAGAAGAACTATATCTTGCTAATAAATTTACTATAAATGATATATCATGTATTGTATGCCCATCAAGATAAGTGCTCATATTGCACTAAGATATGGTACTTTAGGACCAAATAGTTCTTTATCATTTTCTCGAGGTCTAAATGATCTTTATTCACATCTAATGATCTTACAACCATCGAAGTGCTTAATGAATGTTATTTATCCTTATAAAATTATTTCAGCACTCTTGCAATATAATTTTCTTGATGCATAAAAAATATCATTTTTAAATGCTCAATTTGCAATCCAATGCAAAATTTTGTTCTTCCAAGATCTTTCATCTCAAATTCTTCATTTAAATAATTTATTCTTTTGGAAGCTCTTCAGGAGTTCCAATGATACTTAGATCGTTAACATAAACTGCAGTTATAATAAAATCATTTTTATATCTTTTCATGAAAATACATGGACAGGTTGTATCATTCTTATATCCATGTTTCAATAAATATTCACTTAAATGATTATAGCATATGCGTCCATATTGTTTTAATCGATATACAAATTTATTCAATTTAACTGAATAATGTTCTCGAGAACCTAAATTACATGCTTCAGGCATCTTAAATCTTTCAGAGATTTTCATATAAATATCGTTATCAAGCGAGCCATTTAAATAGGCTGTAACAATATCCATTAGGTGCAAATTAAGTCCTTCATGGACTGCCAGACTAATTATATATCAAAAAGTTGTTGCATCCACCACATATGAGTATATCTCAAAATTTCACCTTTCTCATTTTATTTTCTCATAAATATTCATTTACATCCTACTGGTTTTATACCTTGAGGTACAAGGACTACAGGTCCAGAAACTTCTCATTTTTCAAGAGAGTTTACCTCTACCTCAATTGCATCTTTCTATTTTGGCCAATCATTCTTTTGTCGACATTCTTTAATAGATTTCTAGTCATGATCCTCAATATTTATTATGTTTAGAGCTATATTATATACAAAAATATTATTGATATCAATTTCATCTCGGTTCCATCTTATTTCATTCATGATATAATTTATCGAGATCTCTTTATTTTCATGAATTTCAGATACCTGAGTTTCTGCTGGAACTCCAATATTACTTATAATTTTATTCTCTTCTGGAGTTTTATCTGAAATTATCATATCCTCGACTTGACCATTTTCATTCTTTGCTCCTTTTCTTTTTAGAGGATTTTTATATTTTTAATCTTTGGAACCGATTGCTTTTCCACGCTTCATGCGTGTTATAATTAGTCTGTCCAACAGGGACACCGACTTTAATTGGAGCATTAGCAGCTGGTACATGTGATTTGGTCACGTTCTTTGAGTTTGTGAATGTGTCTGGCAATTGATTCACTAACCTTTGCAAATGAATTATCTTTTGAACATTTAGTTCACATTCTGTAGTACGAGGATCAAAATAAGACAATGATAATTCATACTAATATATTTTTTTTCAGCTGATAGTTTTCTCCCCCTAAGGTTGGAAATTTTTATTCATCAAAATCACAATCGGCAAAATTAGCCATTAATTAATCTCCCATCAATGGTTCTAGATACTCTATTATATATGGAGATTCAAATTCAATATAAATTCCCAACTTTCTTTGATATCCCATTTTAGTGCATTGTGGTGGAGCAATTATAACATATACCGCACATTCAAAAATTCTTATATGGGAAATATTAGGTATGTGACCAAAAACCAATTATAAGGGGAAGCTTTATAATAGCTAGTTGGCATGATGCGAATTAATTTTGTTGTATATAAAATATCATATCTTATTTTTATATACGAACATCTACAGGATGTTCAACATTAATTTAGATATTGTCTAGACGTATTTTCATAATTGAATAATCATAAAATTATGCTCTTTAATCAAATCTATTGAGCAAGTAATTTCGCAAACGCCAGGTTGCGATTTGATAATAAACATACATGTGACCATCTTGTTGATGCATCAATTAAAATCATAATATTTTCAAATGGTTCACATGTTGGATATAATGTTCCACAAATATCATATTATATACGTTCTAGAAATAAAACCAACACAAAAAAATTTCATCAGATTAAAGAATCTTCTAGTTCTTTGATGAATGTTCATAATTATCTATTATTTTTCGCATCACTATTGATCCAGAATGGTCCAACCGGACATGCCAAACTATAAACATATTCTTGTATGTAAACTTCTGGTTTACAATAACATGTGTTTCAATTACACTAATATATGTGTAGTACAAGTCGGAGGAAAAGATATGCAATTTGTTTTCAATAAGCATATATTCAACTTTATTTGTCTCAGCATAATTTCTATTTCAGCAGATATTCTTAAATCTTAATAAATTTCTTTGAGACTTACAATAATATAATACATCATAAATATAAATTTGTATTCCTCCATGTAACAACAAAATAACTCTTTTGGAGCTTTCAATCAATTTTTTTTTTATAAATATAAATAAACACCATTTCAACAATAATCAATAATAAAAAGAATAAATAAGTAGTATTTAAAAAAAAATTAAACATAAATAAGCAAACTTTATCTTACATTTACATTTTTTTATGCACTACAATCAATATAAATAATAAATAAGTATTAATTCATTTTTCAAAATAAAGAATGAACAACTATTCATTTTTTATCTTACAATTTTTCGTAACAACATAAAAGATAAAAATTAAAATTCCACCTTATATTGTAATACCTCTAATGAAATAGATAAGCTTCTTTAAGGCATTGTATTAATAGAAACGAACAACCTTCTTTTAGGGCATTGTATTAATAGAAAATTAAATGATTTATGAAAGTAAATCATCTCTTTTCAAATAATTTTGTATAAGTTTGATATACTGTTTTTTTTTTTCAAACAGTGAGGGCTCAATTTTTCATAAATGTCACCTATTTTATATATCTCTTTTTCATCATTCAAATAATGTCAAATCATTTGACTAAATTGAGTTTGTCCATAATAGTTCAATATAATGTTTTGACGTACTACAGGTGCATTGGCGTACGACAGGTACATGACTAATAATAGCATGAATTTTCTTATTTGTCATTCTCTTCACTTTCTAATTATTTCTCCACTTCTAGTGGTAATTCTTTTTGTTCATTTATTTTTCCACTTGTAGTGGAATGATGCGTTTTTTCTTCATTATCACGTCCATATCTAATAGTTTGTCCATCATATTATTTTCCACTTCATGTGTAATTATTATTTTGTTCAACCAGAACAAGACATGTGGCTTCAATAATTTATTATAATTGAACTTTAGGTCAATTGATAAAATTGATGAAATAGCTTCAGGCCAATTTCATTAATATAATTTATATTCATATGGCTTCGGACCATTTCATTAACATAATATAATGTAAAAGATAATGTATAAACTCGAAATATTTCTTGAATCTTCTTCGGGAAGAGTACATCAAAAAAATTTCACATCATATAAATCTTATTGAAATCTTCTTCAAGAAGATATATTGAAATATTCTCATATTAATTTTTGTGAGCCACATAAATCTTCTTCAGGAAGATTAAATTATTAATACAAATATGAACATCACATTAATTTTTGCACATTATTTAAATTTTCTTCATTATCTTTTCACTTCAGGTGGAAATATGTGTTTTTGTAATAATCACCATGATAATAAACTCATTCTTGTCCACTTCCACAATTTTTTTTTTCAAATTTATTATTATATATTGCTACATTTACTTCAGGAAATGAAACAAAACCAATTGAATTATTTTGTCCAACAAGTCGTTATAATCTCTTCAACCATAAAGAGATAATAAATCAACTTAGAATATCTTTAACTTCTTCAAGAAGATTAAATTATTGAAAAAAAAAAATATATGAACATCATGTTAAATTTGCGCATCATATAATTTTTATTTATATCTTCTTCAGGAAGATCTTCTTAATATCTTTTAAAATCTTCTTCAAGAAGATTCAATTATTAAAGCAAAAAAAATATGAACCACTATACAATATTTGTACATCATATAAATCTTCTTCAAGAAGATTTTTCTTTTAAATCCTCTTCGGAAAGATTAAATAAAAAAATGCACTTCATATAAAATTATATGAATCATACTAAACATCTCAAAATAAATATAAATAAATTGATAACTTATTTCATTTAACAATTACTAGGAAGTATTATTTATATAAATGAAATTGAAATAAAAGTTATTAAAATTACCTCGAATCTTCAACTAGTAGAGCTCTCGTGCTGATAACGTGTTATAAAATAAATATAAACAAGCATAAGAAGAATAAACAAAATAGAGGTAAAAGATGACAATCTCTTTATTCATACATTTCTCATGCATATATAATAGAAGATTACAATGCCTCTATTTATAGGCTACAAATTGTAAATGAAAACCAAACAAATAATAAATGGAGAAATGAATTCCAATAGTAGTGGGCATCAATATGCATGGAGTAGTGGAGAAATAAATTGAGGGTTAATATGAGAGTTACAATATGAATGACATCCACACATTTAATATTTATTCATAACAATGGATTCATTATAAGATTGTTTCTTTAATTTTTTCTATGTAGGTTATTTTGATGTTTTATTTTGGTTTCAAGACATGAAGAACGATTCATCAAATAGGTGCTTTGTTACTTAATCTAATATTTATTTTTGTTAAATATTTTAATTTAAAAGTAAAAGATTATGACAATTGATAATTTCTGAATATTTTTTTTATCATTTAATCGTGTAACATAAAACTAAAACTGATATCCTGAGAGTGAGAGAAACTAATTAGACCCCCTACTGATCATTTCTGGTTCCGCCACTGTGTACATGACTGATCAAAATTGAATGCGTTGGATTGGACCTTGATCGGAGCCGACCAATCAAAATTGTTAATCTAATCTGAAGTATTTTATATTCCATATTTCTCTGTGATTCCTTAGATAATGCATTTTCTGCCATTATTGATCATAGCTGATCGATCAAAATTGAATGTGAACCATATTTTTTTGTCCGCAAGACATTGGTGCTGTATTGTATGTTGCGGGTTTGCAAGTAATTAAGGACTTTTAACAAAAGCTGGTTCGTGCACAATGAATGTGAATCACAAATTTTTATGATTCACAAACAATAAATGCAAACTTTCTAGTTTTAAACATAACATTTCAACAGTATTAGTGTGGCCAAAATTTTCAGTCTTATAAATTCAACACGAAATGTGCTATTTTTTTTCTTAATTGTACGCAGTTGTTGGAACACAGAAGGTCTGACTTATGCCTACTGAGCTGTGAGGGTCAGCTCTTATACAATTGTATGGAAATTGTATGAATTCATTAAAGGGATTTTTGCAAATTTTATCCTTCAAATCTGGTGTTGAAATGTACAGAAAGTTGTTGCAACTTCAGTAAAGTTTCTTTCTGCTAATTCATTCATCTTTACAACTTTAATAAAGTTTCTACCAATCACATGACAGGAAAAAAGAGAGAAGAAAGTGATTTTACTTAACGGAGAAGAAAGGAATTAATGGAGAGGAGAAGAACCGGAAAAATGTAAAGAGGAATAATGGAATTTTTTTTCGAAACCATAATTAAAAAAATTTTTATCAAACCAACTTTATTTTTTTTTATTTTTGGAACTAAATTGTCATTTCAGTCACAGTCATTTTTACAAATTTCGAGAAAAAATGTAAAAATATCTGGGACTGAATTGTCATTTCGGTCACAAAAAAGTAATCATTTTTGTAAAACTAGAAAAGTAATCATTTTTGTAAAAAAAAAATTAATCATTTTTGTTTCATAAAAATCTTTTTTTTTTAATTATGGTTTATAATAAAAATTCGGAATAATGTCCCCGTATAAACACAGAAAGGCCACCGAAAGTAAGATAAATACATTTTTTGCAAAACAGCCCTTTCTACTATTGATATAACATAATTTGTAACAAAGTCGTCTATCCTAATTAAGGAATTCATATCACCAGAGGTACGTAGCTCAAATTTTGAGTTTAGATCCCAACCATCCAATCTGCTTCATCTATGTTACTTCATAGGATTCTGATCAAACAATTCGGATCTAAACTCAAAATTTGAGTTACTTCAAAGGATCCAGACTCGTCCTAATTAAGTATCAAAATAAATCAATCACAACCATATTATTAAGCTTTGTGTTACAAATCATAGAATTTATTAAAAGAATACATCATTAAATATCTCATGATTTACATGTTACAATTTAATGTATATATAAGAGTTTTACATGGCGCAAGGAGCCGTTGAATACATTTTCTAATTTATATTCCTGACCGTTCCAATTTAACCTATTTTTTTATAAGCTCTGTAAACATATAATGTTATAATTTGCAAAATGCCTCTCTTTATCCTGCCAGAGAGTATCGCGGTACCACTAATCTCCTCAATCCTCCCTTTTTATATATGGATTTACTTGTGTAGGTTGTGTTGTTGTTGTTGTTTTTTTTTTTTTTTTTTTTTTATATGAGAAATTTAGGAGTGAAGCTTTCAGATTCTATGTATCAGACACGAATGGTGTTAATTTTACAAAGTTTTTGAAAAAAGAAAAAAATAATGATTTACATGACAAGTCAAAAAAAAAAAACTTGTGTAAGTTGTGTTTATTTCAATAATCATTTGTTAATTTACGTATGTATTTCTAGTTTCACAGATATGAATTCAAATATCGTATTTAATACAACAGGTATCCCAAATACAGGTATCCAACAATACAATACAGCATTGGGAAAATTTGTACTGCATTATTTGTATATGAAAAAACGAATTTCAGATAAAAAAAATGAATTGCATCATCATGTGTTTGTCTGGGGGAAGCTTGTGCAGTCGTCCATATAGCGAGTGAAATAAGTCAAACTAAGAAGAAATTCAAATGGCAATACAATTAACTACACTTGGTTCGACACAGAAAATTAAGAAAGAAAATGAAAATGATGGGTTTTGATGTCACTGAATTGTCACTGTTCCTATTATCCTATGTCCATCATTATGCATATAAACATGTTGTGGATCCAATGAAATATATAAATGAAGACAACATAGTTTGAGATTAAATCTCATCACTTTGAGATTTGGGCTAGCATAGGAGGGCAATATTATTGGGCTTTGAGATTTGTGCCAAGTTAAAAAGAGCGGTCTAAATCCATTAATTGTAAAAGGTTCTTTTATGCATTAATATTGGAGAGGATGTGAATTCAATTGAAGCACGGTCTTCCAAACATAAAAAACTAATAAAGCTAATGTGATGCTTTTCGTCCATAATCATTAATTACTGTACAATTTAGATCAATCTAGTTCTGCATTAAATGCCACAAACCTTAAAATGATATTTGGGTCCCGATATGTATTTAAAAAACTGCTTATGCGATGTATTTTTGTACTATTAATATTGATATACATTCTAAAATATAATTTAAGCTCTGTCAATTTTGGGTTTTAATTTATTATAAAATGTAGGCATATTTGTTGAATTGAGTGAGGCTATATCTATTCTTCTGCTGCTGCTAGAAATTTATTTTAAAACTCAAAATTTAAATGATATTTATTTTAATATTAACATTTTGTAGCTTTATGAATTATAGAGCTAATTGTAAATTAATTCTTTTGATCCAGTTTTTACATAGATGCTCATTATCCACTGCGTCAGAAAATCAAATCCAATATATATTGGATATGAGCTGTGCGTGGCATCAATGATCGATCTTTGTTATTCATTTTAATGTTATTCATTTTAATCAATTAAAATGAATAGCACAGCACTTTGCGCAAGTAATTAATTTAATCGCCGTTTGAGCTAATACATGATGACCATTTATTTCTAAAATTCAACAGTTCAATTTCTTTAATACATATAGAAACTGTAATAGAGAATGAATGGGTATTTTAATTGTCATATATGTACAGATTTATTGTGTTAATGTTATTTGCCTATAAGTAACACATAATACTTGAAGAGCTCATCATCCAATAATCCCTCTAATAATTCATATTCTCTAGCTCTATAATTCATAAAATTCAATTTATTCTCCCACAAACAAATATTTTCTTTATAGTAAAAATATTATATATTTTGCTATCAATGTTAAAAGAAGCTATATCAACCTCTAGTATGGTTGCGCGAGCCCGTAGGTAGTGGAATACCGGCGTAACTTGGGAAAGCTTAACGGATTATTCTTGCGCTAACGACGGGAAGTTGCCTTAGGTCCATACTTTACAGCTCCGGGTAATAAAGTTTTAATTATATTATTGATTATTTTTTAATATAATTGTTATTTATTTAGTAATCAGATTTAAAACTAGTTGGATAATAACAAAATATATGTATACGTATGTAGCATAATTGATTAATCAGATAATTTAAATTAATATTTTGTTTACACAACTTCACTCCAAATTAATAAACTATTTCATCAAATGCTTGTTGTGAGGTTTTACTATTTCATCAAATTAATAAACTATTTCATAAACTATTTCATCAGTATATAAAATAAATATGTCATTATTAACATTTTTTTGAGGTTTTACTAATTTCAAATATATATATATTTCTAACTGCTTAATATTAACTTTTTCTTTGAGGAAATAATATTAACTTATGGATTTAGAAAAATATTTTATTCTCATTTTCAACACGTTAAACAAAATATAATGATAATATTCTAATCAAGATATGTCACTTTTTGACTCGTTTAAGACACGAGTTGACACAGTTTGATTAGAAAAAATCATTAACAATACAGGTCACCTATGAACCAGGTGCAAATGATAATCATTTATATCAAATGGGAGACAACAAGTAACCCTTTGAAGCGACAAAGAATAAAGGTGATAAAGAATATTGTAAGTGCTAGCTAGCTGTAAAGAACAAAGGTGATAAAGAATAAAGGCGATTAAGATATGATTGTAACACAGATTATAGTCATAGAGTTCTGCTAAAACCCCTAACGGGTTACTCGAACCTGGTCCGCCCGTATCCATTACCCGAGGTATCCGTACTCGTGCCTGGGTATAGGCGGGTAAACGGATACACGGGTACGGATTTGAGACGGACCGGACACCATCATTTGAAAAAAAAGCCGCCCAACCCGTACCCGCCGTATCCATACCTGAAATCCGCCTACCCAGACCCGTTGTACCCGTACCCGAACCCTTTTACCCGTTGTACCCACACCCCTTTACCCGTTTAACCCGTACCCGTTAACCCGTTATAATTTGAAATTCAAAATTTTTCAAAAAATCCCGCTGGTTCAGACAAAAAAAAACAGAAAAAAAACACAGAAAAAAAAGAAAAAAAAATACTCGGACCCTACCCGAGACGGACACGGGTATGAAACGGGTAGGGTAGAGTTTTTAAAAAAAAAACCCGCCTATCCGTATCCGTCCTACCCGAGTACCCGCCTACCCGAGTACCCGCCCTACCTGTTACCCCGTGTCGGGTTAATTTACCCGAGGTACCCGTACCCTACCCGGGAGCAAATCTCTAATTATAGATGTGGTCTCAATCTCCACTAGTACAGAAATGCAAAGCTTACACTAATATCGTTTATAGCAAATAGATTCATAGATGTGGTTCTTTATTTGCACAAATTTGAAATCCGTCTTCTTCAAATTTTTGTAAAAAATTTAGTTGTTATTTGCAAGATTAATGAAGTCAAAATATATAGCAAAATTGACTACTTTTTTTTCCGGAAAATGACAAAAAGGGAATGTAAAGTAGCAATTTTTCTAAATTATTTACCGCAAATATGTTTTTAGGTGTTTTTGGCAGGTTTTGGAGAAAGTCATCATTTTAGGACAAAAATAGAGCAAAAACGTCGTATTTAGGCGATTTCTGAAGATGACGTCTAAATCAGACATTTCATCGAGCATGCAAACACCTCACATGAAGTGCACAACATGTAAAATGACGAATTATCACAAAAATCCTCCAAGTCAGAATCCGTGCAGCATCATCTATGCCGTATGCGGCATATATAGCCTTAGACCGCATGATCCGTGGACTATCCTATTTTGGACCTTCTGATGGATCTTCTAAAAGAACACATTTTTCTGATGGACCTTTTACAGGAATACTTTTTTCTTGGAAGCCAAGCTATTTTTGAAAGATTATGGGTGGGCTCCATGCCCTCCACGATCCCACGATCTCCACCACCTCTATGATCTCCACTACTCCCTCTACCTTATCTATTTATTTTAGGAATACTATAAATACCGTTCTTGTATTTGAATTTAGCGTGCGTGTTTTAATTTCTCTTATATTTGATGAGCAGATAGCAGTACGTGATTCTCGTTTTTTTATTTTTTAATTTGAAATATATCTTTCTTATATTAACAATCAGTTTTATTTTACAGCACAATACAAGTCTACAACCAATAAAAATATATCAAACTATGAAAACTAAAATTATAAAATATTCCATATATAAGTTGAGTATCAAACGGTATATAAATTGAAAATCACCGATAAAGTGTTGATAAAAATAAAAGATTTATTTTACGAACTTCTAAAAAAAAATAATAATCGATTGTTAATTAATTTACCAAAAACTGATAACATATGGATAACATAACGCTTTAAAAACTTCTGTATTCTATAATAGAGGCTGTAAGAATCTCTTGTTACTGTAAACCATAGTAGGAAATACCGGTATCGGGATCGGAGTATCGGCCAATATCGGCCGATTCAGATCGGAAAATCGGACCTTTTGGCCAGAAGTTTGTTTTACAAAAAAATAGGAAAAAATTGATAAAAAATTAATTTGTCAATAATTCATATTTAGATAAATGATTACAATCAAATAATTCACTAATACAATATAATACAAGTATTAAAACTATAAACACACTCTTTCACTGCCAGAAACTATGTCGTGCTGGCTGGATCACTTCATCATCATCTGTATTATTATAAAAATGGTGATATTGTTGTCCGGAACCAAAAAGAGAAGACATTGTTGATCCAAATGAAGGATTGTTAACATCTTCATATCCACGGCCATTTTTATTAATAACCCAAAAAAAAAAGTTTTTTACAAAAGTAACTCCAAAATCTGAGTTTTTCCAAATATAACCAAACCGCCAGGCATGCTGGCGGTCCACTTCTATAGCGGACCGCCAGGGACACGGGCGGTCTGCTAGGGATAGGGATGGCAATGGGCTGAACCCACATGTATTTTGTCAATCCCAAGCCTGGCCTGCCTGTTAAAAACTAACGGCCCGCCTGCCTGGCCTGATCTGATGGGCCTAAAAATTTTGGCCCGGCCCGCCCATGGGCTTTCCCATCATTCCTTCGCCTGCCTGTCTGCGCCAATGGGCTGCCTTACCCGGCCCGGCCCGGCCGGCCTGGTCCAATCCAACATCAATTTACACAAGTTTCTTATACACCAAATTTTAATTTAACACTAAAATACCATACAAACAACTACAAACAATACACAAACAATACAAATACCACTAAAATCTATACAAACAAATACAAACAATGCAAATATCACTAAAATCCATACAAATACACAATAGAAATTACCACTAAAATCCATACAAATACAAGCATTGCACAATCAAATTACACAAAATAAAATTTAACACCAAATGACATAGTTCAACACTAAATAACATAAATTTAACACTATGAATATTCGAATAAACATCAACTTGCAAAAAAAGTTATGTTTTCTAATGAAAACAGAACCAGATTCTGTACCAATACATTATAAATGATTACATAGGCCACTTAGAATATTTGAATAAAATATCAGCTTGCAAAAAAATTTGTCATAAATCCAGAGCCAAATCATCTTGACTGATCGACATAAAAGCAGTAATGACCTGAGTTATATTTATGATCTAAGAGACTAAGATCTAAACACCTAAAGCACAACTGACCCTAAACCTAAAAAAATAATTAGCGCTTACTATAATTAGAGAAGAGGGAAAAAAATACCAGCTTTAGGGCTTCACTTGGCTGATCAAGAGAAGAAAGGAGCAACCCGAATCGGTGGCAGAGAACTAGTAGCGGGGCAGAACAGTAACTATATTACAAAAAAAACAATATTTCAGTCAAAATCAGAAACATATTTCACAGTTGATATATACAAGCAAATATTAAAGGTACCGGAAACCACAATTTCAACTGATTCCTTGCCCTACTTTGCCAGTAAACAAATAAAGTTCTTATACTCTGTTTCTCAAGTCCAGAAAATGAGCAAATTGTAGTAAAGCAGAAGAATTTCAGCACCAAGCAACAGCTGAATTAAAAAAAATAAAATAACAGATTTGACTGAAAAAACCTTTTCGAAACTTTGTGCATGAGTTACTCGGTTACTCCCCCAAAACCAAAATCTTTCATGAAAGACAGTGCTTGAACAATGACAGATTTAAAAAAAAAAAAAACTAAAGCAGAAAGCACCATTTCTTTCTCAATCAAAAGATGAAAATCTGATACCTCCAAGGAGAAGAAGCTGGGCTCTTGTTAGACTAATGGAGGCGGATTGGTGGCAGACTAGCGGGGGTCGCTTAGGTGGAGGCGGAAAGAGAGAGCGGCGCCACTTTTAAACTTGTGGTGAGGCCGTGAGATTCGATCGATTCTCTGGTGAGGAGCCGCGAGAGGAAGGAGAGCGGAGCGAGGCTCCGGAGTGGAGGAGTCGGACAGAAATAGGACTTCTGAGGAAGAAAGTGACTGTGGAGGCGAGAAGAGAGGAAGAGAGGAGTGCGGCGCTGGCTAAACCTAAGAGGGGTTTTCGAGTTTTCGTAAATCTTCGAAAATCTAAATCAGAGACGGGGGCAAAATAAAAACCTAAATTCTCATTCATTCAAATAAATTAGGCCCAGCAGGCTGCCTTTGGGCTTTGGCTGAATCCCATGCATGACCTGGCCTGTTTCTAGGCCCGGCCCTACCTGTCCTGCTACAGTGACGGGCCGACCGGGTACAGGCTTTTTTTCCATCGGGCCGGGTGGGATTGAGCAGGCTGACGGGCCAACGGGCCATTTTGCCATCCCTAGCTAGGGACCCGACCGCCAGCGTTCTGGGCGGTCCGGTTTTTATTTTTTATTTTATTTTTTTATTTTATTTTTTTTTTTTTAGAGATCTGATTTTTTTTCTTAATATTTTCATTTGTGAAGTTTTAGTTTTGCTTAGAGTATTTGCCAAAAAATAAAACATTTGATATATTTATAAGTGATGTCGTAACTCTTTATAACTTTCAATTGATTTGTCAGTTGGATATCACAAGTCTAAAGATAACACTAATTAAGGACTTGGCTTTGATTCAAAAAATTTCAAGCTCTGACAGCTTGTTGATCTTCTTCTCTATATTTATGGTACTAAAACAATAGTTTAGAGATACTAAAATATGTTCAAACCTCAAATTAGATCTCTGTCCATGCACAAAGCACCCTAGACTGACATCTGGTATGGTACTAAGTCCAAACTCAGCAGCCAAGCACTAGGCAAAAGCTACTGGTATAGTGCAATGCACTAAAAACATTAAATTTGACCTCTGTTGGTAAATCAGCAAGTCTGGACTGATACAGGGACCAAACTGAAAAAGTTATTACACCAGCATGTAGAGCCTTCAAAAATACACAGAATTGATACAAATTTCAATTTATTTGGATTTTTCTACAATTAGACAACATCACTTATAAATATATCAAATGTTTTATTTTTTGGCAAATATGATGCAATATGGTCCTGCGCATGCTTCACGAAAAGGGGCGTAACTTTTGATTCGTCCGTCGGATCGGGCTGAAATTTTGACAGGAACTCCACAGCCCAAAACTGGATTTGAAACAATCTATGATTTGTTTCGCCCATTTTTTGGCTCAGATTCGCGATTCGAGTCTTCCTTCATGGACTTTTGGACCTTTCTTTATAATTTTAGAGTTTTTAGGGTCTTTTATGTTTTTTTTTTATGTATTTTCTGTTTTTAGGGTTTGTATTTAAACAGACGTCATGTCTTTTGGCAGAAGTTAGTTCTTGATGTATCAGTTTTATTAAAGAATTGAGAATCTGTGTGATCTCAGAACCAAATCTATCTTTCCATTACTTTTTTTCCAATTTCTTGATTGTTCGTGCATCAGCAAATACCCTAAGCAAAAAAAACTAAAACAAATGAAAATATTAAGAAAAAATCAGATCTCTAAAAAAAAAAAAAAAAAAAGCGGACCGCCCAAAACGCTGGCGGTCGGGTCCCTAGCAGACCGCCCGTGTGCATGGCGGTCCGCTATAGAAGTGGACCGCCAGCATGCCTGGCGGTTTGGTTATATTTGGAAAAACTCAGATTTTGGGGTTACTTTTGTAAAAAACTTTTTTTTTTTGGGTTATTAATAAAAATGGCCGTCATATCCATATGCATATGGTGGCTGATTATACCCCCCGCACTAAACTCTGATATACTCGACATCTCATCATAAGAACTAACATTTTTACGTCTTGTTAGTTCATTAATATTTTTAAATCGCGTTTCCCTTATTTCAATTCCTGAGGTAGAGCCCCGTGGTTGTTCTCTGTGCTTATTATCAGGTTCATAATATTCATTTTATTAATCAATGTATGTGACTTCACTCTAAATTAATAAACTATTTCATCAAATGTTTGTTGTGAAGCATGCAGTATATAAAATAAATATGTCATTATTAACATTTTTTTGAGGTTTTACTAATTTCAAATATCTATAATATATATTTCTAACTGCTTAATATTAACTTTTTCTTTGAGGAAATAATATTAACTTATGGATTTAGAAAAATATTTTATTCTCATTTTCAACACGTTAAACAAAATATAATGATAATATTCTAATCAAGATATGTCACTTTTTGACTCGTTTAAGACACGGGTTGACACAGTTTGATTAAACAAAATCATTAATTAATAATTCAGGTCACCTATGAACGTGCAAATGATAATCATTAATAATGCAGTTCATTAGAGGAAAGGCTACGAAAAAGGCACCAGCCATTCTTAACCTTTTGCATGTGTTAAATCTAATTTACCTTTCAGATCTCGTGGTCATTTGTTAACTCAATTGCACGCGGGGCATCTGCAACAACAGCTCCTGAAGAAAATATAAAAATAAATGGATGTAGTAATAAATTTAGTATGTCTGCAATTTAATCTAAAGTTTACAAACTAAACTAATATATGGCCCTTTGCACTAGTGTTTTGCTATACCCGAAATGGGTTAAACCCGTTTTACCCGGCCCGTACCCGTTACCCGTTTGACCCGTACCCGTTGCCCGGGTCAAACGGGTAGACGGGTACGGGTAATATACGGGCCGGACAAGGCATTTGAAAAAAAAACCCGTTGTACCCGCCTACCCGTACCCATTACCCGTTACCCGTACCCGTTACCCGTACCCGACCCGTTACAAAATTTGAATTTCAAATTTTTTTTGGCGGCCTCCTTTTAAAATTCAGATCCAGTGCAATTCCTCACTGAGTAGAAATAAATATGCTACAATCCCTTCTGCTACAATCCTAAGGGATTGTAGGGTCCGTCCAATTCCAAATCCAACCTTTTATTTAAATCTGCTACAATCCTAAGTAAATCTGGGCCGTTCGTTTCTATTAAACAAAAAAAAAAAAACCCGCCCGGACCGGACCCGTACCCGTCAACCCGCAACGGGTACGGGTAATAAACGGACCGGATAGAGGTTTTGGGAAAATTACCCGTCTACCTGTCACGGGTTTTACCCGTACCCGGCCTACCCCTTTACCCGTCCTACCCGTTACCCCTAACGGGTTACCCGGAACGGGTCACGGGTAACCCGTTAGCAAACCACTACTTTGCACCTACCGCTCTTTTTATTAGTGGGACCCACTTCATACATCTCTTAATTAATTAATTATACATGTGCAGCATGCATGCTGTTGTGTAAGTTAAAAGAAATAATTAACTACATGCATGCCCAATCCAAAGAAAGAATTAACTACATTCATGCAGCAGCCGTACATGGGTCCTTTAATGGGAGGCAGTCAGACAGGTACAAGTGCTCATCTAGCTAGATATTAAATTCAGATCCCCTAATGTAACTCAGACTTTGAGTTCGGTTCTCGACCGTCCAATAAAACAACTCCAAAAATCTATCATATTTCGCTATTTTTTTATTTATAAAATAATGAAATTAATCGAGTGGAAGTGTGGAACTAGGTTGTTCTCAACTTCACCAAGCAGAACACCCTAATTCTACTCAAATCAATAAATATCTAGTTTGATGATAGAAAAGCGGTCCAACAGCATCATTGGCCTTAGCTTGAACTTATTTGAATAGATAAATAAGCGGTCCCACTCAGCAAAGAAGGTGCGTGAAATGAGAAAGCAAGTACCGAATCTGGGAAAAAAGAAAAAGAAATTTCACCCAGCAAAATAGTGAGAGAAATAGAAAAGTTAGCCCCGCAAAAAAGGAATTCCACTCAGCAAAAGGTATCTGTTCTATAAAATTTTAAGATGTGCACAATTAAAGAGCAGACAGTCAATTGTAATTAAAGACACATATCGTGACAAACTTACGAAAGAAGCAAGCAGTATTGGCGCATCAATAAAAAATAAAATGAAGCAAATAAAGATGCCTATGATCTCTTCATTTCTCTTTCAAATATACACTAACTACAGTGCACCGTCGCGAGTACACTAACTTATCCTTTATGTTTTCCTTTTTGTCTAATTTAAACTTAAATCAAGCTCTCTAAGTCTCTATATATAACCGTCTCATCTCATGTACTACTAATCATCCCCAAGAACAAAGAACAAAGCTAAATCACTTTCAACCCCCTCCCAGCAAATTAAAGAGGAAAAAAAGAGAGAGAGACAAAGACCTTCCCACAATCGAAAATACATGGCAGAGGCAATTGTGAGCGCTGTGTTGGGCAAGCTTGCTGATTTCTTGATTAATAAAGCTCAAGATCAACTGGAGGATGTGCGTGAGCAGATTGAACAGATGCAGCAGGAACTTCGGTTGATCCATGCTTTGCTAAGAGATGCCAATTCCAAGCGAAACACAAATGAATTGGTAACAGAGTGGCTAAACCAGGTCAAAGAAATTGGCGACAAAATAGATAGTGTCATTGATACCTTCCGGGTTAACATTGAACAAACCGGTCCAGAAAGTTCCAACTGGCTCAGAAAAAAGATGGCGGCTGTTAAAAGAAGCTATAAAACATACAAGCACGGCATGCGTAAAGAGCTCGAAGGTATCACACAAAATCTCAATCGGATTTTGCAGCGTGGAATCCAGTTGGGAATTCAGGATAAGCTTGGTGCTCTCGATGATGTTGATGATTTAGATCCTTCTGATAAGCTTGATGATCCAGAAGTTGTTGGCCTTGAGGATGACAAGGGCAAGATTATCAAGCAGCTGCTTGATAGCAGCATTTCAAGGCGCACGGTGCTCTCGATTGTGGGCACTGGCGGCCTCGGCAAAACCACCCTGGCCAAAAAAGTATACAAAAGGTACATGTGCTATCTTTTTAACTGATGTTTTTATATGAATTGCATAAAAGATTGTGATTTCTTTTTTACATTTTTTTAACAAGAAAATTAAATCCCAAAACCAACTCGTTTCTAAGAACTCAACTGCCCAAATTAATAAGATTATTTGTTTATATTTCTTTTTATCAGGTAAGGAAGAGGGAATTTTTGTCATGAATCTTCATTACTGTTAGTAATTAATTACCTTATGCATATTTATTAACTAGAGCATCCTGTCACTTCCTTTTAATGGTGAACAAAATCCCTGTTTAACAGAAATTAACTAAATACTATATGAGGTAAATTCATGACAGTGAGTTATATCAGTGTTGTCAAAAACGTCCGTTTAGACTGATTAATCGGATGATTAATTGTTGGCAGTGACCAAACCATTAATTTTTTTCTGACTAATCGGCTGATTATTCCCGATTAATCGTTTGACGGTACTTTGTCCGTCCGACGAACGCATACCATTATTTGCAACACTGGGTTATATAAAGGGATTGTTTAGTAATTTAATTGAATTGAGAAAAAATAAATTCTGACGATCCGTAAACATGCACATAAATATACTGAAATGTTTCATGAAAAAATATACTGAAATTTTACTCAACTACACCAATATGATTCTGATAATTTTTTCCATAAATAATAACTGTAATATTTACGCTTAATAAAAATTAGTTACTCTGTTTTTGGTTAATAGAATTTAAGAGATGGTAATTTTCTTAGCTTCATGGTAATTTTTGCACAAAGACTTGATTAAATTAGTCTTCTCCTTACATTATGTGGTCCAAATCTTCTTAAGAATACAGATAATCAATCCTGTAACATGGAAAAAAAAATTGTACAATAATAAATGTACTCTCTTTGGACTGCTTTATTGTACAATAAAAATATTCTCTTTAATTGGACTGTTTTTTCTTGATCTAACCAATGTATTCTTGTAAGCACATGCAGTGCGGAATTGGAGAGGCACTTCCATTGTAGGGCATGGCTGTCAATTTCTCAAAAGTACGATTTAAATGATCTCTGGAGAGAAATTCTTTACTCAATTGAACCTCAAATGAAAAATAAAAATCCACCCATAACAGATGGGGATTTAGTGCTGAAGCTCAAGAGCTCGTTGAGACGCAAGAGATATTTAATTATCCTAGATGATATCTGGGACATTAATCTTTGGGAGCAATTGGAAAAAGCATTACCCGATGAGAACAATGAGAGCCGTGTGATAATTACCACCAGAAATCTGGATGTTGCTAAAGCGGCTGATTGCAATACAGATATACATAAAATTGATTACCTAAACGATGCTGAGGGTCTTGCTCTCCTCTTCAGAAGGGCTTTTCAACGACAGATACAATCTGAGAACTACCCTGGTGATCTCCTGGAAATCGCCAAAAGATTAACAAAAAAATGCGGTGGGTTACCATTGGCATTGGTTGTGCTAGGTGGTATCCTCACAAGGAGAGATCGCACCTACAGTGCTTGGAGCAAAGTGGAAGAGACCATAGATTGGAGTAATGAAGATGGGGAGAAGTGCATGCAGATCCTAGCCAAGAGTTACGAAGACTTGCCAGATCATCTCAAATCATGTTTTCTTTATTTTGCTGCTTTTCCCGAAGATTATAGGATTTCAGGAAGGCACCTTACCGGAATGTGGATGGCTGAAGAATTCATCCCGAAAGGTAGATGTGGAACAATGGAGGATAGAGCTGAGAAATGCCTTGAAGAGCTCGTGCAAAGGTACATCCCTTTTCAGTTCTAACTTTGAAGGTACTTGTCTGGTATAAAAAAGGTCCTCATGTATTTTTGGTCCAGCCCAGTCTCATCACATTCAGATCAAATGTATAACTCCCTCTCAATTCAATCAGTGTCCGGTACACATGATGCACGACTCCTTAACATACCTTGTCAACTGAAACAAAACAAATGGAACGGAGAGTTCGATAGTGCAACGGTTATTTTACGGCTAGCTTTCAAATAATCGATTTAATAAAAATATATATTTTTTAAATAATATAAATTAATTTAAACAAATATGTTGGACCTAATTAACTATTATTTGGTATCTCTTTATAGATAGTTAGATATTATTAACATTTAGCTAGATATTACAGAACATGTATATATAGTTCGATATTACTAAACCATTTTCATTTTGTTTCTCTTGCAACTAGAAATCTTATTTATTGGTCCTTAGCAAGAGTACGTATAAATAATATACGAAGGCAGTTTCCGAACGTGTGTGGGGAACACCAAATTAATGGTAGCATTTATCGTAGTTGACCTCATAAGGCAAGTTGCAAAATCAATAGTCAATACAAAGGCTAAAAACAATAAGCTAGCTAGCATATGTTAATATTGTGAACAAGTCGAAAAGAGAAGTCATATTTAAGTAATTTTGTAAACAAACTTCTTTATATTTGTATGTCATTGAATGCTTGTGCCATTTGGCGAAAATGTAAGTGTGCTCAGCTCAGGTATGTAGAATGCTCTGATCTTAACTGAAAGGAATTAAAATTAAGTTTTACTTTAGAAAAAGGTACAACAATATTTTTTTTTGATGAGTTGCTATTCTTCGTGGCTTACATATGTTATCATCGTTAATTGTAGAAGAAATTGTGGATACTCAATTACAAACTTTTTGGCAACAAATTATTTGTTACAGAAAAGATTGAAAAATAGATATTTTGTTGTTTGTCAATGTTTCATAGAGTTAGATATAACGTTGCATGATTGTCATTAACATGGTTATAATTAAGTTTGATATCGACATTTGTAGATATATATGGAGGATGCGTAAGGTACTGTATTTAGGAGTCAAGGACGGGTGGCACTTAAGCCTCCCTTGGTCCAAACAGTCAATCCAAGCTCAAAACCTTTTTTTTCCTAGCTCTCGGAACAAACAATTCGTTTTTTTTTTTCGATTTTCAATGTCCAAACAATCAATCCAGACCGTTAGATGTTCAATCTATATTAAAATGTGCTTGGAGACCAAATTTTATATTTTTTGAATTTTTTTACTATTTATTAAGATGATTTGAAAATCGTTGTTTTTCAATGGTGTAGAAATTTAATAAAAACAAAGATTTTGAAACCATCTTAATAAATAGTAAAAAAATCTCAAAAGATATAAAATTTGGTCTCCAAGCACATTTTAATATAGATTGAATATCTAACGGTTGAGATCGACTAGCTGTTTGGACTTTGAAAATAAAAAAAACGAGTCATTCCTAGAGCTAGAAAAAAATGTTTTGAGTTTAGCCAACCTCTATATATATATATTTTATAAAAAGATATTTCTTTACTAAGATCTTTTTGAAAAAATATAATAATATATTCATTGTTTAACTGTAAACTACAGATAGGAGGGAATGAAAATTAAAGAAAACATAATTTATAAGTTACTATTTTTTCATTCTCTTATTTGATTGGTCTTGTGTTCTTTCGTTACACTATAATTAGAAAAGTAAAAAAATAAATAAAAGCTTTAGAAGATTACATGAAGTTAAAAGAATAACCTCTAATTACTATACTCATCAATTAAATTCTAAATTATCTTATAATTTGAATAGTAAAACAATAAAACCTTTAGATGATTTAAGCTAAAATAATAACCTCTATTTACCTTACAAATCTATTAAATTTTCAATCAAGTATAAATTTTCTTTCTCTTGTATTACTACTCTTCCTCTGTCCTTCATCCAAACAAGATATAATAGTATATCAAGAAATTCATATTTGACAACAAAATTTTTGGAAAGAGTGGAGCACTAAGATAGCCCGATATTTTTTATTTGACAAAAAAAAATGTGGCTAATTAGCTTTGGTGATTAGTATGTCTATAGCTTTGTTTTCTTTTCTTTGACGAAGGATGAAAGTCTAGTCTTCTAAATTCTAATATACATAAATGATAATTTCATCTGGATTTCAAATTTGTAACTTTTCACACAACATTGTTTTTTTGCCAGTAGATTAAAGTTCGGTTTTCGTGTCTACAATAAGTTGGCTACAACATATTTTTCGTGTCTACAACAGTTTACTGAAAATCACACGTTGTTTTAACAACATATTTTTTATTTGGCGCAACATTGAGGTAAGAGAAAAAAAAATCATTTTCAGCGTACTGCGCTTGCTTAAAAAGGAAGCTAATACAAAGTAGAATACGGAGCATCTTCCACTTGCCTAATTTGCTTAATATCGTTTAAAAAAATATTAAAATCTTAAATTGGAAACTAGACGTCTAATGTCACCAATCTTGATTGATGAGTTGCGAATTAATTTAAAAGTCATATTTTTTGTAATGAGACTGCATGCAATTTTTATTTTCATTTTTACTAATGGCTTCCCGGTACGGTACCCTAGCATTTGTCATATGTTCTTCTCGATAATTGAACCAGTGTCTTTCTAAAAAGAGACGAGGTCTCGTGCCACTGCACTAAGCTCATGTTTCTGAGACTGCATGCAATTAATAAGGAGCTGTCAATTAAAGATGGTTAAAACAATTATTTTTAAAATATTCTCTCACCTCAACATTGCATTAGTCAAAATATTGATGTAGATATCCGCACGTGTGCTATGCTATATACCAACAATTTAATTTAGCACATAAAGAGTAATTACTATGAGTCAAGTAAGACATGGGCTGTAACGACTGCTTACAGTACGAGGCTTATTTAAATAACAAATTAATACCATTGAGTATTAGATGTAGTTTTTAGACCTAAATAAAAGAGGACAACAATATATATTCTTAATTAATTGCTTCACTGTCAAGCAATACCAACATTTTTAATTTTATCTATATACAAACAGTTGTAATGTAACATAATATATCCACTGATCAAAACAAATTTAAATGCAACTTAATATATTAATTAGCTGAGTAAGAATTAATTTTTATAGTAATAATTTTAGCATTTCGAGTTGGCCAAATATATTTTATATAACTATCACTGCATATCTGAAATCCAAGTGGGACCTTCTTAAGGAATACCTACCTATATATATGGATGAAAGATATAGCCAAGTGTTCATTTTAATTTGACTTAAAGAAATACCTCCATATTCATAAACAAATATTTCCCTTCTTCTTTGATGTTAATTGTATGAAAAAAATACTATTGTAGGTGCTTGATTCAAGTTACCAAAAAATCTTGGAACGGCTACTGCAAATACTGTAGTATGCACGATCTTCTACGGGACCTGGCTATTCACAAAGCCAAAGAGGAGAACTTCTTCACCGTATTCTCCAAAGCAGAAGAAAATGTTAACCAGCTAGCGGCTAGAAAGCCGCGCCGTGCGGCACTGCAATTTTGCACCCTCACCGAAGATGGTGTATATTCAGAAAACACTTGTTCTTTACTCTGTTTTGGTGAAGAGGTTCGTGGGGTTAGAAATAATAATGGTTTTCGTCTATTTCCCGTATCAAAGGTTTGTGGGTTTAGCAAACTAAATTATAGTTGTTTTAGTCTACTTAGAGTGTTAACCTTGCAGAATGTAGACATGACCAAATTCACTCCGAGACAGTGGCCGAAGGGCTTGATACACTTGACATATTTGGGTTTAAGAGAATGCCGTATTCCACAAGATATATTTAAGAAGTTTACCTTCAATAATCTAGAAACCATTGATTTTGAGAAATCGAGAGCAATAAATAATGCTGACGAAGATTGTGTAGGAGAAACTATAGATTTGTCTGATGCCGTAATCCCAACTCTAAGGCATGTATATGGATCCGGAGAATTCTGTTTACCATTAAAATGGAATCTACATCCAAATCTACAAACAGTTAAAAATGTGTCGATAAATACAGAATGTATTGCTGATTTAAAATGGTGTATCAACTTGCGTACGTTAGGAATTGAAATTGGTACAAGGGAATTACTTCCTTGGGGTCAAGTAGCGTGGCAAAACCTCAAGGATGTGCTGAGAAGTTCAGAACAGTTGGTATACCTTAGTATTAAATACCCCGTGCATGAGCTGAGAAGGACTTCAGTACAAATGCTACCATTTGGGGGGACAAAAGACTTACCTTGTCATGGGAAGATACAGAAACTACGTCTCCATGGAAAGTGGGATAGAAATACATATGTTCGAAGTCTTGAGATGTTCCCAACAAACCTCACCAAATTGACGCTCGCATTTTCTTGGCTCCATGTAGATCCAATGCCCATATTGGAGAGGTTGCAGAGCCTCAGTATACTTAATTTAACTTTTGACTCATATGTGGGAACTGGGATGATTTGTTTAACCGGAGGGTTTCCTAAACTAAAAAAACTAAAGCTTCATCGCTTGTCTCAACTATGGCATTGGGACATAATAGAGGGAGCTATGCCCATCCTTACTCATCTCGAAATTAGCGATTGTAAGATGTTGCACGCCTTTCCCGAGCTACAAAAGGTGCGGACCCTTCAAGAGCTACTTGTAAAGTGGCCCTCACATGAGCTACGTGAATCTATGCAAGGAAAAGATCTACACAAAATTGAGCATATCCCATCTGTGCGTATATGGTGAGATCTCATGCTTCTTTGATTGTAAAATTTCTTTACAAATTCCTCAATCTTAATTTGCTATTCATATACTTTGCGTAGCTGCAAGTCTTTAATTTCGATTATCAGCTCTTTTTTATTATTTTCACTGTAATTTAACTACTCTTAATTATATGTTGAGCAGGCCGGAAAAAGAAGAATACATGCTTAATTAGAGACGAAAGGTCAGATTTGAGTCTCATTATAATATTATAAGTTCCTTTATTTTAGTTTGTTGTTCCTGCACCGTTCAACTTTTCATACTTGCCCGTTGTTGTAAATGCTAGATTTAATTTTCTATTGTTAACTATGCATTTTCAGTTTTTATAATTGTAATTGTACTTATTAATTGCATGGATTTTAATTGGGTCGGATTGTTGCCATATACTTAAATTCGTTTATTAATTGCATGGACTTGAATCGATCTTTGGTTGTAACATTAAATAAATATTTGATGCATAGTATGATGCGAACAGGGGCGAAATTTTTTCTAATATTTCTTTCTTTTTAATTGAATGGACGACAGTTCGAATATTTTTGTTCTGAATATTACCAAACAAAATCTCATATTTTACAATAGATCAAACGATGAGAGTCAAATTATTTCAACTCATCCCCAGTGCTGATATTTTCGTGTTTTTTAAATTGTATTGTATGACAATAATATCTCTAATTTTAAATGTTTCACAATATTATACATAGCTTTTAAACATATTTATTTATAATCATTTCTACATACGTTTCATTGACGTCATACTGTACATCAAATGTTTATATATTACATAACTGAGTGAAAGAAATGAGAGACCTCACCTCCAATTACTTAATTACATATTATTTTCGATAAACACACCTAATTATATTAAAACCTAATTAGTATTTTATAAATTTCTATTTATCTACTACTGAGATATTCATAAACTCCAGTACACTTGAAGGACCCAACAGATCACCAGAATCTTTCTACCACATATTATTTCCAATAATTTCATTCAAACGCGTGAACCCAACCCATTTAAGCTCAAACCAAACCGAGTGGATACTTTTTTTAGGTCAAAGCTAATGATCACCACCTGAGAACCCAAATCCAACCCAACCCAACCCAACCCATCATGTGGCTTAAATTAAGCAGCAGTACTCACTACAACAAAGTAGACACTTTTTGCGAGGGAAAAAAACGCATTTATGACGGTCGCCCGTCGCAAAAAGTATCGTTGCAAAAAGAAAAAGCTGAACAATAAGAGTAGTCCGTCGTAAAAAGTCATTTTTTTATTCTCACGAAAAGTGTCTCGTTCTTGTTGTGACTCCCTGGGCCGTGAAAAGTTTTTTTAAAACAAGTGACGGAGAAGAGAGGCAGAGTCGCAAGCCTTACTCTTATAGTTAATTCGTATTCATATATTTAAGATATTTAAATTGAATACGAACAATTTTGAATATGGATATAAATTGAACAAAAAAAATACATATATGAATACATAAATAATTAAGATATTTAAATATCACCTATTCTCATGAAAAATAGCTGCCAAATATTTTCATAACAAATAAAAGTTAAAAAATACATATATATAATGACGATAAAAATTAATCACTAATTATTTTCATATTGTAGGTCAAAATATATCAAGATATATAAATCTTAATAAAAAATGAAACACAAGCAGATATAATGAAATACTTAGATCTTAAATTAATTATGTATATGTAGCCGTATTTGCCTGAAAAATATCCATATTCGCATCCGTATGAGCCAATATTAGAAATTAATACATATCCGTATTAATTCGTTAAATATTGAGATCTATTTTCTCTGTCCCAATTTATTAACAAGAACGTGATTGTTGGGTCCTACTTGACATAGACTAATGACTAAACAACCGCCATGAATTTTTGAGTGGACAAATATTCCTTGACTTAAGCAACAACTGTACATGTGTATTATATATGACCGCAATCTTTCTTTCATTATTTGACTAACAATCAGATATTTTTATGTTGTACGGACTATCAAACAGATATCTTTTGACTAGTTCGATATGATAATTATCAACACCACAATATGTCATGCATTTATTCAATTTGTTAGACACGAAATAATTGTACGTATTGCTTTCAAAATTACATACCTCTTAGTCACAATAAAAAGAAAACACATTTTTTTAAACTAAAAGAGATTCATGAGCTATTAGATTAAAACAGGCAGAATTATAAATTAAAGAAACATCAAAATTACATATTTCTCCGGTCAAAATTTATAATATCACATGTATCCTTATAAATTTTAAAAACTCACATTCATCCAATTTAGTTTGATTCATGAACAATTGGTCCTGCAAAACAAAAGTTGCACTGAATCGATCAAAAAATAAAATTGGAATGACGGGATGAATAAGTGTCATGCAATTTAATTTTATGACAAAGAGGAGAATAGGTTATAGTTATTTCCTCAACAAAAAAATTACGAGGTTGAGAGAATAATAACAATTTTTGCAAATTGAAAACTTGAAAAAAAAAATATAGGAATAGCTTAGCCCCTTTTCTCTCTCTCTTTCCGTCCTGACTGTAATTGTATAGTAACTTGAATTATAGGTGATAAATTTGAGTAGAACTAGGGTGTTCTTAAGTTCATCAAGTTTCTTAGTGAGCTTAAGTCTAAAACCCGTAAAATAAACTTCAAATAACGAGTCTGAACCGTTGAAACCTACCTATCTTAAGAGTGATGCGTCTACATGTGAAATTTTTAAACATTTGAATTGATTTAGTATAAAGTCAATCGGTCAAAATTAGAAGGTTAATAAATTAATTTTAATGCATCCATTTTTTGAAAAAAATTTTACCACTTGACTTTATACTAAATTAATTTGAATGTTTAAAATTTTCACAGGTCGACGCATCACTCGTAAGGTAGGCGGGTTTCAACGGTTCGGATTCGTCATTTAAAGCCGATTTGATGGGCTCTAGACTTGAGCTCACCAAAGGACTTGGTGAACTTAAGAACAACCTAGTTCTACTCGATAAATTTTATTAAATTATTAGCAAATTTTGATGTGTGTATATATAATAAGAGTCTATATATCTGTAATTCACACACACCAAAAAATTATTATTGCAATTACTTTTACGAATGTAATTTTGTATTTGCAAAACTACACTCAGCATATTTAATTAAATTTGTCTATAAAATATAATAAAATTAGTAAAACTTCCGTACACAATAAATAAAAAGAGTTTTCTTTTTTAAAACTGATTTAAAAATAAAAGATACAATATTTTGGATTACAATAAAGTTGAAACTTGAGAATTTAAAATAAATATGGAAGAATGTTGAAAAGCTTTTTGAATATCAACGACAATAAATGACAATCTACTTATTAATTAGTTTCATGATTTATTTCCTATATTTTCCCCTTTAATCACTGGTTTTCAACCTTATTAATTTCCGTATCTGAAAGAGGACAGTATGGTCCAATTTTTTTTTTTTTTTTTTCTCTCACCGTTGCCCAGCTTCACCAATTAAAACGTACAGTTTATTCAGCCGTTTACTGTGCGCATGAGGAAAAAAAATCATTCAGACTTTACAAAAATCAGCATACACGCATAATATTTCCGGCAGTCAAAAATTTACATTCCGGTTCCCATTCCCATAACCTGTTAAAATCTGCACCCCACAGTTACGGCAAATCTTGGTCCCACTTCACACAGACTTTGACTAAACGACTGCCATGAATTTTTGTCGGGTCAAATACTCTCGATCCTTGACATTCTTTCATTCTTTGACTAACAATCAGATATTTTTATGTTTTACGGTCTATATAGAAGTCTATATTTTAACGAGTTCGGACCATTAACGCTGCATCAATGGACAAATTTAACAACGCCATCTGTAACTCATTTTTCTTCCCATTCACATGTAGCACGACATAGAAGTCGTGCAACTGCGAATACTAACAAAAAAAAGAAAAATAAATTAAGAACCATTACAGTTTACACTAACGACAGAGACTGCCAAAAGCGCCCCTCTCCACCCTCTCTCTGTGTGTCTATCTTTATTTAAATGAAGCTTTGCAATGGATATGAACCAGAAGAGAAAAACCACAACGAGCATAGGAGAGATGACAAAAGGAGTGCAGCGTACAATGGTTACACTTACATTGTGCTTCCTTTTGAACCTTCTCTTCTTCTGCTTGGCATCAGCCATCTCCAGAGATGTTGATCATCTAATTTCCTTCAAGAATTCTCTTCCAAATCCTAATTTGTTATCCAACTGGAGCCAGATCCACGGTGTGTGTGAATTTCAAGGTGTTAAATGTAAAGGAAACCACGTGTCCTCTCTAACCATTCGAGGTCTGCCACTCGAAGCAAACTTCAATTCAGTCTCAACTCACATCCTCTCTCTTGAAAACCTAGAAGCGCTCTCTCTCCATTCTACCAATCTCAATGGATCCATCTCAGCCCTTGCAAACTGCACCATTCGACTCAAAGAACTAGACCTATCCAGTAACAACCTTCATGGGTCTGTCTATGATACAGCTTCCCTGGTGGCCTCCTGTCATTCTCTTCAGTCACTCAACCTCTCCAATAATTACATTGGCCAAGCCTTCAATCGTTTCTCTCCAGTTCTCTCCCAACTAAGGATGCTTGATCTCTCCAATAACATGATAACAACCAACGAAGATATCCATTGGTTATTCTCTAAACTCAGGTTACTCAAACATCTGGACCTCTCCAATAACACAGTTAAAGGAACCATGCCACAAATAACCAATTGCAATTCTTTGCAATATCTCACTAGTGGAGAACGTACAATTAGTGTCGCCTCAAAAAGCCGACACTAATACTTTAGCATCGGTCAATTACAAAAAACCGACACTATTACAATTAGTGTCGGCTGTTTATAATTAGTTGACACTAATAACTAATATTTAGTGTCAGATTTTTAATTTTAGCCGATACTAATACTTAGTGTCGGCTGTTTATAAACAACCGACACTAATAACTAACAATTACTGTCGGATAATTGTAAACAACCGACACTAATACTTAGTGTCAGGTTTTAAATTTAAGCCGATACTAATACTTAGTGTCGCTGTTATAAAAGCCGACACTAATTGTTCAAAAAAAATTATTTTAAGTCGCGCGCAAGCACCTCATCCAAAACGCGCCTAGGGTTGTGTACAGCTCCTTTCTCCCTCCGCACCTGTCTCCCTCCGCCATTTCTAAATCGCCTCAGACCGACAGCATCTCTCTCTCTTGCTCTCTCGCTCTCTCGCCTCTCTGGACGCACCAACTCTCTCTGGCCTCAGACCGGCGGCCCTCAGTATCAGCACCAGCATCGATCTTGCCAAGCTGCTAGCGCCGCCTCCGGTTTGTCTAGCTCCGGCGATCCTACTCATAACCCGATTGTAGGTAAAGTCATTCTCTCTCTCAATCTCCTCAATCCCGATGTATATCTGTGCCATTTAGTAATTTCTTCTCTCTATCTCCTCAATCCCGATGTATATCTGTGCCTTAGGTTTTGGTCGTGTAATGTTCAATTAACTTAATTTCTGGTGAAATGTGAATCAATTTTGCAATGATATAGCTTTTCTATACATTTCGAAGGTGTGGGCATTTGCTGACTCAAAGCGACAAGGTTTCCTTGGTTTTGGTGAATTTGTGACATCAATACAGGTGAAGCCTTCTTTCCTTGGTTTTCTTATTTTGTATAGGTGGGGTTCAAATTCAACCTGCCTCATCAGCATCAAGTCAGTGGTTCAGCTCAAAATCGCAGAAAAAGGTATCTCCAAAGTTGTACCATCTGATTGATGAATAAAAATCAACAGGTTTCTGACATTTTATAGAAAAATTAAAAGGGCAAGCTCAAGACAGTTGAGCTGTAGTACGTAAATAAACAACAAAACAGAAAATTAATAAAGCATGAAACTAAAATAGATTAAGCAAAATTTTCAGAGGGCTTCTCTGAAGAAAGACACTAAAGAAATTCCTCTGTACCAGTGATGGTCTTGTTCGTACCAGTGGCATCCTGTTTTGTACCAGCACGCTCAATTCAACCAGTATCTCTGAACGGTGCTTCCCGCTTGTTGTCAGTGTATTACTTTAAGTACCAAGCTATCTGAACAGTGAATTGATAGGTTAGGTCTGAACAGTGAATTGATGTCAATTCCTTCCATTGCCTCGTGCATAAGTGTGTCACAATGCAAGGCATACAAATACAAGTTTGGAAGCACATTTTTTAATATACCCTCTACCCAATCATGTTCCCATAGTCTAATTGTGCAGCCGTCCCCTGCTGTCCATTTTACTGAAACATTAAAGAATTGTCTAAACCGCCAATCAGTTTCGGATGACAAACGGATACCCAATTGACATATTGACAAGGTTGTACTCAAGATTGTTTTGTATTCACTATTTGTATGTTTATGGACATAATTCATTATTTGTATTCACTATATTTTTTTTTTTCTAATCTAATGGGTGTGCCTTTTATTATTCAAATACACAGCTTCTGACAAGGGTTATGATTTTAAAGCAATCAATATTACATTGACTAATTTGATGGCAATCAATAAATGGGATCTCGAAAGGTAATTTTTCAAATCATAGACATTTTACACCACTAAGTTATTAAAGATGTTTAGTTAATTTGTTCAGTGAATTGTTTGTAGAATGCAAGGACCTGTTCATTAGATCCCTATTTATCTTGGGTGAGTTTGGAGGAAATGACTATAACGCTCCTTTGTTCGCTGTGAGAAAATTCAAGGTGCATTTTTGCTGTTTTTCTTGTTTTGAAAGGTGGACATTGGAAAATCATATAAAATCGAATAAAAATGCTAAAAATGCATATTTCAGCTCTTATCTGGTTGTTTGAAGTCTTCTATCTGACTGTGTATTTGATTTTCAGGTTTGGACTTGTGATAAGTCTGCACCGACTGATCTGTCACAGGAGGTCATTTTGGGGTTTTAGAGGTACCACTAGGGGCTTACATGAGCTAAGCTTAGTTCCTAGATTTATGAAATTGTGTGTCTTGAATAATGATAAACTTTGATTTTGTAAATGTGATATTTTATCTAGTGAGTGTTATTTGTAAATTAGGATGTGTTATTTGATATTTTTATTTCAGACGGCTTGTTTTATATATAGGCCAACAAAAATATATGGTAGCTGGCCAAATAATAAAATTTATTTTTTTAGAAAAAAAAATCTAGTGTCGGGTATTTATTAAAAATGTGACACTAATAAGTATTAGTGTCAGCTCTTTATTAAATAGCCGACACTAATAAGTATTAGTGTCGGCTATTTAATAAAAATGCGCCACTAATGAGTATTAGTGTCGGATGTTTAATAAAAATGTGCCACTAATGAGTATTAGTGTCGGATGTTTAATAAAAATGTGCCACTAATGAGTATTAGTGTCGGATGTTTAATAAAAATGCGCCACTAATGAGTATTAGTGTCGGTTATTTAATAAAAATGCGTCACTAATGAGTATTAGTGTCGGCTATTTAATAAAGAGCCGATACTAATGCCTTATTTTTAGTGTCGGCTATTTACAAAGTATTAGTATCAGCTCCATTAGTGTCGCCTTAAGTCCGACACTAATACCCATAAACAACTGATACTAATTCCAAGTTCTCCACTAGTGTCTTGACCTATCTTCCAATCAACTCACTGGTACCATACCGGTTGGTATGTTCTCAGGTTGTTTAAATTTAACCTATCTCAACCTCTCATCAAACTATTTTACTGGTATGGCCCCGCCTGACATAGAAGCATGCACGAATCTCATCACTCTGGGCCTCTCCAAGAATAATTTTTCTGGTGTATTCCCCAACTTGTCCATGCTTGTGATGCCCAGGCTCCAGGTTCTAGAGTTGGCATTTAATAACTTCAATGGTAGTTTACCCAAGTCTATTTCAAAGCATACAAATCTTGAGTTATTGGATCTTAGTGCGAATAAGTTCTCAGGCTTGATACCACAACCTTTGTGCACTAGTAATATCTCTAGATTAAAAGTGTTACACTTACAGGATAACTATTTTACCGGGTCCATACCTCATTCCCTAAGCAATTGTACTAACTTGATCTCACTTGATCTGAGCTTGAACTTGCTTTCTGGGTCCATTCCCGGTTCTCTAGGGTCCCTCCTCAACTTACAAGATCTTATAATGTGGCAAAATAACTTGAATGGTGAGATCATAGTAGGCAATATCGGCCGATACCGATCCGGATCGGCCGATACGTATCGGTATCGGCCGAGTCCGATCCGATACCGAGCCGATACTGATGAATTTTCTGTTTTTGGTCCGATTTATGCTGTTTTGGTCCGATTTATGCTGTTTTGGTCCAATACCCAACTACCACGTAGCAGTAAAAGATTTATATATGCTGCCAAGAAGTAATGATGGCAGCAGTCCTTCAGGAGATGTCATCCCTAGTACATATGTAGAAAGTCAAAATGAAGATTATGAACCTGATAATCAGCATAGAGAACAACCACGGAACTCTACCTCAGGAATTGAACTAAGAGAAACATGATTTAAAAATATTAATGAACTAACAAGACGTCAAAATGTTAGTTCTTATGATGAGATGTCGAGTACATCAGGGTTTAGTGGGGGGTATAATCAGCCACCATATGCATATAGATATGAAGATGTTAACAATCCTTCATTTGGATCTACAATGTCTTCTTTTTTTAGTTCCGGACAACAATATCTCCATTTTTATTATAATACAGACGGCGATGAAGTGATCCAGCCAGCACGACATAGTTTCTGGCAGTAAAAGAATATGTTTATAGTTTTAATGCTTGTATTATATTGTATTAGTGGATTATTTGATTGTAATCATTTATCTAAACATAAATTATTGAAAAATTAATTTTTATCATTTTTTTCCTATTTTTTTAGTGTAAAACAAGCTTCTGGCAAAAAAGTTCGATTTTCCGATCCGAATCGGCCGATACCGGCCGATACGCCGATCCCGATCCCGATACCGATATTTCCTACTATGGGTGAGATACCCTCTGAGCTATCATCCCTTAAGTCACTTAGAAACCTAATCTTGGACTACAACAACCTAAGTGGTACAATACCTGATAGGTTAGCAAATTGCACTAGCCTCAACTGGATATCTCTGGCAAGCAACCGACTTACCGGATCAATACCTATTTGGATTAATAAGCTTGAAAATATTGTGATTTTAATACTTCAAAATAATTCATTCACTGGGTCCATACCACCAGGGCTTGGTGATTGCAAGGGTCTGATATATTTAGATTTGAGCAACAACAAACTAAATGGGTCCATTCCACCTACTTTGGCAAAACAATCTGGTAAACTTAAGGCAAACCTTATAGTGGATGATCGGCTATATTTCAGCGAGATAATTCATAACAATAAGCTATGCCACTGTATGAACATTTATCTGGAGTTTGATGGAATCCGGTATAATGACCTAATGCGTGTGCCGATTGTACGTTATTGTAATTCAATGCCAGGTCAAAGGGCTTTTGTTTCCATAACTAACCAAAACCTCATAAATTTCATATCAATGATTTTTCTTGATTTGTCATACAATCAACTCAGTGGCCACATTCCAAATGAGATTTCTACAATGTCAGTTTTGTCCGCCTTGTTCCTCGAGCACAATCACTTAACAGGACCGTTGCCACAAGAATTGGGAGGCATGACTAGATTACAATCACTCGATTTATCACATAATATGTTAGAAGTCAGCATACCCTCTTCCTTTTCGGCCTTGTCCTTGTCAGATTTGGATTTATCGAACAACCGGTTAAGTGGACCCATACCAGAACAGGGTTCTTTGGTTACATTTCCAGAATATGAATTTGAGAATAATTCAGGTCTCTGTGGGTTACCGTTGCCACCTTGTAACAGCAAGTCCGTACCAAAGGAAGATGGGTCTCAACAGTCATCAACAAATCATGGGTCTACACGGGTATTGTGGATCGTACTAGGGTTATTGTTCTTTATCTTCTTTATTATTGGGTTTGTAATTGGTCAATTTCTGAGATAGGTCAACGATATGTCTTTGATGTAACTAGTTATCTGCAAGTATATGTCAGTATTTCTGCTTAGATGTGTTAATTTTTGTAAGAGATAAGAGATGTAAGAAAACAACTTATTATTGCTTTACACGTCTTTATTTATAAAGGAAAATAAAAACTAGTCGTTGCACTATTAATTACAACCACTAACTACTATCTTCTAGCCTATTAATTACATGACACTATTTCCTACAACTAGCCATTACAATTCTAATTTGTAACTAGCCGTTAATTTTGACACTCCCCCTCAAGCTAGGAATGTATATATCGTACAATCCTTACTTGTAATTTTCTAAAATAGACCCGGTTCCAAGCCTTTGGTGAATATATCCGCGAGTTGATCTTCATTTTTTACGTATGGTTGATGATATCTTGCAAACTTATCTATATTCCGACCTGTATTTTGTACCAAAATCTGTATTTAAAACTATTAAATCGGTCGTATTTCATTGAAATATCTATATAATATGGTACTGCTGCAAGTTTGTTCTTATTTTGCAGGAATCGGGCGAAATTGAGAAAGAATCTGGACTCGAAAATTTTTACATGGCCCGTGTACCATCTTATACGGGCCGTATCAACCCTGACTTAACCACAGAAGGAACATAGGCACACGGCCCGTATAAGATTTCACACGGGCCGTGTCAGGCATTTTCGGAAACAGATCCAGAATTTGGAAACAAGGCCTATTGAAGGAAAGTCGGTCAGAAAAGCTTATAAGCAGGATTTCTTGCACCAGAGAGCTCATTCTGGAGCAGAGAAGCATTCCTAGGATTTTGGATTGGTGGCTATTGCTTGGAGGCGAAGTTGAGAAGCAAAAGACGCGAGTTTTGTTGTGGATCTTCTTCTTCTTTGGATTTTATCATGATTTCTCATTATCTTATCTCTGTTATTTGTTTTAGAACTATGTTTGAGTAGACTTTTTAGTTTCTAGGGTTAAGATGTAATCGAATTTTTGTGTTGAAATTTGTGTTTGCTTGATTGTGTTTAATTTTAATTACTTAGATTAAATTGTTTGATTTTTATTAGTTTACCACTGGATGCATGATTACATCTAAAGCGCATTTCAACCCTTATAATCTTTCAATCAAAACTAAGTACATGAGGTAGGTTTAGTGATCCGAAAGGTGAAACCACATAGTAGCCGAAAGGTGAATAATTTCTCTTATCGACGGATAAGAGGTTACCTTTAGAATACTAAACAAGCAACTAGATAATTCGGACCAATATACGCAAGTTGAGGTCTAGAACCCGATGAGGGCAAATATTGCAATTCCATACCAAGTTAATGAACCAATATACGATAGTTGAGGTTTAGGAACATTAGGTCTGGTCAGTAGAACCCTACACAAAGGAACAACACAAAGAAACAGTAACTGGTGCATTAACTCGAGGCCCACACGGACTGTGTACGAGAGTACCCGGCCCGTGTAACTGGACACGACCCGTGTAGGAAACTACACGGATCGGGTGCCTTGAGGTAGAACTGAGATGAAGTATGAAACCTGGAAACACATTTTTATTATTGATTAAAACCAAGTCAATTTACTTTCTTTCATTTAATTACTGTTATTGAACTCTTTTGGAAACATAAATACCAAAACCAACTTTTCAAACTTCTAGTCTTTAATTAATTTAGGTAGAATCTGGTTAAGACTTGAACCATCCCTGTGATCGATACTCGATAATATACTACGCGATAGGATTGTGCACTTGCAATCTGACTCGAAAGTGTATTTAAGGTTTAAAAGGTACAGTTTACTGTACTAAAACTTTGTACATATGTTTTTGTGTGAACAGCAGTACAACCTGATCGGAAACCATAATCCCATCTATCTCTAAACACCCAATGGTGTTCTTTTTTTTTCCTAGCAGAGGCTATTATGTGAAAAAAAAAAATTAGTGTTAAGATCCCCCTCGAGAAACCACTTTAATTTCAATCTTTGTTGCCAATATTGTTCTTCCTCTTTATATAATTTATATAAATCTACTTGACAAGTCCTCCGTTCAGCTAAATCATCATCCCGTAAAATATTATTATCAAATTGTTGTTCAAAGGATCCTATCTTATTTAGCAAATCAGATTTTAACCTTTTTTTCCCCTCACATTAAAACTCCAACCCCTTAATTTCCTTCTAAGAAATTGCAACTTTAACTTCCAACTAAGACCTAAAACTGTTGTCAAAGGAAAATTCTGCCACCAAGAAACTACCAAATCATAAAAACCTTCATACTCTAACCATGTTTTATCAAATTTAATCATTTTGGAAATAGGAAATATAACTGCTTGAGTGTCAAGTAGTAAAGGATTATGATCAGAATATACTCCTGGCAAGGAGGAAAGCTTAGTAAAGGATTCTAATAAAGCTTGGGATGAATAGTGTAATGATCTTGCCCAAGTATATTTTCTATCAGATAAAACAAGTTCCATCAATGAATTATTTCTAATAAATGCATTAAAACGACTACTTATGACATGATTAAAAGTATTTCCAGATCTTTCAGATCGACATCTAATCATATTAAAATCATCCATTACTAACCAAGCATCCACTCCTAAAGTACCTAAATCATTCAATTCTAAAAGAAAATCCCTTCGGGAACCAGAAATTAAAGGACCATATACTGTAGTATAACACCATTCAAAATTATTCATTTTATTTCTAAGATGTACCGTAATAGTAAATTGTCTAACATAAGATGCAACCAAAGAGAAAACACAATCATTAAAGCTTAGGAGCAATCCTCCTGAAGCCCCCATAGTAGGCTTCACAATCCATTGAGTTATCGAGGAACTCAATGATCGTAACATTCTTTCTAGAAATATTTCCTTCTTAGTTTCTTGGATGCTAATAAGATCAATATTATTATTCCTAATTAACTCACTAAGATATCTACGCTTAACTGAACTTCCTAAACCCCTTGCATTCCAGTTCAGAATTTTAACCATTAAGAACAGCCATATTCCCTATTTGATTTGATGCTAGAGAATCACTATCTAAAATACGATCGACAAATAAATCTGTGATATTACCAGATTTGACATAATCCTCAAAAATAGAAATAAAACAAGACTTAGAAAGTGTGCGTAGAGAACGAAAAATATGAAGACTCTCTGCCAGAGTCTCACCTAATTTAAAACCACTAATATCGTATAATTTTACCAAATCCAAATCAGATAAGGAAGAATAAGGAAACTGTTCAATCAGAAATTGCGTACCCATTTTAGCCTTAACCGAAGGCTTAGCCATATCAGACCCTCTAGCTTGAGCCTCTTTCGCCCCCACCATTTGATTGAGTTTTACCTAGAGACTATTTCTTGTTTCTTCCTTAGAGGAGGTAGCCTCAGAATGTTTATCCTTACGCTTCTTCTCATTCTCAGAACGAATAGCCTTTTTCCTAAGGATCTTTAGAGTCAACAGATTGAGGTTGAGGGGGAGGAGGAGGAGGCACATCTGCCTGAGAAGAATAGGACCAAGGGTCATAATCCAATCCATAACCCGACCCGACATCACTCAACTCCCCCCCTGGTCAGATAAATTCACTACAGGAGAGAAACGATTAGTATTGTCTCCCTCAGTGACAGAGATATTTGGAGGCTGCGGCTCAGATGTTGAGTGAGATGAAGAAGGAGGATGCTGTGCAGGTTTAGGAGGAGACATAGGAGGTTTAGGAGGCTAAGATGATGGCTGAGATGGTGGCTGAGGTGATTTCGGCCGAGGTGATTTCAGCAGAGGTGGTTGCTGTAGCAGTGGTTGCGGCATAAGAGCTAATGGCAGAGGGGGCTGCTTTAGAGGTGGGTGAGAAAGAGGGTGAAAAGGGGTCGGCTGAGGTGGATGAAAAGTAGGTAGAGGTAGCATAGGCAGAGCATAAGTATCTTTAATCACAATGCCCCTACGCAATAGTATATCAAAATCCCGAATTGCTTGAGTACTTGCAAATAGCATAACAGGCAAGGAACTTTCTCTTTCATCTCCCTAGTTAGCTGAGGTCAAGAGGAAGAAGACATCTTTGCAATAGATTGGCAGCTGTGAGAACAATGACCCACCCGATTACAAGTAAAACATACCAAGGCATTGTGGCAAGAACGAGGCAAATGCCCGGAATCTCCACAGCGAAAGCAAGCCAAAGTACCGTTCTTTGAGAGAGAAGAAAGAGATTTCAATTTGGAACGGAGATGGTCGGTTTCAGAGATAACCCTAAATTTAGGGGGATTGATAGGTTTAAAAGTGATGGGCTTCGACTGGTGCTCAGAAATTAGACCTCTATTACGTGTATCAAAGGAAGCAGTGGCCACATAAGATTGAGTACCTTTTCTGGGATCAAGAGGTCGCCAAGCAATAAAGGGACCCAGGTGCAGCAGGTAAAGGGAGAGAAGGAGCCCCACTAGCACTGGAGAGAGAAGGATGAGGTTCGGCTGGAAGGGGTGGTTGGATTCGAAACGACGGATCTGAAGGAAATGCTGTAGAATGAGAAAACTCAGTAATCTGTTTAGCACAGGAGAGAAACCACATCAAGACTCCATGTCGATTAACGCTGTGGAGATAGCCATCTTAAGAATCGCCAACGGGCCAAGGACCCAAGAACTCACATCTTGAAATTCCGGGAAGGGGCTGGCCCAAGAGACAACAACGAAACTTTAAGTGCCAAGCTTTCCTTTATAGAAACATGGAAAGTTTTACATTACATCGCCTTAAACATAGGGAAGATATATCCCGTGTAATTAAAAATTTGTATCCTGTCCTTCCCGTGAAATGTACAAACATTTGAATACCCTGTAACGACATAAGATATCCAAAATCTGCATCACCTTGGGATGTGCATGGCAATCAATGCTAACCAGAACCTGATCCGTAGTCAGTAGATGCACCAGTTGTTAAAAGTCTGCGTAGTGCTCTATAGCAACTTGCATACCACCCACCAAAGCCAACTCTTTTACATGAAACGTCAAAAAAGCTCATGAGTATTGAACCCAATACTAGTACCAACTCGCAACCTTTAAAACACAGAACAATCCATCAAACCAGAAAGAATGCATGGCCTACGCAGCAACACTGCGTGGCATGTCTTCTTGGGTTACCACCTGCACATCAATTAGAAGCCTTCCAGTTGTGGCACTCTTAACCATTTCAAAACCGAGTTTATAACAGATTGCGGATTCATCGCCTTACAGGCATACATTTGCATACACCGAGCCTTCCAAGTTGACCACATTAAATTTGCAAAGACAAATACTTCATAAACCTCCAGCTGCTGCCACAAGTCATAAAGTATTTAAGAAGGTCTCAGCATAAGTTTAAGTTAAACTTGAACATAAAAGAAGGAAACTCAAGAGAACTGAACTCCTAAAAAACTTAATCTGTAAGAAACATCAAACCAATCTTGTCAAGTGTACGCAAGGCACGCAATTGATTGCACACGCTGCAGATCTCTATGGCACTTCACCGTTAACTAATGATTAATTCAATCTAATATATTTATAATTTCTTTAAAAATTAAGTCATATACTCTTTGTTAGTCTATTTATAGCGAGATACAAAAATATCATACTCTCCTATACAAATTTTATGTTGACCACTCACATCCTTTAATTTGCATGATTCGTAACATATTTGGGCGCTACCTATATTTGATATCATCAGAAACTTAGAGAGTCTATTCCTCATTTTGGAAACCATGTTAATTGATACCAAGTCCAAGGATTAAATATAACTTTTGTATGAAGCCATCAACTAATAACACTTATATAATAGTTCATGTAATGTTTCATAGAGAATTTATCCAGTATCATGTTTACTATGTATATTCATGTAATCATGTAATTAGTTGACTTGATATCATGTATCCATGAATCGTAAAACATAATTACGAATCAATTTACATGGTAGTTCATAAATCATTTTTTTTAGGACTCCAGTACACCCCCATCATCTTTTAGATGCTAGCTACTCTCGAGAATTGAACACGCGTCCTATGGAAAGAGAGACAAGGGCTCGTGTCACTGCACTAAGCTCGCGGTTCATAAAATCACTAATGTCTCAATTTTTCTTAGCATAATCATTTGTGGCAGGGTTACATTTGTAAGACCATGTATTTTGGTACTGTGAGGAGGTTTGGTGACTACCCTTACAACAGATATGTTCTACCAATCAACCTTGATATGATACTATCAATAACGGTTCTTAGTGATGATTCTTCGGTTTTTATGTAAGAACTGTCACTGATGATTCACTTTGTCAGTGATCGTTCTTATTGGATGAACATGCGCACAACATAATCATGATCACCAAAATTACCAGAGAGATTTAACTGCATATTTTAAAAATGGCACATACTTTATAAAATATTATTAACATATAAAAGAGGGAGAAAATAGCATTAGAAATGCAAACTCGATTAATGGCAGCAGATATTCCATTATTGGTATCAATATACAACGAAATAAAATATTCCAGATTACATTAGCAAAATCCCCCCCCCCCCACACACACACACACAAAACAAAAAAATAAATAAAAAATCAACGTGAAATCCGACACTTTATCTGTTGGCGGCACTTCGCCACCATTAGGGGTGAAAACGGAGCGGATAACGCTGATACCATATCCGCATCCATCGGATAATGAGCGGATACGAATACGGATAGTAAACGGATATCAAAATTCAAAACCAAATCCGCCTTAAACGGATACGGATACGGAACGGATAGTCCACGGATACGGATTCGAATACGGATATAAAACGAATAATGGTCGGATAATTAAGATATATTAACTTCTAAGATACAAATATTAATTAAAACAATAAATATAAATATTAATTATAATATTGAAGAGATAAGAGATGATCTATTGATATATTATATATATAAAATAAAAGAATGGTAACAAAAGTTAAAGTGGTGTAGTGGTTTGATGCTAATCCTTGATACTAGAGGACAAGGGTTCGAATCCCAGCTCAAGCAATTTGTTTTAGCGCTGAAGGTTCTCCTAGCGGGTCCGCCTCAGCAAATGGGTTCGCCTAGCGGGTCCAGGTTCGCCTCAGCAAATGGGGTTCTTAGCGGGTCCGATCATGTTCCGGATGGTTCGGATATCCGCTCCGTTTTATACTTACTATCCGTATCCGAATCCGGATATTCTGTGGATATTTGATAATTATTCGGATCCGTATCCGGAAGTATCCGGATCCGTTTAATTCAGATTCGGATTATAAGCTGATTCGGAGCGGATATCCGTCGGATAATCCGGCTCCGTTTACACCCCTAGCCGCCATCCATCAAAAAAAAAAGAAATCCGACACTTTCAATTTCGATTGGTCCTCTTTGACAACAAAAGCAGACCTCCACCATTGCTATAATGGCAGAAAATGCACTCTGAAGGGTTCAATAAACAAAAAAACAAAGCGGGTCTCAAAATAAGTTAACTATTCTAACTTAAACATAAAAAAGAATCCCCAAACACAATTTGTAAGGTATTCTATCATTTTGGAGTCATATTCTTTCCTGACGCTCACCAAAGCAACTTGCTCACCAGAAAGCCACACATTCAGGTCAAATGGGAAAAATCAAAGTGTTTTAATCAGTTTTTAATAGGTGATTCCCAGGATGAGGCCATGTTTGAAAAACAAATTAAGATAATAATAGACTAAAATATGACGCAATTCCCAATTTTCTTTACATATGAATCCAAAGTCTTCATCATAGCAGTGACCAGCTCCATAGACAATTCACCTACAGTCCCATACAGATCATACATTTTAACGGTCTCAAGATACTCATGCTGGAACACAACATCTCCTGAAACCTCTTGTTGTGGCTTTTGCATTAGACATAGGCTCTGTTAGAATAGTAAGAGACTTATAAGTTTGTTAACATGATATTTTATCAGCATGTTCAAACAATTGGTAGCTATAGCTTCATCAACTCAAACATTTTTACAGGACATGTCTGCTAAATATGGTAGCAGAGTTTACATAGACTAGAACTTAACCTGAATGGTTTGGAACAAAAACCTAATTGATGTTCATTTGTACCAAATGTAAATACATAATTGTATCCCTGCATTAACTTCACTAAATAGTAAACTTAAATAAAGGCTTAATTATGTAGAGAGGGCGGGATGGAGCGAGAATGAGATTACCTCATCGAGCATCAAGCCAAGCTCTTTTAAATTAGGAGAATGTTTTAGCAAACAAGTTATCAGGTAAAAGTCATAGCTCATATTCCATTTTCCTCCCACAACAAGTTTCTTCAAGTTGTCAAAATTTCTGCAGTTGGGTATATCCTTCTCCAATTGTTCCTTCATTTACAACATGAGCAATGTGCGTACGTGATTTTTACAAGAAATTACCAACATGTACGATATAAATAAGGTAAGCTGATTGAGCTAGCATCAAGCAATGGAAAACAATTGATCTACACAAATGATGATTATTCCTATTTGTGGGTTTATTTTGGTGTCGATAATTCAAACAAAAAACTTGATTAGTATAAAAAAGACTGAGTAGTAGTCAGAAGTAATTATGATAATCTGAAACTATATTAAGCTTGCAAATTTTGTTAGCAAACTTCAATAATGGATTCCCCAGAAAACATAACCTTAGAAAGTAAGAACATGGTATTATGATACTTTGAATTCATGTGTACATATTTTATTCACACAAGAAAAAGAAGTCAGGCAACAAAAAAAATGCACAAGGAAGTACTTGCGTTATGCAAAAAAGAAACAACTCTCTCATTGAACATTTTTGTGAATCCAACAAATAAAGAAAAGTTTTGGTAGTTTTGAATTTATAGGACTAGGAAAGAAGTATACCTTCAACATAGGAGTGTCCAAACAAATCTCTAATTTTGCAGTATTTGAAAGACCACCAAAAAGGTTCAAAACCGGCACATCATCACCAAGATACTGACATAATTTGATGACAGCATTTACAAGAGATGGCATGTTATTTAATGAAATGCCACCCCTTTTGAGATAGATTACCATGGACAAAGATACAAGATCAGGGCAAGAAATTTGCATGTGTTCGTGTAGGCAACAATTTGTCAAAGTCAACTCCTTTAACACCTCCGAGGAAATGGTAAAGAAATGCAAATCACAGCTACTAAGTTTCATCCTGTCAAGAGAGGGGCAGCCCATGAAAAGATTTTGAGCAAAATCATCATGGAGCTCTACCCCTGTCAGCTCTAGAAACGTCAGATAAGGTAAATTTATTGATACCGACCTAATAATGGTTTTCACTTTGGTGATGAGAGATATTGAAAGATACTGTAGGCTTGCACAGGTGAAAACTAATTCAGGCATATCTAATGAATTACCAGTACCATTGGTTATGACCATATGGATCATCAATGGCATAAAAAGTGCTACACCGTCAAGCCATCCAATTGAGGCATATGGTTCATCACTCTCAAATTGACGCACACAAAGAACTCTATCTAAGCATGTTCGCGCTCGCTTCACCAAAACACCAGTTATGAACCGGTCAAACCTAGCCCCTGACATTCTCAATGCTTCATTGCGGTCTCCACTGTAATCGCCAATTATGACATTGTTATCTTGCTCTTCACAACAATCATCAATCAGAAAATCCATCTGTTTGATGTTTAGAATCGGCACCGAAGCCCATGTATATTTCCATCTTTTGGACAAAACACAGGTCTGCACGGCCTCTTTCGTGCACAGTTTCGAGAGGATATGGGTCAATGCATCATCAGGCAAGCTACTTATCCGGTCAACCTCATCGTTGTTCATCTTTCAATATTCAAAGAATTTTTTGGAAGAATCTGCTTTTGTGTAGGATTCCTGTATTACAATGTGAGTTTCACCGAGTAATGAATTAGAATCCATGGAATAGGAGAAACCAGATCTTAACTAAAAGGTACAATCTTTAGATATCTTTCATATTTTTTTTTTCATATATAATAGTGGGGTAAAACCCAAACCATATCAAATTGTAATTTGTCTGGTCCCAAATTAAATGGTACCATAAAACAAGATGCCTTGGATCTATACAGATGCTTTACATGTAATTATATAAAAAATATCACAATGGCTCTAGTACCTTATTTTGGGTACTATAAATAGTAGTCCCTATTTGTGCAATTAGCAAGAAGCAAGAATGATTTGCAATAAAAAGTAATAACTAGATGAGGTGAAACCAATAATTATACCAGCTCAACTTGTGTTGCTAGATCCAAAGTGAAACCTTCTTCACTATTTCTCCATCCCTATCCTGCTATCAATTTGGTTGGGAGGAGAAGTCGTAATGGTAGAGAAACATTGAAAAATGGAACGACGAATTAAATAAGAAGCGCTGGTCAATCAAGGTAATTAAGAGCTGGGGCCAGTTTTAGGTCATTGTGAGTCGTCGGATCTGGATCGACGGCCCAGAGACATCACAACAAAACGACTTAGATCTGGACCACTCATTGCTTGACACGTGGCGTAGTGTCATTTGTTGTTTTCCCGTTGGATAAGGTTTGGTCAACGCCTGACTCACTGTTTCCTTTTAGATTTGTCAACTCTGCATTATGTCCATCAGATAAATAATAATTTCTATATGTACCTACTTAATAAAGCATAGTTAATTTGTTTACCTAAAGATGAATCTTTTTTCTTTATGTACATAATAATTTTTCTATTTTATTATATTCTCATACTAAAAAAATATAACAAATAATAATAGAATTTAAAATTTTAACAATATAATAAAATTTAAAAATTATAAGAGTGAGGCTATGGTATTTTGCAAAATGCACATTGATCTGTATAATAGATCAATATCTTTGTTTTCAAAGTTTAAACAATTGATCTGAATCTTTCAACATGGTCTTCATATTAAAAAAAAATACTTGAAAATCAAATTTTATATTTTTTAAAACTTTTAATAATTAAAAAAGAGAGTAAAAAAACCTAATTTATAAATTCTAGAACATGGAAAAGTGGTGATTTTCAACCTATTTTAAAAATAACAAATAAATTCTAAAAAAAAAGTAAAATCCGGTCAACATCTACATTTAATATGAAATTATGCTGAGCAGTTCAGATCGAGTATAGACTTCAAAAATATAGATATGAATCCATAATACTTGCCGATCTGCGCTTTACAAATTACCATAGCCTCCCTCAAACTTATTAATTATTTGTCACATATTTTAAACATATAATCTATTAATTAAATAAAATAATTTAAAATGTTGTGTGAATCAATTTTGTCATAAATTATTAAATAAAAAATAAAAAACAAATGAAATATTGTACAAATTAATCTTATCATAATAATAAGAAACTATATAAAATTAATGCTATGATAATTTTGCCATAAATTATCATAGCAAAAAAGGTTCAAAACCGTAAGATCATCATAACCACCAAAATACAGATCCCATATAGATAAACTGATCAAGGCTCGGCATTTACTAAAGATTTAATGTCCTTCAGTGAAATGCTTCAATACATCAGAGGAAATGGTAGAGAGGTATTACTCACACACAGGACTAAGTTTTAGCATATCAAAACAGGGGCAGCCTGGCCTTCTTTTGCTGATTTGCTCATATGCAAGAAAGCATTTCCTCAAACACCTTGCGCACAAGATTTCTGCACTAAAATATGAGGTGCACAGAGTTGTGAATTTAGATCAATATATAACAGGATATAGAAGAACCACATCACAATCTTAATTAAAGGAAAAAAAATCTTTAGATGACTCACTTCAATGGCCCTAACTTTTTAAAATATTTATGCACCTCTGACTCCCTATTTTATTTCAATGTATCACTGAAGTAACCTCCCTCAGAATTATCTGAGTTTATTTATTGAGGGATCCACTTACAACATCTTACAACAATTCGGTTTTGTAATTTTCAAAGTTCAAATAGTCAATCCAAACTGTTGAACATGATCTCTATATTAAAACGTACTTGGAGATAAAATGTACATTTTGTTTTTTTAAAAAAAATACTATTTATTAAATATTTTTCAAAACCATTGTTTTTCATTAGTCCAGAATTGCCTAAAAATAGTAGTATTATAAAATACTTAATAAATAATTAAAAAATTAAAAAAAAAGTGTAAATGCATGCACAACTTTTTCTTAAGCTAAAAGTGATATGCATAATTACTTTGTTTAAGCTGGCATGAGCAAACATTAGCAAATATTTCTTACATAGAAAAAGGGAAAAAGGAGAACAATATCTTAACCAATAAGGATACATTCCACAAAAAGCCACATTCGGAAAAATATAAACACATTTTTATATCAATTGAATTCTTTTGATGGTTTTATTGCAAAATTACCTTGTCAAACTCAATAAATCCATACCTTGTGCTGTTCTGATAATCACCCAGGAGTGCAATGCTAAGATGCCGAATTTTTTATTTATATCCAAAAAAATATAAAATTTCAGAAACTATTCAAGTTTTTCTATTTTTCCAAAATCTACTCAGTCTAAAACTGCAAAAAAAATTTGCAATTTTTTTAAAAAAAAAACGCACAAAAAATTTGCGGTTTCAATTTTTTATTTTTCAGATTTTTTTATTTAAATAGAAATATTTATAATATATTTATTTTTTGTATTGAAATATTAGAAATATATAATATATTACTTTGAAAATAGATGTAATACTATATAATTTGATTTATTAAAAAATGCTATAAATAACCCGGATCAACATTTTTCATGCCAGATTTTTTGCGAATGTAAGAAAAATTAATATATTTCTTTATGTATTGAAAAAAAAATTAAAAATGCTTGGATTCTCAGTTACTGATCCCAGTTCAAAAGTCACTTCTAAGTAAATACAGAAAATATTGTAATCCTTCTAGTACATTTAATTTCTGAAAAGTTGTATCTATTTTTGAAAAAAAAACAAAAAATTTAAGTTATTTAATGATTTATATTGACAAAAAATTTCAAAATAGATACAACTTTTATAAATAAAATGTACTAGAAGGATCACAATATTTTTTGTAATCGAGGGCGGACCCAGCATGTAACAGGGGAGCACCTCCCCCCGCCCCCCTGAATTTTAAGTTTTATTGGTAATCTATCGGTACTGATCGACTTTGCCTTTCTGAAAATTTGTTTGCCCCCTATAGATATTTGATTTGTAATTCGGGTTAAATTTAGTGTTAAAATCAAAATAAATTTATTGAATTATGATTGGTATTAGAATTATAAGTTAAAGCATCAGAAATTACAAGTTAGAGCATTGGAAAATATAAGTCAAGGCATTTTTTTTATCGAGTACCAAATTAGTTAATAAGTTTAAATCTGATTCGATATTTTTTTGCCCCCCTGACAAAATCCGCCGAAAAATGTTTGTATATTCTTATACATTAAATGAACTTATTTTAATTTTTTTTGAATTAAATTAATATATATATTAAGAGAAGTATAACTGCTGCTACTAGTTCTTTTTTCTTTCTTTTTTTTTCTTTTTTTTTTGCGAAAGGAATAGGGGTCATGCCACTATTCATATTAACTTGCTGCTACTAGTTTGGTCGGATAAATGGAGATATGATGGACAAGTGTGAAAGGAGGTGCCGACAGGACGTCACGTGTGTCAATTAGTCTTGGCGATTAGTCATGTCTCATCACGTTATGTCACGTCACGTGTGTCGATTACGTGATATGACCATTCGCGTGACGTGACTGCATTAAAGCGAAAATTACATGTCACGTCACGCAAACCAGTCACGTCATGTCACGATATGAAACATAGAGTATCCAACTTTTTTGGTACGCATAGCATATCCATATTTCTCTTTTAGTGTTCATTCAGTGATACGGGTACTCATGTAATACTAATTTTTATTTTCTCTAATTTAATATAATAAATATTTATAATTTGAATTTTTAAAGTAATGTCAGATGTCTAACTGTCTTTCTCAAAAAATAATTGATAACATTATCTACTTATTTTAGAATTTTTCATATATTTATATATATTTTTTTATATTTTCAACAATTTAAATTAAAATATAAAAAAAAATTAGTAGTTATATCACGTATAATCACGTTCACATAAAATATAAAAAAAAATTAGTAGTTATATCACGTATAATCACGTTCACATATGGTCACGGCGTGGCTACAAATAACTTGACTATTTGCATAACATAACTGCATGCTATGTCACATTAGCAAATTATGACAAACAAACATGCCACATCGTATTTCTTTCTCTGTATTTCCTTCTCTGGAGAAAGGCCCAAGAGAAAGCTCCGCACAACAAAGCTTTTAATAAACATCTTAAAAAATAATACATGCAATAACATTCTCTACATTTCAACACAACAAATATGAACGGCTCAAATTTGTAAAAACTCTACTAAATTTCACACAATTTCCATACAATTGTATAGGAGCTGTCCCTCACAGGTCACAGCTCCGTATGCATCCAGCGTTTTTAAGTTTGACTTTTCTGTTGTAATTTATATTTATTGAGCTTACCCATAATACTTGAACTAAAGAATCAGGCAACAAGGAATGTAATTCAGTTTCAAACATTAATTCAAGTGCCATATTAATCCATTTTAATAAAGAGATCAAAGGTCTTGATATGGGGGAAATATATACAATTTTTATCCACTTTATATAACAAGCTAGCTTCCCAATGTTAACAATACTAACTTCAACATTAAAAAGAAATCCATACCCAAACATAACTTGTCAGGTATTATGAGGGATGGTTAACAAACTTCAAATTCCCTATTTTCTTTACATATCTACCCAAAGTTTTTGTTATAGCATTGATCAGCTCGCTGGACAATTCACCCTCACATTCAGTACCGATTTTAACCGTCTCAAGATACTCATACTGGAACAAAACATCTCCTGAAATCTCTCTTCTGGGCTCTTGTATTTGACCTTGGCTCTGTTATAATGGTTACAAAATCATAAGTTTGGCTAACATAATATTTTATCAGCATGTTCAAACTATTACTAGACTTGTCTAATATGGTAGCAGAGTTTTTACATAGACTGGCATTTAACCTGAGCAGTCTGGTACCAGAAGGAATTAGCCTCAATTCATTCATAAGCCCAAATAACAAAAGAATAATAGAAGTATTTAAGAAAAAATCAAGTTAGAACCAGACTGCTAATTTAGAGAAGAAGAAAAATAAAATGAACTACTTTTATGAGTACTACTAAAATATGGCACTACTAATTATTATTCTGTACATTGAACAAAAACACATTTGTTATTCATTTGTACAAAGCAACAAAATGAACCAGAATGTACAAGTGTAGAACTAAAATCTGTATTGAAATCAGGCACTACTAATTATTGTTCATTATGTCAAACAAAATCCTAATTGCTATTCATTTGAAACAAAATGTTAGTTCACAATCCAATCCCTAAATTAACTTTACTAAATGGTACACTTAAATAGTCTTACTTAATTAGAGGAGGAGGAAGGAAGGGAGAGCGAGATTACCTTATCGAGCAACAATTCAAGCTCTTTTAAGATTACCTCATCGAGCAACAATTCAAGCTCTTTTAAATTAGGAGAATGCTTGAGCAAACAAGCTATCAGGTAAAAGTCAGAGCACATATCCCATCTTACTCCCATGACAAGTTTCTTCAAGTTGTTCAAATTTATGCAGTTGCGCATATCCTTCTCCAGTCGTTCCTTCATTTAAAAACCGAGCGAGGAACATGATTTTTATAGGGAATTAACAATATTGTATTCCAAAATGTAATATATAAAATAGGTAAACTGATCAGGTTTGCATCAAGCAATGCAACTTTCACATATACAAAGGCATACATCTACACAAATGATGATTGCTGCGATTTGTGGGTTTATTTTTGGTGTACAAATAAAAAACTTGATTTAGTATGAAAGAGACTGAGAATTAGAATATGTATATAAAAGGAAATCAATTGCATGCAGTCAGAAATAAATGATCATGTGGAACTATAAGATACATGTAAACTTCGTTAGCAACCTTCAATAAAAGGTACCCCCAAAAACCATAACCTAAGATGCATGACATTGTCAAACTTCAAATTCATGGGTACAAATCTTATTGACACAAAAAAAGAACCAGGCAACAAGGAATGAGCTTATGTTATGCAAAAAAGAAACATTTTTGTGACCCAACAAATAAAGTTAAAAGTTTTGTAGTTAATTTATAAGACTGAAAAATGTATACCTTCATCACAGGAGTCACTACATAAAGCACTAGTTCTGCAGCATTTGAAAGACAGCCCAAAAGATTCAGATTCGGCACATCATCATCACCAAGATCTAATCCGATTAAAACATTTACAAGAGATGACATGTTCTTCAATGAAATGGCACCCCTTGCGAGATCAATTCCCATTAACAAAATTACAAGATGAGGGCAACAAATTTGCATTTGCTCATATAGAGAACAATTGATCAAAGCCAACCCCTTTAACACTTTAGAGGAAATGCCTGCAAAATGCAAATCACAGCGACATAGTTTCAGCCTTTCAAGAGAGGGGCAGCCCATGAAAAGCTTTTCTGCAAAATCATCATGGAGCTCTACACCAGTTAGCTCTAGAAATTTCAGAGAAGGTAAATTTAATGATACCGGCTTAATGATGGTTTTCACGTTGGTGGAGAGATTCATCGAAAAATGCCATAGGTTTGCACAGGAGAAAACTAAATCAGGCATATCTACTACAATACCACGATAGCAGGTAATGAAGATTTTGATCTTCCATGGCATAAGAAGCGCTACACGGTCAAGCCATCCAATAGAGACATCATGTTCAAAACTCTCAATATGAAGCCGGTAACGAACTATATCCAAGTTTGTTGGTGCTCGGTTGTCCAAAAAACTAGTCATGAACTGCTCAAACCTAGCAACAGCCATTTTTTCTTCTTCATTACGGTCTCCACTGCAATCATCATCCTCTCCACTGCAATCATCATCCCTGAATTCCAAGAAATCCATCTTATTGATGTTGAGAATCGGCACAGCAGCCCATTTGTTTTTCCATCTTTTGGACAAAACGCAGGTTTGCACTGCCTCTTTCGTGCTCAGAAAGGAAAGGATATGGGTCAATAACTCATCAGGCAAGCTACCTATCCTGTCAACCTCAACGTTATTTCCGTTAATAAAAGAAACCCCATTTTTCATGCACGGACTCGTCTTGTTCATATTTCAGTGTTTCAAAGAAGAATTTTGTCAAGCACCTTTTGTGCAGGATTCCTGTATTACAATAGGAATTCAAACAAAACGAGTCATGAATTATAATCCGTTGAATAAGAGGAACCAGACCAGACTAAATAGGAGTCCATACTTGAGCAATTATCATGACTAATTCATAATAAAAAGTAAAAAGACGTGAAAATAAATCTACCAATAATTGTACCAGCTCAAATTGTTGCTAGATCCAAAGTTAGACCTCCACCACAAGTTCTCCGCTGCTAGCCCGCTACCTATTTGATTGGAAGGAGAAGTTGTATTGGTAGAGAAACAAGGGAAGTAGGCGAAGTGGAGGGACTAGCATTGGCTGGGGGTGCTGCTGCTAATTTTGTTGATGAGAAACTATGAAAAATGGAAGGAAATGAATAAGAAGCAAATAAGGGAATTAAACGCTGGGGCCAGTTTTGGGATGTAATTTTAGGTTAAACTATATTCAATACAATAAATTTCTGTTAGGAACTGCTTTGACCACAATTAAAAAATATCACAATTTTTTTAGAATTATTAAACAGTGATTAATGGCCATCTATAACCTCTTGATTGTACATGTAATTTACACAAGAAAAATATAATAAAATATTATTTCCAAAATTTCCAATCACTTCTTCCCTAAATCATTCAATTTGTTAGCAACAAAAAACGGTCCATTATCTCAGGATAGAGAAAATTGAGCAAACATTTTCTCTGAAGCTTAAATCATTTTCATGATTAGGTAAGGTTTAAATCAGAAATTGAAGGGGCTTTTAGCTGAGGTTTTAAAGTGAGAAAGGGAAATGAAAAAAGGCACATTTCTCAACAACACACTTTCAAAGTTACAAATGTCTACTCCAATCAAGCTCTAATAATAAGAAAATGACAGCTTCAACCATAGTTAGCATCCTAATCAATCGTACAAATTGAACTTGTAGCACCCTAAAATTGGAAGGTATTTTTCATGAATACTAAAAGTTGATAATCGCATGAACGGAGAATAATTAGGAGCGAAATAGTAAGTACCTTGAATTTGATATTAGGCTGAAGCAATCTTGTTATATTCTGAATTGAAACCTCAAAACTCCACGGGATAACTACTGAGCCTGAGCCATGAGAGCGAGCGGCGGAGAAATAGAGAAGAAAAGGGGTAAATTTACTGAGTCCTGTCCCCCAGGTACCTGAGGTACAATTTCAAAAAATGAACGGTCCATCTATATTCAACTCAATCCGGTCCCTATAATGACTGTAGTGGATCTGCTTTGTGATTTGTGCTATGCTAAAAGAACAGTTCGGATTTCCTGCTTGCACCTCAGGTACCTGGGGTAATTCGGATTCAATTTTACTGAAAAGCACAAAAAAAAAACAAAAAACCATGGGCTTCGGCTTTCTACCCGAAGACAGAAAATATTTCTGGGCTTGGGCCGGATTGAGTTATGCTGTTTGGGCCTTTGTGGGCTAAATTTACTGAGACAACAGGTTATTATTGTGATTACAGAAAGAAAGAAACTCAGAGACTTCTATAGATGTGATTAGAAAAGAGAGAGGCTTTTTACTCTTGGGGTTCAACGTAATTAAGAGGGATAAACTTGCATTTGAAGGGTAATGATTTCGTTTTTTTGGAACAAATCGCTCAAATTTTATCCAGTACAAAATTTATTATTATTTTTCAAGGTAAAGAAAATGTCCTCCTTTAAAAAAGTCTTCACATGGCGTCAACTTGTTTTTACACCAATCGCTGTATGATTTCGAATCCTGGAATTTTTAGCGCAAATCTGGGCCATCGAAATGCATTGAGATGCGTGCTAGCACTTATCTAAAAAAATAGTAATAAATTATGAAACATATAAAAATTGGCATTCAAGTACATTTTCATGTGGTGATCATGTTAAATGGATCGGATCAACTGTTTAAACTTAAAAAAAGTAGAGATATACACCCACAGTATGGACTAAAGTGCGACATACAAGCATAGCCTCACACAAATTCAAAAGACATGCCTACATTATATAATTAATAAAACCTAAAATTGACAGAGCTTAAAATTATATGCTATAATGTATATCAAATATTAATAAATATACAAATATACGTACACAAAGCGTATCACATACACAGTTTTTGAATAACATAGCTTCAATCTGGGCCATGAACTAGGCCGGGATTAGGACCTCGTTCTGCGAGGCCAACCCGGGATATAATGCAAAGTCCACGATTGAGGCCCATAATAAACTGGCCCAATAAACGGCTTAGACAACCTACGCCTAGGGGGATAAAAGCCCCAAAAGCTCCCTTGAGCCAAATAACCACTTATAACTGGTAGCCACGCCGGTTACTGACCTCGTCTTCCTAACTGCCACGATCACACGATCATAAATGGCCACGCTTGCATAACCGCATAACTGATTCACGTTCTGCCTTACCCTGGCAAGGGGAAGGCGGCACGTAGAGAATGCTATATAAGGCCATTCCTTTCACAGGAAAAGGGCGAACACAGTGAGACACCATCACTATCTTACACACTTACCTACTTAGACACTTACTCCTTTTTCATACTCCGAGATATCAGATAGGACAGAGTACGATATCTCCGGGGTCTATTCCCTTATCTCCGAGGTAATCGATCAACCTCCGGGATTCGGGATCCGAGATCATCCCTTGATCTCCTTGAGTCAGTCATCTCTCGGCCTGTTACCTATAGCAGGACGAGCCTAGTTAAGCCCAAATTCAGCATACGGTCTGTTACCTAACATACCCAGTATCAGGGATGACAAATGAATTATTCGGGTTCGGTTTGGCGAAATAAAAAATTTGTGATTCGAAAATAATTCGGGTATGATTCGGGAATGATTCGGAATAATTTAGATCAGAGATCTTAGTCCTACAAGAGAGGATATATATATATATATTTATAGAGGTAGGCTAATATACAATCGATTGTTCCTGAGGTCCCGTACAACCAAGTCATTTTCCAATTTTTAAAGTCCAAATGATTGATCCAAACCGTTCATCTTGTTCTCCATATTAATATGTGCTTGGAGACCAAATTTTACATTTTTCTGAATTTTTTTACTATTTATTAAGCCACTTTGAAAACCGCTGATCCAACGGTGGCTTAACAAAATAGTAAAATCAGAAGCCACCGTTGGATCAGCGATTTTCAAAGCGGCTTAATAAATAGTAAAAAAATTCAGAAAAATGTAAAATTTGGTCTCAAAGTACATATTAATATGGAGAACAAGATGAACGGTTTGGATCGATCATTTGAACTTTAAAAATTAAAAAATGACTTGGTTGTACGGGACCTCAGGAACAATCGATTGTATATTAGCCTACCTCTATTTATATATATATATAGAGAGAGAGAGAGAGAGAGATGGGCTTGGGTGAGACGCGGAGTATACGCATTTGGTGCTCCATGGTACATTTTAGCCATTTTGAAAATTCAAACAACCGATTCGAACCGCTCAACACGATCTCCATATTGAAATGTGCTTGGAGACCAAATTTTACATTTTTTGAATTTTTTTTTACTATTTATTAAGCCACTTTGAAAATCAATGATCCGGTGGTCCAGAAATTTTTACTGTTTTTTACTGTTTTTACTGTTCACCCGGATTTTCAGATTTTCAAAGTGGCTTAATAAATAGTGTAAAAATTCCAAAAATTGTAAAATTTGGTCTCCAAGAACATTTCAATATGGAGATCACATCTAACGGTTCGGATCGGTTGTTTGGAGTTTCAAAATGAAAATATGACATGAAGTACAAACGCGTGGTGCTCCGTGTCTCACCCAAGTCCATCTCTCTATATATATATGAAAAATTTCGTGAAATATTCGTGAATAATTCGTAAAATTCAGAAAAAATTTGTAAATATTTGTGAAAGTTTGTGGAATTAAAGGCATGTGACATTAGAATGCTCCTCAATATAACAATATATACATTGCGAAGCTATTTTATTTTTATTATATATATATTCATTTTATGCATAAAATACAATAATTTTAGATGTGAGCTACAGTGCTTTGGGAAGTAAAGAAGTCATTTTATTTCTGACTCAGCATATTTTTTTTATCAAAGTTTAAACAATTGAACTGAACATTCAAAATAATTTTGGTATTAAAATACACTTGCAGATCAATTTTTTCATCTAGTTTTTTTTGGATCACTTCTTTTCAAAAAAACCGTGGATCATAGTAAAACCAGTGTTTTTTCAAAAATGATAAAAGATAGTAAAATATGGTATTCAAATACATTTTAATATAGAGATCATGTTGAATGATTCAGGTTGACTGACTAAATTTTAAAATCACAAAATATAAGCAAAAAAAGTAAAACGTGGACTTTACTTTCAAACATAGTAGCCCCACCTCGTATATATTTGACAATAATTATTTTGGTATAGTTAGATCCTAGTCCAATACATATCCTAACCCGATCCACACAAATACCTCAACTAGTTCAATCCAACTAACGATCTAAGTTGATAAACAAAAATACAACCACAACCCAACATCAATTTTATGTGAACCATAATTAAAAAAAAAAAAAACAGAGCTCGATCATATTTGGACTTAAAATCAAAACTAACTGCAACCTAAAATTGCCCAAATTTTAAACAAACCCTTAAAATCCAAATAATCCCTGACTGGAAATTATTACCCAAATTGAGAACTTTATTAAATCGATTACGGAGCATCTATTTTACGTAAGCGGTCACAATTTGAACTATACTGTATATTTTTCAAAGTAAATTAATATTAAACATAAATTAAGAACTACATTTATGAGTTTGTTCACTAATTATTTTAAATAAATTATTAATATATATTATTTGAAACACATGAAACTTATGCATACAACACTTATGTGTTGATATTCAAATTAAATTTTGAAATGCAATTAAAAATAGTTGTTTTTAAAAGGGTATAATTTTAATTGCTCAAAAGGTCAAATGAATTTTGATGTATGTGAAGAATAAGATTTAAATTATAATACTCGATCATTTCTTTTGATAATTAACTTACAAAAAGAAGACAAAAAGGTGGATTATTATTTTTCATAGTAATTATTAAATTATTATCAAGTATATAACAACATATCATCAGTTGGAAGTCTAAAAACACACGCTTAAATATTTCTTCAGCTGTCACATAAACTCTTTTTATTCATGAATTAATTAAAATTTATAGTTATTTTACTACTACAAATAAAAAAAATCGCTTAGATTTATTAATTTCTTTATTATTGGGTTAGAAGAGCATTAAAAATATTGAAAATATAGTAAAAAGCTTTTTATTTTATTTTCTTTATTTTATTTTAAAATTAAATAATTTTTTTAAAGTAATTACAGTACAAATTTGATTGTTATCACATTAATAACTTTATTATTTAGCTATCTTTTTTTAAAATATTTTATTATTTAGCTCAATACAACAATATCTCTTTTTATATTTTAACACACAGGATGTCGAGATGATCTAGTCAGGTCGTCATAGTATTTGACAGTAAGAAAATGTTTCGGTTGTAATGCATGTATTATGTCATATTAATAGATTATTTGAGTATAATATTTTGTCTTAACATAATTTCTTGACAAAAAAAATTTTACCAATTTTTTTCTATATTTTGGCTACAAAACAAGGTTTTGCCAAAAAAATCCGAGTTTCCAATCCGATTCTTCCGATTCCGGCCTATTCATCCGATTCCAATTCGACGGCCAAGTATCCGATTCCGATTCCGAGTTTCAGAACCATGTGTCAGAGGGCATCCTTGATCTTCTAGGGTTCCATTAACATTGGAAGAAGATAAGTTTTCTTTTCTTCTAACCCTATCTGTTGCGATTTTTTATGCTAGCAGAATAGGATTTCTTTTGCTGATCAAATTAGGCTCATTTTAGCAACTCTCATGTGACCTTTCCTTACAGTACCTAAAGAAGATGTAAGGAAGCGTTCCATATAAAGAAAAGTACCCCCTAAAGCACTTGACGTGAATGCTGGGCTTCTTCATTTTACTTTTATGGAAAGAGCAAACACAAAATTTTCAGCTTCCTTGGAGAACACTCTGTTGAAGTTTTGAATTGAGATCTTAATGCCAGCTTTTAATCTCTCATTTTTAACTTTCTTTATATGGTACTTTTGGGTTGCAATCTTGTGTTCTGTTATGGTCTGGTCTGGTTTTTTAACATGTTTTGTGGTATGACCCAGAGTACAAGGGTTGTTGGTTGTCTCAAAAGCACATAGATTATCATCAGAGCATATATATAAAGATAAGTTTCTTCTTTATATTTTTCTTTCCATTCTAATTAGAATATTATTAGGCTCATTTTAGCAACTCATAAAACAATATAGGTATATAGAACTTTAAAAGTGCTGATAAGATGCAACTGATATGTCTCAAGCATGAGATTATGAAAATTAAAATATAATTAAATTAAGGCATAAAGGAAGGAATAAAAATTAAACTGTTAGGAAGTAAACAAACTTTCCAAGATAATAATTGTCATTTTAGAAAATGTATTGAAGATATTTTAGGGAAAATGTTGAGCTTAAATTACGTCTTTTTTTTTCCTTCTTCATGTTACATTATTAAAAGTAAGCAAATTATATGTGCTGCAATATTGTTCTAAAAAAATAATTTTATTATATTTTCTTACTTTTACTTCTAAAAAACACTATTAGAAGAAGCATCACCTTGAGTGAACCTATATAAGGAATATAAATAAATCTGTTACCCATTCAAAAATAAAGGAAAAGAATAAGGTCTGTATTACTTCTAAATACTGTCTACTAACAGAATGAGCAATACAGAAAGTCCTGAATTAATTAAAGTTGAAGTAAGTTAAAATTACATGTTTTTTATGCATCTCTCCCCCTCCTAAAATCCTTGTCCTTTCGCCTATTCCCACGCTTCTCTATCAAACCCCTCAAATCAAATCTCCATTTGTCTTGCCACTGTGACGAGATTTGTCTGGCTTCAGTGCGATAAGGTACTGCTAACTATTTCGCTTCTAATTAATATCTGTTTCATGTCATTAGCAGCTTTAGTGTTCCTGGAACTTGGTACGCAGTTTAGGGTTTTAGAAGTTTAAATTGTGTGATTACTTGCTGTTGATCTTGTGGATTGGTCAATTGCATTGTGCTTTGGGTTTCATCTAGGTTGGAATGGAAATTGCAATGGTCTTGTTGAGAAACTTGAGTACTTTCTTGGGTCAAAATTACAACAGCTTGGATAGAAAACTTCTCCAGTTTTTGTTTTAGGTGTTCGCAAGAAAGATTTCAAGCTCGTTAGAAACAATTTCTGCAAAATTTTGAGGATTGTTGGTAGACCTTTCTCCCATGTTTTTTACACTACAAGAAAATGCACCTTTGACTTTTGAATTGAACAGTGTTTGTTATTTCAAATCTGTTTTAGTAATTGGTTTTAAGTATTGACAGCCATTTGTTCTTGCCAAAATGGGGCACTGCAGTTGTTCCTTAGTTGAAATGTGGATGTCATATATCTTGTTACATATAAATTGATTGCATGCAATTTTTATTATAATGCAGAGTCTTGAATGCAAGGTCTTTGAATGTTGAAATATGAATAAGAAAAAGAGTCATGATAGCAGAGGAGATGTAGAACAGTAGAAGATGACCGGATCAGTAGCTTGCCTGATGAAGTTTTGACCCATATCCTCTCCTTTTTTAGCACAAAAGAAGCTGTACGCACGTGTGTTTTAGCGATAAGATGGAGAAATACATGGGCTACCGTGTCAGTTCTGGACTTCAATTTCTATGAATTCTTCAAGGATGATCTGGATGGTGACCCTAGTGAACAAGGGAGAAAACATGTGGCCAGCTTTGAGCGGTTTGTGCATGGTATTTTGGACAATCATGAATCCACAAACTTGGATATAGTTCGTTACTTCCGTTAAATTCAGAGATGCGAAGATTTTATCCCTATGGAATGGCTTGACCGTGTGGCACATCCAATGCCACAGGTGATGCATATCTTAATTGATAGCAGTAACTTTTACAGTGATAATTCGGTTGATTTGCCTAATTTAGCTTTCTCTAGTGCAAGACTAGAGGGTCTTAAGATGGGTCTCTACACCAATAAGAAAACCATCATTAGACCAACGTCAATAATTTTACCTTCGTTGAAATATTTAGATCTGAGGAACATAGAGCTCCCCAACGATTTTACTCAAAAACTTTTTATGGGCTGCCCCTCTCTTGAAAGGCTGTATCTATGTTCTTGTGATTTGTATTTTTCTAGTATTTCCTCTAATGTATTGAAGAACTTGGCTATTGTTGAGTGTCCTCAATTTGAGCATTTGCAAATTTCATGCCCTGGGCTTGTTTCTTTGTCCATCTGTTCTCATTTTCAAATGAGAGGCGTTGGCATTTCATTGAAGAAGACAATGGCTCTAGTAAATGCATCCATCAAATTATTGTGGTGGCCTTGGTTTCATGGTGGTCATGATGGTGTGTCAGTTCTGGACCTTCTCAGCGGTCTCTTAAATGTTACACAATTAATGCTTCATTTTAATAGTGATTTGAAGGTATACTATTTTCTTTGTTCTATAAAATGAAAACTACAAAATGTTTTCCTATTTTACAGTTGTTAGGTTCACCAAAATTTTCTTTATCATAACTAATTTTTCTTTTGCATAATATGCACATTCCTTGTTTCCCGACTTTTTGATACCTATAAATTGTGTGCATATGAATTGTAAGTATGATGTTGGCATGTACCTATAATATGGTTTCTAGAGTACCTTCCATTGAAGTTTGCTAATAAAAGTTTCTGTTGGCTTGTAATTTTTTTTACATACAGACTTAACCTTCTTAGTCTTTTGTGCTAGATCAGGCTTTTTTTTATGAATTTTCACACCGAAATATATAAGCCCAGAAATGGCAGTATAATTATCACTCTGTACTAGTATGGATTTGTATTTCAGAAATTTTCTTTTGTTTGATGTCAGACAGATTAACCTTCCTTTTTGAGATGTTGCATGCTCTGAATTACAATGTTAGTATTTGCCTCTTAAGTTGATATTTCAAATTTTTTTTTTTATAAAACTTGAAGGAATCAGTGGAGAAGGATATTTCTAACTGCAGAAATTTCATAAACTTGAAGACGCTGTATATTGGAATGTAGGATATGAGCTCTGACTTTTACTTGATCGCTTGTTTGATCAAGTGTTCTCCTAATTTAAATGAGCTCACTTTGGTGCTCCATATGGTAATCTCTCTCTCTCTCTATATATATATATCTACTAGTTGAGTCTCTTATGTTTACCATTTGTAAAGTTAGCGATAGTACTATATTGCCTAAACGGGGTTAATTCCTTCTGGTACCTGATCACTCAGGTTAATCGCCTACCTAAGTAGACTTTGTTACCATCCAAGACATGTCTAGTAATAGTTCGAGTTGTTGATGGTACCAAAACATGATGATAAAATATTTTTGAGCCAAGTTATGATTTTTTTTTGTTTCTTTTTTTGTTTTGTTTTGTTTTTTTGTTTTTTGTTTTTCTTTTATAGAGCCGTGGTGAAGTACAAGAACAGCCCAGACGAGAGGTTTTGGCAGATGCTTTTTTCCGGCATGAGTATCTTGAGACTGTTAACATCAGCAACGCTCGGGGCATGACTAAATTGCCTAGTGAATGCTTCAAGACTTTGATCAAGGCTTTGGATAAATATGTAAAGAAAATAGGGAATATAAACATAAGTTAGTCTATCCGAAATTGGTTTGTTGAATATCTTTCTTAAAATTAGACAGGTTTGGTCTGATGCATGGCACTGATTAGAGACTTGATGATTTCAGTTAGTATTTTTTGTTTTGTTTTGTTTTATGTTTTATGTTTAATTTAGAATCGTTAACTTAAAAGAGGTCTTCTGGATGTGCTTGGTGTAATCTGTAATGTATAGAATGGTAAGCTATGCAAATGATATCATATTTCTCAATGCAATCTTGTTTGTGTTCCGAAAATACAACAACCCGGTTAAGGTTGCTGACGATTGGATTTTCAGTGTATGCAATTTCATTCACAAAGCAACCTTCAAAATCTTGGCGAAGTGCCTTCAATTCTCATATATCCTCTCTGGATGCTTTTGGTGAGAACACCTAAACATTCTTTTGCATTCCTCTCCAGTAATCTGGAACAGCAACTGTTAATGGAGCTGAGGAGATCGGACTTGCGAGATACTTTGGACCAGATCATGTCTAAAAGGATAATAATCAAATTGTATACTGTTATCTCTACAGTATAATTATTGTAGATATACATAATTTGGTAATAAGTCTAACATATATATCTACTTTTAGAGGTATTTTTTTTGTTTCTTCGTACTTAATTTGGAAATCAGTCTAACAAACAATTCCTTTTTGAAAAAGTAGAATTAGTTCTTTATTTTATTCATTGTATTTTGAAAAAAAAAAACATAAATTCAAGGGAAGAAATGTTGATCAACTTTTTTGATAAATAAAGTTATTGCGAAGCTAATTCATTGCATATATTTCATTTTACCTTTCCACATTGATGATAAATTTCTATTATTTTTTCTTAGGTTGCATATAAAAAAATCTAAAAAAACTATACAATTCTTTAAAATTTATCTGTAATTGTATTTTATGTAAATTTTTTATTTATTTTCTTAATACAAACATATAAATTGTTCTTTCAAATCTGCCTCCTTAACGTTGATATAATGCAAAATAAATTTCGCAAAATTGTCTAAGAATTTTGTGGAAACAAAGCGATATATTCTCCTGTTGTGCTCTAGTTGCCTACAAATTTTGGATCTAATTAATTTACTTTCGGCTGGATATCTCCTTCTCTTATTCCAAACATACATCAAATTAAGTGATTCATCATTTGTCGCCTTTTTCATCCTATTACTTCATCCCAAGTCATTAGGAAAACACTACTTTATGAACAAATATGGTATGTTAGGAAACTTCATGTTGAATCTATTAAAACTTACATCTCCATTCTTATATTAAGCACGTAGATGTCCTGATCAGCCAATTGGCAAAGCAAAGACTGTAATTAAAAGATGAAATTTCAGATTGTATATCAATCCTTCAATTAAATAATTTTTTCTTTCTGATTCTATACATCTTTTGATGTTTTTTTACGTGTAGAAGTCTAAATTTATTTGCATGTGTAGTTGTTAGGAACAAAAAAATGATCTGTTACAGTATGACATATTCTTGCATAGCATTTCAAAAAATAAGCACATTCCATATTGCATTACCTTTTCGGTAATCAATAAAAATGTCTGCACATGAATTCCAAGTGTGATACGTACCGCCATGTATCTTGGTTGTGGTTTCTGGAGAATCTTTTGTTGAAGTTTGCTAACACTGTTTTACAAGATCATTTAGTTTCATGTGCTTGTAATTCTTTGTTTTACTGTCCTTTTTTTCTAATAGTTACTGCGTGAAGAAAACCTTTTGCGTTGTTGTTTCGAATTCTATAAAATAAAAGGACATCGACCTTCAAAAAAAAAATAAAAGGACATCAGATCATAACAGTTTGCAAACATCAAATTGAATTATATTTTGGTAATTAAAATCCCTTCCAATTCAAACTTGAATTGGCTGTGAAATGCCAGCTTGTCCTTCTTCTTTTTTTAATTCTTCTTTAGAGTTTTAACCTCTTGATATTACACTTCACAGGCCGAATTAGGGATAAAAGATTTTCACCTCTTTTGATCAATTGAACTATTGAGGCTATAAATCCTAAAGTACTTATAATTTGTGTGAAATTGGGCTAGATTTGTAAAGAAAGTCAATTAATTCTTGAACACTTGTACCAGTATTTTTGGTTTTGCACACTTGTACCAGCATTTATCATACGCAAAAGCTTCATTTTATTCCAATGCACACTTGTACCAGCATTTTTTGTTTTACATCAACCAGCAAGTTAAGTACAAAACACTAAGCATGCACATGGAATCCTACATACTATCCAAAAAGCCCCCAGCAGTATGTACACAAAGACCATTAATTTATTCTACCCAAAATACCCCCGGCAGTTTGGGGCACCACAGAGGCATTGCTTAGCTCCAACACTACCCCTGCTGCCTTCTGTATTGCCATTATAATCATACGTCAGTTCAGTCATAGGCGCGATGTGCTTCGTGGCAAAAAACATGACGCCTGTGTACTGGCCATCCCTATGTCCATACTGTACCAGCTGCCAAAACAGATTTGGGTCACAGCTGTGATTGATGAAGCGTGACACATTTCCGATTTCTTTTGAATTTATCATCGGTACTGGTACCAGTGCCAGCTCAGTCTCATAACACTTCTCTTGACCTTCTGTAGCCAGCTCCATACCCAGGTTCCATTTTACTGCCTTCTCTCCCGGGTGAGTTGCGGAAAACACATACTCGTTCAGAACCAACTCCTTGCTTTCTGGAACCGGGTTCTCCAAATACTCGCCCACAAACTCGCATACAAAAGATCCGGCACGGATTGGGTCCCATGACCGGAGACCCCAACCATGATTTTCAGTTCGAAAAACCTCGAAATGTAACTTGACACCCCTTTGTGTGACCCTGTTTTGGCAATTAACCATGCACACACATCCTGAGCCACACTCATACAACAGTGGCAATCGTTTGGTTAACAGACACGATGAACTATAAGGAAGCCAACCTCCATTTTCTGACACGCAATAACAATCAGCAGCACTAGTAGGAATGCACAGTTTTTTGCACTGGCAACCTGCCGGCACCTGGTCCTTCGCTCTCAAATTTTGTCCATGCGCAATAGTGGTGACATATAAGAAATTATTGGGTGTAGGTTTGTCATCCACTTCATTTATAACAGTAACAGGTATACTCTCTACACCAGAGGACAGATCCAAAGTTAGTACCTTCCCTCTAGAGGTCGGTTCTTTTTTCCATTTCTCCGTCATTTTCCAAATGGCGAATCCGTCAGGCTGGCCTTCTTCTCTCACTAACTTAAAATTAAAAGTCTTGAATCCCAATTTTGAGTTCTTGGTCTTCGACTTCTTGATTTTGTACAACCCATCGTAGATGTAAATCTTGTTGCCCCGGATGAATGGGTCATTTCTACTCCTTATAACCCTGATCAAGTTTTCGCTAATCTTGCTTTGTTCCATGGCATAGTTTCCTCGCTCGAGCTTCTGGTCACCTCTCTTCTCTATCTTCCTACCATTTCCTCCCTGGCCGGTGTACACCATCTTACCAACATCATCATCTTTATTTTCATATCCCCCAGAGGAGACAATTGCTATGGCGATCTGATTGGTACCATCTTTCATGTAATCAATGCCTTCCATGGGGAGAGAATGCAATCCCACAACACACATCTCCATCCTGAAATAGAAAATGTCCCCGACCTCTACGCCCGGCACGCTGCCAACCCGCTTCATTTTGTTTGCCATCAAACCATTTGCTTTCATGATCATTTCTGCTTTCATGTCGGGTCGATTCTTCACACCATCTGCTTTTATGATTTGCTCTAGCCTGCGTCTGAGTGCATCGAAAGTCGCCAGAATTGCCTCTGCGTGAGCCCTAGGTTGAGGCACGGAATTGGATGAAGAAGCCAACAATGCAAGATCTCCTCTTAGGCTCCTTACCATCAGCTTGGCTTTCTTGGTTTCTGTTGTTTCATCTGAGATGGGTGTTTTTCCCTTCCGTACCCGACCCGGCTTGTTTTGCTCTCCAAAAGCAAAGGATATTGGTGTGGCATTTATCAGCACCTCCTTATTAAAACCAGGTGGGATGCCATATCCAGGTGGGACTTCTGGTACAACTGGGTCAAATGGATCGGTGTGAGAGGGGGCTAGGATGTACAAATCCGAAGGAACTGGTAAGGCTTCTTGAATTTCTTCTGGTGATGCTGCCAGCAACGGGATCATACTCTTTTTGGTTTCCATGGTTGATGTGATAAGTGAGAACTGCATAATGTAGCAAAAAAAAGGTATTAAAAACAACAAATGCATATCTATATTTAATGAAAATGCCAAATATCAGACCTGGTACTGGTAGGAGATAATATACCCTACTGGTAGGTCTGATACTACCAGTACCATTATATACCTTGTGTTGGACATATAGCATTTTTTTTATTAAAGGACATATAGCATTTAAATAACTTGCTGTTCGCTTCTTCCCTATCTTTCTCAATAAAAGAAAAATAAATCTTACTGTTGCAGCAATCAGCTTTCATAGAATGTTCCGGCAACAAATCAATATATTAAGTGTACTGTTTTTAAGGCTCTATGATTAAGAGTTATAGCTAACAATCAAGAGCCGATACTAAAGTATCCAGAACGGCTTTTTATTGAAAGACGATCTTAATAGTAATGAGGCTTTTTATCGGCTATTTACCTTGACCGATACTGATAGTATTAGTATCGCATTTTTAACACGTCCGATACTAATGAGGCGATACTAATTGTACATTTTACAGTAGAATTATATATGAGATTTTCACATATATTCACCCAGCTTCAGAAATAAGTGTAGTCAACCTATGCAAATCCAGCATTACAAAGTATGTGGAAATATAAAACTGTCACATATAATACTCTCACCAGCCCAACAGAATCTTGCATTAATTAATAACCCCAATACAGACTAAAATTAATCTCTAGACAGTTTCTTGCAAAATTACAATCTTGAGGGGGTTATGAAGAAAATGTCAACAGTGGCATGAGAAATTACAACAGTTTTGCAAAACCAATTATTGGAATTGCAATGTTAACAATGCATTTTTTTTGTTAACAAAATGCATTTTTCATAATTTTTTTTTTATATTAAAGAAAAGAAGTACGAGAAGAATTCAAATAAGATTAGAAAAAAAAAGAGCAAGAACCTGGTATCAGAGAAGAAAACGCCTCGAGAAACTTTTAAGACAAGAAACAACCATTGTTTTTCTCCTTTGCTATTACCTTGCAAAATTTACAAATGCTATGTTTTCCTCTATTTGTAAAGATGAAAAGACAAGAGCGGTGTACAGTAAGGCAGCGGAGAAAACGAGAAATTAACCTGGCAACTTTATAAGCACTGAGATTACTCTAGTCAAACTGTAATTTGAAAAATAAGCTAAAATGAAGAAAATAAAACAGGGGAGAAATGGCCACGTGTAATGCTTCTGTTTTTATGCCGAAATCTTTATTCAAATCCAAGAAAAAAAAAATCAACTCCACCCTCCACTTTTCAAAATTTCGGGAAACACCCTTACCTTTGGCATTGTCAAGTGTCAACTATAAAATAGAGTTTTCTCTCTCCGCTCATCACAAATCACTTGGTCACATCAGAAAACAAAGAAGAGAGGAAAGAAAAAAAAGAAAAAAAAATAGAGAATTAAGAGATTTTTCGTTCATTATTTTTAAGAAAAAACGTCCCAGTTTTACAATTTCTTTTTAGAATTTGGAAAATCGTTGTTTTTTTATCCATAATTTTTTGAAAAACAACAATTTTGCACCCATGTTAAAAAAATAGTAAAATTTTCAAAATATGAAAAATATAGTCTCCAAATACATTTTATATTGAAGAACATGTTGAGTGTTTTAGATTGAATTTTTAAATTTTGAATCCAGTGGTTTACAAAATAACATTGAAAATCGTTGTTTTTCGTGATCCATAATTTAAAAAAAAAAATGATTTTGTACCTATCTTAAAAAATAGTAAATTTTTCAAAATATGAAAAATATGATCTCCAAACACATTTTAATATGGAGAACATATTGAGTGCTTCATATTGAATTTTTAAACTTTAATCTAGTAAAAACCACTTTAATGTACAAGAGAGTCTAAAAAGCGTTGCACGGAAGTCCTCTATGCTACGCGTAGCATATTAGCATTTTCCTTATAATTTACCATAGTCCATCCATTCATCTACAAGATGTGCCACAATACATTGCAATGTATAGGCCCTCTTGTGGATTAGATTGTAAATCGTGCATTGGATTCAAAGTCCAAGCATTCAATCCAAACCGTTCAACATGATATCATTGCGGATACTCTTGTCGGCAATAGCAATACTTTCAGGAATAACGACTTATGTCGGTTTACCATTGGTAATAGTCATTTAAACCATTCAACATGATATCGGTGTAGATATTCTTGTCAGCAATAGCAATACTTTCAGGAATAACGATTTCTCTCGGCTTACCATTGATAATAGTCATTTAAACCGTTCAACGTGATATCATTGCGGATATTTTTGTCGGCAATAGCAATACTTTCAGGAATAACGATTTATGTCAGCTTACTCATTTTTATAGTAGCAGTGACGCAAATTCGGTCCAAACTCTCAACTTTTCAAAGTGAATCCGAACTAAAAATAAGTGTCAGATAATTAATATAAAATTAAGGACGAAGAATCAGGGAATATATATTTTTTTTATTCTTTTGAAGTAAAAAAGTGATTGTCCACTTAGAAGTGGGTCTTATATTTCAGCTAAAAACCAACTCTTTCGAATTCTTATTTTCCTATAAAAAAACATTTTACATGTGATCGAGGGATTTCACCAATCACCATCACGGTTAGAGTTTTTCGTTATAGATAGTGATGAACATAAGGAAACCGACTATTATTCGAATATATTTTAGAAATGGTAATTAATTTTTTTTTTCTGAAATTTTTATATAGACCGAAAATCGTACTCTCAATATTTAAGTAATTAACTGTTGTAGGAGTTTTATCATTAGAATAGTATTAGAATATATTTTATTTTTATAATGTGAAAACATATTCATCAATAGAAGATTCAATCAATAACCTTCATCTCTTTTATATTGTCTTTGTGTATAATAATAGTTATATTTTATCAAGGTTCTAAATAGTAATTATAACCTCATCACTTTTAAAGTCCGAAAAGACTATACATAACTAGTGCACAATGAACTAGCTATTTAGAACCTTGATAAAAGAAAATACTTTTTAAGATCCAAATAAGCTAACATAGCTATTGCGCAACTAGTTATTTAGAACTCGGTATTTTATAAAGAAAAAAAAAATACACACTTTTAGTAAAAAACATAGCATAAATCATGCTTTAATCGTGAAATTCATCAAATTCGAATATAATAAATTAAAAGAGGTACTAAAAAATTAAAGATTCTTTTTTTATGGATTTAATTATTTCTATTTTTCCGTTTTCTGTATTGCTTCTATGAATTTGTTTCTTCAAATTAATTTTCCAATTCAATATATTCTGGCATAAAGTGTTCAGAATTTCTAAAATGATATTTGTTCATTTTGTCAGCAAGATTTCTTAAAATATTCGATAAATGCGTAACAGATTTATTTATTCCAGTATGGCGTCTTAAATTTTTTTTATAGTTTTTTGCATTTTTATTGCATATAAGTGGAACGATTTTACAGTTTTGACGTACGTCGTGTGCTGGATTTAACCAATTTATTATTTTGAGGGTTAAAATGTACTATTGATTTTGTGTTCCAATCATACCTTACATTTTTATCTTCGTTTTCAAAGTTCGAATAGTCGATTCGAACCGTTCACTATGATCTCCGTATATTAAAATGTATTTGGAGACCAAATTTTATATCTTTTGAATTTATTTAATTTACTATTTGTTTAGATGGATACAATATAAATTTGGTCTCCAAGTTCATTTTAATATGAAGTTCATGTTGAGCGGTTCGAATCGATTGTTCGAACTTTGAAAACCGAGAAAAGGATGTGAAGAATGATTGAAGCATAAAACCAATGGTGCATTTTCACTCTACTCTATTGTTTGAATATTTAAAAATATTTATTTAAATACTGGGTTTTACACAATCTGCCTAAATTAGTCTGGACAATCACCTTCGAATCCCTAACATGTAATTAAGCGTATCATCATATCATAAGATAAAACAAAGTACCTAAATACAGAACAAGGGCACAGATACTACTTTGTGAATTCACAGCTACCAAAATAGCATGTACAAAACTTTCATCAGTAGACTACTTAGTAATTAATACAAATTTAATGAAATCTCATAGCACTTAATTTCCTAACTTTTGATTCTAACATTAGTCTTACTAATTGGGCTCACATTTTCTACTTGCAGATACAGAGGCAGAACTAGAAAATTTGAATAGAGGAGCTAATTTGTAAAATGTAATTTGTCAAAAAGACAAAAATAATGTGATTAGTGAGAATTGAACTCATAACTTTACACATACTAATTACAATTCAAACTACTAGATTACTAGCATACACATTTAATTTTATGAGGGGAGCTAGATTATATAAAAGTTTAAAATCCTCAAAAGTTTAATTAAATTTTAATATACATAATTAAAATTTTAAAATTATAAAATGACTTAGCACCTCCTGACATATACATAAATCCGTCCTGTGCAGAGGGAAAACAAATGAAGGTTAGGAAATTGCTTTTCATTCCAAGGCAATAAAAGGCAGCGATACGGTAGCATTACTTCTAACCAAAGGCTAGAAACAAAACCAAATTGGAGAAGCTACATAGGGGATGTATGGTTTGAAGCTATAGTATCTTGAAAAGGAACATTGATCCATGTCATAGATCCAGAGATCTTTACACCCAAATTCATCTGTATAATACGGAGGTGTACCGGTTAGGTAGAGAGCATTCCTTTTGCACCTAGGAAATTTGCTAGCATCAACAGTCACACATGAGTTTACACCTATAAACACCACATGCCCATCCATTGGCTTGTACTTGGAGTGAGTTTCCTCCTCTAAATCAATATTTGTGACAACAAATTTTTTTTGTGATATCCCTTTGAATTCCTTTCGCCACCTTTGCACCAGCAAACCTGAGGCTAGTTGGAGCCTTGAGAAAGTACAATAACTCAGGAAACCACAACCCAGGTGCATTTTGTACAGAAAGAAAGCTTCACTTAAACCATCACTTAGCAACTGGTACTAGTGAAATCTTCACCTAGCAGCTGGTACACTTCACTGTGCAACTGGTACCTGTGAAATCTTCACTCAGCTTCTGGTACAAGTTGTGCAGCCAGAAAACATCAGCTAACTTGTCAGTATTACAAAAATGCAAACAAACCCTTTAAAAAAACAAATCACATCACTTACATCAGAATAGCCACATATTATATTAGATTTATTATTTCTCATCCATATCCCCTTTCTGGAATTTTCTTTTAAATATCTCAAAATTTTATTTATGGCATCCAAATGTGGTGTTCTTAGTGAATGCATAAATTTACTAATTTGATTTACGGAAAATGAAATATCTGAACGAGTTACCGTGAGATAAATTAATTTTCCTACAAGTCTTTGAAATTGGTTTATGTCTTCTAGCAGTTCACCATGTTCACTATTTAATTTACACTTGTTGTCAATTGGGGTAGAAGCTGGTTTACACCCTAACTTACCGATTTCTTTTAAGAGATCGAGTGTGTATTTCCTTTGTGAAATAAATAATCCATTTTTTTGAAAAAAACTACCTCTATTCCTAAAAATTATTTAAGATATCCCAAATCTTTTATGTCAAAATTTTCTTTTAATTGTGTTTTGAATTTTTTTGATATGTTCTAAATTATTTTTGGTAATTATGATGTCATCTACATATACTAAAATTAGAGTGGTATTAGTTCCATCACAATTGGTAAACAAGAAATGGTCAGCATTGCTAATTTTAAAATTACAAGAAATTAAATAAGAGCTAAGTTTGCCATACTATACTTGTAGAGATTGCTCAATTCATAAATTGATTTATTTAACCTATAAACTAAGTTAGAGGTATTTTCCTTTTTATGGCCCAGTGGTAGTGTCATGTACACTTCTTCTTCAAGTGTTCATTGAAGGAAGGCATTTTTAACGTCCATTTGATACATGTTCCAACCATTATTTACGGCAATGGAAAATAAAACCTTAACGATATTCATTTTTGCAACCGGTGCAAAAGTTTCATTATAATCTATGCCATAGGTTTGTGTAAATTCTTTGACAACTAATCTTGTTTTGTACCGTTTTATTATACCATCACAATTATATTTGATTTTGTAAATCCATTTACAACTAACGGGTTTTTTATTTTTTGGTAATGGAACAATACCCATGTTTTATTTTTTTCTAGAGCTTTTAGCTCTTCCTTCATGGATTTATCCCAAGTTGGATTTTGAATGGTCTCTTGGTAATTTTTTGGTTCTATTTATTTTTCTAAGGTTATGAGAAATGTTTGGTATGAAGGCAAAATTTTATTGTATGAAACGAAATTTTATATGGGATATTGGACGGTGTAGGTGATACGGGTGAAATAAGTCATTATTTTCCCTATCACTTAGTCTAAAATATTGTCATTTATCGAGTTACAATTGTCTATTTTCTAAATAATCAGATTTCTTTTTGTTATTTTACTTGATCTAAGAGAATTGCAGATTTTCGATGATATTCAAGCTAAAACAGGCATAAAATGAAACAATTCTGACACTTAGCCTCAACCGTACGGATGTCCTCATCTGCATGCTATCTAGAACAGCCACCACAGGAAGTTATGCTCTATGTGCAGTTTAACCCCAAACCACATGCGACTCGATCATCCGCACGCAAAAACTGTCAGAACAGTAGTTACAGATCTAACTTTCCAATCAAGGCCTATATAAGTATATGGATGCCTAGGGAAAGAAATCTTTCGAATCTCTGAAGCCACAAAGACACATTTTACACCAGAGAGCACTTAGAATTAGGGTTTTTTCTTATGGAGGCTATGCAAAGGAAAGATCAATAGAATAGCAAGGTCTCCATTAGAAGAAAGGAGTAGTGATAAGACTAGAAGACGGCGTGCATGAGAGAAGAGGCAGCATACGTGTCCACCTTCCATCTCTCTCTCTCTAGTGCTCTCTTTCTTTATGTCTTTTGTCTCTTTAGTTATTGAACCCGTCATGAGTGGCTAAGCAATCCTTTTCTAGGGTCAAGACACGTAATCTTGAATTCTTATGAGTTTAATCTAGTTGTTCATTTATATTTGACATTGCATTATGATTTGAATTCTTACTAAGATTTATCCATTATGTTCTTATTTATTGTGCGCTTAAAGTGACCTCGTATACATTGAGATGTACACTCCATGCATACCATTGGGGGGTTAACCAATAACCAAAGAATATAAGTATCTTAGATACAAGTAAATAGACTGGCCGGTTGACCACTTGTATTCGAAGTTCAGTTAGAGACCTATTAGGATATAGTTTAGTAGACGCATGTCACGCTCTATGACTAGTAGTGGAGTAATCTTGATTGTTATTATTATGAAAAACATATAGGAAGGACCGACCAACTGAACTTGACCCTTTTGTAATATTAATAATTGAGACTTATCATTAATCTTCGTGCAATTGTATTAAGTATCCAACCAAGACTTAGTTAATTAGGGTGTTGCATTACTGACCAAGTAATCAACACTAGAACAGGATTAGAAACTCTCATATTGCAATTGATACCAGCGCAGGGCGTGTGCGGTACTAATCGGACCGTGTGCGATTCGGACTGGAGTAGAAATTAGTCATCGTACAGTTTGTCCAGTTGTTTGCGGATGGTGACAAAATCGCATGCTACTGAGTGACTTTACATTGACAGGTATTAGCAGTAGCATGCGATTGGTGATAGACTGTACGCAATTGTTATGTTACCTAGAACCTAGATTAAACAAGTTTGAATGATAGAATGTCTGATTCCCTAGATGCCCATTCTCTGAACACTTAATCTAATACTACTTCACTGTTGTAACTCAACATTACAACTAAACAACCAACAATCAATCAATCAAACACAACCAACCAACATAAAGGAACCATAATCTAGACTTAGCTTGCACTTAGATATCTTAATACACCATCCCTGCTGATCGACACCTCGATCTTTACTATACGATAGATTCATGCGCTTGTGAATCGATTGTAAAGTAGACAATTAGGGTTATAAATATTATTAGCATTGATTTTCACCCTATCAATAGGTCACATAATCTCTAAGTCTAGTAGACGGTTGTGATTTTCACTTGAATTTCTTCCTTTTTTTTTGAAATATGGTTCATTTTAAAAAAATATAACATTCCTAGAGATAAAAGTTTTTTTATTAATAGGATCATAGCATTTGTACTCCTTTTTGAAAGATGAGTATCCTAAGAAAATAGTTTTGGTTGATACATAATCTAGTTTGTCTTTTCTTTTCTTTTAATATGTACAAAACTTGTACATCCAAATAATTTTAAGTGATCAAAATTAATTTTTTGTTGGTATAGAATTTTATTTTTTAGCTTTGAACTTGGTAATCTATTAATCAAATGTTTAGCACAAAGTATGGCATCCGACCAATATATTTTAGGGACATTATTTTGAAACATTAATATTTTGTCATCTCTAATAAGTGCCTATTTTTTCTTTCCAACACTACGTTTTGTTCTGGTGTATTAATGCAAGTGGTTTGATGTAAACTTTATAAAAAACAAAAAAGTCTACTGGAAATTCTCATAGATGTTGATGTGTATCCATTTGTGATACATGAATTCGAAAATAGGAATGAAGGATTCAATTTATTTAGTTTGAATTCGGCGAAAAAGTAAAAATTCTATGAACTCTTATTTACTTGGATTCAAATCTGATTCCTTTTTTTTAAAAGAAATTTGCAAAATTTTTGTTTATAAATTATGTTCCATTATCCGATCTAAATATTTTTAATTTGACAATTGATTTTCTATGAGATAAAAAAAGTCTTTAAAGGTACTAAAAACTTCAGCTTTTGATTTGAGTAAATATAACCAAGGGGTTCTTGAAAAATCATTGATAAAAGTAACAAAATATTTAAATCTGTTATACGATTCAATTGGAGTTGGACCCTATACATCCGAATGAATTAAATCAAACATAGCTTCACTCTTACTAATGGAATGCAAAAAAGGAAGTTTTGTTTGTTTTGTCAACTTGCAAACTTCACAATTAATACAATTTAAATCTTTACAATCCAAAATATAATTTAAAATCTTGTCGGAGGGATGCCCAAATCTTCTATGTCAAATATCAATATCAATGGATTTAGCGAAAGCACAAAGATAATTTTTTAGGTTAAAAAAATAATGTCCATTTTCAAGAAATCCTTCACCAATCTTCGTCTCGATTTCTCGGTCCTGAAATATAATATTTTTGCAAGAAAAAATTACATCACAATTTAATTCTTGTGTTAATTTTTGAACCGAAAGTAGGTTTATAGGAAAAGTCTCCAAATATAGTACGTTAAAGATTTTTTTGTTACGAAAATAGTTTTACCTACATTTATTTTATCCTTCATACCATTAGCTACTAAGACAAATTGGTCATTTTTTGTCATGTCTAAATTTCAAACATATGGTCCGTAGCTCCATTATCAATAATTATTTTATCTAACAAATTTAAATATTGTTTGGCTAGCAACACAGAGAGCTGCTGGAAGAGATTCTGCAATTGTTCCGCTGACCCATCAAACTCGCCAGTAGCCTGGGTTGAGTTAAATCGGGTTTGGGTCACGAACCCTTCATTTTCTCTCTTTTTTCCTTCATTTCCTTCACTGCCTCTCTCTTTCTTCTTTCCCTTCCAATGCTTTGGTTTGACATGGGGATGAAGGAACTAATAAGTTTCATAGGTATGCCCCTCCATCTTGCAGTTCGAACATTTCCAAATTTGTCCTTGATTTTGGAAAAATTTGGGAACAAGGGTTTCGGCTGAATTTTTGAAAGTGGGTTTCTTTGTTGCTGCAAGCTTGAGGGTCTCGTGTTGCTTATCGGTTGTGAATTGTGAACCGCCCATGGTTTCCCTTCTACTCTCTTCTTGTTGGATCATGTTTTTGATTTGGGAATCTTCAATTGGAGTGTTGTATTAGGGTTGTAAATGCCTATTATCTTGTCATATAGAGATACTACAAGAGTATCTTCCCATATAGGGACACTACTAGAGTACTACAAACACCATCAATTGTAGTGTTGTATTAGTGTTCCAATTACCCTCTTCTCTTGCCATATAAAGACATTACTATAGTGCTCCAAACACCTTCAATTGGAGTATTGTATTAGGGTTGTAAATGCCATATTACCTTGCCATATAGAGATACTACTAGATGGCCCCAAACACCTTCAATTAGAGTGATGTATAATGGTTGTAAAAGCCCCATTATCTTGCTATATAGAGACACTACTAGAGTTCCCCAAACACCTTCAATTGGAGTGTAGTATAAGGCTTGTAAATACCCTATTATCTTGCCGTATTGAGACAGTACTAGAGTGCTCCAAACACCTTCAATTGGAGTGTTGTATTAGAGTTGTAAATGCCATACTATCTTGGCATCTGGAGACAGTACTAGAGGACTCCAAACAACTACAATTGGAGTATTGTACTAGGATTGTAAATGCCCAATTATCCTTCTAAACAGAGATACTAGTAGAGTGCTCCAAACACTTCCAATTGGAGTGTTGTATTTGGATTGTAAATGATCTATTATCATGCCATCCGGAGACACTACTAGGGTACTCCAAACACTATCAATTGGAGTGTTGTATTATGATTGTAAATGCCCTATTATCTTGACATATATAAACACTACTACAGTTCCTCAAACACCTTCAATTGGAGTGTTTTATTATGGTTGTAAATGCCCTATTATCTTGTCATATAGAGACACTACAAGAGTGCTCCAAAGACCTTCAATTGGAGTGTTGTATTATGGTTGTAAATGCCATATTTTCTTGCCAGATAGAGACACTATAAGAGTGCTCCAAACACCTTCAATTGCAGTGTTGTATTAGGGTTGTAAATTCCCGATTATCTTGCAATCTAGAGACACTACTAAAGTGCTCCCAACACCATCAATTGGAGTTTTTTGTTGGGGTTGTAAATGCCCTATTATCTTGCCATATAAAGACAATACTAGCGTGCTCCAAACACCTTCAATTGGAATGTTATATTAGGGTTGTAAATTCCCTCTTCTCTTGCTATATAGAGACATTATTAGAGTGCTCCAAATACCTTCAATTAGAGTGTTGTATTGGGGTTTTACATACCATATTATCTTCCTTTATTGGGACACTACAAGAGTGCTCCAAACACCTTCAACTGAAGTGTTGTATTTGGGTTGTAACTGCCATATTATCTTGCCAGATAGAGACACTACAAGAGTGCTCCAAACACCTTCAACTGAAGTGTTGTATTTGGGTTGTAACTGCCATATTATCTCGCCATATAGAGACACTACAAGAGTGCTCCAAACACCTTCAATTGGAGTGTTGTATTAGGGTTGTAAATGCCTGATTATCATGCAATGTAAAGAAAATACTAGAGTGCTCCAAACACCTTCAATTGGAGTGTTTTATTTGGGTTGTAAATGCCATATTATCTTGCCATCTGGGGACATTATTAGAGTGCTCCAAACACCTTCAATTGGATTGTTCTATTAGGGTTGTAAATGCCATATTTTCTTGCCAGATAGAGACACTATAAGAGTGCTCCAAACATCTTCAATTGGAGGGTTGTATTAGGGTTGTAAATGCCCGATTATTTTGCAATCTCGAGACACTACTAGAGTGCTCCCAACACCTTCAATTGGAGTGTTTTGTTGGGGTTGTAAATGTCATATTATCTTGCCATATAAAGACAATACTAGAGTACTCCAAACACCGTCAATTGGAGTGTTTTATTTGGGTTGTAAATGCCATATTATCTTGCCATCTGGGGATATTATTAGAATGCTCCAAACACCTTCAATTGGATTGTTGTATTAGAGTTGTAAATGCCATATTTTCTTGATAGATAGAGACACTATAAGAGTGCTCCAAACACCTTCAATTGGAGTGTTGTATTAGGGTTGTAAATGCCCGATTATCTTGCAATCTCGAGACACTACTAGAGTGCTCCCAACACCTTCAATTGGAGTGTTTTGTTGGGGTTGTAAATGCCCTATTATCTTGCCATATAAAGACAATACTAGAGTGCTTCAAACACCTTCAATTGGAGTGTTTTATTTGGGATGTAAATGCCCTATTATCTTGCAATATGAAGATAATACTGGAGTGCTCCAAACACCTTCAATTGGAGTGTTTTATTTGGGTTGTAAATACCATATTATCTTGCCATCTGGGGACATTATTAGAGTGCTCCAAACACCTTCAATTGGAGTGTTGTATTAGGGTTGTAAATGCCCGATTATCTTGCAATATCGAGACACTACTAGATTGCTCTCAACACCTTCAATTGGAGTGTTTTGTTGGGGTTGTAAATGCCCTATTATCTTGCCATATAAGGACAATACTAGAGTGCTCCAAACACCTTCAATTGGAGTGTTTCATTTGGGTTGTAAATGCCATATTATCTTGCCATATGGGGACATTATTAGAGTGCTCCAAACACCTTCAATTGGATTGTTGTATTAGGGTTGTAAATGCCATATTTTCTTGCCAGATACAGACACTATAAGAGTGCTCCAAACACCTTCAATTGGAGTGTTGTATTAGGGTTGTAAATGCCCGATTATCTTGCAATCTCGAGACACTACTAGAGTGCTCCCAACACCTTCAATTGGAGTGTTTTGTTGGGGTTGTAAATGCCATATTATCTTGCCATATAAAGACAATACTAGAGTACTCCAAACACCGTCAATTGGAGTGTTTTATTTGGGTTGTAAATGCCATATTATCTTGCCATCTGGGGATATTATTAGAATGCTCCAAACACCTTCAATTGGATTGTTGTATTAGAGTTGTAAATGCCATATTTTCTTGCCAGATAGAGACACTATAAGAGTGCTCCAAACACCTTCAATTGGAGTGTTGTATTAGGGTTGTAAATGCCCGATTATCTTGCAATCTGGAGACACTACTAGAGTGCTCCCAACACCTTCAACTGGAGTGTTTTGTTGCGGTTGAAAATGCCCTGTTATCTTGTCATATAAAGACAATACTAGAGTGCTCCAAACACCTTCAATTGGAATGTTATATTAGGGTTGTAAATTTCCTCTTCTCTTGCCGTATAGAGACATTATTAGAGTGATCCAAATACCTTCAATTAGAGTGTTGTATTTGGGTTTTACATACCATATTATCCTGCTTTATTGGGACACTATATGAGTGCTCCGAACACCTTCAATTGAAGTGTTGTATTTGGGTTGTAACTGCAATATTATCTTGCCATATAGAGACACTACAAGGGTGCTCCAAACACCATCAATTGGATTGTTGTATTAGGGTTGTAAATGCCATATTTTCTTGCCAGATAGAGACACAATAAGAGTGCTCCAAACACATTCAATTGGATTGTTGTATTAGGGTTGTAAATGCCCGATTATATTGCAATCTAGAGACACCACTAGAGTGCTCCCAACGCCATCAATTGGAGTGTTTTGTCGGTGTTGTAAATGCCCTATTATCTTGTCATATAAAGACCATACTAGAGTGCTCCAAACACCTTCAATTGGAATGTTATATTAGGGTTGTAAATTTCCTCTTCTCTTGCCATATAGAGACATTATTAGAGTGCTCCAAATACCTTCAATTAGAGTGTTGTATTGGGGTTCTGCATTCCATATTATCTTTCTTTATTGGGACACTACAAGAGTGCTCCAAACACCTTCAATTGAAGTGTTGTATTTGGGTTGTAACTGCCATATTATCTTGCCATATAGAGACACTACAAGAGTGCTCCAAACACCTTCAATTGGGTTGTTGTATTAGGGTTTTAAATGCCATATTTTCTTGCCAGATAGAGACACTACAAGGGTGCTCCAAACACCTTCAATTGGAGTGTTGTATTCGGGTTGTAAATGCCCGATTATCTTGCAATCTGGAAACACTACTAGAGTGCTCCCAACACCTTCAACTGGAGTGTTTTGTTGCGGTTCTAAATTCGCTCTTGCCTTGGCATATAGAAACACTAATTGAGTACTCCAATCACCTTCAATTGGAGTGTTATGTTAGGGTTGTAAATTTCCACTTCTCTTGCCATATAGAGACATTGTTAGAGTGCTCCAAATACCTTCAATTAGAGTGTTGTATTGGGGTTTTACATACCATATTATCTTGCTTTATTGGGACACTACAAGAGTGCTCCAAACACCTTCAATTGAAGTGTTTTATTTGGGTTGTAACTGCCATATTATCTTGCCATATAGAAACACTACAAGAGTGCTCCAAACACCTTCAATTGGATTGTTGTATTAGGGTTTTAAATGCCATATTTTCTTGCCAGATAGAGACAGTACAAGAGTGCTCCAAACACCTTCAATTGGAGTGTTATCTTAGGGTTGTAAATGCCCGATTATCTTGCAATCTGGAGACACTACTAGAGTGCTCCCAACACCTTCAACTGGAGTGTTTTGTTGCGGTTGAAAATGCCCAGTTATCTTGTCATATAAAGACAATACTAGAGTGCTCCAAACACCTTCAATTGGAATGTTATATTAGGGTTGTAAATTTCCTCTTCTCTTGCCATATAGAGACATTATTAGAGTGATCCAAATACCTTCAATTAGAGTGTTGTATTGGGGTTTTACATACCATATTATCCTGCTTTATTGGGACACTACAAGAGTGCTCCAAACACCTTCAATTGAAGTGTTGTATTTGGGTTGTAACTGCAATATTATCTTGCCATATAGAGACACTACAAGGGTGCTCCAAACACCATCAATTGGATTGTTGTATTAGGGTTGTAAATGCCATATTTTCTTGCCAGATAGAGACACAATAAGAGTGCTCCAAACACCTTCAATTGGATTGTTGTATTAGGGTTGTAAATGCCCGATTATATTGCAATCTAGAGACACCACTAGAGTGCTCCCAACGCCATCAATTGGAGTGTTTTGTCGGTGTTGTAAATGCCCTATTATCTTGTCATATAAAGACCATACTAGAGTGCTCCAAACACCTTCAATTGGAATGTTATATTAGGGTTGTAAATTCCCTCTTCTCTTGCCATATAAAGACATTATTAGAGTGCTCCAAATACCTTCAATTAGAGTGTTGTATTGGGGTTCTGCATTCCATATTATCTTTCTTTATTGGGACACTACAAGAGTGCTCAAAACACCTTCAATGGAAGTGTTGTATTTGCGTTGTAACTGCAATATTATCTTGCCATATAGAGACACTACAAGAGTGCTCCAAACACCTTCAATTGGATTGTTGTATTAGGGTTGTAAATGCCATATTTTCTTGCCAGATAGAGACACTACAAGAGTGCTCCAAACACCTTCAATTGGATTGTTGTATTAGGGTTGTAAATGCCCATTATATTGCAATCTAGAGACACCACTAGAGTGCTCCCAACGCCATCAATTGGAGTGTTTTCTCGGGGTTGTAAATGCCCTATTATCTTGCCATATAAAGACAATACTAGCGTGCTCCAAACACCTTCAATTGGAATGTTATATTAGGGTTGTAAATTCCCTCTTCTGTTGCCATATAGAGACATTATTAGAGTGATCCAAATACCTTCAATTAGAGTGTTGTATTGGGGTTGTACATACCATATTATCTTTCTTTATTGGGACACTACAAGAGTGCTACAAACACCTTCAATTGAAGTGTTGTATTTGGGTTGTAACTGCAATATTATCTTCTCATATAGAGACACTACCAGAGTGCTCCAAACACCTTCAAATGGATTGTTGTATTAGGGTTGTAAATGCCATATTTTCTTGCCAGATAAAGACACTATAAGAGTGCTCCAAACACGTTCAATTGCAGTGTTGTATTAGGGCTGTAAATGCCCGATCATCTTGCAATCTAGAGACACTATTAGAGTGCTCCCAACACCTTCAATTGGAGTGTTTTGTTGGGGTTGTAAATGCCCTATTATCTTGCCATATAAAGACAATCCTAGAGTGCTCCAAACACCTTCAATTGGAGTGTTGTATTAGGGTTTTAAATGTCATATTATGTTTCTTTATGGAGACACTACAAGAGTGCTCCGAAAACCTTCAATTAGAGTGTTTTATTTGGGTTGTAAATGCCATATTATCTTGCCATCTGGAGACACTACTTGAGTGCTCCAAACACCTTCAATTGGAGTATTGTTGTATGACGGTTCTAAATTCCCTCTTTTATTGGCATATAGAGACATTACTAGAGTGCTCCAAACACCTTCAATTGGAGTGTTGTATTAGGGTTTTAAATGCCATATTATGTTGCTTTATGGAGACACTACAAGAGTGCTCCGAACACCTTCAATTAGAGTGTTTTATTTGGGTTGTAAATGCCATATTATCTTGCCATCTGGAGACACTACTTGAGTGCTCCAAACACCTTCAATTGGAGTGTTATATTAGGGTTGTAAATGCCATCTTCTGTTGCCATATAGAGACATTATTAGAGTGCTCCAAATACCTTCAATTGGAGTGTTGTAATGGGGTTTTACATACCATATTATCTTGCTTTATTGGGACACTACAAGAGTGCTCCAAACACCTTCAATTGAAGTGTTGTATTTGGGTTGTAACTGTCATATTATCTTGCCATATAGAGACACTAAAAGAGTGCTCCAAACATCTTCAATTGGAGTGTTGTATTAGGGTCGTAAATTCCATATTATCTTGCCATATAGAGGCACTAGAAGTTTGCTCCAACACCTTCAATTAGAGTGTTTTGTTGGGGTTGTAAATGCCCTATCTTGCTAAATAAAGACAATACTAGATTGCTCCAAACACTTTCAATTAGAGTGTTTTATTTGGGTTGTAAATGCCATAATATCTTGTCATATGGGGACATTACTTTAGTGCTCCAAACACCTTCAATTGAGTGTTGTATTAGGATAGTAAATTCTCTCTTCTCTTGCCATATAGAGACATTACTTGATTGCCCCAAACACCATCAGTTGGAGTATTGTATTTGGGTTGTACATGCCATATTATCTTGCTTTATTGAGACACTATTACAATGCTCTCAACACCTTCAGTTGGGGTGTTGTATTATGGTTGCAACTACCTCTTCTCTTGCCATATAGACACAATACTAGAGTGCTCGAAGCATCTTGAATTGGAGTGTTGTGCTAGGGTTGTAAATGCCGTATTATCTTCCCATATAGGGACACTACTAGAGTTCTCCAAACACCATCAATTGAAGTGTTGTATTAGGGATGTAAATGTCTTATTATTTTGCAATATAGAGACACTACAAGGGTGCTCCAAACAACTTCAATTGGAGTGTTGTATTAGGGTTGCAACTACCATCTTCTCTTGCCATATAAAGAAATTACTATAGTGCACCAAACACCTTCAATTACAGTGTTGTATTAGGGTTGTAAATGGCCTATTTTGTTGCCCTATGGAGAAAATACTAGAGTGCTCCAAACACCTTCAATTGGAGTGTTGTATTAGTGTTGTAAATACCCTATTATCTTGACATCTGGAGACACTACTAGAGTGCTCAAAACAATTTCAATTGGAGCGTTGTATTGGTGTTGTTAATGTTGTATTATCTTGCCAAGTAGGGACACTACTAGAGTGCTCCAAACACCATTAATTGGAGTGTTGTATTAGGGTAGTAAATGTCTTATTATTTTGGCATATAGAGACATTACTAGAGTGCTCCAAACACCTTCAATTGGAGTGCTCTACTAGGGTTTTAAATGCCATATTATCTTGCTTTATAGCGACACTATTTGAGTGCTCCAAACATCTTCAATTGGAGTGTTGTATTAGGGTTCTAAATGCTATATTATATTGCAATCTGGAGACACTACTAGAGTGCTCCAAACACCTTCAATTGGTGTGTTGTATTGGGGTTCTAAATGCCCTATTATCTTGCAATCTAAATACATTACTAGAGTGATCCGACCACCTTCAATTGGAGTGTGGTATTAGGGTTTTAAATGCCATATTATCTTGCCATCTGGGGACATTACTTTAGTGCTCCAAACACCTTCAATTGGAGTATTGTATGACGGTTCTAAATTCCCTCTTCTCTTGGCATATAGAGATATTACTAGAGTGCTCCAAACACCTTCAATTGGAGTGTTGTATTAGGGTTTTAAATGCCATATTATCTTGCTTTATAGAGACAATACTAGAGTGCTCCAAACACCTTCAATTGGAGTCTTGTAATAGGGTTGTAAATGCCTTATTATTTTGCAATATCGAGACACTAGAAAAGTGATCCAAACACCTTCAATTGAAGTGTTGTATTAGGGTTGTAACTGCCCTATTATCTTGCCATATAGAGACACTACAAGAGTGATCCATACACCTTCAATTGGAGTGTTGTATTAGGATTCTAAATGCCCTATTATCTTGCAATTTGGAGACACTACTAGAGTGCCCCAAACACCTTCAATTGGAGTGTTGTATTGGAGTTGTAAATGCCCTATTATCTTGTCATATAAAGACAATACTAGTGTGCTCCAAACACCTTCAACTGGAGTGTTGTATTTGGGTTGCAAATGCCCTATTATCTTGTCATCTAGAGACACTACTAGAGTGCTCCAAACACCATGAATTGGAGTGTTGTATTAGGGTAGTAAATGTCTTTTTATTTTGGCATATAGAGACATTATTGGCCTATCTGGATCGGCTATATGAAGCAACCGATACTAATACCTATATGGATTGGTTTTTTTCAAAAAAACTGATCCTAAAAACTATTCTGATTGGCTTTTTAAGTGAACCGATCCTAATACTATGCTAATTAGGATCGGTTCTTTGTAAAAACTGATCCTAATAGTGCATACATTAGGTTCGATTCTTCGAAAATACAGATCCTAATACTATTAGGATTGATTATATAAAGAACCGATCCTAATGTAGGCACTATTACGATCGGTTCTGCAGAAACAATGTTGGTTAAGCAAAAAAAAAGGAATTAGGATCGGTTCTTTATAATAACCGATCCTAATATTATTAGGATCAGTTTTTTTGGAATTAACCAATCCTAATTCTACAAAAAAATATCAGTTCTGAAAAAAAAAAAGGAATTAGGATCGGTTCTTTATAATAACCGATCCTAATATTGTTTTGTAAATAATTTGGGAAGAAAAAGTTTACTTGTATGCCAAAAACAAGGTTCCAAATAACGTGCTATAGCGGCGCAAAGCACCCTAGATTGACCTCTGGTATGGTACTAAGTCCAAACTCAGCAGCCAAGTACTAAGAAAAGGCCACTGGTATAGTGCAATGCACCAAAAACATCAAATTTGATCTCTTATGGTAAATCAGCAAGTTTGGACTGATACAGAGACCAAACTGAAACAATGATTACACCAGCATGTAGAGCATTCAAAAATACGTGGAATTGATACAAATTTTAATTTATTTGAATTTTTTTACATTTTTTTATGAATATTCAAAGTTTAACTTTTGAAAAAACTTTAAATATCCATAACTTTGGCTAGGAAAGTTGGATTTGCGCGTATGACCACTTTTCGGAAAGGGGAGATGAGACGGATCTGAATGTCACTCAGGGAGTCACCCCTGGATATCCAAAGTATCAGAATTTTAAAAAAATATCGTTTAGTGTCTCAAAAAATTCAGTTTAAGTTTTCGTTCGACGGTAGATACAACGATCGGTATTTTGTTTAGTAAAAAACCTAAGAGATTATTCAAGAATTATTCATATAATTATTTTAAAATGCATTTACTATTTATTGTGTGTATTTGCCTATGTCCGAGCAAATGTTATATGTCGACAATAATCAAATAATCCAATTATTCTCTCTCCCGCTCTCCAATTATTCTCTAAAAAAATAGAAGTTGACATCATTGAGGCAATCTAACTATATTTCCTTTTGTATATTTGAATAAAATAAATTATTAAGAATGAAGGCCAAGTCCTTAATTAGTGTTATCTTTAGACTTGTGATATCCAACTGACATATCAAATCAAAGTTATAAAGAGTTACGACATCACTTCATAAATAATGGTGATGATTGCTTTAGCCCCCCCATGCCAAGGATTTATTGTTTCAAATGTTTCTGGGGCACCTGTTCCAGGAGGAAAGGTTGCTGTCTCTCCACATATAATGGAGATGATTACTTTGTTACACTGAGCATAAAGAAGGTTCTATTTTTATTTATTTATATTTTATTTTTTTCAAATTAATCAATCCTAATTCTGCAAAAAAAAAAAATTAGGATCGGTTTTTTGAAACAACCGATCCTAATTTTTTTTTTGCAGAATTAACATTAAAAAAATAATATTAGGATTGGTTGTTTCAAATAATCGATCCTAATAGTACTATTAGGATCGATTTTTTGGAATTAACCAATCCTAATTCTAATTTGGCGCTAGGGTTTATTTTCATTTCATGCCTTTGTACTTAGCCAAAAATTTTGAGTCTCAATACTATTAGGATAGGTTCAATAACTAACCGATCCTGATAACTCCCTATATAACCTGCTTAGGGTTCTTATTTTCATTTCGCGCCTCTCATTTTCAACTTAGCATCTCTCTCTGTCTCTCCCTCTCAAATCCTCATACCTCTATGTCTCTCTCTCTCTCTCTGTCTCCGTCTCTCCCCTCCTCCGTGTCTCTCTCCCCCTCCTCCGTGTCTCTCTCTCTTTGTCTCTGTCTCTCCCTCTCAAAGCCAAGCCTCTCGCACCTCCGGCTCAATTGTGTCAGTTTTAAATTTTTTTTATTGTTTCAAAAATTAATTAATGGTGTTTGTATATTGTTTTACAGTCTTGAGGACATCTCGCTCAAGTTACTTAATCATTCGGCCGATCAACTATCACGGTATTAGCTTTATCTAATTTTGTCATTATTATACTTTTAAAACACATTTTTTTTGTATTTTTCATTGAAAAATGTTTTTCCATCTAATTGTTTCCTTTTTTTTTGGGTCTTTTCTAATCTTAAGTGATGTGATTGCAAAAGAGGTAATTATTACTTTTTTTATTATTGTGCTTTACATTAATTGCATAAATGTGTGTTAATTGAAGAAATAGCTCAATCAGTCACTTGTATGTTTGTTAATTAAATTTTTTGGATTTAAATTTCTTGTTTTAATATGCTAGTGCATTATATCTGGATTCACAAAATGTTGGTTCTGAAAAAAATAAATAAATAAAAAGGAATTAGGATCGGTTGTTTCAAATGTTGGTTCTGCACAATCGATCCTAATTCTTTTTTTTTTTAATGTTGGTTCTGCACAAAAAAAAAACATTAGGATCGGTTGTTTCAAATAACCAATCCTAATAGTACTATTAGGATCAAATTTTTTGAAACAACCGATCCTAATTCCTTTTTTTTTTAATGTTGGTTCTGCAAAAAAAAAACATTAGGATTGGTACTATTAGGATCGGTTATTTGAAACAACCGATCCTAATTTCTTTTTTTTCGGCAGAAACTCGAATTAGTATCGGTTGTTTCAAATAACCGATCCTAATTTAAACTTTTAGGATCGGTTGTTTAACCGATCCAGATTAGTTTAGTATTAGTATCGCCCGGATCAAGATTGGTTAAATTCCGATCCTAATGTGCGTAAATAACCGATCCTAATTCCTATTTTTGCACTAGTGGTTATTCTTGTCTGTAAATGCTAATCTGTGAAAAGTAAATTATATTTCAACCAAAAAAAAGTAAATTATACTTTTGTTCTGCGCTTATTCAGAAGAGTGCAAAATTACCTTGAGATATTGTTTAGTTTGTCAGGAAATTAAAATAAATTTACAATTAAATGAACATATTTATAGTAAAAGCATAGTCAAGATCATATATATGACGATTTCAGTCCTAAAGTATTTGTAATCATTATCTATCATTCAACTATACATGTAACAATTATAGTTATAGCAAGACAAACCAATAAATTACCAAGGTTCAGCATATATAAGATATAATTATGCAAGCAAGTTGACAAATCTAGGAGATTTTGTGCACGCGGTAAGGAACTCATCCCACACATCGCTACCAATTTTCTGAACCTTGCGAGTGTCTTGGTTCATCATAACCAATTTTCTACAACCCAAAATACAAAATCAAATAAATAATCACACAAATATGAAACAAAAAATGATTAATGATACATTATTAATAACATCATCGACTATGAACGTTTTCTATCAGGAGATGCATCAGATCTGTCAGATACCAGAGGCAACGCATGTAGGTAACAAGATCTGTCATCCCTTGCATAATAGAAGGAAAGTTCTATTACATATATACTATAAAGATCAAAACGAAGAAACATGAAAATGACCTTGTTGATCGACCAATCACCTCACCGGTAGATAAATTCGTTATGATGTAATTCCACCTTCCTGCAGTTCTCCCATCTGGCTCACACCAGTGTTCGATTTCTACTATGTCACGCCTACCATACCAATTATCAAATAATATATACATATAATAAAAAGTTATTAATAATAGTGTTAAAATCGTCATAGGCTTTTATCTGCTCAAAACTCAAATCAATATTTACCTATAGCTATCTATATATAATTATTTATAGAAATAGAACGTACATAAGCTATAGCTTAATAGGTTGTGTCTTCGAGATATTAAATATACCTGGCAGGATACTTGTACATCCTGATATATATATATTTTTTTTAAAAAGGAGGCAAAAGCCCATTTTCCATTAACCGGAAAACATAATTACAAAAGGGGTAATTACCAGCATAACAGCCAGCAATTGTGTTCAATCACCTCATACTACTGGTGATATATGAAAACAGCATATAGAAATAAAAATCCATAGCAACATAACAACAAGCCATATAATAGAGGTTCTTAGAAACCAAAAGTAAACTAAAGAGGCTGCAATTAAACCACTCAGCAGAGGGCTAAGGTTGTAATCTAGATAAAAAAAATTTAGTTGATGTTGTGCTTTCATGGATGGGAGGTAGGCTCTGGTGGCTGATATGGGACTATCTCCAAGGGCATGTACTGAGCCAAGGGGATGGCGGCTTCCAGGACAGGCATCCATTCCTCAATCCCTTGCTTGATCCTAGCTTTAACATTTCCTGACCAATAAGAAAGTAAAGATTTAATTTGGAGAATTAAAGTTCGGGCTGTTCTAGCAGCACAGTTATTAAAACAACTATCGTTCTGATATTTCCACAAAGTCCAGCAAACTGCACAAAGAACAATGAGAAAACAAATTCGATCAGAAGTAGTTAGGTTGCAAGCAAAGAGAAGAATATCTTCAAAGGTGTGCCATTCATGCATGACATCTTGACTTTTTCCTAACCAAAACCATATTTGTTGTGCTAAGTGGCAAGTAAGAAAGAGATGAGAGATCGTTTCAGGTATGGTGCAAAACTGACATGTTTGATCCCTCGACCAACCCCTGACGGAAAGGTTATCCTTGGTTAGGATTGAATTGTGGGCAATTAACCATAAAAAAACCCTAATTTTAGGTGGTACCGGTAGACTCCACCAGATAATATCTTGAGATACAGGGATTATACCGCGAAAGTTTAAAAATTTATACATAGAGTGAGTAGTAAACTTTCCTGTGTGGTCCCATCTCCAGATGAGCTGATCATGAGGAGATGTAAAGGAGGTGGCACTGATGATGGCAAGGACTTCAGTCCACTCAAGTAAATCAAAGTCCTCTAAAGGTGTTCTAAATTTAACCCCCTTTCCTTGGGTATAAACCACCTCATTTAAAAGAATGTGTTGGTTGGTACATTTGCTAAACAGGGCTGGAAATCTAGTAGCCATTGAGCAATTACTATTCCAAATATCGGTCCAGAATTTACAAGTTGTTTGAACATCAGGATTGTATTGCACATTAATGGACCCTATGTGTTCTAGGCCTGAAATTGCTTTCCAGAAGGGGGAGGCAGGGACATTGTGTTCTATGTATTTGTATATAAGTACGGATTTTCAAGATGCTGTGTACATCCTGATATGCACATGGGAAATTATCCAAAGGAGGCGTTGCTTCCTCATAGCTGGTGTAAGCGGATATACATCCGTCGACCATCCAATTCTTTGATAATAGTTGCAAGTCGTTTCCTTTTTAATCATATAAATGAACGAGTTATTAAAAGGATTTTCTAGTGTGTGTGTGTGGATCGACCATATGAATTTTGAAAAGGTAAAACCCGAAGTGTTTGTTCCACGGCTTAGGAACAAACGTTTTGATATTAGCCAACTTCTAGCTATACTCTCTCTCTCTATATATATAGAGGATATGCAACCATGATGGAAACTTATGCCTTATCGGTTTACTAATTCCATATTTCATGCTATATGTTGCATTGATTGTATTAGTCGTTGTGATAGAGTGCAAGTATCTTTAATTAACAAAGCCAAACAATGTTTTGTTAGGATGACTGTATTTGCCAATCTAAACACAAATCACCTGACATAAACTAGCAATGGACTCTATGGTGGCAGTGTTCTTGACACCAACTTCAGATTGCCTCACAACGAAGCGCTCTTTATACACCAACTCATCCATCTCCAAGCCTCCAAATGTCACCTTCTCACTGACCGCTTCACATGCAAAAGTATCGCTCCCTGTTTCCATCACGTTCTCATTCTCTAGGCTAGGAACAGAATTGGTGGAGTGACCCATATCATGACCAATAGTGCATTTAACTCCCCTCTGTGCTGTACTTAAATTGTGGAGGTGGCGGTAACATACTGATGCAGATGCTAAAGTTGGAGCCGCCATGAGAATGCCGAACATATTTAACTCCCCTCTCTTTAATTAGTATGCTTTTTCTTTGGTGATGGACTGGATGAGATGACTACTGCCCATTTATATAGTTTGCAAGCATGTGCCATTTTTCTATTGTACATAAATAGGCCAGCGCTATGGACTCATATCTCCATTTTAAGTCGAAATAGTTGATCTGAACTGTTCAACACGATTTTCATATATATAAAAGAAAATGTAGTTGCATACTAACTTCTCGATTTTTTAGAATTTATTTACTATTTTTTTTATAGATAGAAATTCACTTGATTTCACAATTGTAGACATCCAAAACCCACACTCTAAACAATATATATGATGATTACAAGTTGATCGGTAATATATATATTACCATAGCAACACTCAAAACTATAGATACGATCCTAATAACACTTTGAGATTGTTGTTCACTCCAAAAAATATTAAAAATCCTCTGTTTGCTTGCTCGGAAAAAAAGTTGGTCCTTATAGTATTGTCAATGTAACTTTCTAACAATATTTACATTTTGCGATTACATCGTAATAAATTTATGCATACATTACTTATTACATAATTATTTTTTATAAATAATTTACAGACTTTAAAGAAATCCAATCTGCGTTGGTGTTTGTGGTACCAGGGATATGTACTGTTGTCTAAGGAATTATATTGACCACTTGAAGTGAGAACGGCCTTGGCTGCTCCTAATTTCAAGGGCACCCTACCCCATGACCATGTAGGCGGGGAGGGATCCGGATCCAAGCAGATCCAAGGCCGTGCGCCACTGCCACGTCCCAATCTTCTGTTCGACCCTTTTTTTGCCAAAAAGTCTGCCAGCGCATTGTGACACCTATCAGCGCACTGTACGTAATTAGATAAATTAGTATAATGACCGTGTAAGGGGGATGGACACCTCTAATTTTTGCATGATTTAATTTTTCTTTCACTTCTCCATTGCGTACATAAGTGAGGAATTGTGATTGTGCTTATATATACATGACGATTTGGTGAAACAACTTTGAATGAGAATATCACAGTATGTCAAAACCCTTTCCTTGATTGTATGTATGGACATATTTACAATTCCTAGCATTGAATATAGTTAACATATTTCTAAACTAATTTGATCTTACTTCATAAACATTTCTAATGAAACAGATTGACAAAATTCAATTGGTACTTTGAGAATCTGGCTCCAAAAATTAAACTTATATTTCCATTGGTACTTTGAGAAGAGAAACTCGTTTATTTCCCAAAAAATAGTGTTTAGACAAAACAAACAATTGCTCTCAGGGTTTAGGATTTAGGGTTTAGAGTGTTTCACAACAGTGTAATCATAGAGATGTGAAACACTGACACTTTTGTCCCTACCATTTGTGTGCTGCACCGTGGTACAAAAGCACGCGCCTTAGAGAAGATTAAGATTTATTTGCAGTAACAAAAAGAGAAGGAAAAATAATTTACTTACCTAGCACTACCGTGTTTTACTCGTACAGGTACCAATTAATTAATTACTAACAAGTGGGAAATGAAATGAATCTTAAATTATTAAATGACATAAACAGACGGAGTTGAGAGAAAAACCAACTTCAATTCGGGCTGGGCCGCTTGGGCCTTCTCTCTCACGTGTTATATCATGAATCCTCATTTGGGCCTTGAGCCTCCCCTCAATAAGGAGCTAATACTGTGTTAGATGAATTAAAGATCAAATTAATTATCCTTTACCGTAATATTTACACCTAGAGGACACTTGTGACCACCTGGACATGTAGAGCTGGAAATACGTGCCGTGCTGTGCTGTGCAATTCAAAACCAGTAAATGAAGAGAATAATATTTAAAAGAAGGGAGAAGTTAGTTGTCGAGGCTTACATTCCAGTTGCAGAATAAGGAGAAACCTTTGTAGAAGTAGACACTGGAATGATTGTCTTAACATCTAGGACATATTTACAATGGCACCACTTTTTGAATTTTTCGTGTTATATTATTGAATTTTGATTTGCTGATAAAAAGTAAACTGCGTTATTACCAAATAACAATCCTTTGATGGTTTGAATAGGATTAAAAATGTTGTGATTATAGTCTTAGGTTTACATTGTTGCACTAGGAAGACATCTTGAAATAGTACGATTTTCTCACTAGTGATTAAGCCTTTTGCCCTGATATATGTCATGTGGTTTATGTTTATTTATTAGGGAGCATCTAGCTATCCCCCGTAACAATCTCTCATTTCATCCCCCAGTCATTAACTACTTCAATAACTACTAACTACCTAGGGGGACCACTTACTATCTGGGAACCACATAATATTTGAAAGATTTTACAACTGGCGCGCGCAAGTATTCATTTATGGGTTTCGGGGTAACCAAAACCCGTTTAGGCTTAAGCTGCGGAATGACCGTAGAACAAAATTTTCTACGGCCAACTTAAGCTCAGGATTAAACGGGGTATGTCAGGAAACTTTCCAAGGCGGTCCACCTTCAGTATTCCTTTGGCATCAAAACCCAATTTAATCATTTTACAGATCTACTCCATGATTGATTTCTAAAACTTTAATCTACTTACCAATTAAATAGATTAATATAGCATATTTATATCTTGTTTCCAAATCACAGTTGGAATGCAGACCGAGTGAGTAGAGCTACATCACGAGAATGATTCTCCTCGGAGCATCAGACGTCTGATGCCTCTATCGGTTATCCACCAGGACTAACCGGAGAGCGGTTTATTTCTTTTGCCAAAAATACTATAAACCGCAAAATTCTGCAAAAACACTATTCACGGAGAAAAAGACGAAAACCCGTAAACACGAATTTTCGATTGCTCAGTTTCATCAATAAGCAAAACTGACATACCATGAAATTCGGTAAAACACTATTCATCGATCCTGTAAATATACTTCACAACAACCCGCAAGATTATACGTCAACTACGTATAACTTTCTTTTCTCAACCGAAACACTATTTGGGAGAGAAACCGAGAAAGAAAGAAAATACCGATTCGATTCTGCACGAAATGATACGTGTGAATTAGTGAGTTTTTCTCTCTACCCGTCCACCCCTATTTATAGGGTTTAGGGTCGGTTGCCAAAAGACCAAAATGCCCTCCAAGTTCGGCCTATTAAAAAGATATGCCATTGAATGGATAAGGATGATGACATGTCATGTGGATAGGATCGATGACGTGTCATCTGGATAGGATCGATGACATGTCATGCGGATAAGGACGAATCTAAAAAGACCCGAATGCCCTCGGCCCGAATACAAATAATATTCGTATAATTATTCTGAACAATTATATATATTTTTTTTTCCTGTTGTTGTTTCGGTGATTTATACAACGTGTCCTGCACATTTATAAATTAACCGGTTAACTTTTATACAACGTGTCACACACGTTTATAAATTAACCAATGTTTTTGCTTGTTATTTTTACATAACATTTATAATTTAATTATAACACGTATAATTAATTATAACCATCTTACTATTGATCATAACCAATTTATAATGAATCACAATAAGATTCTCTGATTAACTCCTATATGGTGTGACCCAATAGGATCTGTGTTATGTTGGTAAACAGAGTTAAAACTGTTTTAACTTCTATAATCATGAGCGGCATCTGACAACACATCATGACCATCCAATTACACAGATGATGCTGTACTGTACAATATCACGATCCAGTAAACAATTTACTTGTGTCTGTTCTTCTGTCTCATAGCTATCAGATTAATTTCAAGGTAGATGTGTTGCATCCTTGCTAACTGAATCTTTTCTTGATCTTGAGCAAATTATCAAATATAATTACTCTTGTAATTATACTGCTAGCAGATAATCTTACTCTATCAAGGGGCCCAGTGATGCTATAGCTCGTATAAAATACAAGGGACAAATAGTATTCTTGGTAAACTATCACTTCCTCAGCTAAGCTATACATATGGAAAAGCCACTGTTATGACTGCTTTTTACGGACAGCGGTAGATAACAATTACACATACATATTTCTCAGTGGGAACGATAAATACCTCATACTGTAGAACGTGACACTGAATAAAACATAAATGACACGAACACAATTCTATTTAATGTTTCATTCGGGGTCTATCAAATACCATGTTCCTAGAACATGTATCTATGTGATTAAAATGACATCTCGTGTCAGGTGGTTTGTAAAACTTAACCATCTTTTAATCCACATACTAACCTTATCGCGGTAATTAGTGTTCCTGCTAATTACGTTGGTCAGTGACCTTTTAAGAGTATATATCATCTATATTATGGAGTTTCACAATTTCAGTCATGAACTTGAAATGATCCATAAATTCAATAATACTCAAGGCAACAAAATGATATATAAATAAATATTCAATTCATGAACAAACATTTATGATAATTTATCGTATTATTGACTTCTAGATTATTACAAACTAACAATCTCCCACTTAAGCTAGGAGCCAATCATCGTAGGCCCTACTTATATAGAAAATTCTATATTCTCTAAGATCTCGTAGATCCTGAGAAAATCACACAGTCAATCTTCTATGTGTTCCAGACTCATAGAAGCATTAAGCATCTCGTGCTTGGCTTGAGGAAGAGATTTTATGAGTGGATCAGTTGTGTTGCTGACTGTGTCAACTCTACATATCTTTATAACACCTTTATATTAATTATATCTTTTATAATTAATTATAAACATTTTATTATGTTTATGATCTCTCGTATTAGGTGATAACGTTGTAGACGAGAAACATATCCTTAGTTCTCCTCAAGAACTTAAGGATATTCTTTACAGCATTCCAGTGCTTTATGCCTGGATTAGCCTGATATCTACTCGTCACACTCAAAGCGTACGAGACATCAGGGCGAGTGCACAACATGGCGTATATGATAGAGCCAATAGCCGAAGCGTATGGTACTCTACTCATAATTCTTTGCTCATCAGTTGTCGAAAGACACTGAGTCTTGCTAAGCTGTGTACCATGATTCATTGGCAGGAATCCTCTCTTAGAATCCTGCATGCTGAACCGATTCAGCACTTTGTCAATGTATGTGCTTTGACTTAATCCTAAAAGTCTCTTTAATCTACCTCGGTAGATCTTTATCCCTAATATATAGACATCCTCGCCCAAGTCCTTCATCGAGAAAACTTTTCTTTAATAAAGACTTGGCTAATTGCAATAGAGGAATATCATTTCCTATTAAGAGTATGTCATCTACATATAAGATTAAGAAAGGCGATGGCACTCCCACTAGTTTTTCTGTACACATAAGATTCTTCTTCGCATCTGACGAAGTCAAGCTTTTTGACTTCTTCGCCAAATCGAAGATTCCAACTCTGTGATGCATGCTTCAATCCATAAATGGATTCAAGAAGCTTGCATACCTTCCCAGCATTCTCTGGATCTTCAAATGCCTTGTGTATTTCATTCCTCATTATGTTTCATATTCATATTAAAATTAATTTTCCAATATAATTTAAAATTAAGCCACCCTTTTGTTGTATTTCATTTCTTGACCAACACTGAATAAGACTTAGTTCATATGAATTTTGTTGTCCACTAAGTAATATATTTTTTTTTTTCAAAAACCTCAAATTCAAAGTGTCGAATTATAACCAACATCGAATAAGACTTAGTTCATATTTCATAGTGCATTATGTAATTTGCATATTCTTTTCATAATCTAGATTTATAATAATGGTCGTATTATCAACTATATATAATATATATAGTCCAAGTGTCGAATTATTTGAAAATTTAATAAAAAGTTATTGTTGTATAAAGAACTATATATACTCAAAGTGTCAAATTATTGTTGTATTAATTACTAACAATCTTGAAAAACAAAGTACAGAAGTCTAAAAATAAAAATGTGGGTTTGAGAGGCAAATTGAAGGATGAGGAAAGAATGAGAGAAACCCCTCTGTTTAATTATGAAGAGAAGGTTATTTAAATATTCGAATTAGTTCAAAAATTAGTTAACAGTCGGCTATCAACTACATATTTGTTTATAAACATCTATTCAGAGAAGTCGATGACCGTAACAGTTTCTTTTTATTTGAATTTACTTGGTGATATAGGTGAACATGCAGTACGTCGATGGATGCAAAATATATTGTTATAATCATACTTAAGTCGTTTTGATACTTGGATTGTGACAAAAATAGGGATGTTTTGACAAAATAGTGATCTTATTTCACGATTTTCGAACCGTGTCTACGGCAGTTGTGTAAATTAGGGTGGCTAAATTGTGCACGGTTTTCCAACCATGTATAAAAGCACTGATCCTGCATGTTTTTTTTTTTATTAAAAAATGTGTATGATTCATACTTTTTTTCGTCAAAATATATCATACACTGTTTTTAAACTAAAAACCGTGTATGAAAACAACATCCTACATAGTTTTTAACAAAACACTATGTATAATTTTTAAATTTCTTTTTAACAAAATTACATCAAATCTTATATCTAAATGCAAATAAAACTCTATATTTGAATACAAATTAAACCCTAGATCCAAATATCAAAAACACTAAACTAAATTTCAAAACAGAACTAAATTTAATCACAACACATACATTTACCAATATATAAACAACAATTATAATTACATTATATATTATTAGTTACATGAATAACATTCTAACTAAAAAACAGAACAAAGAACTCTAAATATGAGACTTCATACATTTACACGGATGCCTAAGAAAAAGTATGGTAAAGAAAAAGAAAATCAATAAATAGAATTGTAAAAATTAATCAGAAACCTAAACTTAAGTGGTCATATGCTCTGAAATATACCTATTTGAAATTTCTTCGTCGGAAATCGCCTTTTGGGTGAAAATATCACATCTCTTGCCTTATTCTTTACCCTAGTCTCACCTGTTTACATTTACTTCACACATAGAAACACATGTACAGCCTATATGAAAGAGATGTTTTAGAAATAACTTGGAAAAATAAAGAGATACATTTTAACAAGAAGGCACAAATTGATGACGTGGAAAAATTTGTGTTTCTTTTATCATACACATATAGTAAAACTGTGTAAAATTGTTCAAGCATCTCATTTACACATATCCAAAAATACAATCCATAACTTCTGAATTTGCCCTCCAACCTAATGTAATTACTTTCACCTCGTTTTTAGTTTGATATCCTTTTCTTAGACTGTAAGAACAATATCTTCCACATCACAAATGTCCATATCATCAAACTGTTAGTTTTATTTCAGTGGAGCAATAATCCTGAATGGGACATTTTCTTTGTTTGGTAAAATTGATGATTCTATTAGACCTAATGTAATTGCTTTCAGCTCTTTCTCAGTTTGATATCCTTTCTTGAAAAAGAATATAAATATTTTATATTTTATAATCAAAATTAATTCTAATTAATGTATGTATTGGGTCTGTTGGAACTTGGAAGCCAACGGACTAAAGAGAAATTGGAGTCTTTCGATTGCATTAGTAGTGTCTTAAAAGTGGTTCCGTGAGAGTAGCCAGTCTTTCTCAACGAAACGGAAAGATGCTAAGACAGAGGGTTGTGACCATACACTAAAGGAAGGAATGTTCTGAGCCAGGAGGATTGGATTCTTTCTTTCATTTAGAAAATAGGAGATAGTTCTGCCTTTTCGTTCTACTCTTTCATAAATTGCTCACAATCAAAATATATACAACAACGAATTGACTTCGATTATGGTTCATTACATGATAATTAATGTTACTAATTTTCTTTCAATATTTTCATTCTTTGCTCAAAGTAACTTCTAATTATACACGAAAATTCATTTGTTTTCAAAGCTCCAATATTCGCCACAGGAGATAATATTTTATACTATGTTACTTGGATACTTCAATTAGAACTTCATATCTGTATCGGACACGTATCAGATACTGATGCGTGCCTGATACGACACCGATACGTATCCGCTTACATAGCGTATACTTACTCAGTCGATACAGTCGCCAATACTCCGTTGAAACTCAACGGTACGACTGGACACAGTCAGATCGAACCCATTAGCACCCATGAACCGCACCCGCACCCATGAGCAGCGACCGTGAACCGTCCCCACACCCATGAACCACGCATACACCAGTGCAAATAAGCAATTTTTTTTCTGCCCTGTGTGATTCGGACATGAGACTTCTCAGTTGAGCAAGAAAACCTTTAACGAATATACAAGAGTTCCGGTTGTGATATATTCGAATAACTATAGTATTTAATCTATTCTTAGGTTAAGCCTTTAATTTTTTATAACTTGATTTAGTAAATTAGACTTTTGTAATATATTCACTTTTTAATTAGACTTTTGATAATTATTTATATTTAAATACAATATATAAAATAATAAAAAATAATATATTTATATAACATACATTTCATATCCTAAATTTTTAAAAATTAACGTATTGCTGTATTCATTTCGTATCCGTTACGATCAGTATTTATACAACATAGATATAGAGAAAGGTGTATCCTACACACTCTGGATTACAACCATGTCTATGCTTTGACCATTGAACAACAGAAATAATCCAATAACCAAACTCTCGGTTTTAATTAAATTAGACCAATTATAATTTACAAGTACAATTATAACCACCTTTTCCAATTTATTTAAAATAAGAGAGGCAAAAAACGAACCATGCACCATTGAAGTATTGTAGATTGTTTTAATTAAATGAAGTGAGCAATATTAATTGATGTCTCTATCCAAAATTAACAGCAAAGACAATATTTCCACATAACAAATGTCCATATCATCAGGAGCAATAATCTTGAACGTGACATTTTCTCAACGATACAGAAAGATGCTAAGACAGATGGTTGTGACCATACATCTGGAATTCCTGAATGGGACATTTTCTTAAGTATTAGGACGTGTTCGGATTTTACTGTTCACGTGAGAAAAAAAAAATTCACTCCGACTGAAATTTATTTTTCCCACGTGAACATTAAAATTTAGTTCAAAAATTTTACAATCCCATTCCTATCCCCGTCCGTCTGCCGAACACGTCCTTAATATATATACTTTAGAAAAGGAAATAACGTGTAGTGCTATTGGTCATGTTAACATGCCATGCACATTGGAATCTGTATCACCCCAGGTACCTGAGGTGCAAATCATAAATCTGAACCATTCATTTCATGTGGCCCTATGCAGAAAACACCATTGAAAGTGACAGCTGGGACGTCCTACCGACCGCAAAAACAGTGATCGCATATGGGCCACATAAATAGGATCTTTTTGTAAAATTTCCTATTCAATTTATTGGGCTAAGTGTGTTTTAGTTTTAGAAAAAGTGTGTTTTGGTTTTAGAAAAAAAGCAGTTGATAATTGTAATAAATGCTAAAGTAGCTTTTGGAGGAAGAATATGGCTATAAATTATCACAGTACGTCCAAATCTACTTTTTAATGATAATAGAGTAGGATTAATTTGCACCATTGATTTTGTGCTTCGATAATGCCACATATTTCTATCTCAATTATTAAAGTCCAAATAGTTCATATAGAGGTTGATAGATATCGACTAATATCAAAATATTTGTTCTGGAGCCGTGGTGCAACCAATTGCTTTTTCAATTTTCAAAGTCTATACGGTTGATCCAAACTGTTAGATGTTATATATATATTAAATTATGCTTGGTCATCAAATTTTATATTTTTTAGAATTTTTTTACTATTTATTAAACCAGTTTAAAAATCACTAAATTTTAATAAACAATAAATTTTTTTTGTAAAATCAGTTTAAAAATCACTAAATTTTAATAAACAATAATTTTTTTTTGTAAAATACTTAATAAATAGTAAAAAAATTCAGAAAAATGTAAAATTTGGTCTCCAAGCACATATTAATATGGAGAACAAGATGAACGGTTTGGATCGGCCATTTGGATTTTGAATTTTAGATTTATGGTCCAATGCAAAAACCCTCCATGCAATATATATATACAGAGAGAGAGAGAGAGATGGGCTATGGTGCATTGCAAGGCATGAACCCTCTTATGCATTGCACTATTAATCATGGATTTAAAGTCTAAACGACCAATCTGAACCGTTCATCTTGTTCTTCATATTAATATGTGCTTGGGGACCAAATTTTATATTTTTTTGAATTTTTTTACTATTTATTAAGCAATTTTGAAAGTCGCTGATCTGATAGTCCAGAAAATTTTACTGTTTTTTACTGTTCATAGCAAAACATTAATTTTCAAAAATATTTAATAAATAGTAAAAAAATTTCAAAAAATGTAAAATTTGGTCTCCAAGCACATTTCAATATGGATTAAACATCTAACGGTTTGGATCGGTCGTTTGGACTTTAAATCCGTGATTATAGTGCAATGCATAAGGGGGTTCATGCATTGCAATGCGGATCGACTCTTTTTGGATTGATGGCACTCCAAAACTCTTTTATTACTGGTGGAAGCTAATATCATTAAATATCATAAGAGGAGGAAGGGTGAAGGATTTAGGTGTTAAATATCACATTGTTCAAGAAACCCCACTTCCATGCCCGGGAATTTCCAACATGCTTGCTGCCTTATGTGAATCCGATACGGAGCGTGAACAAATAAACAGTCTACAGAAAGATATATTGGTCCATCTAGATAGATAAGAAGAGCTCGACAATCATCATCGTAGCATGGTTGATTAATCCTTCCTTAAAGCGTTCATTAGACACTAATGGCACATGGTTTTACAACCTTGTTCACGGACGTCGTCTGTAAAAAGATCGGTATATTTGTACATAGTTTATAAACCGTGTGTGATATATTTCATAACATTCACGGTTTACCCATAATCAATCGTGGAAAAACCAATTTGTTAAAACATCCATATTTTTGTTACAATCCAAAACAAAACCAACTCCCTCCTGGACAAATTTGTTGAAACATCGACATTTAATTTATGATAATTTGTTAAAACATCCATATTTTTGTTACAATCCAAAACAAAACCAACTCCCTCCTGGACAAATTTGTTGAAACATCGACATTTAATTTATGATAATTTGTTAAAACATCCATATATTCAAAACAAAACCAACTCCCTCCTGGCCCAATTTGTTAAAACATCCATTGTTTTGTCACAATCCAAATCTAAGCACGACTAAAGTGTGATTATAACATTATATTTTGCATTCATCCACGTACTGCATGTTCACCTATATCACCAAGTAAAGTCAAACAAAAAAACAGTTACGGTTAATTATCGACTTCAATAAATCTAAAAAAATAGTAAAATATTTCCAAAAAAAAAAAAGTTTGGTCTCCAAACATATATTATGTTAATTTTATGTTGGAATTAAGTACATTTAATTAATGTTTGATACAAAAATATATCCAATCATCTGGAAAATTATTTTGATGCTTTGTCATAAATAAGTACATGAACTTCATTACGTAGCAACACACTCCCAAATAGATATACATTTGCTGCCTCCACCGAATTATACGGGAAAATTAGTATACAAGGTTAGTAATGTAGATAAATTATTAATTTGTAGTAATTTTTAATAATTAAATTTAGATGTTCCCATTTCAAATTAACCCTAACCGTTTAATTCATGGATGAGGAACCAAGAGAGTTAATTTGGATTAAATGGTTAGGTTTTTCCGGTAAAATAGATATGTTCGGTTCATTTTTAAAACCAATTTAATTATTCGGTTTGGTTGAAATTATAAAATCTAAAATACATACGGTTAGACCGAACTGACCAAAATTTGTAAACTTATCTCCTATTCGAACCAAACATTTTAAAAAATTGTAAATTATGACATAATATATATTGGTTGGTTAGATTCAAAACCGATTAGACTGAACCAAACAAAATTTTTAAATCCATATAAAAAGAAATGTGTATTTTGTATTTATTTTCTTATTTTGGTTCAACTGAACAAACTAAAATTTAGTTCAGTTTGTATGGTTCAGTTCTAATTATGATGATAAGTTTATTTCAATTAGGTCGGTTGCATTTTTTGATACTGAAGAAAACTTTGGTTTGTTTATTTTTGAAAACTGTATAAAGTCATTATGTTAACAAGTATCAGAAATAAGTGCATTTTGATCAAAATTGAATCTAGGGAAGTGATTCCCCTGTCATAAATATATGTGCAATCATTATCTCTATTGAAAAAATGTCCATCTCAAAAAATAAATTAAAAAAGTCTACATAGCTAAAAGCCTAGCTACAGCATTTCATATTAGTGCAAGTAAAAATTTAATATGCTCCTTTTAATTAAATTGATTTTAAATGGCTATAATTACGAGTTTGTTTAGGGTTTTACTAACAGATTTGGACATCGATTTGTCGAATGGATTAAATTTAACGAACAAAACTACGAAAAGGATGGCATTGCATGTACATATATATATTTCATATACATTCATTTTATCTTGGCATTGAAAATTTGGGTATTAATAGTTGTGCGTCTAACACTGAAATTTTTAGAAGACCAAATTATGAACTTATTTTGTGATACATGCATCATGACATGGTATGTTTATGCATTTATAATTTTTTTTAAATAATTGAAATCAATGTTCAAATGATAGAACTAAACCAGTAATTTTATTTTGGTTCACATCATTGAATATATTAACACAAAATCTATCTGTTGAAAATGCAATAAATAAATAGAAGGGTTCAAATGCCTTCTGTATTTCATGCCTCATTATGTTTCATATTCATATTAAAATTAATCTTACAATATAATTTAAAATTAAGCCACCCTTGTTTAAACATTGAATTTAGCATTGCACATATAATTTATACAAAAAATGTATCATACCTATATATAAATGGGTTGTGTTGTAATTCATTTCTTCACCAACACTTAATAAGACTTAGTTCATATTAATGTTGTTGTTCACTAAGTAATATAATTTTTTTTGTTTTCAAAAACCTCAAATTCAAAGTGTCGAATTATAACCAACATCGAATAAGACTTAGTTCATATTTCATAGTGCACTATGTAATTTGCATATTCTTTTCATAATCTAGATTTGTGATAATGGTTGTATTATCAACTATATATAATATATATAGTCCAACTGTCGAATTATTTGAAAATTTAATAAAAAAGTTATTGTTGTATTATTGTTGTATTAATTACTAACAATCTTGAAAAACAAAGTACAGAAGTCTAATAATAAAAATGTGGGTTTGAGAGGCAAATTGAAGGATGAGGAAAGAATGATAGAAACCCCTCTGTTTAATTATGAAGAGAAGGTTATTTGCATATTCGAATTAGTTCAAAAATTAGTTAAGAGTCGGCTATCAACTACATATTTGTTTATAAACATCTATTCAGAGAAGTCGATAACCGTGCGTAACAGTTTTTTTTTATTTGAATTTACTTGATTATAATCACACTTTAGTCGTTCTATACCTGGATTGTGACAAAAATAGGGATGTTTTTTCTCGGTTTTCGCTAAATTGTGTACGGTTTTCTAACCTTGTATAAAAACACTAATACTACATGTTTTTTTTTATTAAAAACTGTGTATAATTCATACTTTTTTTGTCAAAACACATCATACACTGTTTTTAAACTAAAAACCTTGTATGAAAACAACATGCTACATAGTTTTTAACAAAAAAACTATGTATAATTTTTAAATTTCTTTTTAACAAAATTACATCAAACCTTATATCTAAATTCAAATCAAACTCTATATTTGAATTGAAATTAAACCCTAGATTCAAATATCAAAAACACTAAACTAAATTTCAAAACAGAACTAAATTTAATCACAACACATACATTTACCAATATATAAACAATAATTAATTATAATTACATTACATATTATTAGTTACATAAATAACATTCTAACTAAAAAACACAACAAAGAACCCTAAATATGAGACTTCATACATTTACACGAATGCCTAAGAAAAAGTATGGTAAAGAAAAAGAAAATCAATAAATAGAATTGTAAAAATTAATCAGAAACCTAAACTTAAGTGGTCATATGCTCTGAAATATACCTATTTGAAATTTCTTCGTCGGAAATCGTCTTTTGGGTGAAAATATCACATCTCTTGCCTTATTCCTTACCCTAGTCTCACCTGTTTACATTTACTTCACACATAGAAACACATATAAAGCCTATATGAAAGAGAGGTTTTAGAAATAACTTGGAAAAAATAAAGAGATACATTTTTAACAAGAAGGCACAAATTGATGTTGTGGAAAAATTTGTGTTTCTTTCATCGCACACAGACAGTAAAACTGTGTAAAATTGTTCAAACATCTCATTTACACATATTGAAAAATACAATCCATAACTTCTGAAAATGCCCGCCAACCTAATGTAATTACTTTCACCTCGTTTTAAGTTTGACATCCTTTTCTTAGACTGTAAGAACAATATCTTCCACATCACAAATGTCCATATCATCAGACTGTTAGTTTTATTTGAATGGAGCAATAATCCTGAATGGGACATTTTCTTTGTTTGGTAAAATTGATGATTCTATTAATACACCTAATGTGGAATTACTTTCAGCTCTTTCTCAGTTTGATATCCTTTATTGAAAAAGAATATAAATATTTGGTATTGTTGTTTTGCTGTGAACAGTAAAAAAAGTAAAAAAATTTAGACCATCGGATCAGCGATTTTCAAAGTGGTTTAATAAATAGTAAGAAAATTTCAAAAATTGTAAAATTTGATCTGAAAGCACATTTCAGTATGCAGATCGTGTTGAGCAGTTTGGATCGGTTGTTTGGATTTTCAAAATAGAAATATAGTGATGGTAACTTGTTGAATGGTTTGGATCGACGGTTTGGACTTTTAAAAATGTAGAAAATGGTTGTGGTAACTTGTTGTAACTTGATCCCTCCTTTATATATATATATATATATATATATAGAGAGAGAGAGAGAGAGAGAGATGGACTTGGGTGAGACGCGGAGCACCACGCGTTTGTACTTCATGCCATGTTTTCATTTTGAAAGTCCAAACAACCGATCCGAACCGTTAGATGTGATCTCCATATTGAAATGTGCTTGGGACAAAATTTTACATTTTTTGGAATTTTTTTACTATTTATTAAGCCAATTTGAAAATCTGAAAATCCGGGTGAACAGTAAAAAACAGTAAAAATTTCTGGACCACCGGAACAGCGATTTTCAAAGTGGCTTAATAAATAGTAAAAAAATTTCAAAAAATGTAAAATTTGGTCTCCAAGCACATTTCAATATGGAGATCATGTTGAGTGGTTCGGATCGGTTGTTTGAATTTTCAAAGTGGATAAAATGTACCATGGAGCACCAAACGCGTATACTCCGCGTCTCACCCAAGTCCATCTCTATATATATATATATATTATTTTTTATTATATTAATTATATTATTAATTTAACATTTGTAGTATATAAATTAAATGTAGAAAAATTCAAGATAATCGAAGTGTATATTAAATACGTTAGCAACTAGCTTCAGACAAGAAAATCTAAGTGGTGCAGTGGTAAAGGCGAACGTGTATATGGCTCAGTACCTGGGTTCAATTAGAGCTTGGCGCTAGAAAATTGGATTTTGTAATGGTCCATGCGCGGTGTATGGTGCACAGTGCTTACCTGGATCGGAGCGAGTCAAAGCATATCGGAGACCGTATCAAGATAATTAGAATACACCACTTAAGCCGATATGTCAGCTGGCATATCGCCGTATCGATTGCGAGTACGGAGCCTATATAGGAGTATCAGGGTAACTTAGCTTCCAACACAACAATATAGTTGGATGTCTCAATCTTTATATTTGTTTGTTGTTTACTTTTATAAATCCTTATTAATTAATCTTCTTGGCAAAACCTCTTGAGAATTTATTATGACGTACAGTTGTATCAATTGCTCGATCGGTTGTAATTGTCAGCCGAATTAATATAACAAGCCAATATTATTAGCTTTTGATAGTATTTCCCTTCATATACAGGAAACCTGACTATACACGGTCCGAAATCAAATGCGTCAGACTGACTACACCTTCCATCGACACTTTTTTCTTAGGATGCGGATCGACTCTTTTTGGATTGATGGCACCCCAAAACTCTTTTACTAGTGGTGGAAGCTAATATCATTAAATATTACATTGTTCGAGAAACCCTACTTCCATGCCCGGGAATTTCCAACATGCTTGCTGCCTTATGTGAATCTGATACGGAGCGTAAACAAATAAACAGTCTACAGAAAGAAATGATATATAGGTCAATCTAAATAAAAAAGAAGAGCTCAACAATCATCATCCGTAGCATGGTTGATTAAACCTTCCTTAAAGCGTTCATTAGACCACTAGTAGAAAAACATGAATTAGGATCAGCCTATTTGGATCGGCTATATGAAACAACTGATACTAATACCTACATGGATAGGTTTTCTGAACAAAACCGATCCTAAAAACTAATCAGATCGGGTTTTTTAGTCAACCAATCCTAATTTGTGAACTATCAGGATCAGTTGTTCTAAACAACTGATACTAATAGTTCAACTATTAGGATTAGTTGTTTATAAAAACCGATCCAGGTACTATCAGGTTCGGTTATTTATAAACAACCGATCCTAATATGTAATTCATGTTAGTAGGTTTTCTTGTAACTTAATTTTTTTCATGTTATATGTAATTTAGTATCTTATTTTTTGTTCATGTTACATGTACCAAAATTTTAATATTTCTAAAGCATGTCATAATATTGGTTCCTAAAGTATTAATATTTCTTAAGCAAGTCATAAATTATTTTAATAAATAACTTTATAATTATCTAATAAATTATTTCATAAAATTTATCTTATAAATTAGAACATAAAGAAGGTAATATATTATATTCGAAATTAACTTATAAGTTATTGTATCTTACAAATTGTTCCTAAAAGATGCGTTATTTTTTTTAATAAATTATCTTATTAAATATAAGTTACAAAAATTTGTAACATCAAATAAGTATATAAAAAGTCAGATATTTATTTATTTTTTATATTTTTAATCCAATAAAGAAATAATAAAATTAATTAGAAGAATTTATTCTTTTAAAGTATCTGGATTGGTTCTGTCTAAACAACCGATCCAGATAACTATCTTCATCGATTCTCTGTTAAAAACCGATTCAGATAGTTATCTGGATCGGTTATTATATAAAGAACCGATCCAAATGTTATTATCTAAATTAAGTAATTAACTTATAATTTATTTTTTTAAAGTATCTGGATCGGTTCTGTCTCAACAACCGATCCAGATAACTATCTAGATCGGTTCTCTGTTAAAAACCGTTATTATATAAAGAATCAATCCAGATGTTATTTTTCAAATTTTATTTTCATGTTATAAAAGTAAATTACATATAAAAACAGAGAGCAAAATGTAACCTTGATTTATTTAGAATTGTTGCATGTCATGGTAGTTATTATAGTGGTTGCTATGGCCAATCATACACGGATACATGTCAGTGTTGCTATTAGTGTCAATAGTTATTAATTGTTGACGACTGTTAATTGGTTGATACTAGTTGCACTTAATTACATGTTTGCCAATTCTGGTACGTGTTGAGAAATTAAGAAATATAATTATGAGGAAAATGAATTTTATTGAATGTTATTTTTTAAATTGATTATGTATATTTATACAAACTAATTAAGGCTCAATGAGCCGTTATTGTAATGTTGGTTTTGTTTCTGAAATACATACAAGGACATATTCTCTTCTTCTTCTTTTTTTAATTCTAGCCCTTAATCTACGACGATGATTAATCTCAGATTGTAAATTAATATCCATCAAATATTCTTCTATTTCCGTATATTTTATTTTATTAATTTCTATGAATAAAAAAATTCTCCTTGTTTATATCCATTTTCTTTCTTGGTAAAAATTTATTTTGTAAATTGTTTTAATATGTTATTCTAATAAAATTCTTAAACATGATTACTTCCTAAAAATTATTTTATAAATTATATTATCTTAAAATTTATTTTAACATTATTTATAAATTATTTTAATAAATAACCTTATAATTATCTAATAAATTATTTCACAAAATTTATCTTATAAATTAGAACATAAAGAAGGTAATATATTATGTTGTTCATTCTTATTTTAATTTGTAGTAATGCATTTGGTTGATAATAGTGTTATGTGGTTGAGTTGGCGATCTTTTCTTTTGTTGTAATATACTATTTTTGTTGTTTCAATGAAGTTAATTTATCAGCAAAACAATGTATATATTCTCGATAGAAAATTCTCCGTAACAAATATAATCCATAAAAAATTATCTAATAAAAAGAACAACATCTCAGACATAATTTTAAAAACTAAATATCATAACTTTTATTATAAACAAAAACAACCATAAAAAAATGAAGTAAAATCTACAATACATATAAAGCTAAATACATAAAAAAAATTGAAAATTACAAATAATGAAAATTAATTACTAACTTATTGTATTGAATTGTCATTGTGATTTTAAATAAAAAGAATACATAACTACTAAAAATACACATGTCCATTTTAGTATGGTGATTGTCGAGGAAGAAGGTGTCAATAAGGTGTGTTACCATAAAATGGTGCAATTGTATCTCTCCTCATTTATTATTATTATAATTAATCATGTTAATACAAATATAAACCTGTGGGAAAAATTAAGACACTAAGATTATGACTGGAAACACAACATGCATGTGAAATAGAAACTATAAATTGTAACGTGAAAAAAAATAAGGATGAGTGGACGGTTTTAATTATTGGGTTCACTTTCACTTCGAGAGAAGTTAAACCTGATCGGTGGTTGGTAGGTCCAAATAGAATAAGGAATTCAAGCCTTAATTATTTTATCAAATGCGGATTATAATCATGTCAGTTTAACATTTAAAATTAGGCCTCTAAATGTAAACCACCTATTCTTGTTGCTTAAGAGTAATTAGTCCTCTAATGATCCCACTGTCAATGACTATTTTTTTTCAGATCCTAATTCTAAAAAAAAAAAAAAAATACTTTTAGGATCAGTTATTTTTTAATAACCAATCCTAAAAGTTTTTTTTTTATTTTTTTTAGAATTAGGATCGGTTGTTTAGAGAAAACCGAGATCGGTTTTTAGAGAGAACCAATCCTAATCTTATGTAGCGCTAGGGTTTATTTTCGTTTCGCGCCTCTGTACTGATCCAAAATATTTGAGTCTCAACTCATCCCTCTCTCTCTCTCCCTTTCCTCCGTGTCTCTCTCTTTCTCTATCTCCGTCTCTCCCTCTCCTCCGTGTTTCTCTCTCTCTGTCTCCGTCTCTCCCTCTCAAAGCCGCTCTCCCTGTTACGTCCAAAGGGTATGGTAAAAAGCTTCAGTACAATTAGATGTACCTTTTATCCCTAAATACACTTTCAGTTCAGATTGCAAGTATACAATCCTACGGTGTAGTATATTGTCGAGTATCGATCCACAGGGAGTGTGTTTAATTACTATGCTAAAACTTTAGTAATAAATTTCAGAAAAATATAATAAAGTAAAGTGCAATAAAAGTAAATGAGGGGTTTGATCTAACAATTCCTAGTTTTGGGTTCAATACCCGAGAGAGAGAAATTTTAAAACAATAAAAGTAAATTGAGGAAATAAATATTGATTTGCTTTCTAGTTTGAGAAGATCTAGGGGCATTCGGTCTACAATCTCTTACTAACTCTATCTATTCGGTATTTGTTTAAGTTCATGTATGATTTGATGAGGTTTCTAACCTAATATGTTATTAAGGATCACTTTCGTGAATTAATAACGTGTCTAAGTAATTCGAACTTCACGATTAAGTCCTTCATCCTAGCTACCTAGACCATATGCTCTTGTTAGTCTCTCATCTCCTCAAATATTGATATTTCACGATTAAGTCCTTCATACCAATACCCGATTCGATTTGAGATGTCCTAATTAGGGTTTGCCTTCACGGTTAGGTCCTTCACCAAATTCCTAACCTTAATTTCTGTAGTTCCGGCTTAGATTATAAATTGGTTAGATCCTAATCCAAACCTAGGGTATTTGCATTCATAATTTGGTACTCTCCTCTCATCCTAGCAATATTGGTTCTTTCGAATCCAACACGGGACTACTGCGATTTCAAGTACTAACTATGTAATTAACACAAATGATAAATCACAAAAATTAACATCAAATCCCATAAAACAATCATAACAAAAACAAATAACCGAATAAGATACAATCAAACAAGTTCATGCATTGACCTAAACCCCTAGAGAGAGAACTACTCCCTCATGGAGAGATCCATTACAAAAAGTTGGCAAAGTATGAAGAAATGAAATAAAGAAATGATTACACCCTTTATTAAATCAAGAACCTCTATCTTGCCGAATCTTGCTCAGGAAACCATTCTTCTCCTTGCTTAAAAACTTTCCTTACTTCAGAATTTATCGCTAAGTATTGTGTGTGTGGAGGGAAAGAATGAGATTGGATGATCTTTGCGAAGAGATGCCTTCAATGGATAACAAACCCCCTCTTTTATAACTAAAGACCATGTCCAATTTAGAGGCTATGAAGTGGAGTTAGTGGGTGCTATATTTGGATTGTTTCCCATGATAGCTTGTCCAAGTTTAGCTGTAAAAATGTGTCCTTGGTGCGCCAAAAATAGAAACCGTGTTGAAAACGTGTAATTTTGGCTGTCTGCGAGTTTAGTGCGTCCGACTGACTCCAAATTTCCTTTTTTTAGTTTCTCATGTTGTAGATCTTCTTCATAGCTTTCCAAAAAGTGGTCGTACGCTCAAAACGGCACAGGTTAGTGAGATTGAAAATATTTTTTCTTTAAATCAGCTTGAATCGGTGTAACTCGGCCGGAAAATTGGAAAATCGGCCAATTCCGTCACTGTTCATCCGATTTTTTTGAAAAAATCGCACAAACTTGAGAATCGGGCAAAAATCGGCCTGGTCCCGTCCGATTCCGAGTTGAATCGGCCAATTTTTTGAACTATGGGAAAGAGTTCATTGCATTTGTGAATATCAGTGTTGGGATGAAACTCATGCCTTAATGGGATGGCTTGACCGTGTAGTGCTTCTTATGCTTGTGCAGATCCGTATCGTATCGTATCGAATACGTTACGGATACGACGATACGGTAATTTTCAAAACTTAAGGATACGATATGTCTATTATATATATAGAGAGAGAGAGAGAGAATAGGATAATAAATAATCGATTGTTCCTAGCCTCCTGTGTAACCAAGTTGTTTTCCAATTTTTAAAGTCCAAATGATCGATCCAAACTGTTAGATGTGATCTCCATATTAAAATGTGATCTTCATATTAAAAGTTCTCAAATTTGAATTGTCTTTTCGGTGGATTTGAATGTGGCCTTATCCTGATAATTAGAGGCACGTGATCCGATGCAGTCACCGGCAGGTCTATGAGGTCATAAGATGCCCCGTACTCATTCCAGTTCTATAATTATTTATTTATGCTTGATGTAATTGTTTGTTAAGATTATTGTTAAACACATAATATACTGTTTCAATTTAACAACTAAGTTACTGGTACCAAAAAGAAGTTTGCTATAATTATTGCATACTAAGTTACTTTTTCCAGCCAAAAATTTATAATTTCTGGATAAATTAGGACCTCATGGAAAACTTAAATGTGTTGACATAATGTGTGCGCTGTCAAAAAATGTCATTCATAAATAAACAAGAATGTGTTTGTTATGTACAACAGTTTCGTTATTTCGATGGTGGTTCCAAAGAGTTCTGAACGAGCTTTGATTGATTGCTATTGGGTAGTAGCTAGCATTAAATCTTAAATAAATTTTGCATTTCAAGTGGTCGTGATACATTTACTGATAAACATCAAATTAGTACACACCGTCTCTGAAAAGCATCAATTTAGTGAAAAAAAACTGCAATTCAGTAATTTGTAGATAGCAAAAAAACACAAAAAATTTGACAAAACTCAAACTCCAGTCGCTTGTAGAACTGTCTTTGCTAATACTCAAGGTATTCCACGTTTCATGATTTAACTATGGAGGTGTACAATATTGCTTATGGCAGCCACTTGAATAGACACCATCTGAGTCATCATTCTAGCCATCTGCACAATCAAAGCAGCAATGGTGGTTGACTCTTGGGACATTGTTCTACCAAGTATGAATCTCTCCTTAGAGCAATATAGCCCAAGAAATTGAAACAAAATGCAATAAAGGCAATAATTTCTCAAGCTATACTACTAGGCAACCATGCTCTGATATCATGTCAAAAATAATAGAAATATTTCAGAATGCAAAACTCTCAAGAAAACTCCTTTCCCACCCTTTTTTTATTTTTTCTTTCTTAATTAATTTTACACGGCTGCTCCTCTATATATAAGCTCAACTAGATATTCTAGTAAATCAATTACATTTGTTAAACATAGAATACTCAACCTAACATTTAGAAGGAAATCAACTACTGTCTATATGTGAAAGAATACATATGTGCAGCACTCTTTCCCTCTTTGAATAGATATGAATCCTGTCATATCTTCTTTGATTTCCAAATCTTCAGCTGCCAAGTATATTCTCAACAGACCAACTTGAACCTACAATTTAAAATTGAGAATTTCTAATTCTGAACTTTTCAAGGAATCTTTCATCAGTGGTTGTGAATGACTGATCTTTTCATCCTTTCGACCTTGGTTCCATAGGAGCAAGTCATAAAGATTGATAAATAGAACAACAATATTTAGTAATTTGCAGACGATTAGAAGAACGAAGGTGCAGAATGACAGAATAAGATCGAATTTTATTCCTCTTCATTTCCTTGCTCTATTCTCCATCCAAATAAGATGTTAAATTAACAAATGACATTATTTTTATCAACTCCACATGGAGGGAAAATTTCACATTGAAATTCTTCTAATGCCTTGTTTCTATAATAGGAAAGGTAAAGGACGGAAGGGGAGGGAAAAAAGTATAGAAACAAATTTTATTTGAGAGGGTAAGATCAGTGGAGATTATTTCTTATCCATTCCCCTTTTTAAAAAAAAAACAAAACAAACAAACAACAACAACTAATATCCGTCACAAAAAAGAAAGTGACATTCGCATGCTATAGCATAGTCACTGAGTCATATATATGACATATGCGTAGCATGACCTCAATCAATTTTGTGCATCTTCTGCCATGATTAATTAATATAGCTAGCAGCTTAGCATAACTATGACATTTTGGAGAGAGTTTTTGAGATTTGTAACTGATAGAATCATATAACTCAGATTTTGTATCATAGTTGTGCTATTATTGCAAGAATGACTAAATGTATGATACACATGCTTCGCGTCGAGAGAGAACAAAATTCTATCTAGTTTTCTAGATCTACCTTCGATTCAGCACGTGTTCATACAATATCAATTATTCTGGTCCCCATTTGCACCTTATCAATTCGTCCGTTAGAATTCAAACTCAAAATGATTACTGTATTCTAATAAAAATTCTAAATTAGTAGGGTAATGCATGTGCATCAATTTTTTTTTACTCTTGGTAATTTCATAGTTGTATGTTCTAATCCATCCATGCTGCTTGTACACATTTTTTATTTTTGCTTTTTGTTATAACAAAATCATCTAAATTACAATTTTCTGCATACGTGCTTAAAAATATAATTGAAATAATTGTGCTAGATGTTGGGGTTAGCTCGATAATGACCCAACCGAGCAGTTGCTTATGACTGATTTGGTTTAAAACAAATTAAGCTATTTCTATGTTTTTATCGAACATTTTTTTGGTATCAATTCAGATCTTTGAACGTGAATGAGAGTAAATTTAGATCTAGAGAGACAATATTATTTTATAAAGTTAGCTTAAAATTTGATGTTAGGATGCTGTATGGCTATTAATTTGTTTTAATGGAATATATATATATATATATATATGAGGAGGGATCGGATAACACCGTTTTTTGGTGACATCGGATGACACTGTACATTTTCAAAGTTCAAACAGTCGATCCAAATCGTTCAACTTGATGGATATGTTAAAATGTGTTTGCAGATCAAATTTTATATTTTTCTAAATTTTTTTACTATTTATTAAGATGGGTACAAAAATTCAACGGTCTGAATATAGTGATTTTGTTAAATACTTAATAAATAGTAAAAAAATTTAGAAAAATGTAAAATTTGAACTGCAAGCACATTTTAACATATTCATTATGTTGAACGGTTTGGATCGACTGTTTGAACTTTGAAAACTTTGAAAATGCACGATGTCACCAAAAAATGATGTCATCCGATCCCTACTCTATATATATATATATATATATATATATATATTTGATGGCAGTTTTAATGGAATTACTTTCAGCTGTATGACTATTAATATACGATACTCCGCACTTGAAATGGAGCAAAACCAATTGTGCGCTTGACCGTTCAACAACAGAAATAATCCAATAACCAAACTCTCGGTTTTAATTAAATTAGACCAATTATAATTTACAAATTACAAGTACAATTATAACCACCTTTTCCAATTTATTTAATATAAGAGAGGCAAAAAACGAATCATGTACCATTGAAGTATTGTAGATTGTTTTAATTAAATGAAGTAGTACAATGATTGATATACATGCGTGCACCAATATATATATATATATATATATATATATATGTTCCTAGTTCCAAATGAAGTTATTGTTTCCCAAATAGCACCTAATATTGAAATTAAATATTGTACGCGTGTCATGAGCAATATTAAATAATGTCTCTATCAAAAAAAAAAAAAAAAACACTGCAAGACAATATTTTCCACATGACAAATTTCCATATCATCAGGTTGTTTGTTTTATTTCAATGGAGCAATAATCCTGAATGGGACATTTTCTTTGTTTGGTAAAATTGATGGATGTCTCTATCAAAAAAAAAAAAAACACAGCAAGAACAATATTATCCACATGACAAATGTCCATATCATCAGACTGTTACTTATATTTCAATGGAGCAATAATTCTGAATGGGACATTATAAATCTATGACAATATATATCCCTCTGTAATGGCATGGGAGAAATAGAGGATATTATGCGATGCCTCCTAAACATTCACTTTCGTGCTACAAACAAAAATAATAAAGTGATAATTGTGTTGTTGAATTCACATAAATGCTTAATTTTTGAATTATCTTATTTTAACAGGGGCTTATTTGTGAATTATCTAATTAATGGAGTAAATGAGAGATGGTGCTACAGTGAGATGAAATCTTAAAAATAGCGACGAGAGAGAACGCCTCGTCTGTACTTAGCTTAGTATAATTCAAGTTTGATTTGAGAGAGAACGCCTCGTCTGTGCTACAGTGAGATAAAATTGGAGTGAAAAGTTTAGAGAAGTTGGGAGAGAAGGATAATTAATGACACGTAAAACAATGCAGTACAGTGGAGTGAAAACTTTTTTTGGGCAGGATGGGCAGGTCAAAAAATTAATTTATAATAGAGAAAATAAATCTACACCATTAAAAGTAATTCAATGACTGAGATAGATGAAAAGGAGGATGCTGCTTTTCGAAAAGCAACAGAGTTGGATCCCTTTCTTAGTTTGATATCCTTTCTTGAAAAAGAATATAAATATTTTATATTGTATAATCTTTTTTTTTTAATAAAGTGGGGAGTGCCCACCAGTTTCATTACGAAACAACACAATTTTTACATCACTAAGTGCTTGAAAAACTAAAACATAAGTATCACACTAAAGGAAAAGCCTTTAGGCAAGTTTGCAAGAAATGAACAATTATAACAACCGACAAGAAATAAATTAGCCAACAGCAGTTGAATTGTCAAGAGAAGATGAAGGCGCTGTAGTGTCGAACCCTACTAATCCAGTATCACTTAGAAGTAAAGCATCCATAGTATCAAACCCTTCTAACCTAGGGGTTGGATCTTCCTCCAAGTTCAAAGGGTTGTTTACCCTTCCCTGGGTATTTGAGTCCGAAGGTATTATTAGAGCAACTACCTGGTTTAATACACTAATATCCATAGGTAGAATCAAAGTTAATTTAAAGAAAGATTCATCTAACTTTGATTTACATCAAAATGTAGTCAGAGCAATAATTTTTAAAGCTAAAGAACTACTAGAGGGAACTGGAGTATGATCAAAACAAACTTTATTTCTAGCTAACCATATAGTCCACATAGTAGCTGCTCTAATCATTTCTAATAATAATCTATCTTTAAGTGGTATCCAACTATCGAATAGCCATAAATTAGAAACAGATGTACAATTAAAAGTAAAACCATTATGTTGTGCAATCCAAGACCATATGGACTTAGCTATAGGACATGTGACAAAAAGAGGATTAGACGTTTTCAAGTCAGAACAAAAAGGGCAAGAAGGATCCCCTTGCCAATCTTTATTCAGCAAATTTACTTTAACTAAAACTCTCTTCTGCATGACTAGCTACATGAAAACCTTTATCTTGAGAGGAATAATAGCTTTTCAAATAGTGTTAAAAGTATTGTTGGGAATACCCCCAAACTCTAACCACTTATACATTGAATTCACATTGTATAATCAAAATTAATTTTCATAAATTGCTCAGAATCAAATTATATACAACAACGAAATGACTTCGATTATGGTTCATTACATGATAATTAATGTTACTCTTTTTTCTTTCAATATTTTCATTCTTTGCTCAAAGTAACTTCTAATTATGCACGAAAATTCATTTTTTTCAAAGCTCCAATATTCGCCACACGAGATTATATATTTTATTTATAGACCTATGTTACTCGGATACTTCAAATAGACCTTCATATATGTATTGGACATGTATCAGATATGGATATATGTGCCTGATACGGCACCAATACGTATCTGCCTACATGGCATATCCTTACTAAGTCGATACAATCGCCGATACTCTATTGAAATTCACAGGTAAGGATGGATACATTCGGATCGAACCCATTAGCACCCGTGAACCGCACCCGCACCCACGAGCTGCGACTATGAAGGCGTGAAGTCAATAATTAAGCGTAACTGTTTTTTTATTTGAATATGCTTGGTGATATAGGTGAACATGCAGTACGTGGATGGATGCAAAATATAATGTTATAATCAGACTTTAGTCATGCTGATACTTGGATTGTGACAAAAATAGGTCAACAACGGCCTCTACGCCATCGGTTCTGTAACCCATACGTTATCACAGAGATACTCAAGACCAACGGTAGGATTTTTAAATGGGATGGCAAAGTAGGAGGGTCATCCACGCAATCGGTTGATTAGACTAAATAGTCAGTACAAGGTTGAAAGTATTTACAGTGCTGCCCCTAGTTACATACACTATCTGTGTAGAAGCACATCCGATGGTAAAAGAGTGATAGTAAATGTGTTTTTTGTTGTAGTGAATATTTTCTTTCAATATACTTTAGAAAAGAAAATTCAGTGATAGAATTTTTGCAGTCTCGCTAAATAATTAAGCTAGTTATAATACAAATACTGTAGCACAGGTACTATTCTCAGCTCCCAAACCAAAATATTCTATGTTTTTTCACATGGAAAATAACCTGTAACGCTATTGGTCATGTTGGCATGCCATCTACATTGGACAACAATTAAATAAATAGTAGCTGTGCATTTGAAACCAAAATATTCTAAGTTTTTCACATGGACAATAACCTGTGGCGCTATAATGTGGCATGCCATGCACATTGGTCATATGTGTAATGCTTCGAGTATTATAAATAGTAGCTGTGCATTTGAAACCAAGGCATAAAACCTTTACCCAGTCCCAAAAGATTAAGACACCTAATTAAACCTTACAATCAAAAATTGAGCGCCGAACATACAAATTAAATGATGATCAACACCTTAGTAAAAGCCCTCTTGAATCCTTCTCCACACACATTTTCCGGCGCCATCCTTATTTTTACCCTGTTATTTGTCTTCCAAAAGTACCGTCCAAAGAAAGTCCGCATTTCAAAACAAAACCAACTCCCTCCTGGACCAATGCCTTGGCCACTTGTCGGTTGCCTCCCGGCAATGCTCCAACAGAAACCTGTCTCTCGGTGGATCCACCTCCTCATGAAAGATATGAACACAGATATTGCCTGTGTTCGCATTGGCAAAGTTCATGTCATATCAATAACCTGTCCTAAAATTGCGCAAGAAGTAGTAAGAAAGAAAGATGCAATACTTGCATCAAGGCCAACATCTTTTGCCACAAACTTGCTTGTTGGAGGTACAATTTTTTGCCCTTTTGGTGATCAATGGAAGAAAATGAGGAGGATTCTGACTTCAGAAGTAGTATGTCCAGCAAGACACTGTTCATTGTATGATAAAAGAGCTGACGAGGCAAACCACCTTGTGCAATATGTGTACAATCTTTGTCAAAGTTCAAAAGACATTGACATAAGAGTTGTTGCACGGCATTATTGTGGGAATGTGACTCGAAGGCTAATGTTCAACAAAAGGTACTTCAGTCAAGTGATGCCTGATGGTGGCCCTGGCGCTGATGAAATAGAGCAGATAAATGCTATCTTTGATTTACTCAGATACATCTTTGCCTTTTGTATATCTGACTACTTTCCGAGTTTGATAGGTTTAGACTTGGATGGTCATGAAAAGATTCTAAAAACAGCACGGAAGACGTTAGACAAATTGCACGACCCTATTATCACAGAAAGAATCAAACTTTGGAGGCAAGGTAGCAGTGATAGTGAAAGAGAGACTCAAGACTGGCTGGATGTTTTAGTTTCACTTAAAGATGCAGATGGACACTTCCTACTTACTGCAGAGGAGATCAAAACACAAACTATTGTAAGGAAACATCAAACACTTTAATTATAGTGATCTTTGTTACTTCTTCAACTTTATGTACTTAAATTTTTGAAAAAAGAATTACCCCAAAAATATTCAACTATAACGAGTTCTTGTCAATACAACAGAGAAATTGAAAAAAAAAAAATGCAAGTAAAGCAATTCCTGTTGGAGTCGATCTGATAAAAAATGGACCTTTTAATTTTCAATGTAGATTTGTCCCTTTTAATTTTCAACTATAACGAGTTATTGTCCCTTTTAATTACCCCAAAAATATTCAATTTGTCCCTTTTAATTACCCCAAAAATATTCAATTTTCAACTATAACAAGTTTTTGTCCCTTTTAATTACCCCAAAATATTCAACTATAACGAGTTCTTGTCAATACAACGGAGAAATTTAAAAAAAAATAATGCAAGTAAAACAATTCCTGTTGGAGTCGATCTGATAAAAAGTGGACCTTTTTAATTTTCAATGTAGATTTGTCCCTTTTAATTTTCCATGTAGCTAACTAAACTTGACAACAAATGGACCTTCTGGACAGGAACTCTTCCTTGCCAGTGTCGATAATCCTTCGCATGCGGTAGAATGTATTCTTGCAGAGATGATGAACAACCCCGATGTTCTTCAAGAAGCCACAAATGAAATTGATAGAGTGGTCGGCAACGAAAGACTTGTTGATGAATGCGACATCCCTCGACTTAACTACCTCAAAGCCTGCATTAGAGAAGCTATACGTCTTCACCCTCTGGTGCCATTTAATCCTCCACATCAAGCCATGGAGGACACCACAATTGCAGGTTACTTCATTCCCAAGGGCAGTCATGTGCTTCTAAGCCGACTTGGGCTAGGCCGAAACCCTAAAACCTGGGAAGAACCTCTCAAGTTCAAGCCTGAGAGACACTTGACTGACAAGTGCTCAGACGTGTTACTTACTGAACCAGAATTGCGCTTTATATCATTTAGTAGCGGAAGACGCGGTTGTCTGGGCGTCACTCTGGGCACAACTATGACTGTAATATTGCTTGCAAGACTTCTTTAGGGGTTTACTTGGAGGAAACCTTCTGGTGTTTCTTCAATTACTCTCTATGAATCATATGAAGGAACTGCTCTTGCTGAACCTTTAGTTTTGCATGCTCAGCCACGTTTGACCAACTTATTTATCAACTAAGTCGATCAATCGGTCATGGTGACACAAAAGTTCAGTTCATTATGTGAGGGTTTGAGTCATTAATTGTGACAAACATGTTTCAGTTGGGTCTTCGATCTGGTCATTGTCATACCACTGATTTACTCGATAGAGTCGGATTGGTTGGTTATGTTAGTGATATTATCTAGTCCAATTGTATAAATAATTGTATCATGGTTATGTTTTATGAATAATATGTAATTCTGTCTCATAATAAATTATCAATTGTTATGGATCATCAATTGTGTTAGCGCATAACATATTCATTATTATTCTAATAATTCCTGCAACGACAAAATGAGCACCCTTTGCCACAGTGTTTCCTAGCCATTGTTTTCAATGACGAACAGAAAGCTTTTCCAAATCACACCAAAATCTTGAGCGCAGAAATCAACTAGGCCCAAACTTAGATGAGAAGGAAACAGAAACCAGAAATTTCTCCTAGCATAACAATTTAATTACTATCAGTTCTGAGAAGATAGCTTGATCCAATGCCCTCAGAGCAGTTTTTAATTGTTGGAATCAAGGTTCTAAATAGCGATTATAGCGGCATAGCGGGGAGACCAAAAAAAAAAACTATTGCGAATAGCGTAGCTATAGCGGAAGCTATCACACATAGCGATTTTTCCTTTTCAAACTTTATATTCTATATTTCTACTAATTATTAACATAATCAATATTAGAGAATTGATGTAACAACTAAATGACAACTAATCTAAGTCTATACTTTTTATCAATTACGCAAATAAGAATGAAAAAAATCTAAAAAGTAACATTATTTAATAGTTTATACTTCATAGTATTACATATTATAATAGACAAAGAGTAATTAATTTTATAAGGTAAATGAAGTCAATATACATATTTAAACATTTTATAATTATAATAATAATCAAAATCAGCTTTCAATTGAAACGAACGATAATAATTTTACAAATGAATACTATAAAAAGAGTAATCAAAATGAATAATTAGTATTTGAATATTTCTCGATATAGAATGATAGAATAAATCACAAATAAAAATAGAAGCATATAGTTTAGTTTAGTATACTTATCGTAGAAGACCATGTAGCATTAGAAATAAGAATAGAAGTACAGAAGTCCATATAAATTGCAAAAAAAAAAATCATGTAGCATAGCGGTAGCTATAGCAGGTCTCATATAGCGGTAATAGCGGTCAGCTATTATAGCTATAGCGGTCGTAGCTGAGTTAGCGCAATTTTATCTCGTAGCTTAGCGTTTATGGTCCGGAAAAGCTATAGCGTAGCTATAGCGCCGCTATAGCTAGCTATTTAGAAGCCTGGTTGGAATAATTATAATTCCATAATTTTATACTTGTGATGTTTTTTGTAGTGTGAATTATAGAAGGCTTATGTATTTTAAATAAGATAATATGTAAATTTCAATAGATTCAACATGAAGTTTCCTAATAGACCATGAATATATATTTGATCATATTGTAGTTCTTTACTGTTTTCTAATGTGCTTGGGAGGAAGAAATAGGATGAAAAGGGGACAAAAGAAGGTGAATCACTTTGATGCATGTTTGGAATAAGAGGTGAAGGGAGATATCCAGCTGAAACCAAACTAGGTCCAACATCTCTAGGCAACTAAAGTCTAAAGGACTGCCTGGCCTTGCTTCCGCAAATTCCTAAATAATTGTGAGAAATTTATGTTTGCAAAATATCAATGTTAAAGAGACAGATTTGTAAAAAATAACGTTTATGTTTGTATTAAGAAAATAAATAAAAAATTATATAAAAAAAATTAAGTTAGTAATAAAATTACAGAATTGGTATAGTTCTTTTATAATTTTTTTTACTATTTATTAAGCCAGTTTAAAAATCACTAATTTTAATAAACAATAAAATAATTCTAGATCATTGAAAACGGCGATTTTAAAACTGACTTAATAAATAGTAAAAAAAATCTAAAAAATATAAACTTTGGTCTCCAAGCACATTTTAATATAGAATAAATGTTGAACAGTTTGAATTGTCTATTTGGACTTTGAAAATATAAAAACCGAAGCATTTGTTCCACAGCCTAAGAACAAATGTTTTGATATTAGCCAACCCCTCTCTCTCTCTCTCTCTCTCTTTCTCTCTCTTTATATATATAGCAAAGCTAAGGTGTGATGTGCTCACCAAAAGAGTTTGGTGAGTACAACTCCAAAAGTATATCGGATCAACGTCAAACATCGAATCCAAACTGTTGAAATCCATGTGAGTGATGCATATACATGCAAAATTTTGGAAGTTTCTAGTTTATTTGCTACAAGGTCAAGCGGTCAAAGAAATAATAAAATTTGAATATATAAAACAACTTATAAATTAACTTATAAAAATGATCATTTCTTTGACCGCTTGACCTTGTAGCAAATAAACTCAAAACTTTCAAAATTTTGCATGTATATGCATCACTCATGAAAATACATGGATTTCAACGGTTTGGATTCAACGTTTGACATTAATCTGATATTCTTTTGGAGTTGTGCTCACCAAACTCTATTGGTGAGCACATCACACCCTAGCTTTACTCATATATATAGTTGGGCGATGGTACATTGCAATGTATATGCATTTTTGTAAATTGGACTATAAATCACCGGATTCAAACTCCAAATAACTGATCCAAACCATTCATCTTGTTCTCCATATTAATATGTGTTTGGAGACCGAATTTTATATTTTTTGGAAAAATTTTACTATTTTTTTAGATTTATTGAAAATCGTTGTTTTTTCAGACAAATATGGACCATAAAAAAATTGCGATTTTCAATAAATCTAAAAAAAAGTAAAAAAATTCCAAAAAAATGTAAAACTTGGTCTCCAAACACATATTAATATGGAGAACAAGATGAATGGTTTGGATCGGTTATTTAGTCTTTGAATCCGGTGATTTATAGTCCAATGTACAAAAATAGCTATGCATTGCAATGTATGGTTGCCTTACTATATATATATATATATATAGAAATATGCTAGCATGCTATGCATAACATAGAGCCCCTCTGTGCAACGGCTTGGATTTTGACTTTTTAAAATCCTAACGGTCGATCTGAACTGTTCATCTTGTTCTCCATATTAAAATGTATTTGGGGACCAAATTTTACATTTTTCGGAATTTTTTTACTATTTCTTTAGATTTATTGAAAATCTCTGTTTTCAGCAAATCTGGACCATAAAAAAATAGCGATTTTCAATAAATCTAAACAAATAGTAAAAAAATTCCAAAAAATGTAAAATTTGGTCTCCAAATACATATTAATATGGAGAACAAGATGAACAGTTCGGATAGACCGTTAGGATTTTGAAAAGTCGAAATTCAAGGCGTTGCATAGAGGGGCTCTATGCTATGCATAGCATGCTAGCATATTCCTATATATATATATACTAGTAATCGTGCCCGTGCATAGCAACGAGAGCAAATTATGTAGTAGAAAACATTAAGCTCCTTAATAAGGAGGAGAGATAATTTAAATAAAATTTGTAGAGAAAAATAGTTAAATACTATATTTATCTACAAAACAACACATGTGAACTCTAGTGTAGTGGTAAGAATTTTGGCACCAACAGAACCCAACTGGATTCGAATCCCGCCTTCAGCAGAAAAAAAGAAAAAGGGTGCGCGGTGCACAGGCTCGGTCTGCAAGTGCCGTACGTGGTTCAGAGGCGCGGTCTACGGGCACTGGGATCATATGCGGTGCAGCACTGGGATCATATGCGGCGCGACCAATGCATACTTAAGTGTTGAAGCTCATAATTTGGAAAATTCATCTATGTGCGATCTAGAAATTCAACGGCTGAGCATCATTCCGAAAAAAAAAACAGTAAATCAGGACCCCTGCAGGATCTAGACATTAAGCTCCTTAATAAGGATGAGAGATATATATATAGAGAGAGAGAGAGAGGAGGGTTTAAATGCCTCCATTTTTTAAAACTTTAAAAACACAAAATTTAAAACTTAAAAGTCTAATAAAACCGTTGAATATGATCTAGATCATTTTCTCTATATTATCATAAAAAATTATGATATTTCAATTTTATTTTAGTTCCCATAAAGAGCTTGTAAAAAAAAATACTAATGTGGATAATTTTTAGACATTGATTTTTCAACTTATTGATTCACATAAAAACAAAATTGAAATGTGATATTTTTTTGTGAGCATATAGAGAAAATAATATAGATCACATCTAATTGTTTTATAATGAGTTTTAAGTTTTAAATTTTGAGTTATTAAAGTTTTAAAAAATGGAGGCATTTGAACCCTCCTCATACATACATATATATATATATAGAGAGAGAGAGAGAGAGAGAGAGTGGTTGTCTAAGGTCAAAACGTTTTTTCCTAGCCTCCGAAACAAATGACTCGGTTTTCTAATTTTCAAAGTCCAAACAGTCGATCCAAATTGATAGATGTTTAATCTATATTAAAATGTGCTTGGAGACCAAATTTTATATTTTATGGAATTTTTTAACTATTTATTAAGATGGTTTGAAAATTGTTGTTTTTATTAAATTTCTACACTATTGAAAAACAGTGATTTTCAAACAATCTTAATAAATAGTAAAAAAATTTCAAAAATGTAAAATTTGGTCTCCAAACATATTTTAATATATATTGAACATCTAATGGTTTGGATCGACTTTTTGGACTTTCAAAATCGGAAAAACGAGTCATTTGTTCCGGAAACTAGGAAGAAACATTTTTGTGAAAAATATATATGTATAAAGGTTGACTAATATCAAAATGTTTGATCGTAGGTCGTGGAACAAACATTTCAGTATTTACATTTTTAAAGTTTAAATAGTCGATTCAAACAGTTCAACATTTAATCTATAATAAAATGTGGTTGGAGACCAAATTTTATATTTTTTGGAACATTTTTACTATTTCTTGAGCTAGTTTTAAAATCGTTGTTTTCAATGATCTAGAAAATTTTCAATGTTTATTAAAATTAGTGATTTTAAAACTGGATTAATAAATAGTAAAAAAAATAAAAAAATATAAAATTTGGTCTCCAAGCACATTTTCATATAGAGATCACATGTAACGGTTTGAATCAACCGTTTGAACTTTGAAAAATAGAAAATCAATTGGTTGCACCACAGCTCCGGAACAAATATTTTGAAAATATATATATATATATATAGAGAGAGAGAGAGAGAGAGTAAGGCTGCCATACATTGCAATGCATAGGCATTTTTGTATATTGGACTATAAATCATCGGATTCAAAGTCCACCAAATTTTATATTTTTTGGAATTTTTTTACTATTTATTAAGCCACTTTGAAAATCATTGATCCAACGTTGCCTTTTTATTTTTCTTTTACTATTGGATCAGCAATTTTCAAAGTGGCTTAATAAATAGTAAAAAAATTCCAAAAAATGTAAAATTTGGTCTCCAACCACATATTAATATGGAGAACAAGATGAATGGTTTGGATCGATCATTTGGACTTTGAATCAGGTGATTTATAGTCCAATGCACAAAAATATCTATGCATTGTAATGTATGGTAGTCTTACTATATATATATAGGGTAAGGCTACAGTGCTATGGGTTGCATAGAGGGCTAGGATACTACGGCTTAATATTCTAGTATTCAAAATCCTAACGATTGATCCGAACCGTTCATCTTGTTCTCCATGTTAATATGTGTTTGGAGACCAAATTTTACATTTTTTTGGAAATTTTTTACTATTTTTGTAGATAGGTAGAAAATCAGTTGATCTAAAAAATTCTGCACTCTTCAGATATTTGATTTTCTACCTATCTAAAAAAAATAGTAAAAAATTTTCAAAAAATGTAAAATTTAGTCTCCAAACACATTAATATGGAGAATAAGATGAACGGTTCGGATCGACCATTAGGATTTTGAAAACTCGAATATTGAGTTGTAGCACCGTAGCCGTCTATGCAACCCATAGCACCATAGCCTTACCCATATATATATATAGAGAGAGAAAGAGGAGGGATTAAGTTACAACAATTTTTGAGTTACAACAAGTTACCACAACTATTTTCTACATTTTCAAAGTCCAAATCGTCGATCCAAACCATTAGATGTGATATCTACAATAAAATGTGCTTGGAGACCAAAGTTTACATGTTTTTGGAATTTTTTTACTATTTATTATGATGGGTACAATAACTAGTCAAATTCAGACCATTAAATTTTGTACCCATCTTAATAAATAGTAAAAAAATTCCAAAAAAGTAAAATTTGATCTGGAAGCCCATTTTATTGTAGAGATCATGTTGAACGGTTTGGATCGATGATTTGGACTTTGAAAATGAAGAAAATGGTTATGGTAACTTATTGTAAATCAAAAATTATTGTCACTTGATCCTTCCTCACTCTCTCTCTATATATATATATGGGTAAGGCTATGGTGCTATGGGTTGCATAGACGGCTACGGTGCTACAACTCAATATTCGAGTTATCTGTGGTGGCGAGGAGGTTTCAATTCAGAATAAGAAGTTTGCTTCAGCCAAATATCAAATTCAAGGTACTTACTATTTCGCTCCTAATTACTCTCCATTCATGAGATCATGAAAATTGGCTTCCAATTTTAGGGTTCTACATGTTCAATTTGTATGATTGATTAGGATGCTAACTATGGTTGAAGGTGTCATTTACTTGTTATTTTATTGGGCTTGATTTTTTTGTAACTTTTAAAGTGTGTTGTTGAGAAATGTGGGTAAAAAAAAGCTTACCAATTTAAATAGGTCCTCTATCAAGTTTTATTTTACTGTGCCTTTTTCATTTCCCTTTCTCAGTTTGAAACCTCAGCTAAAAGCTCCTTCAATTTCTGTTTTAAACCTAACCTAATCAAGAAAATGATTTAAGCTTCAGAGCAACTGTTTGCTGAATTTTCTCTATCCTGAGATAATGGACCGTTTTTTGTTGCTAATAAATTGAAAGATTTAGGGAAGAAGTTAATAAAAAGAATGTTTTATTATATTTTCCTTGTGTAAATTACATGTACAATCAAGAGGACTGATCAAAGCAGTTTGGGCTAGCAGCAGAGAACTTGTGCCGGAAGTCTAACTTCAGATCTAGCAACAAGTTGTGTTGGTATAATTAGTGGTAGATTTATTTTCACCTCTTATTTACTTTTTATTACAAATTATTCACGGTAATTGCTCAAGTATGAACTACTATTTATTTTAAATCTAGTTCCTCCTATTCAAATTTAATCTAATTCATAACTCAGTGGATCTCCTATTGTAATATAGGAATCCTGCACAAAAGGTGCTTCCCAAAATTGTTGTTTGAATGCGGAAAGATGAACAAGCCCAACAAGACCAGGGCTATAAGGCCGTGCATGAAAAATGGGGTTTCTTCTATTAACGGAAATAATGTTGAGGTTGACAGGATAAGTAGCTTGCCTAATGATTTATTGACCCATATCCTCTCGTTTCTAAGCACAAAAGAGGCTGTGCAAACCTGCGTTGTGTCCAAAAGAAAATAGAGAATGTGATAATAACTTAATCTGTTATTATCTTAGTAATTAGTTTTTCAATCATCCCTTGTAATACCTGACAAGTTCTGTTTGGGTATGGATTTATTTTTAGTGTTGAAGTTATTGTTAACTAATTTTGAGATCCGCTTTGCGTCTTTGGTGTATTGAACCCTAAGAGTGCATTTTCTGCCATTGTTGATTAGAGCTGACTGATCCAATTTGAATGTGTCAGATTGCATCGTGATATGAGCCGACCTATCAAAATTGTTAATCCAATTTGAAGTTTATATTTTGCATCATATGTGGATATCAATAATGGCAGGTATAATGTTATTACTGGATAGAAGGTATGTGTCATTACTGGAGTTGCATGTATAATAAATACTATTTTCTACCTCTTTTGTATGGTTATATTTTAGCTGGTATGCATCATTTGCAGTTGATCAAGTGTTTCTTTGATAATTTTGGTAACCATGGTTAAGATGTGCTCATGTTCATCCAAATAAGATATTATGCTTCTGTTAGGGAGCTCCAGTTTTACTGTTAAGTCATCATGTACAGTTGGGGCCACAGAAACTGTTTGCCCATTTCAACTGAAATTGTCATTTCCTTATGACTTAGTTCCTATTTAATCCCCATGTTTACTTTCTGTGACAGCGCATATCTAAACGGTTTACTGGATTTTTATCAGAAAACCAGTTAAAACCCAATTATTAATGGTTCATATGCACATACAGTCTAATGTTATATTCAAATAATCAATCCCGAACAGCCTCCATGTGCGGTTTTTTCCGATCCAACCGGGCAGTTCAGTTTTTCTAATACTGTATGAAAGAGATAAAATGATCATTTCCTAATTTTTTTGAAGTTCTTTAGCAATTTAAAACATTTTTTCTGTGTACATAATATTTTCTGGATATAATTTAAGTGCAAAGTGGGAAAACCAAATCAGAGCGTGCTGTCCACATATCACATAATATTTTCTGGATATGTTAGAAATGGTAGCAGAGTACTTATAACTAAAGATCCTCTCAACATTCATTTCCCAAATTGAATTATGAACTCAGGTTTTTAAATGAAGAAGAAAGATTGGTGCTCCTTTTTAAAATGGCTTGTTCTGATTGAGATACCAAACAAAACTGCTCTATTGACATGTTGGATAAAGCAAAACAATTGGTGGTTTGCCTCTAGAAAGGATTGATGGTTTGCTTGGGAGACATTGTTGAAAAACATGAATTGGAGTCTTGATGGTAAGAAATGTATGGATTTTCATTCGACTGCAGCTGGGCCCCGCATCGTCAGTGTATTTTAAATGAATTTTGGTCACGTAATGTAACGGTCGCTAGCCCATCTCCTTTTTTCTCCCTCACTAATTCTGTAGCCAATTGTGTAGCTTGTTCCTGACAGATAGTAAGTTAGTACCTATGTTACTTGGCTATTTGCCTGAACTCTGAAGCAAGCTCGGTACTCTGAAACCAGACTTCCTGCGCCACAATTTTAGTTGGGATCTGAGGCCTCCTAATTGAATTCTTTCCAATTAATTTAGTAATTAAAGAACAGACGGGCCTTAATTGTTCAATTCAAGCCCAACCCACTCAAAACTTGAAGAATAGAAAAACAAATGAAAAGGTCCATAAGAAAAAAAGACAGTCATAGGTTACTTTGACAACAAATTTATTTGACAATGTGACAATCAATACTATGACCAGGTGCATGCAAATCTGTACACAATCCACCCCATGTAACATGTGAAGTACTAAAAGCTTCAAATAGAATTCCAGACAGTTGGAATTGGCATCTCCTAATTGCACATTGTATGCATTAGGTTGTGCTTCACAAACTGAAACCTCATCGTAGGAAGGGAAAGGAAAGAGATTGGAGGTAAGGCTCACATCCGCACAGTGATTTTATACTTCGATTTGAGGGTGAAGATTATCGTCAAAAATCAACACAGTACTGAGCTTTCTTCCCTTACGAACAGTGCTCTTTTAGATGATAAGCAACTCGGGAATTGTGAAATTAAAATCTCATGATTCGTCTCTAATTGGTCCGAGCCTTCCCTTGTTGTAACCCGGCTAGAAGATAAGCAACTCGGGAATATAAAGAGTCTGCTCCATTTCTGGTTCTTTTCTTCTGGAGCAGGTGCAATTGTCGGACAAAGACAGTCTAAGGTGAGGCTCACCCTCCGCGTACCTCCTTCTGGAACTAAGTCTTAGGAGTGCAGATGTTATCATTATTTATCTGATTTCGTATTTAAATTTTTGCATATTCAAATACAAATAATTTGTGAATACTGATGTGCATATCATTTTGGGAGAATTTCTAGTTTGTCCATATAAACTTTTAAAATAATAAATATATCCATAAAAATACTATATTATTCAGTATCACTATGAAAACTTAATTTTTTTTTTCTATCACCTTTTTATTTATTTAACATTTTAATTTATTGATTATTTTATAAATTGAACTGAGAGGGATCAAGTTACAACAATTTTTGAGTTATAAAGTTACAACAAGCATTTTCTATATTTTCAAAGTCCAAATCGTTGATCCAAACCTTTAGATGTGATCTCTACAATAAAATCTGCTTGGAGACCAAATTTTACATTTTTTGGAATTTTTTTACTATTTATTAAGATGGGTACAAAATTCAATGGTTTGAATTTGACTAGTTTTTGTACCCATCTTAATAAATAGTAAAAAAATTCCAAAAAATGTAAAATTTGGTCTCCAACCACATTTTATAGTAGAGATCACATCTAACGGTTTGGATCGACGATTTGGACTTTGAAAATGTAGAAAATACTTGTTGTAACTTGATGCCTCCTCTTGATAAATATACCTTTCATTTCAAACTTTTCTGCTCTCCTTGTATTGGAAAAATTATCATTCAACTTGGATGATCCAATTTTCTTTCCTACATATGTGTTAATATATAGTTCAATCAGATCTTAGTCTTTTAATTAAATCTACCCAACGTATATATTACCCTTTCGTTTTTTCCATCAATTCAAACTATCTTAAGCAGTAAAAATAGAGAGGGGGGGGGATTGGTTTATCAGAAAAGCCACCTACTTGAGGTAAGTAAATTTCAATTCAACCTTTCTTGCATTAGATTTGCACGGCTCATTCCATGAGCCATAATTAGGCAAAGCTAGTAGATAATAAATTAAAGGATCCTGATAATTATTCTAGCACTCTCATTCCCACATTTATAACTATCATGGGAGATTATAAAAAACTCCAACACTGATTTTCTTTTTTAAATATTAATACTTATTTATCACTAAGAACAGAAGTATTTATACATATAAAATGAATAATTTTTACATAAATAATTATCTCTCCAACCAATTTTAAATAGGTTCACGGAAAATTCAAACCGTTCGTTTTGAATCTTAGAGTTGTCCGCTTTCTATAAGTTATTTGTTGCGTCGGACGAATTGCATTTTGCTACTATTATTTAAGCATAATAAATTATTTTCTTAGTTTCTTAGCTAAAAGCCTAAAATCCGGCATTGAATAATTGCATTTTGCTACTATTAGTTAAGCATAATAAATTACTGGTTTTTTTTTTCTTAGTTTCTTAGCTAAAAGCCTAAAATCCGGCATTGGTTATGTCATTATTCATTCCAACCAGTAAATTTCAACTAAATTATGTTTAAATTGTGTGCAACTTATTTCGAAGTGCAGCACTTGTAACGAGTCAATGAAATTTATATTTCTGATGAATAAATTCATGCTTGTGAAGAGCTTGGGACCCGTAATTTATGACTTGTTGTAAAGTAGCTCACACAGATAACGCAATAGAGAATCCGGACTTACCTATTTATTTGTGTTGCAATTTCTGTGGGGTTTTTGTGAAGCGGGTCAGGTGAGTAGGACTCAGGAGTTAGGACCTCAACAATCTCATTGAAGTTTGAACAAACTTTCTTTTATTTTAATTTTTAATTTTTCCTTGTTAAAACAATTTTTTTTTTTTTTGCATCGACAAAAATTGAAAATGCCTCAATTCAATTTGATATGTGTTCTTAATTCATTTTAATTATGTTAAGAATTATAAATTTGTAAGATGATTGAATTTTTCATTTCCTCTGCTATGCCATATCACATGTTTTTGTCCGATTGTTATACAGTTTGTTATTAATAATTATTCATTTAATAGCGCTTTCATAGATTGTATCATCCTTATAGGGGTTCAGTTTATTAAATGCATGAAATAAATTATTATATTGTGGGATGTTCTATTTATTATCAGTTGCATATATTATATTAATTGATAGTATCTACTTTAATTTAAAGTTTTTTTTTTCAAATATATATTCCTAAAATTGTACAAAAATCTTCTAGCCTGTCATCATTAATGCCATATTAAAACATTTGTCGTTTGTTCATCAATTATATATGATTCATATTCCTCATTTTTTTTTTAAAAAAATTGTATGTTGATGTGTCTTATGTGTATTGAATTGAAGCAATAAATCCTTCTGTGTTCTTCTGTGGAGATTATTTAATAGTTAATTGTGTTGTTTGATAGTACAACTTTTTAGTGTTTAGAAAAAAAAAATTCTCCAAATTTTGCTGACTGTAACATTTGTGGATAGAAAAATAAATATTTTAAGTATTATATTTTTCCAATATGAATTTTTTTTGTGGATTCATTTTACAAAATATTTTTTCCAATATGAAGTTTAGAGTTATTGGAGTAACTTAACAAGTCTAGTTTTAAAGATTAGTGAATATCATGAGCTAACAAGAATGTTAAATGGAATAAAAAAACAAATAAAAAAACCCTCATCCCACCACTACAGGTACTAATTTATTATTATTTTTTGTAAAGCATCAGTCTATTTTCATATTATTTTTTCTGACATTTGTACATCTAAATTATAAATAATATGATTGCTAGTAAATGTTTTATAACTTGTCTGCTTGAAAAGCATATACTTCCAAGTTATGTTGACACTGTAAATTTTTTTAATATCTAGACTCAACTAACCACTTTTTATTGGATAAAGATTAGTTTATAATTTTGGAATAAAGACAATTTCTAGAGAGATTTTTTTATTTCATAACAATTTATTGTATAAGTGGAATCTAGGCAATTTGAAGAGATGCTTTATGATGCAATAACATTTTGCCACATATATATATGCTGTCATTAGCCGTTCATTAAATTTAGAATATTCCGTTGAAAATTTTCAAAAGAGGGCTTCAATAAAATAAAAATAAAGTAATTTTTTGAATCAAATTATTTTTTACAAGTTATTAAAATATAGGGGATCACTTAACTATTTTTATAATAGCAATCTTAACAATCTTGAAAAAAAAACTAAAGTTTTTAAGTTTTAATTCAATAAGTTTTAAATGGTCCGAAATTAATTGCATGAATTCCAATTGTAGTCTATTAATATGTCAAATAACATATCTATATATTTACTTTCAAATTTTATATTTTAAAATATTATTTTTAAAAATCACAGTCAAAATTGTCAAATGGTTTGTCAAAAGAACCATTGTCAAATGCTTATTCCTCATTAAAAAAAAATTGTGACTATACAGTTGATGACTAGCATGTTCTGTTGTTTACACATCGATATAATTATTTCAAAATAACTATAAAAGTTGCCATGAATTTTTTATTACCATATAATAATAATAATAATAATAATAATAATAATAATAATAATAATCATAATAATAATAATCATAATAATAATAATAATACGAAAAAAAGTAAAAGAGAAAAACTTATTATTTCTCATTAACAATATTACCAACAATATGTTATCAAACTATTTCATTAATTATCATAAAAATAATGAAATAGAGATTTGATGTCATATTATATTATTAAAAAAATAATCAAAACACTGAACTTTTGATATATAAAATATATTAAAATAAGAGAAGACAACACAACACAACACGAATCCATATTTGAACTGGACGGCCCAGATTTACTCTCAACCGTTGCCTATTCGGGATAGCGCAGGGAGCCAGTATTATTTGTGCTTTGAGATTCGTGCCAAGTTAAAAAGAACGATCCTAAACTGTCCATTTCAATTGTACTCAGTAAGGTAACCTGACTCAACACAATAGCAATGGACGGCTCAGATTTATTCTCAGCCGGTGCTTGCTCAGTATGACAGTATTATTTGTGCTTTGAGATTCGTACCAAGCTAAAAAGAACGATCCGAAACCGTCCATTTCAATTGTACCCGTTAAGGTAACCTGAGGGGATGTGAATTCACACAACACAAGCAACCAAAAATTGCAGCAGGAGTTTGTAGAGTCAAAACTGCTCAATTTTTTGTATTTTTTATTATTGTCTAATTCTCATATATTACCATTCTAGCATATACAACCAAAGGATAAATCCTATTGAAGATGGACCTCTCTCTCTCCTCTCTTCTCTCTCCTCTCTCCATTAGCACTTAATCTCGCTCTGACAACATCTCTCTCGTTGTCCCTTTATCTCTCTCTTTCTCCATCTCTGTTTTGTGACAAGAATTTGGTCATCTAACAATCTCTTTCTCTCTCTCTCTCTCTCTCTCTCCTTCTCTCTGTAATCACAAACAATGACCAAGACCCAAAAGAAAAACACCAAGAACTCAAATGAGAGCTCTAATCAAATCAAGGACCCCACCTCAAAAGTTGATTCTGAAAAAATAAAGAAAACCCGAAAGACTACGGCGAAAAGTTCAACCAACTCGAGACGTAGCTCGGTTTACCGAGGTGTTACAAGGTTTTGCATTCATAATTTCTTCCATCTTTTTCTTTTTTCTTTTTAAATTCTTCTTCTTCTTCTTCTTCCCCCTTACAATCTTCTCTTTGAGTGGTATGTAACATGCTTACGAGTAATTATTTATCGGTATAGGCATCGGTGGACAGGGCGGTACGAGGCGCATTTGTGGGATAAGAGCAGCTGGAATGAAACCCAGAGCAAGAAAGGGAAACAAGGTATATCATTTTTCTCGATGAAATTCCTGCACATTATCCACATATTTTTGGAATTTTCTGGCTTGAATTTGTTTCTCTCTCTCTATATATATATCATATTTCAATGCTAAACAATTTTTTTTTTCTCTCTCTGTTTTGTTTTCAAATTTCATGGTTTATCCACTTGGAATTGGATGGCAAAAGTTTATCTTGGTGAGTCATCATGGATTTAATCAAAGTTCTCTACTTTATATTTTGGGTTTTTTTTTGTATGTTTGTGAAATTTAAATTTGGATGGTTTTTGTAATTTTGTGATTTTTGGGGGGTATTCAGGTGCTTATGATGAAGAGGAAGCAGCAGCTCGCGCCTATGACTTGGCAGCATTGAAATACTGGGGCCCAGATAGTCTTCTCAATTTCCCGGTACCACTTGTTTTCTCCATTATTTTTGTTAAATTATTTATTCCTTTTTTTGTTTATTTGCTTCATTTTTTTGCTTAGCTCTGTGACTTTAGATTCTCTGTTATTTTTTTTTCTGGAATTTTCTTGCAATTCGCATCCTTTTTAGTACATTTTCTTGCCATTATAAATTTATTTGTACAATTATTCCAACAATAATGTACATTGTATGATTTAATTACGTCATTATTTGAAGCATGATCTAAAAATAAATATACTATTTTTTTTGTACACGGTTTAACCAAAATAAATCTGGTAAAATTGAAAAGAAAAAAAAAATCTTACTATTACGGTCAATAAATTGGGTTAAATTAAATTTAAAATTATTGTTCTTTTTTATTATGATCATATAGAATACTAAGAATAGTAAAAAAATGTTTCTTCCTTGTAACTTGTAATGGTGATGATGTTTGCTTACATCATCATTATTATTAGTATTAATATCATGATCATCATTATTGTAATTAGTAATATAGTGAAGAATTATATGTCAATTTCTTTAAATACCTTTTTTTTTTTTTTGCTTTAAATGATGTAATTAATTGCAGTCAGCAACATATCAAGAAGAGTTGAAAGAAATGGATAGCCAATCAAGGGAGGAATACATTGGATCTTTAAGAAGGTAAATAGGAGATATAATAGAAAATGCAGAACAAAAAGTATAGCAAAATTTAATATTTTTTTATATTAATAATATTGTATCTTGAAACAAGAATTGTTTTTTTTTCAATGAAATTATTTTAGGAAAAGCAGTGGTTTCTCTAGAGGAGTCTCCAAGTACAGAGGTGTAGCAAGGTACATATATAGTAATTAATTCAATGCTAATGTATGACTATTGCCTAAAACAATGCCCTCCTCACTTTTATATGATTTTTTTATTTTTTGCCAAATTTGATTGATAATATTGTTGTTTCAATTTTAAAAAAATTATAGTTTTTTCACTGTTGTATTTTGTAATATTGTGCTATGAAAAACTATATTATTTTTAATTTAAAAGTGTTTTAAACACAAGCTATCTTGATTGTTGTATTTTAGGAATTTGTTTTAAAATACACACTTGAGTATTATATCAATGGACACTTAGCATTTACCCTAATGCATATTTATTTATTTAATATTAAAAAAAATACCTAAAGTAGTTAGAAGTTGTTTTAGGAATAAGGAATTAAATGCTGCATATAATATTCTTTAAAAAAAAATTCTAGTTAAAGAAAATTAATGATAATATTTAATTTCCAATAAATTTTCTTTTATTGTATTTATAGGCACCACCATAATGGAAGATGGGAGGCTCGCATTGGCAGAGTTTTCGGCAACAAATATCTCTACCTCGGAACATACGGTATTACATTCTCTCTCAATATTTTATATATATATATATATATGGGATGGGCTACGCTATATATATATACAGAAATTTTATATATATATATATTTTGAAAATCCAAACGACCGATCCGAACTGTTAGATGTGATCTCCATATTGAAATGTGCTTGGAGACCAAATTTTACATTTTTTGAAAATGTTTTACTATTTATTAAGCATTTTTCAAAATTTCTGTTTTGTTGTGAACAGTAAAAAACAGTAAAATTTTCTGAACCATCGGATCAGCAATTTTCAAAAATATTTAATAAATAGTAAAAAAAATTACAAAAAATATAAAATTTGGTCTCCAAGCACATTTCAATATGGAGATCACATCTAACGGTTCGGATCGGTCGTTTGGATTTTCAAAATAAAAATATGGTGGTATGGAGCACCAACTCATTTTACTCCATGGAGTAGCGTAGCCCATTCCTATATATATATATATATATATATATAATTGATTGTTGTATACATCATTAAAAGTAATATTATGATTTAATCAGCAGGGGCGGATTTATGTATAGATCAGGGGGTGCTAAGCCACCCTATGATTTTAAAATTCTTAATTATATATATTAAACTTTAGTTAAACTTTTGAGTTTTTTGAACTTTTATATAGTATAGCACCTCTCATGAAATAACAAATGTTTGTTAGTAGTCTAGTGGTTTGAGTTCTAGTTGTTATGTGTGAGGTCATGGGTTCAATTTCCACTAGTCACATTTTTTTTTAATTTTTTTCATATATTACATTTTATATATTAGCCCCCCTATTTACATTTTCTAGTTCCGCCCCTGTTAATCAGTGCTAGACTTTAACTAATCCTTTCTCTCACACAAACACAACAAAAAATATTTCTCAATATTTTGTTGATATTGACCTTAGCCGCCATACATGACAGAATGAAAATGACAATTCTAACCTTGGTTCAACTATAATAGTTCACAATTTATGTCACACCTATAAATTCCCCACCAAATCTCAACCAAATTATTAATTATGTCCCACCATCTGAACCGCCTATTTACTCTATGTTTTTAAACAATTTCTTTAATTTTTTTTTTTTTTTTGCTAAATTTGGAGTGTATTTTGCATACTTTTTTTTAAAAAATTTTATTACCAACCAGAGAATCTTTCTTATACATACTAGTGTTGTAAAAACGTCTGTTTAGATTGATTAATCGGTCGATTAATCATTGATGTTGATCAAACCGTCATGGATTTTTCTAACTAATCAACTGATTATTCCTCATTATGACCGATTATTTTCGACTATTTTCAATTAATCACTTGACAATATCTTGTCTATTCGACGAGCACATTCTGTTATTTACAATTGAATGGAGAGTCCAGTGATAATCCCTTAAACAGGATCTCATTGTTCTATTGGTCTTGCCTTTTGGAGGCAACAAGCATGGCAACATCAAGTGTACTAAAGTCAAATTAATTACTGGTGTTATCTTCTCCGGTTAGATGGGAATAGGAACACCAACCACCTATTTATTCTAGTACAGATTCAGTTCCTCTACTGGAGGGACCATTGTAGTGGTTCCTGTGGCAATATTTATTTTTGTTTTTCTGGGAATTATATACTCTAGTTGAATTATTTAAGCTAAATTAGATATGAATATGTGCCCAATATGTGATGTGAACATGTGGTATTAGCACAAAATCTAATGCAAGAAGCCAAATTGCACAATTGGCAACCAAATCAAGCGCCACAAAAAACCAAAAGAATGTTGGCATATGCATCCACCAAAACCAGCCCCAATTAATAAGCCTTCAAGTTAACACACATCACACAACCCACAAATCTCACCAATCTTTCAATTTGTTGGTCACCAAATTCCATACTAACCTTTTTGAATCCTTAATGAGTGGCAATCTTTTGCTTCAAGTCCCACTAGTCACATCAAACTTGTGTTTTGCACCATATGTACAATTATTAAAAGCAATTTCACAATTATTTAATTTACTTATTCATATGATAATTTTATTTTATTTAGTTGCTATTTTTTTGTACTTAGTAATTGTGACTTACATATATTACCTTCATGTATATTTTATTTTTTATGGGAGAATTTCTTTATGTCCTTCAAAAATCTCAAAATTATGTATTTTACTTCGAAAAATCATTATATCATATATACCCAGCAAAATTTCAAAAACTCACAAAGTTATCAAATATATTACCTTTTCTGTTATAATTCATTTTAAATTTTATAAAATAATAAAAATATATAGCTTGTGTAAGAGAAATGTTCAGTTTTTAATTACATAATTTATGAGGAAAAATATTAGTCTTCTAACTTAACTATTTTTTATTTTATTTAGCAACTATTTATTGACTTAGTTATTGTCTAATTATCTATTAGCTTCATGATATATTTCATTTTTTAATTACAGCAACAGAAGAAGAAGCAGCTGTGGCATATGATATGGCAGCAATTGAATACCGCGGACTAAATGCAGTGACAAATTTTGATGTCAGTCGGTATGTAAATCAAGAACTATCCAAAACAACAATACAAATTGAAGATGAAATCAAGAAGAAATCACCAGAATTCATACAAAGTGTAGATGTAAATGAAGCAACTACAGGATCTGAAAGCAGTACCTCTGGTTCTTCACTGGTACCAAAATCTGTGAATAAATCATCTACATGTAGCTTCCCAGATGATATACAAACATATTTTGATTGCTTAGATAGTACCAACAATGGATTTGACTTTGATGAATCCATATTTCAAGATCTTGAAGAATTTACTTCTTCAATTTTTCAATTTGATCTTGACTTATGAGGCTTTATATATACAATCATATTATTTTTGTTTTCATGTTTTTTTTTGTTTAGTTGAATATGATTTTTTATTGTTTGTAAAATCATTGATTATTGCTTTTGGTGAGGAAATTAATTAGTTGTCACTTGCTAAGCTTGAAGAAATATTGTCAAGGAATTGAAGTGGCAGTTGATTTATTTATTATGTATATAAACTAAATACTTGTTGATTTATTCATATGTACTTGAGAAATTGTTTATTTATTTATTTTTACATTATGATGTGCTACAAGTCTTTCAAATTTTCAAGGAATTAAAGTCATTGTTGATGTATTCATATGCAATTGTAAGGGTACTCAAGTTTTATTTATATAAATTATGATTATGAGTATCATTTATTAATAAAAATATCAGTTTCAGATGGAGAAATTTATATGTTTGTTGATATAGATGGAGATAAATATATAATTGATTATATTAAGATAATGTTTCATTAAAAGAGCAATTTTATTCCTAAAATCATAATAATAAGATGAGTAATTAGATCAATGGTGATTTTTTGGGTTCTCCAAGATGGTGTCACATATCAATTATCCATTAATAATTTAGAGTATGACACACGCTTTGACTTTCTTTGTAATAAAAAAATATTAAAGAAAATGATAGGGAAGGAATTCACAAGTAACCAAAAGGTATCAGTCAAATAGTGGGGATTTAATTAATAAATAATTACATTAGTATTAAGTTGGAAAGAAGTATCATAAACAAATATTTGTAGTCAATTCAGAGCATTAATTGTTTATATTTGCAAACTTTATTCTTCCATGAAATTCCTTAGAACACATTACAATTTTATATTACAACTATTAGTCATTTGATGTGGTCACCAGATATTAATATAATTTTATTTGACTAGACATTCATTTTGTAAAATTATTAAATAATAGTAAGCAGTGCATCATTATTCAAATAAATGCAATTATTAAATTGAGTATACTATTATGATTCTTAAATTGACTTAGAATTTAAGAACCACCAAATTAATTGTTGACAAATAAAATTCTATAACTTTCTCACTTAAGTTATTTCTTTAATTAATTGAGTTAAATTCTTAATATTTGCCTGAATAGGTACCATTTAAATTTTTAAATATATTATCCATGTCATTATCAAAGGTCGGCCAAATGCAAAATTTTCACTAATAGAAATATATAATAAACTTGAAATAAATTTAAAATGATGATTAAGTAAAAATTTCTCTGAAATTGTCAGGAACAACAGGCAAATTTAATATTTTAATATTCCGATTTTTGAAAATTAAAAACATTTCAGCGGGTCATGCCTGGCAGCATATTCGTCCATTTTGCCAGTGATAAATATATATATATATATATATATATATATATATATATATATATATTTCGTGAGAAATTGGGCTTCAATTTCGGCTTGCAATTATCTTCCAAGTTGACTTAAATTCCTGTTCCGATTCTAATTCCAATTTAAGTCAACATATTACCGCAATATTAAAATCTGGTATCAGTCGACTTCTTTTGAATGATAATTTCTGTATGAAAATACAAAAAAAAACAGATGGACTACTGGAGGAGAGAAACCAATGACTGGTACAAAAAAGTGGTACCGGTCAAAAGAAGTGGCAACAATAAACAGGAAAGTCAATGTTAACTGGGAATGATTTTATATTGCAAAACAATGGTACTGGTACAAAGGATTGTGTACCGAACAGGTACACAAACATGAGACTTGGTACCAGAGGGGTGCATGCATGTGCAGTTCAAGCGAGTCAACATGCTATCTTCGAAAGAAAAAAAATATATAATAGAATGCAAATAACAATGATTTCGTATTCGATTCTCTATAAGATAATGAACAAATATAATATTAAATATAATCAATTTTATTCGTAAATAAAACTATACAATATTGAGAAAAAGTTTTGGTCCATAACTTTCTGTTTACATTTTGTTCAGAAAACCTTATCTACTCTTATTTAACCGTTTTTAACGGACCGATACCCACATTAATTCCAACGAAAACTCAAATACATGTATATAAACCTTCCTTTTCTGATACGTCTCTTTCTATTTTCTTTCGACGTTCACTATGTTTCTTCAAAACAAAATAAACATAACAGCTAAGATCTCAAATCAAAAGTAACAACTATTTCCTTGCTATCATCACTGAGACGAGTGAAAATTAAGGTCACGAGTTCAGAATCTATGAAATCTCTCTTCCTCCTGGATCGCCGGTTCAACTGTATCGGGTCGACAGTGACCCGCGATTGAGAACGTCCGTACCAAACCGCGAGTTGCGCCCGTCTAGGCTATTCCAGGTAACCCTGTTACGAACCCTAGATCTAATAGATTTTGTGCTCCCGTACGCTACTGAGCTCTGAACATTCGATTGCATACCAGTTGGATCTTTTGATTTTTCTGTCGTTTTCCTGATGAAAAGTAGAATTGGACGGAGTAAGTAATTTTTCTAATAAAAAGTCATAGATTTTACTAGTTTTCTACAGTTCTTTGAAGTATCAATTGAATTGTCGTTTTCTCAAATTGGACGGAGTAAGTGGTTCATACAAATCATGAACTACTTGTAGATTGTTTTGACAATTAGAAATTACCTAAGCACGCTTACCATGATAGCATCCCTCAGCCAAGCTAGAGGCAGTAATTTATTTATTCCAGTATGGACTATGGTATGGATCTCTCCACAAATAAGATGGCATGGGCATTTTATCAAATAGATGTAGTGCGTGCCTTCTTTTTCTTCATTCAACCACCGTTGTTTGTTTGCATTAATTACTAGCAATCAAAGAAAAACAATGATTCCACATAACAAGGACAACAAATTAAGCTAAGTGAAATAAGTTTTAATTTTCATGCAGTGCCGGTGGATCTACAATTACCCGCAATCATTGCATTTGCATTCGATCAAACACCTTGTGTGCATGATCAAACCCATAATCTCCAATGCTTAATACTACAAACTTGTCGGTTCTTTGAAAAATCTATAAGAAAATATATTTATATCTTGTACAAATCGCTTAATCGATTAAAATGCTAATTAATCTCTTGTTATTTAATAATGCTAGCTAGCTAGTTGTTGATTAATTGTTAATGATGTGCAAGTTCTTCAAGAGCCAAAGGACTGAGTTTTCAGGGGGGAATCACACAGTATTTTGCTGCCCGTTTACTACAGCAGCTTCCCCGGTCTCCTACACCTACCCCTTCATAGTAAAATTGGCACCTACTATATACTTGTATATGAACAATGATGTATTACAACTTTTGAAATGTTGTGTTTGTTGAACAATGATGTATTACAGTTTGCAATTATTATCTTTGTAGTTAACATATATCAGCTTACAATATTGAAGTGTTATAGTTTTAATTTTTTCAATTTTTATTTTTGATGTTCTGGATGTCGTATACATTCAATTGCTTTATAGTTTACATCTACTAGTTTTACAGTATTGGCATTTTGTAGTTTGTTCGTTTTGTTTTTACATTTTAAGTTGTCAGTTTTACAGTATTGAAATTTTGTATTTTTTACATTTTGTTTTATCGTTTTCATTTGCTAAATTTACATTATTGAAATCTTATAGTTTGTACGTTTTGTTTTTATAGTTTAAGTTGATAGTTATATTGAAAATTTGTACTTTTTACATTTTGTTTTAATGTTTTCATCTGCTAATTTTACATTAGTAAAATTTTATACTTTGTACATTTTATTTTTATAGATTAAAGGTGGCAGTTTTAAAGTATTGAAATTTTATAGTTTGTGCATTTTGTTTCATAGTTTTCATCTGTCAATTTTGCATGACTATAATTTTATAATTTGTACATTTTATTTTTATAGTTTAAAGGGGACAATTTTATAGCACTAATTATTTAGATGATTTTTTGTGTGTTGATTAAATAAAGAAAAAAAATTTTAAAAATTAATTTTGCCTTTTTTATCACATATTTTTTTCAAAATAAGTACTAATAACTAACACTACCTGCCAATAACTTCCAATAACTGCAATTTTAGAAAGTACAGTAAGTGGTCCCTCTGAAAGTAAATATTTTTGTCCTATTGTACAAGTTGCAAACTTTTACTAACAAACTTGGGACCACTTTGAATACCAGCTTGTTGATATTTTATTAACTGATGTATTTTATGTGATATATTTTTTTGAAAAGATATTTCATGTGATATATTGTGTAAATATACAGAATGAAGGAAAAATTTTACAATATTCGCGCAAGTCAAATGACAGTTTTTCTGTGGACAAACTGTGGACAACTAGTTGTGGACAATTAGACGCTTCCTACAATATTAATCATTATATCAAGAATGGTTTGTAAAATATTTTTATATGATTTCTTATAATTTGTTTAGTAGATATTCAGAAAATGGTTGTACTTATTCACAAATTAATCAGATATTGATATATAAATATTATATGTAATTTTTTAATTAGTAATTTGTATTTAGTAAAAATAACAGGACTAAAAATTATGTTTTATTTAATAAATTATGATATTATGTAAGTGATGTGTAAAAATAGAATTGGGCTTAATAAATGCCATGTTTTAATTCACATTCATATTTTGCGATATTAAAGTTCAAATAGTCGATTTAAACTGTTTAACTTGATCTCCTTATTAAATTGTGCTGGAAGATCAAAATTTACATTGAAAAAAAATAGTATTTTTTAAAATTATTTTAAAAACACTGTTTTTTGTAGGTCTTGAATTTTCTGAAAAACAACGATTTAAAAAATTAAAAAATAATAAAAAATTTCTAAAAAAATAAAATTGTTTGTTTCCAAGCACATTTCAATATGAAAATCATTTTGAACAGTTCAGATCGACATTTTGAACAGTTCAGATCGACATTTTGAACTTTAAAAATAATGCTATGAGTGTGAAGTAAAACTCACATTGTACTTCATGAAGCACGATAACCCAACTCTGTAAGAATAATATATTATTTGTTATATGTTTTAATTACATATTTATATTACATTGGCTATCACTTTTTGATAATTATTTATTATTCGTTGTTATCTGTTTATCTTAACTGATAAAGATAGAGTATATGTAAGACTAATTTTAAAGGAGTAAGGATACATAAATATCTCGATCTCATCTGTATCGTATCCATTGACACTCCTACCTATGCATATAGCATAATTTGAATAAATATAGTAAATATTTTGAAAAGAAATACGAAAAGGCTCATCATATTATTGGAGACTAACTAGATAATAAGAACACCGATTTTTTTTAATGATATTACTAACTTTAAAATGGATATAAACAGCAAATAAAATTAATTCAAACTATTTTATTCTATAAGGCCCAAAAAAAAATAAAGCTTTTTCTGAGTGCGTATCCTCTGAGATATCTCAACTTTTGTGTGACCGACGTGTCCGGTGCCTATTCGGGAGTGATGTAGGGGTCAGAGTAATGTGTGCTTTGAGATTCGTGCAGAACGTATTTAAACGGTTGAGATTTTCCATAAAGTCACGCAAAGTTTGAGATAACTAAGAGGATATGAATTCGCTTTTTCTAGTGCATGACAAGTAAATAAAACATCATTAATTTCGGGCCTTAAAAGGTCAATAAATATATTGTTATCAATTTATTATTGGGCCTGAAATATTGGGCTTGATATTACTTCTTCCAAGTATGATAAAAGGCCCATTTAAATTAACTATTTTAGTTGTAAAAGCCGAATAAATGAGAGGTAGAAATGCTTTCAATTTCACGTGTTCATTTATTTGTAAACTGTAATTTTTGTTTGAACGGGAGAATGTTGCAGTTCATAAACAAGGTCTATATTCCATTTATGCACCTTCTTTTTAATAATTTCCCAAAAAAATAAAATAATGAAACCCAGTTTTCACCCGCTAAATGAAGACCATTAGACCAAAGATGACAAAAGATTACCTCTAATCATGACACGGCGCGATATTACATGATTCGCTTATTGGGTTCGGGTTTGGAGATCTGACTCGAACCCAATTTGTTGAATTCGGGTTGGAGATCTGACCCGAACCCAATTTGTTGAACCCCTGAAATTTAGAATTTGTATCCTCTGCATTAACTCAAAAGGAAATCTTTTGAGTTAATGAATCCTGATCATCCGATCTGTTCTATGATTCGTGTACACTAGATCCGCACTAATATTAAAGGGTCTCTATATCATAAGCATGGACCGGATTAGCTCTGTTTAAAATCTGACGGTTGAGATTCATTACCTTCCATTTTGAGTTAACGCAGAGGATACGCATTGAGAAATTCACGACGAACTCTGAGACCCTAATAAACTGGAGAGAAGGAAAGCGGCGTCCATTTTCAGCCGTTTCGCCGTTGTCTAATGGCGGCGGTGGTGGGGTCCGTGCCGCAGTCTAAACCGATTGAACTCGCCAAAGCGGCATCCATTTTCACCCGCTTCGCCGCCACCGCCGGAACCGGATCCGAAGGCGGAGCTCAGCACGCAAAGGCTGCGTACCTCCGCCTCGCCTCCTCGGCGTTCGACGAGCTCGTGCGGCTACAAGGCGATGTAGGTGTGGGTGAGAAGGAAAAGAAGAAGAGGCTTAGAATGAGCAGCAATGTAGAGATTGTTGATTCGGATGTGAAGTTACACAGAATAAAGAAGTAAAAGGTACTTCTTTAGCAATTAGATGTGATGTTTCACATTTGGATAATTGTACTGATGTATTTGCATGTCGGAGACCAATTTTGTTGTTTTATATAAACAGTTCAAGATTCATTAATATTGTTTTCTGAGTAAGTTCGAAATTCAAAGTTACAATTTTTGCATTGCGGATATTTATAGATGGTTGAAACCAGTACAGCATCTGACATAATCTACCAGTATTTTACCAAAATCTGTAAGTTGAACACCTTTTACTATGTAAATTGAACACCATTTACCGGTATTATACCATAATTTACCAGTATTGTACCAAAATCTGTAAGTTGACATAATTTACCAGTACTATGCTACAAGATGCACCCAGCTTATACACATGCTGGTTATGTAATCAATTCTTCAATTTTATTTTATTATAAAGCAGATACGAAAACAGATACCTATAAAGTAATATAGGGAAGAAATCGTGTTGATAGTAATTTTGGGTTTATTATTCTGCCAGACTCCATTGGATTGATTTCTCAGTGTGATTAGTTGATCTTTTCTTTCCTTTTGTAATAGAAAACAAGCAGCGCTAGTACACAATTAGATGATTTTGGTTTTATATAATGTTAAATTTTGTCTCTGTTTATTCTGTTGTATTTTTCATTGTGGTACTTGTCTTGCTTGGTACCTACCAGTTAATCCATGTGACGTCTGATGTCATGCAAACTACTTGTACTTCTGAATCGTTGCTGAATAAAGGTTTTCTAGAATCTTCTCCTTTTCTTATTCTTCCTTGAAAGTGTCACAATTCTAGGTTATCTACATTTTCCGGTTCTGTTTCTAGTTAATACAAGTTGCTCCTTTTTGGATTCCCACAGTGACTACTGTTTCTCAATTTTTACTTTAAGCAAATAATCATTGGGTTATTCCTGAGTATAAATAATACTTTGTTTGCGTATTATATAGTTCATAACTCATAACCAAAATTGGTAATCATTATGGGTATCTTAGTTTCTGATAGGCAAATAGGCATAGAATCTTCTGAAGAATAGTGCTTGCTATTATGATGGCAACAAAACAATCTCTTCCTATAGAGATACACATTTTAGTATGGATTAGAATTGAAGGAATTTCAAAGAATTACATACCGATGGGCTCCTTTTATTTTATATACTTCCAAATTTTAAATTGAAGATTTGGCTCCTTTTCATTCTAGATATAAGACAGTAACCTGCCTCTAACTTGTTCAACACCTGAATTTTTCGATCTGGATCTATTAGAATTTAGTGGAATATATACTGCTATGTTGGAAGTTGGTGACCTATGCGACGATAAGCTGGAATTTAGTGGAAGATAAATGATCCTACATTCCAACTTGCTTCTAGATTAATGGTCTTGTATAAACCAAAGACTTGACATAAATTTTTGGCAGTGCACTAGGCAAGTAAATCACTGCTACCAGTTTACCAATTTCTAGTGGAACCCATTGTATAGTCTGTTTGGTTATGAGTTTAAATTATTACCAGCATATAAAGAAACTAACAGATATTTTGTTATTATTATCCAGTGCATAGTGGGGACCTATGAGTCCCCACTTGTTGACCTAGAAATCTTAATCAATCCCATATCTAGGCTTTAGTAGTAGCATGCTAGATTATATTCTCTCTTTCTCTCTCTCATGGTTCAAAACATGTCCTGATTCAATGAACCTCACTACTGGGAGAATAATGGCCTTATTGTTGGAGCAAGTTGCAATTTTAACTAGGAAAGAGGAATATTTTGTATGAAATGAGGAAAGAGTATCCTTGGCTGGATTCTATTCCTTAAACTCGACCACTGGTATGGCAACCAGTTGATAAAATGGATAAGTTAATGAATCGGATTTGGAAAACTTTGTACCTTTTTGTATCCTTTATATGGCTATTGTGTTGAATATGGTGCACAAAACTAAAGATAAGAGTCTTGTCATTTTCATCTGTTGAAACTCTTACCAAAGTTATTGTTCTTAATCAAACGCAATACTAAGATAGGATAGCCATACAAGTATTTCATCTTACCCAGGCTGTTGCACTATGTTATGTATGTTCAAATTTGGTAAATTTAGCTAGTCAATGCCAAATAGCATTTTTTTTTAAATATTAAATTTGGTTAAATAAATTAAATGTTGTTTCAGAAATCATAGATGCAAGTTGGTGTGGTTTGATGTAATTTTGCAAGATCTTGCACCTTGATTTGCTTTACTTTTTGCTGTACGCGCATTAATATTGCTCCTCATCATTGTAGTGTATACTGATCTGCATTATTATTGTAAAATTCTATACTCGTGAGTATCAGGATTCTTTGGTATGTTAGAATTTCCTTTAATTTTTTTTAATCATGGAAGGATATCTTTGGAGGTGCTTTCCTTTAAATTTTTTTAATCATGGAAGGATATCTTCGGAGGTGCTATTTAGCTCTCTGTTTCTGGTTCAATTCATAAATAATTTGGGTATAAATAAAAAAATGATAAAGAAATGTTAAGAGTACACAATGATTTGTTTAATTAGTAACCATGTTTCTAATTTAAGGAGGGGATAGGGTTGATAATATTAGTTCCTGTGGAAGAAATGGAAGAAGGGAAATATTATTCCTGGTAATCTGAGATTCAAAGGAACCAAAATTATACATGGTAACCCCCTTCCCACCTTCCTAAAATGAATATCTTTATTGAAGGCTAAAATATGGATCTGAAGAACTAATAAGTGAATATAATCAGGAACCTTACAAATTCTGTTCCTTCTAATATAGTGACTCAGAGGCTCTCTGTCTGGTATTTTCATGCAAATTGTTTTATTGGAAACTATGAATCTATTCCTAAGAAGCCGCCATAGAAAAGTACATCAGTATCAAGTTCTTTTTTTCTTTGTTGTATTCTACTTTCTAGTTTTAAGAATTTTTGCTTGTTTGGCATTAAACGAGCAGCATATACTAGAGATGAAATTTTGTGTCAATGGTACAGTACATGATAATTAATTATGCAATTATTGGCAGAGCCAAGAAGAGTGCATGTAATTTTTGTTTTAAAAATTAAAATTGAAAACAGTCCTGTATTACAAAATATGAATGAAACACAGTTATAGGAATTACTTAATAATTATGTGTACATACACTGGTAATACTGGTACCATTTAAATTCTGACAGAGTAGTACTTGGTGGTGGCCTAGTGATTTTTTGTGTTGTAATTTCTTGTGATCTGAAATAATTCCCAAGTTAGTTGCTCATCAAGGCAAAGATGTCATGGTATATTTCTACTTTTCTCTTTGAGTGGAGTATTGCACATGAAATTTAATTGTAATCGGTTTCTTTTTTATCTTGCCTTTAATGAATGTAGACGGTTTTGAATTTGTAGTTCATTCCCTATTTGAAAATACTATTATTTCTCAATTTGGTATTGGGAAAGGACTTTGATGAGAACTTTGTCTAACTGCACTAAAACATAAATACTTGAGTGGCATAGTTATTTATATAAGAGGAGGGTTCAAATGCCTCCATTTTTTGTCTCCATCATGCCTCCATTTTTAAAAACTTAAATAACTCAAAGTTTAAAACTTAAACATCAAAATAAAACCGTTAGATGTAATCTATATTATTTTCTCTATGTGCCCATAAAAAATTATCACATTTTGATTTTGCTTTTATATGAATCAATAAGTTGAAAAATCAACGCCTAGAAATTATCCACATTTGTATACATTTTTACAAGCTCAAGATGACAATTAAAACAAAGTTGAAATGTCATAATTTTTTATATGTGCACAGATAAAATGATATAGTTCATATCCAACGATTTTATTTTGAATTTTAAGATTTAAATTTTGAGTTTAATAAAGTATTAAAAAATGGAGGCATGATGGAGGCACAAAAAATGGAGGTATTTGAACCCTCCTCTTTATATAATTTGTTATCTCAATGTAGTGGTACAAATCTGTTGGCGGCACCTGTTATTTGGGTTATGAGTTATGCTGTGTGAGTATTTATTCAAATTAAATAAGCTCTAATAGAAATATTTCAGTAATATGCAATATAAATATCAACCTTACTGCTAACCCTGAATTTGGGCTGTATTATGTGAACGTTTTCTCTCCTTTTTCTAAATATATGCATACATTTAAAGGTATGATATATGAGGAGGGATCCAATTACACTTTTTTTGGTGACACCGAATTACACTCTCGATTTTCAAAGTTTTTAAAGTTCAAATAGTCGATTCAAACCGTTTAATATAATTGATATATTAAAATGTGCTTGCAGATCAAATTTTATATTTTTTGGATTTTTTTTACTATTTATTAAGTATTTAATAAAATTGCTATATTTAGACCATTGAATTTTTGTACCCATCTTAATAAATAGTAAAAAAATTCAAAAAAAATATAAAATTTGATCTGCAAACATATTTTAACATATCCATCATGTTGAATGGTTTGAATCGACTGTTTGGACTTCGAAAATATAGGGGTGTAATCCGGTGTCACCAAAAAAAAGTGTAATTGGATCCCTGATATATATTGATATATATTGATTTTTACTCCAAGGATACATTAATTCCATAATACATGTTTCATTTTTTCTACTGTAGTACATCATGTACTGCATGTAAATTATGTGTTAATTAATGTTCTACATGGCCTTGACAGCTTCTGTCAAGTTCTCAAAAAAAAAAAAAAATTAATGTACTACATGGAATTAATAGGCCCACTCTAGATAGTGTGAAATGAATTGTACCATGTCGAGAACAGGAGAATATAATCTTATAAAGTTTAGTTTGGTGTAGCTGATTCAGATTCTCTCTGCTTATTTGTTACCAAAATCTCAACCAAAAGGGGATGAAAACACAAAATGCATCTTCATGACTTAATTAATTCCAACAGATTCTCTCTGTTTGATTATACTCCAAGTTTTGTTTTTTTTTTTTTTGAATCTTGCAAGAATTTTTTATTCTTTAATGTGAAACCGTGTGCAACAGCATATAATCAAACAAGGTGGCGCAGAGAGAGAGAGAGGAAAAAAAAAAAAAAACTAGTAGTTTTATTTGATTATTCTATTCTAATATTTTTGATTCGCCTTGCACTATAAGCTTTTAAAGAATTGAAGAATCTTGACAATTTCATATCCATTACTTGCATTACGAATTTACGATCAATGAACTTACCAGGAATTTGCTTTTCTAGAAAATCTCTTTATTGTGGGAATTATAATATGTTTTGAGAAAATATTTAGCAGCTATCTTCATTTCTGATATATATATATCATCATGACATTAAATCAAATCAGTCCATGATAAATTATTAAAAATAAACTGATTAAGAAAAACCTATTGAATAAAAATGTGGTTAAACTGAATTATATACTGAATAATAATGTGATTAAATTGAGCTGTAAAAAGCATTTTAAAAATTGACTAAAAGCAGCATAATTCCTTCTTTTTTAACGCTATAACTCATTAAAAATGAGCTTTTATTATCAGGGAATTGATTTTGCACAATGATTTTGAGGGCCGTTAAAGATTATATTTTTTCTTTCTTTCTTTGATTCTAGGCAATAAGGCTTATGTTAGTTAATTAATTAATTAATTACTAATTGAATATTGGTCCAAATTCCTACACTTAAATTGAATTCTGAAATATTTTTATTTTTGAGGTCTTGTAATTAAGCATTAAATTAATCATTAATTACTTAATTGGAAGTTGATTTCTCTTCCACAATTTTATTTGATAAAACCAGAGTTTTATTTTGAATAATTCCAATAATTGTATTATATGGTTCAATTGAAAGTAATATTGTAACAAATAATGCAATTGTTATATATTTTTTTCCTTGCTTCCGATTAGAGGTCTCAAGTAAACCTATTTAAATCAATACTTAATTATCAAGAAACCTTTTACCATAAAGACAAATTGCAACGCAAGTGCCATTCTTAATAGATGCACTTAATTAGCAGTAATTGGATTCCACTAAACCTTAGTGAGATCTTGATTGACTTCCATATGAGGAATCCCAGCAACCCACCACCATGTGTAAATATTGACAGAGCTTTGTTACTTTACACAGCGCACAAACGATATAGACAAAATGAATAAGCATAGGACTGATGTGCTGCGTAAAGATAAAATAGCTCTATCAATATATTTACCCCCACCTCTATACACTTCTGTATAAATATAGACCTTGAAACGCCTCTACTCTTATAACAACAAGCCCAATTCAAATCTGAAACCACCTATTCTCATTTTGGCAACCATGAAGGGGGAGAATATGAAGCGATATGCACTTCTCTTAGCTGCAAAAGACTCCGATTACGTGATCAAAATGTACAACGGGTACTTCAATGTGTTCGTGCAGGCTTTCGGTGACGAGGACGAAAACTGGGACTTGTTCCGGGTGGTCGATGGGGAGTTCCCAAAAATGGAAGAACTAAACAAATACGACGGTTTTGTGATTAGTGGAAGCCCCAACGATGCATACGCAAATGACCTCTGGATCTTGAGGCTTTGCTTCCTCATACAAAAACTTCATGCCATGCAAAAAAGAGTCCTGGGAATTTGCTTTGGCCACCAAGTAAGCTTATACATGCAATAGTTAGCATGATATTGAAATTATACATATATATATTATTTTCATTATATTTCAGGAAGGAAATTTTATGTATATGTATTGACTATTTATTAGGTACTATGTCGGGCATTGGGAGGCCGCGTCGGGAAGGCGAGAAGTGGATGGGACGTAGGAGTTAGGAGAGTGATAATGGCAGAAAGCTTGTTTCAATGTAGGTTTCTTGATGAATTTGGGGAGATTCCTCCCTGTGCTAAGATCCTTGAATGCCATCAAGATGAGGTATATATACTATTCTACTTCTTTTCCATAAATTACCAGACATATATAGTTTCGGTGTCCCTTTTTTATATATCTAGTAAAATTTCATCGTTTTCTTTTTTAAGTAATAAGTCAAATTAATCCACAAGTTGATATATGTTTAGGATCAATAATGTTTATTGTTCAAAAATTAGGTGTTGGAGGTGCCGCCCGGTGCTGAGATTCTAGCATTCTCAGATAAGGCTGGAGTTGAGATGTTTTGTATTGACGACCACATTTTTGGCATTCAAGGGCATCCCGAGTACACGAAAGATATCTTGTTGAATCTAATCGACCGTCTCACTTCGAATGAACTTTTGGATGTAAGCTATTGTGATGAGTGCATGTATATATATATATATATATATATATATGCTTGTAATTATGACCAAATACCTCATCATGCATGAGAAAGACATGACGAACGATATGCGAAAAGAGACTTTTTTTTTGTTACAAAAGAAATGATAAATTTTATAAACTTTGAATTTTAGTATTTGTTACATCAATTAGTTATTTTATTTTTGGCTTTTGCAGAGAGATTTTGGTAGTGATGCAAAGGCACAGTTGGAAGATGATGATGCTGAAAGAGACTTTTGGGAGAAGCTCTGTAAAAGCTTCCTTAAAAGGAATGTAGAGATTTAGTACCATTGTGTTGGGTCACATATATATACTCATGACCTCTTATTTAACAGTATATGGTTTCCTAATTTGACAAGGTGCTCTGTTTTTGCACCCGATTGTATCCTGTGAAAATTGTTAGATTTGGTGTCACTTCCTTTAAATGATTAATGAGTTTATAATAAAGTTTTGAGTGCCAGATGCAAATAGCATTTTTACTTTGTGTTTTTTTTTCTTGCTTGATTTGGCGTTATTCTAAGTTTTTAATTCCAAATAAAAGAAACCTTTTCACATTGAATTAAATTATCTCCATCAAACCTTCTCAATGAATAAAAAATATTGACTGAATAAAGTCTCATAAATCTTGTATCACATAAGTGGTTGCGTCACACTGAGAAAACGGTTAAAGTTTTAAGTTCCTGTTAAAAGTATATTTTTATTTTTAAAGTAATGCTTCCATTTTTTTGTTAGTCCAACACTAAGCTCTCTCTGTTTTTTGCTTTGAGTAATGATTGAACAGAGCAGTTTTGGCTTCATGCAACACACAGAATATGAATCAAAATAGCGCTGCATATGGTTCGTGCACTGCGTGAAGCAAAAATTGCTCTGTTAAAATATTTACCCTTTCATTGCACACCAACGTTTTAATTAAGGAATTGGCTGTTCAAACTTCATTATAATTTCCTTTAGCATGTAAAAAAATGAAATACTTTTCTTTTGAAGGTTAAAAAAAAATGAAATAATTTTATCCATATATGCATAACTATGTGAAATGAAAGGAAGGACCACTTCAATTACTCTTAATTTTTATGGTAAAAGAACAAAGTTACCATGAATATTTTTACCAGTATCTATCTTGGTTTCTGTAGAATATGTTCTTAGCACATTATTCTCCAAGTAAGAATATACAGGACCACCAACTTAAATTTTTTGTGACAGTATGCAGATCTGTAGTTCTGTGCCTGAGATTCTCTCTGGGTGGCATGTACCAGTGCTTATCCCACCAGTAATTTGGTATGGAATTAATTATGCACTATTTGCCAAATTGGTCTTGGATTGTGCTCGTACCATGCATATATACACAAGCAGTTATTTGGTTTTACAAATTTAACTGGTAAATATGCTTCCTGGTAAAAACCCATAATTTTGTCATATCAAAAGAAAACGAAAAAATTAATAAGATGGCTGGCACATGATCTTAGTTCATATATATACTTTAGTGTTTCTAAATCATTGTTATCAACTATTTTGACCGACTAATATTTTTCTTTTGATTAAATAATATTTAAAGAAGGCTCAAAAGCTGTTTTCATCATTACTCCCATCTTTATTTATGTTTTCAAAGTTCAAACAATCAATTCCAACCACTCAACATGATATCCACATATATATATATATATATATATAGAGTAAGGCTTGGGTGCTATGGATAGCATAGAGGGCTACGGTGCTACGGCTCAATATTCGAGTTTTCAAAATCCTAACGGTTGATCCGAACCGTTCATCTTGTTCTCCATATTAATATGTGTTTGGAGACCAAATTTTACATTTTTTGAAAATTTTTTACTATTTTTTTAGATAGGTAGAAAATCAAATATCTGAATGGTGCAGAATTTTTTAGATCAAGTGATTTTCTATCTAGCTAAAAAAATAGTAAAAAATTAAAACAAAATGTAAAATTTGGTCTCCAAACACATATTAATATGGAGAACAAGATGAACGGTTCGGATCAACCGTTAGGATTTTGAAAACTCGAATATTGAGCCGTAGCACCGTAGCCCTCTATGCTATCCATAGCACCCAAGCCTTTCTCTCTCTCTCTCTCTCTCTCTCTCTCTCTCTCTCTATATATATATATATATATATATATATTAAAGGAAATTGCTAATATGCTATGCGTAGCATAGAGGACCTCCGTGCAAAGGCTCAATATTTGAGTTTTTCAAAATCCTAACGGTTGATCCAAACCGTTCAACATGATCTCCATATAAATCTGTACTTGCAAACCGTTCAACATGGCCTCCGTGCACTTGATTTGAAAATTATGTACCCTTCAGATCCAGTGATTTTCTATCTATTTAAAAAAATAGTATAAAAATTCTAAAAAATATAAAATTTGGTTTGCAAATACATATTCATATGGAGATCATGTTGAAGGGTTTGGATCGACCGTTAGGATTTTTAAAACTCAAATATTGAGCCGTTGCACGGAGGCCCTCTATGCTATGCGTAGCAACATAGCCAACTCCTTATATTAAAATATGCTTGCAGACAATTTTATATTTTTTCAAAAAATTAACTTTGTTTTTTTTAGATAGATACAATAATCACTATTTTTGAATGGTGCAGAAATTGTAATTTTGTACCTATCTAATAAAATATACATAGTAAAAAAAATAAAAAAAAAATAGAAAATTTGATTTCCAAGCATATTTTAATATGGAAATACTAATCAACTTTTGCAATCGACACTCACTATTATTCCAATACAGTCTATGTGATCCTCTGTTAACATTAACAGTGTTTTGAATTAAACATTGTCAGTCTAGTCTATACATAAAATCCCCCTACAAACGGAGTTAGTTTTTGCGATGATGTCTATATAAAGAGTATGATTAATTTTGAGATTAAACGATGACTACATTGAATAACAAGTACCATAGCCATAAGCAGGTCAATGTATTACTCTGCACCATGCATTGCCATGAATTGAAGAACAAATTAGTATACCTATCATAATAATAACAAATTAAACTCAAATTTTAAATTAAGAGAAAAAAGCGTCTCTAGTATCTCAACTAACGAAATTAAAAGACACGAATAATATTGAAGCGTATTGGAAAGCAGAAGTCCAAAACATATTTTTTCGAAAAATGAAAAACTGTACAACAGTCGCGCAATTGTACAGATGCACTCTCATGTAATTTACTCTGGTTGTTCTATATTTGCAATTGTACAGATGCACTCTCATGTAATTTACTCTGGTTGCTCTATATTCTATTTGTACACCCTCTTAGCAAACATAAAAATAGTTGCAATTGAACAACAAAATGTTAGTACCTTATCCGCCAGTATTAGTTATCGTCGAGCTGCTCTTCCAACTATCAGTTGTAGTATCAGAAGAAAAGTTTGTTTCACACTTTAACAGATAAGTTTCTTCCTTTATTATATTTTCCTTGACCATTTTCTCTCCATTATAGTCGCCTTTTTCGATCACTTTTAGTGTCTCCAAAACCTCCTTCATAGATGGTCTGATTTCCCTATCAAGTTGCAAGCATCGAAATACCAGCTCAGCAACCAAAGAAATCATGCACCGCACCTCCCAATTTGAACTGAACCCGAGAGTCGGGTCCACCAACTCGTCCAGCTGACACCTCTGTATTTTGTTTAACGCCATATTAGCAAGGTTGATCTCATCTTTGCTCCTGCTCAAATCTATAGCCCGTTTTGATGAAATCAATTCCATCAAAACAACCCCAAAACTGTATACATCACTCTTGTCAGTAAGATGGTAGCACTGGTGGTACACTGGGTCCACGTACCCAGGCGTACCTTCAGGGACCGTTGAAACATGAGTCACATCCAATGGGAACAAACATGACAAACCAAAATCTCCAACCTTGACATGGAAACCATCATGTAGTAATATATTATTTGTCTTGACATCTCGATGAATTATCGGGGTTTCAACTGCGTGTAAATACGCAAGAGCATTTGCAGTCTCAATAGCAATTGACAAGCGAACCGGCCAAGTTAATGCATTTGCACTAGAGCGGGGCCCATGAAGGTGATCGGCAACGGTGCCATTGGGGACAAACTCGTAGACGAGAAGCAGCTCCTGGCTGGAGCGTGGGGTGCTGCCATAGAGGGTAACGAGGTTCGGGTGTTGGAGACGGGGGAGAATTTCGACTTCATTCATAAATTGCTCCGTGCTTTTGAAGCTGTTCTTGTAAAGACGCTTTACTGCGACTGTGCGTCCATCTTTGAGTATCCCTAGAAAATTTCCAATGTTAATTGTTAATCACTAATATCCACAAGCTCATTAATATCCAAAAGTGCTTTCTTTCAAAAAATAAAAATATCACAAGTGCTCCAATAGAAATCTGGCCCTGAGTTAGTAGGTATTTCAAACTTAGCTCAGACTAAAAACAGAAATTTTTTTTCTTTTTCAAAATAATAATTTTATTTTCCAAAAGTTGCGAAGCATTTTGAAAAAAAAAAGTTAATAAATGATCAATGTTGAATAAAAAAGCCAAAACATTTACCTTACATTACAAATGATAGTATTTATACCTTTATATCAAAAAAATGCTTTCTTCTAAAAAAAAATCATTAGTGCCCCAATAGAATTCAAGGCCCTAGGTAAGTAGGTATATCGAACTTAGCTAGTCAGACTAAGATAATTTTTCTCCAAATTAATAATTTTATTTTCAAAAAGTTGGGAAAGCATTTCAAGAGAAAAATAATAAATAAGGTCAATGTTGCATAGCCCTACCAAGTTCTTTTTTAAAAAAAGGTCAATGTTGAATGCCAAAACATTTACCTTACAATACAAGTGATAGTATTTACCTTTATATACAATGCCAAAACCTCCACGACCGAGCTCTTTTGATTCACTTAATCCTTCAGTTGCCTCCAGAAGTTCTTCATAAGAGAAAATCTGAGTGTATTCTGACTCAACCATCTCGGGATCATGAAAGTATTGATCAGAAACTTCTCTTTGTACCAGAAGCTTTGACGATGATGAGATCAATCTCAGTTTCTTTCGCTTGTAGAAGAGAAGTAACAAACAACATAATGCAAGCACAAATGCGAATCCCACAACGCATCCTGAAGGGTAATCAAATAAAAGTGAGGATCATATCAAAGGGCAATAAATGTTTAAAATTTGATATTTCTGTAAGCTAGATGAAGTTGATTTTCCAAGTAGGTTTATCGAAGTTTCCAAAGCAACCACGCTATTTTTTTTTTTTTTTCCCAATTGAGAATCTCAAAGTATTAGTTCACTTCCAAAAGAATGGAGCAGAGAAAGAGGTTGGTTGATTGAGAAACTTTCTAGAAATGCACTAAATGTAGTCAATGGAATTGGTTTTAATGTTTGAGAATCTATCTCAAAAAAAAAAAAAATGTTTGAGAATTTTTCTCGATTAAATTGTATGTGCATTGTTAGTGTTTGATTATAGCTATTTGGTTGATTTGTATGCAGTCTTGGTTATAGGTTCTGCACTGAGGTATTAATTTCACAAATCCAAAGTGAGTAAATGCTCTGTTTGAATGGGTCCAACAACAAATGCTATTCTTAATTAGTTATTATAAACTATAAATCTCAGAATATTATTGAAGCCCTGCATGAAAAAGATATCTTAACTCTTATTCTAAATGAAAAAAAGTTTAAGAATGACATATATAAAATATAGAGATAACACAAATAGCATGTTTACTTTACTGTAAAACTAAAACAGAAGTGATATATACTTACCTATTATGACTCTTGTTTGCAAGCGATTCTCTGCAATATGGATAAAGAAAGAAATGTCACAAATGAATCATCAATTTAGATAGACTTCATACTTTCTTTTCACTGGACTGAACGTGAATAAAATTTGGAAGTACTAATAAAATACAGTTTAGTTCCAAAGCAAGATAAATAAAAAACCAAATAACATGTGCGCAAATTGTTATCCTTTACACTGTTGATCACAAGTGAGTGCCAAGGTGTTGTTAGCAAAGCGATCAGGTTTTGTTAAAAGATCTCGATTGTCATAATTGATTAGTACATAATTATTACAAGGAAGTTTAGTTTGACATGAGATAGGGAGGCAGGGGCAGGGGAATAGGAAGAATAAGAAGAAAAAGAAGAGAGAAGTTTCGTAATAGTTATACCTAAGTGCTATTCCTGTAACATCAACTAATTTCCCATTATTTGGCAAGAACCTTGAAAAAAAATTGGGAAAGGATTGAAAAATGGAAATTTCTTACCAGCATCTCCACGAAAAATAAATTAGAACTACATGGATCGATGAAAAGGAATCAAGAATACCAGTACTGGAAAAATAAAGAATACCAGTACTAGAAGAAAAATGTTACAGGATGCTTATGCTAAACATTGAGTTAGGCATGAAGTAAAAGGCATCTGATTTGATTTTAGAAGGGAATAAAATAATGCACAATAGGAAAAGGTAGCCATCCTTTTCAAAAAATATGGGAAAATTGGAAAATTTTCAAATGAAAATATGACTAGGCAACATTGAATGAGAAATCAGAAAGAAAAAAGTTAGCTATTATTGTAATAACATTGAACAGTCATAGGCTTAAAGTTTACTTAATCAGCCACCATCTTGTATCTTGTCTATATTTGAACTGATATCTCAAGACCTCATTAATTATGCCAAGGGGAAAAGAAAAATTTACAAAAAGAAAATGGATCAGTCCATAATTTACAAAAAGATTAAAATTAACAGGATAAATTAATAAAATATGGAAGCTACTAACTTTTACCATCTTCAGGATCAAAAACCTCTGTCCAGTTTGCAAAGCAACCGGGCCGCACTGCAAGACGATCTGAGTAACTAGCTGATAGCAGAGTAACCGGTCGACTGTCATTTTCGAATGAGAAAATGGACTCAAAATATGTGTCATCGGAATTGCCAGGCCTCAAACAATTCTGCGTAGGATTATCATCTTCACCAAGAAACAGTGAGTAGCTAAGGTTGTAATCATTTCCAAATATCTTGGGTGGTGATTCTATCTGATCAGGAGGGTAACACCTCACAGAAGAAAGGCTACTATTCAATAATTCATACATCCCCACGTACAAGTTTATAGGACTAGAAAAATTAAAATAAAGATTACCACAGCCAGACTTTTGCAAAGAACTATTAAGATAAGGATCTTGAACCGTAATGGTGTGGTTGTCATATGAGATACTTTCCAATAGTAATGGCCTAGGAATCCATACGAGAAATGGCGTACTATTGTCACATCCAACTGTTAAATAACCCTGACAATTAAGACCCATCGTAAGATCCGATTGGAAGTTGAAAGGAGGCAAAATTTGAATAGAAGGTTTACATGGAAGTGTAGTTGAGCATGATGAGTTGGAGAAGCAGGGATGGAAGAAAATGAAAATAAGACAAGCCAGTACTAAAGCGGCCATTAAAGATAGAACCAACTGAGATATTAAGTTATAGCAATTTCTAAACTTTGGAGAAGACAAGGATACAGACATACTATTCTTGTAACCTCTTGTATAATTTTCCAAGGATTGACGACAGCACAGTTTCCTTTCATTTTGGGGTATTAGATGACCTTGACTGTGATATTGAAAGATAAGACGTAAGGCCCCTACAATTTTGAAAAATATCACCACAAAGATAGTTTAGTTTCTACACTATATGCATCTCTTTAAGTACCCAAAGCATCACTACAACAAAGTAGACACTTTTTGCGAGGGAAAAGAAAAAAACTGAACAATGAGAGTAGTCCGTCGCAAAAAATTACTTTTTTATCCTCGCGAAAAGTGTCTCATTCTTGAACGAAATCTAGGGTAGACTTAATTAGAAAATAATAACAGCAAAATAGTGGAAAAGGTACCCAATTTCATATCACAAGGGAAATAAACAAGTCAGTTATACGTCAATTCTTTTTAACAGTATGTAAATTTCAGAATATTTCGTCAAGGTACAGTAACTTGTAGATGGGTTACTTTGGCCTAAATGTTAGAAAAATATTAGCTGTAATCTTTTTCTCGCGACTTGAGTCTAGTTTTCTGGTGAAAAATTTCATGTTATTGTAAACATAATTATTCTTTGGGGTTGAAAGATAATTGACTTAGTCAAGGTCTTCTCTTATCGCCAAGTACCAGTCTTTACCACCAATTATTCTATCTTCGCATCACCTTGATCCTACCATTGACTGTGAAGTAAACTCAGAAAATATAACAAGAGAACAAACCTATTTATGACAGTTGAGTTTGAAATGGACAGTTCAGATCAGTCTAAAATCTCCGATGACCTTTTTACGGTTTGAGAAGACAATTACGAAAGTTATTTAGACCAGAATAAAAATTAAAACAATCCGAAGCAACAGGTGGTCGAAATAAAAGAGAAGAAATGGCTATACAAATATCTCATTTCATTATCCTGGTAACCTCATACCAGTGTTTTAAAATGCGGCCGCATGGGCCGCATATGCGGCCGCATATGCGTATGCGGTCGGCAGCCGTGCTCAGAATGCCCATGCGGTTTTCCATGCGGTTTTCCATGCGGTTTTGACCATGCGGCCGCATATGCGGTCCGAATATGCGGTCATGCGGAATTTTCCATGCGGCCATGCGGATTAAAAATGCGGCCATGCAGTTTTCCATGCGGATTCAATGGTCTGAATTTGATATTTTTTGTACCCATCTTAATAAATAGTAAAAAAATTCAGAAAAATATAAAATTTGGTCTCCAAGCACATATTAATATGGAGAATAAGATGAACGGTTTGGATCGACTGTTTGAATTTTGAAAATAAAAATATGTTCATTTTACAAATAGGTCCTTATGTCCATAGAAGCCTTTGCCATATATATATATACGTGAATTTTTATTTTAAAATTGATCCGCATATATAAATCCGCATATGCGTCCGCATACCGCATATGCGATATGCAGTGGCCTTCCGCATGCATGAACAAAACCGCATTTTAAAACACTGCCTCATACAGTGTTATATGTAGCTTGACCTTGACCTTGACTTGTGATAAATAACAACTTGACAGCCACTGTCATGTTTTTCAAGAAAAAGACTTGTGACAAATAACAACTTTACACCACGAAGGAAGCACTCTACAAACTTCTAACTTTATTCTCCAATTATACTACTTTTAAAACCAACAACCGACACTACAAGGTACAGCAACACTATAAACACAAAGGATTGATCTAAAAGATAATTAATTGCATTGAGATAAAGTATCTTCAAGTAAATTCCAGAGGAAAATGAGGGCAGTTTTTTAGTCTTTTGGAAAGACTTGGAAGATTTTTGCTTGTAGACTAGGCAGAAAGGAAAATGATATTAAAAAACAAAAGACATTATTATAAGCATGGTTCTGAAAATCGGATTCGGAATCGGAATCGGTTTGTTGACAATGGAATCGGAATTAGATGAATCGGTAGGAATCGGCCGAGTCAACTCGGAAACTCAGATTTTTCCAGAAAAATCTGTTTTTTTTGTATTAAAAATAGGAAAAAAATTGTGAAAAAATAATTAGTGCAATGTAATATTAAGGTCACTTGTTCACCCCTAAAAAAAAGAAAATAGAGATAGAATATAGAAAATAAAAGAAATTCAACAAAGAAAAAGGAAACAGTTAAGAAAAAAAAATCAGAAAACAATGAAGAAATGGACATGGCCATTTACGATAGAAATGGAGAGGAAAAAAAAGAGAAAAACGTTTGAATTGGAGGAACCAGCATTTAGGAAACGGAGACAAGGAAATAAAAAAGAGGGGCTGAGAGCACGGTTCACATTTGTTACAGCTGTGGCCCACTTAGCAGACTCATGTTGCTCTAAGAACCGCGACCATGCAGGATGCACAACACTGTTTCCCTCTCACTTAATCCGACAAGTGGAGCCCACGCCAATCAGCCAATCAACGCCTGCGCACTCCTTAGCCTCTCACATCTGTTAGAAGGGTCCCATGGTTCATCCTTACGGTGTACGTGCGCCATGCCCATTTGCGACTGAAGAGTCATTCTTCTTCATCGGAAACCCACTAAAAATTCAGAAAAAATGGGGAAAATTAAGATCCAAGTTCAAGAATCAAGTAGGTGAGAATCGGCTCAACTCGGATGACTCGGTCTAACTCGGGCCAAAAATCTGATAACTCGGCTGAGTTAACCCGATTCAACCGAGTTTTGATGAAAAAATCGAATGGGTGTGAAACTCAGCTCAGACCGGTCCGATACCGTTCTGACTCGGCTGAGTCAACTCAGACTCGGCCGATTTTTCAATCCATAATTATAAGTTAATAATAGTTATTGTTCTTAAGGTTATTATATAGTTGACTTAGTCAAAGTCTTCTCTTGTCATAATCTGAAAATGACCACCTGATTTAATTTTGCAAGTATCAGTTCTTCCAATACAATTACTTAAATATCTAAGAGTACTCTGTGCTATCGACTGACTTGTTGTCTAGCTAGCTATAGAACGACCTACAAGTCTACATCAACCAAACATGATCTAAATATTAATATATGGGTTTTTTTGTGGGAAACACATGTGCTGTGATTCTTGAGAATCACATGCAGGACCCTGCTTTTCCAAATCTACCCATTCATTTGTTTTGAGATTTGTGCATATAAAACAACATATTTTGAGATTTGTGCATTTAAAAAGATAGAGGGGTGGATTTGGAAAAGCAGGTTCCTGTGATTCTTTTGAGAATCACAGCAGATTTATTTCCCTTTTTGTGATAGTATCCAGATCTGTAGTTCTGCGCCTGAGATTCTCTCTGGGTGGCATGTACCAGTGCTTTTCCCACCAGTAATTTGGTATGGAATTAATTGTGCACTATTTGCCAAATTGGGCTTGGATTGTGCTCATATCAATATATAGGCTTGGTTTGGAAGGAGACAAAATATATAAAATTAAAGGGTGCCCATTTTTACATGCAGCACAAATTCCTTCGTACACAGCACAATAAAATTTTAGGGACGAAAATACCCCTGCTCTTATTTACACAACACAGCTTTGCGCAAAAGCTATTACGAAAATTTGATTTACTTTTGTTACTATTACAAAATTGTAAGTTTTACATACTTGTCAGATAACTGAATTTTTCTGATAATTTCTGATTTAAATATAGTTGGGAAGAAACGGGTCACGGATCACACAAAAGACGGGTGCCCATTTTTACAGCACCAAGTCCTTGGTATACAACACAATAAAATTTTAGGAACGAAAATGCCCCTATTCTTATTTCCATAGCACAGCCTTGCGTCCTTGTCTGTCTTTTGTGCCTTTTAACCCTCTTGATCCGTGACCCGTTTCTTCCCAACTATATTTAAATCAGAGATTATAAAAAAAATTCAGTTATCTGACAAATATGCAAAACTTACAATTTCATAATAATAACAAAAGTAAATCAAATTTTCGTAATAGTTTTTGCGAATGACTGTGCTGTGTAAATAAGAGTAGGGGTATTTTCGTCCCTAAAATTTTATTGTGCTGTATATCAAGAAATTGGTGCTGTAAAAATGGGCACCCAAATTAAAGTAGGTGGTCACAGTGCATGCCTTACTGCTTATAGTAAAGAACATGCATATATACACAAACAGTAAATTGGCTTTACAAGTTTAAATGGTAAATAAGTTTCCTGGTAAAAACCCATAATTTTGTCATATCATATCATAAGTTTCCTGGTAAATTGGCTTTACATGCATATATAGACAATACAGTGCGGCATCAGCTTACAAGGTCTTGGTTCGAGTAGGAAAGGTAAGATGGGAATTTGCCTCAATTTGGAAATACACAATACCCCCTTCTGTCAAGATTTTTGTGTTTCTGCTCCTCAAAAACAAACTGTTGACTAAAGAGGTGATGGCCAGACGAAAGTTTAATTGTCAAGATTTAAGTTGTGTGCTCTGTGAGTTACAGCAAACAAAATAGGCAGAACACTTGTATCTCAACTGCCCCTATGCAAGAAGAGTTTGGAGCAGAGTAGAGTGGTTGATTGGCTATCAGATTCTCTTTCGTAGAAATACTCTGAAGGAGACTTGGAGGGAATCGGTTAAAAGATTTGAAAATAGGCCATCAGTATTTGCACATTGGCAGAGGCTCTTTGTATCAACTTGCTGGTCTATTTGGAGGCAAAGGAACTCAAAAATCTTTGATGAAAAACAGGCACCAGCAGACATGGTGGCAGAATGGGTGATTAGGGAAGCATCTCTGTGGAAGTTGCTAAAAGGAAAGAAGTCAACAACTCAAACATAAATTTCGTATGTTTTGTTTTCCTTTTGTAGGCTGTAAAGGGTGCTAGATAGAGTGTGCTTTGCAGAGACACGTGCATGATTTTGCATGCCACTGTAGCAAAGTAATTGGGCCTTGGCCTTTTAAGTTGTAACCCTTGTTTTGTGATTATTAAATACAAACCCTGGCAGCCTCTGCTTGGCAATTTCAAAAAAAAGAAGAAGACGACGGAAATATAAGATGGCTGGTACATGATCTTTGTTCATATACTTTATAGAGTTTATAAGAGGGGCATCGAATTCAAATTGGTCTGATGTTCTTTTGGAACCATTTGATTCCCTTCAAGATACATACATGTCGTTTCAATATTCATGCTCGCAGCTTTAATATTGGTGCAGAGCAAGCTCGCACATATTATAAAGCGAATTAGACAGTTCCGAATAGACATTGAATTGATTTGGATCCAATACCCATTGTATTCGCCTAACTTCCATATATAGAAAGATTGGTTTTTCCTCTTCAACTGTCTGAATTTCATTGTGAGACCAGAACAATTAATATCAACCGTCTAATTTTAATCGTGTTTCAGATTTGATCTAACCGTAACATTATTCAATCTTTTGTCCAATACAACACGAATCTAATAATAGAAAAACCAATATATTCAAACTGAAATCAGGATGTGAAGTCAAAATATTGAGTAAGGTGAGACAAAATTTTAGAATACAAAATAATTTTGAATCTTATGTACAGTTATAATAAACTATATTTATCTTGACAGTAATAATAATATTCTTTAAAGAACTGTTCATAATATTCAAATTAAAAAATAATTTATCTTGACAATATTAATATTTAATTTAATTAAAAAAATATTTCAGTTAGAAAAACAAACTAAAAATAACTTTGAATATTATGTACAGTCATAATAAACTATATTTATCTTAACAAATATAAAAATAATCATTAAACCACTGTAAATTTTAGAATACAAAATAATTTTGAATCTTATGTACAGTTATAATAAACTATATTTATCAAACAAACATGTGAACAACAAGCAATATTCAAGAAAAATAGCAATCAAATAAGCCAAATCATTTTTCAACTATTGTTAAACCAAATGATTAAATTCATGACATGCTATGGTCAGAAGAGTACATAGAGAAATCTTACAATACTGGACTTGAGATTCATACATGCTCATTTAAAATTTCACGGCCTTTCATCTCTATAGTTTGTCACCATACCAACCGATTTGGTCAACATATATAGTAGCGGGGATGTTATTACGAGGTCTACTAATTTTAGTAAAAATTATATTCTCCTCTTTTCCATTTGATCGATACCTCAAGTACTAAAATGATAGATTGTGCGCTTGCAATAATCTTATTTTGTGTATCTTGGGATTCTTATAAATTTAAAAGCTAAATGTTGAAAATAGATCACGAAAAATCTATATCCTTTTTCCTCATCAATTTAATGGTGGAGGCTTGCACCTGTCAAGAGTTAAACGCCTCTACAATCAATAAACTCCCTTGACAACTAATCATGAACAGTAGACCATCAAGGGTGAACCCAAAAGAAGCAGAAACGTTCAAAGCTCCCATGTCTCCATGAGGCCTTCCCTCTCCCAGTTTCTAAGAGGCAGGCATAATATCAAAAGGGAAACATCCGAGGTCTGGACATATAACAATTTTGCACCCCACAATAATACAAATTATACAAATTATTAAATTATTTATTAATTATTTATTATTTGTCTGTTATCTGCTAAAGTTAACATAGACAAGTATAGAGTACATATAAGACATAGCTACTGATAAAAACAAAATTCTTTTTAAGGAAGAGAAACAAGAACACAATTTCTTTCTATTAATTCTTAAACATATTTTCTTCTGTTAATTAAATACATAACATAATACAACTCTATTAATAGACTCTTACCATTAAAGTAAACCGTTAAAATTCATACAAGAATAGTAAAACAGAATTCTAAAGAGCAGCACTTAAACCAGACAGTTGGTCAGTAAAACTGCCTTGACTTTTTATAGAGAACTCCAAATGACTTAATACCAGAACCAAGTGAAACTAGACTAGAAAACAAGTCAAAAACATAATTAATATGCCCAGGGTGACCTACACTTGCCCCTTCAACTTCGCATTCAATATTGCCTCAAAATCTGACTGTTTGAGTTTATTCTTTAACAACTACAAGAAAATAACCTATTTATTTCATTCTCTGCATGAGAGCCATCCAGACTGGTAATAGCATGCGGTTGACTTATTTAAAGAGCGAAGGGTTCCAGCAGAAGCAGAGCTTATTTTTTTCAGATTGCTGGGTTTGGTGAACGCATCATTGAAGTAAACATAAAAGGTCTCCATTTCTCTGCACTGATTAATAAGTACCTCAAGTACTGTCATGGGAACCTCAGCTGGGTGAAGGCATGCTTGGTTTAGTCTCTTCCATGCATCCTCGCAAAATGACTGGAACTTCGTAGTTGTTTCTTCATTTGTTAATTTATGTTCGATTTTGTAGCACTCAAATGTTGTTGGCCCTTGCCCGGACTTAATCTCACGCTGCAAGCATCAAATGAAAACAAATCGTGAAGCTAGAACTATTACTTAGTAAAAACTTTAGGTTTTTTAATCAATGCATTCAATTTTCCAGTTTGAATTGAAGTTGCACTTTTCCAATAGCTTGATTTTTGTTCTTACCATAAATCATGAATCCCTTTTCTGGATTATTAAATATTTGATCTGAGGTAGATGATCAGTTGGTTCCCACCAGACTATATATTTATGTCTAATTCGACTAGAGCAATTGAGTCTGAAATATTAAGAGTAATACATAACCAAACAACAAAACGAAAATCTATTTTCTACTCTTCCCCAGCTGCTCATTGTATACCAAATGACTTTTCAATTTATAGCACACCAAATCAATTACTAAATCATCTTTAATATAATTAGGTCATTTTGGTACCTCATGACTTAATAACTTGTCGATGTATCTAACAATTGTCATGCAATCCACCGTGACATCTGGGAAAGTATAGAGCCACTGAAAGGCCTCTTTGGTGATGACTTCCCCTGGAGTTCCTAACAAAGGAAAACCAACCACGAGGGAGCCAATATGTCCTTCTATTGCGGGTTTTTTGCGCTCATGGAAGGATGGTACATACCCACTCACGCGCCACTCCACTTCTTGCATGTAACCATCAATAAGTGTCTGAGCCTATTTATATAAATGTAAAATGCAGTACAACTTTAAAATCCAGAAAATAAGATATATATTCGATAAGTCAGGATGAAAATAACAACTCTGGATTCTTCACTCCCTAAAAATCGTAAACTTGATATGTCACTTATAATTATTAGTAATCCACATAAATAAATAATATAAATACGCAGAGTTCACCATAATGAGAAAAACATGGTATCATACCGACTTGATAATGTACGGCAGACGGTACTTCTCACTAGGCTCTAATTCATCCTCAAAACTATTAACTGTCTTAATGAATTGGTGACATAAGTTCCTCAAGTACATTGGAAGTAAATCCACTGCCTTTTCATCCGTCCTGCAAGCAAGTGATCCCAGTACTGACATTAGTTTCATTAAATATATATAATGTTATTAATAAATAATTCTGCAAGTTAATTAATAATTCCGTTAATTATGAAGCATTTTCTGTTAATTAATAATTCCGCAAGTTAATTATGAAGCATCTCCAAGAAAAAAACTTATGATGACACCTCTCAGACCATTAGTTTCACTAAATAACAAAAACTTGTGATGACAAATGTCCAAGCTTATCTTAAATATATATAATGTTATTTTATACTTATAAAATAAAACATCTATATTTTTTACTTAACGGAAAAACAAACATTGGATTTTTTTTCTCTCTTTTCACAAAAATAAAAACTAGTTTTTTCACCTGTTCATTTTGTGTTATCAAAATTTTCTTCCAGCACATGCTACTTAGCAATAAATATATAACAATTGGGGATATTATTCTTAGTCAATTTTCATCATAAATAAACTGTGCAATTTGAAATATAGCTCGTTTTTCCTCTTTTTTTTATGAAAAAGTTGAGGGGGGTTGGTGTTCTTCCATGATTTTTTTTTTTTTTGAGTTAAGGAAGGACTCCAGCTTCTCTTCCTTACATAATATCCTACTGTTTGTTAGTTCCAATAACAACAACTTTTCATATGGATGATATTATCTTTATAAATTAATTGCAGATGTGATTCTCATCTTCATCCCGATTTAAATCTGACCCTTTCAAGTTCTAACTTTCAAGAACATTTTGGTTACCATTATAATTTCAGCAACTAATGATAAAATACATTCCGCTAGAGTCATTTGAAGGATATGTTTCTGTGAGAATATCACCATTGGACGACAATATATATAGTACTCAGATTACAGTTCATGAATTTTAACTAATGAAGAAAACATATCACAGGTAAAATATATACATAACTTGCCTCTGTATTGCCTCATTTAGAAGCTTGCATTCTTCATATGTGCCGTACACATCAAAAGTGTCATCAATAGGTGCTAGCAATGCTAACAACTTGGCAATCATTTTCCGTGCACGGCTATACTGATCGACCTCAAAATATTGTCCCCAACTCCAAACGATATATACCTCTAATAAACGCTCCCGTGCATATTTTAGATTCTCGCCAATATTTAGGTTCTTCCACCATCTGCAACATGTATATAACCATATCTGTATTAATAATCTATGTTCACTAATAGGTGTTGAAACTTTTAGTGAAGCCGTTTAGTAATAATGAAATGAAACACTATATATTTAACTAAGAAGGTATATTTGGTTGTAAAGACACTATGGACTTATACATATAGAGAGGTTGGCTACTCTACTTATATAAGCATATGAGGGCATATGCTTATATGGACTTTTATTTTTAGGCCAAAAAGAGGCCATCTTTCAAGACATAAAATATAGTTAAAAAATTCCAAAAAAATATAAAAATCGGTTTCCTATGTGTTTAATATATAACCAATTTATTGAGCTAGTTAGGTCAAACTTTAGAACATGTAATTTTAAAATTGGATCCGTAAGCACTTTTGCCGAAGTGCTTCCGGAAGCAATTTAGCCGGACTATAAATATATAGATAGATAGATAGATATATAGAGGTTGGCTAATATCAAAACATTTGTTTTGTAGCCATGGTGCAACCAATTGGTTTTCCAATTTTTAAAGTCCAAACGGTTGATCCAAACTATTAGATTTGATCTCCATATTAATATGTGCTTGGAGACCAAAATTTTACATTTTTTGAAATTTTTTTACTAATTGTTAAGTCAGTTTTAAAACTGTTGATTTTAATAAACAGTGAAAAATTTGTGGATCATTGAAAACACTAATTTTAAAAATGACTTAATAAATAGTAAAAAATTCAAATAAAAAAATGTAAAAATTGGTTTCCAACTACAGTTTAATATAGATTGAATATTGAACGGTTTGCATCGACTGTTTGAAATTTGAAAATGTAAACACCAAAACACTTGTTTTATAGTCTAGGAACAAACATTTTGATATTAGCCAACCTCTCTCTCTCTCTCTCGCTCTTTATATATATATATATATATATGAGGTTGGCTAAGATCAAAGTGGTAGTTCCTGAGCTTTGGTGCTACCAATTCGTTTTTCAATTTTCAAAGTTCAAAACATAGATCCGAACTGTTGAAGTTGATCTCTATATTAAAATGTGCTTGGAGATCAAATTTTACATTTTTCTAAATTTTTTTACTATTTATTAAGCCACTTTGAAAATCGCTGATCCAACGGTGGCTTCTAATTTTACTGTTTTGTTAAGCCACCGTTGGATGAACGATTTTCAAAGTGGCTTAATAAATAGTAAAAAAATACAGAAAAATGTAAAATTTGGTCTCCAAGTACATTTTAATATAGAGATCAACTTAAACGGTTCGGATCTATGTTTTGAACTTTGAAAATTGAAAAACGAATTGGTAGCACCAAAGCTCAGGAACTACCACTTTGATCTTAGCCAACCTCATAGCTTAACAAAACAGTAAAATCAGAAGCCACCGTTGGATCAGCGATTTTCAAAGTGGCTTAATAAATAGTAAAAAAAAAATCAGAAAAATGTAAAATTTGATCTCCAAGCACATTTTAATATAGAGACCAACTTGAACGGTTTGGATCGATGTTTTGAACTTTGAAAATTGAAAAACGAATTGGTAGTACCAAAGTTCAGAAACTACCACTTTGATCTTAGCCAATCTCTCTCTATATATAAATATATATAAATTTATATGCACACACACATATTCATATATATACGCATGCATGTATTGGTAGGTCTGATTTGTGAAGTTTGATCTAAAGTAATTTGAAGCTTAAATATATGCATCTAGTTTAAAACCGTGGCTAAGGAAATGTCTAATTCTGTGGGTAAGTCGACGGATATAGTTATCCCCAATTCCCCGTTGGTAAGCAATTGTTTCCATGGTGATAAAACAGATTCTTGAATAATTTTACAAGGATTATATATTGAACTCACAGAGAAAGAGTCTTCATCTCTTCTAAATGAAGAGTTTGGCATGTATTAAAGTCCAATTTTGCAAGCTCAAGTAATCTTTCATTTCGGCTTTTCTCCTCATCATATTCTTCAATATAAAACCTTGCCTCCACTCTCGTCAACATCTTATGCAAGGGTATCTTGAGTGCGCGCAATACTTGTTTATTTAGTTGCGATCTCAAATCATCAAGCATTAATGAGAGAAGGCCCCTAGCAAAACAAATTGCATCAGCAAGTATTTCCTCACCAGGAGTTGCAAGATACCCTGCATTATACAGGCTTAGCAATCCTTTCGTGTCCTTGCTTATATTCTTGTCAAAGTTTCCTTGATCATCTTTGAAGTTGAGAAATACATCTGTAAATATTTGAAGACAGGAAATAGTCAGCTAAAGAGATTAATTAAATGTCCGGAGATAGAGGCAGAGCCACATGAGATGTAACAATTCCATCCCACTGCAAACTACGTCTCCAGATGCTACTTTATAAACAAAAAACTGATTAAACAAGAGTCAATTATATATGGTTTAAAAACTAAAACATGATTCAGGAGTTCTTCTATTTAAGGTAAGTTGTTTTCTTATTCTCAAAAAAAAAAAAAAATTGTTTTCTTAAAAAGTTGATACAAAAGATGACCTCCGATGAAATTAATTGTATATTACCTGAAGACGCGTTAAAGCCGTGTTGCCTGAGTAGCCGGAAGCGAGTTGCCACATGATGAAGATCATAATTAACTAGTTTAGCATCATGAAGATGGCTTAATGCATCATGAATGTCCCTCTTAAAGTGGTAACCTATGCCAAGGTGTTCGATTGTATCAATTAAGTTCACCATCTCCACACTGTCAATGGTGGACCCAAGTATTGCTCTAACTTTCTCTTTTAGCTCCTTTATCCTTGCTTCGATCCACTCTTTGGGCTTCTGTAAATTACACTCATCTTGTATTATATATATTTGGTACAAATAAGAGCTTTGTGAAAAATATTCAAGAAATTTGCCTTGGGTAATTTTTATATACTAATTGTATCAGTAACTTTCAATTTATGAAAAAGGGTTACTAATTAACTGAGGGTTTAAGTATTCTTTTGTTTTCAAGGTTAGTACTGTTCCAATTGTAAATAGACTGAAACTGTCACTATAACAAAGTAGATACTTTTTGCGAGGAAAAAAGCGCTTTTATGACTGTCGTCCGTCGCAAAAAAGAAAAAGCTGAACAATGAGAGTAGTCCGTCGCAAAAAGTAACTTTTTTATTCTCGTGAAAAGTGTCTCATTCTTGTTGTGTGTCCTTAATTGTTGGCCAACTATAAATAGACTGCGGAGTATGTCCGATGGCCATTGGGCCTACTCTTGAAAAATATGGAATTTTTGTGTGCACAGATCTTAAAGAATATCAGATGGTTCTGGAGCACACATTGGACCCAAAAGTAGGTATGATGTCCATCGGACCTACTCCGTTCTCACATATATATATAGCCATTGATCTTCAATATTTTAATTACAATTTAAGGACTCTTAATTACTTTCGAAATTTGCAATCAAAAGAGGATAATATATATATCGAACATTATAGATAATAAATAAATTTTACAGTAGTTAATTATCTTTTGTTTTCAGCGAAGTGGAAGTACTCTCTGTTTATTATGAAACAATAACCAGTATATATACAGCACCCAACTGCAAACTAGAACTTAGGAGTTGATTTTCATGGGAAAATATAGAGATCAATGTATGGTGGTATACCTGAATAGGGGCTGTGTGAGTGATGAATGTGTCAACACTCCATGCAGTCGGCTCATAGTTAACAAACCTGCGAGCAAAACCCTCCTGCTTCTCACTGTTGCAAACAGCGGGGCATGTTTTCTGTGCTTCACTATTCATCTTTCCACCTAGCTAGATTAAGAGGATTTGTTTATTTTCTGTGCTTCAATATTGTAATGATGGATCCTTGACACATTGCAAGTACTCCTATATATATAGAACATGCATCGATCTCCTGTTTTTGTTTGATTATTAACTAATTATTATTTTTTTAATAAAGGACTGATAATTAACTATACCATTTATATGTATAGCATTTAAATATTCCTGGCCTATCTTAAACCACCAGTAGAGAAATAGCAATCTGGATCGATCAAATTAAGCCATCAGTATCGCCTGATGGGTACGAATCAGGTACGAATTAGGATTGTCTATAAGTCCGATCCTGATGGGTACGAATTATCGATCCAGATTGCTAATAAATTCAGTTTATTTTTAGAGTCCTTGTCAGTCGTCCTTCTCAGGTGATTATTAGCTTAAAAGTGTTAGGATTAGCAACTTTATTTTCACTTCTAGTTTTAACTTATCAGATTCAAATAAATTAGTTAATTGAGTACTTGATAAAACCAATGCTCTAACTTGTGATTTCCAATGCTTTGATCTCTAATTTTGAATGTTTTAACTTATAATTCTAGTTTTCAATCAAAATTCAAAAAAAATATTCTAATTTTAACTCAAAATTCAGCCTAAATTACAAATCAAAACTCCAAAAAATAACAATTTTTGTTTTGACAAATTAAAGTGGGTAAAACCCACCAGTTTCATTACAAAACTAATATTCAATTATACAATAAAAGTTGTATAACCCACCAGTTTCATTACGTACCAGTAAAATAAGCAAGTTCTTACAAATACCTCAGACATCAGACAAGCTTGGAACACAAACATGTATATAAAGCAGCTAAAGTTTGCTTGGTGAGAAGCTAATAGAATAATTCAAAACCAATAGAAGATAAACAAGATGGGTATAAATCTCCATAAAAACTCAAAATCCAATATAGGTCCACCCCTATCTGTGTGAGAGGTCGCAAGTAATTCAAAACTCAATTAAAAAAGTCCGTCATATATTTTAAATAGTTAGGTGCCTCGACTTCCAACCTTTACTTCAAAGTAGACTAATTTTAGGCGGGCATATATATATAAGTACAAAATATATATGTTCAATCCGTACCGTATCAATTGGCACTCCTCTTATTCTTATATGGACCGTCAAATTTAAAATAGAAAATCTAAACATATGAATTTAAATGTTGTTGAGAATTAATTGCACATATCTCTTTTCGGTTAGGATCGATGTTGTTTCCCATTTCATAGTTCAGACTATTGTTCTCTTTTTAAGCGTCGGCTCAATTTATTATCTCTATTCTTATATTGAGTACATAGATGTAATTCTGATCCGCCAACTGTTTTGATTAAAAAATGAAATTTCAAAATGAATATCAACCTAGCTTCCGATCAAATGTTAGGGTTAGGATTTTTAGTTACCGCAGAAAATACAACTCTAGATTTAAAATTTCAGGGTTAGGATTTATTTTGATGAAATTGTTTAGGTTTATAATAATTCTATCATTTTTTTAAGATATAATAAATAATTTACATATTTCATATTACATTGAATTCTTAATGTATTCTGCTTATCTGAAGTAAAAATAAAATAATAAAATAATTTATCAAACAGTAAACCGAGACATTAAACGCACTAAATAAATAAAGTAAGAAGAAGTACCGAGGAAGATTCCACATGCAAAGAGACGTGTCTCTTATGTTTGTCTACTTCCATGTTTACAAATTCTGAGCAAATCGACATGTGTAACAGTGGTATTTGAAGAAAGAGAGACATTTGTACTTATATTAACAGACAAATTAGTAACACATAAATAAAATTTTATTAATTTAGTTGATTAACACCTGGTTCCTCTATCTGCAAAAGAGGTCAACAGGTCTCTTAAAATAATCATAAGCGCTAAATTTAACTAATATATATTTAATTGGACTGTACATAATTGTCAGCATGCTAAAAATAGGATGGTTCTCAACAAAAGGCTTTACCAGTTTACTGATACTTACTTGACAACCAAACCGGCCATTTCTATTATTTTCCTTTCTTCTTTCCAAGCACGTTTTAATATGGATATCATGTTAAGCGGTTTGGATCAACTATTTGATTTTTAAAACGTAATAATTATAAGCATATGGTGTTCAAGTATTTATGAAAGCGATTACGGGGTGTTCATCGGTTCGGTTCAGTTTCAACCGAATTGAACTAGGCAAACCAAAGTTATAATTAGGTTTAAAAAATAGAACCGAACCGAACTGATTTAGCATTGCAACCGAACAGAATTGAACTAAAGTTTTATTTCGGTTTCCTCAGTTTCTTTGATTCAAACAGAAATATATTAATTTTTTATTTCAGGCAATTGATTTATAATAAACCGAAGTATATTAAGAAATAAATCGAGGAATTAAGAAATAAACTGGGGCAGTCCAGACCAAATTCATAATATATAAAAATTCGGTCGGTTCGGTTATTTCGGTTTTGAAAATTTCAAAACTGAACCGAACCGAAGTTATAATTCGGTTTTAAAAAGCAAATTGAACCAAACCATTAAACCAAAAAATCTGAATTGTTTAGTCCAAACTAATTCGGTTTGGCTCCAAACTGACTAAACCGGACCCAATAAATTTCACTAGAGGCGATTAGTCGGTCTGGTTTTTTAATGATATGCCAATATATAGACCATAACTATATTTATAGATAAATTTGAGTCTTTTATATATGCAAAATTTGAGCTCTAATATTCTATTTATTTTTAATATATACAATATTTTTTTCAGAGGTCCCTTAAATTTTGAGGCCTGGGACGGTCGCCCTGGCTGCACAGCACCAGGGCTGGACCTGCTTCTCAGTGGGCAGATAGATATTTTGTAGGCTAATAAGGTGTGTTAAATGTACCTATTCAAGAGGAATGACGTGAAATTTATATGTGATAGACCGTGTAGTGGAATTGTATGCTTATTTGAGATTTACACGTGAAATATATTTATATGTTTTAAAAAAATAATAACTTTGATTTATATGTCGTGTTTTATTTCATATGAGAGATTTATATGATTATTTGAGATTTATATGTAGTGATTTTATTTCATATTTGGAATTATATGCTTATGTGAGATTTAAATGTACGTTTTAAAAAAATAAGAACTTTGATTTTAGTTTTAAACGCTAGAATACACTAGTTTAAATGGTGGACATCAGATGTTTAAGTGGTTGAGAAACTGCATTCCAAGATGCGTATCGACATTTCAGAAGGTCGACGTGGTCAAAAGTATCAGCTGTAAAAAAAATAAGCTAAGATTTAAGATTTAAACGCTTGAACGTAGTAGTTTAAATGGTAGACATTAGAGGTTTAAATGATTGAGAAGCTGGATTCCAAGAGACGTACCAATTGTCTACAAAGTTATCGTAGTCAAAAGTGTCAGCCGTAAAAAATAAAAATAAATTAACTTATATTTGTGGTTTAAATATTTCAACGTAATAAAAAATAAAAACAAATCTGAGTTCCAAAGGAAACAAATAAACTCAAGAAAAAACAAAGTTGATCTAGACCTATAGATTTCTATAAACTTTTAAAATCCAAGTGGCCCTACTCTTACTAAATAATGTACCAAACCTAATGAAACAAAGTTGTGTCCCCTATCTGTTGTTGACCACTAACAATGAAAAATATCATTATTAGAGACAGTTTTGCCCTTAGTAGAGCCCATTTTTGACCACTAACCACTAATATATATTATTTAAAATAAGAATTTTTTTGCTCTTATCCTTAACACCAGATATTTTTTTATTTCGAGTGATAACAAATGCAATACAAATCATGTTTTTCTCCTATTGTAGAAAATTTATTGGATCAAGAGAAAAATTCGTCCAGATTTTTGATAGAGTCTATAAGACAGAGACGAATTCAAAATTTTTGTAAGAAAAACAAAAAATTGTGAATTAGATTTAAATAGTTAATTGAATTCAAAGTCATTAGCTAATTGAATACTAGACAAAAAAAAATGTTCTAACTTGTAATTTTCAATGCTCTGACTTCTAATTTTCAAAACTCTAACTTATAATTATAATTACCAAACTAAATTTAAAAAAAATATTCTAATTTTAACTCTAAATTTAATTTAAATTATAGATTAAAATTCCAGAAAAGACAAAAAAATTCTAGAAAGGAACAAAATTAGTCTAGTCCTATTGGTCTCCATAAAATTTCAAAATTCAGAAAAACAGTTGCCTTTGGAATAGCAGACTGAACAATGTGCCCTGGAATAACTGGAGACGAGATGAACCCCACAGTGTTGTAAGTTGTGGAAGCTGTGAAGTGATAAAAACAACAAATGTAGTACTATGAAATTAATTAGGATCTGCTGTTATATTCTACTCAGTCCTCACCCCACTTTTCTAATTTTTTTTCAGCGATTTTCCAGTTAAGGATATTCTCTGACTCGGACTGATCAGTACACACAGGATTGTATCGGATCAAACTATGTACAAGTCTGTATTAGTAATTTTTAGTTACCGCAGAAAATAAAACTCCGGATTTAAAATTTTAGGGTTAGGATTTATTTTGATGAAATTGCTTAGGTTTATTATAATTCTATCATTTTTTTAAGATATAATAAATAATTTACATATTTCATATTACATTGAATTCTTATTATGTATTCTGCTTATCTGAAGTAATTAAAAATAAAATAATAAAATAATTTATCAAACAGTAAACTGACACAACAAGAATGAGACACTTTTCGCAAGGATAAAAAAGTGACTTTTTACGACGGACTACTCTCATTGTTCAGTTTTTTCTTTTTGCGACCGTACTTTTTGCAACGGATGACCGTCGTAAAAGCGTTTTTTCCCTTGCAAAAAAATATCTACTTTGTTGTAGTGCGAGACTTTAAACTCAGTAAATAAATGAAGTAAGAGCAATAAATAAATGAAGTAAGAGCAAGTACTGAGGAAAATTCCACATGCAAAGAGACGTGTCTCTTAATCAGCGATCGGGCAGTTCATTCAATCAGCTACCCTCTGCCCTCTAGACTGTCTAGGTGGGCATGGTGAGCTTATCTTAGTTTTGTTTATTATTTAATTGTCATCTCTTATGTTTGTCTACTTCCATGTGTAACGGTGGCATTTGAAGAAAGAGAGACATTTGTACTGATAGTAACCGACAAATTAGTAACACATAAATAAAATTTTATTAATTTAGTTGACTAACACCTGGTTCCTCTATCTACAAGAGAGGTCGACAGGACTCTTAAAATAATCATACGCGCTATGTTATGTGGTGTTGGAATTTAACTAATATATATTTAATTGGACAGAACATAATTATCAGCATGCTAAAAATAGGATGGTTGTCAACAAAAGGCTTTACCAGTTTACTGATATTTTCTTGACAACCAAACCGGCCATTTCTATTCTTTTGCTTTCTTCTTTCCAAGCACGTTTTAATATGAATATCATGTTGAACGGTTGGATCAACTATTTGGACTTTTAAAACGTAATAATTATAAGCATATGGTGTTCAAGTATTTATGGAAGTAATTAGGGGTGTTCATTGGTTCGGTTCGGTTTCAACTGAACCAAACTAGGCAAACGAAAGTTCTTATTAGGTTTAAAAAGTAGAACCGAACCGAACCAATTTAGCATTGCAACCGAACAGAACCGAACCGAACTAAAGTTTTATTTCGGTTTCTTCAGTTTCTTCAGTTCAAACCGAAATATATTATTTTTTTTATTTCAAGCAATTGATTTATAATAAACCGAAGTAAATTAAGAAATACACCGAGGTATTAAGAAATACACCGGGATATTAGAAAATAAAGTAAAGTATTTAAAGCAATTGATTAAGAAATAAACCGGGACAGTCCAGACCAAATTCATAATATATAAAAATTCGGTCGGTTCGGTTATTTCGGTTTTGAAAATTTCAAAATTGAACCGAACCAAAGTTATAATTCAGTTTTAAACCATTAAACCGAAAAATCCGAACTATTTAGTCCAAACTAATTCAGTTTGGTTTAAAACTGACTAAATCAGACCCAATAAATATCACTAGAGGCGATTAGTCGGTCTGGCTTTTTATTGATATGCCAATAGATCATACCTATTTATAGATAAATTTGAGTCTTTTATATATACAAAATTTGAGCTCTAATATTTTATTTATTTTTAATATATACAATTTTTTTTATATATATACAATTTTCTTTTTTTGGAGGCCCCTTGAATTTTAGGGCCCGGGGCGGTCGCCTTAATTGCACAGCACCAGGGCCGGGCCTGCTTCTCAGTGGGCAGATAGGTATTTTGCAGGCTAATAAGGTGTGTTAAATGTACCCATTCAGACGAAATGACATGATATTTATATGTGATAGACCGTGTAGTGGAATTGTATGCTTATTTGAGATTTATACATGAGATTTATATGTTTTAAAAAAAACAATAACTTTGATTTATATGTAGTGTTTTATTTCATATGAGAGATTTATATGATTATTTGAAATTTATATGTAGTGATTTTATATCATATTTGGAATTGTATGCTTATGTGAGATTTAAATGTATGTTTTAAAAAAATAATAACTTTAATTTGAGTTTTAAACGTTTGAACGCAGTAGTTTAAATGGTGGACATCAGAGGTTTAAGTGATTGAGAAACAATATTACAAGATGCGTATCAACATTTTTGAAGGTCAACGTGGTCAAAAGTGTCAGGTGTAAAAAAAATAGCTACGATTTAAGTTTGAAACGCTTGGACATAGTAGTTTAAATAGTAGACATCAGAGGTTTAAATGGTTGAGAAGCTGCATTCCAAGAGATGTACCAATCTTCTACAAAGTCGTCGTAGTCAAAAGTGTTAGCCGTAAAAAATAAAAAAATTAACTTATATTTGAGGTTTAAATGTTTCAACGTAGTAGATTAAATGGTAGAAATCATAAGTTTAAATGCTTAAGAATTGAAAGTGTTAATGGCCTTTACTTAAAAAAAAACAACGACTTAAAAGTAACTCAAAAATATTTCTTCATAGATCTCATTTGAAAGAAAAAATTGAGTATAAAACATTCATATTTTTACATTTGCAAAATTAATCACAGATCGTCGGAAAAATGTATGAGAATGATCAGAGGAAAAAAAAAAGAGTGGGTGAAATGAATCTTTCATTTTTTGGCTTGAAAACAAAAGTAGTTGGAAGTTAAAAATTATTCAGATTTAGAATTTTAATACTTGTAGATAGAGTTTTAAAAGATTGCGAATAACATTGTAAATGGTTATAAATATAGTACTTGAATATGAGCGCTGAAAATGAAAGTTATACATTAAGTACTTGGGGGGACTCGTTCGGGAATTTTGTTTGGGGCCAATTATCAAACTCCAAAAGAAAAATGTACTGTTTTTACAAATACGAATAAACACATTCTTGAAAAATGAAACATTTTTTTAACATAAAATCAATTAAATACTTTTATGCAAGCTGACTTTTCTTATTTTAATGGATCAATAATGTATACTGACATTAATTACACGGTTTAGGAATAAAAATAAAAATAAAATTGACAATATTAACTGTTAATTTTACTTAAGAGTTGGTCTACTTTAAAGTAATATATATATAAGACGAATTTTTTTTTTTTAAAAAGTCAGTCAAAAGTCAAATGCCCAAAAAGCAATACAAGAATTTGAGATCTAGCTAGGGGAATTTTTTTTTTCTTCATATTTTTATATATTTTCAAATTGTCTATACAAGGCAAGAAAGAACAACATAATAAATACAAATGAAAACACCTAAAAATTATTACAGGAATTGTATTTATAAGCTTTCAAACGGGTGTTCAATTATAATAACTCGATCATAGGAGGACCTTTTTCCTCTTACAAAATTTACTTAAATTTTTTAAGAGGGTTTCTAATTTAAAGGAGTACAGGTCTAATCAAGCACTAATTAATTTACTTTTAACTAATAAAATTATTTATTTGATATTTCAACGGTTCAGTTTTCAAAAATAATTCAAACAAAATCTTAATTACAGGAAACACAAGTAATTTGGAAATTTAAATGACTGATTCTCTAAAATTTATCAAATAGAATTCAAACAATAATTCTAAACCATTCAATCCGATCTATACCTTACGAGTGATTGATTTACATGTAAAATTAAAAATTCTCAAATTTATTTCGTAAAAATCATGAAGTGGTAAAACAATACTGCTATTTGGACACACACTAAAATTAATTTTAAAATCTTTTTTTTTTATACCGTTTGACTTCATACAAAATGAACTAGAGAATTTATAAATTTTGCATGCATCACTCGTAAGGAAGCTAGATTGCTTTGAATGATTTGTATTCGCTGTTTGAGGTCTATGTAATGAATTTTGAAGTCATTATCACTATGACTGAAGTAACACCAATGTTATAATAGTCAAAATTCTGGGCTTGATGTATGAATTAAAAAAAAACCTAACTATTTAATGAATCTAGGCATAACCATGAAAAGGATGCTTTCTTAGGCTTTTTATAATGGGGTATGGTATATTGAGAGCAAGCATTAATTCGATTGAAGAGCTGAGAAAATTTTATGTCTTTTTATATCAAATTTGCGCTTATAATTTTTCTTACATCTCTCTAGTAAAAGACAAAGAATATATAGTGCAATAAAATATTTCCACTTTGACTTTATTAGCAGATGCCAAGAGAGAAAAAAAAAGGTTTCTTTTCCGAGAGCCCAATAAACTGCTTTAAAGAATATATATACTAGCTGCAATAAAATCGGTTTTGAAAAGATTTAATTCTCACTGCTTTGAAATTTTATTCTCTGCTTTTGAGAAAGATTATTTACTTTCATTGACTTAACGAAGTTATTTGAGATATTAACGGTTTAGATTCGAAAATAATCCACACAAAAGTCTTACATGAACCAAAATATGTATTTTGGAAAACTGGCGATTCAAGGCCCATAATCGAAGGCCCAATAGTTAAGTTTGGATGTAAACAAACATATTGTGGTTCATATGAAAAAGCGGAAAATGAAAGCCCAATAATTTTATTGTAAACAATGTTCTTTCTTTAGTTTGGATGTTCATATTGAATCCGTTCGGTAAGAGTGGAATAGAGGAATAGAGTGGAAAAAAAGTTCTATTTTTGCTGAACCAGTGTTGTAAAAAACGTCCATTTAGGCTGATTAATCGACTGATTATTTCCGAATATGGCTGATTATTCTCGATTATTCTTGAATAATTACTCGGCAGTACCTTGTCCGTCTGACAACCGCATACCATTATTTACAACACTGCACTGAACAAGAGAAGTGAGTGGAATTGGGAAATTGAGAATAGTGGAATTGGATTTGAACTTTTGTAGTCAAACTCATGTTTTTTTGTATTTTAATCCCTCCCTCTATTCTTCTACGAGTCAATTCTCTATTTCATGAGAAAGGTGCAATAGAGGAATTAACTTTTTTCAAGAGATAAATTTATCTCATTTAACAATACTCTTCCACTATTCTACTCTTCTACCATTAACCTCACACGACTAGAATAATGAATAATTGAAGTCTATTTCAAATTTCAGTTTTCTTCACTATTCCTCTGTTCCAATGATTTGCCGGTGAATGGGCCCATTGTTTTGAGAGCAAAGGGTTTGACTCTTCATATGATTTGGCGCTGACCTGGACTTGATGTTCTTTTGCTTCCTTTTCTCGTAGTAAAGTTATTGTTTGCTTCTGACATTTTCATGTCTTGCACCTGTGGCTATTTCTTTTATGGCGTCTAATTGTTGGACCAATTCTTTGTATAACTCTCAGGCCTTGCAAATTGTATGAACTTGCCCAGAATGTACATACTATCCTTAGTAGATGTTTAGCCTGGTTCAAACCTCTTTGCATTTTCTAAATAGTTTCGCTCCAGCTAGCCTATACGTACGTGCACTTCCAATTAAGACTTCTGATGAACTTTAATTGTTCATCCCTGTCCAAAAGCTAATGTCACACGGTTACACAACCGTGTTAGCGAATGTCGTGTATGAATAGAGGAGCTAGTTGTAGACGATTACCGAACCGTGTCATGTCTCCAAAAAGAGACACTAAAAATAGTGGTTTCTACACAGTCAATGTAACTGTGTACAATAATAAGAGTTATATACACAATTCCTTCAGACCAATGACTCTCAGTACCAAATCCCTTGAATCAACCCTAAAACCCTAATTCAATGCTGCAATCGCATTATAAACCTCAATTCAAGCTCAGCCGTGATTCCGTGAAGAAATCATTCAAAACCATGAACAAATCAACTTGATTTCAACCGGTACTGATGTTTCCACCGGTACCCTAGACTGTTGTTTTTGACGATCATCAGAGGATGTGGAGCGGTGCAGTGGACTCCCTATAGCATGACGATCATAGCCATGCCAATCCCTGGCCTTGCCGTGGCCGGAATCGGACTGGAGAAGTCGGGCCCACCTGTCAGGATGAAGCCCTAGTTCATTTCAAGGTGGTGCGACTCTTGAAGCAGTCTGTATCGTTCAGATCTTGGTGCAGTTGAGAATATTTAAAAGATGCACGAATCCTGAAGAAGAGTTTAAATTGAAGCGTCAGATTGAGGCCCAACAACCCCTGACAATGCGGGTCCCCTTTGTCAGTGTACAAAGCCTACCTGATTAAGCCAAACCCAATCAATCGAAGTTGACTTGAACTCCGACTGGAAGCCAAGCCTATTTTGCATGCCATACGCTGAAGTTTGAAGAATGCACAAGCAAAGTCCCTGATTGTTTCCAAACAAGCCCTTGGCCACTTTAAAATCTAACAAAACTTGCCCCTGAAGCTCCAATTTTACTTAGATAACCATGTTAAAAGCTCAAATTATAGCCCAAGTCTCTTAGAAAATTTCACAGAGGCGTTGCCTATTAAAATGCTCACAAAAATGCCCTTCCAAGTCATTTTTACCTATAACTTTCTCATTTTAAGTCCAAATCAACTCAAGTCAATCCCAAATCAACCCAAATTCAATTCTACATGACTCAAAGCCAATTCTTATATAATTTAAATTAATTCAAGCTACCAAATGACCAAATTGCCCCTACATTGAGCCTTAACCCAATAATAACTTTGTTATCCAACGTGGTTAACTTTTAAATGACTTGTTTACTCTTGACTTGATGCCAAAGACATGACCAAAGCATGATAAAAATCCCAAATGACCAAAGTATTGGAGCAAATCAAGACAGATTCGGCAGCAGTACATCCAGCATATTTGTTTCTTATTTAGGTTGTCTAAAGATAGAAGGAAAAATATGTAAAGATAGGATTGAGGATCCTAGTTTATTTGTTTCTCTAGTTTATTCTTTCCTAATTTTGATTTCTAGGCTTGCTATTTGAGAGGGCTATTGGAGCCGAAATTAATTATCACATAATTTTTGTATCACAGAAATTTCGATCAATAAAACATGAATGGGAAGGGAGTTTCATGGGAGTTGTGTGTTGTTTACTCTTTTTTCTCATAAGTTATCACAAAGTATCCCTCCGTTTGAACCTCATGGATTCCAATGTCCCTAAACTAGAAAAGACTGCAAAGTCTTTAAACTAGACCTACACCCTTCAATTTAATGAGGAATAAATAAATAATTTAACATACATATGCACTGATTGAATAGAATACCATATTTTCCATATCATGCATGCATCATGGCATATTTAAACACAATAGATATACACACCTATGAAAACCAATGGAACATGATAAATATTTACACATGAGCCCCCTTTAGCTTTACTATTTAGTTCCGTTGACAATAGGCCCAAATCCTGTAATGAGGTGTTCAATAAGACCTGAAAAGTCTATTGATATAACTAACAGCAGGACTTCCACCTGTCAGGAGTTAAACGTCACAATCAATAAACTCTCTTGACAACTAATCATGAACAGTAGGCCATCAAGGGTGAACCTAAAAGAAGCAGAAACATTCAAACCTCCCATGTCTCCATGAGGCCTTCCCTCTCCCAATTTCTAAGAGGCAGACATAATATCAAAAGGGAAACATCCGAGGTCTGGACATATAACAATTTTGCACCACACAATTACTCAAATTATCAAATTATTTAATAATTATTTATTATTTGTCTATTATCCGTTAAAGTTAACTTAAAATATACAAGTATAGAGTACATATAAGACGTAGCTAATGATAAAAACAAAATTCTTTTTAAGAAAGAGAAACAAGAATACAATTTCTTTCTATTAATTCTTAAACATATTTTCTTCTCTTACATCCATAACAGAATACAACTCTATTAATAGACTCTTACCATTAAAGTAAACTCATAAAATTCGTACAAGAATAAATGTAAAACATAATTCTAAACAGCAGCACTTAAACCAGACACTTGGTTACTAAAACTGCCTTGACTTTTTATAGAGAACTCCAAACGACTTAATACCAGAACCAACTGAAACTAGACTAGAAAACAAGTGAAAAACATAATTAATATGCCCAGGATGACCAACGCTTGCCCCTTCAACTTATTTAATATTGCCTCAAAATCTGACTGTGTTTGAGTTTATTCTTTAACAACTACTATCAAATAACCTATTTATTTCATTCTCTGTATGGGAGCCATCCAGACTGGTAATAGCATGCGGTTGACTTATTTAAAGAGCGAAGGGTTCCAGCAGCAGCATAGAACTTATTTTTTTCATATTGCTGGGTTTGTTTAATGCATCATTGAAGTAAACATAAAAGGTCTCCATTTGTCTGCACTGATTAACAAGTATCTCATATACTGTCATGGGAACATCAGCTGGGTGAAGGCATGCCTGGTTTACTCTCTTCCATGCATCCTCTAAAAACGACTGGAACTTCTCAGTTGTTTCTTCATTTGTTAATTTATGTTCGATTTTGTAGCAGTCAAATGTTGTTGGTCCTTGCCCGGACTTAATCTCACGCTGCAAGCATCAAATGAAAACAAATTGTGAAGCTAGAACTATTACTAAGTAAAAACTTTAGTTTTTTTTAATCAATGCATCAATGCATTCAATTTTCCAGTTTGATTTGAAGTTGCACTTTTCCAATATCTTGATTTTTGTTCTTACCATAAATCATGAATCTCTTTTCTAGATTCTTAAATATTTGATCTGAGGTAGATGATCAGTTGGTTCCCACGAGACTATATATATTTATGTCTAATTCGACTAGAGCAATTGAGTCAGAAATATTAAAAGCAATACATAATCAAACAACAAAATGAAAATCTATTTCCTACTCTTCCCCTGCTGCACATTGTATAACAAATGTCTTTTCAATTTATAGCACACCAAATCAATTACTAAATCATCTTTAATATAATTAGGTCATTTTGGTACCTCATGACTTATTACATCGTCGGTGTATCTAACAATTTTCATGCAATCCACGGTGACATCTGGGAAAGTATAGAGCCACTGAAAGACCTCTTTGGTGATGACTTCCCCTGGAGTTCCTAACAAAGGAAAACCAACCACAAGGGAGCCAACATGATCGTCTATTGCGGGTTTTTTGCGCTCATGGAGGGATGGTACATACCCACTCACACGCCACTCCACTTCTTGCATGTAACCGTCAATAAGTATCTGAGCCTATTTATATAAATGTAAAATGCATTACAACTTTAAAATCCATAAAATAAGATATATATTCGAAAAGTCAGGATGAAAATAATTATCAAATAGAAAGTATACATATTAGGAGGTACTCAGTTTTAAAAAATTAACACATCTGGATTCTGCACTCCTAAAAATTTTAAACTTGATATGTTACTTATAATTATTAATAATCCACATAAATAAATCATATAAATATGCAGAGTTCGCCATAAGGAGAAAAACATGGTATCATACCGACTTGATAATGTATGGCAAACGGTACTTCTCACTAGGCTCTAATTCATCATCAAAACTATTAACTGTCTTGATGAATTGGTGACATAAGTTCCTCAAGTACATCGGTAAATCCACTGCCTTTTCATCCCACCTGCAAGCAAGTGATCCCAGTACAGACATTAGTTTCACTAAATATATATAATGTTATTAATAAATAATTCCGCAAGTTAATTAATAATTCCGTTAATTATGAAGCATTTTCTGTTAATTAAAAATTCCGCAAGTTAATTATGAAGCATCCCCAAAAAAAAACTTGTGATGACACCTCTCAGACCATTAGTTTCACTAAATAACAAACATATGATGACATGTCCAAGCTTATCTTAAATATATATAATGTTTTCTTTTATATTTATAAAATAAAACATCTATATTTTTTTACTTAACGGAAAAACAAACATTTGATTTTTTTTTCTCCTTTTTCACAAAAATACTTGTGAAGATTTATCTCTATATAAATAAAAAATAGTAATTTTTCATCATTAAGAAACTGTGCAATTTGAAATATAGCTCGTTTTTCCTTTTCTTTTTTCACAAAAAAGTTGACGGGGGTGGGTGTTCTTGCTTGATTTTTTTTAAGTTAAGAACTCTAGATTCTCTTTCTTACATATCCCACTGTCTGTTAGTTCCAATAATAACAACTTTTCATACGGATGATATTATCTTTATCAATTAATTGCAGAGGTGATTCTCATCTTCATCCCGATTTAAATCCTCATGACCCTTTCAAGTTCTAACTTTGGTTTAGGTCTGAGAGATCCTTCAAAAGAAAATTTTGGTTACAATTATAATTTCAGCAACTAATGATAAAATACATTCCACTAGAGTCATGCCAACGATATGTTTCGGTTAGAATATCACCACTGGACGACAATATATATAGTACTCAGATTACACTTCATTAATTTTAACTAATGAAGAAAACATATCACAGGTAAAATATGTATATAACTTGCCTCTGTATTGCCTCATTTAGAAGCTTGCATTCTTCATATGTGCCGTACACATCAAAAGTGTCATCAATAGGTGCGAGCAAAGCATACAACTTGGTAATCATTTTCCGTGGACGGCTATACTGATCGGCCTCAAAATATTGTCCGCAACACCAAATGATATATACCTCTAATAAACAGTCCCGTCCATATTTTAGATTCTCGCCAATATTTAGGCTCTTCCACCATCTACAACATTATAACCATATCTGTATTAATAATCTATGTTCACTAATAGGTATTGAAACTTTTAGTGAAGCCGTTTAGTAATAATGAAATGAAACACAATATATTTAACTAAGAAAGTATATTTTGTTGTATCAAAGCTTATTAAGTACGTAGGTTTACATTGTAAAGACACTATGGACTTATAAATACTGGGAGGTTGGCTACTCTACTTATATAAGCATATGAGGGCAATATGTTTATATGGACATTTATTTTTAGACCAAAAAGATGCCATCTTTCAAGACATAAAATATAGTTAAAAAATTCCAAAAAATGTAAAAATCGGTATTCTACGTGTTTATTATATAACCAATTTATTGAGCTACTTAGGTCGAACTGTACAACATTTAATTTTAAAATTAGACTCCGGAAGCACTCCGGGGAGGTTGCCTAATATCAAAACGTTTGTTCCATGGTCGTGGTGCAACCAATTGGTTTTCGATTTTTAAAATCCAAACAGTCGATCCAAACCATTAGATTTGATCTCTGTATATTAATATGTGCTTAATTAGAGACAAAAAATTTACATTTTTTGGAAGTTTTTTAGTAATTGTTAAGTCAATTTTAAAAACGCTGATTTTAATAAACAATGAAAAATTTGTGCATCATTGAAAACATCGATTTTAAAACTGACTTAATAAATAGTAAAAAATAAAAAAATGTAAAAATTGGTCTCCAAGCACATTTTATTATAGATTGAATATTGAACGGTCTGGATCGATTGTTTGGATTTTGGACTTTAAAAATGTGAACACCAAAGCGTTTGTTCTATGGTCTAGGAACAAACATTTTGATAGTAGCCAACATCTCTCTTTATATATATATATATATATAGAAGTTGGCTATTCTACTTCCATAAGCATATGTTGGTATATGCTTACAACTCGTTTTTGCGTTTTCAATGTCCAAATGGTCTATCTAAAGCACTCAACATGTTCTCCATGTTAATATGTGCTTGGAGACCAAATTTTATATTTTTTAGAATTCTTTTACTATTTTTCAGAATTTTTCAGTCATAAAAAATATTAAAAATAATAAAAAAAATATATATGAAAAACCCTGTTTTAAAAAATTCTGAAAAAATAGTAAAAATATTCCAAAAAATGTAAAATTTGGTCTCCAAACACATATTAACATGGAGAACATGTTGAGCACTTCAGATCAACCATTTGAATATTGAAAACACAAAAATAAGTTATAATCATATGCTCTCATATGCTTATGCAAGTAGAATAGCCAACCTATATATATATATAAATATATATATATGAGCTACGGTGAGTTGCGAAGCAAAATGACTATTTTACTTCACACTCATATTTTGTGATTTTAAAGTTCAAAACGTCGATCCGAACCGTTCATCTTGTTCTCCATATTGAAATGTGCTTGGAGACCAAAGTTTACATTTTTTGAAATTTTTTTACTATATATTAAGTCACTTTGAAAATTGCCGATCCGGTGGTTCAAATTTTTTTACTGTTTATCCGGATTTTCAGATTTTCAAAGTGGCTTAATAAATAGTAAAAAAATTTCAAAAAAATGTAAAATTTGGTCTCCAAGCACATTTCAATATGGAGAACAAGATGAACGGTTTGGATCAACGTTTTGAACTTTGAAATTGAAGATATTGTGTGAAATAGAAATGCATTTTACTTCGCAACTCAACGTAGCCCATCTCATATATATATATATATAGAGTTAGGCTGGCGTGCTATGGATAGCATAGTGGCATCCCGTGCTACGGCTCAATATTCAAGTTTTCAAAATCCAAACGGTCGATCCGAACCGTTCATCTTATTCTCCATATTAATATCTGCTTGGAGACCAAATTTTATAATTTTCTGAATTTTTTTACTATTTATTAAGCCACTTTGAAAATCGCTAATCCAACGGTTTTACTGTTTTGTGCAGCCACCGTTGGATCAACAATTTTGTAAAATACTTAATAAATAGTAAAAAAATTCAGAAAAATGTAAAATTTGGTCTCCAAGCAGATATTAATATGGAGAATAAGATGAACAGTTCGGATCGACTGTTCGGATTTTGAAAACTCGAATATTGAGCCGTAGCATAGAGGCCTCTATGCTATCCATAGCACCCCAGCCTAACTCTATATATATATATATATAGGGTCTGTCTAAATTGCTGCTGGCAGCATTTCAGCAGAGATGCTGCCGGGGCTATATTTAGTCGTGTGATGTCCAAACAACAAATCCAAACCGTTAGATGTTTCATCTATATTATAATCTACTTGGAGACCAAATTTTACATATTTTGGAATTTTTTAACTATACATTAAGCTGGTTTGAAAACCGCTGATTTCAGTAAATTTCTGCAACATTGAAATCAGCGGTTTTCAAACCAGCTTAATATATAGTAAAAAAATTCCAAAAAATGTAAAATTTGGTCTCCAAGTAGATTATAATATAGATTAAACATCTAACGGTTTGGATTTTTTGTTTGGACATCACAAAACAGAAAAATGGGCGGCAGCACCGCCGCCAGAAATGCTGCCGGCAGCAAATTAGCCACAGCCTATATATATATATAGAGGTTGGCTAAGATCAAAGTGGTAGTTCCTGAGCTTTGGTGCTACCAATTTGTTTTTCAATTTTCAAAGTTCAAAACGTCGATCCGAACCATTCAAGTTGTTCTCCATATTAAATTGTGCTTGGAGACCAAATTTTACATTTTTCTAAATTTGTTTACTATTTATTAAGCCACTTTGAAAATCGCCGATCCAACGGTGGCATAACAAAACAGTAAAATCAGAAGCCACCGTTAGATCAGTTGTTTTCAAAGTGGCTTAATAAATAGTAAAAAAATTCAGAAAAAATATAAAATTTGGTCTCCAAGCACAATTTAATATGGAGAACAACTTGAACGGTTCGGATTGACGTTTTGAACTTTAAAAATAAAAAAACGAATTGGTAGCACCAAACCTCAAGAACTACCACTTTGATCTTAGCCAACCTCTATATATATATATATATATATTTAGAGGAGGGTTCCAATGCCTCATTTTTTTCATACCTCATTATACCTCATATTTTATATTTTCGTTTTCAAAGTCCAAATTGTCGATCCGAACCGTTCAACAAAATATTTATACTAAAATATGCATGGAGATGAAATTTTATATTTTTTGGAATTTTTTTGCTATTTTTTAAGATAGGTACAAAATCACTGTTTTTGAACCGTTCAAAAAACAGTGATTTTCTACACATCTTAAAAAATAGTAAAAAATTTCCAAAAATTATAAAATTTCATCCCTGACCATATTTTAGTATGGATATCATGTTGAACGGTTCGGATCGACAATTTAGACTTTGAATATGAAGAAAATAAAGATATAAAATATGAGATATAATGAGGTATAAAAAAAATGAGGCATTGGAACTCTCCTCATATATTTATATATTTATATACACACACATATTCATATATACGCATGCATGTATTGGTAGGTCTGATTTGTGAAGTTTGATCCAAAGTAATTTGCAGCTTAAATATATGCATATAGTTTAAAACCGTGGCTAAGGAAATGTCTAATTCGGTGGGTAACTCCACGGATATAATTATCCCAAATTCCCCGTTGGTAAGCAATTATTTCCATGGTGATAAAACAGATTTTAGTCTACTCCATATTGAATAGTTTTATAAGGATTATATATTGAACTCACAGGGAAAGAGACTTCATCTCTTCTAAATGAAGAGTTTGGCACGTATTAAAGTCCAATTTTGCAAGCTCAAGTAATGTTTCATTTCGGTTTTCCTCCTCATCATATTCTTCAATATAAAACCTTGCCTCCACTCTCACCAGCATCTTATGCAACGGCACCTTGAGTGCACGCAATACTTGTTTCTTTAGGGGGGATCTCAAATCATCGAGCATTAATGAGAAATGGCCCCTAGCAAATGAAATTGCATCAACAAGTATTTTGTCACCAGGAGTCGCAAGATACCCTGCGTTATACAGGCTTAGCAATCCTTTCGGGTCCTTGCTTGTATTCTCATCAAAGTTTCCTTGATCATCTTTGAAATTGAGAAATACATCTGTAAATGTTTAAACACAGTAAATAGTGAGCTTAAGCGATTAATTAAATGTCTGGAGATAGAGGCGGAGCCACATGAGTCCAATATGTGACAATTCCCTCCCACTCCTAACTACGTCTCCAGATACAACTTTATAAACAAAAAAAAAAAATTAAACAAGAGGCAACTATATATGATTTAAAAACTAAAACATGATTTTAAGAAAATAGGTTCAGGAGTTCATCTATTTAAGATAACATCTATTTAAGATAAGTTGTTTTCTTAAAAGGTTGATATGAAACAAAAGTTGATACGAAAGATGACTTCCGATGAAATTAATTTTATATTATATTACCTGAAGACGCGTTAAACCCGTGTTGCCTGAGTACCCGGAAGCGAGTTGCAACATGATGAAGATCACAATTAACTAGTTTAGCATCATGAAGATGGCTTAATGCATCATAAATGTCCCTCTTAAAGTGGTAACCTATGCCAAGGTGTTCAATTGTATCAATTAAGTTCACCATCTCCACACTGTCAATGGTGGACACAAGTATTGCTCTAACTTCCTCTTTTAGCTCCCTTATCCTTGCTCCGATCCACTCTTTGGGCTTCTGCAAAACCAAATGTGCTGTATTAATTACACTCGTCTTGTATTATATATATTTGGTACAAATAAGAGCTTTCTGAAAAATATTCAAGAAATTTGCCTTGGGTAATTTTTATATACTAATTTTAATGAAAAAGGGTTCAACTAATTAACTGAGGGTTTAAGTATTCTTATGCTTTCAATGTTAGTACTGTTCCAATTGTAAACAGGAAATAAAACTAGCGTGGAAAATCTAAAATTGTCTTTCATTGTTCACCAACTATATATAGATTATGGAGTATGTCTGATGCCCATCGGACCTACTTTAGGTTCAATGGGCTCCATGACCGTCTTGAAAACGAATAAATTTTTGTGCGCACGGATCTTAAAGCAGATAAGACGGTTCAGGAGCCCATTAGACCCAAAAGTAGGTATTTTGTCCATGAGGCCTACTCCGTTCTCCTATTTATTGTTTGCCATCAATCTTGGATATTTTAAATACAATTCAAGCACTCTTTTGATTACTTTTGAAATTTACAACAGTTATTGATAATAAAGAAATTTTACAGCAGTTAAATATCTTTTCTTTTCAACGAAGTAGAACTACTCTCTGTTTATTATGAAACAACCAGTATATACAAGGCACCCAACAGCAAACTAGAACTTAGGAGTTGATTTTCATGGGAAAATATAGAGATTAATGTATGGCGGTATACCTGAATAGGGGCTGTGTGAGTGATGAAAGTGTCAGAACTCCACGCAGTCGGCTGATAGTTAAAAAACCTGCGAGGAAAACCCTCCTGCTTCTCACTGTTGCAAACTGCAGGGCATGTTTTCTGTGCTTCAATATTCATCTTTCCACCTTGCTAGATCAAGAGAATTTGTTTATTTTGTAATTAATTAGTCCAAGGATTGTAACGATGGATCCTTAACCCTTTTCTTTCCTTCGGCAAAACACATTGCAGGTACTCCTCATATATATATATATATATATATATATAGCACATGCATCGATCTCCTGCTTTTGTTTGACTATTAATTTATTATTATTTTTTTTAATAAAGGAGTGATGATTAACTATACCATTTATCTGTATAGCATTTAAATTCTGGCCTATCTATAACCACTAGTAGAGAAATAGCATTCTGGATCGGTCAAATGAAACCATCAGGATCAGATTGAGATTTGGGTGCGATCCTGATCTAGGCGATACTTAAAGTAGAGGTAATCAGGATCGGACTTATAGTTGATCCTAATTCGTACCCATCAGGATCGGGCCTAGTGCAGCTGATCCTAATTCTAACAATCAAGATTGGGCGTTTATTCAAACACTACTACAAAAACGAAATCTTGATCTATCATCCATTTTCTAATAGGTTAGACCGATCCTGGTCTCAAGCCGATAAACTAAAGGAATTGTGCCAAGTTAGTAAATAAGTTGAAAGACTATTCTTTCGGTTGCACCCTCAGGAACCGATAGGAGATTGACACAAATTTCTGTTGTCAGTCACTGGTAGAGTACCGATAGAAGATATTCAACTTATTATAACGGTATTATTATCCTAACCGATATAATTATTTGACGTTCTTCTGATATTGGTTAGTACAATAGTACTAATAAAAGCAAAACAAATTTGTTATGATGGTTGTTTTGAACCGTTGGAATTTAGAGATTTTAATTTTGCGCCTATTCACTGGATCAAGGTTATTAATTTTCACATGGCTCACTGTCTATCAAATTAATTACTTTCATCTCTCTCGTCTTATAAATATTGGATATTTCAAACTATAATGAAATGCATGTCAGGCTTAACTGCAAAAAGTTAATGTTTCTCATAGGGTTTTTATAATTTTATTGCAAGCAATATTGTTCGAGATAATAGCATATCACAGAGGTGTACATCAGAGGTCAATTATTATGCATATCGTGATAATAAATTCGATAAGGACTCCTAGCCCGGCCCACTATATCTGCTCCAGGTGCCTACGGGCGATGTAACACCCAAAAAAAAAAAAAAAAAAATCTGCTCCAGGAGGTTCAAATCATATTGATTTTGATGAAGAGTTTCTTAATACACAAGCATTTGATCCTATGAATTTTTTTCAATTTTTAGGGATAATTTTTATAATAGTCTTTGTCAGTTCTTGCTTCTAGTTTGTTCAACTTGGTACCGTTCTCATACTTCAGTTGATTTTTATAGTCCTTGTCAGTCTTCCTTGTAAGTAGGGGTGAGTAAATTGCTCATAACTCGTGAGCCGCTCATAACCCGCTCACTAAATGCTCACTTGAACTCGCTCATTTATCCGCTCACTTAAACTCGCTCATTAACAACTCGCTCATTTATTAAATGAGCGAGCATGAGCATGCCCCAACTTGCTCATAACTCGCTCATTTAAAATTTGCCACATCTAATCCCGCCGCCACATTCAATCCAAAATATTCATAGTTTATACATTTATTTATTTTTTTAAACAGACGCCTCAAAACAGTGTGCTGTTGTTAGTTTATATTTTTGGATTTATGTTGGATTTTTATTAGTGCTGCTTTAGTTTTTGTTGATTGTTGTTTGTTGATGCTATTGTTAGTTTATGTTGTTATTATTCTATTTTTGTAATACTGTTGATTTTTTTGTTATTATTCTATTTAATTGAATTATGACAATTTATTAAATTTTAGTACTCATAACTCGTGAGCTTCCGACTCCCTCATTTATTCGCTCGCTTGAACTCGCTCATTTATTAAATGAGCGAGCACGAGCATACCCTAACTCGCTCATGCTCGCTCATTACTCACCCCTACTTGTAAGGTGATTATTAGCTTAAAAGTGATTTAGGATTAGCAACTTCATCTCCACTTCTAGTTTTAATTTATCTGATTCAAATCAATTAGCTAATTGAGTACTAGATTAAAACAATGCTCTAACTTGTAATTTCCAATGTTGTGATCTCTAATTTCCAATGTTTTAACTTAAAATTTTAATTATCAATCAGAATTCAAGAAATTTATTGTAATTAACAAAAGTGGGTAAAACCCACCAGTTTTATTAGGAACTAATATTATACAATAGAAGTGGTATAACCCACTAGTTTCATTACGTCCAGTAGAATAAGGAAACAAGTAAATAAACAAGTAAATAAAGAAGCTAAAGTTTACTAGGAGAGAAGCTAATAGATCGAATAATTCAAAAACAATAGAAGAGAAACAAGAGGGGGTATAAATCTCCATAAAAACTCAAAATCAATGTAGGTCCGCTCTTGTTTGTGTGAGAGGTCGTAGGTTTGAAACCCGGATAGAGAAATCCATCATAGATATTAGATAGTTATATGACTTGACCTCTAATCTTTGCTAAAAAAAAAAAAAACTATACTTAGATAGGTACTAGTACAAAATATATATGTTCAATCCTGATGCAGGAGCATCTAAATCAGAAACTTAATTTCACCAAACAAAATCAGCAAAATATTTACTTCGTTTAGTTATAAGTAATCTTTTATATCTAGATTTTTACTTTCGAATTTAGCCACTGGACAGCAGCTAACCACTATCAAATTTCTCCTTTAGTAATTTAAAATTATATTTGTGTTATATGTTGCCAAATATTAGCAACTTTCCTTACTAATTTCTGCATGGAGTAATAGCTATATAAAACGGCTTGTGAGTGAGGAAAGACAACAATTTTTTTGGATATTTTTCTATAAAATTAAGGAGAGACAATTCTCCCATTTAGTTTAGTGTTCTCTCAAACTAATTTTCTGAAGATTATCGGTATCAAATGCCTAAACAACAAACTTTCATTCCGAGTGGCATCAAATCCGTACTGTATCCATTGGCACTCCTAATCTCAAATCAATTATGATCTTATTCTGATCTGGACCGTCAAATTAAAAATATAAAATCTAAACATATCAATTTAAATGTTGTTGAGAATTAATTACATATATATAGTACATAATCTGATTATTGATCTCTTTTCGGTTAGGATGTTGTTTCCCATTTCAGAGTTGAGACTATTGATATCTCTTTAAGCGTCGGCTCAATTTATTATCTCTATTCTTTTATTGAGCACATAGATGTCCTGATTCGTCAATTACTTTAATTAAAATATGAATGATGACACAATGCATTTTTAATTAAATTAAATCTTACGCCCTTTGCGTGTTCGTTTGATATATATGAAGTTTGGTTAGCGTGCAAGATTTTCCAATGACGCAGAATTCAATTACTGGGCTCATCGATCGTTGATCAAGTAAACATATTTTAATCCGTATTTAATCTTAGTACGTAATAACATTAGTTTAATCAACAACGACAACATTCCAATATTTCTTTATACATGAATTCGTAAACAAAAAGTTATCCTTTTTTTTGCACTTTAATTAATTGAATTAATCAAAATAAAACAATGATAATCAGTAACACGTCAAATTCGAACCAACGAAATAATTATATATATTTTATGTTTATATACCCTTCCATCTTTACTGATAGTTAAAAAAATATTTACCTATTTCAAAAGTCTACCAATTAATTATTATTTTTTAAAAGATATACATTGTACACTACTACAAAAACACTAACCATACATTCTAAAACATACACGTTTTCTCAAAATGTTCTTTAAATCCGTGTCCAAAGCAAAAAATCGCACTTCTTGAAAAAAGCTCCAACCAGGGCCGAAGCCAGGATTTTTGTCAGGGGAAGGCAAAAAAATATCGAATCGGGTTAAAATAGCTTATTGGATTTAAACCCATTAACTAATTGGGTACTCGATAAAAAAACAATGTTTTAACTTATATTTTTCAATGCTCTGACTTGTCATTTCTAATGTTTTAACTTAAAATTCTAATTATGAATCATAATTCAAGAAATTTATTTTGATTTTAACACTAAATTTAACCTAAATTACAAATCAAACACTCAGATGGGGGCAAAAAAATTTCCAGGGGGGACAAAGTCGATCAGTATCGATAAATCACCACTAAAACTCGAAATCCAAGGGGGGCGGCTGCCCCCCCTAGTCTATGCTGGGTCTGCCCCTGGCTCCAACAATCATACATAGGTTTTAATAAAAAAGATCATTTATATAAATGTACTCTAACATTCATACGTAATTCTTTATTAACAATTAAACCATGTACAATGACACCTAAGTGTATATGGCCATTTATTAAAAGAACGTATATGATGCTAATAATGCCAATTTATATAGCTAAAATCACTACTTTTAAGTACGAAAAATGGTGAAAAAACGTATGGAAAGTAGTAATTTTTCTGAATTATTTACCGCAAATGTGTTTTTATGCTATATTTGCATATTTAGGCCGAAAACAGAGCAAAAATATCATATTTAGGCCAATTCTTCAGGAAACATCAAAATAGGGTATCACATGGAGCATGTAACACCTCACATGCATGAACTGCACAACATGCAACATTGTGACAAACACAGAAAAATCAGCTAAGTCAAGTGCCATGCAGCATGAGGACCTCGCATGCGGGTTGCACGTCTAGGTTGCAGAGCACACGTATTGGATCCGTGGACTGTCTTAGTTGGATTAAATCTCAGCCGTTGAGCAGCAACCTTCAAGAAGGACTGTCTTTAATTGGCATGTTATTTATGGCAGGAGAGGCTAATAATAGCCACGAAATGCTAAAGATAGCCTCCATGAATAGCCACAAAATGCTAAGGTTTGGAGAATCACTCTAGCCGCCCCCAACTTCAATATTACGAATTCCCAGATATAGAGAAAGTCGTTTCTTGTGCACTTCAACTTCAATATACATAATCAATCTCAAGCTTATTCAACCAATACACAAATTTTTAGAGTAATCCTGTGAGATCAACCTTTTACTTCTGAGCCTTTGTTGCTCACTTTCTTATCCTTGAGCTCGTGAGCCAATTCCGTGCTCAGGCTGTGTGACTTTCCAGAAAATTGTAAGGGTTCACTGGTTCCACCTTGTACTTTTTTTTTCTTATTTTGTAAGTTATTGGCAAATAAAAGATCCTAGAAGTTTATTCGCCGATAATCATAAATTAATTTTTACTACAACGAAGTTCAATTAGATATATATTATTTTATTTTATGGTTAATTTTCACTGAAGATCTCAGAAGTTTATTCGCTGATAACCCTAAATTAGTTTTTATTACAAAAAAATAAAATTAGATATATATTATTTTATTTTGTGGTTATTTTTCACCGAAGACCTTAGAAGTTTATTCGTTGATAAACCATAAATTAATTTTTATTACAAAGAAGTCAAATTAGATATATATTATTTTATTTTATGGTTATTTTTCACCGAAGACGTTAGAAGTTTATTCGTTGATAAACCCTAAATTAATTTTTATTACAAAGAAGTCAAATTAGATATATATTATTTTATTTTATGGTTATTTTTCACCGAAGACCATTGAAGTTTATTCGCTCATAACCCTAAATTAATTTTTATTACAAAGAAGTTCATTTAGATATATATTATTTTATTTTATGATTATTTTTCACCAAATATCCTAGAAGTTTATTCGTCGATAATCCTAAATTAATTTTTATTATAAAGAAGTCCAATTAGATATATATTATTTTATTTTATGGTTATTTTTCACTGAAAACCCAAGAAGTTTATTCGCCGATAACACTAAATTAATTTTTATTACAAAGAAGTCCAATTAGATATATATTATTTTATTTTATGGTTATTTTTCACTGAAGACCGAAGAAGTTTATTCGCCGATAACTCTAAATTAATTTTTATTATAAAGAAGTCAAATTAGATATATATTATTTTATGGTTATTTTTCACTAAAGACCCTAGAAGTTTATTCGCCGATAACCCTAAATTAAGTTTTATTACAAAGAACTCAAATTAGATATATATTATTTTATTTTATGGTTATTTTTCACTGAAGATCTTAGAAGTTTATTCGCCAATGACCCTAAATTAACCTAAAAGGGTAAAAATTACATTCATTGCCAGCATCCTAAATGTGTTAATATATACTTTCAAGATTTTTTATACTTTATGTTAATGTATTTCTACCTATGTTGCTAATAACAAAAAATCTAAAACTTATATTTGTACTTATTTGTAAAATATTTTGCTTAAACAATTATTTTTATCATTTTTTTAAGTAAGAGATGTGAATATTTTTCTTACACTGTTTAATATTTGTTATTTCATATATAAACTTCGAAATTAAATAAAAATAATTTTATATGCAACTTAAACATAAGGAACATCAGATGGATGGTTGAAGATTTCTTCAAGAGAATCTCAAACAAAATTTTATCATGTCTGATTTGGGTATGGACGGGTGATTATATCACCGGAAAAATTGATTGAAGTCGGTGAAAATTCCACCGACTTGGTTAGTTTTTGAAATCAACCGAAAAGGTGGGTTCTTGCTGAAATTTATTTATTTTTTTGGATATTAATATATTTGGAAATTTCTGGTTGTGTACTGGAAACACTACTACAAAAACATAATCTTCTATCGTCCATTTTATTGCGGTTTAGACCATCCTGGTTTGAAACCGATAAACTAAAGGAATTGTGGCAAGTTAGTAAATAAATTGAAAGATCATTCTACCGGTTGCACCCTCATAAAATGATAGGAGATGAACACAAATTTCTTTTATCGGTCACTGGTAGAGTACCAATAGAAGATATTGAACTTATTATAGTAGTATTGATATCCTAACTGATATAAATATTTGACTTTTTTTATATCTATTAATATATTAGTACTGATATAAGCAAAACAAATTTGTTATATTGATTATGGTTTTAACCATTACAAGTTGGAGACTTTAATTTCACGGTTATTAAATGGATCAAGGTTATTAATTTTCACACGGCTCATTGTCTAATGAAATTAATTTCTTTCATGTATCTTCTTCATCTTGTCTTTAATTTGTAGATTGTTTAAATTCAGAGTAAAACAATGCCGATTAATATGACACGGACGTCTTAACGATCACCAATAATATGACACAGACGTCTCAACCATCACCAATAATATGATTTGCATGCACGTTTATCAAGTTTCTTTTGTTTGTAACTTATGATTTGCACCTACATAGTATATATATTTTTTTTTTAAAAAGTGGTCACCCACCGATTTCATTCGAAACCATAATAGTGTTTGCTTCCAATCTCCAAATAATCGGAGAAGGAAACGCATACAATTTGTACCAAGAAAAAACAAACATAAAAAACCAAAAATGCTGGTCCACAGAAACAGCCCTAGGCTAATAAATGTCCAAAGAATAGAACTGAAACATCAAAAACAATCAGCAGGCAACAACCGAAACTCCTAGCAATATCAGACAACAAAAAATTCCAAATAGTATATATGACACGTTTTTCAAGTTTCTTTTGTTTTAAGTTACAAATAGTGATCTGATTTAGATACAGTTAATTTGGTGAAATATGTATAAATCAGATCACTATTTATTTCACCAAGTTAAGTTGTTTTTACTCTGAATTTAACCAACCAGTTTATTTCATTTCCTTCAGTGTCGGCAAATACTTCCTTTATTTCCATGGACCAGTTAGAATTTGCACCTTAAACTATTGCATCCTTTTCTCGGAGTAAACTTATTCTTTGCTTCTGAACTATTCAATTTCCATCTGGTACTGTTCTGGGTTGGAATATCTGATCGCATGTGCAAATCATTATGAACGTGAAGAGCCATATATTTGTTCATTGTGGAAGCATTCCCGAAATTGAAAGAGTTCTATCTACACGGAACACCGCAGTTTAAGAGCTTTAGCACTGCGAGGTACTTCCTCTCTTTTCCTTCTTTAACGTTCTTTTCAGTGATACATAATAAAATATATAATATTAACTATTAGTATTTTGTAAGAATATGTCTACTTTAAAGTAATAAGATAAAAATATATTGAATAAAAATCAGTCAAAGTCAATTGCCCAAAAAATAATAAAAGAATTAGACAATATACTATCATATATATATGAAATCTAGCTAACCGTTTTTTTTTTTGTTTTTTTTTTGTTGCTTTCAAATTGTTTATACAACATAATAAAAGCAAATGATCACACCTAAAAATTAGAACAAGATTTTTTTTAAAAGCTTTAAATTGGTGTTCAATTATAACAACTCAATATAGGAGGACAATTCTTGCCCGCAAAATCACTTTATGAACCTTTTCCTCTTACAAATTTTAAGAAGGTTTTAATTTTGAAAGGAGTACAGGTCTAGTTCAAGCACTAATTTACTTTTAAGTTTTAACTATGAAATTATTTGATTTTCCAACAGTCCAATTTTTGAAAATAATTCAAACAAAAGTCTTACGTACGTGAACCCCAACTAGTAATTTTTAAAATCTAAACAACTATTTTTTATTTTTTTATTTGACTATTGATGCTTCCCCAATAATTATTACAATGCAAATGAAAAAATATATAAAAGGCTCTTGTGCCACATAAGCAAGTGGGCTTGGCGTGTTAATTAAATAAATCTAACTATTTGATGAATTAAGGTACGTATAACCATGAAAATGAAATTTATAATTTTTTAATTTTTTTTTATATCAAATTTGCCATTTTACTTTTATTTCTCTCTAATAAATGATGACAACTATATATATAAGAAAAGACGAAGAATATATATACTGCAATTAAATCGATTTTGAGAAGATTTAATTCTCACTGCTTTGTAATTTTATTCTTTTGAATTTGAGAAGATTTACCTTTTTATTAACTGACGAAGTTATTTTAGACTCTAACGGTCTACTTTCCCAAAATAATTCACATAAAAATCTTACATCAACCAAAATATGTAATTTGGGAAACTACTAATTTAAGGCCCATAATCCAAGGCCCAATAAACTAGTTTGGAAGTAAACGAACATATTAATTAAGGCCCAAGAATCTCCTTTGTAAACAATGTTCTTTCTTTCCTTGGTTTGGATCAATGTTCATATCTTTTTCTTCTTTTTTTCTTCTTTTTTTTCTTTTTTTTATGGTCATGTCCATATTATATTCATAGCAAAGAATTTGACTCTTGATATGATTATTTAACGGTCTAGTTTTGATATGAACCACAATATATGTTTTGGAAAACTGGTAATTATAGGCCCAATAATTAAGTTTGGACGTAAACAAACATATTGTGGTTCATGTTAACGGGTCGAAATTCAAGGCCTAATAATTTCCTTGTAAACAATGTTTTTTTCTTTATTTTGGATTGTCATATTGTTTTCATAGCAAAGAATTGAACACTTGGAATTTTGGATGGTAACGAGGTAATCATAATAGTGAAGGATTAAGGGCTGAAGGAATGCTAAAGATCCGATGTTCAGTTATCTTAATCCATGGAGTGAAAACTGAAAACTAAAGAAACTAAAATAAGGGATAGAGGGTACCTGAAGGCCCGAACAAAGGACTAAGATTCAGGCAAAAGGAGGCTAAAATAGGTAATCATAATCCATGCTAAGGAATCGATATACGGCAGTATTACGCAGCTAAGAAAGCTAAAGAAAACAGATTAAACTTTAGGGAGGCTTAATCCCTTGTTGCCGGTTGATGTAATTATTTTTCCTTTTCTCGGAGTATTGTTATTCTTTGCTTCTGACCTATTCAAGTCTTGCACCTGTGGCTAGTTTTTTACGGTCTTACCTATTTATGGCGTCCAGTTGTTGGGCCTATTCATTGTATATATAACTCTCAGGCCTTGGAAATTGTATGAACTTTGTTTAGTTGATCATAGTAGATATTGACCAAGAAAGTACATACTATCATAAGATATTTAGCCTGGCTCACAGCAAACATATATATTTGCGTGTTCTGAATAGTCCTGTTTCAGTCCACATTTCAAAAATCAGTTCATTAATTTGATTGGACTTCTGGTCGAAATAGCCCAGTTAAAACTTCCAAACCAATTATAATTATGATATTTTATGTCTTTAAACTGTTTGATTGAGCTGCTTTCATTGCAAAAGGACTCCGTTTCTTGCCGAATTGAGGTATATTAGATATTCAAGAAATTTAGCTTGTAAGTCTTCTGTTAGTTGTTAAAAGAGAAGAACAAGAAAAAGATGCATATACTTACAAATACACATGTATACAAACAATATTTCATAAGAGAACTTTACGGTAGAGAAATGTCATTGGACGAGTACTAAACAATATTTCATAAGATATGCAGGTAGATATCTATTTTTTTATTTTAAACGAATTACATCAGTATTTTTTATTTTATTTTAAACGAATTACATCATAACTTCTGGAATTTGGGTATGGATGATCATGGATGTATGTGGGAAATCACTTTAATTAATTTCACATAACACCATAATATATAGCTGTAGATTTAGCCAGTTTACTAATACTCTTCCACTATTAATTCCACTCTTCTACCATTAATCAAACACAACCGAAATAGTGAATAATTGAAGCCTATTTGAAATTTCACTTTTCCTCACTATTTCTCTATTACAATTGTTTGCCGGCAAACGGGCCCATTGTTTTCAGAGCAAAGAATTTGACTCTTCATATGATTTGACGCTGACCAGGACTTGATGTTCTTTTGCTTCCTTTTCTGGTGGTAAAGTTATTGTTTGCTTCTGACATTTTCTTGTCATGCACCTATGGCTATTTCTTTTATGGAAGCAGCTAATAGTCCTTCAACTCCAGTTTTTAAAAAAATCTTCAGATATTTTTAAAAATCCTGTAAACTAATAGAGCGAATTCGGTAAACTTCAATACTAAATCCTGTAAATTAATTCAGCGAATCCTGTCCACATAAAAACTTCTCATTTATGTTTGGTCCCCAATAACCACTTTAACTTTCACTCAACCTCCATTTTAACAACTTTAACTGCGACCACTTTTAGACCTTTGACGAGGACCACATCTAGAAGATCTCTCAATTTTCAAAACTAATAACTAATCAGGATCACTTTAAAAAAAAAATTCGAAATTTCTTTTTTCGAAATTTTTTTTTCCAAAATTTTTTTTCTTCAAAACTTTTTTTCCAAATTTTTTCAAAATTTTTTTCAAATATTCTTCTAGATGCTACTTTCAATTATTTTGAATTCTGTAAACCTTATCACATAACTCTGTTGATAGTTTCATTAAATCCTGTAAACTGATAAAAAAATTGAAATTTTAATTTTTTTCAAAATTTTATTTTTTTAAATTTACATGTAAATGATACTTTCAATTGTTTTGAATTCTATAATCATGATCACATAACTCTGTAGACAATTTCGTTGAATATTATAAACTGGTAATAAAATTTCAATTTTTTTTTACATTTGCATCTAGACGCTACTTTAAATTATTTTAAATTCTATACACCTTATCACATAGACAGTTTCATTGAATACTGTAAACCTGTAAAAAAAATTCAATTTTAATTTTTTTTTAATTCTATAAACCTTATGACTTGACTCTTTAGATAATTTCATTGAATACTGTAAACCACTAGAAAAAATTCAATTTTATTCTACGTCTGGATGCTATTTTCAATTATTTTGAATTTTGTAAACCTTATTACATAACTGTAAACTATTTATTTAAACACTGTAAATCTAATACATGAATTCAAGTACAAGCATGTAATGTATACAAACTATAAATCATTCACTCAGCCTATACATCGGTTCTGACATCAATCATAATCTCCTTGTAATTCAAAATTGAATTTAACCTCTGAATCTTGAGTTGCTTCTTCAACCTATTGATGAAATCATTTGCTCTAGACTACATATAAAATAAAATAAATTAAATATTTACTAAACTACAAATTATCTAAGAAAATTATATAATAATATGATGATCCTATGTACAATTCCATCCAAAAACAAGTGACATTCAAACATTTTAAATGGATAAATCAAATTAATACAAAATTCTGCTCCAAAAACAAAAAAAATGATAAACACTTACCACTGTCATTGCTCCAAAGTGAGCAGCAGCAACTATAATAGACCCAGTTCCAACAAACGGGTCGTATACCAGCTTACCGGGTCCAGCAAGCCCCTGATTTGCCACGAGAAATGCAATATCTACATCCATTTGAACCTAACTTAACCAATTTAAATCTAGTTTAGCATATGTTCTTCAATTAGTCATAAAAAAGGCATAATAAAACAACATGGAACAAAGAAAATGCCGAAAAATTGGCCAAACTGAGTTTAACAACGAATGAAGTGGTACAAACCAGAACGAACTGGTACAGACCTGCTCATAATAATAGAGCTTACTTTACCAATAAGAATGCCATGAAATTAATGTAATATTAGAAATAGGGGTTGAACTTCTCACAATAAAAGTGTAATTAACTTGTACCTAAAATAACAGTTAAACGAATTCTATAGAAATAAGTCAGAATCCTATAAGTATAATTAAAGAATCCTATAGTTATAATTCACCTTCATAAATAACATTTGCTAACTTACTATATACAAATCAAAGCAAACATGAAAAAAAATCTAACATAACACTACTTATAAAAGTATAGCATAATGACTAGGCCCAGTACATTTGACAACTCTGCATTGCCAAATAAGGCAGTAATTAAGGATACAATGAAGAATGATCATGTCAGGTCCTTGAACAAAAAAGTTTACATAAAGGAAAAAACAAAAGAAAGAACAAAGGTTACTCAAAGTGTCGCCTCTCCCCTACCTGGTTAACACTTGACTCTCTAATCACCTGCCAATAAAGTAATTAGTTACTTAGCTTTCTCTCATCAAGCATAATAGACTACACTATAAAGTAAAATTAAAGTATTGTGCATATTTATTATTTTCAATCGGTGACTATCTAGAGCTTTGAAAATAGTTTTTTTTACTGCTAGCGTATCGGACGAGGCAATGGGCTAGAGGTGAATCCGACGGAAACAATGCAATCGGAATTAACATTTTAGCTTCAAATAAATAATAATAATAAATTTCATATTAATTTGCAACCAGACGTCAACAAATAAGTTAGACAGAAAATCTTGTTTACCAGCATATTACCTTTACATAGGTTACCAAACTAAAACTGGCACGGGGCTTAGTTCTGCTATAGGTAGCAATGCCAGGTAACTGGTTGGTTTAAGCCTGTTATTAGTTTTTGGTACCAACAAGATATTATTGTAGCCGGAGCAAGAATTAGTCTAAGATCTATAGTGCGGATGCCTCTAAGATCTCGTTACCAGTAGCCGGAGCAAGAATCAGTCTACCATTGCGGCAGCTTCGATGACAGTGCCTTGTACCAGAATATGTAATCTCGTAGTACCTTAATTTGTACAGGTCCAGTACCAAAACTATCCCGACCATCTTGGAAACCTGAAATATAGCTTCACAATTATGGTAATCCTTCCCCCTTATAACATAGACCATATCCAAATTTACAAAACATAAGAACCAAAAAAATAGACATCATACTCTCTTGAAACCCATAAATATCCCCAGACATGAACTGAACAGCAGGGAGAAAGGTTATACTGCTTTTCGTGGACTTTTTGTTGTCTAGCAAATATTCATACAACACACCTCGATTGGTACAATCATCTGTCATAAAAATAATTATTATTCTTACTAATTTTTCTGAGACAGCCCAGTGTGTTATAGTTTAATGCAAAACTTATAATTAAAGTAAAGTAGATGAACATAGGAGAACAAAATAGAAATGGCATTCTTATAGACAACTTTCAATTAAAAAGTGCCTGTAAACTTCTTCACGAGATTATGTAAAAGTTCAATACTAAAACCTGTAAACCAATTCAACGAATTCTGCAAAAACCTGTATCTCCAGTACTGAATGGTACCCAGCAAATTGAAAAAAGAATATTACAGAGAGGAACGGCACGTACTATTGTACCACTGAATTGGTACCATTTAGTACCAGTGGTACGCCAATTCCATATGAACTCCATCCCTTGAATGATTCCCATAGATCACTCAGATTGTAGTATGGATTGTTGGAAATTATAATCGGATTGTGGAAAGTATTGGAAGAGAGGAGTTTATAATATAATTTCTATTATTACTCAAGAGTACAATGCCTTGGTATATATATTTTCACTGGCACTCACGCCTCACTATTTGATTCTCTGTTTCTATATCTATCCACACCACTCCTTAGTATCTATTTATACTACTCATATGGCGGCAATAGACATTTCTAGATTTTACTTCCTATTTCTACCGACTTTGCTTATGTCGGTATTGGTCCATCTATTATATTCTAGATTTTCCATGATACAAAATCTATAAATTTCTAGTACGCCTATACACTGCCTATTTTGATTTATAGAGATTCTTGAATAATCTAGAATGCCAATTTGGGCCTTGGGCCTTCGGTACTGTGAACTTCAACACTCCCCCTCAGTACCGATATGATTTTCTTCAAAATTTCTTTTGCCGATCGATTTTCTGTATCCTCCATTCACTCCCCCTTGATTTGAAATTCTGTGTGGCTCCTTCACGTAAATTTCTTTATCAAGGTAGTTATTTTGAAATTCTGATTTAACATATCGCCACTTTTCTAGCCTTCTCATCGGAGCATATGTCTTCCAATAGTTGATGCCGGATTCTTGTTTGAAGCCTTTTGTCATCAACCTTGTTTTGTAATTTTTAACTTCACCGCCAGGATTTAACCTTGTCTTGTAGATGTATTTATCACCAATGACTTCACGATATTTTGGTTGATCTACAAGCTTCCGAGTGTTGTTCTTCTCAATCATTTGCCTTTTATTCTTCATGGCTTTTGTCAAATTTTCATGCTTCGCGATCTCTTCAAGACTTTTAGATTCAACTATTGAAAAATTAGATGACTCATAAATTTCGGGTAAAAATCTTACTTGCTTGTTGGATGACTCTGATATCGTAGATCCTTCTTTAGTTCTTCGACTAGCACTCGGGTTCGATCCTGGACTTGAAGTAGTGCTTAAACTTGATCTGTCTTGGCGTTGTGTTTCACCTTCCTCTCGTGGCTTGATCACCTCATTTCTTAGTGCCAAATGCGGACCATAGCTTATCCAGAGTGGGAAGCTTCTAGACTTCTCCATTTGTATTTTTGCTATTATTTGATTTTTATTTCTTTGATCAAAAATTTTACAGCCTCCATTTTCAAAATGAACTGCATACCCATTCTTCACTAATTGCCCCACGCTTAGCAGATTTTGTTTTAGGTCCGGAACCAACAGTACATCTCGGATAAATTTTAAACCCATCTTAGTCTGTACGGCAATACTTCCCTTGCCTTTTGCTTGAACAATTGAGCCATTTCCCATACGTACCTTTGTCTCATATGAAGTGTCGATGTGATGAAATAATTTGCGGTTTCCGGTCATGTGATTTGTGCAACCACTGTCAATGAACCAGATATCGCCTTTCTCTTCATTGGCTGAGTGGCACGCATAGAAAATGCTTTCATGACTCTCATTTTCTTCTATGAAATTTGCTCGGTCGTTTATTCTTGATCTGCACATTCGTGCTATGTGGCCGATCTTCTTGCATTTGTTACATCTCTTTGTCGACCAACATTCAGATGTACTATGGTTCGACCTTTTGTGTATATCGCACCATAAATTTGAATAATTCGAACCTGGTGCTTTCTCCTTTTGCGTCGACTGCTTCTCTGCATCTTGTCGCGGACCACCGCCTTTTTGGTTATTTTGTTGAGTTGTGGGATTATATCGTGGTCTGAAGCTCAGCTTGGAATGAAATGCATCTTCCACCAAATTTCCTTCGCGTTGGAGCTTTCTTTCTTCATGTGACTCCAAGGAGCTCATCAGTTGTTGAATCGAAAGCGTCGATAGATCATTTAATTCTTCTATCGCAGTAACGATGTAGTCGTACTTGTCAGTGAGGCTAATTAAAATTTTCTCAACTACCTTCTGATCGGAGATGTCTTCTCCATACGTTCGCATCTGGTTCACAACTTCGACAACTCGCGAGAAGTACTCCTTGATCTTCTCCGACTCCTTCATTTGGAGGTTTTGAAATTGTCTTCTTAGCGTCTGCAGCTTCACCGCTTTCACCTTCTCGGAGCCTTCAAACTCCTCCATCAAAGTCTCCCATGCTTTTTTGGATGTAGTTGCTCCACTGATTCGTGGAAATAGACTTTCGACAATACCTTGTTGAATTAGAAACAAGGCCTTAGCATCCTTCATTTGTTGTTGTTGTTGCTCCGGCGTCAATGCTCTTGTTGGCACCGTAAAATCTTTTTCGACGACATCCCACAATCCCTGCGAGAGTAGCAGCGTTCGCATCTTGATCTTCCACATGGCATAATTTTCTCCCGTAAATATGGGAACCATCGATTGCGCCATAGTTACATCAATACCTGAAGACATCGACTTGAGATGCTTCTTATTCACGAACGCCCTTGTCTACTTCGCTAACTTTATACTCGAACCTGGAGCTCTGATACCAAATGTTGGAAATTATAATTCGGATTGTGGTATTGGATATAGAAGAGAGGAGTTTATATAACTTGATTTCTTTTATTTAATGGAGTACACAAGATTTTACAACTCTTATATACGCCTCACTATATGCTCTGATTCTCTCATTCTATATCTATCCACACCACTCCTTAGTATCTATTTATACTACTCATATGGCGGCAATAGACATTTCTAGATTTTACTTCCTATTTCTACCGACTTTGCTTATGTCGGTATTGGTCCATCTATTATATTCTAGATTTTCCATGATACAAAATCTATAAATTTCTAGTACGCCTATACACTGCCTATTTTGATTTATAGAGATTCTTGAATAATCTAGAATGCCAATTTGGGCCTTGGGCCTTCGGTACTGTGAACTTCAACATGGATGTGCTGTATTTTGAGCATTCTTCTCTTCTCTTCTACAATCCAATTATAAAAAAGTAGCTTACTGTTTCGATTTGAACTATGTTTCAGTAATCAAGGTTAAAACTTCAAAATCGATAATAATGACTAAGTTGAGATTAAAATTACGACTCAAACACAATCAAAATCACAAATCCTCTCAAAGTAAAAATAAGAACCACGAATCAACAAATACCAGTTTCAGAGACTCTATACAAATCACCCAATGATCATACAAATATTAGGTGATAAACGGGAGGCAATATTCAGCTAAAATTAATAAAAAAAAAAATTGGATGTTTTGAAAATCACACCACAGTAAAGGAACTTCATGCTTGAATTTATCAATTGATATATAGTGAGGTAATATACAGAAAAATAAACTTATAATTCGCAATTCAGCAACATCTCTTGCCATTGCCATTTTACCTAGAGGTCAGATCTAGCGGCACAGATTCAAGGGGGTCGGATCCGGCACTTCAGTAAGAGAGATACACAAGGGAATCGCGCTCGATCGCATCGTCTAGTGATAGATTGGAGAACTTGCTGTTGTTAATGGCGACTTGATATGCGACGAGGTAGATGCTGTAAACAACCGAAGAGGAGCGGCGCAGCCATGGTAGTGTGCAGGGGTGAGGAGGTTTGGTGCGACCTGAATTTTGTCGAAGGGGTCGGAGAGATTTTATGGATTTTCTCTGAAAAGTGAAAACTTAAATTTGAAGAGAGAGAGAACGGGAGAGATTGGAAGTTTTTAACTGTGATAGTTTGACTGTTAAAAGTGTGGTAGTTTGACCGTTAAAAATGCGTAGAAATGAGTTCGGGGATTCTCAGGGGACTGGAGGTCGGGGGACGTTAGCTTTTCTCTTCTTTTATGGCATCCATTTGTTCGACCAATTCTTTGTATAACTCCCAGGCCTTGCAAATTGTATGAACTTGCCCAGAATGTACATACTATCCATAGTAGATGTTTAGCCTGGTTCAAACAAATTTGCGTTTTATAAATAGTTTCGCTCCAGCCTACGTGTAATTCTAGTTAAGCCTTATGATGTACTTTAATTGTTCATCCCTTTCTTTTTTACCTAATTAAAAAATAATTTAACTTGTAAGTCTTCTTTTAAATACATAGATATTAAATGAAGAACGATTATCCCAACAAAAAGATGCATATTTACAAATACACGTGTATACTATTTTGTCATACTGTTATTTTTTGAGTGGAATGCTCAATGTATTTTTGTTCTATATTTTCATATCAAATTAATTTATCCTTAATTAATTTCTTCATTGTTTGATAAGTCCTGTGCATTAGCGCATAGTTTATAAAAGGGCGAAGTATGACATCCGGCCTATAAAGTAATTTTTGACGTTAGAAATATTTTTCTAGTTTTTTTTTAAGTTTCGGTGGTAATTACTCAAGTTCAATAGAAAAATGTCACACTAGAGTATAAAAACATAAACTATTAATATTATAAGATATCAATAAAATTAATTATGTGTGGCTACACTAGTATACAAAACGCAACCATACACAGTCCAAAAAGATAAGTGTCGTGTATGAATAGAGGAGTACATTGTACACGGTTTCCGAACCGTGTCAGGTCTCCAAAAAATGACGCTGAAAATGATAGTTTCTACAAAATCGAAGTAACAGTGTACAATAACAAGAGTTATATACACAGTTCCTTCTGACTAGTGACTCTTAGTACTAGACCCCTTGAATCAAACCTAAAACCCTAATTCAATGCCCCAATCGCATTATAAACCTAATTCAAGCTAAGCCGTGAAGAAATCATTCAAAACCATGAACGAATCAACTTGGATTTCGACAGGTACCGATGTTTCCACCGGTACCCTAGACTGCCATTTTGGACGATCATCGGAGGATGTGGAGTGGTGCAGTGGACTCCCTATAGCATGACGATCACAGCCATGCCACTCCCTGGCCTTGCCGTGGCTGGAATCACACTGGAGAAGTCGGGCCCACCTGTCAGGATGAAGCCTAGTTCATATCAAGGTGGTGCGACTCTTTGTAGTAGTATGTATCGTACAGATTTTGGTGCGGTTGAGAATGTTTGAAAGATGCACGAATCCTGAAGAAGAGTTTAAATTGAAGTGTCGGATTGAGGCCCAACAACCCCTGACAATGTGGGTCCCCTTTGTCAGTGTTCAAAGCTTACCTGATTAAGCAAAACCCAATCAATCGAAGTTGACTTGAACTCATCTGACTGGAAGTCTGTAACCCAAGCCTATTTTGCATGCCATACGTTGAAGTTTGAAGAATGCACAAGCAAAGCCCCTGACTGTTTCCAAACAAGCCCTTGGCCACTTTAAAATCTCACAAACTTGCCCCTAAAGCTCCAATTTTGCTTAGATAACCATGTTAAAAGCTCAAATTATAGCCCAAGTCTCTTAGAAAATTTCACAGAGGCCATTGCCTATTAAAATGCTCACAAAAATGCCCTTCCAAGTCATTTTTACCTATAACTTTCTCATTCTAAGCCCAAATCAACTCAAGTCAATCCCAAATCAACCCAAATTCAATTCTACATGACTCAACGCCAATTCTTATATAATTTAAATTAATTCAAGCTACCAAATGGCCAAATTGCCCCGGCATTGAGTCTTAACCCAATAATGATTTTGTTATCCAACGTGGTTAACTTTTAAATGACTTGTTTACTCTTGAATTGATGCCAAAGACATGATCAAAATCCCAAATGACCAATGTATCCCTCCTTTTGTACCTCATGATTCCAATGTCCCTAAACTAGAAAAGACCCCAAAGTCTTCAAACTAGATCTACACCCTTCAATTTAATGAGGAATAAACAAATAATTTAACATACCTATGCACTGATTGAATAGAATACTATATTTCCCATATCATGCATGCATCATGGCATATTTAAACACACATAGATACACACACCTATGAAAACCAATGGAACACGATCAATATTTACACATGAGCACCCCCTTTAGCTTTACTATTCAGTTCCCTGAAAAGTCTATTGATATAATTAACTGTGGGACTTGCACCTGTCACGAGTTAAACGTCTCCACAATCAATAAACTCTCTTGACAACTAATCATGAACAGTAGGCCATCAAGGGTAAAACCAAAAGAAGCAGAAACGTTCTAAGCTCCCATGTCTCCATGAGGCCTTCCCTCTCCCAATTTCTAAGAGGCAGGCATAATATCAAAAAGGAAACATTTGAGGTCTGGACATATAACAATTTTGTACCCCACAATTATACAAATTATCAAATTATTTAATAATTATTTATTATTTGTCTGTTATCTGTTAAAGTTAACTTAACATATAATTATAGAGTACATATAAGACGTATCTACTGATAAAAAAAAAAATTAAGGAAGAAAAACAAGAACACAATTTCTTTCTATTAATTCTTAAACATATTTTCTTCTCTTACATCCATAACAGAATATAACTTTATTAATAGACTCTTACCATTAAAGTAAACTCTTAAAATTCGTACAAGGATAAATGTAAAACATAATTCTAAACAACAACACTTGAACCTGACACATGGTTACTAAAACTGCCTTAACTTATAGAGAACTCCAAACGACATAATACCAGAACCAACTGAATCTGGACTAGAAAACAAGTGAAAAACATATTTAATATGCCCAGGATGACCTACACTTGCCACTTCAACTTATTTTATATTGCCTCAAAATCTGACTGTGTTTGAGTTTATTCTTTAACAACTACTAGCAAGTAACCTATTTATTTCATTCTCTGCATAGAGCCATCCAGACTGGTAATAGTGTGCGGTTGACTTATTTAAAGAGCGAAGGGTTCCAGCAGAAGCAGAGAACTTATTCTTTTCAGATTGCTGGGTTTGTTACATGCATCATTGAAGTAAACATAAAAGGTCTCCATTTGTCTGCACTGATTAACAAGTATCTCAAGTACTGTCATGGGAACATCAGCTGGGTGAAGGCATGCCTGGTTTACTCTCTTCCATGCATCCTCGCAAAACGACTGGAACTTCGCAGTTGTTTCTTCATTTGTTAATTTATGTTCGATTTTGTAGCACTCAAATGTTGTTGGCCCTTGCCCGGACTTAATCTCACGCTGCAAGCATCAAATGAAAACAAATTGTGAAGCTAGAACTATTACTTCGTAAAAACTTTAGTTTTTTTAATCAATGCATTCAATTTTCCAGTTTGAATTGAAGTTGCACTTTTCCAATAGCTTGATTTTTGTTCTTACCATAAATCATGAATCCCTTTTCTGGATTCTTAAATATTTGATCTGTGGTAGATGATCAGTTGGTTCCCACGACACTATATGTGTTTGTCTACTTCGACTAGAGCAATTGAGTCTGAAATATTAAAAGCAATATGTGGCCAAACAACAAAATGAAAATCTATTTCCTACTCTTCCCAGCTGCTCGTCGTATACCAAATGACTTTTCAATTTATAGCACACCAAATCAATTACTAAATCATCTTTAATATAATTAGGTCATTTTGGTACCTCATGACCTATTACATCGTCAGTGTATCTAGTAATTCTCATGCAATCCATGGTGACATCTGGGAAAGTATGGAGCCACTGAAAGACCTCTTTGGTCATGACTTCCCCTGGAGTTCCTAACAAAGGAAAACCAACCACGAGGGAGCCAATATGTCCATCTATTGCGGGTTTTTCGCGCTCATGGAAGGATGGTACATACCCACTCACACGCCACTCCACTTCTTGCATGAAACCGTCAATAAGTGTCTGAGCCTATTTATATAAATGTAAAATGCATTACAACTTTAAAATCTGGAAAATAAGATATATATTCGAAAAGTGAGGATGAAAATAATTATCAAACAGAGTATAGATATTAGGACGTATTCAGTTTAAAAAATTAACACCTCTGGATTCTGCACTCCTAAAAATTTTAAGCTTGGTATCCACATAAATAAATAATGTAAATATGCAGATCGCCATAATGAGAAAAACATGGTATCATACCGACTTGATAATGTATGGCAAACGGTACTTCTCACTAGGCTCTAATTCATCATCAAAACTATTAACTGTCTTAATGAATTGGAGACATAAGTTCCTCAAGTACATCGGTAGTAAATCCACTGCCTTTTCATCCCACCTACAAGCAAGTGATCCCAGTATTGACATTAGTTTCACTAAATATATATAATGTTATTAATAAATAATCCACAAGTTAATTAATAATTCCATTAATTATGATGCATTTTATTTTAATTAATAAATTCGCAAGTTAATTATGAAGCATCTCCAAAAAAAAACTTATGATGACACTTCTCAGACCATTAGTTTCACTAAATAATAAAAACTTATGATGACAAATTTGCAAGCTTATCCTAAATATATATAATGTTTTTTTTTATATTTATAAAATAAAACATCTATATTTTTTACTTAACGGAAAAACAAACATTGGATTTTTGTTCTCTTTTTTCACAAAATACTTGTGAAGATTTATCTCTATATCAATAAAAAATTAGTTTTTTCACCTGTTCATTTTGTGTTATCAAAATTTTCCTGCAGCACATGCTACTAAGCAATAAATATATAATAATTGGGGATATTATTCTTAGTCATTTTTCATCATAACGAAACTGTGTAATTTGAAATATAGCTCGTTTTTCCTTTTCTTTTTTCTTTTTTACAAAAAAGTTGAGGGGGGTGGATGTTCTTCCTTGATTATTATTATTTTTTTTTTGGAGTTAAGGAAGGACTCTGGTTCCAATAACAACAACTTTTCATACGGATGATATTATCTTTATCAATTAAGTGCAGATGTGATTCTCATCTTCATCCCGATTTAAATCTGATCCTTTCAAGTTCTAACTTTGGTTTAGGTCTGAGAGATCCTTCAAAAGAAAATTTTGGTTACCATTATAATTTCAGCAAACTAATGATAAAATACATTCCGCTAGAGTCATTTGAACGATATGTTTCTGTGAGAATATCACCATTGGACGACAATATATATAGTACGTACTCAGATTACAGTTCATTAATTTTAACTAATGAAGAAAACATATCACAGGTAAAATATATAAATAACTTGCCTCTGTATTGCCTCATTTAGAAGCTTGCATTCTTCATATGTGCCGTGCACATCAAAAGTGTCATCCACAACTGCTATCAAAGCATACAACTTGGCAATCATTTTCCGTGCACGGCTATACTGATCGACCTCAAAATATTGTCCCCAACTCCAAATGATATATACTTCTATTAAACGATCCCGTGCATATTTTAGATTCTCGCCAATATTTAGGTTCTTCCACCATCTGCAACATGTATATAACCATATCTGTATTTAATAATCTATGTTCGCTAGGTGTTGAAACTTTTAGTGAAGCCGTTTAGTAATAATAAAATGAAACACTATATTTTTAACTAAGAAAGTATATTTGGTTGTATCGAAGCTCATTAAGTACGTAGGTTTACATTGTAAAGATACTATTGACTTATATATATAGAGAGGTTGGCTACTCTAGTTATATAAGCATATGAGGGCATATGCTTATATGGACTTTTATTTTTAGGCCAAAAAGAGGTCATCTTTCAAGACATAAAGTATAGTTAAAAAATTCCAAAATAATATTAAAATCCGTATTCTACGTGTTTACTATATAACTAATTTATTGAGCTACTTAGGTCGAACTTTAGAACATGTAATTTTAAAATTGGATCCGTAAGCACTTCGGCTGAAGTGCTTCCGGAGCAATTTAGCCGGATTATATATATATATATATATAGGGTCCGGCTAATTTGCTGCCGGCAGCATTTTAGCCGGAGGTGCTACCACTGTTTTTTCTATTTTTTGATGTTCAAACAACAAATCTAAACCGTTAGATGTTTAATCTATATTATAATCTACTTGGAGACCAAATTATATATTTTTTGGAATGTTTTTACTATTTATTAAGTTGGTTTGAAAACCGCTGATTTCAGTAAATTTCTGCAGCATTGAAATCAGCGGTTTTCAAACCAGCTTAAAAAATAGTAAAAAAATTCCAAAAAATGTCAAATTTGGTCTCCAAGTAGATTATAATATAGATTAAACATCTAACGGTTCAGATTTATTGTTTGACCATCAAAAAATAGAAAAAACAGTGGCAGCACCTCCGGCTAAAATGCTGCCGGCAGCAAATTAGCCGGACCCTATATATATATATATATAGAGAGAGAGAGAGAGAGAGAGAGACCTTGGCAGCCTCTGCCAAGTTTTTCAAAGAGAGAGAGAGATTTGATCCGTATCCGTGGTGCAACCAATATATTTTCCATTTTTTAAAGTCCAAATGGTCGATCTAAACTGTTAGATTTGATCTGTATATTAATATGTGCTCGGAGACAAAAGTTTTACATTTTTTGGAATTTTTTTACTAATTATTAAGTCAGTTTTAAAATCGTTGATTTTAATAAACAGTGAAAAATTTGTGAATCATTGAAAACACTGAATTTAAAACTGACTTAATAAATAGTAAAAAATTCAAAAAAAATGTAAAAATTGGTCTCCAAAAACATTTTAATATAGATTGAGTATTGACCAGTTTAGATCGACTGTTTGGACTTTAAAAATGTAAACACCAAAGCGTCTGTTTTATGGTCTAGAAACAAACATTTTGATAATAGCCAACATCTCTCTCCCTCTATGCTATACATAGCATATTAGCATTTTCATATATATATATTTACACACACACACATATTCATATATATATGCATGCATGTATTGGTAGGTCTGATTTGTGAAGTTTGATCTAAAGTAATTTGCTGCTTAAATATATTCATCTAGTTTAAAACTGTGGCTAAGGAAATGTCTAATTCCGTGGGTAAGTCCACGGATATAGTTGTCCCAAATTCCCCGTTGGTAAGCAATTATTTCCATGGTGATAAAACAGATTTTAGTCTACTCCATATTGAATAGTTTTACAAGGACTATATATTGAACTCACAGAGAAAGAGTCTTCATCTCTTCTAAATGAAGAGCTTGGCATGTATTAGAGTCCAATTTTGCAAGCTCAAGTAATCTTTCATTTCGGTTTTCCTCCTCATCATGTTCTTCAATATAAAACCTTGCCTCCACTCTCACCAGCATCTTATGCAATGGCATCTTGAGTGCGCGTAATACTTGTTTCTTTAGTGGGGATCTCAAATCATCGAGCATTAATGAGAGATGGCCCCTAGCAAATGAAATTGCATCAACAAGTATTTCCTCACCAGGAGTCGCAAGATACCCTGCATTATACAGGCTTAGCAATCCTTTCGGGTCCTTGCTTATATTCTCGTGAAAGTTTCCTTGATCATCTTTGAAATTGAGAAATACATCTGTAAATGTTTAAACACAGTAAATAGTCAGCTTAAGCAATTAATTAAATGTCTGGAGATAGAGGTGGAGCCACATGAGTCCAATATGTGACAATTCCCTCCCAGTCCTAACTACGTCTCCAGATACAACTTCATAAACAAAAAAAATCATTAAACAAGAGGCAACTATATATGATTTGAAAACTACAACATGATTTTAAGAAAATAGATTCAGGAGTTCATCTATTTAAGATAAGTTGTTTTCTTAAAATTTGATATGAAACAAAAGTTGATACGAAAGATGACTTCCGATGAAATTAATTGTATATTACCTGAAGACGCGTTAAACCCGTGTTGCCTGAGTAGCCGGAAGCGAGTTGCAACATGATGAAGATCAAAATTAACTAGTTCAGCATCATGAAGATGGCTTAATGCATCATAAATGTCCCTCTTAAAGTGGTAACCTATGCCAAGGTGTTCAATTGTATCAATTAAGTTCACCATCTCCACACTGTCAATGGTGGACCCAAGTATTGCTCTAACTTCCTCTTTTAGCTCCCTTATCCTTGCTTCGATCCACTCTTTGGGCTTCTGCAAAACCAAATGTGCTGTATTAATTACACTCATCTTGTATTATATATATTTGGTACAAATAAGAACTTTGTGAAAAATATTCAAGAAATTTGCCTTTGGGTAATTTTTATATACTAATTTTAATGAAAAAGGGTTCAACTAATTAACTGAGGATTTAAATATTCTTATGCTTTCAATGTTAGTACTGTTCCAATTGTAAACAGCAAATAAAACTAGCGTGGAAATTAAAATCTAAAACTGTCTTTCATTGTTGACCAACTATATATAGATTATGGAGTATGTCTGATGCCCATCATAGAGGTTTGATGGGCTCCATAACTATCTTGAAAAGGAACGAATTTTTGTGCGCACGGATCTTAAAGCAGATAAGACGGTTCAGCCGTTCAGGAATCAGGAGCACATTAGACCCAAAAGTAGGTATTTTGTCCATCAGACCTACTCAATCCGTTCTCCTATATATTGTTTGCCATCAATATTGGATATTTTAAATACAATTTAAGCACTCTTTTGATTACTTTTGAAATTTACAACAGTTATTGATAATAAAGAAATTTTACTGCAGTTAAATATCTTTTCTTTTCAACGAAGTAGAACTACTCTCTGTTTATTATGAAACAACCAGTATATACAAGGCACCCAACAGCAAACTAGAGCTTAGGAGTTGATTTTTATGGAAAAATATAGAGATTAAAGTGTGAGTGGTGAAAGTGTCAGTATACCTCAATAGGGGCAGTGTGAGTGATGAAAGTGTCAGTGCTCCACGCAGTCGGCTCATAGTTAAAAAACCTGCGAGCGAAACCCTCTTGCTTCTCACTGTTGCAAACAGCGGGGCATGTTTTCTGTGCTTCACTATTCATCTTCCGACCTATAGCTATATCAAGAGAATTTGTTTATTTTTTAAGCTTCACTATTGTAACGATGGATCCTTAACCCTTTTCTTTCCTTGGCAAAACACATTGCAAGTGCTCCTATATATATAGCACATGCATCGATCTCCTCCTTTTGTTTGATTATTAATTAAATATTATTTTTTTTAATAAAGAAGTGACAAGGAAGGGAAATAAATCTGCTACAATCATTCATGAGTGAATAGTAACCCTACAATCCCTCCTTTTCCGAATTCAACCGTTGAATTGTTTCGAGATGTGTGCACATAAAAGTTATGAAAAAAGCTACTTTGAGATTCGTTCTTCAAAAAAGATAGACGGTTGGATTCGAAAAATGAGGGATTGTAGGGTTACTATTCACTCATGAGGATTGTAGCAGATTTATTTCCACAAGAAAGATATATAGCACATGCATTGCAAGTAAACCTGCCTATTGTGGCCGGATCTAGCTCTTGATAATAAGATTGGACACCACAATTACTTATACAGTGTTTACCTCATCCTCTTCTAATTCTTTCAGACTTTTTATGTAGTGAATCAAAAATAATTTCCACTTTTTTCCCCTATAGGCTGGGCAACCTCCACTCTGCTCTGCTGGCCTTCCAGTTCTTTGGCCTCTTTGCAGGTGATGATATTAAAACAACAAAAAAATTTATTAACACAACATAATCAAAATATATTACGATATAGACATTTTTACCCTTCATTAAGTATTTCCATTAATTAAAAACTGATTCTCTCTCTATTACCATATAACTTTTTCCTTAAAAGTTATATTTTATAAAGTAAGTTATTTTGTTCAAAATCTATATCTCTGTCATATGTTATTATATAATTTATTTCCTTAGAAGTCAGATTAACATAATAAATATTCTATATTCATGTTCATTAATTGAATCTTTAAGATTTTTTTAAGAAAACTACTACAGTGAATGGTTGTATTATATTATTAAAATCTATCATATTGTATATATCGAATTTTTTTTATAACTTCACAATTTTTTAATGGTCTACTATAAAAAAAAAATTTGTTTTGTCACTTAATGTTTTATCCATTCTTTGTGCAAATATAAATTAATTACAACACATTAATAAGCAATTTTAATCAAAGTAGACTACAGATAATAAATATCAAAATTAAGAAAAAAATTATAAAGTTTAAAAATTAAAGCAAATTTAAAGCGAAATATGTAATACAATCCAGTAGCCGTCTTCTTTTTCGTCGATAAAAAGTATCAAAATTAAAGTGAGTTTATCATAATATAAAAAAATTACAAAAAAAATAAATACATATCTTGAATTAATATGGTTTGAGTGGAAATTAATGGACGACTCGGTACTTAGAAAGTTCAATTGAATTAATAGTTTTATTGTAAAGTTTGTAGTTATATATATTTTTTATGAGAAAACATGAAGCAGAAAAAGATTACCTCAATATAAAATAAATTAAAAAAGAAAAAAATATCTAACAAATATGAAAAATAAATAATTTGATTAATGATCACTACATTAATTATATTATGAAAAAATATGGTAATCAGCAAAACATTTAAAGAAGGTTAAAATTGTCCATACATTAAATTTTATTAAAGATGTTATGTTAATATAAATGTGTGTGGTGTCAATATGCCTACCCCCTCTTTGCCCTCTCGCCCATGGCTAGCATCGGATTTTATCTAAAACGGATTGTATGGAACTTCAGAAAAGGAAAATATTCACATTCAATTCCAAAAATACTTCAAATACAGTACAGCACAGTTGATATTTATTAAGTATTTTACAAAATCGATATTTTTAGACCATTAAATTTTTCTACCCAACTTAATAAATAGTAAAAAAGTTCAAAAAAAATGTAAAATTTGATCTGCAAGCACATTTTAATATATTTGTCATGTTAAACGGTTTGGATAGACTATTTGGACTTGAAAAATGTAGGGTGTATAATATCCTTGATTGACTATTTTATAATATCTAAAACATATATAAGGGTCTTTTATAAAAAATATATGATATGAAGTACTATTAATTTTTTGTGACATATGGCTAAAATTCACACCCATGTACAAATTTGATAATTTTTAACTGTTCATCGAATGACTTAATTTTTTTTACGGTGTACATTTAAAGATATTTGGTGAAAAATGGAATGATATTCAAATTACACGAAGAATCCACAATCAATCTATAAGGAAAATAAAAAATAAGAAATATATTTTTTAAATTTTTTGCTTTATTTGACAAAGCAAAATTAAAATTGTCACTTTAGTCCATTGTTAATTAATGGATCCTAATATTATTTCTATAATATATAAGAAGAAAAAATATAATACAAAATAGTTATTTTTTGTTGAAATTAAAGTACTACAAGTCGAAAACCACATAATAATCCATGAAAATTTAATAAAGTTGTACTGCTTCCAAATAATAGACTAACCAAAGTTTCTGAAATTTTCATGAAACTAATTTTTTTTTTATCAAAGGTTTACATGAAGTCAAAGTTAATAGAACTAAAAACGTAGAGCATGTATGATCCAATTCACATAATGGACTTCAATTTGGGGGAATTCGAGTACTAACACACATCTTTTTGAATTTGAATTTGAGTACTAGCAATGTAGGAGAGAGGGACCCGAGCATCAATAATTTGAGTACTGGCAGTATGCTTCGGCCATTTTTATTAAAATCCTAAAAAAATAAAAGTTTTTACAAAAGTATCCCCAGTTCGGTTTTTTTTCAAAACTTCCCCAACCGCCCGGGGCACGGGCAATCCACACTCCTACCTGACCACCCGGGGCATGGGCAGTCCACTAGCTAGGGACCTGACCGCATTTAGGTTTAAATGTACACCATAAAAAAAAATTATTTTCATTCTTTGACAACTTGTTGATATTTAAAAAAATTTAATTAAATGATGTCTTGTATCTTTGATTTTCTTCTCTTTATTTCTGGTACTAAAACAGTAGTTTAGCGCTACTAAAATATGTTAAAACCTTAAATTAGATCTCTATCCTTACAAAAAGCACTCTAGACTGACCTCTGGTATGGTGTCAAGTCCAAACTCAGTAACCAAGAACTAAGCAAAGGCCACTAGTATAGTGCAATGCACTAAAAACATCAAATTTGACATCTTCTAGTTAATCAACAAGTCTGAACTGATATATGAACCAAACTGCAAATATTATTAGACCAGCATGTAGAGCATTTAAAAATACACAGAATTGACACAAATTTCAATTTATTTGGATTTTTTCTACAAATAGTTATGAATTTCCAAAGTTTAAATTTTGAAAAAAACTTTAAACAGTCATAACTTTGGCTAGGAAAGTTGGATTTGTGCGTATTACCACTTTTCGGAAAAGGGAGTGACAAGATGGATCTAGATTTTGTCCGAGGAAAATCTCCGGGCATCCGAAGCATCATAATTGCGAAAAAAACGTTGTTTAGTGCCTCAAAATTTAGTTTAAGTTTTCTATCAATGGTAGAAATGCAACAATCTGTATTTTGTTTAGTCAAAAACTTGAGAGATTTATCCAAGAATTATCCATAAAATTATTTTAAAATATATTTACTATTTATTGTGTATGTTTGCTTATTCAAGCAAATGTTATATGTTGACAATAATCAAATAATTCAATTATTCTCTCTTACTCTCCAATTATTCTCTAAAAAAAAAAGAAGTTAACATTATTAAGGCAATCTAACCATATTTTCTTGTGCATATTTGAATAAAATAAATTATTAAGAATCAAGATCAAGTCCCTAATTAGTGTTATTTCTACACTTGTGATATCAAACTGAGAAATCAAATCAAATGTGTTATATTTTTTGGCATACACCCTAAACAAAAAAAACTAAATTATTTAAATAAAAATATTATCTCTCAAAAAGAAAAATAGAGGACCACCCAGCAGAGGGGCGGTCAGGTCCCTAGTGGACTGCCCTTGCCTCGAGCGGTCAGGTAGGAGTGTGGACCGCCTGTGCCCCGGGCAGTTGAGGCAGTTTTGAATAAAAAAAACCGAACTGGGGGTATTTTTGTAAAAAAAAAAATTTTAGGGTTTTAATAAAAATGGCCGAGTATGCTTTAATCAAACACGCACATTCATTTCTTTGTTGCTTATTGAAATCAAGGGCCCGCTATCAACACATGATGTCCTTCTTTCTTGCTTCTTGGTTATGATCATGGTGTCCTCTTTTGCTAAAAGCATAAATACAATATCATTTCATGAATGGACTGTTGTTTATTATGTGGTCATTAGGAAGTATTTAATTTTGATTCTTGCTTTCTAAGTCAATCTCAAAAATCAGACTCAGCGAACTTGTAACTTGGAAGGATATTTTTTTTATGGGTAATAAAACAATAATTCTGCTAGTAGTAAAAAATCTCTATTTACAAATTTGGTTTATATTTTCTTTAATTCTAACTGAATAGGTACTATAAACTTTGTTAAAATAGATAATTATATGATTATTAAGAAACTGATTTACATAATTTTTTGTATCACATGGCAAATATAATACAGACAAAATTGATATTTTAGAGCCAGCTAATAAATCTAAGTTGGTCCGTGGATAGAGATCAGCTAATAATGTGATGTAAAACGGTTCTGTTACAATCTTACCTGTATAAGCTCATGTACCGATTAAGTACTAATAGAAAAAAAATACTATAAAAGATGAAATCTCAAGTAAACAACAAATAAAACTTTCTATTTCATTCACTCTATCATTTGTGCATATAGGCGGGAGACACAGAGGTTTACATACCTATTTAAAGAGCAAAAAAAAAAACGAGAGATAAATGCTCTCCTTGAAAATGCAAAACAAGAAATGATATTAAATCCAATTTTAATAAATCAACAAAACTTTTATTACTATTTTGACTCTTTAATAAAATTCATACGGTCTCCAAGCAGTCAAAGTATTCAAACTGCTTAATTATTTCTTAGAAGACTATCATGCAGATCCTTAGATTTTCATCCATGCATTAAAAAAAGCATGCTCTTAATTAAAAAAAAAACATTCAGTCAAACTTGTTGAATTAATTACAATTTTTTTTGGAAATACGGCCAATGTCATTGAATATGTGAATCAAATTTCAAGTTGTATATACTAATATACAAGCCCTTAATCATTCTAGATCTGGTTTGGTCATTGTTGCCTTGCACCATAATTTACTTGTCTGTTTGACTAGATTTGCAAAATAAATATAAATTGAATTTTACAGTTTTCCATCTTGAGACATTGTGCGGGTTTATGACAACAAAAGATTCAATAATTACACATCAAAAATGTAGTCATGAAGCACAATATATTGGACAGCAGAAGCATCATCTCAAGATTAGAATAATTAATCTGTAAAATTGGTAAAAAAAAACTTGAGAATGAATTAAGTGAGGTCTACCTTTATAACGGTTCAGGAATTGTTGTAACATAATAAATAAATCCTCTACTGATGTGTGACGGATTAAATCGGTTGGAACCGTCACTGAACGGTCGGAGTTCCAGAGGATTTTCATTATGGGAACTGTTACAACGGTCGTCTACCGTTAGGGTTCTCAGCGATCCAAAGCAATGTAAGTTGACCTACCGTTATAACGGTCCAAGAACCATTATAAAGGTAGAGCCCAATTACTTCATTTTTATCAGCTCTCTATAAATAGAATCAATACTAAGATTTGAAAAATCACTCTAGCTATCTCCAAGTTCAATATTACGAATCTCAGATATAGAGAAAATCGTTGTTGCTTGTGAACTTCAACTTCAATATACACAATCAATCTCAAGTTTATTCAACCAATATACAAACTCTTAGAGTGATCCTGCGATATCAATATTTTACTTCGGAGCCTTTGTTGCTCACTTTGTCATCCTTGAGCTCGTGAGCCAATTCCATGCTCAAGCCATATGACTTCTCAGAAAATTGTAAGGGCTCACTAGTTCCACGTTGTACCTTTCTCATTGGGTAAGAAAAGCAAGTCATCTCAAAGGTCGTGGACCCCGGAGACGTAGGCGTTATTGCCGAACTCCGTAAACAACTATTGTGTGAAGTGTCTCTAAACTCTACTTGTTAATGACTTTATTATTTTATATTTTAGTTTAGGACCAAATTATTCGAGTTTCCGTCAAGAATAACTCTAAGACGCATTAGAGACTTGTAACTTAGGTTAATAGTTTAATGATGCCCTATTCACCCACCCTCTAACTGCCTTTGGAACCAACAGTCGTTTACTTCCGAATCTAAATTAGATATTTCTTCAATACGCACCGCATCATAATGTTTCCGAGTAGAGGACGGCTTTGACCGGCTAAATTTGTTGACGAGTCGGTTGAGTCTGATCTATTGACCTTGTTACCGCTCATAGTATATTTTGAAATTTTAGGAAACTGATGATATGGGTGAAATTTTGATTTTGATTTTTTTGATTTTTTATGTTATAGATAAAAATTTTGACGTAATTTGCAACTTGCGAATTGCAAGAGATCCAATTATAACCGTGTTTAATTTGTTAGATCCAGTGTTATGGCTAAGAAGAATAACATATCATCACTACAAAAACGCTAAGCATACACTATTATAAATAAAAAAGATTTCAAGCATTATATTTGTAATTAAGTTGCTTGAATATAGAAAAGGAGTTTTGTCTGACTCTTATTGTAATGAAAAATAACCAAACAAAGAGAAAAAAAATAATTAAGGTCCGATACTACGAATCCGCATTAATGAACTTTTTGAGTTAATTCAGAGGACCGTTCGATTAAAATCTGAGTCAATACTGCTCACACGTGCACCTGTAGCACAAGGATTCCTTTAATATTCGTGTGAATTTAAACCGGACGGCCGTTATCTTAACTCAAAATATGAGTTAGCTCGAGGATACAAATTCCTATACTATGGTATAAGAGGCCATATACAACCACCAATCCGTGATGTGCCATAATAGATCCTGGAAACACATGATGCCACATAGTCTGAAAAGGCATACAAGTTGGTCTTTGATAATTGAGAGTAGAGACTGCAGGCTCCAGCGCAGAGACACACAAGCGGCAGGGACCCCATAAGCACAGTCTGAAAAGGAAAAGTATCCTCCTGTAAAAGATTCCTTTCACTTGACGGTTTGACGGTTTGAGATTAACTACCAGTCTCTTTGAGATTCGGGCTAGAATAGGAGCAGTATTATTGGGCTTTGAGATGCGTGCCAAATTAAAAATAACGGTCGAGAATAACTAATTGTAAAATCTTCCTATTAGGGTACCGGGAAGGATGTGAACTTGTCTGAAAAAGCATTAATAAATGTACCACGTACAATTTAGTGTAAAAAAATATTGATAGATAAAAGTAGGAATTTTTTTTCCATGAAAGCATTTTACCTTATTTCTATCTATTAACCAACAATGAATTCAGTCCTTTTTTTAACCAATTGTCTCTTATAGATATGTATGCGATACAAATTCTGCAGCTCAGTATTTCTATCCCCGGCTTCCCTGTTTGTTGCTAGATTTTTTTGTTTTTTCATGATGTATGTATACTGGTAAGGTACTGAGATGTTCTGTTGTATCAGGGAGCCTTTTTGATAGAGGTGCGTGATAATTGGTTTTCTTGTACTAAGTTGCATATGTATGCCTTGTAAACTTTTATGTTTATAATATATGCCTACGGGTTTCAGCCAATAAATAAAAAAATAAAAAATTGTCTCTTATAGAACCTCAATGAACTCCAAACAGCCAAGATGAACCAAGTAATGAATTCCTTCAATATGCTTTACCCAGACCTAGAGAAACTCAAGAAAGCGAAATACATTATTTCTTACCGACTTAAAATTTCCAATTTCCAATTTCCCCGAAATCTAATGGACGTGGAATTATTGACGATTATTTTCCATCTTCTAATCATCACCGATACGGTTTTGCGAGAAGTATGCAAATAAATTATTCATTGAAAATTTTAAATTCAGAACTATGCAAATAAATTATTTCGTTTTCAATTGATGTACAAAGATAAAAAAAATACCTTATTTCTAATCAATATAGAAAGATTGGATTCAATGAATAATTCAGTACGAAAGGACAATTGAGCATCCGCATTTCTAAACACCAATTGGTTCTAATGAACTCCCAGCTGAGAGATTGGAGTTCGTATCCTCTGAGTTGACTCAAATTTTGAGTTAAGATCTTGACAGTCCAATTTAAATCCTCACTAATAAAAGACCCCGCGAATTATAGGCATGGATCGGATTGATAAAAATGCTGATTACACGACTGAAAAATTTAACTCAAACAGTACGTTAATGCAGGAGTTGCCGATTCAAATGATTAGAAGGTTGGTATATCAAAATTGTTAAAAGTTTTTCAAGTCATAGATAAGTAGACCTGTACTCCAAAACAGATCTAGTTCCTGCATTTACTATTCTAATCTAGAACTTGCTCTCATCTAATCTTTCATGCATGTTACAAATAATAATTGAATGCAACAGAAAGGATTTGTCATGTATGAATGGTGCGAATGTGATATCATGTAGATTTATTTTAATCTATATATAACTTGCTTTTAATCTAATTCTAAATGAGTCTCATCCAATAATTTTTTTTCAATAATTCGATAGAAAAGGAGAATTGAACATCCACATTTCAAAACCCCCTGCAGCTAGGGTTCTTCCTTATTCTGTTCCATTTTTGGCTGAACTAAGAAACCATCTATCTCTTCTTCTTGACAAAGTTAAGCTCCAAAGAGATTGGCAACATGTCAATCTGACTAATATCGCAAGTTTTTTTTCGATTACATGCATATTATGAACCGTAAAATTGAAAATAATGTTAGACTGAGTGGGTGGATTTAGATTCACTGCTACGTTATAGTATGCAATTTAGGCACATACCAGATTTATTTTCTGTGCATCTATGCTGCTATTGGTACTGCAACTCTCTAGTAATATATTTTCAAGTATAATGATATAACTCCAGACTTTTTATCAAAAATATGTGTGATTACAAGTTCATGATAAAATATGAACATATTGAAATTCATGTTTAGATGGTATCATGGGAACCACTTGTGCTGTTTGTAAAGGTGACAAACAAGGATATAAATGAAGGAGTTGGCTACGGTGCTAGGCGTAGCATAGAGGGCCTCCGTGAAACGGCTCAATATTTGAGTTTTCAAAATTCTAACGGTCGATCTGAACCATTCAACATGATCTCCATATGAATACATACTTGCAAATCAAATTTTCCATTTTTTATAATTCTTTTACTATTTTTTTAGATAGGAAGAAAATCACTTGATCAATTGTAATAAAAATTAATTTAGAGTCTTCTGTGAAAAAAATTTATAATTCTTTTACCAATTTTATATTATTGCCTAGATAGAGAGAAAGGAGAGGAATGTGATTCATGTGCATAGAGACAACAATTTTATATTATTGCCTAGAGAGAGAGAGAGAGGAGAGGAATGTGATTCATGTGCACAGAGAAAACAATTTTATATTATTGCCTAGAGAGACAGAGAGGAGAAATGTCATTGATGTGCATAGAGACGACAACATTAAATTATTGCCTCTAAAGTTTGTACGGTGGATCTGTAATATTCTCAAATGAATTAGATGTCATGGGTCATAAAAGTTATTCCCATAATTAAATTTCATGTTTATTTTTTTTCTTATTTGTAAGTTATTGGCAAATAAAATTTAACAATCGAGTCGGTTTATTTTTTTTCTTATTTTTTTCCCATACTTAAATTTCATGACTATTTCAAAGGGTCCGGTTAACCGTTAACCGGAAATTTGGTCCGGTTAACGGTTAACCGGTTTGGGTAGATTTCAAATTTGATGACCGGTTCGGTTATTTTTTAAAATTTAATTTATTTTTTGGATATAAATAAAAAAATCGGGTTTGTAAGGGTGACAAACAAGGACATATATGGACTTGGTTACGGTGCTATGCGTAGCATAGAGAGTCTCCGTGCAACGGCTCAATATTTGAGTTTTCAAAAATCTAACAATCGAGTCGAACCGTTCAACATGATCTCTATTTGAATATGTACTTGCAAATCAAATTTTACATTTTTTTAGATAGGTAGAAAATCACTTGATCAATTGTAATAAAAATTAATTTAGGGTCTACGGTGAATTTTTTTTTATAATTCTTTTACCAATTTTATATTATTGCCTCTAGAGAGAGAGAGAGGAGAATGTGATTCATGTGGATAGAGACAACAACATTAAAATATTGTCTCTAGAGTTTGTACGGTGGATCTGTAATAGTTTTACTCTGTAATTTTTTGAATTATTTATCCAGGAATTATCCAAGAGCTCAAAGCTGTGACTCTCTTCAGCATATTCTCAGATGAATTAGATGTCATGGGTCATAAAAGTTAGTCCCCATATTCTCATGTATTTTTTTAATTTTTTTTTTATATCAAATTTGCCATTTTACTTTTATTTCTCTCTAATAAATGATGACAACTATATATATAAGAAAAGACGAAGAATATATATACTGCAATAAAATCGATTTTGAGAAGATTTAATTCTCACTGCTTTGTAATTTTATTCTTTTGAATTTGAGAAGATTTACTTTTTTATTAACTTACGAAGTTATTTTAGACTCTAACGGTCTACTTTCCCAAAATAATTCACATAAAAATCTTACATCAACCAAAATATGTAATTTGGGAAACTACTAATTTAAGGCCCATAATCCAAGGCCCAATAAACTAGTTTGGAAGTAAACGAACATATTAATTAAGGCCCAAGAATCTCCTTTGTAAACAATGTTCTTTCTTTCCTTGGTTTGGATCAATGTTCATATCTTTTTCTTCTTTTTTTCTTTTTTTTTTCTTTTTTTTTATGGTCATGTCCATATTATATTCATAGCAAAGAATTTGACTCTTGATATGATTATTTAACGGTCTAGTTTTGATATGAACCACAATATATGTTTTGGAAAACTGGTAATTATAGGCCCAATAATTAAGTTTGGACGTAAACAAACATATTGTGGTTCATGTTAACGGGTCGAAATTCAAGGCCTAATAATTTCCTTGTAAACAATGTTTTTTTCTTTATTTTGGATTGTCATATTGTTTTCATAGCAAAGAATTGAACACTTGGAATTTTGGATGGTAACGAGGTAATCATAATAGTGAAGGATTAAGGGCTGAAGGAATGCTAAAGATCCGATGTTCAGTTATCTTAATCCATGGAGTGAAAACTGAAAACTAAAGAAACTAAAATAAGGGATAGAGGGTACCTGAAGGCCCGAACAAAGGACTAAGATTCAGGCAAAAGGAGGCTAAAATAGGTAATCATAATCCATGCTAAGGAATCGATATACAGCAGTATTAAGCAGCTAAGAAAGCTAAAGAAAACAGATTAAACTTTAGGGAGGCTTAATCCCTTGTTGCCGGTTGATGTAATTATTTTTCCTTTTCTCGGAGTATTGTTATTCTTTGCTTCTGACCTATTCAAGTCTTGCACCTGTGGCTAGTTTTTTACGGTCTTACCTATTTATGGCGTCCAGTTGTTGGGCCTATTCATTGTATATATAACTCTCAGGCCTTGGAAATTGTATGAACTTTGTTTAGTTGATCATAGTAGATATTGACCAAGAAAGTACATACTATCATAAGATATTTAGCCTGGCTCACAGCAAACATATATATTTGCGTGTTCTGAATAGTCCCGTTTCAGTCCACATTTCAAAAATCAGTTCATTAATTTGATTGGACTTCTGGTCGAAATAGCCCAGTTAAAACTTCCGAACCAATTATAATTATGATATTTTATGTCTTTAAACTTTCTGATTGAGCTGGTTTCATTGCAAAAGGACTCCGTTTCTTGCCGAATTGAGGTATATTATGTTGAAAGTTGATCCAAAATTAGCTTTCCAAATATAGAATTCTGTTGAGAGTTGGTCTAAACTTAGCCCTTTATATTTGGAGTGCTATAATTAGTCATGGAGCGTGTAGGAGTTAGTAGGTTCTATAATTAGTTATGTAGGTTCTATTTGTAATAGAAGGATAGGTAGTGGGTACTAAATTTATAAGTTCCAGATTTAGATTAATGTTTAGCTATAAATTCAGATGTACTTTGTATCCGAAGTAAGGAAGCAATACAAGGTAATTTCAGCAAAAAATTTCTTCTCTATTGTTGTATCCTTCAGAAATTTCCAACATATTAGATATTCAAGAAATTTAGCTTGTAAGTCTTCTGTTAGGTGTTAAAAGAGAAGAACAAGAAAAAGATGCATATACTTACAAATACACATGTATACAAACAATATTTCATAAGAGAACTTTACGGTAGAGAAATGTCATTGGACGAGTACTAAACAATATTTCATAAGATATGCAGGTAGATATCTATTTTTTTATTTTAAACGAATTACATCAGTATTTTTTATTTTATTTTAAACGAATTACATCATAACTTCTGGAATTTGGGTATGGATGATCATGGATGTATGTGGGAAATCACTTTAATTAATTTCACATAACACCATAATAGCTGTAGATTTAGCCAGTTTACTAATACTCTTCCACTATTAATTCCACTCTTCTACCATTAATCAAACACAACCGAAATAGTGAATAATTGAAGCCTATTTGAAATTTCACTTTTCCTCACTATTTCTCTATTACAATTGTTTGCCGGCAAACGGGCCCATACATTCTACACTACTACTAAAAATATTTACCTATTTCAAAAGTCTACCAATTAATTATTATTTTTTAAAAGATATACATTGTACACTACTACAAAAACACTAACCATACATTCTAAAACATACACGTTTTCTTAAAATGTTCTTTAAATCCGTGTCCAAAGCAAAAAATCGCACTTCTTGAAAAGAGCTCCAATTAGGGGCGAAGCCAAGATTTTCATCAGGGGAGGGCAAAAAAATATCGAATTGGGTTAAAATAGCTTATTGGATTTAAACTCATTAACTAATTGGGTACTCGATAAAAAAACAATGTTTTGACTTATATTTTTCAATGCTCTGACTTGTCATTTCTAATGTATTAACTTAAAATTCTAATTATGAATCATAATTCAAGAAATTTATTTTGATTTTAACACTAAATATAACCTAAATTACAAATCAATCACTCAGACAGGGGCAAAAAAATTTCCAGGGGGGACAAAGTCGATCAATATCGATAAATCATCACTAAAACTCGAAATCCAGGGGGGCGGTTGCCCCCCCTGGTCTATGCTGGGTCCGCCCCTGGCTCCAACAATCATACATAGGTTTTAATAAAAAAGATCATGTATATAAATGTACTCTAACATTCATACGTAATTCTTTATTAACAATTAAACCATGTACAATTACACCTAATTGTATATGGCCATTTATTAAAAGAACGTATATGATGCTGATAACGCCAATTTATATAGCTAAAATCACTACTTCTAACTACGAAAAAATGGTGAAAAAATGTATGCAAAGTAGTATTTTTTCTGAATTATTTACCGCAAATGTGTTTTTTATGCTATATTTGCATGTTTAGGCCGAAAACAGAGCAAAAATATCATATTTAAGCCAATTCTTAAGGAAACGTCAAAATAGGGTATCACATGGAGCATGTAACACCTCACATGCATGAAATGCACAACATGCAATATGGTGAAAAACACAGAAAAATCAGCTATGTCAAGTGCCATGCAGCATGAGGACCTCGCATGCGGGTTGGACGTCTAGGCTGCAGAGCATACGTATTGGATCCGTGGACTGTCTTAGTTGGATTAAATCTCAGCCATTGAGCAGCAACCTTCTAGAAGAACTGTCTTTAATTGGCATGTTATTTATGGCATGAGAGGCTAATAATAGCCACAAAATACTAAAGATAGCCTCCATAACCTTCATGGCTGCACTCTTTAGGAATACTATATAAACCCCTCATGTAATAGAATTTGAGAGTGCTATATATATTGAGGGCATCTATTATGATTTTGAAAGCTAAGATATTTTTTTACATTATAATATCTAATTTACCCTTGCTCTTATATATTTAATACTCTCATTTTTTTTATAATTTCTATATATCTCTAGTATCAGCACATTTAACATAAAAGGAAATAATTAAATGAGTAAAATGTAAAGTTAGCTGGCATGTTGATTACTGAGAGCGACACATGTTTGAAATTATCATTTATATCCAGTGAATTGTGAATTATCTTGGAAGTAACCTTGTAAGTTATAACTTGTGAATTATCTTTTCTCATGCATAATATACATCATATTGGAAAGATCACACATATTTTCTTCTTCAATTTTATTTTTTTAGATATAATACTTTTCAACTCTTTGTAATTACATTTGTTTTACAGCAAAATATTATCAATATATCCTTTTGTTTCATCAGTTCTACTTATCCTGAAATAATATTGACCCATTTCATTTCGAATATGCTAGCAGCATGCTATGCATAGCATAGAGCTCCTCCATGCAACGCCTTGGATTCGACTTTTCAAAATCCTAACGGTCGATCCGAACCGTTCATCTTGTTCTCCATATTAATATGTGTTTGCGGACCAAATTTTATATTTTTTGGAATTGTTTTACTATTTCTTAAGATTTATTGAAAATCGCTGTTTTCAGCAAATCTGGACCATAAAAAAACAGCGATTTTCAATAAATCTAAAGAAATAGTAAAAAAATTCCAAAAAATGTAAAATTTGGTCTCCAAATACATATTAATATGGAGAACAAGATGAACGGTTCGGATTGACTGTTAGGGTTTTGAAAAGTCAAAATCTAAGGCGTTGCATGGAGGAGCTCTATGCTATGCATAGCATGCTAGGATATTGCCATTTCATTTATCCACTTCTATCGGTGTGAAATAAGAGATGACCAATACATGGTTCCAGAAATCGGCCGATTCCGTGTCAACTTGGCCGATTCAACTCGGAATCGGACCTGACCGGGCCGAGTTTTACTCGATTCTCGCGCCTGTGCGAGTTTCTCGGAAAAACTCGGATGAACAGTGCCGAGTCAGCCGAGTTTTGTCCGATTCTCACTAACCTGTGCAAGTTTTGTCCGATTCTCGTAGGCTGAGTTGTGCTGAGGAGAAGAGAAGAGGTCGGCCGGCTGAGGAGAAGAGAAGAGAGCGGCCGGCTGTGTCGCGCAGGGAAACAAGCTGAGTCGCGCAGGGGTCAGTGCTGAGGAGAAGAGAAATCTCCATTATTGCGCAGAGGTTAGTGCTGAGCTGAGTCAGAAGGAAAGAGAGAGTCGCGATGGGGGAATTGGTTTTTGAGTCGGAAGTGAAGACAGAAAGAGAGAGGGGTTTTATTCAACTTGGCCCCTGGATGGTGGAGAAATTGCAACAAAAGAGATGGATGAAAGACAGGGACCTTTTTACTTAGGGAACGGAGCTTTTTATTTTTGAGTAGTTAGCTTGTAGTGACTGCTTAATTTAGGGACTTACATGTCCGCAGTTAATTTAGACTTTTATTTTCAATTACTGCTTTTTAAGTATTGTAATTTTTTTATCATGTAAACCCTTTATTACTTCAATCAAAGCACCTACGGGTTTTACCTCTCAAAAAAAAAAAAAAAAAAAAAAAAAAAAGACAGAAATGATATGGGAGAAATGAGATGTCGGAAGGGAACAGAGAAATGAAAATTTACATATGGCCTCTCTACATTTTACTTTTTTACTTTTTTTTTTTCATTTTCCGAATAAAGAAGAATTGATTTTGTTGATTAATTCTAAGACAATTAGTAGTGCATGTGACTGTACAGATTGTTTTTTCTTGTGCATGTGACTCTACAGTTTTTTTATTCTACAATATCCACATTCGTATTTTAATACAGAGGACAATGAGATGATCCAGCTAGCTCGGCATAGCTTCTAGCAATAAAAGTATGTTCTATTTGTAATGTTTATAATAAATTATATAATTAGTGGATTATGTGAGTGTAATATTGTCTTAATTAACATAGTTTTTTTACAAATTATTTTTATCAATTTTTTCCTATTTTTTAGCTACAAAACAAGACTTCTGTCACAAATACCCGAGTTACCGATCCGATTCTTCTGATTCTGACCGATTCATCCGATTCTGACTCGGCGGCTAAAAATCCAATTCCGATTTCCGGAACCATGTTGGGACTAGCTCACACATCAAATTGAATTCGTAATGGGTTACTTTTTCTGCATCTACCTGCAAACCGTCTGAGCAGCAAGGGATTCCTTATCTTAATACATATTAAGAGCTAGCGCTAAGATTCAAGAAAAATCTAATTAAATCCTGCTAGTAGTATTAATTATTAAAAAGACAAACCAAAACTTGTTCAAAGAGGCATGCAGCTAGATGAAAGGCGTTTTTTTTGGTCATGACGATGTACTGATTCTAATCACAAAGTTTTCAAATGACAATAATGTAATACAACAAACGAGAGAGGAGGCTTTGAAATGAAAGAGTATATTTGTCAAATTACATTTTAAAATCACTAAATAAAAGGTGTTATTGGATACTTGGGCATACTAGAAATTATCTAAAAAAAAAAAAGCAGTTTCTTTTCTGAGAACCCAATGAACTGCTTTTGACGAATATATATACTGCAATAAAATCGATGTTGAGAAGATATAATTCTCACTGCTTTGAAATATTATTCTGTTTTTCAGTAGATTTACTTTTCATAAACTTACGAAATTATTTGAGATTTTAACGGGCTAATTTCGAAAATAATTCAAACAAATGTCTCACATAAACCAAAATATGTAATTTAAACTGGTTAATTCAAGGCCCATAATCCAAGGCCCAATAATTAAGTTTGGTTGTAAACAAACATATTGTGGTTCTTTGTAAAAAAGGTGGTACTTCAACTATTCAAAGGCCCAATAATCTCGTTGTAAACATTTACAATGTTCTTTCGTTGGTTTGGATGTTCATATTTGTATGCAGAGCTAAGAATTTGACTTTTGATGTCTTTGGCTGCACTGGACTTGATGCGCTTTTGCTTCCTTTTTCTCGGAATGAAATTATTGTTTGCTTCTGACCTATTCATATCTTGCAGCTGTGGGTATTTCTGTTACGGTGTTACCTAATTAATGGCGTCCAGTTGTTAGACCTGTTCATTGTACAACTCTCAGGCCTTGCAAATTGTATAAACTTTGTTTAGTCACTAGTACATAAAACGCGACCATACACAACATATCATATATGGATGAGAAAAAATTGCACATTAACAGTGTGCAATAGGAGGAGGCCCTTGCACAAAAAAAAGTTCACACATACCCACACGATTATTTAAAATCCAACCGTGTTCTAAAGTCACCAATATTTGTACATGGGTTGTTAATACTGAACCGTGTACGACTTGAGTCATCTATACACCGTTAATAGTTTAGAAACTGTGTATGTTTTGTACAAATATGAAAACACAGATTTCTCTCAATATCTGTGTAACTCAGGCATTGCCTATTAAAATGCTCAAAAATGCCCTTCCAAGTCATTTTTACATATAACTTTCTCATTCTAAGTCTAAATCAACTCGAGTCAATCCCAAATCAACCCAAATTCAATTCTATATGACTCAAAGCCAATTCTTATATAATTTAAATTAATTCAAGCTACCAAATGGCCAAATTCCCCCTGCAGTGAGCCTTAACCCAATAATGATTTTATTATCCAACGTGGTTAACTTTTAAATGACTTGGTTACTCTTGACTTGATGCCAAAGACATGATCAAAATCCCAAATGACCAATGTATCCCTCCTTTTGTACCTCATGGATTCAAACTAGATCTACACCCTTCAATTTAATGAGGAATAAACAAATAATTTAACATACCTATGCACTGATTGAATAGAATACTATATTTCCCATATCATGCATGCATCATGGCATATTTAAACACACATAGATACACACACCTATGAAAACCAATGGAACACGATCAATATTTACACATGAGCACCCCCTTTAGCTTTACTATTCAGTTCCCTTGAAAATAGGCCTAAATCCTATAATGAAGTCTTCAATAAGACCTGAAAAGTGTATTGATATAATTAACTGTGAGACTTGCACCTGTCAGGAGTTAAACGTCTTCACAATCAATAAACTCTCTTGACAACTAATCATGAACAGTAGGCCATCAAGGGTAAACCCAAAAGAAGCAGAAACGTTCTAAGCTCCCATGTCTCCATGAGGCCTTCCCTCTCCCAATTTCTAAGAGGCAGGCATAATATCTAAAGGGAAACATCCGAGGTCTGGACATATAACAATTTTGTACCCCACAATTATACAAATTATCAAATTATTTAATAATTATTTATTATTTGTCTGTTATCTGTTAAAATTAACTTAACATATATAAGTATAGAGTACATATAAGACGTAGCTACTGATTAAAAAAAAGACAATTTAAGGAAGAAAAACAAGAACACAATTTCTTTCTATTTATTCTTAAACATATTTTCTTCTCTTACATCCATAACAGAATATAACTCTATTAATAGACTCTTACCATTAAAGTAAACTCTTAAAATTCGTACAAAGATAAATGTAAAACATAATTCTAAACAACAACACTTAAACCTGACACTTGGTTACTAAAACTGCCTTAACTTATAGAGAACTCCAAACGACATAATACCAGAACCAACTGAAACTAGACTAGAAAACAAGTGAAAAACATAATTAATATACCCAGGATGGCCTACACTTGCCACTTCAACTTATTTTATATTGCCTCAAAATCTGACTGTGTTTGAGTTTATTCTTTAACAACTACTAGCAAATAACCTATTTATTTCATTCTCTGCATGAGAGTCATCCAGACTGGTAATAGCATGCGGTTGACTTATTTAAAGAGCGAAGGGTTCCAGCAGAAGCAGAGAACTTATTTTTTTAATATTGCTGGGTTTGTTAAATGCATCATTGAAGTAAACATAAAAGGTCTCCATTTGTCTGCACTGATTAACAAGTATCTCAAATACTGTCATGGGAACATCAGCTGGGTGAAGGCATGCATGGTTTACTCTCTTCCATGCATCTTCGCAAAACGACTGGAACTTCGCAGTTGTTTCTTCATTTGTTAATTTATGTTCGATTTTGTAGCACTCAAATGTTGTTGGCCCTTGCCCAGACTTAGTCTCACGCTGCAAGCATCAAATGAAAAAAAATTGTGAAGCTAGAACTATAACTTAGTAAAAACTTTAGTTTTTTTAATCAATGCATTCAATTTTCCAGTTTGAATTGATTGCACTTTTCCAATAGCTTGATTTTTGTTCTTACCATAAATCATGAATCCCTTTTCTGGATTCTTAAATATTTTATCTGAGGTAGATACTCAGTTGGTTCCCACGAGACTATATATATTTATGTCTAATTCGACTAGAGCAATTGAGTCTGAAATACTAAAACCAATAGATAACCAAACAACAAAATGAATATCTATTTCCTACTCTTCCCCAGCTGCTGGTCGTATACCAAATGACTTTTCAATTTATAGCACACCAAATCAATTACTAAATAATGTTTAGTATAATTAGGTCATTTTGGTACCTCATGACCTATTACATCGTCGATGTATCTAACAATTCTCATGCAATCCATGGTGACATCTGGGAAAGTATAGAGCCACTGAAAGACCTCTTTGGTGATGAGTTCCCCTGGAGTTCCTAATAAAGGAAAACCAACCACGAGGAAGCCAACATGTTCATCTAATGCGGGTTTTTTGCGCTCATAGAAGGATGGTACATACCCACTCACACGCCACTCCACTTCTTGCATGTAACCGTCAATAAGTATCTGCGTCTATTATATAAATGTAAAATGCATTACAACTTTAAAATCCAGAAAATAAGATATATATTCGAAAAGTCAGGATGAAAATAATTATCAAACAGAAAGTATACATTAATGAGGTATTAAGTTAAAAAAAATTAACACCTCTGGAGTCTGCACTCCTAAAAATTTTAAACTTGATATGTTATTTATTAATTATTAATAATCCACATAAATAAATAATATAATTAAATATGAATAGTTCACCATAATGAGAAAAACATGGTATCATACCGACTTGATAATGTACGGCAAACGGTACTTCTCACTAGGCTCTAATTCATCATCAAAACTATTAACTGTCTTAATGAATTGGTGACATAAGTTCCTCAAGTACATCGGTAGTAAATTCACTGCCTTTTCATCCCACCTACAAGGAAGTTATCCCAGTACTGACATTAGTTTCACTAAATATATATAATGTTATTAGTAAATAATTCAGCAAGTTAATTAATAATTCCGTTAATTATGAAGTATTTTCTCTTAATTAATAATTCAGCAAGTTAATTATGAAGCATCTCCAAAAACTTATGATGACAAATGTCCAAGCTTATCTTAAATATATATAATGTTATTTTATATTTATAACATAAAACATCTATATTTTTTACTTAACGGAAAAACAAACATTGGAATTTTTTTCTCCTTTTTCACAAAAATACTTTTGAAGATTTATCGCTACATCAATAAAAACTAGTTTTTTCACCTGTTCATTTTGTGTTATCAAAATTTTCTTCCAGCACATGCTACCTAGCAATAAATAAATAACAATTATATTGGGGATATTATTCTCAGTCATTCTTTATCATAAAGAAACTGTGCAATTTGAAATATATATAGCTCGTTTTTCTTTTTCTTTTTTTACAAAAAAGTTGACGGGGGTGGATGTTCTTCCTTGATTTTTGTTTTAGTTAAGGACTCCAGATTCTATTTCTACATATCCCACTGTCTGTTAGTTCCAATAATAACAACTTTTCATACGGATGATATTATCTTTATCAATTAATTGCAGATGTGATTCTCATCTTCATCCCGATTTAAATCTGACGCTTTCAAGTTCTAACTTTGGTTTAGGTCTGAGAGATCATTCAAAAGAAAATTTTGGTTACCATTATAATTTCAGCAACTAATGATAAAATACATTCCGCTAGAGTCATTTGAACGATATGTTTCTGTTAGAATATCACCATTGGACGACAATATATATACATAGTACCCAGATTACAGTTCATTAATTTTAGCTAATGAAGAAAACATATCACAGGTAAAATATATAAATAACTTGCCTCTGTATTGCCTCATTTAGAAGCTTGCATTCTTCATATGTGCCGTGCACATCAAAAGTGTCATCCACAACTGTTAGCAACGCATACAACTTGGCAATCATTTTCCGTGCACGGCTATACTGATCGGCCTCAAAATATTGTCCGAAACTCCATAGCATATATACCTCTAATAAACGCTCCCGTCCATATTTTAGATTCTCGCCAATATTTAGGTTCTTCCACCATCTGCAACATGTATATAACCATATTTGTATTATTAATCTATGTTCACTAATAGGTATTAAAACTTTTAGTGAAGCTGTTTAGTAATAATGAAATGAAACACTATATTTAACTAAGAAAGTATATTTGGTTATATCGAAACTTATTAAGTACGTAGGTTTACATTGTAAAGACACTATGGACTTATATATACAGGGAGGTTAGCTACTCTACTTATATAAACATATGAGAACAATATTGTTATATGGACTTTTATTTTTATGCCAAAAAGAGGCCACCTTTCAAGACATAAAATATAGCTAAAAAATTCCAAAAAAATATAAAAATCAGTATTCTACGTGTTTACTATAAAACCAATTTATTGAACTACATAGGTCGAACTTTAGAACATGTAACTTTAAAACCGGATCCGTAAGTACTTCGGCAGAAGTGCTTCTGGAGCAATTTAGCTGGATTATATATATAGAGGTTGGCTAATATCAAAATGTTTGTTCGGTAGCCATGGTGCAATCAATTGGTATTTTTTTTATTTTTAAAGTCCAAATGGTATTTCCAAACCCTTAGATTTGATCTCTATATTAATATGTACTTGGAGACAATAATTTTAGATTTTTTGAATTTTTTTACTAATTGTTAAGTCAATTTTAAAATTGCTGATTTTAATAAACAATGAAAAATTTGTGGATCATTGAAAACACCGATTTTAAAACTGACTTAATAAATAGTAAAAAATTCAAAAAAAAATGTAAAAATTGGTCTCCAAGCACATTTTAATATAGATTGAATATTGAACGGTTTGAATCGACTGTTTGGACTTTAAAAATGTCAACACCAAAGCGTTTGTTCTATGGTGTAGGAACAAACATTTTGATATTAGCCAATCCCCCTCTCTCTCTCTCTTTATATATATATATATGCACACACACATATTCATATATATACGCATGCATGTAATGGAAGGACTGATTTGTGAAGTTTGATCTAAAGAAATTTGCAGCTTAAATATATGCATTTAGTTTTAAACCGTGGCTAAGGAAATGTCTGATTCCGTGGGTAAGTCCACGGATATAGTTATCCCAAATTCCCCGTTGGTAAGCAATTGTTTCCATGGTGATAAAGCAGATTCTAGCCTACTCCATATTGAATAGTTTTACAAGGATTAATTATATATTGAACTCACAGAGAAAGCGTCTTCATCTCTTCCAAATGAAGAGTTTGGCATGTATTAAAGTCCAATTTTGCAAGCTCAAGTAATATTTCGTTTCGGTTTTCCTCCTCATCATATTCTTCAATATAAAACCTTGCCTCCACTCTCACCAGCAACTTATGCAACGGCATTTTTAGTGCGCGCAATACTTGTTTCTTTAGTGGGGATCTCAAATCATGGAGCATTAGTAAGAGATGGCCCCTAGCAAAAGAAATTGCATCAACAAGTATTTCCTCACCAGGAGTCGCAAGATACCCTGCGTTATACAGGCTTAGCAATCCTTTCGGGTCATTGGTTATGTTCTCGGCAAAGTTTCCTTGATCATCTTTGAAATTGAGAAATACATCTGTAAATGTTTAAACACAGTAAATAGTCAGCTTAAGTGATTAATTAAATGTCTGGAGATAAGAGGCGGAGCCACATGAGTCCAATATGTGACAATTCCCTCCCACTCCTAACTACGTCTCCAGATACAACTTCATAAACAAAAGAAAAAAATCATTGAACAATTGGCAACTATATATGATTTAAAAAACTAAAACATGATTTTAAGAAAATAGATTCAGGAGTTCATCTATTTAAGATATGTTGTTTTCTTAAAAGGTTGATATGAAACAATAGTTGATACGAAAGATGACTTTCGATGAAATTAATTGTATATTACCTGAAGACGCATTAAACCCGTGTTGCCTGAGTAGTCGGAAGCGAGTTGCAACATGATGAAGATCACAATTAACTAGTTTAGCATCATGAAGATGGCTTAATGCATCATAAATGTCGCTCTTAAAGTGGTAACCTATGCCAAGGTGTTCAATTGTATCAATTAAATTCACCATCTCCACACTGTCAATGGTGGACCCAAGCATTGCTCTAACTTCCTCTTTTAGCTCCCTTATCCTTGCTTCGATCCACTCTTTGGACTTCTGCAAAACCAAATGTGATGTATTAATTACACTCGTCTTGTACAAATAAGAGCTTTGTGAAAAATATTCAAGAAATTTGCCTTGGGTAATTTAGTACTGTTTCAATTGTAAACAGGAAATAAAGCTAGCGTGGAAAATCTAAAACTGTCTTTCATTGTTGACCAACTATATATAGATTATGGAGTCTGTCTGATGCCGATCGGACCTACTTTAGGCTCGATGGGCTCCATGACCGTCTTGAAAAAGAAGGAATTTTTGTGCGCATGGATCTTAAATAGGTATTTTGTCCATCAGACCTACTCCACTTTCGTATATATTGTTTGCCATCAATCTTGGATATTTTAAATACAATTTAAGCACTCTTTTGATTACATTTTAAATTTACAATAGTTATTGATAATAAAGAAATTTTAAAGCAGTTAAATATCTTTTCTTTTCAGCGAAGTAGAACTACTCTCTGTATATTATGAAACAACCAGTATATCCAAGGCACCCAACAGCAAACTAGAACTTAGGAGTTGATTTTCATGGGAAAATATAGAGATTAATGTATGGTGGTATACCTGAATAGGGGCTGTGTGAGTGATGAAAGTGTCAGGACTCCACGCAGTCGGCTCATACTTAACAAACCTGCGAGCAAAACCCTCCTGCTTCTCACTGTTGCAAACAGCGGGGCATGTTTTCTGTTCTTCACTATTCATCTTCCCACCTAGCTATATGAAGAGAATTTGTTTATTTTCTAAGCTTCACTATTGTAACGATGGATCCTTAACCCTTTTCTTTCCTTGGGCAAAACACATTGCAAGTGCTCCTATATATATAGCACATACATCGATCTCCTCCTTTTGTTTGATTATTAATTAAATATTATTTTTTTAATAAAGAAGTTATAAGAAAGGGAAATAAATCTGCTGCAATCATTCATGAGTGAATAGTAACCCTACAATTCCTCCTTTTCTGAATCCAACCGTTGAATTGTTTCGAGATGTGTGCACATAAAAGTTATGAAAAAGTTACTTTGAGATTCGTTCTTCAAAAAAGATAGACGGTTGGATTCGAAAAAGGAGGAATTGTAGGGTTACTATTCACTCATGAGGATTGTAGAAGATTTATTTCCATAAGAAAGATATATAGCACATGCATTAAACCTGCCTATTGTGGCCGGATCTAGCTATTGATAATAAGATTGGACACCACCATTACTTATACAGTGTTACCTCATCCGCTTCTAATTCTTTAAGAATTTTTATGTAGTGAATCAAAAATAATTTCCACTTGTTTTCCCTATAGGCTGGGCAACCTCCACTCTGCTCTGCTGGCCTTCCAGTTCTTTGGCCTCTTTGCCCTCTCGCCCATGGCTAGCATCGGATTTTATCTAAAACGGATTGTATGGAAATTCAGAAAAAGAAAATATTCAAATTCAGTTTCAAAAATACTTCAGATACAGTACAGCACAGTTGTTAATTTTTAAGTATTTTACAAAATCAATATTTTTAGACCATTAAATTTTTGTACCCAACTTAATAAATAGTAGAAAAGTTAAAAAAAATATAAAATTTGATCTGCAAGCATATTTTAATATATCCACCATGTATGGACTTTAAAAATGTAGGGTGTAATATTTTAATGTTTCAAGGTATGTGTATGAATAATTGTAGTGTATAATATCCTTGATTGACTATTTTATAATATCTAAAACATATATAATGGTCTTTTATAAAAAAAATATATATGATGTAAAGTGCTATTAATTTTTGGTGACATATGGCTAAAATTCACACCGATGTACAAATTTGATAATTTTTAACTGTTCATCGAATGACTTAAATTTTTTTACTGTGTACATTTAAAGATATTTGGCGAAAAATGAAATGATATTCAAATTACATGAAGAATCCACAATCAATCTATAAGGAAAATAAAAAATAAAAAATATATTTTTTAATTTTTTTGCTTTATTTGAGAAAGCAAAATTAAAATTGTCACTTTAGTCAATTGTTAATTAATGGATCCTAATACTATTTCTATAATATATAAGAAGAAATTTTTTAATACAAAATAGTTATTTTTTGTTGAAATTAAAGTACTACAAGTCGAAAACCACATAATAATCCCTGGAAATTTAATAAAGTTGTACTGCCTCCAAATAATAGACTAACCAAAGTTTCTGAAATTTTCATGAAACTATTTTTTTTTTTAATCAAAGGTTTACATGACGTCAAAGTTAATAGAACTAAAAACGTAGAGCATATATGATCCAATTCACAAAATGGACTTCAATTTGGAGGAATTCGAGTACACACACACATCATAATGTTTCCGAGTCATTCACTACAACAATGTAGATACTTTTTGCGAGAGAAAAAGCAAATTTATGACGGTACTCCCTCGCGAAAAGTACCGTCGCAAAAAGAAAAAGCTGAAGAATGAGAGTAGTCCGTCGCAAAAAGTCACTTTTTTATCCTCGCGAAAGGTGTCTCGTTCTTGTTGTGATTGTTTACGTCCGAATCTAAATTAGATATTTCTTCAATACACACCGCATCATAATGTTTCCGAGTAGAGAACGGCTTTGACCGGCTGATCTATTGACCTTGTTACCGCTCATAGTATATTTTGAAATTTTAGGAAACTAATTAATGATATGGGTGAAATTTTGATTTTGATTTTTTGATTTTTTATGTTATAGATAAAAATTTCGACGTAATTTGCAACTTGCGAATTGCAAGAGATTCAATTGTAACAGTGCTTGATTTGTTAATTGTTAGATCCAGTGTTATGGCTCAGAAGAATAAGATATCATCACTACAAAAATGCTAAGCATACACTATTATAAATAAAAAAGATTTCAAGTGTTATATTTGTAATTAAGTTGCTTGAATATAGAAAAGAAGTTTTGTCTGACTCTTATTATAGTGAAAAATAACCAACAAAGAGAAAAAAATTAATTAAGGTCCGATACTACGAATCCGCATTAATGAACTTTTTGAGTTAATTCAGAGGACCGTTCGATGAAAATCTGAGTCAATACTGCTCACACCTGTAGCACAAGGATTCCTTTAATATTCGTGTGAATTTAAATCGGACGGCCGTTATCTTAACTTAGAATATGAGTTAGCTCGAGGATACAAATTCCTATACTACTCAGAGAATTAGTGCTCATCACTTTGTTTATACTATGGAGGGAGCGCTGTACAAGATTGTTCAGAGAGCGTTCAAAGTCGGTTGAAGAATTGACAGAAGAAGTTAAAACCCAGTGGAATTATACAAATCAAAGAAGATTGAGATGATTAAGAAGATCATTATGTTTCTGTTATGTTCTAGGTTTTTTTTTTTTTTGCAATCACATGTACATCCATCAGAGGGTTATTTCTCACAACCCTCAACAAACAATGTAACCAATTGCGGTTAATAAAATAGGAGCACGACTCCTATTCTTACTCAAAAACAAATTCCTATACTATGGTATAAGAGGCCATATACAACCACCAATGCGTGATGTGCTATAATAGATCCTGAAAACACATGATGCCACAGTCCGAAAAGGCATACAAGTTGATCCTTTCACTTGACGGTTTGACGCTTTGAGATTAACTCCCAATCTTTTGAGAATAAGGCTAGAATAGGAGAGTATTATTGGGCTTTGAGATGTGTGCCAAATTAAATAACGGTCGAGATTAACTAATTGTAAAAACTTCCTGTTACGGTACCGGGAAGGATGTGAACTCGTCTGAAAATGCATTAATAAATGTACCAGTACAATTTAGTGTAAAAAAATATTGATAGATAAAAGTAGAGATTTTTTTTCCATGAAAACATTTTACCTTATTTCTATCTTTTACCCTACAATGAATTCAGTCCTTTTTTTACCAATTGTCTCTTATAGAACCTCAATCAACTCCAAACAGCCAAGATGAAGCAAGTAATGAACTCCTTCAACAAGCTTTACCCAGACCTAGCTCAACTCAAGAAAGCGAAATACATTATTTCTTACCGACTTAAAATTTGCACTTTCCGCAACAGCTAATGGACGTGGAATCATTGACGATTATTTTCCATCTTCTAATCATCACCGATACGGTTTTGCGAGAAGTATGCAAATTAATTATTCATTGAAAATTTTAAATTCAGAAGTATGCAAATAATTTATTTCGTTTTCAATTGATGTACAAAGATAAAAAAAAATACCTTATTTCTAATCAATATAGAAAGATTGGATTCAATGAATAATTCAGTACGAAAGGAGAATTGAGCATCCGCATTTCTAAACACCAATTGGTTCTAATGAGCTCCCAGCTGAGAGATTGGAGTTCGTATCCTCTGAGTTGACCCAAATTTTGAGTTAAGATCTTGACAGTCCAATTTAAATCCTCACTAATAAACGACCCCGTGCGTTATAGGCATGGATCGGATTGATAAAAATGATGATTACACGGCTGAAAAAATTAACTCAAACAGTACGTTAATGCAGGAGTTGCCGATTCAAATGATTAGAAGGTCAGCATATCAAAATTGTTAAAAGTTTTTCAAGTCATAGATAAGTAGACCTGTACTCAAAAACTGATCTAGTTCTTGCATTTACTATTTTAATCTAGAACTTGCTCTCATCTAATCTTTCATGCATGTTACAAATAATAATTGAATGCAACAGGAAGGATTTGTCATGTATGAATGGTATGAATGTGATATCATGTAGATTTCTTTTAATCTATATATAACTTGCTTTTAATCTAATTCTAAATGAGTCTCATCCAATAATTTTTTTTCAATAATTCGATAGAAAAGGAGAATTGAACATCCACATTTCAAAACCCCCTGCAGCTAGGGTTCTTCCTTATTCTGTTCCATTTTCGGCTGAACTAAGAAACCATCCATCTCTTCTTGACAAAGTTAAGCTCGAAAGAGATCGGCAACATGTCAATCTGACTAATATCGTAAGTTTTTTTTTCGATTACATGCATATTATGAACCGTAAAATTGAAAATAATGTTAGACGGAGTGGGTGGATTTAGATTCACTGCTACGTTATAGTATGCAATTTAGGCACATACCATTTTTATTTTCTGTGCATCTATGCTGCTATTGGTACTGCAACTCTCTAGTAATATATTTTCAAGTATAATGATATAACTCCAGACTTTTTATCAAAAATATCTGTGATTACAAGTTCATGATAAAATATGAACATATTGAAATGAAATTCATGTTTAGATGGTATCATGGGAACCACTTGTGCTGTTTGTAAAGGTGACAAATTAACAAGGATATAAATGAAGGAGTTGGCTACGGTGCTAGGCGTAGCATAGAGGGCCTCCGTGAAACGGCTCAATATTTGAGTTTTCAAAATCTTAACGGTCGATCTGAACCGTTCAACATGATCTCCATATGAATATATACTTGCAAATCAAATTTTCCATTTTTTATAATTCTTTTACTATTTTTTTAGATAGGAAGAAAATCACTTGATCAATTGTAATAAAAATTAATTTAGAGTCTTCTGTGAAAAAAATTTATAATTCTTTTACCAATTTTATATTATTGCCTAGAGAGAGAGAAAGGAGAGGAATGTGATTCATGTGCATAGAGACAACAATTTTATATTATTGCCTAGAGAGAGAGAGAGGAGAGGAATGTGATTCATGTGCATAGAGACAACAATTTTATATTATTACCTAGAGAGAGAGACAAGAGGAGAGGAATGTGATTCATGTGCATAGAGACGACAACATTAAGTTATTGCCTCTAAAGTTTGTACGGTGGATCTGTAATATTCTCAAATGAATTAGATGTCATGGGTCATAAAAGTTATTCCCAAAATAAAATTACATGTTTATTTTTTTTTCTTATTTGTAAGTTATTGGCAAATAAAAGATCCTAAAAATTTATTCGTCGATAATTATAAATTAATTTTTATTACAAAGAAATCCAATTAGATATATATTATTTTATTTTATTGTTATTTTTCACCGAAGACCCAAAAAGTTTATTCGGCGATAACTCTAAATTAATTTTTATTACAAAGAAGTCAAATTAGATATATATTATTTTATTTTATTGATACTTTCCACGGAAGACTCTAGAAGTTTATTCGCCGATGACCCTAAATTAACTTTTACTACAAAGAAGTTCAATTAGATATATATATTTTTAATTTATAGTTATTTTTCACTGAAGACCTAATAAGTTTATTCGCCGATAATCCTAAATTAATTTTTATTACAAAGAAGTCAGATTAGATATATATTATTTTATTTTATGGTTATTTTTCACCGAAGACCTTAGAAGTTTATTCGTCAATAAATCCTAAATTAATTTTTATTACAAAGAAGTCAATTTAGATATATATTATTTTATTTTATAATTATTGTTCACCAAAGACGCTAGAAGTTTATTCACCGATAATCCTAAATTAATTTTTATTACAAAGAAGTCCAATTAGATATATATTATTTTATTTTATGATTATTTTTCACCGAAGACTGTTGAAGTTTATTCGGTGATAACCCTAAATATTTTTTTATTATGAAGAAGTCCAATTAGATATATATTATTTTATTTTAGGGAAAATTGGTTATTTGCCACTCCAAAACGTTAAAATTTGAAAAATGCCACCCCGAAATTAGAAACCATACTAATGCCACTCTAAACTTAGTTAATTTTGTAATTTTGTCACTCCAAATAATTAATGACTAAAATACCTCCCACTCACAAAACTTTGGTCTACTGGTTCTCTTCCTCTCCATCCGACTCTCTTCTTCTATCCACTCTAAACTTCAGATACAATACAACACAGTTGTTATTTTTTAAGTATTTTACAAAATCAATATTTTCAGACCATTAAATTTTTGTACCTAACTTAATAAATAGTAGAAAAGTTCAAAAAATATATAAAATTTGATCTGCGAGCACATTTTAATATATCCATAATGTATGGACTTTAAAAATGTAGGGTGTAATTTGATGTTTCAAGGTATGTGTATGAATAATTGTGGTGTATAATATCCTTGATTGACTATTTTATAATATCTAAAACATATATAAGGGTCTTTTATAAAAAAAAAATATATGATGTAAAGTACTATTAATTTTTGGTGACATATGGCTAAAATTCACACCCATGTACAAATTTGATAATTTTTAACTGTTCATCGAATGACTTTATTTTTTTTACGGTGTACATTTAAAGATATTTGGTGAAAAATGGAATGATATTCAAATTACACGAAGAATCCACAATCAATCTATATAAGCAAAATAAAAAATATATTTTTTAATTTTTTAATTTTTAATTTTTTTTGCTTTATTTGAGAAAGCAAAATTAAAATTGTCACTTTAGTCCATTCACTACTACAAAAAGATTAATTATTAACAGGTTATTAACCACGGTTCCGAAAGTTTTTTAGTGAGCCGTGGGTAAATAAGGAAGTGTGATGGTCAGATGACTTGTTTACACGGTTGAACCGTGGTTATTGTAGTTCAAACAATTTAACCGTGAGTAAAGGATTGATATTATCCACGACTGGGTTAAGGTGCTATTTACCCACGGCTGGGATTGGAGGAGGCGTGGGTAAAGAGCTGTGGGTAAAGGGTGTAAATCGTAAATCTCCTTAGTACTGTTTTCTTTTCGCTCCATCTCTCACTTGGACGATATTTTCATTTTCCTCCCACTCTCTCTCTCTCTCCGAGGATTTCCAATGTCGATCTCTCTTCCGCTCAACCCAAATCCACCCCTCTCTGTCCGCCGCTCAGTCCAAATTCGGCTTCCCTCTGTCCTCCGCTCAGCAACTTCGCCCCCCCCCCCCCCCCCCCCCCCCCCCCCCCCACTCCCTCCTCCGCTCCCTCTGCCGCTCAGCACAACGTCGGCCCCCGTCTCTCTAGGTCAGTATCGATTCTCTCTGTTGGATTTCTTTTAGTTCATCTTCATCTTTACAACAGTTTCAATCACCACGATTGTTTTTTCCATTGTAGCTTATTCTTGATTTCTTGTTATCAGGACAGGTAATAGTCTTGAATCCAAGTACTTATCGGTGCCTTTTGTTTTAAGCATATGCATATGAAGTAGCAGGTTTTTGTGTATAGCAATCTTTACTTGGTTATTTAATTTCATACTTGAACTCTCAGTACTTCAAAATTCTAAATAAAATTTATATTAATCTAGATCAGTACTATGGTACCAGTCTGATAATACACATTTTTTAATGCATGAACAATTAGTATCGTTGGGGTATGAACAATTATGTGTACTTCCTGCTATAAACAATTAGTATCATATATGACAATTGACTAGGGTTTACATGGATTGTTTTTACTATGTTTGCTGCCATATCTTGCTGACATATAATATTGTTTATCATGTGTTAATTAATCTTGTTTTAAGCTATTAAGTCTGTCTTGTTAAATTTCAGATTTGTTAAACCCCATGTCAGAGCCATATCAAATCAATCAGATGAATTAATGTCAAATGGGTGTTCGGGTGTTTAAGTTCATAGTGTACAACCAAGAAATTGGGAGAAGGGAGGCTGTTCCATGTGCAAAAATCATGAAGTAGTACAATCAGTAAGCAATCAATTAAAGTACCTTTTATTTCCATTCTTGTAAATAGTTATTCTTTGAATCTACAATTAACACTAATTACTATCCTTTATTTTTCTTGAGGGCTTTTCTGAAATACATTAGTAAAGGAGGGCCGCATACTAGAGAGCATAAATTGAAAATGAATTGGTCCTGGATCATGGTATACACACTAACTTAAAATTTAGTTAGTTATGAATACAAAAAACAGTTTATGATGAGATGGGATGAGAGTTGTAAAGTAGCATACAAAGAGAAAGCTCAGCCAAGAGTCTGCTAAGAATTTAAAAGAGAATTGATGATGAGTAGTGGTTCAATATGTAAGTCTAAATATTATATTCATTTTTTATTGTTAGTTTTATTGCTATGATCTATTTTTGCATTGATTTTAGAGAGTGTGGCTTAACCATATTCTTACCAGTATCAAGCAATGTTGTGCTCAATTTTGGCAACCTTTTTTTGGTTACATCAGTGGCATTATTTTGGGGTCTGTCAAGTAGGGTTACTTGAGATTTGGGTTAAATTTATTTTTATTGAAACTTTTTTTGTAGTAATCACAGTGAAGTAGAACATTTGTCAGTTGCTTTTCCACGGCAAAGAAGGGATGGGAGCCAAACTCCCAACTATGAACACAGCTACAGAGTCGGTTACAAGGTAACTTACATGTTATTGTTTATTTCTTGTTTGGGCCCTTCAGAACTCTTTTAAATTTTTTGGGTATAACCTGCAACTTAAGAAAGGTTTTATGTGCTTTCAAAAGTATGAACTTGTCTAAAGTACTTCTGCAGTACTAATGCCTGAGACTTATAAATACATTTCTTGTACGTTTCCAGGGAATGGATGATCAGTACTTCATAAACAATCTTCAGCTTCAGAGTGATGTACCCTAAAGAAGTGTTCTCTTTTATTGCAAAACTTGACTGATAAAAATTAGATATCGAGTTTGATAAGATTTGAAGGCCTGTGGGACGTAACGCAGGTGTATGTGCATTATGAGTGAGACTGGAGGCTAGACACTCTTCTAAGGAAGTTGACACAACTAAAATTGTACTACCTTTCATGGTTATTAGGTTGTAGAGAAAGCAAAGGATGTATTGCGTGGTGAAAACGGGTCAGGGCCCCTAAACACTCTCCTAAGGCATACTCTATTGAGACGAAAGTTGCAAATATGGATGTGAGGAACAATAGGAAGACGAAATAAATGAAGTACTAGTCTAGGAGAAAGTTGCTCTAATTTGTCCCGTATTCAATTTTTCTTTCTTTATGACATATTCAAAATTCTTGGTGGTTTGTACAGAACTAATTTATAATTTTTTTATAGATTTGTATTTACTTGACACAACCAAACCCTTGTTTGATATGTGGGTTGTGTTTATTATTTAATATTCTCTGTAAGTTAATTTAATTCAATAAATGAAAAAACCTAAATTATTTCAATATTTCTATTTCACATTGTTTATGTATCTCAGCTATTTAACTAATTTAGGTAGATCACTTTTACCCACGGCTCCAACCGTGAAGAAAAATCTAGTCAACCGTGGGTAAAGGAAAATGGGTAAAGGAAAATCCACGTTTGTTCTGGAGTCAACCGTGGGTAAAGGAAAATCTAGTCACGGTTAAGGAACCGTGGGTGTTTACTCTGTACTTTTACAAACGCCAGCATGAGTCACGGTGGCGAATCCGTGAGTGATTTAAATTTTTAACCGTGGCTAATTTGTTATTCTGTACTAGTGATTGTTAATTAATGGATCCTAATACTATTTCTATAACATATAAGAAGAAAAAATTTAATACAAAATAGTTATTTTTTGTTGAAATTAAAGTACTACAAGTCGAAAACCACATAATAAACCCTGGAAATTTAATAAAGTTGTACTGCTTCCAAATAATAGACTAACCAAAGTTTCTGAAATTTTCATGAAACTATTTTTTTTTTTTTTAATCAAAGGTTTACATGACGTCAAAGTTAATAGAACTAAAAACGTAGAGCATATATGATCTAATTCACAAAATGGCATGGACTTCAATTTGGGGGAATTCGAGTACACACACACATCTTTTTGAATTTGAATTTGAGTACTAGCAGTGTAGGAGAGAGGCATCCGAGCATCAATAATTTTACTAGCAGTATGCTTCGGCCATTTTTATTAAAACCCTAAAAAAATAAAAGTTTTTAAAAAATTACCCCCAGTTCGGTTTTTTTTCAAAATTGCCCCAACCACTCGAGGCACGGGCGGTCCACACTCCTACCTAACCGCCCGGGGCATGAGCAGTCCACTAGCTAGGGACCTGACCGCATTTAGGGTTTAAATGTACACCGTAAAAAATGTACACCCTAAAAAAATAATATTTTCACTCTCTGACAGCTTCTTGATATTTCAAAAGATTTAATTAAATGATATCTTCGAGTTTTGATCTTCTTCTCTTTATTTCTAGTACTAAAATAGTAGTTTAGCGCTACTAAAATATGTTCAAACCTAAAATTAGATATCTGTCCATACACAAAGCACCTTAGACTGACCTCTGATATAGTACCAAGTCCAAACTCAGCAGTCAAGTACTAAGCAAAGACCACTGGTATAGTGCAATGCACTAAGAACATCAAATTTAACCTCTTCTGATAAATCAGCAAGTGTAAACTGATATAGGGACCAAACTACAAATATGATTACATCAGCATGTAGATCATTCAAAAATACATAGAATTGACACGAATTTCAATTTATTTGGATTTTTTTACAATTAGTTATGAATTTCCAAATTTCAAATTTGAAAAAAACTTTAAACAGCCATAACTTTGGCTAGAAAAGTCAGATTTGTGCGTATTACTACTTTTCGGAAAGGGAGGAACGAGACGAATCTGGATTTGCCTGAGAAAAATCCCCTGGGGGAAAATCCTTGGGCATTCGAAGCATCAGAATTGCAAAAAAAATGTTGTCTAGTACCTCAAAAATTCAGTTTAAGTTTTCTATCAACGGCAGACATGCAACGATTAGTATTTTGTTTAGTCAAAAACTTGAGGGATTATCCAAGAATTATTCATAAAATTATTTTATAATGCATTTACTATTTATTGTGTGCGTTTGCTTATTCAAGCAAATGATATATGTTGACAATAATTTAATAATTCAATTATTCTCTCTTGCCCTCCAATTATTCTCTAAACAAAAAAGAAGAAGTTAACATCATTAAGGCAAAATAACCATATTGTCTTGTGCATATTTGAATAAAATAAATTACTAAGAATTAAGGTCAAATCCCTAATTATTGTTATTTCTAGACTTGTGATATCCAACTGACAAATCAAATCAAACTTATAAAGAGTTATGACATCTCACTCATAAATATATCAAATGTGTTATTTTTTGTCATACAACCTAAACATAAAAACTAAATTATTTAAATGAAAATATTTTCTCTCTAAAATAATATAAAAAATAGAGGACCGCCCAGCAGAGGGGCGGTCAGGTCCCTAATGGACCACCCTTGCCCCGGGCGGTCAGGTAGGAGTGTGGACCGCCCGTGCCCTGGGCAGTTGAGGTAGTTTTGAAAAAAAAAAACTGAACTGGGGATACTTTCGTAAAAACTTTTTTTTTTGGGTTTTAATAAAAATGGCTGAGTATGCTTTAATCAAACACTCACATTCATTTATTTGTTGCTTATTGAAATTAAGGGCCCGCTATGAACATCATAGTGTCCTTCTTTCTTGCATCTTCGTTATCATCATGGTGTCCTCTTCTACTAAAACCATAAATACATCATTTCATGAATGGACTGCTGTTTATTATGTAGTCATTAGGAATTAGTATTTGATTTTGATTTTTCCTTTCTAAGTCAATCTCAAAATCAGACTCAGCGAACTTGTACCTTGAAGGATATTTTTTTTATGGGTAATAAAAACATAACTCTGCTAGTAGTAAAAAATTTCTATTTACAAATTTGGTTTATATTTTCTGTAATTCTAACTGAATAGGTACTATAAACTTTGTTCAAATAGATAATCTGATTATTAAGAAATTGATTTACATAATTTTTTGTATCACATGGCAAATATAATATAGACAAAATTGATATTTTAGAGTCAGCTAATAAATCTAAGTTGGTCCATGGATAGAGATCAGCTAATAATGTGATGCAAAACGGTTCTGTTATGATCTTACCTGTTAAGCTCATGTACCGATTAAGTACTAAAAAAAAAGTACTATAAAACATGAAATCTCAAGTAAACAACAAATAAAACTTATTTATCATTCACTCTATCATTTGTGAATATAGGCGGTTGACACAGAGGTTTACATACCTATTTAAAGTAAAAAAAAAAAGAGATAAATGCTCTCCTTGAAAATGCAAAACAATAAATGATATTAAATCCAATTTTAATAAATCAACAAAACTTTTATTACTGTTTTGACTCTTTAATAAAATTCATACGGCCTCCAAGCAGTCAAAGTATTCAAACTGCTTAATTATTTCTTAGATTTTCATCCATGCATTAAAAAAAGCATGCTCTTAATAAAAAAAAACATTCAGTCAAACTTGTTGAATTAATGACAAAGTTTTTTGGAAATACGGCCCATGTCATTGAATATGTGCATCAAATTTCAAGTTGTATATACAAGCCCTTAATCAGTCTAGATCTGGTGTGGTCATTGTTGCCTTGAGCCATAATCTACTTGTCTATTTGACTAGATTTGTAAAACATATATAAATTAAATTTTGTAGTTTTTCATCTTGAGATATTGTGCATGTTTATGACAACAAAAGATTCAATAATTACACATCAATTATGAATTAATAAACCACTATACAACATCAAGGATGTAGTCATGAAGCACATGACATTGGATAGTAGGAGCATCATCTCAATATTAAGATAATTAATATGTAAAATTGATAAAAAAAAACTTGAGAATGAATTAAGTGAGGCCTACCTTTATAACGGTTCATGAATTGTTGTAATGGAATAAATAAATCCTCTACCGATGTGTGATGGATTAAATCGGTTGGAACCTTCACCGAACAGTCGGAGTTCCAGAGGATTTCCGTTATGGTAACTGTTACAACGGTCGTCTACCGTTATACAAAATATCTACCATTAGGGTTCTCGGCAATCCAAAGCAGCGTAAGTTGATCTACCTTTATAATGGTCCAAGAACTGTTATAAAGGTAGAGCCCAATTACTTCATTTTTATTAGCTCTCTATAAATAGAAGCAATACTAAGATTTGAAGAATCACTCTAGCCGCCCTCAACTTCAATATTACGAATTTCCAGATATAGAGAAAGTCGTGGTTGCTTGTACACTTCAACTTCAATATATACAATCAATCTCAAGCTTATTTAACCAATACACAAACTCTTAGAGTGATCTTGTGAGATCAACCTTTTACTTTAGAGCCTTTGTTGCTCACTTTGTTATCCTTGAGCTCATGAGCCAATTCCGTGCTCAGGCCGTGTGATTTCCCAGAAAATTGTAAAGGCTCATTGGTTCCACCTTGTACATTTCTCATTGGGTAAAGAAAAGTGTGCCATCTCGAAGGTCGCAGGCCTCAGAGATGTAGGCGTTAGTGCCGAACTCCGTAAATAACTCTTATGTGAAGTGTCTCTAAAGTCTACTATTTAATTACTTTATTATTTCATATTTTACTTTAGGACCAAGTTATTCGAGTTTCTATTGAGAATAACTTTAAGACGCATTAGAGACTTGTAACTTAATTAGATTAAAAGTTTAAAAATGTCCTATTCACCCACCATTTAAGTGCCTTAGGGACCAACAGTCATTGTTTACGTCCTAATCTAAATTAGATATTTCTTCAATACGCACCGCATCATAATATTTCCGAGTAGAGAACGGCTTTGACCGGCTGATCTATTGACCTTGTTACCGCTCATAGTATATTTTGAAATTTTAGGAAACTAATGATATGGGTGAAATTTTGATTTTGATTTTTTGATTTTTTATGTTATAGATAAAAATTTCGACGTAATTTGCAACTTGTGAATTGCAAGAGATTCAATTGTAAGTTGTAACAGTGCTTGATTTGTTAGATCCAGTGTTATGGCTCATATATAAGAATAAGATATCATCACTACAAAATCGTTAAGAATACAGTATTATAAATAAAAAAGATTTCAAGTATTATATTTGTAATTAAGTTGCTTGAATATAGAAAAGGAGTTTTGTCTGACTCTTATTGTAATGAAAAATAACCAACAAAGAGAAAAAAATTAATTAAGGTCCTATACAACGAATCCGCATTAATGAACTTTTTGAGTTAATTCAGAGGACCGTTCGATTAAAATCTGAGTCAATACTACTCACACCTGTAGCACAAGGATTCCTTTAATATTCGTGTGAATTTAAATCGGACGGCCGTTATCTTAACTCAGAATATGAGTTAGCTCGAGGATACAAATTCCTATACTATGGTATAAGAGGCCATATACAACCACCAATCCGTGATGTGCCATAATAGATCCTGGAAACACATGATGCCACATAGTCTGAAAAGGCATACAAGTTGGTCTTTGATAATTGAGAGTAGAGACTGCAGGCTCCAGCGCAGAGACACACAAGCGGCAGGGACCCCATAAGCACAGTCTGAAAAGGAAAAGTATCCTCCTGTAAAAGATTCCTTTCACTTGACGGTTTGACGGTTTGAGATTAACTACCAGTCTCTTTGAGATTCGGGCTAGAATAGGAGCAGTATTATTGGGCTTTGAGATGCGTGCCAAATTAAAAATAACGGTCGAGAATAACTAATTGTAAAATCTTCCTATTAGGGTACCGGGAAGGATGTGAACTTGTCTGAAAAAGCATTAATAAATGTACCACGTACAATTTAGTGTAAAAAAATATTGATAGATAAAAGTAGGAATTTTTTTTCCATGAAAGCATTTTACCTTATTTCTATCTATTAACCAACAATGAATTCAGTCCTTTTTTTAACCAATTGTCTCTTATAGATATGTATGCGATACAAATTCTGCAGCTCTGTATTTCTATCCCCGGCTTCCCTGTTTGTTGCTAGATTTTTTTGTTTTTTCATGATGTATGTATACTGGTAAGGTACTGAGAGGTTCTGTTGTATCAGGGAGCCTTTTTGATAGAGGTGCGTGATAATTGGTTTTCTTGTACTAAGTTGCATATGTATGCCTTGTAAACTTTTATGTTTATAATATATGCCTACGGGTTTCAGCCAATAAATAAAAAAAAAAAAAATTGTCTGTTATAGAACCTCAATGAACTCCAAACAGCCAAGATGAACCAAGTAATGAACTCCTTCAATATGCTTTACCCAGACCTAGCGAAACTCAAGAAAGCGAAATACATTATTTCTTACCGACTTAAAATTTCCAATTTCCCCGAAAGCTAATGGACGTGGAATTATTGACAATTATTTTTCATCTTCTAATCATCACCGATACGGTTTTGCGAGAAGTATGCAAATAAATTATTCATTGAAAATTTTAAATTCAGAAGTATGCAAATAAATTATTTCGTTTTCAATTGATGTACAAAAAGATAAAAAAAAATACTTTATTTCTAATCAATATAGAAATATTTGTTTTAATCTATATATAACTTGCTTTTAATCTAATTCTAAATGAGTCTCATCCAATAATTTTTTTTCAATAATTCGATAGAAAAGGAGAATTGAACATCCACATTTCAAAACCCCCTGCAGCTAGGGTTCTTCCTTATTCTGTTCCATTTTCGGCTGAACTAAGAAACCATCCATCTCTTCTTGACAAAGTTAAGCTCGAAAGAGATCGGCAACATGTCAATCTGACTAATATCGTAAGTTTTTTTTTCGATTACATGCATATTATGAACCGTAAAATTGAAAATAATGTTAGACGGAGTGGGTGGATTTAGATTCACTGCTACGTTATAGTATGCAATTTAGGCACATACCATTTTTATTTTCTGTGCATCTATGCTGCTATTGGTACTGCAACTCTCTAGTAATATATTTTCAAGTATAATGATATAACTCCAGACTTTTTATCAAAAATATGTGTGATTACAAGTTCATGATAAAATATGAACATATTGAAATTCATGTTTAGATGGTATCATGGGAACCACTTGTGCTGTTTGTAAAGGTGACAAACAAGGATATAAATGAAGGAGATGGCTACGGTGCTAGGCGTAGCATAGAGGGCCTCCGTGAAACGGCTCAATATATGAGTTTTCAAAATTCTAACGGTCGATCTGAACCGTTCAACATGATCTCCATATGAATACATACTTGCAAATCAAATTTTCCATTTTTTATAATTCTTTTACTATTTTTTTAGATAGGAAGAAAATCACTTGATCAATTGTAATAAAAATTAATTTAGAGTCTTCTGTGAAAAAAATTTATAATTCTTTTACCAATTTTATATTATTGCCTAGAGAAGGAGAGGAATGTGATTCATGTGCATAGAGACAACAATTTTATATTATTGCCTAGAGAGAGAGAGAGATAGGAGAGGAATGTGATTCATGTGCATAGAGACAACAATTTTATATTATTGCCTAGAGAGACAGAGAGGAGAAATGTGATTGATGTGCATAGAGACGACAACATTAAACTATTGCCTCTAAAGTTTGTACGGTGGATCTGTAATATTCTCAAATGAATTAGATGTCATGGGTCATAAAAGTTATTCTCATAATTAAATTTCATGTTTATTTTTTTTCTTATTTGTAAGTTATTGGCAAATAAAATACCCTAGAAGTTTATTCGTCCATAATCATAAATTAATTTTTATTACAAAGAAATCCAATTAGATATATATTATTTTATTTTATTGTTATTTTTCACCGAAGACCCAAGAAGTTTATTCGGCGATAACCCTAAATTAATTTTTATTACAAAGAAGTCAAATTAGATATATATTATTTTATTTTATTGTTACTTTTCATCGAAGACTCTAGAAGTTTATTCGCCGATAACCCTAAATTAACTTTTACTACAAATAGGTTCAATTAGATATATAATTTTTTTATTTAAAGTTATGTTTCACTGAAGACCTAAGAAGTTTATTCGCCGATAACCCTAAATTAATTTTTATTACAAAGAAGTCAGATTAGATATATATTATTTTATTTTATGGTTATTTTTCACCAAAGACCTTAGAAGTTTATTTGTCAATAAACCCTAAATTAATTTTTATTACAAATAAGTCAATTTAGATATATATTATTTTATTTTTTGATTATTTTTCACCAAAGACGCTAGAAGTTTATTAGCCGATAATCGTAAATTAATTTTTATTACAAAGAAGTCCAATTAGATATATATTATTTTATTTTATGATTATTTTTCACCGAAGACCGTAGAAGTTTATTCGCTGATAACCCTAAATAATTTTTTATTATAAAGAAGTCCAATTAGATATATATTATTTTATTTTAGAGGAAATTGGTTATTTGCCACTCCAAAACGTTAAAATTTGAAAAATGCCACCCCGAAATTAGAAATCAACCTAATGCCACTCTAAACTTAGTTAATTTTGTAATTTTGCCACTCCAAATAATTAATGACTAAAATACCCCCCCATCACAAAACTTTGGTCTACTGGTCCTCTTCCTCTCCATTCGACTCTCTTCTTCTTTCCCTCTGATGGCGAAAGAGTGTCACAGTCAGCTATTCTCTTCTTCTATCCACTTCCTCTCCTCAGACGCCACTATCTCCACCTGGAATCCCCCAAATTTGCACTTCAACTCGTCACATTCAGTTCATAGAGTGTCAGATCGGAGGCAGCCATAGTCACGTAACCGATCAAAGGGATTTGCGAGGTTTTCTGTATGTCAGGCAGCTCCAGCGGCATCATGGTCTTGACTGCTTCGTTTACCAAGAGATCTTTCACGAAATCTATGCCTTTTGTGGAAATAATGCCGGAAATGTGGGAATCAGAAGAGGTGGTTGGGTTGGGGAAGAGGAGTAGAGGCACCATGGAAATGGTGAGAATTGGAGGTTTGAAAAATAGGGAGGGTATTTTAGTCATTAATTATTTTGAGTGGCAAAATTAAAAATTAACTAAGTTTAGAGTGACATTAGGATGATTTCTAATTTCGGGGTGACATTTTTCAAATTTTAAGGTTTTGGAGTGGCAAATAACCAATTTTATCTTTATTTTATGGTTATTTTTCACCGAAAACACAAGAAGTTTATTCGCCGATAACCCTAAATTATTTTTTATTACAAAGAAGTCAAATTAGATATATTATTTTATTTTATTGTTATTTTTCACCGAAGACCCTATAAGTTTATTCGCCGATAACCCTAAATTAATTTTTATTACAAAGAAGTCCAATTAGATATGTATTATTTTATTTTATGGTTATTTTTCACCGAAGACCCTAGAAGTTTATTCGCCGATAACCCTATATTGATTTTCATTACAAAGAACTCAAATTAGATATGTATTATTTTATTTTATGGTTATTTTTCACCGAAGACCCTAGAAGTTTATTCGCCGATAACCCTATATTGATTTTCATTACAAAGAACTCAAATTAGATATATATTATTTTATTTTATGGTTATTTTTCACCGAAGATCCTAGAAGTTTATTGGCCGATAACCCTAAATTAACCCTAAAAGGGGTAATAATTACATTCATTGCCAGCATCCTAAATATGTTAATATATATTTTCAAGATTTTTTATACTTTATGTTAATGTATTTATACCTATGTTGCTAATAACAAAAAGTCTAAAACTTATATTTGGACTTATTTGTAAAATATTTTGCTTAAACAATTATTTTTATTATTTTTTTAAGTAAGAGATGTGAATATTTTGCTTACACTGTTTAATATTTGTTATTTCATATATAAACTTGGAAATTAAATAAAAATAGTTTTAGATGCAACTAAAACATAAGGAACATCAGATGGTTGAATATTTCTTCAAGAGAATCTCAAACAATATTTTTATCATATGTCTGATTTGGGCATGGACAGGTGATTATATCACCGGAAAAATTGATTGAAACCGGTGAAAAATCCACCGATCGATTTGGTTAGTTTTCGAAATCAATCGAAAACGTGGGTACTTTTTGAAATTAATTTATTTTTTTGGATATTAATAAAAATTTTGGGAATTTCTGGTTGTGTACTCGAAACCATAGTGACAAGATACCCGAATTATACCCGAATTAAACCCGTTTAATTCTTTTTTGGGGTAATGCCAAACCGAACACCGAATTATTCGGTTGACCGAACTTTGACCGAATTAAACCCGAATAATTCCCGAATTTTATGAACTTTTTCCGAATTTTACGAATTATTCACGAATTTTTCCTGAATTTTTCCAAGAACAATTATTTTTTTGGTTTTTTATTTTTTTGCTTCCTTTCAGGACTGAGATTTCTGATCCGGATAATTCCGAATCATTTCCGAATTATACCCGAATTATACCCGAATCACGAATTTTTGATCTCGCCGAACCGAAGCTGAATAATTCATTTGTCACTATGCTCGAAACACTACTACAAAAATAGAATCTTATATCGTCTATTTTATTGCGGTTTAGACCTAGAACCTGGTCTCAAGTCGATAAACTAAAGGAATTGTGGCAAGTTAGTAAATAAGTTGAAAGATTATTCTATCGGTTGCGCCCCGAGGAAATAATAAGAGATGGACACATATTTCTTCTATCGGTCACTGGTGGAGTACCGATAGAAGATATTGCACTTGTTATAGCGGTATTGATATCCTAACTGAAATAATTATTTGATGTTTTTTTTTTTCTGCTAATATATTAGTACTGATATAAGCAAAACATATTTGTTATATTGATTATGTTTTGAACTATTACAAGTTAGAGACTTTAATTTCGCGGTTATTATATAATGTCTAATGAAATTAATTTCTTTCATCTATCTTCTTCATCTTGTCTTTAATTTGTAGATTGTTTAAATTCAGAGTAAAACAAGGCTAATTAATATGACACGGACGTATTAACGATCACCAATAATATGACACAGACGTCTCAACCATGGTCCATCACCAATAATATAATTTGCACCTAGACAGTATATATGACACGTTTATCAAGTTTCTTTTGTTTTAAATTACCAATAGTGACCTGATTTAGATACCTATTTTAAATTTACATATTTCACCAAATTAACTGTATCTAAATCAGATCACTATTTGTAATTAAAAATGAAAGAACTTGATAAACGTGTCATATATACTATCTAGGTGCAAATCATATTATTAATTTCCCTTCCGGAGAGAGGATATATAATATAGTCCATAAAAAAGGTTTCCCTCACACCTCCGCCCTACAGCAGTTAAAATTTGACCGTTAAAATTTGCACCTTAACTATTGCATCCTTTTCTCGGAGTAAACTTATTCTTTGCTTCTGACCTATTCATGTCTTGTATACGTACAAGGGAGGTTGCTTACAACAGCTCCGTTCACTTTCCATCTGGTACTGTTCTGGGTAATTGGAATATCTGATCACATGAGCAAAACGTGAAGAGCCACTGCTCATTGTGGAAGCATTTACGAAATTGAAAGAATTTGTTGTATCTGCACTATTTTGTAAGAATTTGTTGTATCTGCACTATTTTGGTAATTGGAATATCTGATCACATGAGCAAAACGTGAAGTGCCACTGCTCACTGTGGAAGCATTCCCTTCAGTGTCGGAAAATACTTCCTATGCTTCTGACCTATTCATGTCTTGTATACAAGGGAGGTTGCTTACAACAGCTCCTTTCACTTTCCATCTGGTACTGTTCTGGGTTGGAATATCTGATCACATGAGCAAAACGTGAAGAGCCACTGTTCATTGTGGAAGCATTTTCGAAATTGAAAGAGTTGTATCTGCACGGAACACCTCAGTTTAAGAGCTTTAGCACTATTTTCACTATTTTGTAAGAATACATAATAAAATATATAATAGTAACTATTAGTATTTTCACTATTTTGTAAGAATTTGTCTACTTTTAAAGTAATAAGATATAATATATGGAATAAAAATCATCAGTGAAAGTCAAGTGCCCAAAAAAATATGGGAAACCGATTTTTTTAACTTTCAAATTGTTTATACAACATAATAAAAGCAAATGATAACACCTAAAAAATTAGAGCAAGATTTTTTTTTATAAGCTTTCAAATTGGCGTTCAATTATAACAACTCAATATATATAGGATGACAATTCTTACTAACAAATTAAATCACTTTAACTACAGGTCTAGTTCAAGCACTAATTTACTTTTAACTATGAAATTATTTGTTTTCCAACAGTCCAGTTTTTGAAAATAATTCAAACAAAAGTCTTACCTACGTGAACCCAAACTAGTAATGTGGAAATCTAGCCAGATAAGCAAGTGGGCTTGGCGTGTTAATTAAATAAATCGATTTTAAAGATGAAGAATATATATACTGCAATAAAATATTTTAAAGTTTTACTTCCTTAGTCATTACCAGATGCCAAAAGAAAAAACGGTTTCTTTTCTGAGAGCCCAATGAACGATCCTTTGAAGAATATATATACTGCAATAAAATCGATTTTGAGGAGATTTAATTCTAACTGTTTTGTAATTTTATTCTCTGAATTTGAGAAGATTTACTTTTATTAACTTACGAAGTTATTTTAGACTCTAACGGTCTCCTTTTCCGAAATAATTCATATAAAAATCTTACATCTACCAAAATATGCAATTTGGAAAAGTACTAGTTTAAGGCCCATAATCCAAGGCCCAATAATTTTGGAAGTAAACGAACATATTAATTAAGGCCCAAGAATCTCCTTTGTAAACAATGTTCTTTCTTTCCTTGGTTTCGATGTTCATATTATATTCATAGCAAAGAATTTGACTCTTGATATGATTTTTTAACGGTCTAGTTTTGATATACATGAACAACAACATATGCTTTGGAAAACTGGTAATTCTAGGCCCAGTAATTAAGTTTGGACGTAAACAAACATATTGTGGTTCATGTTAAAAAATTGAAATTCAAGGCCTAATAATTTGTTTGTAAACAATGTTTTTTTCTTTATTTTGAATTGTCATATTGTTTACATAACAAAGAATTTTACTCTTGATATTTTGGATGGTAATACTGTTCGATCTGGTTTGGTAGGGACTGATTTTTTTTCTCTTGGTAGGTATGTTACTCGTTCAATAAAATATACATATGGCGATAAAAAAAAATTAGCACCAGCGCATCCCAGCACTAGTATTTTTGTCACCATCAAATTCTGGCGGTTTTACCACGGGGAACTTTCCTTTTATTTGGGTTAGAGAGAAAAATGGGTCAGTTCCTTTATTTGGTCAGAGGAAACTTTCCTTTATTTTATTTTAATTAATTGGATAAGAGAGAAATTAAAAGTGGAAGGATAAAATCGGTATTTAGAGAAAAAAAATTCTCCTAGCTCTCAAAATTAGAATAGATGTCTTTAGTATCCCCAATAGAATTTAGTGTGCATGTTTTAGTTGTGTAAATCCAGAAATTATAGTAGAATAGTGTTCAAATTCTGAAGTAGAGAAGAGAAAGCTCTTGAAGTCCAAAGCGAGAGAAGAAGGCGTCATCTAAAGAGGAGTTCTTCAATCTTCAAAGGTTATGGTTATGTCTTTCTTATTTTATTCATTTTATTTTGTCATGGCTTTGAGTAGCTAAGTTTCTCATCTCTAGGGTTTGGATGTATTGAATTCTATATTATTTCTTTATATATTTATATTTCTTTTATGTCTATTTGAGATTTTATTACATTTGAATTGTTATTGAATCTACCCTTGCACACATAGTTCTGTCGACTATATGCCAATGTTCTCCACATACCAATAGGTGTAAGGTTATCGTATTCGGTAAAAGATGTATACGAGTAAGTACTAAGCACTTCGGATAACGAGGCTTGACAGCGGTTCAAAGACTAGAGTTAGAACCCAGTGAGCTCCCTTGGGAGGATATGAGAATATTACATGTTTATTCATAATTAGGAATTTATTTATTACTTCATAATAAGTATGGTTTAGGGTTATTACGTACCGAGTAATAGGGGAATGTGATTAATTGGGTTAGTGTGAGTAAGTCAATTATATTACATCCCGTGATAATCTGAATTGTTCCCCACAAGCCGATCTTAGAGTCGGAGAACCTTTCAAATACGCATAAGACTGAACCCTAACATCCATGGAAAATTATAGTACCGGAGTGCAGCTCTGTCTGTGGAGGTGGTTTATACCGCATGCGGGTAAACATGAGTGCGATAAATATATTTTGAATTAAAAAGGATAATATCTAAAACTCTAGAGGCTCCCTATTTCTAATTTACAGCAATTAGCATCTCCACCTATAACCTAGCCAGAGTAAACTGTAAAATCAATCTATCTATTATTTATTATTACTATTACTATTAGCACACAAACCAATCAAACCTGAGAACCTAGACTGGTACACGTTGTTAATCATTTAAAGATCTATCCATGTGGATCGACACCCAACACTACTACACGGTAGGATTATGTGCTTGTAATCTGACAATAAGTAGAATTAGAGTAACTAAGTATATTTTTATATAATAAAAGTTAATAGTCTTATTTAGAGTCATCAGATGCTTCAATAATTGAACACTATTTTATTGTATAATCTGTATGTGATGAAAGAAATACAAAAAAAAATCACGTCATCGATCTGTGTCTTTCTAGTATAATGCATCTCTATTTACTTTTTCTAAGACAATTCTCTCATTTTTAAAGTATCCCTTGTTTGTACATATATTTGTTTGATGTATATGTTCTAAATAGAGACTAGGGTGAGGAGTAAGATAAGACAGGTGATATCTTTACCGAGAAGACGATCGAAGACGAAGAAACTTCAAACTGACGTAAACTATCTCTTGAGTGTCTGATTTAATCAGTGTTCTTAATTGATATTAATTTTCAATTAATATCCTGCAAAACATCATTTGATTTTAAATTTCAACTACCATGCATGTTAAATTGCGAAAAAAAAAAAACACAATAGAAATAATTCAAATAGTCAAAATTTCCAAAATATAAAATATATATATACTCGAAACTATTTGTATTTTGTTAGAATTAGTGTACTTTAAAGTAATAAGACGAAAATATACTAAATGAAATATACCAGTCATTGTAAAATGCCGAAAAAACAATAAAAGAATTAGAGAATTCTATCATATATATATGAAATCTAGCTAAAGGAAAACGATTTTTTTTTCTGTACTTTCGAATTGTTTTTTCAAGTTAGAAAGTAGAACATAATAATTGCAAATGAAAACACCAAAAAATTGTAACAATATTTTTTTTGATATAAGATTTCAAATTGGTGTTCAATTATATATAACAACTCAATATAGGAGGACAATTCTTACTCACAAAATCAGTTTACGAACCTTTTTCTCCTACAAAATTTACTTACAAATTTTAAGTTCTTAATTTTCAAAGAAGTGTACAGGTCTATTTCAAGCACTAATTTACTTATCACTATGCAATTATTTGATATTCCAACGGTCCAGTTTTCTAAAATAATTCGAACAAAAGTCTTACATGCATGAACCACAACAAGTAATTTGGAAATCTAAAAAACTGATATTAAAGTTGATTATTGATGCTTCCCCAATAATTACAATGCAAATGAAAAAAAAAATAGTAGTGTTAAAATGCACCATTGTGGCTCAACCATATCTTACATCTTATCTCTATTTTCATAGTTCAAATAGTCGATTTTAACCACTCAACGTGATATCCATATTAAAATGTAGAGACCAAATTTTTTATTTCTTGAAAATTTTTTACTATTTCTTTAGATAGGTACAAAATCATTATTTATGGATGGTCCAGATGAAGTGATTTTGTACCTATCTAAAAATATAGTAAAATATTTCCAAAATATATAAAATGTCGTCTCTAAGCACACTTTAATATGTAGATCATGTTGAACGTTTCAGATCGACAATTTAAACTTTGAGAACAAAGATAACCATATAATGTATGGTTGGGACACAACCAATGATGCATTTTAACCATGCATCATGAAAAAATAAATATCAAATTAAAGGCAGGATTGCGCAAGATAATTAAGCAAATATTCTTATATATTAATTAAGAATTGCAAGTGGGCTTGGCGTGTTAATTAAATAAATCTAACTCTTTAATGAATCTAAAAAGCAAAATTTATACTTTCTTAAGCTTTTTATAATTGGAATACTATAATATTCGATAATGGAGATTACGGAGAGCTGAGAATTTTTTTTTAATTTACTATATCAAACTTGCTATTTTACTTTCTTACATCTCTCTCTAATAAATGATGGCAACTAGATGAAGAATATTTATTCTGCAATAAAATATTTGAAGTTTTACTTCATTAGCAGATGCCAAGAGGAAAACAAAAATTCTGGTTTATCCATATAATTTTTTGAAATACACTATAAGAATTTGTACTTATTCTTAACAATAATTACTTTTTACTTTGTGGCATATTCTTATAGTGATAGCCAATTTACCAATGAATACACCATAATTTAAAATATCCCCACATAAACCCAACATTTTTTCCAATATACCTTATTATTTATTTAAGATTTTATTTAAAATATTTTAAAAGTTTAATTGACAAATATACCATTCTATTTCAAAGCAACCTCTCTCCTTTGCCGTATTAAAACATGGTGATTTCCTTCATTAAATAAAAAAACCTCTTGACTAATTATATGTTTGACTAATAGAGTAAATTGTTGGGTTCAGACGAGGAAGCGCTTGAGTAATTTTATCGAACACTATGCAGGCATATACCAATATCCGACAAAATGAAGAAATATGAAAGTTAAACAAGAAGCCAACACAAACAAGCAATTAAGCACAAAAAAATAAAAGAGAGATACAAGATTTTACGTGGAAATCTTTTCGGAAGAAAATTACGGAAGCACACGGCACAACTTCACTATATCAAAGAGTCTTTACAAATACAATTAAGAAGATAATCAAGCCATTAACATTCACTGTAACACTCTCTTACAATTTCATACAATAATCTATGAGATCTCCGATTTCCATGTATCGAAGGATTGTTACAAGAGAGCAAAAACTCTAAAATGAGCTTGAAGTTCAAGAGAAAAGACACACAGGTTGGACCCGAGTGAGGCTATGGTACTATGCATATCACGGGTTGTTACCGTGCTACGGCTCTATATTAGAGTTTTCAAATCCTAACGGTCGATCCGAACCGTTCATCTTGTTCTCCATATTAATATGTGTTTGGAGACCAAATTTTACATTTTTTGAAATTTTTTTACTATTTTTTTAGATATTTAGAAAATCACTTGATCTGAAAATTCTGGACCATCCAAAAACAGTGATTTTTAATGAATCTAAAAAAATAGTAAAAAAATTTCAAAAAATGTAAAATTTGGTCTCCAAACACATATTAATATGGAGAACAAGATGAACGGTTCGGATCGACCGTTAGAATTTGAAAACTCTAATATAGAGCCGTAGCACGGTAGCAAATCGTAATATGCATAGTACCATAGACTCACTCGGTTGGACCCTCTCAATCTCCACTTTTTATTTTCATTCGGAAATTCATTCCGTGAAATTAGCGACATGGGCCTCGGCCCATTTTAGTTTAGGCTTCATACGACAACATAAATATGGTTTAGAGCCGGGTGTTCCTTCATGCACTAATTAAACCTCAAAGAAGTACTAGTTCAACACCGGGCTTCATTTTTCAAAGAGGATCGGTGGGAAATTTGAAGAATGACAAATTACTGTGTGCTATTAGCAAATAACTCCGAAAAGGATGCAAATGGGGTTCCGCAATTAAACCTTCAGCTCTAGACAAGGTTTACTCAATTAGTCTAATCAACTATATATATCATTCTGTTAAGACGCACGCTCCGAACTGGTACATGCTGTCATGCTGATAAATTTTGGATTAAGCTTCTTCTTTTTTGGAATATCAGAATTTGTGAATAAGGTGCAATTGATACATACATGGGGCACAAAAAAACAACACCAATCCTTGCTTTTCAACAACAGCAAAAGATTAAGAACACAGCCCATTTCACTGAAAATTAATCTCTTCTTCTCTCTACTCCAAATCCAGAAGACAGAATTGAAGTATTTTTATCCAGGCTCTTTCAATAGAGCTTTCTTAAGTACGTTGATTTATATATTGACCCTCCAAGGATACAACACTTGTATTTCTACTATCTTGGGAACTAGCTCGCATGTCAAATTGAATTTGTAATCGATTACTTTTTCCGCAACTACTTGTAAATCGTTCGTGCAGCAAGGGATTCCTTACCTTAATAAATTTCTAGAGCTAGCAGTAAGATTCAAGACAAATCAAATTAAAACCTGCTAGTGGTATTAAAAAGACAAATCAAAACTGGTTCAAAGAGGCATGCAGCTAGATGAAAGGCGTTTTTTTGGTCATGACGATGTACAGATTCTAATAACAAAGTTTTCATATCACTGGGAAGGAAATGACAATATTGTAATACAACAAAAGAGAGAGGAGGCTTTGAAATGAAAGACTATATTTGTCAAATTATATTTAAATCATTAAATAAAATATTAAATTAATAAAAGGGGGCATTGGATAAAATATTAAGTTTTTATGTGGATATTTGATATTGTGATCTTTTCATGGGCAAATTAGTTATTTCGAAAGCATACATGGGCACACTGGAAATTCTCTCTCAAAAAAAAAAAAAAAAATTTGATTCTGAGAACCCAATGAAATGCTTTGATGAATATATAAAATCGATTTTGAGAAGATTTAATTCTCACTGTTTTGAAATTTTATTCTCTGTTTTTGAGAATACTTTTAATTAACTTCCGAAGTTATTTCAGATTATAACGGGCTAATTTCGAACATAATTCAACCAAAAGTTTTACATAAACCAAAATATGTAATTTAAACTGGTTAATTCAAGGCCCATAATCCAAGGCCCAATAATTAAGTTTGGATATAAACAAACAATATCATAAAAGGAAAAATCAGAATCAGAATTGGAATCCATTATTTGACCGTAAAATTGGAATCGGATAAATCGGTCAGAATCGGCCGAATCGGATCAGAAACTGAGATTTTTTTTATCAGAAACTTATTTTGTACTAAAAATATAGGAATAAAATTATAAATTAATAATTAGTCCAAAACATGTTAAGACCCGCTTGTTGACCCTTAAAAAAGAAAATATAAAAAACGAATAAAAAAAAAATAGAAACCAAAAATAAAAAATAAACAGTTATAGGAAAAAATATATCACAAAATAAAAAATACCAAAATGAAGGTGTCGATTAACAATCGAAATGTAGTGAAAGAAAGAGGAGAAAAAATAGGAACAATTTATGTTTTTTCAACAGTTCTATAATTAGTCAGAGGCTAATAATGATATTTTTGAAATCTGTGGACCACAGTACAAAATTTCTGTAATGACCTCTCCATTCCAGATTGGTTATTTACCTCCAGTACAAAATTTCTGCAATGACCATAAGCTGGGCTCCAGCAGCAGTCAAATAATAATTAGAGGAGGGTCCCCAATCAACTTGCCCGAGTTCCTTTCTCCCTGATGACTGCACCTTCATCTCTCTCAATCAACTTTTGACCGAGTCAAAATCGATTTCGCCCCATTCCAGCCTCATTGAACAATCAAATTCCTTCGCTTTCTTTTGAAGAATCACGCTCAACAGTGAGAATCTGCTCTAAAACGTCAAGAATCAGTGACAAATTGCTTGATTCGGCCGGTTTTGAACCGGATTTTCACTGAAAAATTGGAAACCGAGTAACTCGGTCCAAAATCGGATCGGCGGCGGCCGATTTCGGTTCAAATCGGCCGATTTTTTCCTTCTATTACAATATTTCATAGGAGGACTTTCTGGTAGAGCAATGCCATTGGATGAGTACTAAACAGTATTTATTCCAATTTTTGGGTTTCTAGTTACCTTCATTGAACACAGTATTTTTTTTTATATTAAAACAAATTATATCAGAACTTCAGGAATTTGGGTTTGCAAATTATGGTTGTATTTGGGAAAACACTACCAATTGACCATATTTTCATAAAACACTAACAGATTCAAATATCAACAGCATTGTCTCGAGCTTCCAAATGGATCAATAGAAGAGAACTGAAATAGCACCAACTACAATAATGCAAACATGCAAAATGAAGCAACTCAAAGAGAGTTGAAGCAAAAAAAAAAAATTTCCTCCTAAATAAAAGAAGGGCAGTAAAGCACTTCCATAATCACTGCAAAGGCTGGAATAGAGGCCTGAATCTCTCTTTGACCTCCATATCATCATCCCATTCAAGTGCATTCCACCATTCATTTGTTCCATGAATCTCCATCAAATTTTCAGCAGATAACTCAAATTTCTTTAGCATGAGGCATTCAATCACCTTGAGGCTTTCTAAAGAAGGAAAAGAGAGGCGGTTTCTTGCATGGCTAAAGCTCTTAAGCTGATTCAATCCTTCTAGTACCAGCGTCTTCAATTTCGGAAAAGCCTCGATAATGACCAGTGGCTCTTCACCTTCATTATCTGCACAAGTGATCAGATATTCCAACCCAGGACAGTACCAGATGTAAAGTGAACGGAGCTGTTGTAAGCAGCCTCCCTTGTATATAATCTTTGCCTCTAGAAGCCAGTGGAGGATGATGCACTCCAATTCAGGAAGAACTGACTTGTTCTCATCAGGAATTGTGCAGTCGATGATGTTACTCAACATATTGGGATCATTCTCCTCCTGGACATCAGTTCCATTAATTACCACCTCCTTTAGATCAACACAATTCAATAGGCGAACCCTCTTCAATTTAGTCATGTTTTTCCATAAGTTACTCGATGGAAGCTCGAGAGTCTTCAAACCAGCTGCAGATTTGATCACAAGCCAATGTATGGACCCTGCAAGAAGATGTGATTGGGCTAGCATATTCAAAGCGGCAATAGTTTTGATTGTGACATCAAAATTACTGAGCCGTGGCAAGCTCTCTAGCTCCTGAAATTCTTCCCAACTTCCACTGGTGCCAACATTCCAGTCACCGTAACTGAGATACATGGATAGACCCTGAAGCTGTGTCAGACGGCACAACACTCCTTTTGGGATTGTTTCTAGTGGCATGATGGAGAGGTCTAACCATCTGAGATTGACCAATTCTCCAAGCTCACTTGGTAGGACTTTAATTTTTGTTCTGTTCAGATCTAAGTATTGAAGTTGACCTAATGCCCCTATTCCTGATGGGAGCTCAGTAATGGATGTACCTGCAAGCTCCAGCACACGTAGAATTGGCATGTGCTGGAAAAATCCATCACATATCTTCTTCAGTGCCGGGTTGTTCATGAGCATAAGAGTTTTGAGGGCTGGGCATTTGGGCTGCTCATGCAGCTCAATAATGTTATTATTCATGAAAGAAATCCTCTCAGCTTCCCTCCATTTTTCAGCCCCAAGGGCTTTCTTCAGGCCAACACCAGCACGTACCAGCCATTTGGTCTCCTTGGTGCCTTCATCAGATGCAATCCACAAGGCCATAGCACGGACCATGGGATGCATCTTGAAGTGCCCCTCATCTTCACTTTCTAACAATGAGGCTGTCTTAAGATCATTAAAGAGATCATGCCTCTCAGTAATCTCAGTGTGCATGTCATCAATGACACCCTCACCGATACCATAACAAATGATCCACTCCTTAAAAATTGAACAATTTTCTGGAAATAAGGAGCAATACGAGAGGCAGAATCTCAACTTTTCATTTGGAAGGTTGTCATAGCTGTGCCTGAGGGGCACAAGCAAGTCATTCTTCATTCCAACAAGCTGCCATGGTGCAATATTCAACACAGTGATGGCCCGCTTCCAATCTTCAGGCGTGCGCTTGCTTGCCATAGCCCTTCCTACTGTGATTAGTGCAAGAGGGAGGCCCCCGCACTTCATCGCTATGGTCTTTGCCAGACGACGGATCTCCGAGTTGGGATGTGCTAGCGCATCCCCAACCTTCTCTTGAAACAGCTGCCATGCATGTTCCCCTGGTAAACAATCAAACTTTATCTTTCGTTTCACATCCATTCGATCACACACAGCTTCAATTCGCGTGGATAGGAATATTTTGCTCTTTGACTGCAGCTTTGGCACCGGGATGCCGACCATCCGTAAGTTGATTGGCTCCCAAAGGTCATCCAGTATTATCACAAAGTTCATTTTGCTGAGTATTTTGTACAAAATGGCTGCACGCTCTTTGGGGCCTTTTTTTTTCCATGACAGTCCCAGCCGGTCACCAATGATCGCCTGAATCTCGTTGTGGTCGTAATTTTTAGTTACCTCGATATAGATAGCCAGGTTGATTTCTTCAGCTGCCACTAAATACTCATTATTAAACTTGCTTAGTAAGGCAGTCTTACCAACACCGGCCATGCCGAAGATACCGATGATGCCAATAGCATTATCCTCTAGGGATGACTTAAGCTGCTCCAATATTGGGCCCATTCCGACCACAGGCACTGTCGGAATCTCTTCATAGCGAACCTTTTTTAAATAAACAATTGTTAAAAATTAGTGGTAGCTAAATAGAAATTGATAATGTGCATAAATAATCGCAATTTTAGCTTTAGGTTTCTGATAATTTTTTTTTTCTGAGATTATATCCTGACCATACTACATCCACTAATTTCATTGATTATCTAGAGTTCCTTGGTATACCAAAGGTCCATTTGGATGCTCTCCAACAGTATAGACAATAATTGAAATGTTGCATTCAGATAATTCTTGTTAATTTAATGATATGATTCATGGTTTGGAAACTTGGCCATGTCCAAGTTGACTCGGTCGAGTCAACTCGGTATCAGTCGGGTCCGATCCAAGTTTCACCCAAGTCTCGATCTTACCCATCTGATTTTTTCATCAAAACTCGCTTCAACAGTGTTTGACTCGGCCGAGTTATCTGATTTTCAAGCCGAGTCAGTCTGAGTCAGGCTGAGTCAAGCCCGAGTCCTTTGATTATTTTATTTTTTTTTTCCTGACAGTTGTTAATCTATGATTTCAAATCAAACAAAAAAAATCAAATTATGCAAACAAAATTTGAACTAGAAAAACAAATTAACATATACCTTGTCAAGATATTTATGTTGCCAATGTAATCTTGTTTTTCTATGCATTAATTATAGCTAGCTTGCATAAAAGATGTGTTCTATTTGTCATGCTTATATTATATTAAATAATTAGTTGATTATTTGAGTATAGTCGTTTGTCTATATATTTTTTTTTTACCAATTTTTTTTAACCAATTTTTTTTCTATATTTTGGCTACAAATCAAGCTTTTGTCAAAAAATTTGAGTTCCCGATTCGATTCTTCCGATTCCGGCTTATTCATCCGATTCCGATTCCACAGTCAAGCATCCAATTCCGATCCTAATTATGAGTTTCAGAATCATGAATATGAACTATGCTCAATTAGATAATATAAAGTGATCAATTATAAGTAGTTGTACCCATAGTAACAAATGAATTATTCGGGTTCGGTTCGGCGAGGTCAAAAATTCGTGATTCGGGTATAATTCGGGTATAATTCGGGAATGATTCGGGATCGTACATTGAATCCAAACCAGAGATCTTGATTTATAAGAATTGCAAAAAAAAAAAAAAAACAAATTACGGTACATAAAGTAGTTGCCACATGAAATCTAAAGTGAGTATAAGTACTTAGCCACATGGTGGGATCCACATGTCTTTCAAATTTCAAAAAATCTGCCTCACCAATGACCCACGTGGTGCATCAGCCTCATTTCAAAACTCAACAGCACGGATTACAGAGCAACGAATTTTTGAATAAAACACGAATAATTCGTAAAAAACGTTTTATTCGCGTTTTGTTCGCGAATAAATCGGTAAAAGTTCGGTCAACTGTTTTATTCGCGAATCGATTCGGTAATATCTAAAAAACGTTTTATTTGCGTTTTATTTGCGTTTTATTCGCGAATAAAACGCGAACCTTGTTACTATGGTTGTACCCAGTGACAATTTCGACAAATTGGTCTGACAATATTACAACACATCCACCTGGAGCTGTACGTAGTTGCATCCATACAAAGTACAATTGGAAAAGAGATTCCCAATTCAGCATCTTAGCCAAAAAGTCTCCAAATCATGGTTCAAAAAATTGGAATCGGAATCGGAATCGGATTTTTGACCGCCGAGTCAGAATCGGATGAATCGGCCTGAATCGGAAGAATCAGATCAGTAACTCGGGTTTTTTTGACAGAAGCTTGTTTTGTAGCCAAAAAATAGAAAAAACTTGATAAAAATAATTTGTAAAAAAAATATAGAAGTCACACCATTTGTGGAAATGCAGCATAATTTGTGTATTGTTTATATATATTACATAGCGTTGAAAATAATTATCAATGAAAGAAAGATTGGAAATGCCTTGAAAATAATTTCTTGAGCAATTAAACTAGCTTAATTTCTTTCGTTGAAAATATATATCACATAGCATTGCCTGTTAGAATGAAAATGTCCTAAAAATAATTATCGATAAAAGAAAGATTGTCATTTATTAGCGAATAATTTTTTGAGCAATGTTTAGTTCATTTCGACAACATAACGTGCAATTTTAGTTAAATCAGTCATTTAATTTTACTTTAGTCAAAATTTTCAAAATTTCAAAAAACTATTCTAAAAAAATAGATGTAATATATGTCACGGGTGGGAATATAAAGATTCCATTTTTTTTTCAATTACTGTTGCAGTAAAATAGATGTAGCCGAATTTTAACATCCTTTGCAACTACTTTTGGAGTAAAGTAGCAAAATAGTAAATAGTAAAAAGATGAGGGGTCAGATTGTAAGTTTCCGTCTTTTTGTCCCCTATCCCATTGCCTCATCTCTCTCCTTTGCCGATTAAAATTTTTTCATTTCGCAAATTGAAATTCGAATGGCACCGATTGAAATATTTTCTACGGCCGATTGTTTGCTCAATCTACGACAGCACAGCGGGAGCAGGGGCGTTCCGATGTCCATCGGACCACTTTTGTGTTCGATGGATTTCCTCACCGTCAGATCTGTTTTAGGATTCGTGTGTACGGATATTAAAGCAGATGTAAAATTGTGGGTGCGAATTTTAAAACAGATCTGACGGTGAGGAAACCCATCGAACCCAAAAGTGGTCTGATGGGTATCGGAACGCCCCTGCTCCCCAGCACAGCCGGCTGAGACTCGGTCCAAGTCAAGCCTCCATGTGGTCCAAGTCACCCCACGACAGCCCCGCCAGTTGAGACTGTTCAGGTTGGTTCGAATCTGTCATTTTTTCTTTGAATCGGCTTAACTCGGAGTAAAACTCGGTGTAACTCGGCCGAAAAATCGGAAAATCGGCCGAGTCAAGCACTGTTCATCCGATTTTTTTGGAAAAAATCGTACAAACTCGAGAATCGGGCAAAAATCGGCTCGGTCCCGTCTGATTCCGAGTTGAATCAGCCGATTTTTTGAACTATGCTCCAAATGACATTATCTATATATCGGATTCTTAAAAAATGGTTGATCTATGTACTGATTGGGAAAGTGATGCACAAATTACCTGAACGAGCTCATCAGCAACTTTAGCAAAAGTCCTCTCCTTCGAAGTGCGCACCTCTTCTGTGGTCTCATCAGCTTTCTTACTGAGCAGGTACGTAGTGCGGATACTGGCAACCTCGTACTCAGCCTTGATCAACCTCACTTTATCCTCGAGCCTATCGACGCTCTCCAGCCACCATTTAACCTACACAGTAAAATTGCCAAATAATTGGCTGTCAATGTGGGTGCCATTATTGTCCCAAGCAATGCTAAACAAATTTATGATAACTTGTATACCAAATTCCTAGCAAACAAATAATTAATTTCCTTGTTAAAATTTGACATATTCATGGGCGGATGCTAGAGGAGGGAAAATGAGAAAGTCCTAGCTAGATTACAATACACTACATTTTTCAATCTCTAGAATCTCAATTTTCTATTTAATTATATATGTTCCTTGTAATTACCTGGCTAATGGCCTCGAGGCCTTGGCGCTCGGCCGCAACTACCATCCTCCTTACATCGTCCCTCTTGCTCTTCAGTTCGTTCATCTCGTCTTCCATAACGTTGATGTAGTAGTGAGAGGATGCCACATATCCATAGGTTTTGGTAAAAAGGTCCTTCAAAGGACGGAAGACATTTTCAAATATTGACGCTACGAACTCCATGATGAGCAAAAGGAATTACCAGAAGCAAATTGGAGTTAGATCGAGTGCAAGGTTGCAGATTAGTGGGGCTTAGAAGTTAGAACAGGATTTGAGGAATGAATGGGAAGACTTGACTTACATATCTGGTCAACGAGGGAATATGGACCACCCGTTTGTGAATAAGTATTTATCATATTTATCAGTAGATAATAGTTTATTCTAAAAATTAATCGATAAATACAAATCAAATATGATAATTTTATGTTCGTACATTTAATAATATAATATTTATTAATATGTCAAAAATAATTTATATAATACTTTATATGATTTTATGATATTTTTTATAAAATATAGTTTTATGATATTTACGTATAATTATTTATTTGCTATATTTTTGGTTGGATTATACAAGTTATCTAATTATTCGCTTATTCGTGCATTATTGTTGGGTCCCTCCTCATTTCAGCCCAATTGATTTGAGCTAATTTTGGGTCAATTTAGTGAATTTTTTTCATAAACCATAATTGAAAAATGGATTCTTAGGGAACCAATATGATTACAACTTTTTTTTCAAAAACCATAAGAACCGTGGGAATCTCACGGTCTGGCATTTTTTTTTTTTCCAGACCGTGTGCTTCTCACGGTCTTGCCAAATTTTTTTTTTTTTTTTTTTTAAAAAAACAGATTTTTTTTTCAGACCGTGGGGTTCCCACGGTCTCAAATTTTTTTTTTTTTTTTTTTTTTTTTTTTTTTATAAAACAGAATTTTTTTTAATTTTTTAATTTTTTGTATTAAAATATTAGAAATGTTGAATATGTTTCTTTGAAAATAGATGAAATACAATATAATTTGATTTATTAGAAATACTGCAATAAATAACCCGGATCAATATTTTTCAGGTCGGATTTTTCGCGGCTGTAAGAAAAATTAATATATTTATTTATGTGTTATTAGAAAAAAATAAAAATGCTTAGATTCTGAGTTATTGATCCCGGTTCAAAAGTCATTTCTAGGTAATCTATAAAATATTGTGATCTTTCTAGTAAATTTAATTTATGAAAAGTTGTATATATTTTTGAAAATAATAATAACTTTTTAAGTTATTTAATAATTGTTATTCAAAAAGAATTCTCAAAATAGATATAACTTTTTATAAATTAAATGTCCTAGAGGGATCACAATATTTTCTGGATTACCTAGAAGTGACTTTTGAACCGGGATCAATAACTCAGAATCTAAGCATTTTTATTTTTTTCTAATAACACAAATAAATATATTAATTTTTCTTACAGCCGCAAAAAATCCGACCTGAAAAATATTGATCCGGGTTATTTATTGCAGTATTTCTAATAAATCAAATTATATTGTATTTCATCTATTTTCAAAGAAACATATTCAACATTTCTAATATTTTAATACAAAAAATTAAAAAATTAAAAAAAAATTCTGTTTTATAAAAAAAAAAAAAAAAAATTGAGACCGTGGGAACCCCACGGTCTGAAAAAAAATCTGTTTTAAAAAAAAAAAAAAAAAAAAAAAAAAAAAAAAAAAAAAAAAAAAAATTTGGCAAGACCGTGAGAAGCACACGGTCTGGAAAAAAAAAATGCCAGACCGTGACGTTCCCACGGTTCTTATGATTTTTGAAAAAAAAGTTGTAATCATATTGGTTCCCTAAGAATCCATTTTTCAATTATGGTTTATGAAAAAAGTTCCAATTTAGTAGAGAGAGGGCTATATTGATATTTTTGTTAAGTCTAAGGTCTATTTTGTAAAAGAGGAATTTGAGGTGTCTTGATATTTCCTACAGGAGGTTCTAGCGTATTCTACAAGTTTAGCCTCTTCCTCTTTGTTTTGTATGTCCTTCTTGAAAAAGATAATAGAGACATGAAGAAAAAGAGAGAAATACACAGGTTGTTTTAGAAAGCTGGTACAAGCCTTATAGTTATCTCTCTTTGTTTATCTCATATGATGAAAATGTGTGTGTATGGTTTGTAAGCATAAAACCTTGATATTCATCAGTTGAAAGTGTCTTTGTTTTCAGAATTTGTGTGAATGTTTTTAGTTGTTTTCAGTTTACTTTCTTGCTGAAAATTGGTACTGATTTCTGCCTGTACCAGTACTGGTACGATTCTGTTTTTTTTGCTGCACACAAGGTGTTTGTGGTATTGCCTAAGTGAACCTAATTACTGGTACAAGGCAGCCCAACAATTATGTGTAAAACTAATACTTGACAGATTAAGATATGATATAGACAAGACTAATTAATTTTAGACATGTACAAACATGAAAATACATTCACTCCACACGGACAGTAGTCATTGACACTTCTAACCTCAGTACAGTTGTTGAACCCGAAAAATTTGGGAATTTACCTAAGGAATTTAATGCCATGAAAATTATTTAAAAGTTGGTGAAATAAATGGTCTGAAACCCTAATTTCTTGAAGATCATTATACATAGACAATGATTTTCTTGAAATAAAACTCATGCTGACATTCTACTTAAAATACGATGAATTTTCATATGGAGGACTTCAAAAATCTCCAAAGGGTTGGATTTTTATGATTTTTCTAATTTTTGGAGACAAATATGGGGGCAACGTAAGAGGTACATCTAACAAAATCAATCTAAACTATTCTGGGTGTAACTTGGGTGTGACTTGGACTCTGACAATGTGGAATAGTGTCGCTGGGTTAATTAGACAAAGAACGGCCTGGCTGCGTTTTGTCTTAAGAACCTCAATAAAATAGACCCCATTGACTTTATAGTAAATTAATTCAAATGTTTAAAATTTCACATGTATATGCATCACACGTAAGGTAGGCGGGTTTCAACGGTTCGGATTCGTCATTTGAAATTGATTTGATGAGTTTTAGAGTTAAGCTCACCAAAACTTTGGTAAGCTTAAGAGCACCCTAGTTCTACTCTACGAAGTCTTTTGTTAGATGTTAAAAAGAAGGGTTATCCAAACAAAAGGATACATACTCATAAATACATGTGTATATATATATATGCAACCAAATATTTCATAGAGAACTTTATGGTAGCGCAATGCCAGTAGGCGAATACTAAACAATATATCATATGAGATGTAGGTAGCTAGATCTCTACCTTCATTACTCTTTATTTTAAATGAATTATATCAAAGCTTCTGGAATTTGGGCTTGCAAATCATAGTTGTATTTGGGGAAACCTACCAATTGAACATCTTTTCACAAAATACAGTAATAGATTCAAAACATAGAAGGAAAAATTAGAATCAGAATCAGAATTGAAATCCGAATCGATCACTTGACTGTAGAATCAGAATCGGACAAATTGGTAGGAATCAGCTGAATCAGATCGAAAACTCAAATTTTTTTTTGCCAAAAGTTGTTTTGTACTAAAAATTAGCAATAAATTGATAAAGCAAATATTCCACTAATATAATATATTTTTTAGAAAATCTAGAATACCATACGCCTATTTTATATATATATATATATATATATATATATATATATATATATTTTGTTGTTTTAATTATATTATTAGTTCAAAGACTTATACATATAGTTAGCCTCTTCTCTATCCTCCTTCTAAACAAGTTTCATTAATTGATCGGATAAGTTTGACATCAAAGCTTGCTTGAAGGTTTTTAGGGCCGGATCTACAGTATTTTGATGAAACTGAGCACGCATGAAACTCACGCTGGCGAGAGAACAATCTAGACATCACATTTCATTTTCTCTATTTTTTTCTTTTGTCAGAAATTTCCAAAATTTGATGAACTTAATTTGTTTAGTTGACAAAAGGATATCGGCACAGAAAGTTCATACTATCCAAAGTAGATATTTAGCCTGGTTCAGAAACCTATTTGAGTGTTCTAAATAGTGCCGTTTCAGTCCACGTTTCAAAAATCAGGCAATTTAGTTGGACTACAGGTCGAGATAACTTTATTAGAACTTCCGAAGCAATTATAATTATGACTTAAGTACTGTTATCCCAACAAAAAGAGATACACATGTATACAAACAATATTTCTTAAGAAAACTTTATGGTGCCGCAACGTCATTGGGCAAGTACTAAACAAAACTTCAAAAAAGATGCAGGTAGATCTCTATTTGTAGTTGCCTTCATATATTAAAAATTCTGGACCATCCAAAAACAGTGATTTTCAATAAATCTAAAAAAAATAGTAAAAACATTTTAAAAAATGTAAAATTTGGTCTCCAAACACATATTAATATGGAGAACAAGATGAACAGTTCGGATCGACCGTTAGGATTTTAAAAGGTCAAATATTGAGCCGTATTACGGACCAAATCGTAATATGCATAGTACCATAGACTCACTCATTGAATAATTTTAAACGAATTATATCAAAACTTCTGGAATTTAGGTTTACAAATCATAATTTTATTTTCAAAAGCACTACCAATTGACAATATCTTCACAAATCACTATAACATATTCAAACATCTGAACATGGTCTCAATCTCCCACATAAAACAGGAATGAAATAGCTCAAACTACAAGAATGCAGTGCAAGGACACAAACTGAAGCAACTGAAAGAGAGTTAAAGCAAAAAAAAAAAAATCAACTAAACATACGGAGAACAGTGTTAAAGCACTTCTATCATCACCGCAAAGGCCGGAATAGGGGCCTAAAAGTTTCTTTAACCTCGATATCATCCTCCCTTTCAAGCACATTCCACCATTCATTTGTACCATGAATCTCTATCAAATCTTTAGCTGATAACTCAAATTTATTTAGTATGGGGCACTGAATCAACTTGATGCTTTTTAAAGAAGGAAAAGACAGGTGGTGTCTTGAAGTGCTAAAGCTCTTAAATTGCGGAAATCCATTCAGATACAGCAGAAGTATCTTGAAGGATCATAATTCAGATGCAGGTCAACAGTCTGTCTCTGCTGATTGATTCTGGCTATTTCAGGCGGTTGATGAGCATTGGCTCAGATTAATTGAAGCATCTTCTGGCAATTTCCTGTGTTTGACCCTTCAATTTTGGGAATGTCATGACAATGACAAGTGGCTTTTTCCCTTCATCATTTGCACAAGTGATCAGATATTTTAGCCCACAACAGTAAGAGATGGAAAGTGAACGGAGTTGTTGTAAGCAACCTCCTTTGTATATAATATTTGGCTTTTGAAGCCTGTAAAGGGTGATGCTGATGCTCTTCAAGTTAGGAAGAACCAACTGCTTATCAGCAATTGTGCTATACCCTGAGGAGTGAAATTACTCAATGGGTTCATTCTCCTGCCAGACTTCAGGTCCATTATTTACCACCTCCTCTAGATCAGCACAACTCAATACACGAATACTCTTTAATTTAGTCATGTTTGTCCATAATTTACTCAATAGAATAGATCACTAGTTGACGTGTGTACCCTGCAAGTCGAGGTAATTATGCTAGACTTTGCAAATTGGAAAGAGTTTCGATTGTGGCATGAAAAGCCTTGAGTCGTCACAAGTTGTCCAGCTCTTGAAATTCTACCCCACTTTCCAGTTGCTATAACTGTCATACATGTAAAGTTCCTCAAGTTGTGTCAGACAGAAAAACACTCCGTTTGGGATTGTTTG